>NW_028259162.1:20000000-22400000 GCF_977971745.1 Zootermopsis nevadensis
TCTGTAAGCTAAAAATGAGAGTACGTATTGACTTTTCGTGTATTTGGTCTCAGTTCGGAGAAGACTAATAAGATTTTAACTAAAAATTCGCCCTAAAATCCGTTATGATCCTCGTTACGCGGTTAGTTTAAAATTAAATGGTTCCTCGTCCAGGTATAATTACATTCAACGTTGTATTCGTTTATATAAAAGTATTTTTTTTTTAGTTCCCGTCGTCAAAAGTAGACTTTCTAACATGGCGACCGAATGTTAGTATCATTGAATGAAGTATAAAATTTCAAAACTTCACAAATTCTCAATATTTAAGAAATATGGAAACCACGCAAGAAATTTATTTAGTAATGCGTTACAAACACGTGTAACGATAATCCTAGAAAATTACTTGTGATTTCCCAACGACTGCGTCACAAATCTCCGCGTGTATTGTAAGGTTGGTATTTAGGTACGTTACATAACCTAGTACCACCACCAAAGAAGAATATGTACTTATGAAGTCGAGAGTTGTCTATGGTCATGGCTGTGCTAATGAGTGAGGTTGGAAATCAGGACAATGTTTTACACAAGGTCACGAGGCAGGATTATGCTGAAAACAACGGCTGGTTTATATCTCCAACAGCAAGGTAATCGTCAGCGCCACGAGACGACAACTACAGGAAATAATCTGTTCATCCTCTCATAAAGACATATTTGCGTGATACGACGTAAGTTTCGTGTTATTCTAATCAGTGATTACTGAATGATTTTAATGGTAGACGACCGTGGTTGGTACTACTGTTTCAGCCATCATCCGGATAGCCCAGGGGGTAACTAGGGCACGTTCCGACACGGCGAAGCTGAACGTACCTCCCACAGTATCGAAGTAACGAATGGTGGGTCTTTATTTCCACTTTGTACTCTCCTGTGCTGCTTAAGCAAGAACTTTGGCATTTTTACGTTTGTCACACTGTGTTTCAGACGAAAATGAGTCATGCTTTGTAATACACAGATGAAGAGCGTGGAATTATTTCAAAATAGTTTAAAATATTATGATTATTTTCACGAAAATAGACAAAACTTTTGAAAATGCTCCCCCCAAGGCTCCTTAAACATCGTTGGTGACGAAATGAAACCTAACCTATAATTTCTGACACCATAAAACAAAACGTAAAATGATTCATTGAATGCAATACGCGTTACACGCCTACCAATTTTAATTTTTATTTTGTTTCGGAAGATTTTAAATTCCACTCTGCATAGCAGGATTACAGATTTTGATTTTGTGCAGACCTCGGTCACCAAGGTCTGTTTATCACCCTGGTTACCATGGTTTCGTTGAGAGGGGGAATCCTCTGTTATGACGTCATCACCCAGCCAGACACCCCGCCCACGCGAAAGTCATCGACCCAGACATATCTGACGTCACTGGCGCCGTTATCACATGCGAAGATAAAATTCTTGCTAACACATCAGCGCTGTTACGCTAAGCTTGCAGTTCCTAACTCGTTTTCCACAAAGACCGGAAGAGGACGTGCGGTTCGCGAGCGGCATTTGTTTCCAGCATTATTTCGTGGCGAAAGCTATAAAGAGGAATACTTATCACACTGGTTGAGGATATTTTCACAAATACAGGAGAAGAATAGGATCTATGATGTCACACGCAAGGCATAATAAATATCACCATTTTCACCAGCACATCACAACAGCACACTCACATGACACGCCTTTCGCTCGGAGCTGCCCCACTAACTGAATTCCGGCCCGCAGTTCGCTATTAATAGCGTCTTATCCTGCATAGGGCTAGCTGCCAATATTAGCAGATCAGTGGCGGATACGGCTTCAGGTTAGGATCCAGACCAGAACTCCATTTCGTGCGGTACGCGCGGTTTATTGATGGTTCCAGAAGATTAGGTCATGTAGGATTGAAAATATTATTAAGCAATAATATTCTTTTAAAATTAACAGCCCCAAATTTACGGGCATGAAGAGCGGAACAGGATGTCGGAACTAAACTTATATCTGATTTCTAGAATTCTATTGTTCTTGCTGAGCTCAAGAAAATTTTGTTTTTGTATATTTATAATAAGATGAGGTGGTCTAGCGGTTAGAACGTTGGCCTTGTAATCCTGGGGGTCTCGGGTTCGATTCCCGGCGGTGCCCGAATTTATAACTTGTGTTGGGCAAGGCCGTGGTCTAGGCAACACGGAGTTTTCCTCCGTGGCATCCCAACAATTACTCCATTCACACACAGAAGAAGGCAATGGCAAACCACTTCTGGATCATCTGCCAAGAACGTATATGAACAGGTCCCAGTCCGAGAAAAGGATGGAAGGATCCTGTTCATATGGACCTGTCGTCAGACAGAACACTAAATAAATAAATGATGGCCACGGTGTTCTAGCGGTTAGAACGCTGGCCTTGTAATCCTTTGGTCTCGGGTTCGATTCCCGGCGGTGCCCGAATTTATAACTTGTGTTGGGCAAGGCCGTGGTCTAGGCAACACGGAGTTTTCCTCCGTGGCATCCCAACAATTACTCCATTCACACACAGAAGAAGGCAATGGCAAACCACTTCTGGATCATCTGCCAAGAACGTATATGAACAGGTCCCAGTCCGAGAAAAGGATGGAAGGATCCTGTTCATATGGACCTGTCGTCAGACAGAACAATAAATAATAATAATATTTATAACAAACTACCATGCACGTTACATCCACATGTGACAATGATTTATCAGTCAACATCGTAATTTCACGTATTGAAAGGGATAATTTACAAAGAAACTTCCGGTGCAGATACCCTATACCAAATTTCATGGAATTATATTGAATAGTTTCAGACAAAAACCCACTGGGAAGAACACCCGGACCTCCCGTGAGTACGTTAATTTTATGTACTACAGACAAAGAACGCGTGAAGTTGTAGGAATTTTCCTCGTGGTTAAACTGCGTTGACATTTTCAAATATCACTTTCATTTGCATGAAGCCCTGGTTGAAACGTGCTACAGGGAACCGGAAGGCAATCACTCTGAATCGTCCCAGTGTTACCACAACACAGCACAAACCCATCTCAAGAACCCACGAGGCAGTGGCGTTGTGGTTTGATGCAGTAATGCTCTGAGCTAAATCACGTAACGAGATTTCCAATCGACGTTGTGAACAATAAAATGTGTTAGAAGTTAGACGCTGCAGATGTGAGGTCTTGCTCAAACTTAGAGCTATTTAACCACACAGCTCAGACAAACTTGTAACACTCTCTTAAAATCCCCCAAAATTACAAACTATTTTCTGTGTATGTGATAACATATAATCCATTATTATTATTATTTATTTAGTGTTCTGTCTGACGACAGGTCCATATGAACAGGATCCTTCCATCCTTTTCTCGGACTGGGACCTGTTCATATACGTTCTTGGCAGATGATCCAGAAGTGGTTTGCCATTGCCTTCTTCTGTGTGTGAATGGAGTAATTGTTGGTATGCCACGGAGGAAAACTCCGTGTTGCCTAGACCACGGCCTTGCCCAACACAAGTTATAAATTCGGGCACCGCCGGGAATCGAACCCGAGACCCCATGATTACAAGGCCAGCGTTCTAACCGCTAGACCACCTCATCTTATTATTATTTAGTGTTCTGTCTGACGACAGGTCCATATGAACAGGATCCTTCCAGCCTTTTCTCGGACTGGGACCTGTTCATATACGTTCTTGGCAAATGATCCAGAAGTGGTTTGCCATTGCCTTCTTCTGTGTGTGAATGGAATAATTGTTGGGATGCCACTGAGAAACCGGGGAAGCCCCCGGAGGAAAACTCCGTGTTGCCTAGACCACGGCCTTGCCCAACACAAGTTATAAATTCGGGCACCGCCGGGAATCGAACCGAGACCCCAGGATTACAAGGCCAGCGTTCTAACCGCCAGACCATTATATAGGAAATAAATTTTACTTTTCGTCGTATAGCTATTAACACCATCCAATGTTATCATTATGTTTCACAAATTAGAGACTCTGGCCTCTTTTGGCTGAGAATCAGTTCTGAGAAGTTACGTAAATACAATCAACTCGCGGCATAACAAACATTAAAAGACTTCTCCCATCATAAGACGAGTGGATAATATAAAAACCTCTCCAAACATATGCTGGTTGATAGCTTCAATCCTTGTGTCTTCTATGCCAGATGTAAGATTAAATTGCCTTTAATTTAAGTCATACACGAGCTTCTGTCTGCATGTGAACTATCAGAGATATAAAATAATGTTAAGGGAATTAAACATCGAATGGATTCATTCATATGGCCACCGCAAACATTTATTTGCTTTTAGGAATCGAATCTTTAATTAAACAAGTCACATCTCATTACAAATGCCATAATCTCCCAGACATTCAAACACCCGTGATAATCAAAGCAAATAATCGAAGACTTCATGAAGTTTCCTGAAATTCACCTCAGCTATTTCGCGACGTTTTCATCTCGAGTTGACTTTTACTAGGCCTTCGTAAAAATCAGGTTCGAGTGACAATGAATGGACTCATAACAATTAAAGCACCAAATTATAATGAACATCCACTGACGTTGTTACCAAAACGGCGTCTTTCATGACCAAAATTTAAAACAAAAGAGTGTGCAACTCCGAACCGATCGCGCTTCCAGAAAATATTTAACGCGTGTATTAATTTCAAAGAATCTAAAATAATGTGAACAATATAAAAGAGATATTTTAATCGCGTTTAAAGAATACGTATGAAATATGACTACACGAGAGACCTGATATGGGATTAAATCCTTGAAACACAGTTTGTTTGTTTATTTAGTGTTCTGTCTGACGACAGGTCCATATGAACAGGATCCTTCCATCCTTTTCTCGGACTGGGACCTGTTCATATACGTTCTTGGCAGATGATCCAGAAGTGGTTTGCCATTGCCTTCTTCTCTGTGTGTTGGGATGCCACGGAGAAACCGGGGAAGCCCCCGGAGGAAAACTCCGTGTTGCCTAGACCACGGCCTTGCCCAACACAAGTTATAAATTCGGGCACCGCCGGGATCGATTCCCGGGGCCCCAGGATTACAAGGCCAGCGTTCTAACCGCTAGACCACCGTGGCTATGAAACACAGTATCTGACTAAAAGTACAATTAAATAATTTCCGGGTAGAAAGATGGATAAAATTCTGGTTCAATACTCTCGTAAAAACCACTAACCCCTTGTTAGAACCAGACATCGTTTCTTCGTAAAACCTGGGTTGAAGTAACCATTAACAGAGACATGCAATACTGAAGTAGTCATTCATGCTGTTAAGGATGCTAACTGTTTTGCCGACTAGTAATAAAAACGTGTGGCAACGAGTAGAGCAGGGCCAGTCTGCTCGAGTGGGCTATTTGCGGTACTCTTAACGATTCTGCTTGCCTCCATGAGAGAAAAAGCTATTTCCATGCAGAGCGAAACTGGAACCACCCCCCTTCCACCATCCTACGACTCTGCGGGTTGTGTTTGTGGTGTCACTTAACTCTCGTCTTGGTTTCTAGGCGGTGTTGGGTTTCGATATCAATTTCCGGGCGCCACACGAGCTGTAACTTGTTTGTTTCTGAGCAATTCAAAACGTCCCTTGGGTAATAAAAGAACTGGGTCCAGAGTAAGAGATGTCATTCAACCTATGACATTAAAAACAAACACTTTCTTTCCAGGATCGCTATGTTCAGGATTTCCTCTACGTAAGTAAAATGACTCCGGCGAGACATAACCTGGTGGTTATTGCTTTTGTCAGACTGAAACAGCGTGGAGCTCCACTAATCTGATGTGGGCGGCGGTTAGGTTAGTTCTGAAACCTTACAGAGGATAAACATAGACAGAAAACATAAGAATGTGTTAAATAAACGAACAACAGTCGTAATGGAAACGATTACGAAGTTCACAAGGCAAGACAGGATATTTGTAAGCAGAAAGTGAAACACTCGCCCTGATGATAGAGGCAGAAAGGGCCTTTGAAACGTCGGTAAACGTTTACCAACAACCCAGAAGACAGCAATCTTCAGACTCACCGCCGTGAAAACCTCAAATATTACGTAAACCGAAAAACGTTTTAGACAGCGTTTGGAAATCACAAGACCCAGTCGCTGTTAAGTTCAGTCGGGTTTCAGAAACATTAAAAGTTATGTTATTCCACCGATTCATAAATCTAGTTGTGAACTATAATTGTTTGCCCCTTTCTCGCAAAGTGTTTCCTATATAAATGAGGTTTTTCTTGTATGTCGTCACAGATTTTACAGAAATAACAGATTGATGTTAAAGTCGGATCCAAGCAGGATACTAACTAACTAGATGGCTTACCGAACCCGAAGGTTCATCACCGAATTAACCAAAGCCCTCCACCGGACCCTGTACTGGGCCAACAAAATCCAGTCTCCTTCAACTCCTATCTCCCATAGATTCCGCCTGAGATTATCCTCCCATCTACGTCTAGGTCTTCCCAGCGGTCTCTTCCCCTCAGGCTTCCCAAGTAGTGGAGCCAACCAACCAGATGGCTTAGGGAACCCGAAGGTTCATCACCGAATTAACCAAAGCCCTCCACCGGACCCTGTCCTGGGCCAACAAAATCCAGTCTCCTTCGACTCCTATCTCCCATAGATCCCGCCTGACATTAGCCTCCCATCTACGTCTAGGTCTCCCCAGAGGTCTCTTCCCCTCAGGCTTCCCAAGTAGTGGAGCCAACCAACCAGATGGCTTAGGGAACCCGAAGGTTCATCACCGAATTAACCAAAGCCCTCCACCGGACCCTGTCCTGGGCCAACAAAATCCAGTCTCCTTCAACTCCTATCTCCCATAGATTCCGCCTGAGATTATCCTCCCATCTACGTCTAGGTCTCCCCAGCGGTCTCTTGCCCTCAGGCTTCCCAACCAATACCCGGTGCACATCTCTCGCCCCATCCATGCGTCCAAGTAGGATACGACCCACAGAAATCAACATTCTTGGTCACTCTAGTTCATTTCAAGGTCGTATCAAAATTTCTTTGCATCCATAATATCTTTCTATTATTTCTATTACTTCAGACACAAATAAATTGTTGTAAGGATAATTAAAAGTACAATCCGAAGTAGTAAGTCTTCATGTTGACGAAGATAACGGGTAATAGTAAACACGCAGGCCTTCAGCCTGCTCAGCTGATTCCTTGCATTAAGCAAACAATCAATAAACTTTAATTTAAGCTTCAGAAAAATTGGCTCTTGTATTAAATCTGTGTGAACGAACATAAGATTCGAAGTCGACGTCGGGGGGTCGTCGGACAGAGAACGAGATGTTTCAACGGAGCGCCTTCTTAATTTTATGAGAGTTTGTGGAAAACTCATTGACAAGCAAGGCTGTGGGCTGGATCACTGCCGTGGTATATTCAACGTATCGATCCCAACGGCGCATGAATCAGGAAACATTTCGTGTTCTTTGAAATAAGCGTCGTCTCCAATTCGGCTTTGAAGTGCCACTGGTCCCAGCGTGGGGCCTTTTTCTCTGTTCCTGACCCCCCCAGGTGGATTTTCACTTATGAATCTTCCTGGGGGCAACAACGACATAAGAGTCTTGACTTACCGCAGTTCCAGTGGACCTCCAGTATATTAAAATCGTGTTTAGAGGCGGCTGTTTTAAGTCTAACCAATCATAGATTTTTAAATTAAACAACGTAATGATATTAATGCAAATTGTTCGTACTAAAATTCACGCAAATATACGAAAATATTAATTTTTTTTTCAAATTAAATAGTTAAAGGGCAGTTGCAAATTTCAAATCAAACAACTTTAAAGAGGTATTATACGAAATTGCTACATTACGAAGACTATTATGGAGATTGTACATAGGGGAATTTATTGTGTTACGACGTTTGATAAGAATTTAAGTTCACCTGATTCTTTTATTAAAAGGGATACAAACTGTTTCATTTTATATAAATATATCTCTGTGTTGGCACTTAAAAAAGAAATCTAAACGGATTAGAACTGTAGCCATAATGATACCGAACGTCGTGAAGTGGTTAATAGACTGAGTCGATTTCGGGATGTCTAGTGTTCAAATCTCGGTACGGAAACCAGATATCCTGACTTGAGAATTTTCGTGATGTGGTTTTCCTCAGTCCCTCGAGACAATTTCCGGGATATTGACTTCAAGTAGGCTTCAACGTCTTCTTATAACATTCTTTCCAATTTATATTTTTATTAATCATCCCTCCATACGACGCTACAAGGACTGAGTTGTTGTCAGCGTTGCTGGATAAATAACGATGATAATTTGTGTTAGGTGATCGTAATTAATTGAACTGTGACTTATAACCTAAACGTAAATTCCATCGCTTTTTTGGCTCGAATTCAGAGTTAGGCATGCGGTGAAAAAGTTGTTTTGACATTTTTTTGAAAATTTCGAAATCCAGAGACCTAAACGTTTTTACGATGTGTGTTCAGGGATATCAGTCATTAAAATTGCTAATTTTTATTATATTATGCCAACTTAAAAATTATATTCATAACCTCATGCAACACGTGCTACTAAGATGAACAACATTCAGGTACTTACAATGTTCGGGCTGAGGGAATCACTCATTGTGACCGGAACAACATCATTAATACAACAAAAACAACAAATCCCTGATGAGTGATATCACACAGTTTTGTTCAACCCTGTTCATTATTATCACAACACTGCACCTGAAACAGTGGCACTTCACTGACGCTTACAAGAAGCTGGAGACTTTTTTTTTTTTTTTTTGGGGGGGGGGGGGGGGGTTTACACAAACGTAACAAAATTTGAACAGAAACTGTTACAGTATATATCGTCGATATTACGTTAGTAAAATAATAGTTTCTGTCTTTGGTTTGTATATTTTGTTCAATTTACCAACTTTTATGACAGAAACAAAAATAACGAGAGAAAAAATCCCCTAAAACGCAATTATAATAGGAAACGATTATAATTAATTATATGTTGAAGGAAAATATTTAAATTAAAGTAAAACTGAAATTAATTAAAAAAAATTTGTTAACTAAAATTGTCGGATTAAGTCGTTAATATCAGAGCGTGTTTAAATTCCGTTGATGCAATAATGCAAGTTGTTTTATTTTTGTAAATCCTCTCGACATTTTTTTTTTCGGAATTCGTAACATAATTTGACACTTTCACCAAAATATAATCCCACATTCTTTACAGCGTTTTAGGTCTAATAAATCTCAGACAAATATAGATCAGTTTTTTGTGGGGGGATTCTTTTAAAACTATCCCTACCAAAAATTTAAAAAGAAACTATATAAATGATTTTGTATGCACTTGCGAGATCATAGTTTTTAATCCCTTAATTTATACCAAAGTTCACAATTTTTTTAAAAAAATCACACTGTTTGTTAGGCCTGCCATAGTTCACGTAGCCCATCTGTCCGAGGAGCCAAGAGCTCTAATTTCGGTACACTTGATCTAAGATCGAAGATCACTGCGAAGCACTGAACTGCAATGCGGTATCTAGGATCTGGCGTTCAACATTTATATCGTCGGTACACGGGGACGCGAGACCACACCTCCCTCAGCTCTCATTGGCTAGACACGCCTACTTGAATTCACAATGCTGCAGGATCAATTCACCTTGAAGTAAGGTCACAACTTAAAAATGTGATACCATTACTCTTTCCACCGCATTTTTTAAAAATATTTTTAAAAAATTGAAATCGAATTCATTGGAGACACAAAGCCAAATTTCTTGTTCATGTTTCGAAATTTTGTTCGCGGGGGGGATACCTGCCCGTCGCAACCACACAGGACAATTCAACACCGAAAAACGAGGACAAACGTCCGCGCCTTCACCGGGATTCGAACCACGCCCTACACCGTCCAGCCAATGAGGTCGGCACTGGAATCCTAGTTGTGGGAAACAAAACGCAGTTATTTCGCAGATGATAGGCAATTGTCAATCAGACACATCTTCAAGGTAAAGCCTACACTGATTACAATCTGAATTATGAATACATTCTGTAGTACGAATAAATAGCACGCGCATTTTAATTTATGGATTGTAAATGGGATTTATAAAATGCCTCACGAGCCGTCAAGTATGGATAGAATCTAAGAATTAGACGGGGGGGCCACGAAAACTGTGCACTCATGATATCTAACCATTATTCTGGAAACAGGACGAGAAACGATTATAGTACACATGTCCTGAGGCAATCGATTTCTGGTCGCGGTCTAACATGCATTTTAAAGTCATTCTATTATCGATTAGATCAAGTTTCAACTTAAAGTTACTGGACTAGCATATACAAGTTTATATCGTTACATAAACCGACACATTATTTGAACTAATATTTGAAAATCTGGTACTTGTGGGTTATCGGGGCACATCGCTTTAAAAATAGGTTAGGTTAGATTAATGTGTGTGGATAAATGAAACATACTTGAAGGTTATTATATTTTATTTCAATAAATGACAACTAACCTAACCTAACCTAACCTCACATAACCTAATCTAACCTAACCTAACTTAACCTAACCTAACATAACCTAATCTAACCTAACCTAACCTAACCTAACCTAACTTAATCTAACCTAACCTAACCTAACTTAACCTAACCTAACCTAACCTATTTTTAAAGCGATGTGTCCCGATAACCCACAAGTACCGAAAATTTTTCTAAAACCTAGATGGCTGTCTTCTGGGTTGTAGCGCTGTGTAGTCTGGTAGAAGTTAACCGACGTTTCGGAACTCCCGACAGTCTGTCAGTCGTCTTTTAACAGTCGAAGTGCAAGGATGTCTTTTTCACGAGAGCAAAGAGTGTTCATCGTCGAACACTACCTGGCGTCTCGTTCTTAATTAACTTGCCAGAATGAATTTAGACATGCATTTCCCGATTCTCCTGAGCCAAACAAATCGACAGGACCTCGTCTGGTGAACCGTTTCAGTGACAAAGGAGTTCTTCGCCGGTTTGCACCAACATAAGGAAAACAGGGAACGCAGTGTGGACATTTCCACCACAGTTTTAAAACTGCATTTTGTTTTCTGATTCGAACAGAACATGTGTCAGGAAGGGATGGCGTGACTTTCTGATATCCTAGTTTCGTTTAACTTGCGGATTTCTTGTCTGCAGTTGGAATTCGCTTTCGTGTTTCATATTTTAGAGATCCTTCTTTATTTATGGGGTCTTCAGTGGCCGCGCGGTCTGAGGCGTGGGCCTTGTGCCGCTTGGTCACTGGGACCATGGGTTCGAATCCCACTCAAGCCATGGATGTTTGTTGTGCTGTCCTGTGTACAGGTAGAGGCCTTGCGACGGGCCGATCCCTCATCCAAGGAGTCCTACCGAATGTCTATAGATCGAGCCAACGAAAAGTTGAGACCCGCAGTGCTCAGGCACTTGAAGAACGGGTCGTTCCCAGTATTTATTTATTGCTGATTTCTCACGTAAAACTCTCCCCTCTGCTGGATGTACGTCAGCCGAAAACACCACGAATATGTTTGGAAAACATCTGGTTCCATTTAACAATATTTTAAAGTAAATGTGTCATGGTGTTGGCAGCCTTTCATTTATTTTATTTCGTTCAGGATAAAGTTTTGATTCTTTACTATAATTTTCTTATTGATATTGTTATTACGTCGACTGGTTTTTCTTCAGTTACCTCCTGTGCTGTGTCTGATTGGTCATTCAGCTGTTGCTGCAGTGTAGTAAAATAATGAAGTAATTTGGATTAAACTGGCTCAGGGTAGTGTTTAATTAACGGCTTTAATTTCGGTCGGTGCTGAACCATCTGACTCTAGGTCGATTCTCAGACAAACGACGCAGTTGTCTTCTGGGTTGTTGCGCCGTGTAGTCTGGTAGAAGTTTACCAACTATGGATATATCGTTACTCGCTAGCATAAAGTTAGTAGTCTCAACCTCCCGGTACTTGAAGACATTTTTGATGTGTTCATAAAGAGAGAAATCCTAGAGTCTTTGCGAGTAATCGAATCTCGATCATGGAGTCCGGAGTTAGCGGCCATCAAAAAATTAATCACACATTTCAATGAATGAAATAAAATTTGATAATTAATTAGACTATTATATACATCAGCACTGACATCATAATAAATGATGAGATGATAATGTTGCGTCATATTGTGATAATTATAATTGTTTAATTTTAACCGTCTAATCACAATAAAATATTTTATTAAATATTAAAATATTAAAATATTATAAAATATTATAAAAAACCACTACAAACATTTCACCCACGCAAGATCACACTATACGCGACATACATTTACGAAACAACATTGAATGTGATAACAAAGTAAAATTGATCTAGAAGAGGATAACTTTTCGATATTTAATGGACATCTGACGAAGGATTGCATTTAGAATATTACATTTAAATTTATATTGATTATACACCTGAAGATGGTTCATTGAAAACCGAAACATGTCGTGAAAAAGATGATGCTCTAATTGTAAATCGAACATTTCGATAGAAAGAGCATCATTTTAATATATTTTAAATATTAAATGTTAATTGTAATAATAATATTTTAATATTTTAATATTTAATAAAATATTTTATTGTGATTAGACCGTTAAAATTAAACAAATATTATAAATGATATTATGGTGCCATCTGTTAACTAAACAACACACTAAGTTCCACTCGTAAACACAAGTCACGGAGATCTATAACAAGGTTTATATTCGTATTATAAATTGTAAACATGTTTTTTGGGACATTCTGTATCTGGACCGAGTCACGTGAGAGTACAAGTTTTCATAAGATATTCTTCGTGTTACAGCAAACATTGAGACGCCCTTATTGAGATGCAATAAATTGATTTACGTTTTTTTCTCGTTTCTAGTCCACGCCTGAAATTACTTGTCTGTCTGTTTGTCTGTCGTTGCGTTGTATAAATTCAGTCTAATGATCTCGCTGGTAAATGTCAGCTTGATCATTAATCTACGCATTAGCTCCAGTTAGTCATATGGCTACGTAATAATAGTCCCGGTAAATTGCTTGTTATTTCGGAGAACCAGCTGCATCCAAGAATAACGATTGTACAGTTCGACGTAATAACTGATATCACACAACATCCTCTTTCAACCACCATTTATTTCAATTTATCCCTTCATTATCAGTACTAAATTGTTAAACAAAACATTGAACTGATATATATTAATTAAATCTTGTCCGTCTAATCACAATAAATTCTTATTAAATATTAAAATATTACAATAATTAACATTTAAAAATATTTAAAATATTAAATGATGTTCTTTATCGAAATATTCGATTTACATTAGTAATGTAATGTAAATCGAATATTTCGATAATATTTTAAATGTTAATTATTGTAATATTTTGATATTTAATAAGAATTTATTGTGATTAGACGGACAAGATTTAAATAATATATATTTATTATATCACAATATGACGCAACTTTACCATCTCATTGAACTGATATTTGCTGTCTTCTGGGTTGTAGCGCCCTGTCGTCTTTGTACATGTTTATCGACGTTTCAGAGGTCCCTGCTGCCTCTATCATCGGCTGGATGAGTTATTGAGGTATCAAGGACCTCTGAAACGTCGGTAAACTTCTACCAGACTACACGATACAACAACCCAGAAGACAGCAGTATTAACCTCAAATCCTTCTTAGTGTCTTCTTTAATTCTCCTCAAAACGCACTTATGAACAAGTTTTTGTTTATCAAATAAGCGATTCACGTGTTTCAAACTGCATTAAACTTTCTTTTTCTGTTTGTGTCAGATGCTAGTGCAGAAATATTTCGTACGTGTTATGAGAAATGCCCTACATAATTTATATTTTGTTCTAGAAAAGCGTTGAGTAGAAATTTGAGTGCCCCGTTCTAGTGCGGCAACTTCTCTGACACCTCTGTGTTGCAGCCTGCCTTTCAATAGGCTTTATGCACCGTGCAGCGAGATGAATCACAAATGACGTTCTACATCAATAGGTAAACTTAGTCTTTTGCCCATGCAGTGTAGATAAGGACTCATATACGTCACACACACACACACATGGATGATCACAATGCGCATTTCATGTCAGATTTAATTAAACAGACACGTGAAACTATGGGTTACATTCTTTTGTTACAAATGTGATTCTAATATTTGATACAAAACCAAGCAGAATACAATTGCAGCTGGAATGGACGTTTCGTAACACGAATGGCTTTAATATAAGCTTCGTATGAATACGAATCTAATGTTTGCCCTCCGGCTGTGATATTAATAAAGTCCATAATTCCTAATTTCAAATACGAAGCACATGCAGATATATGATACGTCTAGTATGCTGATAACGACGCCCGCAGATCAGTTGAGCGTGGCGTATTCAAAAGTCTGTTCATTCCCCTTAGCACCGTCACATTGCCTCAGATGTGCGCAATGTTTTGTGGATCAATACAGTGTCTAGACGCCACCATCCGCATCCAGTGATTTCAGGGTTCCCAGGGGAAGTCAGACACGGATTTATTGTTATTGTTCCTGTTTAAAATGGCTATTATTATTATAAATTTTCTTGTTTTTCTTGCCTATCCGTGAATAAATTGTGGACATAATATGAAGTCCTACATGTCTTGCTTGCACGTTAAACATATTCTGTATTTTATAATTGTCTGTTATTTATATATGCTTCTCAGGAACTTAAATACTTCAGTATAACGTTATATAGTTTTGTAAAAAAAAAACAGTTTTTATGTTCTTCTCAAAAAATACTTATGGACTTGCGTTGTTTCTCAAATAAGCTATTCATATGCTTCAACCGCCATTAAACCTTTCGCTGTTTGTGCTAGATGGCAGTTCAGAAGCATTGCGCATGTGTTATGAGAAATGTCCTGCATAATTCATTTTCGTTCCAGAACAGGGTTGAGTAGAAATTTGAGTGCGCCGTTCTAGTGCGGCAACTTCTCTGACATCTCTGTGTTGCAGCCTGCCTTCACTAGGCTCCATGCACCGTGCAACGAGATGACTCACAAATGACGTACGACCCTCATTTAAAAACGTCATTTCCCTTTCTGCGTGTTTCACTTTTCACAGTTCTTAAGGTAAGAAAAATTATCATCTGTAACAAGCGTGTTATATCACCAGCTGATAAAATTCTCCAAGATTTAATGTCCCTAAACTTTTTTTATTATTATTAGTGTTCTGTCTGACGACAGGTCCATATGAACAGGATCCTTCCATCCTTTTCTTGGACTGGGACCTGTTCATATACGTTCTTGGCAGATGACCAAGAAGTGGTTTGCCATTGCCTTCTTCTGTGTGTGAATGGAGTAATTGTTGGGATGCCACGGAGAAACCGGGGAAGAAGCCCCCGGAGGAAAACTCCGTGTTGCCTAGACCACGGCCTTGCCCAACACAAGTTATAAATTCGGGCACCGCCGAGAATCGAACCCGAGACCCCAGGATTACAAGGCCAGCGTTCTAACCGCTAGACCACCTCATCTTATTATTATTTAGTGTTCTGTCTGACGACAGGTCCATATGAACAGGATCCTTTTCTCGGACTGGGACCTGTTCATATACGTTCTTGGCAGATGATCCAGAAGTGGTTTGCCATTGCCTTCTTCTGTGTGTGAATGGAGTAATTGTTGGGATGCCACGGAGAAACCGGGGAAGCCCCCGGAGGAAAACTCCGTGTTGCCTAGACCACGGCCTTGCCCAACACAAGTTATAAATTTGGGCACCGCCGGGAATCGAACCCGAGACCCCAGGATTACAAGGCCAGCGTTCTAACCGCTAGACCACCGTGGCGGTCTTGTCCCTAAACTATACCGCAAGAATTCAGATTGTAAAACTTCTCATAATGCGATATTCTTCCCCGTTCTGTTACTCTCTCTCTCTCTGCTTGAAGTAAGAATTTTCTGTTTAAACATCGTCATATCATCAGGTAATCACAAACTATCAGTGACAGACGAGGTTTTACACCGTATAAAACCGGTGACATTATAATTTTAATTTAGAAGTTAATTTGTCTTCATGAATCAAACCTTTCTCAAGATGGCTATAGTGTTTTCTTATTCGTTATTTTGACATCATCCTTTCCCCCTAGTCATTCAGCTCCCCTTACGGCAAACATTTGCAAAGGTCAAAGTCAGGATATAAACATCCATCAGAAGACTCAGCGAAGCTAAACTGGCACTAATTACAAACAGTCTCTGACCCACAGAGCAGAAAGGGCATTCTTAGCTCGTCGCCATTTTCCTACACTCGCTCGGGTAGACGAAACTGAGTGTAATCCACTTCAAAAAACGGTTTAATGAAGGTCAGATTCGCTATTGCAGATCTCTGAACTGGTTTCATAATAACCTCACACATTACTACGTGTCATATACGAGGTGCGATCGGAAAGTTTCAAGACTGCGCCTATAAAAACCCGTACACTTATCTCAGGTATTAAATTCATCCATAACCCTCGAAGTAGTTCCCCTGGGAGTGAACACAACGATCCCAGCGCCGCTGCCAAGCCTGGAAGCATCCCTGGAAATCTTTCTTTGTCAGCCTGTCAAGCACCATCTGCGATTCTGCCTGAATCTCTTCTATCGTCTCAAATCTCCTTCCCTTTAGCTGAATTTTCATCTTTGGGAAGAGGAAGAAGTCACACGGAGCCCTAGAAAGGAAGTTGGGGTCGGTTCTTGCAAGATCTTTGAGTTCCTGACAAACGAGAAGTCGATTCTGCTTCTGGTCCTCAGACAGGATGCGTCGCATGTGGAGTTCTTCCTTTAGAATCAGCTGACAGGTCCCATAGCCTATCCCAACAATGTCGCACAAGTCGTTGATGGTACGACGTCGATCTTCGTAACATTTTCGGGCGTTGTGCTCGAAGATGGTCGTCCAGAACGCTCGTCATCATCGACAGAGGTTCGGCCATTTTTAAAACGTGAATGCCACACAAAAGTTTGTGCACGACCCATTGCGGACTCCCCAAATGCTTGCTTTAGCATTTCATAGGTTTCCGTAGCCGTTTTGGCGAGTCTTCGGCAAGAGATTCAGGCAGAATCGCAGATGGTGCTTGACAGGCTGACAAAGAAAGATTTCCAGGGATGCTTCCAGGCTTGGCAGCGGCGCTGGGATCGTTGTGTTCACTCCCAGGGGAACTACTTCGAGGGTGATGGATGAATTTAATACCTGAGATAAGTGTACGGGTTTTTATACGCGCAGTCTTTAAACTTTCCGATCGCACCTCGTATTTATTAAAACTTCTGCTCTACTTAATAGTACCACGCAAAGAGAAGAAATATAAAGTTCTCATTGTACCCAAGTTCCAAGCTCATTTTTCTCGTGGATGAAAATTCTTATAAAACTTTTATTCATCGTCCATAACTTCATTTAGTCATGAAGCAGAAAGTTTTAATTAATACAAATAACACAACAAACTTACTATAACAAAGATCAGTGTTTATACTGCGAGTTTTCAAAATGAAAGATTGACTTACTCCATATGATATTTCTGTTAATTATTCTGTTACTGTAGTTTGTATCTTTAAATGACACTTTAAATATCTGTTCTTTAAAATCCACGTGGAATCATAAAACATATCCGATGCACCTGCCATATTGTTTTACTATGTTCATTGAAAACATTTCCTTGACAACAGCTGAATGTTTTTCGAAGATCTGAAGCCAAAATCACTTAGGTCGTTATATTAAATGACGCCAAGTACGCGCGTCCGCCATGTTGTTGTTAAAGATTAAAGTAAATTAAGAAGTACGAGATTTACGTGGCATCTAATGGAATGACGAATCCGTGTATCAAACAAAGAAGGTATAAGAATTGAAATTAAAAGATGAACAAATTGACTCGGTAATGAGACATGAGTCGGAAACATGAAAGAAATGTGTCATGCATGGACGATACCTTCAGAGCTTGGCCGAACGTCTGATCAGAGAAGAAGACACACTCCTCTTGTTTACGAGCGGGAACCTGAAATTATAAGCAGAGAGAAGAGCTTAGCAAAAACACAATACACTCAAGAATGTGATGACGTGACGTTATTTTATTTAGTGTTCTGTCTGACGACAGGTCCATATGAACAGGATCCTTCCATCCTTTTCTCGGACTGGGACCTGTTCATATACGTTCTTGACAGATGATCCAGAAGTGGTTTGCCATTGCCTTCTTCTGTGTGTGAATGGAGTAATTGTTGGGATGCCACGGAGAAACCGGGGAAGCCCCCGGAGGAAAACTCCGTGTTGCCTAGACCACGGCCTTGCCCAACACAAGTTATAAATTCGGGCACCGCCGGGAATCGAACCCGAGACCCCAGGATTACAAGGCCAGCGTTCTAACCGCTAGACCACCTCATCTTATTATTTATTTAGTGTTCTGTCTGACGACAGGTCCATACGAACAGGATCCTTCCATCCTTTTCTCGGACTGGGACCTGTTCATATACGTTCTTGGCAGATGATCCAGAAGTGGTTTGCCATTGCCTTCTTCTGTGTGTGAATGGAGTAATTGTTGGGATGCCACGGAGGAAAACTCCGTGTTGCCTAGACCACGGCCTTGCCCAACACAAGTTATAAATTCGGGCACCGCCGGGAATCGAACCCGAGACCCCAGGATTACAAGGCCAGCGTTCTAACCGCTAGACCACCTCATCTTATTATTTATTTAGTGTTCTGTCTGACGACAGGTCCATATGAACAGGATCCTTCCATCCTTTTCTCGGACTGGGACCTGTTCATATACGTTCTTGGCAGATGATCCAGAAGTGGTTTGCCATTGCCTTCTTCTGTGTGTGAATGGAGTAATTGTTGGGATGCCACGGAGAAACCGGGGAAGCCCCCGGAGGAAAACTCTGTGTTGCCTAGACCACGGCCTTGCCCAACACAAGTTATAAATTCGGGCACCGCCGGGAATCTAACCCGAGACCCCAGGATTACACGGCCAGCGTTCTAATCGCTAGACCACCGTGACCTAACATAACATAAAAGACCCATCATTCTAACCGGAAGTTAAAACGAAGAACGCGAAAGCCCATAGGAACTCCATAACAGCAGCAGCAGTAGCATTTGGAAACAGAACAAATATGGAGGTGGATAAATGATTCCGGTGAACCCCAAATTACGTTTATGGTACCAACATTCCGGTGGTCCACATGAGTTACAGTAACCCAGGACACATGTAGAATTTGAGGTTCTCACGGCGATGAGTTTGAAGATTGCTGTCTTCTGGGTTGTTGCGCCGTGTAGTCTGGTAGAAGTTTATCGACGTTTCAGATGTCCTTGCTGCCTCCATCACCAGGACGATGATGATTATGACCATTTTACGCTCATAATAACACTGTACATTATTCAAATAAGGTAGTGTCGTTAAAAATTCTAAGAATCAATCGCTTTACAATTGACAGTCATCCAACCGTATCCTTTTCATCATCTTAATGATGGAGGCAGCAAGGACGTCTGAAACGTCGGCGCAACAATCCAGAAGACAGCCAATATGGAACTACAAAACGAGAGGAAACATGAAATAAAAGTAGGTGTTAAGCTGTCACGTTGGAAGCTGGAAATCTCTTTACTAAAGTTTGCGAACAAGTTTCATGTTCTGCTCCCGTGATCTTCAGTCGTCGGCAGAGTAGTCTGAAGGCAAGAGACTGTCACTTTAAAGCCTTAAAATGACCTGGGACACACTTCATCTGGGCTCTCGCTTCGAATTTTTACAAACGTCTACCACAAGTTACGCGCTGAGCCCTGATGATGCAGACAGCAAGGACCTCCGAGGCGTTTATAAACTTTTGCTACGACCCATAAGACAGCCATCTTCTCAATAAATTCCGTTTGTTTCGAAAAGAAATAACAATCCACGTCATTTGTTGTGTCCTCATACATAAATGACTGCAAAAGCCTAGCTCCGAATTCTACAGTCCACAGTTATGGCACATCTCCAACAGCTCCGCTCTCTTGTTACACAATAACTGTTCTTATGACTCTGAATATTCTGCTTACTTCTCAATAGTCACTTATGTGACACTAATTTTATTTTTCCATTAACATCTAATTTCATACAGAATTTTTTTTGTAGTTTTACTTTCCTTCTCCGTCTTTCTACGCTAATTTTTATTAATTAAATGCATATCTTATTAGCAACAATTTTTACACGAGGGGCCACTACTGAGACACAGAAAGGCAAAAGATTTGAGCTTCACGAAAAGAGTTGCTGCACTGTACAGACATGGACCAAAATGAATTAAGGCCAGCAACGTTTAGTGTTTAGCTAAAACAAATTTAATTAGGATCAGCTGCACTATAAAGACGTATGAGAGGTCAGTAAAGTTCTCTCCCTCATAATACAATTTTATACGCTTCGTGCAGAGAACGCATAAACCGATTTATGGGATCGCTGTCTGTCTGTCTGTAGCGCCATTTTCATTCTAAACATACAGAATGTAGCGGCCTTCTGTTAAGCGCGCCTCCGTCGAATTCGTTAGGTTTTAGGTTCAAATTTTCACTCGGAGACCCTGACATAAGTTCGTGGTTGTTCCCAGTCACAATCTTAGTTGCTTGCAGCGTCAATAAATGCCTGAAGAATAATTAATGTAAATTAGTATGAATAATTTGTCAGATTGAAATAAAATCTAATTTCATAGATCTTTATTTTTTTTTTATTATTTAGTGCTCTGTCTGACGAGAGGTCCATATGAACAGGATCCTTCCATCCTTTTCTCGGACTGGGACCTGTTCATATACGTTCTTGGCAGATGATCCAGAAGTGGTTTGCCATTGCCTTCTTCTGTGTGTGAATGGAGTAATTGTTGGGATGCCACGGAGGAAAACTCCGTGTTGCCTAGACCACGGCCTTGCCCAACACAAGTTATAAATTGGGGCACCGCCGGGAATCGAACCCGAGACCCCAGGATTACAAGGCCAGCGTTCTAACCGCTAGACCACCGTGGCTTGATACTCATTTACTCATTATTAATTAGGACCAAATATGGTAACCAGGAATACAATGAGTTGGAAATTTAGCTCAGTTTTGAACGTCTTATCACAGCATAAACGAAAGTTTTTGTTAGTTGTCACGCGCTGTAAAATAGCCTTCAGAAATTATTTGTGTCGAATGAGATGAGTTGATACACTAACTATGCACTTTGGAGGATGTTGAATTAAAAGTTCTGGCATGTTTTGAGGGGCTACCGAAAGAAAATGTTAAAATTTCCAGTCCGGAGAGTCAGCCGACCGGTTTTCGGGCTTTGTATATTCAGTTAAGAAGTCAGACTGGGTTTAGTTCATATTTGAAGCTTGCTTCCTGTATTAAAGTGAGTTTAAATTAAAATGATCATCGCCCTGATGACGGAGGCAGTATGACCTCTGAAACGTTGGTTAACATCGACCAGACTACACAGCGCAATAACCCAGAAGACAGAAATCTTTAAAATGATATACATTAAAGTTTTGTAGAGTTTTTAAACCACATTTTTTCAGTAAACTCAGCAACGAAATAAAGGTTTAGTGTAACTCGAAAAATTCGAAAATACTGTTTGTTGACATTTTATGTAGAAGCCCACAAAGATATTCTTGGTTCAGTAAAAATATGAATACTGTCATTTGTACCACGTGCGAACAAATATTACACTCGAGATTATAAAAAAATTATTCCATACGTTCCGCACAAGTTTAAAAACAGCAATTCAAAGTTTTCAAAAGCAAGTAAGTCTATCTTATTTCATTTTACACACGGTCTTAGAGAGCTAATATGACACTTTCCAAACACAGAACTGAATAAATTTGCATCAACAGAAATTGTTCCCACTTTTGGTAGACATTCAGCGCCAAGGATTAGCTGCAGTTTCTACGTCTCTGTCGCAAGACTGTGTGTGGAGTGTCGCAGTGCGGAGGTCAAAGGGTTTGCTCAGGAGGAACTCCTTGAGAATTTCGGGAAACTTCGTATTTTCCTTGCTGTTTGCACACGTCAATGTTAATATTTGGACAGTAGCTTAAAATGTTCATAAAAGCTGGAAATAATTTTCAGAATCCCTTTCAGTACTATTCTAACATTCAGGAGTGTCGAAATAACACGTTCTCAAGTGATCTTGAGAGCACAAAGTCTCGTGATACTGAACGAGGCATTTATTGGTCGATGTTTCCAAAATTTGCGTCTGTTCCGCGGTGTGGGGAGGTGAGTCTTGAAGATCCAAAATTTTCTTGTCAACCCAAATATTTTTAGATGAAATTTTAAATTTTAAAAATTTGCATATGGAATAGTTTTTGGATTCTATAGCATGAAGAGATTTGCAGTTAATAATTTCTTTAAAATCAGAAGAACGAACCAGGTTTCTCCGTGGCATCCCAACAATTACTCCATTCACACACAGAAGAAGGCAATGGCAAACCACTTCTGGATCATCTGCCAAGAACGTATATGAACAGGTCCCAGTCCGAGAAAAGGATGGAAGGATCCTGTTCATATGGACCTGTCGTCACACAGAACACTAAATAATAATAAAAAAAATTATTATTAAAGGAAAAATTTATTCCAGCGTTATTACTAAAGATTCTGAGCAAATTAATTTTGTGCTGATTCTCGCATAAGAGGAAACAGATCCCTATGGCAAAAATACACGAACTCCCAACTACGAAATAAATTTATTCCTTGCGACTATCTCACAAAACTGTTGAATTAAGAAGTTACGAAATCTAGCACACTCCAAATCAAATTGTTTCTGATAGGTACAAAAAATCAAATTTCTCTAACAAATGAAATAAACAAAACTTCTCTTAAATAAACGAATAAACATCGAAATACACGAAAGGTAATATCACAATGGCCAATTGGCCAGCTATAACACAGGCAGCGTCGTATCAAGAACGGAAGTTTATGAATATCACGAGAGATATAGTCAGTCAGGATATTCAGAGGCCAGAGGTTAGGCAACGACCTTGAACCCCGACCTCGACCAGCAGTCTGGTGTAGACATGAGCTTTCGTAATGACGTCATCGCTACACCGCAGCACTTGGACCGCAAAGGGGAGGGGGGGGGGGTTCTGACGCCAATGCAGCTGTCATCCACTGCTGCAAAATTTCGACGCTGCATTTCGGACAAGAGCCATTAGGTGTCTCTTTTTTTTGGTTAAATCGCTCGCCGATGTGATGCAGTAAAGCTGTCCCACTATGCGCCATGTAGGCGCTTGGGGGGGGGGGGCGGGGAGGTCTAGCTCCTACTCAATCTTGACCTCGGCACTATCGCGGCAGAGTGAGGACATACGATACCGCTGGCTCGTACAATGAGGCCTGTGACCCTTTATCAACTGCACTAGTTATGCAGGGCAGATGACACGATAATATGTGAATAATATATGAAAAATTGTGTGGATGGAAGTGATCGTGAAGATCGTTAATGCACAATCAGAACCCTTGATCGGGACGCCGAATAATAACCACAAAAACCACAGCAAAGCTGATCTCAGAGCCGAGTTTTGAACCCAGGATATTATAGAACACTAATAATTAGTGCTAACCGCTAACCAAGCAGTTAACCGCAGCGTTAATATTCACTATATGAAACGGCAGTTTGATTCTATAGTTTGTTTCGTACGTTCGGAGTTTATTTTCAGCGAAAGCTGTCTAAAAAGTTATTGTAGGATAGGATGGAAAATCGGTGAAGAAATGTGGCTGAAGGCATCACGGCGAAGGATTAAGAGGAGGTTAATGGAGACCCTGAAAAGAGAAAGAAGGATTTTGAGGTCAATATTAGTCAAAATTTATGGGGAGGCAGGCATGACAGGCCTGTAGAATTTAAGGATCTCATGGCGGTGAGTCTGAAGATGGCTGTCTTCTGGGTTGTCGCGCCGTGTATTCTGGTAGAGGTTTACTGACGTTTTAGAGGTCCTTGCTGCCTCCATCATCACGGCGATCGCCAGACTACACCGTGCAACAACCCAGAAGACAGCCATCTTTTGGTAACAGGCCTGTTTTATGACAGTACGTAGTAATTTATATGGAGAGAGTCAGAAACGCGAGGAGGATTGTCGATCTGAAAGGCGGACATTCGAAGCGGGTGCTTCCAAAAACAAAGCTGCTGAGTCAGTTCTGTGTATCAGACGGAAATATATACATATTTAAATGATAAGAATCAGAATAAACACTGATGGTAAAAGGAAATCGGACTTGGTAGTTTTTGACAAGTCTTCAACAAGAATACATAATATGAAGGAGATGGTTTTGAAAAATATGTTTGAGGTTGGTACATGCAGAGGAAGTGAATGGAAAAGGGGAAGTTATTAAAACCTAACTCTTTAATTTCTAACCTTTCTCAACCGAAAAATAAATTATTTATCTTTCTACTGTGAACGTTCTCAATAGGAGAGTGACTCTGTGTAACTTGACATTTGTACCTTTTATTAGCTTCCAAACAGGAAAATTCATTTCGATAAAATGTAAATATGAAGACCAATAAGGTGTATAAAGTCTCATATTAAAAGTGTCTTATCCAAAATTTGATTATACGTCATGCTTAAGGCAAACATTTTAAAAGTCTAAAAATCAAAGAAACTATTAATACGGGCCTCATATATTAGAATTGCAAAGGCTCCTTCGAAATGAATGTTTTCAAGCTTCCTTAATAAAACGAGCTTTCAATTTCTATAGCCTGTTCTTAGAATTAGCCCGGAACGACAAATCGTAGTCGATACGATTTCTGTAATGACTCTGCTTTCTGAACGCTGTCGGGCAGCCAGGCGCCAGCCTCTGAGCCTCATGACACTGCAGCACGCAATACTTTAACGGTCACACAGCAGCGGATCAATGTAGGCCACATTCTTCGCCCCAAATGTATCGCTGCTTGCGCTGGTCTCCTCAAATCGTGTTTAAATGTTGCCCCCAGGTCGCGGGAGGGAGGGGAGGATCAACCATGCGCAGTCCACGATTTCGGTGTGTGGATTGGGGGGTCCTCCTACCTTAAGGTACTCCAGTTAAGACTGTAAATATTATTTATGTCTTCAACATGTCCTTGTCTCAGCCACAAAGATAAATTCAAATAACTAAGCATGTAAATAAAGTAAAGTATCGTAATACGGTAACTTCAAAGATTATCCTACTTGTTTCTGCAGTTTGAACAAACTGACGTGTGAGCGCTAGTGATGCGATAGGTCTGACTTCGAGTGGGACGGAGAGGTTTGAGGTTATGTAGTAGGAAGCGACAAATTCTTTAAAGCGTCCCGGGCTCCCAGAGCTGTCGCTTTGCTAATGGGTGCTGAGATTAACGTCCGAATTGAACTCCCGCAGGGCGACATTTTATTCACGTCAGAATCAACGTCTCTTAGGATCGATCACTGCTCTGCACAGAAAATGGCTTCCCTAATCCGTGTCATTTTACGTTTATTTAATCGAGTATCGATCATTCATACACACATAAAATACTCTGATACATGTAGGAGCAGGCCTGTCGACATCTCAACAATTATCTTGTTTTCTTAGTATCTATTATAAAAACAGTACTAAAATGTGAAGAAGACATCCATATGCTCATTGGTAAATATAAAATTCTTTTAATGTGGAACCATAAAATGTTTCAAGTATCGGTTAGCGTTCTTGTAATGTTTGTCGAAAGATTAGTTGAAGAGTAATCCGATAGGGTGACACAAGACTACTGGGAAGATTATTCATAAGAACAAAAGAACGACGATGATGAAAAACCTTTTAACTGTTCTGTTAGATTGTCAAAATAGCAAGGTGTGTTTTATAAAGCAGTCACTTGCCTCCTTTCGAACGCCAGGATCCGTGAGAGACAATGCTAGCCGCTACTCTCGCTAAATGCTACTGGTCGCCAACGTAGACCTTCCCCACTAGTATCCTAGCAACCACCACGACCAACATCAAGTAGTACGGAAAACTAACTGTAGATGTCAATAAAGTCCATTTCACGAAGCTCGTCGCCGGTGTCCACTTAACTACCCAGTATGTTAATTGACATTTTCGGTCAGACTTTTAAGGAATGTGGTGGTTACATGCGGTCATAAAAGACACTAAAATCAATGCTCACACTAGCCCCCAGTGTTGTATCTAATGTGTTTTACAATGATTTTAGTGTCTTAAGACTACATGGCAAGATGGTTAATGAGAAGTGAATTGAAAATGTAAATTAGATGAACCTGTCGTTGCTTAATTTAAGTTAGTATTCCAGAATTTGCCTGAGAGGACTGAAGAAAACCACGTAAAGTCTCAATGAGGATAGTCGGTATTCTAGCCGAGATTTTAATTCAGAACTAAACAGTAGTAGTTACGACGTTCAGTGACTTAAGATGTGACGTACTTGTGTTTTCATATTTTCACAGCCTTCTAGAAAACTAGAAAATCTCTCAACCAAATTTGTAGCTAAGGGAAATAGGTTAGGTTAGGTTAGGTTGCGTTAAGTTAGGTTAGGTAACTTTATGAAAAATTTTGTGACTTTTTACACTTATGGCCATAATTCGTCACGCCTTGTCAGACTTCGTCACTCTTAGACACCCTTTTCAAATCTTCGACGTATTTTAAAACTTACAGTGATCTCTCGTCACGCCTTTATACCAGGTCACGCCTAGACACGCTTTGTCATGCTTGGTCACGTTCGGTCACGCTTTGTAAATCTTCGTCACGTTCCGACACATACGATGATCCCTTTTCACGAGGTCAATGCAGGTCACGCCTGGTCACGCTTGGGCACACGTGGTCACTAATTCACGCTTCGTCACGCTTACGTTATATTACGTAAGGCTCAGTTGATTTTTGTTACCTTACAATACGTTATATTAAGTTTCGACATGTTGTGTTATCTTACAAATGTTCACTTAGGTTAGGTTAGGATAGGTTGGGTTAGGTTAGGTTGGGTAGTCGGTAAAATTTCGTCCTTCCAAAGCGTCGTTACGCTTTTCGTCTATTTTCTAGCATTGTGCTCAACGATATACCAAGGTTTTATGACTTCTGGCGTCCATTGATGGCGTCACGACAAAAGGCGTTGCGACCCTCAGCGTCGGTTTTCTACTTGAGTGTTCAGCGTTATCTGGAGACTTATCTGCGGTTAATTTGGCGTCTTTAGAGGGCGTAGCGATGACTGGAGTCCCCCAATGTTATCCGAAGGGTTTGAGTCACATTCCTGGGTCTTGTGATGGTGTTAAATATTAATAACTTTTAAGAATCGACGTTTCTTTTATACTTTCTCGTACATGACTGTTAAGTACATATCTGTGTCAAAACCATTTAAGTTTTTTTTTATAAATTTTCGTAATAAATTTACATAATTACAATTCCAAAAAAAGCCATTCTCTCAATTAGACTAGACTTCCTCAGCCTATGAGTGATACACCGACAAATTATAAAGAGACATACACTTTATAGGCCTACCTTACACATTTAGGAAAAAGTAGATCACAGTGCTACTTTCCTAGCCAGAAACTTTTTCAGTAGAAATAAATCAGTGATTGGCTTAGCTGTGTGCAAAGAACAGAGTTGTTATGAATCAGGAGAAGGCTTCAACGTGTTCCACAGAGAGCATAAGAAATGAGTGGATACAAAGTCAGGAAGAACTGCAGTTACTCAGTAATGTTCGGCTACGACTAAACAATGGATCCGGCAGTATCCTAGAGACGCCATCACTATAAAGCGGAGCGGCGCCATGTTGGCGCCTGACATTCTGCGGTGGCGCCTAAAATGAAGGCGCCAGCAGACGACGCTGAGTATGCGTTCAGCATGGTCGATCATAAATAACATCCAGAAGCGATATCTGTTACAGCGAGAGACATAAGAACGATGTTTGTCCGTACTGCAACATTGGGCGAGCAGCCACAATTGTAATACACGTTAAAATAAAATTGTTATTGCTTGTTTCTAAGAACGTTCTCTCATACCACTCAAATTACTCCAGGTTACGCATTATAAATTACACTGGTCAGTCCAAAATTTCAAATATATAGTTAGGCCACGACCACTTCCTTCCACATAGTTTCCAATTCGTTTCGATTCCCGGCGGTGCCCGAATTTATAACTTGTGTTGGGCAAGGCCGTGGTCTAGGCAACACGGAGTTTTCCTCCGTGGCATCCCAACAATTACTCCATTCACACACAGAAGAAGGCAATGGCAAACCACTTCTGGATCATCTGCCAAGAACGTATATGAACAGGTCCCAGTCCGAGAAAAGGATGGAAGGATCCTGTTCATATGGACCTGTCGTCACACAGAACACTAAATAAATAATAAATATAAATAAATTTGAGTTACTGGTATAATTTTCAAACAGAACACTAATAAATTAAAAAAATAGATGGAGATGAGTGGTCAGCTTTATGCGATGGCCCCTTTAGCCCTCGAGAATTAATTTGATATATGTGATATTTTTCTATTGTGTCCCTGTGTCTTTTGTTTTTTTACTATTTTCAATATGTCCATTGTTTCATCAATTGTGTTGTAAGCATGTCCTGTATTGAGAATGTGTTTTGAGTATGCAGAACTATCTTTATTGTGTTTTATGGCTGCTATGTGTTCTTTGTATCTTTGTGTGAAAGTGCGACCTGTTTGACCTATGTATATTAGAGGGCAATCTTTACATTTCAATTTATATATACCTGGTAAGTGGTATTGGTTGTTTATGTTCATTATTGGTTTTTGTTTGAGGATGTTTTTTATTGTGTTTTTTGTTTTGAAAGCGATTTTTATTTTGTTTTCTTTAAATAGTTTTGTTATGAATTTGGTTTCCTTACCTATGTATGTAAATGTGGCCCATTTATTTTGTATGTTTTTGTTTTCGTTGGGTTTTGTTGTATTATTAGGTTTTTTATTTAGTTTGTAGTTATTATATCCGTTTTCTTTAAGAATTTGTTGAATGATTATTAATTCTATTTGTTTGTTTTTTTATAGATATTGGATATAGATTTTTTCTGTTTAGTAAGTAATTGATAGCCATTTTTTTGTGTTCGATGGGGTGGCAGGATGAGGCATGAATTATTGTGCTTGTATTTGTAGGTTTTCTGTAAATTTTGAATTCGAAATTGTTTGTTTTTCTTATTATTGTTAAATCTAAATAGTTTATTGAGTTATTTTGTTCAAGTTCTAATGTAAATTGTATATTTTGATTTATGTTGTTATATATATAATTTATAGAATAAGGGCTGAAAGGAATAAAATTTGTCTTAAACGAAGAAAATGCTCTTTATTTAAATCGCCACAAGTGGTCTCAGTTTCGTAAATAAATTTTGTACGGTCGTACATTAGACCTAAGGGGAAAACTACATTAATGTGTCTACTAATCTCATTTTTATTGAAGATAACATCAGATTTCAGCTTTAATTCGTAGCAGAAACGAACCAATCGTGTGAGGTTCTTTAGGTTCTCATGTGGGTAAGAAGTCTACTCTGGTCTTGTGGGCCTCGACTAATCTCGGAGACCACACGTTCCTCTAAGACGTTGACAATCGCCTTATACCTGGTACGGACAGAACTTCATTCGCGTCGATGATTTTTGCGTGGACTGTACACCTCTCCCATGCCTCTCATCGATCTCATCTCGGGAGCGTTGTCATGGCAACCATCTCACCCCGCCTGTGACGAAACTCCGGGCACCGAACGTTTGTTTCACGACGCATTTGATTTGTTCCTTCATTCTAAAGCAACCGTGTTTTCGAAAGTTCATAGAAGCACTTTATTATATTAAAATATAAGATCCATCTGTTGGAGCAGTGTGTAGATCCCACAAGATACAGATCTCGTTCAGTCGCATATAGCAGGAGTAATGACTTGAAAACATTATACGGAGCTCACAATTTTGTATTTAACATTACGCAGAAAAATGGTAACAATTATGATTCGCATATATCAGAGTATAAAGGGTATAAATACAACGTTATTTTCCATATTCCCAATAGAAGTTATTTTAATAAAACGTTTGTTACTTTTCAAAGAAGTCATACATAACTACAGACATTATATTCAGTGGCGTAATGTTACTCACACAGAATAAGTTTGCGAAAAATCCACGGTAGTTTGTACGCAAATCACAGAAATCTGTGAAGGTACAAACTACCAGAGTCATAATGAGTTCTAGTGCAAATGCTGTTGCAGGATACTGATACAAAAAAAATGTGTTTTAGAAAAGGATAGGCCAATTTCCCTTCCTGGAAATCTTCGTCAACAGACGCCCAAACATTTCACTGGGGCACGTCTCTGCAGGAAGTCCACCCACTAGCTTAGAGGAGATCTGTCATTGCGACTTTAACGAAGTCTAACCAGGTCTCCGAAATACACGTTAATTTCTTTGTGTAACCCAATCAATGGCTGCTTCCGGTAAGGCATCAACATAGCAACAAAGGCCAGATCCGCCTTCAAAAGCAATTTATTTATTATTTATTTAGTGTTCTGTCTGACGACAGGTCCATATGAACAGGATCCTTCCATCCTTTTCTCGGACTGGGACCTGTTCATATACGTTCTTGGCAGATGATCCAGAAGTGGTTTGCCATTGCCTTCTTCTGTGTGTGAATGGAGAAACCGGGGAAGCCCCCGGAGGAAAACTCCGTGTTGCCTAGACCACGGCCTTGCCCAACACAAGTTATAAATTCGGGCACCGCCGGGAATCGAACCCGAGACCCCAGGATTACAAGGCCAGCGTTCTAACCGCTAGACCACCGTGGCCACACAAAAGCAATACAGAATAATAATATGACCACGCAGTATAATTATCACGCATGCAAGAGACAACCAATCTCATATCCAGGCCACTGAAGAAATACGTCAACCGAAGCCCTCGACAAAATGGCCACCAGACTCAAATCCACCAAAGACATAAAACTTCCAGGTTCAAAATTGTTCAATTGCAAAATCTCCCGCTCCTGTTGTAAAGTTTACATTGGACAAACGAACTGTAACAGGAATTGGGAACGCATTACAGAAACCAGGCTGGAAAATCAGAAATCAGCGGCAACAACTGAGCATCGACAGCGACATAACAGCCACCATCCGTACCCACAATTCCTGCGCAGTCAGGGAAGCAACTACGGAAAGCAAAATATCCCACAACGACAACCAACATCTTTTCTTCCCCTAACCATCCTCGCAACCAATTCCTTTACTAAATAACAACTGAACGTCCATTCCTAACCAAATGGAAGTAAAAATATATTTTGTTACTTCTCCCATTTCGCCAACTTTCTCAACAGACCCCCCTCCCTTTTTCATTCTTTCCTCCCATCGTCTTCCATCTACTCCTCAACTTCCCCTCTTCTTCCGACTTTCGTGCTGGAAAGAGACAGAGAGGGAAAAGTCACTTCTTCTCTGACCCCCGTGCATCCAAATAATTCCCACAGCCTCCATCCTAACCAATTCCTCAACACCGTCCGAACCACGTGGTCGCTAAAACATTGTCATCACCGTCAGTCGATAAAGCTTCTTTTATGAGCTATCCACGTGGCCCTCAAACTCTTCCAACATTACTGCATTTCCTGAACCACGTGCTCGCTAAGGATTCCTGTCAATAACGGGCCCTACCTCGCGCTCATCACATACCGTCTTGTCGAAACAAGATTCCTAAAACCCCTCAAAGACTGCGCGTACCGAATCTCGAGATCAGCTGCACGCATTCAGGTCCAGAAGCATCAAGTGTCTTCTCATTGCAACCAACGCGCGTTGATACGCTAATAACACGCAGAGGTCTTCAGCCAAAGCGATTCAGACTTCTTGAGCTCAAGTCTTAGGATTTCTTAGCAACTGCAAGTTTAAGGACGTAAGACGACGATCCCGCTAACTTAAGCACATCCCCAGTCATGTAGACTTTAAAGCGAAGTTCTCTACTTTCAGATAAGCTTTTTATAAGCAGAGATGGTCTTGAGCTTTGAGGAAGACGACGTCTCGTATTTAACTTTTTGATTGCTTAGTTGGCAAGTCCACATTTGATATGAAGATATCTACTGCAAATGTTAGAAAAGTTCAAGACTCGTGGCTTGTCCCCGAAAGTTTTAAGTTCATAAAACTACAGTCTGGGAAATCTACGTACAAAAATAAGGCAGTGCTTCAAAAACGGGATGAACGGACGGACAGACATTCACAAGAAGGTCACTAACTGTCTCCAGAATAAGCATAAACAGTGTTTCCATTGACGTAAACATTTATGTATAGCCACGGTGGTCTAGCGGTTAGAACGCTGGCCTTGTAATCCTGGGGTCTCGGGTTCGATTCCCGGCGGTGCCCGAATTGATAACTTGTGTTGGGCAAGGCCGTGGTCTAGGCAACAAGGAGTTTTCCTCCGTGGCATCCCAACAATTACTCCATTCACACACAGAAGAAGGCAATGGCAAACCACTTCTGGATCATCTGCCAAGAACGTATATGAACAGGTCCCAGTCCGAGAAAAGGATGGAAGGATCCTGTTCATATGGACCTGTCGTCACACAGAACACTAAATAAAATAAAATAAACATTTATGTGTCTGCTTGACGTTTACAAGCATCAGAACATTGATTACTTATTTTGATTAAAGATGAAATAATCAAAATTGTTGTAAGGCATTTTCGTGATAGGTTTACAGGTGCTTGAAATGACAAACAAAGATTTGATGTAGCATGAGACAAACAAGCAAACTGACTCCAGAGACATGAAAGAACTTACCTCTCCGACATGTTTGTGAAGGTCGATGTGATGTGGAGGACGTGGCTTGAAGGAGCTGCTGGGTGGTGTTGGAGGCGTTGGAGGGTGATGGCTCCCTCTGTCGTGGTGATGTTGGTGATGCTGATGCATGTCAGCCAACGTGGGCTGTATATGTGTTACAAACTGTGCCATCGCGTTACTGCAAGAAATTATATCAGCGCTCAAGACAAGAACTAGTGGTGAGAAACCAACTAACAGAAAAGCTAGCCGATTTTAAACTGCTAATATATTGTATATATATATATATATATATGCTTCGTTTAAGATTAGAAACATTTGGTTCTGGCTTGACAAAAATTCTACCAATTTGAGAACTTGGTAAGAATTTTTGAACGACTATTGCTTGTTCCTTCGTATGGGATTACTTTAAAAAAGCATGTTCCCCACACACTAGGCATAGTAACTTATTAAAAGTAATTCAATTTTATACTTTTTATCAAATACCACAAAAATTAATTCTTCATGGGCTAAGATGGTTTAATAGATAAAACACCAATGTTTGGAGAATCTTATTCGTCCTCGTCCTCAGGGTACTTCAGATGGTTCTCGAAACGTTGGTGTTTTCTTCATTAAGACAACTTACACTTCTGATAGAACCAAAAGAATTTGAGTCCAATAAAAGCTTCAAATAATACATCACAAAAATACGTCACGTAAACATTCGAAGATTCTCAAAATCACAAAATCCGTTGTTTTTAAAATGTAAAAGTTGTATAATAGCATTTTCAGTGTGATTTCAGTTACCAAAGACAGAGATATTTAACTGGACGTGTGTGGCTGCACTATTTCAACAGTTATCGATATCAGAACCTGAATGTAACTAAAGATTTCGATAGGTCGCTTTGTTATTATTACTTATTCTTAGGCACAAGAACTTGACGAAAGCTGAATATTCTTTTTATTAAATGAATGAATCTTATATTATAGAGTCTAACATTTCTCCTAGAACTTCAAAATATAGCTCGAACTGTACAACAACTCCAAATGCAATAATATTTTACGTATTAATAATCTTCTTCAATCTGTGAGGGAATTATTTTGATTAATCGAACTTCGCGGTCGAGAGCTCACTACTTCTTATTCTTATTACTCGAAAGATCCTTGTTTACAATCTCGGCCTGTAGTAGTAGTAGTTTTACTCAGACACTAAGCAAATAACGGAATATTATGATGGCGGAAACTGATCTGGAGTGTACTTTTTGTACTCTTGTTCTACGTTTATGCTAAAGAAAACAAATGTAATTTGTATCACATATTTTAATCCGAAAATATTATCACGAATCAGACTCGTAATCCATTCAGAACGGGTCTGGGTACGTTCACAAAATACGTGGATTTATACATGCTAATAAGTAAACACGAATAAATTAGAGAGTCCTATATTAAAAGGGAAAGCATTTGGTACTTGCATGGATTTAGTGTACTCATTTTCCCTCTCCCCGCAGAAAACAGTCTGTACCCAACACAACAGGTTACAAAATTCTACAGGAAATGCACTAGAAAGTTACTTCATAATGAAATAGCAATAAACAGAGGTTATGATCGTCAAATGAAATAAACTTTCAATCTGTCAAATATGAATTTATGTTACCCGAACGAAAATTCTCTGAAACAACAGTGTTTAATTGGCACACGTTTCAATCAGATTGGAGTACGTCACAAAATACTGGTATTGTTTGTAACTAATTTAAAATTTGCGTTTGTTTTGGGGCCAAACTTTGTCGATGGGCCTACATATGACAACCGAAGTGACTTTTGGATGCCAAGTTACCGAATTAATCATAACTGATCTACAAATCCATCTTAAATTAAACTATATATCTTATTATTTCAAAGAAAAAATTTAATAATTAATACCAAGTTCCGGGAATGAGTAAACACGACGCTACATCAAAGTTATGTGTGATTTTGCATCGCACAGATGATTATTATTAGCAAGAGAATGTTGTTTATTTTTATCTATCCACCTAGCTACAGTCAACAATTCTTCAAACCGAAATATTTTATAAGAGAAAGGAATATTAAAATGTAACTTAATTTAAATAGAATTAAATGTTTGAATAAATTATAAACATAATTTAAAGGAAGTGCAGTTCGTTTCACGGAGGGATGCATTCGGTTATTTGTTTCGCTGCATTTTAGATACGCGTTATATTTTATCATTTCGAGACAAAACGAAACAACACAAAAACCAAAATTGAGTGGTTATAAACATTACAATTCAGTGTACAGTTTTGTTAAGCGTATGATTTAAACCATGTTAAATTTTATATTAATGTGCGAAATATTATTTTTTTTTTAATATGTGTGATCAGAATTTTTGGTCCATAATACATTTCGTTTGGATTGTAAAGTTTCAAAATACTAAAAACACACAAGGTCACATAGACCCTTCTCGCATTTCAGACTACTACTCAGACTGGCGGTCGCCTTTAAAGTCGGTGGTCTTTCCGGTAACACAACTTAAAATAAGGCGGTGTCGTCATTGCCCTCCGGACATCGCGTCTTTGACCGACAACTCGACGGCTGCATTTCCAGAACTGAAATTGTTCTGCTGTCGAACTAATCTCTTATAAAGTACCAGGAACAAGACTCAGGAAAATCGAAACAGGTGTCCAAGAAGCCTACCATGATGTTCACGCCATTGATGCTGCACCAGGTAAGTTAACTGTAACCGAGAGTTTCACTATGCAGACGCATCGCCATTCGGATGAGAACTGATCAGAGATTCTTGCCGAGGGTAACGCAAGCCCTGAGCGCGTGCGTCATAGGAAGACCGTCAGCTCCCACACAAGAAAGGTGGGATTTTCAATCAGTCACCCTCAATCTTACTTTCACTTCCGAATGAGCGGTTCGCCCTCAGAAGGCCACAGGTTCGAGAACCGCGAATACTCAAATGTTTAATTATATTTAACACCTGATTTTTCGATTTCCACAAGGAGTAAATTCTGTTTTCGATAAGTTAGTAAATGCACTATAATTACTACGGCAGAGTAGATTAACAGATAAAAAAATCTGCTCTCATCTTCGACATGTTTTACCGAATTCGTGTCAATCTTAGATTCCAGTCTGCAAAGCGACCGTAAGTCAGAACCCCGGACACTTCGATGACATAACGCGCAGGCCTCTCTCTCTTTATAACGTTACACGTCTCTAAAAACAGAGAATAGAAATGATTGAACTCGACTGTTTGAAGTCTCGGCAATCTCGTATTTAATATCGAGACACAGCACTCGAATGAGACTTCCGAAAACCTTTCGCAGAAGCGAAGGGATACTTGATGGGAAGGTAATTCAATTATTTACGAGAGGAAACGGTAGACGTAGGTCTCTATTTGCCAGGGAAATATCTGTATCTTAAGGCGCCGGGGCAGCTCGATCAGTACAGTGACTGGACGACCGGGGTTCGATCCCCGACGGGGACACATGATCTTTTTCCTCTAACCTCTGCGTCCAGATCTGGGGTCCACCTGGTACCGGGGTCCTTTCCCGGGGGCAACGCGCGGCTGGGATGTGACGCTGACCACTCACCCCCATCTAGTGCCGAGGTTAAGAATGAGTAGGAGCTATATCTCCTCTCCCCCCAAGCGCCTACATGGCGTATAGTGGGACAGCTTTAATTCAAATGTCTGTCACTTTCCTGGATGGGGCGAGATCGGTCTGAGTTGTTTCCCAAATAGAAGGTAAATTCTCGCACTTAGCCGAATGTTGAGGTGCAGTTGTTGGAATTTTTCTTCGTATTGTAGAAAACCTCAGCTGGACGCCATCTATAGGTATCCAGTAATCAGAGTAATAGATCATCAAAAGAGTTTCAGATTTCTACCCTATTCGTTGCCAAAAGACACTAAAATAATACGTTCCAGTTATTTAATAATAAAAATCGGCTTATGAGATCAGCCATCCCTTCCAACTTTCGATGTCTTCTCTAGTTACCTTCTAACATCTTACAAAGCACAAATTGAAGTCGGAGGAACACTAAAAATGCTTAATATTACGTCCTTAAATTATTTCTTAACTTAGCTTTAAGTTTTAAGTGACGACGAAAATATAATTGAAGCCAAGAATATTATATTTCGAGTGGCGACATATTATAAACTTTATACAAATTACGTATGAAATATTCTATGTAAATCAGTAATTTCAAACGTGGCAATGATCCGAAAAATGTAATTCCACTTTCAGGGTGAGAGTCTATATCTAAAAGATGAGTTCTTCCCGATAAGTAACAACAACTGCTACTGCTACTTCAGTGATTCCCCAGCATAAAAGTGAATTTAATCTTATCAACCTAAATTAACTTTTGGAGCTGGTTCCTAGATAACACGAATCAATTTGCTATCGCAGCGGAGCAAGGCAAGAAAGACTTGTTGCCTCTTCGAAGGTGTGTGACAGGTCGATTCAGCGACCACAACACAATTTCCATGAGTGCATTAGTGGATCAATATGACTGTAGTTGCGTATTTCGCCTGCCAGTAGGTAATCTGAAGCAGATAAGATTGGATATCTTGGCGCAAAAAAAACTCGTCCCTTTCAGCAACTGCAGTTAAGCTACACCTTTTATTTAATTCAGGCTGCTAAGCCGTCTTTAACCAGGACCTAAGTCTACAAACATTCGCCTTTGAAGAGTTACGCACTGAACAGCGTAGGACTGACGTTCTGCGATGTCTAATCGTCAAGGTAAGAATGAATAAATAGATACTTGATGACGGCGGGTCAATGCTGGGACCGCGAGTTTGAATTTTGATAGGGTTTGGGATTTTCGTCTGAGATTTTCTTGTTACCCTGTGAACAGTGATCTCCGATATATGCTTCTCAGTAGCGTGAGAGTGTTCTGATCGTCAGATGCTTACGTTGTGTTTGTTTACCTTCTATGAAGCGTGGACTGTACTCTGTCGGAGAACATGATTTCACTCAGAAAACAACGGGTGCTACCATCTACAGGGAACTCGATTAAACGTTGAGAGTTTCTCTCGCAGATGACGAGCAAACAGTATCAGTCTACGTCCTTTTATAAAGATTGAAGTTGTAAAGACATTTTTATACACCCTGTAGACGTTCTTTGAAATGGCGAGGCACTGAGAAAATGGTTCAGCGTAGGTTGAGCTGGTGAGAATTTTGATATGTGGGCTCTGAGTATTTTTGTAGTAATATGGCACATGCAGACTAAACTTAGCTCGGTGATATCAGAGCATGTGATATTATGATTGATAAAACTACAGGTGAGATAATTTTAGACATGTGACAGTGAAAACAGAACAGGTGTGAATATTAGAGATAAGATCAGACCTTTCACGTGAGTACTTCATACATGACGTCTGACAGCACAAGTCAAACTGTGTATGAAAAATTCCTGTGACGAGACAGAAAAATATATTTCACAAACATATCAGTGCGCAAGCAACAGGCCGGTCTGTCGTGTCGTGTTCTAGCCGGAACAGCTGATATTTCTATATCGCTCGGTAGAATGAAAAAGAGTTCCAGTTGTTGATAAAATGTAACAGTGTGTGAGTGTGGTTTAGTTCCGGGAGATATTATTGTCTTCTGCGAAAAAAGGGTTTGTATACGGTAATTATTGCTGACTTCTAAACTGAATACCTCGTAATTATATCAAATATAAACATTTAAATACATATAATTTTATGCTTTGTTGATTTCGATTTAAATAATACTTTTCACTGGTGATAAATGCAGTATAGACCAATAATTTATTTCCAAAGTGTAACATAATTACTCAGTTTTAACGGAAAGTACGATATATATGATGATTTATAAATATTTTTAATGTGTATGTGAAGATTCTGTGTCTTCGTTGCATTACATTATATTTCATTACATTATATTATAATACTTTGTAATAAATTACATAACACTACTTTACATTTAAGTAGACATGCATTACATTACATTAGACTATATTACCTAACCTCACCTCGTAAGCCAAGCAGTTTGAGTAACACAGATCTAGGTTTCATATTGATAAGTTGTAGATTCATAATTCTTAATCGTCTTTCTATTTGTGCAAGGAAGAGACTAAATGAACGCAGGGATTATGTCATTTCCGGGTGTAAAAGCTGGGATGTGCTGAATCGGAAGGGATCTAGCCGGAGACGATCGCCGGGAATTTGAGGTTAATGTGACGATATTTTTCGGAAAACCCCAGAATACAGACTTCATGTCTTAGCCCTAAAGTCGATCTCTGAACGGAGTTCTAATCGATTACCTCATTAATACGTGTAAGATACCAGAGAAGTCGATAATTCAAAGAGATTTGGTTCCAAAACTTCATACTAATTCGATGGATCAAATTCCTTCTCGAAGAGCTATTAATCGCCCAGCTACTCAAGAAAACGAAGGTTCAGGTCCCGTGTCCACAAGATCCCTCCACTGGAACATATCCTGAGTCAGCTAATTCCACATCAGAGTCCCATTTGCTTAAGATTAATTTTTAAATTATTCTCCTAATCGCGCCAGGTATTCGGAATACAATTATTTACGCATTTCTCATCTTTTCCAACAGTGCAACACGCCCCACCAATCTCAACGGAATTTATAAGTACTATTATTATACTACGCGTATCTAAGTAATGGTTAGCATTTTATGTCATCTTCAAAGGTCCGAGTTTGTATCTTGTGTCGGTGAGAGCCTAGCTTGACTGAAGTGTTCGTGATTTTAATCAGTTCCTTCAAAATCTCAGATATCTTATAGACCATTAGGAAATAGTCGCTCCTTCCATACACTTGACCTTTCAACATTCACAATCATCTTGTCATTTAATTTATCACGTAGTTGATAAATCATCGTTAAATACACCCGAAGAAAAGGTGAAGGCTGCATTAACCATACCCTGGAATTTTCTACTCGTGTTGTGTTTGCAGGTGGAATGATGCCCGGACAAAACAAGGAATTGTCTACGATCTATGGTTCCCAAGTTGGCAAGACTGAGAGCTTTGAGGTTATGGCTGACATGAGAAATGGCAATGTTAGCATGGGGAGTAGCGGCAGCTTACCGTAAGCATGTGTTCAGTAACGAAACTCTATTACAGCTGGACGTTTCAGGACGTCCGTCGCCTAGTTTCCTTTAAAATGGTTCATTCTACAAGATGAGTCTTGAAGGAACTTAACCAACCATTTCATTGGTCAGTTTCTATGCATTCCGTCATCTATACTTACCAACTGATCAAGTGATATTTTAAATTTACCGGATTAAACATCAAAATTCTCTACTGCCATCATGTCTCTAGGCTAATTGTAAGCATATTAAAAACGTTTCAAATTATTATGGCTTACTACCTTGAATGATGTATTAGTTGTCGAGGGGTGCAAGTATAAACAGACTACAAATGACCATCATGCTGATATTTTGGTTAAGAACACGTTTACCTTAAACAGCCTTAGTTTTCCTCTGACCTCAGAAGTTCGCACGGTTGCCATGTTGACGTTATCCGTGATAAGGAATTAAAAACTTACCGGGAAATGGCCTCTAGTCGTTTGATATCTAATCGAGTTTCATTTTTCTTTCTTTTGGTTTAGTTGTTATTAGAAAGACAGGCACATGGAGTTAATGACATTCATAAATCTATTCCTTACACAACGAGTAAAGTAGCTAAAGATGCCCTTAAAACTCGTTTTACTAAATTCAAACAACCAACAGAAATTTTACTGTATAAGTCAATAAATTACTCAATTGATTCATTAATTAAACCAATGAATAACAAATCTTATATTGCCAAATCCAATATTGACATGACCCTGCTCACTTTTACTCACTGCAAAATAAACATTAGTTACCCCAACAAGCCGCATCACAGAGACAATATAAAAAAAACAAAATTTTCGATTAAATCAGATTGGCTGCAGTGATGAGAATGGAGGAGGTAAACACCAGTCACTCCATAGACTGTCAGAGGCTGTGTTAGGTTAAGATATTTCAGTCTATTTCCTTTATTGCAAGAACATTTAAATAGTGTTTTATTTTTATTAAAGTCGACCATAAATTAATATAAGACATTCGTGATCTCTTCGCATTACCACAATCTCAGACAGCAAGATTTCATTTTTACGCGTTACCAAATCGAAAAACGCCTTGCAGGGACGTTCTATTCGCAGATTAGTTTAACCTTGAAGTGCAAGTGTGTTCTGTGCGGAATACGAAACGTCCTGACGTGCTATCTACTTACTTATCAGGTGCCTTAAACACTGATAAATAAGTTACCTTTCTGTATTGACTACCAGGTAATTCCCCCTGAAATTCTCGGCCATCGTAGAACAACTATCACTCATTCTACAAAACAATGACGTAATGTCTTGACTTATTTTTATTTTGTACTCCCCCGAGTTATTAAAGTATTAAAAGGCTTCGTTCATTTGTTTCGTGTCGAAAACGCGTGTTCTGTGTAATGTGGACAACAGTAAAATGGAACATCGATGTTGTTGTGTTCAGCACCAATTTTAAGATTGCCTTCTTATGTTCGTGTGTCAAACTAAAAGCTAAACGAACTTTGCTGTTATTATTGATTGTAAGTTAAAGAACCGAGGTCCTGACGGCTTCACAGCGTTCAAAATTTCATGTAAATAGGCCATCTGGTTCAGAAGTTAACAGAAAGTCATATAATTAAATCTGTCACGGAAATATATTATCAACTTTTCCCTAATCGTGTATGAAATATTGCCTATTACATGCATCGTCATGACTTCTTCCCAAAAATTAAATGATAATAATTACAACATAAATTCGCCTTATGCGATATATTTAGAATTACAAGAAATAAGAAATTCTTAATCGAGTACGATTCGATCCTGTGGCTATTTCCTCAAGACCTTGGGTGAAATTCGTCGCCAATCTTATTTCACATACATATTTATATTAGAAATATATACAATATTTTTATTTTCCGTCTATACACAAACTTAAAATAATGTTGTTTAAAATTATCTAAAATTATAACATTCTCAGTAGACACTGCATCATGTTACATTTTTTGTATCGACGACATGTTTCAATGTGTATTACATCATCAGGTCTATCAATTTTAATATATTTTAAAAACTGTAGTACATTTTGCGTTGCGTTTATTGATTATTTTAATTTGTTTAATTTTAAGTTTTTTGTCTCTTCCTTTTGGTTTGGAGGTTGAACTTGGATGTTTTATATCTGTAAAATTAAATTTTCAAGTCGTGATTTTGGATATTGACATAGGAAAGACATAGGAAGAGACAAAAAACTTAAAATTAAACAAATTAAAATAATCAATAAACGCAACGCAAAATGTACTACAGTTTTTAAGATATATTAAAATTGATAGACCTGATGATGATGTAATACACATTGAAACATGTCGTCGATACAAAAAATGTAACATGATGCAGTGTCTACTGAGAATGTTATAATTTTAGATAATTTTAAACAACATTATTTTAAGTTTGTGTATAGACGGAAAATAAAAATATTGTATCAATAAAACACAAACATGACGCAATTAAGATATAAATTAGAAATATATGTAATATACATAAATGTAAATATATTATAACATACATTACCTCACTGGGTTATACAGTAGACTTGTAGTATTTAAAATACGAGATTGGTTGAACTTGAAGATCGTACAGTAAGAAAATAGGTTTGAAAATTCTTCCTTAACGCCTTGTTATTGACAGAATTAGAGGTAGACAGGGATTATATAGCCAATAGGCGAAATTTTTCTATCATCCAAAGTACTCGATCAGTTAAATTTGTTGTTTCTTTTATATTTCCCGCTACGGGCAGTTTCTGTTTCCGCAATGTTGGTACTCTGTTCTCTGTCGGGCAGGGTCTACCGAGAGCATTACTGCATCTGCACGCCGAAAACGCAGCTCGAGAAGACGCTTATCATCGTAGTCGTGGTGCTGGCTCTGATAACCGTCGTCCTCATCATCGTGATCTCCGTTCTGGCAGGAGACAAGGAAAAAGCTCGAAGTCTCAGGGAAGTCGTTCAGGCACTTTCGCCAAAAATATGATGTTTTCTCTGCCTTGTCTCCAAGCTCTATAGCAAAAGAGACGCGGAGAACGAGCCACTTTCAGATTTATACTTCCATGAGTGACGCATTTAGAATATGAAATATTCGAACGTGACACGAAAAGTGACTAATGAATGTGATGTGGGTGATGGTCCACCGATATTAGACATTTCAGTGCTCAAGAATCTGGTATATTCATCGTCCGTGGTTTTCATAATACACTGTACCAATTCGTTAACTCATTTCAAGGTTAGGGTTTAAACCTAGTCCAAACACATCGTAATTTTTTTTTTGGACAAATTAGTTTCAGTGTAATTTACGGAAGGGGCTTTCGATAAACAAAAACTTAAATGACTCCTCAGTCACGAAAATACTTGCTAAGATTTCATGTTCTTACGATGAACATCGTCTTCTGGAGTCTTGCGTCTTGTAGTCTGGTACACGTTTACCAACGTTCCAGAAGTAAATTCCCACCAGACTACAAGCTGCAATGACCCACAGGCATCTTCACGAGTTCTTCTATTTTGGGGGGGGGCATTTTTTACAAATGTCACGTTTCTGATGGAGCAGACAGCTCTCAAATTGTCCACCAATTACGCAGACTGACGTCAGTAGCTGGTCTACAGCTTACGTAACGAAAAACTTTAATTAAATTATAATTGATTCAAGTGAGACTTATCTTAGGTTCCATTACATTAGCACAGAACCTACATTACGATACCGAACACTCCTGCTTCGTATTAGGGAGATCCCGGGTTAAAATCTCGGTCCACTGGCCGACTATCCTGACCTGGTTTTCCTCAGTTCTGGGATAGATTACGGCCGCTTCCTTCCACATCCTTTCCAATTCACGATCTTCCGCTCACTTTACGCTATATAGTCTGAGGTAATTAAAAAGCGTCGTTAAATAAATTACGATAAGGCCTACATATGTACATTTCTAACTGATTACAATTTATTATAATTAATTATGTCTCTCAAATCGCTCTGGTGTTATGGTTTTTCTGCAAGCCTTTGTACTTCCATAGAGTATTTTATTTAGTGTTCTGTCTGACGACAGGTCCATATGAACAGGATCCTTCCATCCTTTTCTCGGACTGGGACCTGTTCATATACGTTCTTGGCAGATGATCCAGAAGTGGTTTGCCATTGCCTTCTTCTGTGTGTGTGAATGGAGTAATTGTTGGGATACCACGGAGGAAAACTCCGTGTTGCCTAGACCACGGCCTTGCCCAACACAAGTTATAAATTCGGGCACCGCCGGGAATCGAACCCGAGACCGCTAGACCACCGTGGCGGTCTTTCATAGAGTAAGCAAGGTAAATTTTGGCAGGTGTTGAAACGGGTAAATTTTTAGAATTTCGTTTACGTACGAACTTCACATATTCAAGTAGGTGTTTCTGTCCGGTGATAAAGAGGACCTCTGGTCACTTAACACAAAAGAATTTATTTAAATTCCATTTATCATTAGCTGAAGTTGAGGACTCACAACTGCGTGATTTTTTTAAACTGTAGATTACGTAAGAAAACAGCTGTGCGTCAGATACGATGTAATTTAAAAGAAAAAACGCAGTGTTTTAAGTATGAGATGTGTTCTACAAAGAGTTTAACTGTTATTAACTATATACAAAAGTATATCTATTATTATCAATAACATGAAATTATATATCCAAGCATTTCTCATTCTTTCACAAAATGGCGTTCCTCTAAAATAAACAGACAGTGTTACCAATAGGAAAGAAATGGATATGTTTAACTTCATAAAATAACTCACTTTTACTTTCATTCAGTGAGACAAAATTGTGAGTAACACCCTGATAACCTATAAATGGTACCTTTCATTTTGAAATATAAGAATCGTGTTATTACAAATACAAGGAGACGATAAAGTTTTTCTTATTTTGAACAGCTGTACATTTACGTCATTTTCAGTTTCAGATTTATAAAACTGCAAGCACTCCATTGTTGCACAAATTACACATTGTTGTAGATCAATAGACAAAACATGACGGAATAATTATCACATATTATAAATGAAAATTATTACAACGCAGATTCGGGAATTCATTCCTGCATGTACTCCTGAAAGAAAGTTATGATCTAGAACAGTGGTATTCAGTATATTATTAAAACGAAAATACTAGGACCAGAATTCCTTCTTTCCTTGCATAATCGTGTGAACAGAGGCACGTCCCAGACTGTAAAATTTTATACCGAATATTTTTCTTTAAAAAAATATTTATAATAATAATAATATTTTATTGTTTTCATACATTTATGAGAAAATAATGAAGGAAAGGTTGAAATGTCTCACAGACTTTGATTTTCGTTCTGCGAAGAATATGATTATCGCTGTCTGTCCACAATCTACCATCAGCAGCGCTCACTGTAAAACTAACTTGATTAAGGTCTCGTTTAGAACCAATTCAAATGAAATTCTAAATAATAATGAGAAACCTACTTCTGATCGCAACACAGTAAATGATATAAGCAGTGAATTGAAACGAGTGGTTTCAAATATTTATTTGTAGGATCTGAGGTTTGCACGGCGGCGAGTTCAAAGATTGCTGACTTCCGGGTTGTCGCACCTTGTAGTCTGGTAGAAGTTTAGCGACGTTTCAGAGGTCATTGCTGCCTCCATCATCAAGGTTATGAAATGGATACGGTTGGATGTCGATTGTACAGCGATCGATTCTTAGAATTTTCAACTACGCTGCCTTATTTTAATAATCTACAGTGTTATTAAGAGGGTAAGATGGTCATGACTGGTGAATGGATACATCCATTACCCTGATGATGAAAGCAGCAAGGGCTACTGAAACATCAGTAAGCTTCTACGAGGCACAACTCAGAAGGCAGACATCTTCATATATTTATTTCATACAAAGCAAATGGCACGTACAAATAAGTCTTACACAATACGAAGTATTAATAAATTATACACCAAGAAGATACTAAAATATCGGATAGCCCACAGCTAGATGGGAAGGAGCGGTCTCTTGAAGTCGAAAAAGGCCCCAAGACTACGTCCTTGAAACTGAAGAAAAGAAACACAACTGGAATAACTTCAAACATTTTTTGTGGCGTGCGGCAGAAGTGATGTAACTCCAAAGATAACCGCTAGGAGCACAGTTATTGACGTCAGTAAAACGGGGACTCAACCCGATGTTCATAAGTTTCACTGTTCAATGGGTTATTTTAAGTCACTTCGCCCATGTTCACAAAAGATTTTTGAAGTTCTTCTTCCAGTGGTATTAGTTTCATTTCTGTACGTCATTTATTTTTTGCTAAATAAATATCTGAAACCACTCACGTCAATGTGTTCACTCTGCATAACAAAGTTGCACAGTGTCAAGAGCTATATGTACTCCACTTTGGAGGAACTGTAAGTTTTCTGAATGCATTCGTTCCATTTTGATTCCCCTCGTAGATGTTTATTTACTACAGCTACAAATCTCGTTGACAAAACTAATCAAAAGTAAAGATACTACACTAGTCAAAATCTGTTTATAAACAAGCTAATTAACATTTGATACATTATAATAAATTGTATTATTGACATAACATTATGCAGATAATCATTTCTTTATTTGTTAAATGTAGACCATATAGAAAGTGCTTCAAATAAGAATCTTAGATATTATGAAATCTATAAAACATGAGACCATTTTTGTATAATTAATTGTGAGAAATCTATTAAAATGCTATTTGAATTACATGCGAATATGGCTTACAGTACACTTTCGCCTAATAACTTCAAGTGTAGTCTTCTTGTGCCATTTCATCACATACCTTGAAGTGGTCTGGAAGATTAAAAGTGAAGACGAACACGATACGATCTGCCTATTACGTGTTCAACAGCTGCTCCGAGTGCAAAGAAAAAACTGCGGAGTTTAAAATTTCACATATTAGAAAAATATTAAACCAAGGTACAAACCACATATGATATGAACTAATTCATTCCATTCATGAAGTGTTCTTATTTGAAAGATCAATGCTACATAACCTACAAAGTTTAAAATAGTTGTTAAAAACTTACTGAAAGGAAATCCTCACATATGAGACCTAAAGACGCCTCAGTTAAATGGAAACGGCGGAAGAATATGGTGCCGAGTAAAGCAAAGATTTCTATTTAAAAATTCTTGTGCCAATTCCCAAAAATCTCATATATGTTAAAACATACAACGCAGTAATTACTCTGTACTTATAATCTAACGATTGCACACATAAAAACAAATTAAGTTATGCACGGATACATTATCTCTTTCAATGTGGCCATGATTAAATAAAGGTCTCTTCAGGAAGGAGGCACGTTTAATCTCCTGCGAATGACCAAATTTAAGTAAATGATATAAGTTACCGATATTCAAGTAACGTACGTTCTAAGGCTATTCACAAATATAAACAGCTTGGCATTACTGGCAAGTAATACCTACATACAAAATTATAAAGGTATATGATGTGCATACATGTGTGGAAACTATACAAAACTGAAAAGTTTCCATTTGCCTACATAAACTATGATTAACCCTTTCCACTACCTGCTTGGATCTGATTCACAGCTGAAACATATCTGAAAAGGCTGGTATCTGTATTATTGCTGATGGAAACTAGAATTACCAGTATTTAAACCCATAATTATTCAGAATAAATCCTTTAAATAAGTCTTATATGCTTTGATGAAAACTTAACTAAAAAAGTCCTGAGTACATTCTAGTCGTAATGTAGTTTAAGGCACACACAGTCTTAGGCTAATCGAACATTTAGTCATCAGCCTCAAATTCCATGCAGAACACAGATGTTTGTGTCATTTTTATTGCTGTAAGTCATCAACATCAGTGGTATTCCACCTTTTTTGTTTGCGTACCCCCATATATAATCTCTCTTCAACTTTGTACCCCCAAAGTTGTTGGTGTATAATTCAAGTTATACATAGTATACAATCTACATCTACAATAAATTACATTCAAAATAATGTATTAAATCTGGCCCTGATTATTCAGTGCTTATCATAAAATATTTTTTTTTTTAAATTTCGAGTACCACCCAAGATGTCTCCGCGTACCCCCAGGGGTACGCTTACCCCATGTTGAATACCACTGATCTAAATCATGACCATCATCACCTTCAATTTTGGGCTACTAAAGGTTGGCCCACCATGTACAGAAATAAAATGCTTATATCTCAAGAACCTTGGGGCATTATTCCAAGATTTGACAGAACACAGGAAAAAAAAAAAAAAAAGGCCCAATCTGGCTCACACCTCACAAAATGGGACGTGGAAAGGGTTATCTTATTACAACTTTCTCTATTACATTTTAAACACTCTTTTGATCCCCGATAGGGATCACAGACTACCGAACGGAAACCTCGGAACCACAGTGGGATCTTCAGTTCACAATTCCACTATAATTTCATTTACTAGCAAAAATGATGTTACTTATCTAGGAGGAACAATCCCCATTGCAACTAGCATCATTATTAGACATAATTAAACACAAAATAAATATTATACAACAAAACATTACAGTAAAATTTTCTTATAATACAATCTCCACTTGTACTTGCTGCTAGGTGAAAATACTGTACGTACATACTCCATGTACGTATGATCTAAATATGAAGTCGAAACTCAGTGCAATATATGCAGACCATACGATATCTGAGCAGTACACATGTTCAGGTATCTTTTTTTACACTCAATAATCGATTAAATTCTGCATATATTTTGTTGAATATAGAGTCACTTTTGTTACAGGAATGTTCCTTCTTACGTGAGTTCTACGTAACTGAGTTCACGACATAATTACATAAACAGGAAAAAAAAAAAAAGATTTCAGATCCTGTTTCGTGTTAAATTATTTTTCCTTCCAGTTTCTACACTGTAAAGTTTCCATTTATAAGAGGTAAATTACATTAGTTTTCACTTTACATTCCAGAGACCAAATTCTGACAAAAAACATGTTTCTGAGTGCAATCCTAGTCATTTTGTGGACAGGTTTAATTATAATTAAAAATAATTAAATTATATATATTACAAACAGGGAAATACTGTACACCAGTAATTTTGTAAATTATAAAAGGAGCATCGTGGCTTCTTATTGCAGCTACGTACAGCACTGCAATATGAAAAATGTTTTAACTTGCGTGAGAAAACTGTGATGTAAAGCTGTTTACAGTAACAAATATTTTGTGTCACTAGTTCAGTAACAGTTTCTTAATAAAAACTGGATGACAGTAAAACTCAAAATTACATATTCTGTTGCAAAAAAAGATATACTTATTAAAATCTACCACGACACTTCTTACTCCCAATCTCACCCTCATGTGATGTATTCTTAGAAACAAGACTCTGAAAACTAAATGATTACTTTTAACCACTTAAATACTGAATCTCTACTGTAGGAAATGAAATGCCACTTTCAAATTTCAGGAGACTGTCATGATAGTACAACCATTACTTCTGGTATAGAAGAAATAGCACTAGAATGTTTAGTTAATTACAATTTCAAGTTTAATCTCAAAGTCTGCGATTCTGAACAGGTTTCTTGAGCAGACAATACAGAAACTCACAGCAATTAAATAAACTCTTAACCCATTAATAAAGTTACAGCAAGACAGTAAAACCAACTTCTAAGTGGCACGTATCAAAGAATGAAATAATCAACCTTTATCGACCACGAGTCATGACACGCGTGGTCCAGCGGCCCACACGACGCAGTAGCAAAGGGCTATACTGTTAAACCTTGGAGTTAAAGCCAGACCAGCCACCACGTAATAGAGGATTTTAAATCCCCTACTTCAGTACGACAAAGGTTAAGCTGAAAGTGGCAACACCTGATGTAATTAAAACCTAAAGGATACAAAAGTTCCTAAATTAATTTTAATTCTGAACAATCCACATATTTATACAACACCAAGTCATTTCTGTATCAGCACAAAAAAAAGTTTCCCTTAATTTTATAGTAGCATCTTAAAATACCAAGTGACATAAAATATTTGTCAATGTCTGTAGAGCTATGATACTCAAATATTATTTCAATATGAGGGAATATATTGTTTCTCAACCTCCTAAGTTGACAACACTGGGCAACTTAAAACAGAAGAGAATAAATGTCCTAACATAAAGCAGAAAGAAATGCAAATAAAAAAATATTGGTTTGTGACTTCAATTATGAAAAATAAAAGGTATTCACTAGTGTCACTTCTAATTTGGGTATTTAATTTACGGACTCGCAATTCTTCGCCTGTCAATCTGGTCGTAGAATACAAGACCACTCATTGCACCGCCCCTAGACTCTGAATGTTAACCTTGTAAACTCCAGTTTAGTAAACATAAGTGAGTGCCCAAGTAAAATCATGACATTAGTAATAATATCAAGGGGTGGCAGGTGAGAGCCATTTGGAAAGATAAAGCTTCAACTCGTAGGAATGGGTGTTATGAAGCCAAGAAACATTCTGGCACAACAGTACAAAAACATGATTTAAGAGGGAAAATGTAAAATTGACATCCAAGAGATGTAAGTGTTAAGAGCAACAGTGGGGTACTTGCGAATCCTACTTGGCGTAATTAAGAAGTATAACAGAACGAAGCAGTTAAATATTTACCAACAAAGCCAAATCTACTGATTATTTGTAACCATATCCCTCACCTCATCATATAAAATGAGAAGGGCAACTGGGTGAGGGTTCAATTTCGCGTCAGGCTACTTTGTAGAATGGCCTGAAACTTCATTTTTAATGAACGAGGGCAGATGAAATATTTCTCAATAATATAAATCATCAATTTCATTATCGTGTAATTTTTTTATATAACGCAAGTAGGCAGAGTTTAAGTTTTCCTTATGAGCCACTTTTGATCCAGACAATCACATAAACAACCCATTTCTAATTATCCAAAATTAAATACAATACAACCAAATCAGTTCAGAATTACGAGTTTAAAAGATGATTTCAGTATGTGCAGTCATATAACTGCAAATTATTAAACAATATCAACCATATATGATGTGAAGCTTTCACGGCGGCTTTCATTAATAAAGTCTTCTCGGGCTATCAGTCGTGTTAGTTGGTAATCAACCGCAGATGTTTCGAGGACCATCTCTGTCCTCATTTTCAAGGCTGTTGGCTGTGTGGCCCTCGAAACGTCGACGACTGGTCACCAACTAACACAGCTGATGGCCCGAGAAGACTTTATTAATATCAACCATATTTATGGTCCTTTACTAATATTATAAATGCACAACACAGTCTTGCCATACTTCAGACACAAGTAACATGCTGGCACTAAATGCCAACACACAGTAACAAGACATACTGGTAACGTGACAGACTTCACGGTTCATCGCAGAATTGGACAGAACGTCGTACAGATTACGCTAAAAATGGAATGGAAAGTTTCAGTTGTAAGCTGTTTCAAATCTTATGACATGACACGAGATGTGAAAGAAGACTACAGAAGATCAGCTGTAACATGATAACACAGTAGTATTTTACCCAATAGAAAGAAATATTTATGTTATATATATAAATCAACTTTGAGAAATTAACTAAGTCAGAGGTCATCTTATATTTCTAAGTCACTTACGACAGGTGAAAATAACTAACTCTGAAGTAATTCTTACATATTTCAGAAGTTACATAAATAAATATTAGATTAACCAGGGATTAAAAAGAAATGTAATGTGTAAAAACATTTTTAAATTTTAAGCACAGAACAAACAAAGGAACTAAAATTTAATAAGGGTAACAAGAATGGCCATTGTAGTACCAACCATGTGTAAAATTAGGAAAACCACAGCTACACTATGTTATATAGCAATAGTTTCCAGTCAACCGACACTAGCTTCATGGTTTCCAGAACAAAGTTTTAAAGACAAAATGCATGCGACTTTTATCATGTCTCTTATGTCTTAATACTTTTGAGAAAATAGATGTTTTCTAATGGATCCATAAATAATAATTTTAAAGAACCCTATGATTTATCATGGATAAAAATTCTGAATAATATTTCAACCAAATTTGGAAACCAAGAAATTTGTTCAGATGAAGATATGCATGCATGATACATCTAGGATGGGATCCTGTAAGTGAACACTTAGCTGATGCATTTAAACATAAGTGTGCTCTATGCGCACTTTTTTAAATTTTGCTCCGAAATAGGATCATGAGGAACGTCCAGTACAATCATAAAACATTGCAACTAAATTTGTCTAAATCAGGCACTGGTACTTGTTTATGTCGGTACTGTTAATTTGTTATGTAACATAAATACCATAAAAAACATACTAAGAGTAAACTTATTTCAAACTCTATCTAACAAACGTATAAGCACATTTAACTATAGGTAAAGTGTTGGGAAAGCAGAGAGAACTGTATAGAACAGAGTTGCATGACAAGATACCAAATTCATAAATTAGACAAATTAAAGCTAAGAAAATATGGATAATTATTACAAACACTGTGAAAACAGAGATACGAGAATTGATCTGAAAGTTTATAAAACTGAATTGTTAGGTCCACAGCATGCAGAAATGAGAAGAAAAAAATTTACAAAGGAAGAATTTAAAGGGGTTATAATGAGAATGAAAAATAATAAGACACGTTTTCATGGGATACCAGCTGAAGTCTGGAAAATGCTCTACACCATAAAAGAGTAAAATTAAACTTTAAAGAACACATTTACAAAATAAATGGTAAAAAATTCCTCTCCATTATTCAATTTATAAACAGAAACAAAAATGGGGAAACCAAGCAATCACAGTAAAATTTTGTACTTTATTTGTTTTAGGAAAAATATTATCCATAATTTTGGCTGGAACACTATAGATTGATTTATTAATGTTTAAAGTGGGGTTTGTGACAGGTAATATAGCCAGGAAGATTTCTGTCTTCTGGGTTGTTGCGCTGTGTAGTCTGGTCGACGTTAACCAACGTTTCAGAGGTCATACTGCCTCCGTCATCAGGGCAATGACGGAGGCAGTATGACCTCTGAAACGTTGGTAAACATCTACCAGACTACACAGCGCAACAACCCAGAAGACAGAAATCTTCATACTCACCGCTATGAAAACCTCAAATCTTAAATACAGCCAGGGTTTAAACCATGCACAACGGAGCTACCAGCCAGAATTAAACGGTATGCTACTGCGATGTATGGCCAGCTGAACCACATCTAAGCCATGAAGCACAGCCAATAAAGATTGGAGGTTGTAATATTAGTATTTTGCAGATTTTAAAAAAGCTTTTCTCTCGGTTTTTACTCAGAAGCTATATGGTTTAAGATAATATGAAAAGACAGATGTATCAAATTGGTGAATTGTATTAATAACATATACAGTGGTATTAAATTCTGTGTGAAATTTGGAGAAGGTGACATTTTGTTTACGTGTAATATATGAACATGATTTGAACCCTCATATTTTAATACTTTATAGATAATATTATGGATTATATTACTAATGGTCACAAACATCCATCAGTAACAAGAATGACAACAATTTCAGGATTATCTGCAGATGATTTGGCCTATTACCACTTACAGATAAAGATTTACAGAAAAAAAATTGACAAAATTGTAAAATGTTATAGTGAACGTAAATTAGAATTAAATCTACGTAAGTTTTTAATTGCATAATGTATTTAAGAAAGGAGACATGCTGAAAAAAAAAGGGCCATGCACAAGGTGTTCCACTTAAAATACAACCCTAATTACAACAACGCTTGTAAGCTTTAGCGACATCAATCTAGTAAAATAAATAAGTTTTTTTTTTTATATTTTTGTTACAAAAAACTTACAGAACAGTTTCACAGCACATGCAGGTGTCTTTAAAATAAACATCCACCTGAAATTTCATTACAAGTTGGTGTACTGTTGCTTATTTGATACTCCTTTGTAGGATACACATTGCTAACTGGTTGAACAGTAGCAAACAATTCTGATGCAAGGTAATGTTCAAGAAAGAACAAACATTCACGCCTGCACCACTTTTGTGTAACTCGGATGAGCAGCAGCTCAGCAACCAGGGCAACCTTGACTTGAGTGTCATGGGGAAATTTCCGAGCATCTATTACATGGGGCTGAAAGTGCTTCTAATTTTACTTTTGTACCAAAGTGCACTGTTGGATTGCATTTTAAATGGTACACCATTTTTAATGAAGTAACAGAAATGGAAGATGGAATAAACAGAGCCAAGTTAACAGCAATTGTAAACCAGACTTTAGGAGCTGCTGACGAGTGCTTAGCAAGAACACGAGATTTTAATGTAAAGATTTTAGAAAATGTCTACGAGATATTATGTGAATCCAGACCTATGTACAACAAATGTCAGAGACTAGTGATTAGTACTCCTGCTTTGTACGTGGCAGGACCCAGGTTCAAATATCAGAACAGAGACTGATTATGCGGATATATTTCTTTCTTTCTTTCTTTCCAAAGTTCAAACACGAAAACGATGGGATACTATCTTTTATTAGGCCATAACTGCTACCTTCCATGCACTTTCCATTTCATTAATTATTAATCATCCCAACATTTGATGCTATATTGCCAAAGTTGCTGACAGCATCATTAAAAGAGCCACAAATAAATAAATACATAACAGATAATTTATGGTCTGGAAATATGGGTTATATTTCATAAGAAAATATTACTGACAGCTAGTTTTATAGCAAAAAGAACTGCTGAATTAGAAATGGAAAGAGACAGTAGGAGGGGTAAAGCATTGTGCTTGGTAATGAAGTACTAGCTAGGAATTTTACACAGGCTACAGAAAATCAAGATCTTGTAAGGGAGTAAGTGTTATGAATGGCAGATAAAATAGTTGTTTTTGAAAGCTGGGCAAAAAATATGATTAGCATATGGGAGAATATCAGTAGCGAAGCACAACATTTAACTAAAAATAGATGTAACGGCACAGAAAGACTATTTGCTTTCAAAAAAAAAAAGTGAAAAATCCCATATGTACTTTGTTTTGAAATGGAACAGAAGTGGTATAATGAGGAATACACTGACAAGATATGAGAGGAATGAGCTAGCATGGCTGAAAATAGGGCCTCGGAAATTAAGAGGGTCTGAGAAAGGAAGACGCCCCCCGTGCTTTAGAGAGGAATATGTTAAGCACATACTATTAACATGTTTGGAAATTAAGTAGAGGAAAAAATTAAGTTATATTATACATATTCATAGAATTTGTAGTTAGATACATGAGAACAAAAGTAGGCTCTATAGGGCATAAGTGTAAATTAATGTTATCTGAACTTGCTTTGGCTAGGATGCATGTATACCTGCATTTTTTTCTTAGATTTAACACATTCATAAATCTTCTAATCTTTCATTATTTGCTAATCTAGTTTCAGATTATGCTGCTTAGATTTTTTGCATTATGAAACGTGAAACAAAGCTGTCCTCTACATCATCACACTTATTACAGCAATGGAGGTGTCGAGCACAATAACCTCACTTCAAAAAGATTTCAAGATTTGTAAATATTACAAAAACTTCTGCTTGTGCAGATTTCAGCTTGATATTAACAAACTACCTGATAACCTAATCAAAACTGATCACATTTAATGAAATTAAGAAAGAAAATTTTCTTTCAGAGGCTTTGGCAGACAGCAAGATGATTAGTCTGTTATATTCGAATAATACTATCTGCAAGATTCAAATAGACAAAATGCCACGATACAAAGGAAATAAAATATTGTTTAGACACTAGCAATAACTGAAAAAATACTACAAAGAAAGGTATCTGAAAATGCACAGAAGACTTCTGATTCAGCATTTCATATTGCAACTAGGTATATCACACAAACCTTAACAAACTGTCCTTTTGTTTTTTCTACAACTTCACATGCTTCATAACACACTTTCCATATAAATATATAATTCATCACGACATCAACACAATGGACCACAATTATGAACCCTAATGTTGTATTATGAAGGGGGAGCGACTAATTCCTTATGAATCATCAGATGTGTTCAAATTATGAAACACAGTGGAATGTTGACCTTCATCCTCTATTCCTAGACTATGTCAGCACTCACAATAAAAATATATGCTATTTAAATATTAATGGTCTCTGTTTCAGTGCGGCGATAAAGAATTTCAATCCTTTACACAATGTGTAACTAATATAAAAGTGGTGGGGGAAGGACAACTGAATAGAAATGAAGCATGCACCTTTAACTATTGCTATGGGCATTGTTCTTACACACTACACAAACTCTGCAATTACATTTCAGCTAATGGCAAGATCAATTCTCTGCAAAACTGTAAACAATTGGAAAAACACAAAACCTAGAACCATTTCTTTGGAATGAAAAATCTGTAGGACCACATCTATTGGCTTACAAGTTAATTCACGATGCCAATTCTCTTTTCCACGAGCCATATTCTGGCCATGTAAAAAGAATGGACGCTCCTTTCAAGTGGAAGGTTTACAGCCATGCACGTCAATGACTAGACTCATTCCCTTCCAAGTAACAAGACACTGAAAGTTACTGTCTAATGACACGCATTCTGAAATAAAACTAGTGTAGCTGCAGGTGCTACATGTGACTAGAGTCGTGCTACTTCCTACATGTACGCTAGCGGCCAAGAATGAAGTCACTCTGATCGTTTACTAGGAAGTGATACACAAAGTTGACTTTCTTCCTGTCCAGTGCCTGCTGGTTCATACGCGCTTGGGATGACAGATCGCCACGACTCCGAGGAGGGTCTCGTAGGAAGATGGTCCCAAACAGAGCGGCTATCAAAGCAAAACAGAAGAAAACACTGTAATAATAGAGCCACTTCCAGTGAACTAATCAAACAGCAAATCCAAAACATCACCTGTGTAGTCAATAAACAAGCATTCTATGCCCTACCAATAAGCAAACTAAATCAAAATGCACTGCATTTTCTATATCATGTTCAATGTCGCATGTCTTGTAAATGTATTTGCCTCACCAATAATCTTAGTGTCGAGGCCATTGTAACTGGCGTGGCAAAGCACTTCTTGGAGGAATGCACACAGGTATAAGAACACATTTTTGCGGTGCTCTGGAAGTTGCATAACAATCTGAAACAGAACAAATACAAAAAAATATTACGAAAAGTCAACGACACATAATTTAATTTTATATCTTGTATTCGTCCACAGGGCAAAATCTTTACATAAAGGTAGCTAACAAACATTCATGGCCCTTTCTTCAACGAACCACACTACAGCAATGTTCATTCAATCCGATCATATTTTCCTGTTTCATTTCTTTGCACTTTGGAGAAATGTTCCCTGCTTCTGACAAAATTTATCTTTTTCTTGACATAATTAAACTCAATATAAAAGCTGCTTTGTAACAGCCACCTGTAATACCTTTCGATTTGATTCAGTTTTCTAAACACCGCCGAGTTTTTCATTCACTGAAAGAGCTTTCTGTTTTATTCCAGTTTTATTACCAATCACGGTTAAAGGGTAATTAAAAGGATACACCACCAACAAAAACCTTGTTCTTGCATGACGAGAACAAATATAAGTTAGTCAAACGCTGAACAACACCTATATCACATGAGCTCATGTACATTCTAGCACGAATGGCAGCAGAAGCGAGACTTGAACTGAGCATGTAACAATCACATGGTGTTCCTTAATTTGGTGGACTCTTTAGGGAAATAATTTGAACTAGTGGCACACGGGCCAAGAACAAGTCAGTACGAGATGCACACATTCGAAACACCACATATGTATTTATTTTTTATTTAGTGTTCTGTCTGACGACAGGTCCATATGAACAGGATTCTTCCATCCTTTTCTCGGACTGGGACCTGTTCATATACGTTCTTGGCAGATGATCCAGAAGTGGTTTGCCATTGCCTTCTTCTGTGTGTGAATGGAGTAATTGTTGGGATGCCACGGAGGAAAACTCCGTGTTGCCTAGACCACGGCCTTGCCCAACACAAGTTATAAATTCGGGCACCGCCGGGAATCGAACCCGAGACCCCACGATTACAAGGCCAGCATTCTAACCGCTAGACCACCGTGGCGGTTCACCACATATATATGTAACCTTTTGGTCTTTTTTACACAACAAGAATAAAATGTTTTAATGGAAATATTTTAAAAACATGAACATTTTACTATTATTTCCAAACTTCTTAAGCAGGAAGAAATGTGTACCTGTACTGTGTACTGCAGGGCTCACCTGTTTGCACTGTACATAGTTGTTAGCAGCATCGAGACAGACGCTGTGAAGGTTATAGGGAATGATGGGCTCAGCAGTAGATTCCAGCAATAGCAACAACGCTTCTGCCACTGAATGTATGCTGCCAGCTTGGTTTATATTCAGGAAACAGAACACAACCAGTGCATAAAACTACTGTAGAACCATCACAGCACACCATGTAAGTAACATCATGCAATTAAAAGCTTTCCATGAAATCCATCAAAAATGTCTACTTACTGAGGATCTAAATAGAATCATTCAAAAATGAATTAAAAGAATACTCTAAAAAAAAATTATTCCTGCTTTGTTCCATTATAAACTTCACCTTGAAAAGATGAAGTACTCATAAAAAAAAGTCGTCATCATCCCTCACATTATACAAAAACCAACAAACAGTGGGTGTTAAAAATCATGAAAAAAAATCTCAACTGAAATCAGCAGCAATCAATTTGTGGAAGCATGTTTAAGACGGACAGATAAAACCTGGTGCAAAATTAAATAGCTGGAGGAGGAAGGGACTTGAGAAAACCACTGTGCAGAGGATAGAAAGTAAAATGTTGTGAAGGACAGACATACAGAAACAAATGACAGTCAAAGTGGTCCACCAACATCAATTGGAAGTGACACAAAGAGGAAAAACTTAAAAGAGTGATTACAGGTGATGGAAGAAAAGAGTTTGAAAGAAGAGGACCAGAATGATTAAGAGTTAAGTATCACAGTGAAGAACCTACTTTCTTAGTTTCTTTAATGACATTTCCTCAACAGTATAGATTACACAGCACTGAATAAGAGGATGGTATATGATTTTATGTCCTCATTTATGGTCAAAAAGTGACACAGACAGTAAGCCCATTCTTTTCAGCGAGGAAATAGGTGCAGGCTAATTTAAAGTATTTTCCAATATGTGCTTAAGACAGCCAAGGAAAACAAATCATTCCAATAAAAGGATACGCATGGGATCTGGAGAACCATTGTCCAGCCAGTTACGTATCTGTAGAAGATCTGAGTTGAGCCCCGGCTCTTCAAACAGGTGTGGCTGCTTGAGGCCATGACGGTAAAGGTGGTCAACCAGAAACCAGATCTCCTTGGGTATGGGGTAAGGATCCTGTGTGCTGGTCACCTCCTTCGCATTCTCCTGCAGTGTCATTCCAAGACAATACAACTATGTAAGGCAGTTTTCCAACAAAATTGGCATGGCTGTTAATACCTTACATTATCATATGATTCCTTCAAATAATGGTACTCAAACTGTGATCAGTGAGCCCATTTGTAATACACAAAATATTTTATGAAATTCACTGAAAAGTGCAAAACCAGATCTTCTGTGTGCCAACATCACTTTTAGCTAAGTTTACAAAAACTACTATTTTATACCACTCCTATCGAATGTTTTAGTAAAAACGTTTTACTTCTTGATTTATTCCAATACCACAAAATTATTTATGCGTAGTTACTGATTTCAACACCACCTTCTACTGATGAAATCAAAACTGCGGGTAAAAATTGTACATAATGTTCTGTTTACTCTTATTTACAAAATAAACACACACCAGCTCCATGAGTCTGCCGAGAGGAATCTCTCTCACTGGGACACTGATGTACACCAGAGCTTCAATGGAAGACCCAAAACAACTGCGTTCATATGTTCCTGTGTGCAGGAACAAAGTATTATATACAAGAGTAATAAAATATTAAAGGATATTTTATAATAAGTTTTCATAAAATAATTGCGTAGTGGGTAGTTATATACCTTAAGACTTCAACATCACAACCCTACTTTTGAATGTATTTGGTCCAACATACAAGTTTCTTGTTTCCATCAGAATGAAACTATTTTGATTGATTCTTACACCATTCTTGTGACTCTCCTTTCCATAACTGACGCTTATTTCACTTGTGTTTTTAACTACGCTGATTTTTCACTGTAGGTTACGTTGATCGATCTACTCCTTAATACCGTATGTTGGAATATTGAGTCAGATTCCTGGCACACGTGCCCGCGCACACACACACAAAAGGCAGTCAATCAGTCTGTTTTTCTTTATCCCAGGATAGAATCCTCTAATCCTCAGCCCTCCCCCCGCCAAGACGTTATTGCATAGCTTCCACACAGATTTCTGAACCGAATGAAGATGAACATGAACGGGGCATGCATAATAACAAAACTGACAATTTCTTTGTTTCAATTAGTATGCTACTCGAACATACAAGTGCCTGTATGATCTACAGCTTTTGCAGTGACTAAATTCAGTGAAGTCTTCGTGGGCAATCAAATGCATCAAGTAGTCGCAAAAGTCAACATTTCAAGAACCATCTCAGTCATCATCATCAGGGATCAGATCCCTGATGATGATGATGATGATGATGATGACCAAGATGATTCTCGGTGACATGTGGCTAACTTCAATCACATTACATATTTAACATAAAATCCAGTTGCTATATAAAACTGTGGGAATTTTTTTGGTTCTCGTGGCAGCAGGTATGAAGGTGACTGTCTTCTGTGTGAGTCTGTGTAGCATGGTAAAAGTAAAACTTGTACCAGACTACATGATACAACAATCCAGAAGACAGCCACCTTCAAACTGCAAGAAACTAATCCTGGCAGACTGGGACTCTTTATTTAAAAATTTCAATGTACCTGTGACAGTTATGAAGATATCCTTGCCACCATCCAAGTGTAACACCAGTATGTCATATAGTTTGTCCTCACCAGAGTTCAGTTTGAACGCAGACTTCTTGTCAACATACACTTCAAGCTTGATATCACATTTTTCTCCTGTCAATAAAATTATCACAAATAGTAAGCTGTCTGAAATCCAGAAGTTACTAAACAAAATAAGGTCAGGATATTTACAGACAACATACAGGGTTAAATGAAATCCATGCACAAGCTATTCACAGTGTAATTCCTTGTTATAAAATATGTCCTGAGACACTCAGTTTTCAAGATACATGTCACCATCAAATGCAGCAACACACCTCTCAGCAGTGTTACTTCGTCACAATGGTACATAAAGCGCACTGTTAGTCGTACTCAAGAAACAAAGTAGACAGCAGGGCTCAGCTGCGACTGAATAGTCATGGAACACGCCCTACAATATTTTGGTCAAAGTCATCCAAATTCTGACGTGTTTCTATGACTGAAGCACCATTTTTGTAAGACTCAACTGTATAAACACCAACCAATAAAGATCCATAATTGCAACCACGGAATGACAGCCATGGAGAAGCTCACGTGATGTCACACAAGAACTGGGACTATCCCAACCCCAAGATCCTCTAGTACTACAACATGAACAATTGCATCCACACCACAACTTTGGGAGTGCACGTTTCTTGACAATTATCCTCTAAGGATGTAATTCTGCAAATGGCTAGATCAACATGCTGCAGATAATCACTTTTTACACAATATTCTGTGAACCGAGTGTTTCACACATAAAGGTGTGTTCAACGTCCACAACACTCACCTCAGAACACAGGACAATCCTCATGCTAACTGCAAACGTGGTCATAAAGTCCACTTCAGCATCAGCATTTGGGCTGGTATCACAAGGGACATTGTCATGGGCCCCTACCTACTACCTAACAGATCGACTGCTGAAAGATATCATAATTTTCTGGAAACTCTTCTACCAGGGCTGCTTGAAGATGTGCCTCCAGCTGTGAGGCAGAGACTGTGGTTTCAGCATGATAGATTTGCAGTGTACTATGGGGAATATGCAAAGCAATAGTTGAACGCAACATATCCAGAAAGGAGAGTGAAAGTGGATGGCAGATCATATGGCCTTCTCAGTCATCAGATCTAACTCTGATGGACTTTTTCTAGTATAAACACCTGAAGCACATTTATGCAGTCTCTCCCAGGACTATCGAAGATCTCGTGGCAAGACTTCAAGCAGCTGCGACAATGATTAATGTCAACACACTAAGGCATGTTCAAGAGAATGCCATGCAGTTCACTGCCATTTGCCTTGAAATGGACAGAGGCTGCTTCAAACACTGACTCTTAACTACGAGGCACCCACGGTTTGATCATACGAGAGCTTGCAGCATTTGATATAAATGTGCATTATGAAAACCAAATGTCACAGGATATGTTTCCACACTTTAAAATTGGTTTTTAAAAAGGAATCATACTATGGAAAGCTTGAGCATAAATTCTCTTTCACCCTGTGTGTGTGCACATGTGCGCGTGCACACACTCACAAAGCATAAAACAGAATTATGATTGAAAACAGCACCCATCCACAAAATTACATTATCACTGACTGGATCTCCATTTACATCGCAGCCAGGCTTCCTCCTCTGCAAGGACAAGGCCAAGATTTTAATGCAGCAAAATTCTCTCAGCACAAACATGCCCAGCCAGGGATAAAAATATCCATAAAGAGAACAGTATAGCCCTTGAAAGTTTAACAAACTGAACCTCATCTCTTACAACACTTCCAGACATTACCTGGCATAATAAATCCAGAGTATGGCTCAATGTTAAGCCAATCCTTGCAATAACTTGAATCATCCAACTTCTTGATGAATTCAAATGTAACTGGAACCTGGAAATAAAATAAGAAATGTATCAGACTTGTACATGTAGAATAATACAAGTACACTGAAAGCTAAAATTGGCATTATAATGAAGCAAGAATCAACACAGAATTAATTTTAACATTCAACAATACAGTAGAATTCTGCAGACATTCCCTGTAGACTACATTAATGTGTGCACGCAACCACACAAATATTAATCCATGACACAGATTACATTACTTGCTATGATGGGATAAAAAATGGCCAGCAGAGGGGACTTACATCAGCATGCCAAGAGGTTCAAACACATAAGATCAAGTGTCTAGGTTCTGAGACACAAAGGAAATAAAAAAAAGGATAATTAATACCAACATATTGCACATAACTTACATACATAAATTTTACTTTTATTTTCCATCCCTTGTGCTCCCACTAAATATAATTCATCGCCCTGATGACGGAGGCAGTATGACCTCAGAAACGTTGGTAAACATCGACCAGACTACACAGCGCAACAACCCAGAAGACAGAAATCTTCATACTCATCCCCCTGATGACGGAGGCAGTATGACCTCAGAAACGTTGGTTAACATCGACCAGACTACACAGCGCAACAACCCAGAAGACAGAAATCTTCATACTCTGATGACGGAGGCAGTATGACCTCTGAAACGTTGGTTAACATCGACCAGACTACACAGCGCAACAACCCAGAAGACAGATATCTTCATACTCATCGCCCTGATGACGGAGGCAGTATGACCTCTGGAACGTTGGTTAACATCGACCAGACTACACAGCGCAACAACCCAGAAGACAGAAATCTTCATACTCATCGCCCTGATGACGGAGGCAGTATGACCTCTGAAACGTTGGTTAACATCGACCAGACTACACAGCGCAACAACCCAGAAGACAGAAATCTTCATACTCATCGCCCTGATGACGGAGGCAGTATGACCTCAGAAACGTTGGTAAACATCGACCAGACTACACAGCGCAACAACCCAGAAGACAGAAATCCTCATATTCACCGCTGTGAAAACCTCAAATCTTACAAATATAATTCCATTAAAATTAATAATATACATATGAAAAATTATAAGCAAATATCTGTTAGAAGTTTTCTTGATCAACATCAGACTACAATTCCACCACAAAACTAGACTCCTAGTTTACAGCAAAATGTGCACTAACCTGTCCTGTGTTTGCAATAATGAGGTCGCGGGTCTGTGATTCCAGGTAGCGGATGGTGTCAAAAATCACTTCTGTATTATCCACCATCACTTGGGGCAGAAACTCATTCTCCAGTTTATCTAACTTTTTCATCACTTCCTCGTGTATTTTTCGATACTTAGCAGCGTCTATTACTCTGATCTGAGAAGACAAAGCACCAGATTTCAATACAAAATTTGTAACAGCTACAAAAAACCATAGTTTTTAAGACATTCATGTAACAGCAATAATTCATAAAATTAACTTCAGCAGTTATAAATCCTTAGCCTTGTATTACAAGAGGATAATATGCCTACTTACAGTGTTTACTCTGTACATCCCAGCCAAACTCTCAAATAAGTAAACAAATAGTAGCAGTAGTAGTGTGTATACATATGCACCAGCTACCAAGGCTATTTGCACCAATCTACTAGTTCAGGCACCCATTTGCAGTATGATAAAAGGATCATATGGAAGAGTTATAAACCATGGTACACATCAACAGTCCATAAATGATCTAAAACAAGGAGCACTTAATTCCTTGGCCTTGGCCTTGCCTAAGGGAATGTACAAGTATTAAGATCAGCTTTCTGACACTTAAATCCCGTAGATGAGGGCAGTGAAAAGACAAAAAACACGAGGCTGATGAGTGAATATGACAGAAAGGAAAAACATCTCCCAGTCTGGTTGGAAGATCCCATGTTTCTAAATAAGCTTTCAAAATAAACAATGTAATTAATTCTCAATTTATTTTCTAGATTTTATGATTTTCCACTAACAGTGTTGAAAACTTCAAGGACATCTATCAATTTTTATAATGGATTCAACTCATCCAACCACCTATACACCAATCCATCCACCACCCATGCACCAAATTTACAAATTAACATCACATAATTCTTACCTGAGAATCAAAGAGAGAACTAACTGGTTTATGATCGCTAATACGAAGTTTAGGGTGGCTCCTGTATGCAACTTGTGTAATTCCATCTCCCTTCCACAGGACACGGTCACACCAAGCTGGTACACGATTCTTCTCGCTACACACAAACAAAGTCATTCACCTATAATCCCAGTAAATATATGTACATATAAAGATATAAATATTATTAATTAAATTAAACTCTGCTGAATGTGATCCCTGTTAACCTTTCAAAATCTGTTTGGTCACTAACATAACTGCAACTCAAGGCCCAAAACAAACACCCTCATCTATCCACATGTCCCTTCCACACCATATCATAACATTACACATCTGTAACACTGCAAATGCATGATGTCTGGTTTACCTTCAAATTTTTTTAAAGTACAGTGAAACCTCGATGCATCGTTTTCGGCGGGGGTGGGAAATAAAAACGATGAATGCGGGAAAACGATAGATGCGGGAAAGCATTAAAAATTTAAAAAAAAAACAATGTTTCTCTTTCAAAGTTACTTCTTTTTACCAAAAAAGTCTTTAATGGACAACTGGTTTGTCGAAACTTTACGTTTTAGACCAAACAGAGCACTTTCCACGTTCAAAATGTTTTCCTCGTCACCTTCACTAATATTAAGCGCATAAAAGAACGACTTCACTTTCGCCAATGCAGCGTGTGCTTCGGCAAAACTCGGCAAAGCTTCAGGCTCGCATTCGTCGTCTTCGTCTTTCTCACCACTCCAACCCCCTTGCGGACAATAACAGGAAGAATGGAAATACTATTACTGCCGAACTCAACGAAACGTAGCTGTAGAAGACCCTGAACCGCTGGAAACGAGATAAACCAGAAGAATGAAAAGTGCCGCCAGCCTTTCCTTTGTACTTGTAATAAAAGCATTTGTGAAGAAATTCACACTGCACATGCCATCTGGCATCGCTGGAACGAAATATGAGTGCACCCTAATTAAAATCGTAAAATTTCTGACAATGAGCACCGCCATTCACTCCAACTATCACCCCTGCACCGCTGACCCTCATTCCAAAAGAATGTGCTGGTTGGGCGACATAACAGGTTACCACTACTGTGTATTCCAAAAACATTTTGCGTCTTTCGGTATTAATTTATCTCAAAACCCAGCATTTTAAATTCTCAGAAACGATCATTGCGGGAAAATTGTGGGCCGGGACTAAGATTTTTGAACGATCGATGCGATAAAACGATAGTTCGAGGAACGATAGAAGCGGGAAAATGTAACATTATTTTATATGGGATGTATTCGGGACTGAACAAAACGGACGATGCATCCGGGAAAACGATAGTTCCGGGAACGATGGATAGAGGTTTCACTGTATCTCCAAATATCTTGCTATGATGACAATAACTTGAATGTTTTGTTTCAAAAGAAGGAAACACTTCAATCCTATCAGCGAAATATGATACAGTGATAAAATACATTGATTTAATAGCAGCTTCAGCTTACATGAGATAAAAAGTAAGACATTTCACTACAGAGTTTGATGAAATATTACTGAGTAAGACTTGAGGTTCTCACAGCGGTGAGTATGAAGATATCCATCTTCTGGGTTATTGCGCTGTGTAGTCTGGTCGATGTTAACCAACGTTTCAGAGGTCATACTGCCTCCATCATCAGAGTTGAAGATTTCTGTCTTCTGGGTTGTTGCGCTGTGTAGTCTGGTCGATGTTAACATCGACCAGACTACACAGCGCAATAACCCAGAAGACGGATATCTTCAAATATTACTGACTTTTTATTTTGTAAAAGACATTCTGAGTGATGATGCTTTTTGTACAGGCTACAATGGAAATGCAAATTAAACAAACATACATCAGCCAGAGTAAAAAGCTCCCTTTCCCACATTTTCCATGGAACAGTGAGCATAATATCACATTCTGATTTTCACAGTGATAAATTAAAATTATAAAACAGATACAGATAGTAATACTAGATGTCTAAGTACAATTTGCTAAAACAAAGAGGCAGAAGAACCCAGAACAGTAAACGTGACACAGCAATGAATGGGCCAAACACATCACTAAATGCACACTTTGTAAAACTACTTCATGAATCAAATAGCAATAACTGTATACAAAGACTTCACTGTAGCAAACGTCAGAATATTCAGTTGCTCGACTTCATTATATGGAAATTCTTTACACAGAATTATAGCCTATATAAACGTGTCACGTTAACAGCAAACGTAGTGCAGAGAAAACAAAGAGGGACTTGAAATGAATGCAACACATCAGCTTAGAAACACAGATTAGAGTACCTGGAATCCCAGTTGTCTGATCCTGGGTCATATTTATATGTAGGACGGAAAGTGATATTCCCCTCCTGGTAGCCTGCATATACATTTTTTAAACTATGCTGCTGACAGAGTTGATCATACTCCAGCAGTGGCAGATAATTGCCTTGGTCGATGTAGTCTTTCACTAACCGAGGGTCCAAATCTGTTATGCGATAATTCAGATCTCCCAGCCAATACACCTGACTACAAAAACAAAAATTCAACATGTATATTTGTATAGTATTTAATATTCACAATATATTCTGAAGTATCTGGACTAATTAAGACAAGGCATAAACAATACAAACACCAAAAATTATTTTATTTTTAACTCATAACATCTGACATAAGAAGAACTCACTTTAGCATCATGAAAATATTCTACGAGCTGCGATCGGAAAGTTTCAAGACTGTGTCAATAGAGGGCGAACCGGATGTAGTACGAGCTTCTGCCGCTAGGAGTTGCGGCCTACATTCATAGTGAATCAGTGTGCCAGCCGGCATCATCAAATTAGCATTTGTTTCTTAGTTACGGGCGTTTTGGTAGTGCATTACACCGACCCTCCTGCGATTTCGGAATGGCGTGTGCATCAAATTTTGCCAAAGACTCGCCAAAACGGCTACGGAAACCTATGAAATGCTAAAGCAAGCATTTGGGGAGTCCGCAATGGGTCGTGCACAAACTTTTGTGTGGCATTCACGTTTTAAAAATGGCCGAACCTCTGTCGATGATGACGAGCGTTCTGGACGACCATCTTCGAGCACAACGCCCGAAAATGTTACGAAGATTCGGCAGGCCATTCACGAAGATCGACGTCGTACCATCAACGACTTGTGCGACATTGTTGGGATAGGCTATGGGACCTGTCAGCTGATTCTAAAGGAAGAACTCCACATGTGACGCATCCTGTCTGAGGACCAGAAGCAGAATCAACTTCTCGTTTGTCAGGAGCTCAAAGATCTTGCAAGAACCGACCCCAACTTCCTTTCTAAGCTCCGTGTGACTTCTTCCTCTTCCCAAAGATGAACATTCAGCTAAAGGGAAGGAGATTTGAGACGATAGAAGAGATTCAGGCAGAATCGCAGATGGTGCTTGACAGGCTGACAAAGAAAGATTTCCAGGGATGCTTCCAGGCTTGGCAGCGGCGCTGGGATCGTTGTGTTCACTCCCAGGGGAACTACTTCAAGGGTGATGGATGAATTTAATACCTGAGATAAGTGTACGGGTTTTTATACACGCAGTCTTGAAACTTTCCGATCGCACCTCGTACAATTGTAAACAGAACCACAGAAGAATATAGTACAGTCTAAAGCCCTTAACAAATCATGGAATATGAGACTTCCACAAGACAGAAAGGTAGAAACGTGTTGGTAAACATGAGCAAAAGATGAAAGCTCAGTTTACAAGTATCTATATTTACAGCAATGTTAATGTTTATAAACCTGCAATATTGAACAAGCACATTAAAAGGAAAAAAGTATATGGATAATCCATAAACTGAATTATTTACACATGGATAATCATGAATATACTAAATTTTATGTACTTCAAGCCCTTAGCAAATTTACTAAAAAATGAAACTCAGCATTCAAGGCAACTTACTCATGATCGTTGATGCCCTTGGGAGGCAAGAAGCGTGTGAAACTCATCCGTGAGCAGATGTCATGGTAGTCCTGGTTCCTGCGCTCGTACTCCTCCACATGTGCAGCAAGATGCGAGTTAACGAAACATAACGACGTACTGTGGAGCTCAAAGCGCACACCCACACCACCCTTGTTGCCCTGCAACAACCAATAATCACACAATCATAACCAACCAACAAACTCACTCCCCGATTACAGAGCAACTGGCAGGTATCAAACTGAAGATTTCTGTCTTCTGGGTTATTGCGCTGTGTAGTCTGGTCGATGTTAACCAACGTTTCAGAGGTCATACTGCCTCCGTCATCAGGGCGATTCATCGCCCTGATGACGGAGGCAGTATGACCTCTGAAACGTTGGTTAACATCGACCAGACTACACAGCGCAATAACCCAGAAGACAGAAATCTTCATATTCACCGCTGTGAGAACCTCAAGTCTTACAGGTATCAAACTGTTAAAGAAATTCTATTTCTGACTTAAGTTATATCACGATTTGTTATAATTCCTTAAAGTATATAATACTGGTCTTCTTAAAATGAAAGTATCAGAAAGTAGCTCTGTTTCCATTTCCAAGCATAGGAAACTATCCAGCAATTAAGATTAGGTTTTTCGAACAAATCCTTCAGATTAGGTTACCCTTGTCTAAAAATGATCAAAATGTTCCATTTTAATAAAATAATGGTGTTAGATGAAGCCCAATAAATTACAGCAAATTATTCACTGTTAAGAAACCCAAACACATTACACAGCTGCCTGCATAAATATCTGTGTTGGCAACAAAGACACAAAACCTGCAACACATGGAATTAGCTGAAACCTGGTCGCACAGATGACTCTTACATTAATGATTACCAAAAGAATGTAAAACAGATAGAATTCGATTTACACTTTCTTCAAACTGTGAAAGACCACCGTTACTAGATTTCTGAGGAAGAACACCTTGGTCCAGCTCATGAGACACCAGTGCTCCGCAAGAGCATAGTTTTGGGAACCACTGCTCTAGCACATACCATTTTGCCCATGATGCCAGTACCAACAGTCTCTGTGGCTACGGCTCTGACATAAGCCGCATGCTGCTCCTGCACAAACACAAGCAGCATCATGCCAACCAGTCTCACAAGAGCGACCTTGTGGTATCGCGCCTTTTTGTGTAGTCCATTTAATACTGCCTCCCTGCCACACACAGAGTCACAACACTAACTTCAGGTTTTATTTTATAGTTTACAATTTTCAAGTAATTGTTTGTTTAATTTCTACACATAATCTTCAAGAACTGTTTACCTCTTCGAGAGTGACATTGTATAAACTGTTGAGGGTATGAAGCACTGCCTGAGAACTTAAACACTTTGAAAATCATAAATTTCAACTCCTAGTTACCTGAGCAACTCAATGTAGTCTCTGTGGTACATTTTCTTTGTAAACTTTATTATACTAGATGGTGCAAAAATACTACACATTTTTAACAGTAAATATGAACAGATCTAAAGATATGAATTGAACTCGCTTAAGTTGTGTCAAACAAACTTAAGTATGTACACAGAAGGATTCATCTGGTACATCTGAATCATAAAACAGAAATATATTTTCCATTCCAATAGATATTTTATTGGAAACCAAATGATATATTTTATGGGGTTAATGTTATAAATAATCTCTGTTTACACTAATAAAAAGAATAACTTTCAGGGTCATTTGAACAGCTTTACCCTACAAGCGTACAGACTTGGTGTTCTTTTATAAAAATTCTGGCCACTACTGCTTATACTTATATGCCGATGTCACTGCACATGGTTACTGAAAACTTCCTTTTTGCTTGACTGCTCAATAAATTTCTGTAACATTCTTCTAGTGTAAACACCAAATGACAATGAGACCATTTATTCCACACACATAACTGGTAAAAATTTTAAAAAAATGCTCAGTAATGTGAGGGCAAATTTTGCAGTTTCTATTTAGCATTAGTAGTTCAATTCTATACCACCAGAATATAGCTGTAGTTATGAAAATGGCACAAGTCAACGACACACGACCTTCTCTTACAATCTGTCAGTCAGATATGAACAAGAAAATTTTCTTATAAGTCCACACTTAAAGAATGGTATTCCATAAAAAAAATGTCAAATTTGGAAAAATATTGGCATGTACCCCTTTCATTTCCATGCATTAAAATATTGGCAGATGTAACACTTAATGACATTTCAGGTTCACACATCAGCAAGACACAAAGGTGACAGCCTTCTGGGACATTACACAGTGTAGTCTCATAGCAGTTTACCAACATTTCTTAGGGGCTTACTGACTCAAAAGTTTATTATGAAAAATAACACAAACATCTCAATATAATTAGTCCAAAAGCTAACCCTGAAGGATTGTTGTGCCCTACATAGAAAATACAATTACAAACCATGGTTGCAAGACTTACAAAAAACAGAATTCTTCATTGTACTCTGAGGAGTTTACACTGCAGTCCCCATGCAATCTACACAAGGCTGAGCTTTAAAATGCAACAGATTGAACCAGACACACAACAAATTTACTTGTAGACACACTGTTTGGAATTAGTTTTCCTGATTGTGACGCAATGCAGTCTAGAAGGTAATGCCAACATTTCAAAGGAAAATACCACCCCCCATAGTCAGCACCTCCTACACTTAAAGATGGAGGCGACTCATCCCTATGTATGTTGGTAACCACCTGCAAGACTACTACATCACATCATAACCCAGATGACACAAGCTCTGATTTTCACCACCATGAAAACCTTAAATCTCAAACACTATATGTAACGGAAAATAAATATAAAAGGTTAAAAATGGTGGACTCTTTGACAGGATGTAACCAAGCTCTGGAGTAATAACAAACTTTACTATTCTAATGTTCTTCACACAAAACTGTATGAACTACAATGTCAATTTTGGTACCACTATGAAGGTTGGTAACTCACTGCCACTCCTCCTCACGGGGCGTGTCATTGAAAAGAAATGCCTCTTTGCTGAGGTCAAGCTCCTGGAATCCAATAGCATAAATGTCTGGAGGATCAGGATCTTGAGCAAGCCACTCCGATATTCCAACTGTGGGAGGCTGACCATTCACATTCCACGTCCCAACATACACCCTGCAAGGTTAAGTGGTACACAATTATTTCCTCTGGTATACCTTCTTCTTTGTCTCTTGTAGTATTCACAACCAAGGCTTTACAGACATAACTTAAATATATTAGCCATTTAACAGAATCGACATGCCTATGGTCTAATACAACACTTCATACAAATACTTTTATATCCACAAATTGTTTCCACTAACTTAAACACTGCAAGTGGGTAAATGTATTTCTAATTTCTGTATTCCTATTCACAGTTTTTTTTTTTTTTTGTACTTCATAACTGTCAACAAATTCAGTCTTCTTCCTTAAAATTCTTTCCTTTCAGTGTTTCATGAATTTCTTCTACACACCGTGGTTTTTGTCTTATCCACTGCATGTAACAAATTATGTTTGTTAAACTATGTTTCAGTTATTTATGTGAGATTTCAGGTTCTCATAGCAGTGAGTATGCCACTGCCCTGATGACGGATGCAAGAAGCACTCTAAAATGTCAGTTAACATCTACCAGATTACATGGCACAACAACCCAGAAGAAGCCATCTTCTTGGTCATCTATATTTCCCATCCTTCCTCTGTCATACCCATTCTAATTTTTCTGCCTCAATATTTGTCTGGCCCATTCATTCTCTATTTTACGTTGCCATGTTGAGACTAAAGCCTGTTACAGCTATTTCAGAGCTGATCCTTGTTTCAGAGAGCATGACAAATTCTCCAATTACTTCTATAGTTTTATAAAATCTATTAATGGGTAAATTTACAGTTATGAATAGTTCTTCATTCCTTTCAACATTGTGCCCCAATAATCAAATGATAAACATATACAAGTTAAATCTAAAGGACTGGTTATTAATTCACAATAACAGCAACTGTCTCCTACTCCAGCCCATACAGAAGGCACCGCTGCAGAAACACGATGTCAGAACACTTACCTCGACACTATATAGTATGAATTATGAAAAAGCTTCACTAAATAAACTATAAATAAATAAATAGAACATTTACCTTAATGCTTGTGTGTATGTGTAGTGCTGTTCCCTCATGGCCATCTGGTACTTGATAACAATCTCTCGCGCTGCAATGGGTGTAGCGCCCTTAGCAATACTCTGGCGAGGGACAGAAATCTCTGGGCTTCCTAACAACTGTGAACCCATATAAAAACAGTAGCGTATTACAATTATAAAACTGTCACTTCACAGTGTTCATAATGTCATACTGTGCAACCATTATTTTAATGAATGAATGAAAAGCACTTACAGTATCTGCAATAGATTCATCCTGTATTGTAAGCCCATCAACACCTCGCTCCATTGAGTCACCAGCTGCGTTATCCATTCCTGGGCAGCTGCTTCCACTGTTGTGTGTGGATCCCGCACCTGATGCGTATTTTTGTAGCCACTGAAACTCTGGTGGTGGTCTTCGTCTTTTTCTTAACACTGCAACACAAATATCGCACAGTTTCAGAAACCCAGCTGTAATGCCATGCTTCAGGAGACCTGAGACCAGTAACAAGGTGACCCACTTGATAGCTGTAGCATAAAAGAAGTCTTTCATTAGTGCTCTTTATTACATGACTTTATTGCTATGGAATGTGTACCCAAGCATGTACATTTTGAATAATTATCACTCATTACATAACCTGTATAATAACTGTGTTCAAAGACCATACACAATAATAATCATAGTGGTTTCCATCAAGGTGAAGATTTGTATTGTATTCTGGGTTATGATGCCATGTAGTCTTGTAGGTGGTTATCATTGTTTCTGAGGAACATACTGTCCCCATTTTCTGGTTCTCTAAAATGATGGTAACCGCTCACAAGATTGCGTGATAGCATAACAATAACCACCATCCTACCATGTATTAGGCCTAACTTAGCTACTGCAAGTATTTAAAACAGAAACCTTCATCCTTTTAGACATCTTAAGAATGTTCTGCTTCTGGGTTTGATGTTTTGTAATGTACGGGGATCCTAACACAGCTCATTCTTTCAACATGTACAAGGGGTACTAAAGACTCTCTGATAACTTCTATTATTCAAACGTTACCTCACATTTTTATGGTGTAGCTCGCTTAAATGAATGGAGCTCTGAAGAAAATACTCATGTCAAAATGACATTCCCATTACAGGTGGAATAAATTCTAATGAAAAGTCTTAAGTAAAAATTTGGAACATAGCAACCTTATGATTAGACTTGCCATTTATTGAGGTACCATACTTGGGACTTCATATTCTTTCAAGGTAATACATAAACAGAAAGAAACTGATCTTAACTATGACTAATTATGTATAGTCAGTGATTTCAATCAAAAGTAAACATTTAAAGAAAGTTTCTGTACTCTAATAAAGATTTACATGAATCACAGATTTTTACTTAAGGTGCTGCCAACTCATGACACAGATGCTCAAACAAATGTGACTTGACTTAATGACATTGGCAATGGCATTCTAAATGTGGACTTATCATTTCATTATTGAAAGATCCATAAAGGCAGTCTTACTTATAACATTATATTTTTCATATTTCCGAGAAACAGTTCAATATACTTCAAAACATGTAAAATATGTGTTTTCCTGTTATCACCTTCTGCACGGAAGATCTCTCCTACAAAGTTGTTGGTTTTCATACCAGGAACCATCTCAAACAACAGCTTGAGTTTGTGTGAGGATATGTTGACATACACAACAACCCCATCTTCATCTCTAATGTCTGACTCTGCAACAGCACATGTAATTTTAGTACAGCATATCAAGTCACTCAATCACTCACGCACACAAATTCCAAGCCGGCAAAAAGTGAGACAGCAACTAGCACCTGAATTTAGAAACATGAGACTTGTAAGTTGATTGATCAGCGACTGCTTTAAAATATTATTTCAACAATCTGTACAAGAAATGATTTTCAGAAAGAAGCCACAAAACTTTATTTAAACATTTTACTGCTACTAGATTTCCACCACAGGCCTACATCACACAAGTGCACATTTTTTGTATGATATATGAAGTCTGATTATTATATGAATCTTTCTTCTAAAAAAAGCAGGAAAAATTAGTTTTAATTAGTTTCGTGTCAGACTGTCAGAAAAGAATTGACAATACATTTTTCAGTAAATCTGAAAAAAATGGGAACATTAGAAAATTATGAAACAAAGGTAACAATGAGTAGACCACAGGTTTTGTGGGGGATATGATTTCAAAACAGACGGTATTAAAGATGACAAAAGATCCAGCAAATTCATGAACTCATCTAAATGTGAATAAGTAAAAAATATTAATCAGGTTTCATCTAGCAGCAGCAGATTTTACCATTAATTAACAGAGAAACTGTGACAATGACAAAAAACTGTCAACACTCAGGAACATTTCTTACATGAAGCCTTATAATATCATAGAGGAAGGATAATCCATAAAAGACTGAAAAAAACGACACTTTCCATTATTATAAAGTCAGAAAGGAAAATTACTGACAGGAATAAAATGTAATCACAAAAAAGGAAGAAATTTAGTACAGTGTGCAGGTAAAATGGAAAATGTAATTTTCCATCTTTTCAATAATTCACTGATATTGTCTACAATATTTAAATTAATATAAGCTTCCACTCTGATGTAACATATTTCACCTGGTCATAAGCCATAACATAGCAGAACGCACTTCTTCATCAAAAACTAGGACAGAGTAGGAAGGGAAACAAATGGAATCACGCAAATATACACAGGAAAATGAGGAAGTAATGACTTCATGATATATCTTCAACTCTTTAGCTGTGTATTCAAGTACAATGGTTTACAGTTACTCTTCAGCTGGACTTGTAATCCTGGGGTCTCGGGTTCGATTCCCGGTGGTGCCCGAATTTATAACTTGTGTTGGGCAAGGCCGTGGTCTAGGCAACACGGAGTTTTCCTCCGGGGGCTTCCCCGGTTTCTCCGTGGCATCCCAACAATTACTCCATACTCCATACACACAGAAGAAGGCAATGGCAAACCACTTCTGGATCATCTGCCAAGAACGTATATGAAAAGGTCCCAGTCCGAGAAAAGGAAGGAAGGATCCTGTTCATATGGACCTGTCCTCAGACAGAATACTAAATAATAACAGTAAACTCCCAATTATATGCAGCACTGTAAGACACTTCAAAACAACAGACAATCTAAAAAATAAAATAATAATTTGCTCTAGAGTTCTAGGTGCTGATCCAGAGTCTACATAACACCAGTCTGTCATAAAAATGTGTTCTCTTCCACATATTGAAGTAATCCTTCAATTGACCAAAGAGCAGTTGAAAAGCCAACTTGTTTTCAGGAATGAAACCTGTCTCTTCTTTTTCACTTTCATATGTTTGAACTCTCCAGCCATGTTGGTCAGTGCCTCATATCTAGGACTATATAAACTTCACACTACTGTTCACTATTCTCAATGCTGACATTCTCACAATCATCTGCATGTTTCAAGATGGCTGCAGAACTGTTACCAAGTGTCCATGTTCCTCACTGTCTGGAAATATTTTTTACCATGATATGGTAACTGACTGTTACATACTCTCAAAAGTAAATCACACCAAACAACCGTAAAAATCTCAGAAGTTTCAACAAAATCCCACTTTCACATTCATGCTAAACCTGGCTGCACACAGAGCAGGTTTATCACCCTCTTTGATGCAACTCATGAACCAATTGCAAAATGGAAGCATGGTGTGGAAAGAGAGAGATGTTTCAAGCGTGACAAACACATCCTTTAAGGTTATTAAACAGGGTAAAAAGGCGAGAGATACAGCACACAAACAGATGAGCTGGGCACTGCACTTTATATTAAGATGTACACTAGTTCATCTGAAAACTGGATATTCCACTCCACAATAACTGACAGACTGGTGTAGCATTTTTCACAAACAAATAAGTCATGCTATAAGCGCAAGAGATACCTGTGTGACTCAACTGTAAAGCTGGCTACACACGTACAGGTATACCTGTCAGGTATGCCTGAACAGACGCGCCTCTCAGGTATACCTCAACGTGTGTAGCCGGCTTTAGGCTTATTTTTTATAAAATGTGAAGAATATCATCCCCGATCTATTCCAGTTGTAAAGAGCAAATGTATTTAAAAGGGCAGGTTAATGTTGCTTTCTTATCTAGGTCATAGGGTGTAATATGTGATCACATAACAGTGCTATACAATTAAATACACCACATGCAAGGAATGAACAATACCCTCACTTTCAAGCCTGCAATATGTTCAAGCTGTAATATTTTGTATATGCATAAAGCATTCCTTTTAGAAAAGTGTACAAGTGTCCAGCATGTGGAATTTTTACATGACTAACCCTGCATTAGTTCAGAACTGCAAATACATATTGATTCTCTCCAGACACTACCACTTCCAAAATTATAATGTTCAAAATGACAGGTCTCACAATCAAGATTTTTTTACATATTCTACAAGATATTTAGTGAACCAGTTCAAACAGGCTAGTAAACATACTGTTTCTGGAAACGTGAAATCCAAGTCAATCCCAAACATATAACCTAGTCAATTAATAGACCAGTTCATATAACAATTTACAGTTACGATATCAAACAATGAACAAAATTAGCCCATACATAAAATTAAATTCTACAGACTGATATAACATTCCGAAAGAAAACTGTCATTCTCAACATCTGCTCAAGTTGTATGTGTCAAGTGTATGTAAAATAATGGGACAGAATTGGAGTTCGCTGTGTAAAGAACAATCAAAATATCTTCACTACTGCATCACATTGCACAAAGCATTTCTTACACAAAAACTAGGGCAAAAGGACTTCACATACTCACCAATCTCACATCCGAAATCTGCATCGACAGGAAGTACTCTTTCTATTGCCAGGTCAGAAATCAGCTGAGGAGGCATACGTGAGCTCATGAACACAAACACTGCATAGTTGTTGTCATGCTCAGCCAGTGCAAGAACACGTGATGAGCGCACCCACCCTTGCATAAGGTTTGCCTCATGCACATTGGCAATATTAAGGAATAATAAAATGTGTTTACAAAATGAATATATACATAACTTCATATTTACATCTGTCAAATGTTTGTTTATAAAAAGTGTAGTAGTAATCCAGCTGTTTCAGTCCCAAACTGCTAAGCAAATTACTGTAATGATTACACCACAGAATTAACTATTTCAGTATCATCCTCCAAAGAATCAACACAGGCAACAAAGGACACTGAATTCTTATTTGAATATGAATTACTCAGGAATTAAATATTTATACTTAGCTCCTCTGCTGTCATAGCTATTTATCTCTCCCTCCAGGGAGCAATTCTGCAATATTACAAAATGCAGATATGCCAGCTGCAGAAAACTCACAAAAATTACAACATAAATTAAGAAACTTATCATCATTCTACTCAATTCTAGAGCAACGAGAATTAAGAAAAGACTCATGTTCTGCAAGAGATGAATGGCCTCAATCAGACGGCCAAAGCCTGAACTATAGATTTCTCTGTACACACTTCAACCTTCAACTCTGTTAGTACTTAGACCGTTAGAATATTCTAAATGCAAGACCCTTATCACGATTCAGAGCCACAATATGCTGTTCATCCAAGATTTCAGTTATCACAGTCTAAACAAACTTTAAAGACACTTTTGTTACATAAAAGGAACAAAAAGCCTTCAATACCTGAGCTTCACATGCACCGAGTTTTGAGAAAAAAAATTTTTTGTTCCCCTTTTGTATTTTCCATTCTTTTCTTTGTATCAATAATAATGTAACTATATGACAGTTCATTAGCAAATAAAAGCTCATCATTTAAATATGTACATTATATCAAATTGTGTACCAAGTGGTACGTTCTGCATACAACAACAAAAATTATGTGTAGGATTTGAGGTTTTCATAGCAGTGAGTCTCAAGATGGTTATCTTCTGGGTTGTTGCGCAGTGTAGTCTGGTATAAGTTTACTGAAGTTTCAGAGGTCCTTGCTGTATCAGGGGCTGATGATGGAGGCAGCCAAGGGCCTCTGAAACGTCAGTAAACTTCTACCGGACTACACGGTGCAACTCAGAAGACAGCAATCTTAAAAAAAAGTACATGTTACAACTATTTCACTGCCATTTATAGCTCTGAAAATGGAGTGACCAATATAGTTAAAAACGGTTTATTTCTTACGTATTATAAAAAAATTTTAAAATTTGTTGTTGTGTAGATTTAGATTGTTTTCAATTATTTGTGCATACTCTTCAGCACTTTACAACTCAGTGTTTATAAAATTCATTGTTTGGTTTGCCCAACACCATGAAACAATGGACTGCAATTGGTCAGCTACCATATTTTGATATTAACAGCAATATGTTTCATAAAATGCTACGGCAGAAAACAAACATTGAGAATTTTCATTTTCAGTATGACACATTAACCTCACAAAACGATGACAGGAACAGAAGAATAAACCGAGCAGTTAGAAAACAAAGCTCATGATTGCATTGTCTTTATTTCGTGTACACATAAGCAAGCATCAATCTCTCTTATGCCATGATAATGGAGGCAGTGACATTTCTCTAAAATACCGGTGCACAGCCAAAATACTACATGGTATAACAACCCATAAAATCGCTGATTTTCACTTTCACATTGTCATGGAAACCTCAAATCTTAGTCTGACCCTCTCTTGAACAGACAGCCTACGATGAGAGACAGGTATGGAGATTTATTCCTACATTCTTCACAACAGAATGCAGCTTTGTCATCTAACAACATCTCCACATATCATTACATTACTGTGTCATCCCACTTCTGAAAGTATTCCAACAGCTTCTCAATGTGTTGCAGAGCTTCACTGTGTACCATTTTTACATTCATCACAAGCTCCTTATTGCCGCAACTACTAACAGCAAGATCCTGCTCCTCAAATTCATCTTTTGTGATGGTATCCATCAACTACGATACTGTAACTGAAGTTGCGGGACCATCAATTCTACGATCATCCACCGCCCTGTCCTCATTTTCTTCCACCAAGACTCCTCACATTCAACTTCAACAACACTTTCATTTACTGATTCATACAGCAGAACTGGTTTCACATTCATATACAAGTAAACAATTTCAAACAGTATCCTTTCAGACTAAAGTATTGGAAATGTTTGCACGCCTACACTGCCTTTTTTTCAGATTATGTAGAATGCACACTTTGTACTGATGTTTCAATATTCCTGCAACCATGTACCACAGTTTTGGCCCTGAAGGAAAATCTTATGAGCATTATGTGGAAGAGTAATACAGTGACTGTGTAGAATTATAAGACTGTCCATTAGCACTAACTTACTGTAAAAGCACTCATAACATAATTTCTCACTCATTCATGCAAACTCATGGCTGTTGTAATCAACACGAAAATACTTCAGCTTTGTTCCTTTATTGATACTATCTCCTTTTCCATACCAACATAAACAAGTGGCAATTTTGATGCCAAGGCAAGCTCAAAAACCACTTGAACTTTGTTATTATCTCAAGTTTCTTTCCTGCCTCCTCCTGTACTATTCTGTCGTTCCACGGTCATTTTGACTAAGCTGTTAATAAAACAATGTTTAAAAGGATTCTGTAACGGCATTCTCGCCAGAACTCAGCTTGGCCTGCACAATAGCCAGCTGATCCTTGATGCCAGCTAACTCTTCCTCCTGTCTGTAATACAAATAACATACTACACACACGGACATAGTCCTGGTGCCACGCAATCACAAACAAATTATGGAGTCAACTGGCACAGCAGTAATGCATATGACTCCTGTTAAATTAATAAAATCACCAGTAATGATTGTTATTTAATTGCAAGCAAGCAAGTTAGCCCATGTGGTAATGCATCAAGCTCGTATTGAGGTGCCTGGTTTATACATAACAGGACAATGACAAATATATGTCATGCCCTGTGGTACTGATAGAAACTTACTCAAATTTAATCCATAAATTCATTCTACCTACACTATCCATTACAACCTCAACTAACAGGACTGATGGGTAATGTGTGCATATTCCAGAGCTACAGATTTTCATAATTTTTCTTAGTCCATCCAGACAAATGCCAGAATATAATTCTGAGGTAGGTCATAACACTTCCTCTTCAATTACTGAACATTGACCAAATGTGATTCTCTTGTCATAATTCAAATTAAATAACTTATACAGTTGACATGGCATCTTTAAATAACCTATATTCCACTCAACTGCCATGCAAAAAATGTTGCTGTATTTACAATTTCATGAACTATGTTACACCTCAATGTGCAATCTTCCATCCAAACAGAGAAATGGGACATTAAATACTAATAACAATAGTATTTGTATTCACTAAAACAGAACAACAATTTAGAATCAGTGGGGCACATATCTGGCCTTTTACTGTGCCCAAAAGACAGAGATGGTATTTATATACAAGGTGAATGTACATTTTTAGTGGACAACAATCTCAAAATTGTTACAGCATTGCAACAAAGAACATAAAAACACATGCTGCACAACAATGTGAAACTACACTAAACCAACCTTCTCCTGCAACATGCATTTTAAACTACATCAGCACAATACAAATCTGTCTCAACCTTTAACAGTCATGTGTCATGACATACCCAGACAAGGTGTGCCACAGTAGCACCATCAGACTACTGAACCCCAGAGTCAAGAGTCCAGATGGCAGCCTCATAGCACCATATTTTAAATTCCCCATTCTTGTACAATACAGGTTCAACACAAAAATGATGGCAAAAAATTTACACTTTGTTCCAATTCACTCACTCTGCCTGACAGCATTAACATTAACCAAAACTAAGTTTGACAGAATTTTTAACATTTACAAAAGCTGGCAAATCAGTAAAACTATACTACAGGAGTGCCACGTGTAATTTTATATTAGATGCACAATTAGTATGTGAAGCAGAAGAAATATGGAAGATACTTTGTCCACATGAGAAAAGATAGTACAGGAAGTGAAACAGATTCCTATCTAAATTTAAAAAAGGAAATCTGGATATTAAAATAAATACTGCAAATATTTTACTATAGAACTTGAATATCTAAAATCTGTGGTAGATGTCAAGTGTTGATAGTTTTGAAGCTTGCGGACGCTCTCATCCACCCTTCTCCAGAAAGAAAGTTTAGTATTGCTAGGGAAAGTCGGGCTGCATGATTAAACTTGCATTGAATCTTATGAGTGAACAACTTTGTTTGTGAAGTTCCATACAAGTAACTCAATTGCAATAATTTTTACAACGATGCGAGTGAAAAGTGATGGCCAGTAGAACACAGAAAGTGGATAAATAAAAATGCTAAATCCTATGCCATATTTCCAAACCAGATATTTAACAGAGAAAACTTCAAACCACATAAATAAAAGTTTTAAATGTTATTTTGATTAATGTAAACCAGAAGAATTTCTTTGTTATGTGTGTTAAAGTAAGCAGGCAAGCATCTTCTGAAAATTAACTACAGAATGGAATTATAAAATCACTCCATCTCTTACCTGTATCCAACTAATAAATCAACTGAGGTTCTGCCAAATTAAACACTCTGTGATAAACATTGCAATTTGAATACAAGTACATCAGACTCTAAAAATATTTTTATCATAACATACTACAAACAACGAAACAGAAATCTCTAATGATCAAAGTACTCATCTACAGACCTGTACAAATCCCACTGCAGTATTTATATGTACATTCACATTCACGTAAGCAACACTTAATTGTATAGAGACTTAAGGTAAGTGCACTATGTACAACTTAGATCAGGACAACTGCACAAAACCTGAATGTGTTCTCAACTGTTTGCATGGGTAATCACACTCACCCATGTGTAAACATCATAAAAAAGATGACAGGAAATATAACGCAAGCACACAGAGCTCAACGCATCCAGAATTCATCACTGCACAGTCCTTAATTCTAAGCACAGACCAAGTGTGCTACAGAGTCTTTCTGTAAGCTATGGAACACAATTCAGTTACACAGGATACAAATTTTTCATGGCAATAAAATGTGGATTGCAGTCTCCTGGATTGTCCTCTATGCATTTACCAACATTTTGTAAGGACACATCACCTCCATCTTCTACCCTGACACTGGAAGCAACCTACAAGACTGCAAGGCATCAAAAGCCAGAAGACCAGTTTCTATATTGATATTAAATTTTGTATTAGAGGCTACAGTATAGTTGTCAGATATTTGTTTTGTTACACATCATTCCCCCCACTATAAATCAAGCAAACCCATAATGTAAACTTCAACACTTTTACCAAAAATGTACACCATGCAAAACTTGGTATAAATCTCATTAAGATATACAATTTTTACATCAAACTTTTTATATCATAAAAAAGCAAAAAAGTAAAGCTAGCCTGCTATACACATTGTAGGTGCTTGGGGGGAGAGAAGGTGTAGCTCCTACTCATTCTTAACCTCAGCACTAGGTAGGTGAGAGTGGTCAGCATTGTGCCCTGGCTGTGCTTTATCCCTGGGAAAGGACCCTGGTACCCATTGGACAGGATGCTGGGTGGAACTCAGAGCCTGTCTGAATGCAGAGGCTAAGGAAAAGTCCTCTGCCCCTGTTGGGGATCAAAACAATGGTCACCCAGTCCATAGTCAGTAACTACACTGGCTGAGCTACCCCGGCACCTAACTATATAATGAATATTTAAACTACACGTAAATAATATGTCTGTAGTGGAGAATTTTTTGTATAGAACAGAATAGAATATAATTTACTTACAATCCACAGATCCTTCATAGGCCCAACCCACAGGACAAATACAATACTTGTTTCTAATACAATTATAAATTACACAGATATGAAGTAATTTACATTCAGCTACAGTGTTACCACAAAAATATTACACAAGAAAGCATAACCACTGTTCCTTACATGTATTTATAACAGCTGAGAATTTTGGTTGTGGTAGATTCTTCTATGGAGTAGGGGTGAGATAGAAGATACCTTTTAGTGCTGCCTTAAACTTCTTTATATCATAATTCAGACTTTTTATAGCGGAGGGAAGATTATTGAATAGCTTAATTCCAGTACAGTAACCTGCATTTTGATACGTAGTGAATTTAGTGTTTGGCAAGTGGTTATATCTTTATCTTGTACTTATATTGTGGATGTCTGAGTTTGTTTGAAAATTTTCTATGCTGTGTATTACAAATGATAATAATGAGACCAAGAATATGCTGGTTAGTGGAAGAATACAACATTTTATAAACAATTCCCCACATGAGGCTCTCCTTTTAGTGCCTGCCATTATTCTAATGATTCTCTTTTCTAATTTAAAATACTTTTCTGCTGTCTGTTGAGTTTCCCCAGAAAATAATTCCTTACAAAATATTCAAATGGAAGTAAGCTAAGTAGACTAATCTTAAAGTTTCTCTTTCCATGAATGATACTGAAGTCTTCATAGCAAATTAAGCTGAACTTAGTTTAGGGATAATGTATTGAATATATTTTTCTAATTAAAGTTATTGTCAATTTGTAGGCCAAGAAATTCAGATGTTTCTACTTCTTCATTTGTTTCATCTTCTTATCTTCATAGTCTGTACCTAGATTAACACAATTTTTCTTGGTAGTAAAACATTTCATGAAATTTGTTTGTCAAAATTTAATACAAGTTTATTGGCTTTAACCCATTTGTTCAAGCTAGCAAAGACATCATTCTTGCACGTATGGAAGCAGTCAATTTCTGGATGTAAAATAGTGTTAGTATCATCTGCAAAAAGTATGGATTTAGACTGAGAGATTATGGTTCTCAGTTAATCATTATATGAGGAGCAAGTACTAATCCTTGAGGAACTCCATGTTTTTGTATTGTCCCAATTTGAACAGCTGCTATTATTTGAATCTGGTGAGTTTATTCCTGCTTGCTTCAAAGATTTTTAAGCCTTGGACTCCAACATTTTGTTCTGAACAGAAGGTTTTAACTTTTCCAAATGATCGTATCCTAAGGGAGTCCTGATATCACAAATTCTGCTACATACGCCATATCCAATTTAAACATTGAAGTGGTCTCTACAAAATTAAGCCCTTTCTTTAGAACAGAACAGAACATGCATGCCCTGCCCATCTTATCCCACTTAATCTGATGACCCTAAAATGCTTTGTTAAGAGTAAGACTATTATAATCAAGATATTTAATTTAAAACCACACAAAAATCTGTCTTATGAAGAGGCAAAAATATAATAGGTAAATGCACTCATACAAAAATAAAAGAAATTAGACCTACATTAATCTTACTGTTATAATTACTGTAACTGAGGGAAAAAAAGAGAAATATAGTGGTTAAGCTGGAGAAACAGTTAAGACAGCACAAATTAAGAGGTAGTCCACTAAATACCTTCTACAGACAAACCCAAGAAAACATGTTTTTTTCCTTAGAACAGAATGACTCATACAGCTGAAAAAACACAGTGAACCTCATGTTTGGTGCAGAAACATAATGACACAAGATAAGTCTCAAAACGTGGAAAGAAAAAGCTATCCCTTCACCTTGGTAAAACTCAACCATTCTTAACTTCGTTATTAGGAGGTGCATGTTTAGCTTCATGCTCCAATCAATTTCATAGTTAAGAAGGCAGTCCCCAGAGCCCACTCAACACATGGTTGAATGTATCCCAAAGCCTTATGCCCATGATGGAATAATTAAAAATTCCATGTCTGGAATCAAGCCCTTGCCACCCAGTCAGAAATAGTTGTGGCAACCTTACCCTTCATTAAAGACGTCCTTAGCTCTAAACATCATAGAATATTTCTGCTTCCTCATTGTGTTGATGAATACTTGAACCCCTAACTTCAATCTGCCAACATAACATACATAAATACATGTCATTGAAAGTACTATCACAGTTGCGGCCAAACCCTTCAATCAATTCCTTATCGACCTACCTTTCTGAAGTGCTACTACGTAATATGCTGACAATAGCACAAATGATATTATGTATCTGACACAAATCACGATTAACAGAACCTTCCTTAACGACAATATCCTGAAAACACACACTGTATTTGATACGTACACACAACACTCACCTGTACCTGCCAAAGATCACAGTTTCACTCCGTGCAGAGTAGAGTAGAGTAGAGTTTATTTACATTCCATAGATCCTTCTTAGGACTCAACCAAAGGATGTAGAACATGTCATTCCATACACTATACATACACTTCATCAGCATCGATTATTACTAATTAAATCACAAATAATAAAACTTTTACACCATACACCAAATTTAATTCGAAGTCAGCTGAACCAAACATGCCTATACTGCCTATGTTCTCCTGTAAATTGATTGTTCTATGTATCATTATAGATGGCTCTTGCGTAATCTCACTGTTACATTCTCGATTAGACCACCAATTGTATAAACTGTGAAATCGAATGAAGACTGTTATCTTCGTACCACCGTAAAAACCTCAGTTCCTTATTAGGGTCTCTATGGTCTATAATCTGTGATGTTGCAATGTTCGACAAATTTTGAAATTGACAAAGGAGTCATTACACGTAAATTGTTAATGTTTCAGGCGTGTTCCAGATTGTCTAAGATTGTATTACAGACACCTTGGTACGAATTTGGTGAGCTTCATACATATTATGTGTTGTGATTCGTTCTGTTAAATGCGAGCAGACTTTTATCCTAATACAGTGGATTCTGGTTAATTTGGACACAGCGGGACTAGAACACTTTGGCCCAATTAAGCGGCTGCCCCAGTTATGCGAAGTTCCACGTAAAGAGTTAAAAAAGATTTGTTCCAAATAAACTGCTGCCCCAATTAACCGATGGCCCAATTAACCGGAATATACTGTATTTGTGTATGTATACTGACAGGACCAGGTTACTTGTGAGATCCTAGCGCGGATTGAAGAACAAAGTGATCCGTACTATGTGCTCATCTCCACGCTTTTCTTAGCTTTCAAAAACATTGTCATTCTTATCTGTGGTCCATAATTTGTATATTTGTAATAATGGTTGACACTTGTTGCAATTGGCAGAATCCATGTCAATGTTATAGTAGTTTTTGAGATTGCCTGAGGTTATGTTTGAGACGCCTTAGTATGAATTTGCTGAGCTTCATGCATGATGGGACCAGCTTACTTGCAAGTTTTCCTAGTGCAGAGAGAAGGACAATGTGAAAACTGCACACACATCTCCACACTTCTATCTTTCAAAAACATTGCCTTGAGGATGGAGGCAGCAAGCACCTCTGAAACATAGGTATAAACGTCTACCAGACTACACTTTGCAACAACCTAGAAGACAGCATCTACAACTTGCTGCTGTAAGAAAACTGCATTTTCTGTTGAATAATAGAGCAAGGCGAATCGTCAAGAAGACCTGATAAAGTGATCTACATCAAGGAAGCAGATTATTAGAAGGGGATTTGAGTTTTAAAATGCTGAAACACAAAATAAGTGTTCACATGTTCCTATATAGAAAGGAACAGGTGTGAACCAAGCCATCATTATGGGGTTTGGAAAATGAGTAAAGAAAGGCCACATGGCCCATAAAGAACATTGGCAAGAAAAGGTAAGATTGTTGTTTAATTTTTGCTGTTGCTAACATGTGATTTTTCATTGCAGAAGTGTGGGTGACAATTCAGATTTACCTTTATTATGTGAATATCTAAATTTTTGTTCTCAGTATTATTTACATTACCATTAGAAGAAGAAACATTTTATTGCAGGAATAGTAAACTGGAAATGTTGTAACTGATGACTTCAGTAGGAGTTATACGAAATGTTATACAAGAGTTTCTGTTAGAAAAAGTCTTAATGACAGTGTGTAAACAAATGCCAGTTCTACATGAGAAAATCAATTGGAGGTGGAATAAACTGAAAGAGACTCCTAAAAGAAATGGGCTTTGCCTGGAAGACATCTGAAAATAACTGACTTGTCCTCAAAGAGCATGCTGACATTGGACTACAGAGAAACTTGTGATATCCAAATGAGAAAATTATGTTTATGGAACTGGTTGAAGCCCATAGACCAAAAGATAAAATTTTCAGGGTGGACTAGTTGAAACAGCTTGGTAATGAGGTTTCTCATTTACCATGAATTGAATATACTCAAATTGGTATGGGAAACATTGTATGTAAGACCACTATGGCCAGTGCGTTTTCTTTGCAGGCTATGCGGTTACAGACAAAACAATCCTGTTTCACAGCAAGACTGGGAAGGGTAATGTAGCCATGTTGCAAAACTAGAGGAACAGTATTGGGAGAATGACTGCAGCATTAAGCAAATTGTTAACATAATTATTATTAATGCAAGTTATGATAGGAACAGAAGAAACATTTTGTATTTCAGAGAGGACAATGGAATGTCTGTCAAGAGTGATAGATTGTGCCTAGCCAAGCCATTGCATATTCCAGTAATATAAATGTTTGGACATGATCGGTAATTTTACATGTGACAAGTATGCCATGTTTTATATTACTTTTACCATACTAATGCTTTTCAAATACAAAAAGATAAAACTGTATTCTCATTGTTAATATATGTTAAGTGTATGTTGCAGACTTCCCTAGTATAATATATGAATTTGTCAATTGTGTACATAATCTTCTATTATAAAAATTTGTGATTTCGTCGTCGTCAATAAATTACGTCATCAATCAACAATGTCAACAGATATTTGTTTATACTCGGCATTGTTGTGTTCCACAACAATGCCGAGTAAACAAATAACGCTTCACTACCAAGCCAGTTGCATGATCACAGCTCCAGAAGCAGCACGTCGCATCTTCTCTACTATAAAAATTTGTGATTTCGTCGTCGTCAATAAATTACGTCATCAACAATGTCAACTATAAACAAACTCGGCATTGTTGTGGGGTTGGTTGCTTTTTAAAAACTTGATCAGCCCCTCCAAGGAGCTCCGAAAGGAGCGTTCTCCCCTAGTATTTATAAAAGGAAAAGAATCTTCAGTCATATTGGTATCCTTGCAATGGTTCCACAGTAAATATATTTACTGCCAAATATTCACCCATAGGTTTTCTGACCCCAATCCATGTTGCCTGGCCATTCCATGCATCAGCCAGGTCATGCCGAGTGCACCTATCTACAGTACTAGGGAACTCAGCTAACAAGTACTCTGGTCCAAGCAATACATCTTAATTGTTGATATGCACATCATCTTAATTCTTTTCTCAAATAAAATTGTGTTTGCTTAGAAGTAAATAAGTTTGTGGTTACTTGTTAGGGAGGAGGAACATGGGAAGGACCTCAAGAAAATAAAATAAATTTCTTACATAATTTGGGAAGTGTCTTTCTGTAAATTGTAGTACCATAAATTAAAATTGTTAAGAAAATCAGAGAACCTTTTAAAAGTGTTAACAATTTCAGCTAAGATTGTAGTTTATACCACATGATTTAGGATTTATTTTATAATTTAAGGGGGAAACTAGGTTCATTTGTGTTTAATCAGAAAATATATGCTAGGTATAGTGTTCTCAAACATTATGGAATGTTCAGCTATTTATGTATTCCATTAATTCTGTCTCAACAAGTTACATCAGTACACACCAACTTCATGGAGTCACAAGTTCTGCAAGATACAGTCAAGCCTTTCCGAGTATCAATAGAAGGAAACATTGGTGCAGGGAAGAGCGAAATGATCAAACATTTCTCAGGCTTTACTGATGTAGATGCTCACATGGTAAGTTTATACACAAAGTATCAGAAACACTAAGTTTTCTTTCCTTTGGTCTTCCAGTGGCTAAGTTGTAGAAAGTCTAGAGTTTGTTTTATCTAATAAGCAGTTCAAGAGAGTATTTTTCAGGTTAGGAATTTGGTATATCTGTTCTACAGCAACTATGATGGTTGTACTTAACTTAACCTAAAGTTTGGCAATGAATTAATATAAAGTCAATGAAGCATGCAAAATCATACGTAACATATTTCTAAATTTGTGTACTACTCACAAATACTCAGGAGCAACATTGAATACCAGCTTATTTTCAGTAGTTCCATATGTATATATTTATTTCTCACTTGTTCTTTTTAATTAAAGCATTTAGTTTTGGTTCTCTTCACTACAGTGAAAGAATTAAAAGGAAAGATGGAGTGTCATTCTCAGTGAATGAGAATGAAAAATGACATATTGGTACCTTTATACTTAATGTATGAGTAAGCAGAGGTTAGTGTTGCAACAACGGTCTTGGATATTATTGTTTCATCTGTTATTCCCTTAATAGCCCATGATGTGGTGTAAAGAATGCCTTTGGAATTTTAGTGCATTATGAAGAGCACACATTTCTAGTCTTGTGAAAAGAGCAGTGTATGCACAATAAAGATGTTAGTACATTAAACAGGAATGTCATACAGTATGAGGTGTTTCTGAAAGTGGTATTCCATTATAGAAGTAATTTTCAAAGCGGTTTTACTAAGATATGCTGAAGGGCAGTTTGTCCTTTCTCTTGCAGGAACCAGTTTCTGAGTGGTGCAATGTGCAAGGACACAATCTGCTGGAACTCCTGTACAAGAACCTCAACAGACATAACTTCATGTTCCAGAATTATGTCCAGCTGACTCGACTCAAGACACAGATGCATCAGACAAACAAAAGAGTCCACATGTTTGAGCGATCTCTCCAAAGTAACAGGTGATGGAAACATGCATATGCTCTTATTTTAGGGCACATTAACATATTGACATTGACCTTAATTTACCAGAAAATGTTTGGCCAGATTTAATTTTTTCCCAAAACATTTTGTGATTCTTCAAGTATATTTTTTGGATAATTTCATATGTATTAAGTTTAATTTCATATTGATATTTCTGTCCTTTATGTTCATTGTTCATATATGGTAACACAGATTCTGCTTTGTGGAGATGGCTCACAATTGCGGTCAGCTATTAGGTGCAGAGTATGTTGTCCTCTGCAAGTGGTATGAATGGATGCAACAGAATTTTGACATCCAGCTTGACTTAATAGGTAAGTAATGTGATGAGTTTGTAGCCACACACATTTCATACCTTAGAATTTGTCTCTAAACACAGAAGAGCAAACTGTGCATTATGCACAAAACAGCTCTGCAAGGATACAGAGTGCTGTAATATTACTTATTTTAAATAGGTGGCACTAATTTTTGTAATCACACATATACAGTCCACAACTGTAATCTTGAGACTTGTGGGGTGGAGGAAAGATAGCATCTGCCTTTAACGCTACTGACTTCCTGCATTCCTTCAAAGTATCAAGATTACAGTCGTGGACTATAAGACCTAATGTTTATGTTCTGTGGGAAAGGTTAAACATAATATTTCCAGCTGAGGAATTCTGAAGTATATATGTATTTTGTAACAGTGTATCTTCGCGGTAGTCCAGAATTATGTTATGAAAGGGTCCAGAGGCGCAAACGCCCAGAAGAAAGTTCTGTATCTCTTGGCTATATGCAGAAACTGCATGAAAGTTACGAGCATTGGCTACTCCAAACTAAACCTACTGCACCTGTATTGGTGATTGACGTAAACAAGGAAATGGATCGAGTGAAGCAAGATTATATCAGATACCAGAGCTACATCCTGGGACACACAAAGTTGAATTCTGATACTGTCAAATGGGGGCCATTTGAGGAAAGTATAATAGTGTGACTAGTGATTTTGAAACTTTTCTGACTAAGAATTTTTTTACAAGTAATACTCATGATATTCACAAAAATAAATACAGCAAATATAATAAGAGAGATTTTTGTTTGAAAACTTAAATAGTGTTTCTACTGTAACAATCATATATATAAATAGAAAACTTGGAAAATGCTTTGGGTGTTGCTGTTCTGTTTCTTACAAGATGAGAACCAAACTCTCATCAAAAGGCTCAAAATAAATTTATACAAGGGTCATATTTATTATTAAACCATGGCTAGCATTTTTCCTCTGCACCAAACAAACAATGCTTATCTACTTCTGAAGGCACCGTCAACTCAATTCACAGCCTCACCGGTGAAATACACAAATAAGAGAACTTAAAGTACAACAATTAAATTAAATATTATGTTCAACAAAGGATCTTTATCATACCTTTTGTAAATCATACATAGAAAACACTAAATTATATATTACTAGAGCAGAGCGCTCCTTCCGGAGCGCCTCGGTGGGGTTGGTCAAGTTTGTAAAACGCAATCAACCTTGTGTAAGAAACTAAACTACCCCCCCCCCCCCCCCCGAATGGAGGGTTAAAACAATTGACCAACCCCCCTTCGTGGGGGTTGGTTGCGTTTTAAAACCTTAAGTAACACACTAAACTAACCCCCCCAAAGGGGGGGGTTAGTTTAGTGTCTTATTCAAGTGTTTTAACCCTTGAATGAGCAGTATGACTTGGATGAATATTATTATTAGTATCAGATTACGTTGTTGGTGTTGGTAACGTCTTTTTTCACTTTTCTTAAATAGTCTTATGACGCTGTTCAGAGGCGATGTGCTGCTTCTGGAGCAGTGATAATGCGACTGGCTTGGTAGTGAAGCGTTATTTGTTTACATTGTTGATGATGTCATTTTTTGAAGACGACTAATCACAAATTTTTATAGTAGATAATAGAGTAAAAGAACTCTCATACAGTGGATATGAAAATGACACATTTACGAGTGAGTAGATATTGATCAACATTAGTGCTCATTTAAAAGCAGAATGCATTGCAGCAATTGATTCTTCAGTGTGGCATGTCAAAAAGCTCAGTTTACACTAAAGTTAAACTGTGAAAGCTACAACACTAGACCCATCACTGGTCAGTTACACCCATAAAGGGGGATGGAAAGGGGACTCTGAAGTTTTCCATTCTGATACCAGAATTTCTGCCATTTTCATCATATATACCACTTCTTTGCTTGCTGAATGGCAATCACATCCCCATTTCATCATAGGATATGTCATGTCTGTCTGTGATTACCACATCAGTTCTTCTCATTTTATTCTAAATTTATAGATTTCATAGATATTAAGGCCAAAAACATGTATTATACTCCTGTCTGGTGCTATCCTATGACTGCTGTGGACAGTCTGAACAGTTCATAAATACGCATGAACATCATCAACTATTTCTGAAAATATACATCAGTCATTAAAAGAAGTAATTTGTGAAGTTCTGTGAATGCTCTAAACAAAATATTTTGGATTTCTTTGATTATTTGTGTCTTCTCCCCATTATCAGCCCAGATAATTGGGAGTTAACTATAGTCTGATGACAGAAGAGACAGAACTTTAACACTTACACATATGCATACTTGGAAAGAAATGACAGACTTCTAGATACCAGGGCCTCATCATAAAGCTCTAAGTCCCCTCCAATAACAATCATTCTCAGTATCACCCTATCAATTGGAGTAATGAAATCCATCCATCCATCCATTGGTACTCCAAATTGAAAAGTGGATTCTACATTCTTGTCTAGATGGACAAAGTTTAGGAAGGTCATCACATGCCATACCTGGAGGTATTAGATACACATACACAATTTTTAATAAAATTTTATTCAAATTATGCAGGCAAGTCCTATAACAGAACACAAGGATAAGATTCATATGACATTAAGAACAGTGGCAAAAATGCCTGTTATCATAAACACCCAAAGCATTAAAAATGTAATTTGACATTAGTCTCCAAGCCTGCAATGAAAGTCTTGGTATGACAGCAATTTTTGTAACAGTTCTGTATAATAATTGTATTAGTTACTACATCTCCTACAAACTCTTTAAATAAAATAGTTTAAACAATTGTTATGCCTGATGGTCAAAATTTGCCAGTGAAAAGTTTCCTCTGTTCCCAGTAACTCGTGTATCTTACCAACTTAAATCTCCTTCAGTATCATGTTTCTCCACCTGCCCATCTACAGAGTTTCCACTGCCATTGCAGAATTCAGACAAAATAAATGGGTGATAAATATATCTTGGAATATTTGCATCAGAATGTTACTCTGAGCTGAATCCAACAAGAGAGCTCTTCTTATTCTTTAATTTCTTTAAAAAAATTGTGCATATGTATGGCCACTGAAAATGTTTGCTGAACAATGTTCTATAGCATGAGATGTAAGCCCCAATTTGGATAAATAATGATGTGGGGTAGGATAATCAGCAGTGATTATAATTACACATTATGCACTAGGCAGCCTTTCAAACACATCATCAAGCAAGCCAGTCCAGAGATAGGGATTAGCTCAATATATTGGGCCCAACAGAGTAGGTACCTGAAGACGGAGATAGAGCCCCATCACCAAAACGTCTTCTATTTTATTATTTCTTAGATGGAAAATATCCAAGAAAATTTTTATTCAAATATACTGGGGAAGAACTACAACAAGAATATTTTACATCTCTTTGGTTGGCAACAGTACTGAGGAAAGCTATGGTGTGTTAATGACATACGTGGCACCACTCATTAGGGAGGGCTACTATTAAAGTGGCAAGTATTTTGCCACAGCATGTCTCCATTCCCCTTTCAGCAAATTCAGGTTCTTTCCTTCTAACTCCACATCTGCCTTCAGGTTCTGAAATCAGTATAAAGCCATGTCACAATTTAAATCGAATTGTAGTGTTATCAGAATTATCTAACAGAATTCACAAAAGTCTTAATTGTTTATGAAGCACTGCTTTCTTATAACAGTGGTAATTTGGACAACTGTGGAAGCCAACGTAACCATGGTAACCTTAAGTTAGATTAGGGCAAGTGATACAAGAGGTGGTAAGGAAAGACTACGTCTAGTAAGATGAGGTTGGGGTAGGTTAGGCTACATATTTAGAAACCAAAATTTTCAATTGTGTTCCAATACGAATTATACCTTTGCAGTCTTGTTAATTTGTTTTATTGCCTTCCATTATAATTCATTAATTTTATAGTCTGTTATACTGAGGTTTACTATACTAATTTAAAATTTGTTAAACTAAAGTCCTAATACTTGGGGGTTTCTTTTAATTGGAGCTTTGATCACACTAACAGAATAAAGTTATTACCTGAGCCATACTGAAGATGGTACAATTAATCAGAACAGTTTTCTTGAAGTTGTTTTCTTCATTCAAAAGCTGAGCCAGGCTTTGTTTTAAGTGGTGCAACAATTTAATGTCTTTACACCTGATATGCATTGTACTGAATTCTGCATTCAGCAGTAGCTTGATACAGTGGCAGCCAATGTACAACTGCAATTCTCTTCCTGTCATGACCTGCATATTATTAAACATAAATTACTAAATCCCTGTACAGTACTTTGTAACTGTTATGGTAGTTTATAAGGAAGGATGCGGGGGAAGAAAGGAGAATTCAAACATCTAGCATTATCACAAACACCCATAACTACGAGGGGCAGTCAAAAAGTTCCCGGAATTGTGGTATAGCACTATAATGGTAGGACATATGGCAACGCTTACCTAATCACCTTCAAAGTAGGACCCTTGCGCGCACACACACTTGCTCCATCAATCCTGCCATTGTTGGAAGCACCAGTGGAACGCTTCGTTTGGAATCTTCCGGAGTTCGGCAGTCACATTCGATTTGATGTCCTCCATGGTTGCGAAACGCGTCCCCTTGAGACCCATTTTCAGAGTAGGGAACAGCCTGAAGTCACTAGGAACGAGATCCAGAGAGTATGGTGGTTGGGTGATGACGGGAATGCTTTTCTCGGCGAGGAATTGCTGCACAACCAGCGAGGTGTCGAATGCGACGGCTACAGTGCTATACCACAATTCCGGGAACTTTTTTACTGCCCTACGTAGATGCTATGCCGAACTATTTCACATATTCACTGGGCATTTGTGACTTTAAAATTTCGAGAACTTTTACATGACGGCTTTTGCTTTGCACAGCAGCACACAAACTACCCAATCCATCGTAATCATAAATGTACGCAATGCTAGTACAAACCAGCCTTTCACCAGTCTGCTTCTTACACTGCATCTTTCTCTATTTTTGTATGTGGCACTGGACTTTGTTCCCCTAACCATCAACTCATCTCAACAACAGCAATGTCAAAGTTCACTCTGTGCAACAATTATCAAGTGTTCGAAATTTTCAAAGTCCCAAACTAGAAGTGATATTGGTAACTGTACGGCTGGCATCATAATTCCAGTAATTTATAATATCCTTGTATATGTCTATATGTGACTGTTCTGTACCACCCATTAATTACAGTTATTAATGTCAGGTGTCTATTAAGCTAAGATACCAATATGTTTAGTTAATTTTAAGTAAACATGAATTAATGTTAACCCTTCAGCGTGGAGTGCCGAACATCGCTCGTCATGACGTAGTCATCCCATGGCGTGGAGTGCCGAGCACTGCTCGCACAATGCGCGCTAAGACTTCTCCTTCTTCGTAGCAACTGACCTTGTATTTTATGTATTCTGGATCCAGCAGCCATGTAGAGAAAAATGCTGGCTATCGATTGATATATAACGTGACTCTGACAGATCGATTTTACCAGTGTTTTTCGACTTTGAAATATAGATCGATTTTTGAACTTAACTGCATTCAGCCTCTGCTTTGTGGCTCTCTCTAGGGAAGACAAATGGAGTAATATATTTAAGGTTTCGACGGCTGTGTAGGACACATTCCAACCTTTCTAACGGTATATGATGTCAACGACCTTAGTCAATGCATTCTCTGTTCTCCCCTTGGTAAGAACAGAATTCTATAGTACATATCTGCCGTCAGTCAGCCGTGAATATGGCTTCGAGTAGCAGGCGTTTTTTGTCTCCTCAAGACATTGCTAGAAGTGTAGACGAACCTCTCACTGATTCCGAAAGTAGTGTGTTCAATTCAGATGATGAATCAAGTGTAATCGATGATTTACCTGTTCGTGAATTTCTTACATGTGACGAATATGAAAATGAATACAATGACGATGAACAAAGTGGGAGCAGTTTACCGAGTGTGGCACGTCCTACTGCTTAAGGTAAATTTTTTACCTTTCTATAAAGCATAGTGTGTTGTGAACATTTTGTTCAAAGTTTCACTAAAATTCATCAATTATTAGGGAAGTTGTGCCCATATAAGTAAAATGATGCACTTTCAGCTCAAAATTAAATCCCCATGCAGAAACTCCTCCCACAGCACGGTATAGACTTGGGATTTAAATGCTTCCACGCTGAAGGGTTAATGACTTTTCTGAGGTCTGTGACCCAAGTCTGGCAGCAAAACACAGGTGAAGGCTATATTTCACTTGGATGCTCATGTTCCCTCATAGATCAATCAATAAGGTACAAGACTGGTGTTGATGCAGAGATCAAGAGTGCAGGTTTGAGACCCAAATCTGTATGTTGTATTGACACAAAGAACTCTAAATTTTGTCTACGTGAAGCACATACCAGACCAACTATAAATTGCTCTGATACTGGAAAATGAGCATTTTTGTGAACTTTATAAATTCTTGTAATGAGGTTATGCCATAAAAAAATCATCAATAAGGAAGATGCTTAAGAAGCTTTTTCAAATGTTGAGAAAGATTCTAATGTGCCTGCAGCTAGGCTTAAATACTGAGACGATAAGATACCTTGGTAAAGAGATGCCTGCAGTTCTTGGTAACTGCAGCCCATATATCGCTGGGGGTGGCCCATTCTGTGATCAATCTAAACTCATACACATGCTGAACAGGCTCTGTGTTCTCTTGTGACTCCAGCCTCTTAATTTTTTCTCCCATATGGCTATGGCCTATCTTCAGTAGATCCTCTGACAGTGAGCTCTTACAGCTTTGACAAAAGGGGAGAAAGAAGAAAGATACATCCAATGTAGCTACAGCAACAGGAATCACTGCCCAATATGTGCCTTCTGTGTCGCCGTCTTCTGAAATCTTGGCAACCAAAGAACAAGACACCTGAATGAGGGAAAACGGTTCTGGAATGCTTGCTGTGATAAGTGTCTTCAAACTGACACCTTTACGGATTCTCTGTTCCAGCTTGATGGTTTGATTAACATTCATTCCTTCTGAGTTTATAGACACATGCAGTGACCAAGTTTCTGGACAGAAATCTTGATCTTCGTTGTTTTTCAAATTAATTTCAAATGCATACTGTGCAGCATCAGTGCCTCTGGAAGCATCATAAACCTGTAAGCAGGAATAATACACAATAATTATATTAATTTAGATACTCAGTCTGTCCTGTATAATTTCAAGATTTCAGTACAGAAAATTAAAATCATGGCATATAAGGGGATGTTCTCTTAACCTTTAAATGATGGGGATTTAAATGGCAAAGTGGTAGCAGCCCTACGGTGTTTTTTGCAGGTTTTTAAACTTTTGTGCACGCTCTACGGAAAACTTTAATATTATCTAAAGTAAACATGATAAATTGACAAAATAAAAGCCATATTTATTCGAATAGAACAGAGAATACATAAAGTTTTTTAAAAATGCAGTTAATATCTTAATTGCCTATATAGGCCTTAGTAAAATTACTTTCTTCTTTGGAAGCTCATTCGACATGATAGAAGCCATGGTTGTGAACTAATGACCACACAGAAAAATTTGTTTCCCCTATTTCAGTGGATACACATTCTTTTCACAGATCATGCCGAGGAATGTGAGTAGCTTTGATTAGGGGGTCTGAAAACGAAGCCGAAACCCACTTGACAATAACAATGTTTAATTCTGTTTATGGTTATAGTTACCGGGTTGACAGCTCGTGTTGAACTTGTCAGAACCCTAGAGAAAGTGATTCAATATTTGCAGCCCCTAAAAGAGGCCAAAAGACGTAGCCAAGTCTACTTACAATGTTGCAAGTTTTGAGTTCCGCACCGGGAACGTTCGTAGGGCTGAGTACTCAACTTACGTTCCCGACAGGGAACGCTAGTAAGATAAAGGTTAACAGAGAAAGTCAGTTGCTTAGTAATATGACTTAGTCTGCCGTATATACGTGGTATTATTATGAGATTGTTAATGATGTAAACATTAAACACTGATGAAATTATATATGACAAAGCCTATTCCTCACTTTTATAGAACAGAAGGATAGAATTTAATGACTTATGTTTTAAAAATGCAGTCAGAAGACAGTTTTTTATTCTCAAACATTGTTTAACTGGGAAGCCTGTCAAGTCAAAAAAACTCAGGGAATCCACACCAAAACAAATAATACTGCAATCCATACTGGAATACACAGGTTCCCATATGCATTCTTTGCTAAATATGCAGTACTGCCTAGCCTTACCTCACTTAGGGCTATCCTGATTACCTTGGCTCCCATGTTGTCATGTAATCATTCTTACTAAACAATGCATAGTCTTACCTACCCTCACCTTTCATAACCTAGCTTTAGCTGCACTAACCTAACTTAAATTATAACCTAAGGTTTGGCATAAGATTACGTGGCAAGAAAGGTGGAAGGACAGTACATAAGCAACCCAGCTTAGCAGTGATAAAACATAACAAATATATTTTTTAAACTAAACAGAGATATTACAGACATGTCCAGAAAAAGTCAATCACTGGTCCGATATATATGTATAAGAAAAAATACTTTATACCTGCACAGAAAGTGTGAATGTGTTTTGGAGAAGTTTGTCTCTCTTACTAATACTTATGGCTTCCAACATCTTTTCCTCTACAGCCATCTGTTGTTTGAGTTTGGTAAGGTGTTGCATCTTCCTGTCCATGTCGGCCATGACGCTGGGTGGAACGATAAAATTCTCTGGCTGGCAGGCTGGCATTTTAGTTCCCAGCTGAACACAGTACAATGTGAGATGAAGCTGTTAACAAAATAAGAGGTTTACAATAACAGCATGCTAAATTAAAGATACAAATTCAACATGAAATTTATCCTATCCAGGTCTATGGTCAGTCAGATATTTTAGATATTCTCACAGCATATGTCAGTCACCAGGCATCTGTACAGAACTCTAAAAAACAGAATAGCTTAATGAAGTAATGGCATTTAAGGGTTTATAATCCTTTATTACTAGGATCAGATATTGCAGCCTACTGGAACCATGTGTGCATGCATCATGAAGAAAAAAACATGCATTGTCATTTAGAAAGTGATCTAATTAAGAAAACAAGAATAATGATAAATAGAAATTAGTGAGAGAACAGTGAGCCTATTTCTTTCTCAAAATTTGCAAGCCTCATGGGTAAATATTGATATGCTGTAAAATGTGGTAATATAACATTACTTACAGTGACAACTAAGATGAAATCTGAATCAGGGACCAGGTCCATGGCACATACACCCTTTATTCCTGTCACCCTGTTCTCCACAACTGGTTGACCCCCACTACCCTTGGTCAATTTGCTGTGCCAGAGATCCACAACATCAGTAGCCACAATTCCATCCTTCACAGGTAAACATTCCTCCACAGACCCTGGCAGATACACCATGTGGTACTTTAATTTTTGCTGATCAGACATAATGTACACCACTGGACCACTGCGCAGCACCACCCCCACATGAGAATAGAGACATGTTACTGGGTCTGCAACAGAATGTGGAGGTTTCTCATATACTGAAGTGCAAGAAACTAACAACTAAACAGTGGTCTCAGGTTGTGACGCTGTGCAGTCTTGTAGGTAGTAACCAACATCCCTCCATCTTAACAGCTGTGAGAAGTTCAAAGCTCATAAAGTGACCAACAAACTAACCCTTTGGTAACAGAACATAATGGTTCAACATTATTAATAGTAAATCATATTACTGAACATGTTTCTGGTCCAGTTGAATCTGATATGAGGTTTTCATGGTAGTGAAGATGATGATCTGGGTTGGCACCATGTAGACTCATCAGTAGACAGATCTGGTTCATAACCAGTACCTTGTAAACACCCTGCCCCTCCCCCATGCACGCCACAAGTCCTGCCCACCTCATCCTCCTTGATTTAATCACTCTAACAATATCAGATGAGGAGTACAGGCGGTGAAACTGATCATTATGCTATTTTCTCAGCGATCTATCTTCTTCCCTTTTAGGTCAAAATATCCTTCTCAAAGACCCTCAATCTATGCCCCTCTCTCAGAATGAGAGACCATATTTTGCACCCATACAGCACAAATGATAAAATTACACTTTTTTAGATTTTAATCTTTAGACTCTTTTGACGTGAGACAAGAAGGTGAAAGATTTTGAACTGAATGATAGCAAACACTCCCTGAATTTAATGTTCTTGATTGTGTCATGAGTGTCATCCCCAAGTACTTGAATTCTGTCACATTTTCGAATGATTCATTAGCTATCCTTATATTCTGGTTCTGTCCTGAATTCTGATGCTGCAACATGATCATCTACTCCGTCTTTTCTGCATTTATTTGTAGACCAACATCCTTACTAGCCCATAAGAATGTTTCTGTCTTCACTTTTACAGTATTTATCACCCGACAGATTAATATCATCAACATGGACCAAAAGTTGATGTGTCCCATCAAATTCCAAACCACCCTGATTTTCTTGGACTTTCCTTATGGCCTATTCTAAGGCAAAACTGAAAAGCAGTGGAGATAAAGCTGCCTCCATCATCAATGGAAATGTCAACAGATGATGGTGATGGGCCAAGACCTACAATGATGATATGTATATTAAACTGATTCCTTGACAGCTATACCCCTTTGAAGATGTGCCAAGTCGTGCAATATTTGTCTCAGTGGTGCCCTAAGTTCAAATGTCCTGCATGCTGTTACCTAGACACAGTTAAGAGTCCACTTTCATGTTTCTGCACCTCCTTTAGTTAAAACAGATTTTAAAAAGTAATTAAACTAAAATAATTATAAAAATTCATGAACACTCTTTCTTTATAAAGCCATTATTTCTGTGCATGTTTTACTGTTTAAAATCTTAAGATGAATTTGAGCAAAATAGTTGTGAAAAATGTACAACATATAAATCCAATATACAGCAGGAAATGCTACACGCGCTTCAAACTCCTAAGATAGCTATGAGGCAATTCAATACTGTTCAGTTTATGAAAACATTATTGATCTGACTACTTCTGGGTTCAAGATACATATGTTGGAGTTTGCACCAAAGACCACAGGACAGCACCACAGAGATAGAACAGATCCTTGCTGGTGAGTCAGTTTCTAAACCTATGAGGCCTTAACACTACACATCAAGAATAAACCTAGAAAGGAAGAAGGTGTATAACATTGTATGCAACACAATTCAGACTTGGCACATGTTGTGGATGTTCAATGTGCAAAAGGGTTCAACGGGAAGAAAGAGAACGATGCACAGAAAGCACGGTGAGAGCAGAAAGGAGACCGGCATAGTAAATACGAAAGAGGAAAAAGGTGACAGCCTCTTCTGCATACTCCAAACACTGTCTCGGAAGTCCCACCTCGACCAAGCCTTCATGGTGTGGTTCATTAGCACGGCAACAACTTATCTTTATGTTGTAAGCATGAAAATTTCCAGTCTTCTTCATTTTGGAGAAACAGGCTAAAATTAAATCAAGATATAATTTACCAACCTCTGAGACACACAATTCCTGCAATAGGTTGTGTGGTGCAGTATAACATTTTAGGAATACCCACTGGAGATCTGCTTTCTGTTGCTACTGGAACACAGTACACTTGGCCACAACCCAAACCAATAAAAATCACCTGTGACCATACCAATGCTTTTTCTTCAAGGAGCAAACTTGCTAGAATTGGATCCAAATCACCACATCTTACAGATGTTAGTGAACAAGAAACATCCTGTATGTGCAGAATCATCATAATATTAGATTACTTTAAAAAATAAATATAATTACACAATTGGTTTATTAACAGACATTGCAAATTTCACTTTCAGAACACAAGTAATAAATAATGCTCTCCAACCTGAATAAACCACCATCAAAAAACTATAACCAACAAGAAAACTCATAGGTCAGAGGAAGGAAATGGAAGCTTCTTAACTTGTCAGGCCATTAAAGACACTGGCAGTGTTGAGACTTGTTGTGAGGTTTCCTCAACTGAAAAGGCAAAGCCCAAGAAAAAGTACAAGACTGTGTAAAATGAATGAAGGCAGCTTCTACTTTGTATAAAAACTGTGAACTGGGTTTTCAACTTCAAAATTGCTTCATGGTCTATCACACCAAAACCAACTCCAATGAATGAGAGTGATGAAGATAACTATCATCCTCTTAGCAGCTTTCTAATGCTGAGTAGAATATGGAGTGTAATGTAATACACAGTGTAATGTAAAATCAAGGAATTCTGGTACATACAAGCATGACAGACTGAATGTAGTCTTCTACCTCATGGCCCATGGTGTAACACCCAATACATAGTTTCTCTGTCATGAAATATGTTCAGATTCCCAAGCTAACAGATAACCATACAGTGACAGATTTATCTGAAAATACTTTTCTACCAGATATAAAAAGTAAAGTAAAGTTTGTCCTGCTACGTGCCGTGTAGGCGTTTGGGGTGAGTGGAGGTATAGCTCCTCTCTTCCGTGACCTCGGCACTAGATGGGGGTGAGTGGTCAGCATCACGCCCCGGCCGGCTTTACCCCCGGGAAAGGACCCCGGTACCCATTGTAGAGGAGGCTGGGTGGGCCCCAGAGCCGGTCTGGACGCAGAGGCTAGAGGAAAAATCCTCTGCCCCCATCGGGGATCGAACCCCGGTCGTCCAGCCTGTAGCGAGTCACTATACTGACTGAGCTATCCCGGCTCATAAAGTAAAGCTGTCCCACTATACGCCATGTAGGCACTTGGGGGGAGTGGAGGTATAGCTCCTACTCATTCTTGACCTCGGCACTAGATGGGGGGGAGTGGTCAGCATCACGCCCCGGGAAAGGACCCCCGGTACCCATTGAAGAGGAGGCTGGGCGGGCCCCAGAGCCAGTCTGGACGCAGAGGCTAGAGGAAAAATCCTCTCCCCCCGTCGGGGATCGAACCCCGGTCGCCCAGTCCGTAGCCAGTCACTATACCGACTGAGCTACGCCAGCACATACCAGACATAAACCGTAAGATAAATAAGCAACAGTGTGTTTAACTAATGAAGCAATGGAACAACTTATTACAGCACATAATAAAAGTATTATGTAGTCAATTTTAGATGCAGTGATTTATAGAAAAGGGTCTAAAATAACAATTTTAAGATTTAACAAGTGGTGACAAAGGACATGGACCTGGAAGTCTTTTGTAATCACAGTGATTTATGGGAAATTTCACTGGAGTAAGTGAAAAGTGGCTGGTAATACAAATTGTTTTATAAAAAAAAAGTAGTGGTGGTAGTAGTCTAGCAGGGAAAATTCTAGTTCTCTCTGAATTCTCAGAATTCTTGTCCTTATCTTGTCTCAAACTGAAAAAATTATTTTTGCACATACCTACTAAATGCTATAAATTTTTTAATGTATATGTTACTGGAAATACCCTAAATCTGTCTAAATTAGTTTACACTACACAAAACTAGAACTAATTATTACTGAAACTTAATGTCATGTAACCATACCTACAGCAACTAGTTTTTACAAAGGGATGTGTTCAACCTATATGGACTAAAAATAGCAGTAGTCACTGTTAGGTTATGTTTCAATAATAATTACTTCTTCTAGTTTGGCTTATGACAACCAAGCTTAGATGGCTTCTGGGTATTTCCAGTAACACATACAGAGTGAAACAAAATTTGCAAGATGGAGCACAAATTCTGTTTTACCCTATATATTGAATTACACCTAGTTTAAACTTAACATATTAACAATAAGAGTGCAAGAGCTTACATAAACAAAACAATATAAAGTAAACCTGAAAATTACAAAATGATACGGAGAAACAAGTTGTTCAAAGGTGACCCCAATGAAATGGTGTGATTGCAATAAACACTGGCATAAGTTGGACAAAAATGTAACTGTTAAAGAACTGTAAATATACTGTACTACAACACAGTACTTGAATTTGGAAATGTTTATTAATTCAAACAGAAAACATGCCTGCTAGTATTAAATAATGAAAAGAAAAATGTACAGATCAGTTTTAAATATTGTCCTTTCAAATACTGTTGTCATCAGATAATATTTGCAATTTCATTGCTAGTTCCCAGTGAATATTTTAAAGTCAGGTAATTTGTAATGACTTCCATGCCAGTACCTGGCTACAGGCCAAGCCCTCGATAATATTTTAACTACAATTTTTAAATTAACAAAGGTTTCTAGCAGAGAAATATGTCAGTCACTAGTTACAAAGTAGATGTGTACTTCTCTTAAATGCACATTCTTGAACTGAAGCCTTACTTACATTACAAGCAGATTCTGGCAGCTGAGCTGAAACTTTTTTTTCTACTTGAACCATTCTTGGGCCAGTCTTGTACACATCAACATAAAGCTTCTCCTTCTTCTTCTTGACAAGGACAAATCCCATAAACAGAGAGCACATAGCCAGTACTTTCTGGTGCATCCTGATGTGCATCTTTAATGCCAAAGATCCCTTACTAATGGCATCACCTCCACCACAGCCTGATGTTGACCTGTAGAGAAAATTTAAAATTTCACCAAGGAAACATGACCTTTTCCTTTAGTCAAATAATTAATTCTCTACTGGCCAGTATTAGTAACTATGTATTTATTCATTCATTATGGTTTATTTAACAATGCTGTCAATATATCAGATTATACAGAACTGAATGATGAGATGACTCATGAATCAGACTGAATGTGGAAGGAAGTGATCCTGGCATAATTTATGGTACTATCCTGGTTGCCTGCCTGAAGTAGCTGAGGAAAATCACAAAAATCCCTGTCAGGATACCTAGTATCAAGGCTGAGATTTCAATCCAGGATCTCTAATAATTTCAGGTTAAAGAAATATAAGAGACAGCCATATTAAGCACTTATAAAAAAATATAAATTGTAAAAACAAATTTGAAGTTTACTCCACCATGATGTACTTTGTATCACCACTGCTTTGTTCATTTCAATTACAATTTCTTTAAACTGAGACCTAATTGTGACAACTTCATACCTTGAAATGGGAGGGGGTCATGACGAACCTCTGAATTCCATAGGAGGGGTATTATTCCTTGAACAATCAAAGAAAAGTACTATTCAGTGCAGAATCTGTACAAGATCACTGCTTCATTTCTTTGAAAAATTAAAAGTAAAATGCCATAAGACTGACTTATTCATGGCATGGCTGCCAAGGTAGGAATACCTTATGGCTTATATCAAGCTATTTTATTTCAATTGTACTAGGATTACTATAAAAGGCAGTAGTCAGTTACTCAATTTACTCACACTAAACATTTGTCTGCTGTCTCAACAAGCAGGTACAGAAAGCTACCATTGAACACTCCGACCATATCTCCAAGCTGCAAGATACTTACAACGCTGCCTTCAACAGACAGCACCTAAACAATATACACCTTTATGACACTGGAGCAAGAAAAGGTAATCACTTCTTATAAATCCTTTGAAAGTGTAACCAAGTCAATATTAAAAATTAAAATCTGATTAAATTAAGAGATATTAATCTTAAGAAATTTACATTATCATAGATTTCATAATAGCTTTTCTTATTTTATTTTACAGAAGACCCATTTTTCATATACCTCAGACCTCCCCCAAGGTTGTTTTTCCAGAAAGGTCTCTTGATCTTCCACCCATCACTGTAGTAAATAAATTGAGGATGTCACTAACTTAAAAGAGATACTTTAGCCCAGAAAACTCATGTAGATCTACAGGACCTGAAGGGTTTGATGGAAATTTATTGTAACCTTCCAGAACAGCTTCCTTTTTTGTGCTGTCTATCCTGTATGGTTCTAGGTTTTACTAGAAAACTTGATTTGTGTAATGTGGTCCCTCAGCAGCAATACACTAGAAATTATGCCAATGTGGTTCATTTAGAAACATATCCCTTATATACAATGAAGACTGAAGAATGTAATTAAGTTTCTGCTGAAAATACATTAATTTTAGGGGCATACAAGCAGAAAAATGGATGTGCTATATATAAGATTACTAACCAAACTCCTATGGTCTCTAAGAAATCCAGAACATCTATGTTAGGCATTAGAAATACTACTATGCTTCCTGTTATTGCCATGAAAGCTAAATGTATGTTTTTATATAATGCTTTAGTCCTGAAGTGATGTCTCAGTTTATCAAAACATCACTAGAACAATGAAAACTGTCTTCTTTGTACCAGACTTAAAACTAAACACCTATGTTTCATTCCATTTCTTCATCAAGAAAGAGAACTTTTCTTCTATAAAAAATATGTGGGTATGGTCAAACGGTTATTTAATTACCTTGTCTTCCAGCTGTTTAAACCCCAGGCAAATTTACTTACCTGAGGCCGTTACTATTTATGAAACTATTAAGCATGCCAGAGACATTACGCTTGCAAACATTTCTAACATGGTGAGTGGGTTAACATAAATTAACTATTTACATATATTGGACAGTATTGGAATTTATATAGTAAGATACCTTCTTGTAAGGAAGCTACTTGTATGAAAGCTAATTAAAACTATAAGTATAATCTTGTAAACACCCAAAGGTGACAAGGCAGAAAAACAATTGTCATTTCTATATTGGTCATTTTCAAATGTGCATCAGAACTTTTGAATAAATATCATACTCTTTGGCCAATGTGTTCATGTACACTATATCCAAGGAAAATACTCAGTTTCCTGATACATTACCGCATTATATATAAAAAAACAAATGATTGACTAGCATAATTGTATACATATATATTAATATTATCTCAGCTAAGTAAATGCCTGATATGAATAAACTGTGCATATATTCAAGCAATATCATATAAATGTCATCTCCACTTAAAAGTACATAACTAATAAGAAGAAGACATATAACTGTGTCACATATAAACGTAGAAAATATATGTAAGAATGCCACAAAATGAGCATCATTTGACAATGTAGCTCCTTAATTACTATACTGAACTCACTGGCAAGAATAATAATGCTAAAGATGGTGTGGGCTTGATAAAATAATTAAATAAACAACAAATGAAAAACCAATGACAATTCAAATGGAGCATTGTAACCGTACAACACCTACCAACATTGCGTCAACTCTAGAACACCTAGATATCAGTCGCTAGTGTGTAAGTGCTACACATACTGGTTGACAGTACTAATAATAACAACAGTGGTGGGTTAAGACAAATGATAAACTTACAATGGCTTTGCTAGAATCATTCCCACTTTGCAGTTCAGGAAGGTTAACATGGTCGTATATCAAAATATCATTTTTAAACCACACAATTACTATATCCCTTTTTTCGAATTTCAAAACCTTTATGCCATCAGGGCATAAATCCTTCACATTGTCTGGTACTGCCCAACGCAGAACATTAAACCTACTCATTTCACTTCCTTCACTTTATGCCAATACGCTGCATTACTCTTTCAATTTAAAAAAGACGAAAACAGATAATTTGGTATTACTTTTATAAACGTATTGTATATTTTTTACCCAAATTTATTTTAAGACTTCCAGCGCTAATGGTGGCAATAATCATGTACTAATATATTTTAGGACATAGTCTACATTTATTGGCGGTTTTCAGTTAAAGCGACTCTTCAATTTAGCCAACATTACATTTTGAAGAATTTTCGAAAATTTTTAAATTATATAGTATAAGTGTTTACATTTAATATATTTAAGATATTATGCTTAGATTAAGTAATCTATTTACTTTTAGAGTATATAATATTGAAATGTCATGATACTGTTGAAACCTGCCAATATACTGCTCATTCTGCCATATTGGCTCTACTGATATTTCCCCCTTCCAATATGTAAAATAGTTTGAATTTGTATACACGTTGTGGTAGATGTAACTATGGAAGTTTCACAAAAGCTGGATGTTGAGTCATATACTTATGACAGTGAATTTGACAGTAGTGCGTATACAACGAGTTCTGGATGTGATGCGAGTATGGAACACGGATTTGACATGTCTCGTGAAGATTTCCATTCTAGTAGTCCTATTCCAAAATTTACTTTTACCACACATTCTGATGATTCTTCCCCGGAATGTGTGAATGAACTGGCTTCGAGGGAAGAGAACTGTATTTCAGTGCAACACCAATCAGTTTCACCTCCATATAAAAGAGTGAGAGCGCTAAGACTATTTGACTCCCCAGCTACACCGAAAACATTGCTTGAAAAATGTTCATTTCATACTCCAGTTACTCCAATGCCTCGTTCTAGATTGTTCAGTAGGATTGAAAATCCTAAAGGGTTGACATGTTCTTATCCAAAATTAGATAAACCATCTGCTAATGTGAATCCATTTACTCCGAATGGCATGCTGTTAATGTCGAAGAAACGGACAAGATCAAAGAGGAGCCTTGTGGGGTAAGTGATCATTTAAGCTCCAAGAATTAAGGGAACACTAGTGCTTCAGAAATATATAGTTAGAATAATGATGTGTGAAACTAAGTAGGTTCATATCACACTGTTTAGTGCCACCTGTAGGTTGCTATACATTTTCAGAAGTTTTCTTAAAGTGCAGGTGTAATAAAAGCATTTTTTCCCATTTATCAGCCAAGATATGCCTAACTTATGACTTAATTACCTTGTATAACCCATCTTTGAATTTTGGGCATGTTTGCAGTTGCTAAGTGTAATGTTAGACATTACAAGCTTCCTAATCCAAACTTCTCATTTAATTGCTTTCTTGTACACAGTTACTAGCCCTAACATAATCCATTCTGATTTGAATACTGTGAGCTGCTTGCTGTTTTGTAATTATAATAATTTTTGTGTGACATTTCCCATCAGACTTACACAAGTGTCATGTAAAAACACAGTTTGTTAGTATTTCAGATGTTTTTCGTGTTGGTCATACACATTTTCAGAACTAGGCTTTTGTTATAATTATGACCACTATTAGAATTAATCAATGCATCAATTAGAGAAGGCATCTTCCCATCTACATTAAAAAAATCAGTTGTTAAACCAATTTACAAAAGAAGATGCAGACAATTATCATCCAATTACTCTTGTTTCGGCTTTTTAAAAGGTTCTGAAAAAGGTAATAGCTAATCAGCTAATTTCTTTCTTAGATAAACACAATATACTTAATAAATCTCAGTTTGGATTTAGGAAAAATAAATCTTCAAATGATGCAATTGCTGCATCCATTGAAAATATAATTAAAAATCTGAATAATAAAATAAAGTGCAATTATGTATTATTAGATTTATCAAAAGCATTTGATTGTATTGAACATAACATCTTAATGAAGAATTTTTTAATATTGGCTACTGATAATCTAATGTATATAATGCTATATCTCCAATGGGATTATATCATAATCATTATTGTATATCCTATATCAATGTATTTTTGATATACAGGAAAATAAAGTAGTATTATTATCCCATCTATCCACCACTTTATGGGGTATGTACTTCCATGTACACAAGACAGACCTTGTCCCTAAGGTACATAGGGCAACAGCTATTTCCAGGATACATATTGTTTTTAGCAAGTTCTACGTGTATTATATAATTTTATTTTATGACAGGGTCTTATGAAATGATGTATGAAATTCCCAAAATGGTGGTCTTCTGCAGTTCCGTGATGTCGTGTTTGCCTGGGATGTTGGACAAATATTTTCTGAGTGACCTGGAGACAGTTCCAGTTGCTCCTATAATTATTGGGATTACTTTTGCTTATTATTGTTGTTATTATTTTGACTTAATTTTGCCATATATGTAATTTATTTGGGGGAAATTCCATGCTCAAAATGTTGAAAACTCTTGTCAAAATTTGTTTCATTTCCAGTAGAGATATATATTTCAAAATATGTAAATTGCGTTTTGTGGCTTGTAACATAAAATGGTACTAGAATTAGTTACCTCTAATAGTCTGAGTTGTTGAAATAATCATCAATACGTTTTAGGTCACCAACTGATGGACCTGATGTTCCTAAATTTGAACTGAATGACTCCGAAGAATCTGACACGGAAGTAGAACATCCAACTAAGAGACTGGCACTTCAAGATTCGAATATCCCACGATATCGCAAGGTATGGGAAGATTAACTAGTAAATACAGGTCAAGCAACCAATGACATCCCTAATAATAAACACCAAAGGTGCAACACCTCTTGTACCTTACTGACACAGTTCTAAACCAAGTAAATCCTGTTTACATCCTCACAGTATATTTTCCTCAAATCCATTTTAAATGAGCCTCCAATCACTTTCTAATATGTTAACAGACAAAATTAGGAAGTAGTGAACTGTTAAAACTGTGGTGAAATATGAAGCTAAGAAGTTGTATAGGTAAATAAATATTGAACTTAAATAATGAATATGGTCTTTGCTTTATGGATTTTTCAGGAATTCCTTGAGGTTCGTCTGATTGGAGCTGGTGAATTTGGCAGTGTGTATGAATGCATCAATAGGTTAGATGGTTGCACCTATGCTGTAAAGAAGAGTATCAAACCTGTTGCTGGCAGTGTGAATGAGTGAGCTTTCCACTTACACATTTTTCCGATAATGTATTATTTTGATCAGAGCTTCAATTACTATGATGTAGTTAACTGTAATGTATCAGTTTAACTTTCATAACCCATCATTCTATGTAGTTCTATTTATGTATTATGTTGAAATGTGCTTATTGCAGGAAAACAGCACTGAATGAAGTGTATGCGCATGCAGTATTGGGCCAACATCAACATGTGGTGCGCTACTATTCAGCGTGGGCAGAAGACAACCATATGATCATACAAAATGAATTTTGCAATGGTGGAAGCCTAGCAGATGTTATTGAAGAACGTCGGCATGGGAAAAGGCCTTTCACAGAATCTGAGCTGAGGCGACTGTTGCTTCACGTTTCAGAAGGACTAAGGTATGTAAAGCTCTTTACTTTAGCATAGCCATTGAATGTCTTCAAGACATTACAGGCAACACACAGTTGAAATTATTGTTTAGACAGTGGCTGGTAATTGATACCTTTATTATGTTGTACACCAGTGGTCCCCAATGCGGTGCCCGCCGGCGCCATGGCACCCGCTAAGGGTTTTTTTGGGTGCCCGCGTTGATACAGAAAGAGGTTATACTGAATAATGAACCACGAACATTATAAAATCAAAGCACAGATCTCGACTTACTGACGCCCATCTTGACGATTGTTTGTAAGCAGCAACATCATCCTACACTACCAAATTTGAAAAACTGGCTGATGAAATGCAGTGCCAAACATCACACTAACTTCCCACTTGAGTAATAATAATTGTACTTATAAAACTACATATTTTTGATTGCATGGTTTCTTGTATCATTAAACGTCGTGTTGTTTTGTGTATTATTTGGTGTCCATATCTTATTTGTCCAGAGTAAAGAAAATTTGGCTTTGTTAATTGGTTGGTGCCCGCCACGATCTCATAAACTCTCAAATGTGCCCATAGGCACAAAAAGGTTGGGGACCACTGTTGTACACTGTCCATTGTCTGAAATACAATTTATATACATGCCATGCTAATGCAGAAGGAAATATATAGAAGATACAAGAAGACTACTAAAACCCGTTGCCAAACATAAATACATCACAATAATTGAGTGAAACAAGCCTAGACTGAGTTCCCTTGGCTTCCTCTGCTACAAGGTAGACAGTAACAGTTTTTTTTTTTGATTGTGTATGAGCGTTATGCTGTCGGTACCCATTTCCCCATTGTACTATTTAATTTTAGGCACCAAACGCAACACTGAAGTCTGTAAACATCTTATCTGATGGATAGTAAAAATAAACTGAATTTCTCAAGAACATTGCACTATCTTTTAGTGTATCTGAACGTTACACGTGTTTTCAGGTATATCCATTCGATGCAACTGGTCCATATGGACATCAAGCCTGGCAACATATTCATATCTAGGAACAGGAGACTGCATGCTTTGAATTATGACTCGGCAGACGATGGTTTCGAGGAGGATGACCCAGTCTCCGCAGAAGAAGAAATAACCTATAAAATAGGTAATTTTTATATGAGTGTATTGTATAGTAAAGCTGTCCCACTATACGCCATGTAGGTGCTTGAGGAGAGAGCAGGTTACAGTCTAGTTTTGCAATTTTTGCACGGAAATCCTGCAGTCTGTGAAAAATGTGGTTTGCAGATGAGATTTGTTTTCACCTCAGTCATTATATTAAAAAGCAGAATATTTGAATATGAACCAAATTGTAGCCAATTAATGGAGGCATGAAGATTGCTGTATTCTGGGTTCTTGTACTGTGCAGTCTGTAGATATTTACTGACTTGTCAGAGGTGCCCTGATGATGGAGTACACTTTGGTAAAATTCTGCCAGACTACATGGTGTAACAACCCTGAAGATGGCCATCTTCTTACTTACCGCCATGAGAATCTGAATTCTCGATAATTGGAGGCGTCATTATACCTGAGAAAATGCACAGTGTAATGTGTGTTGTTTCAGGCACAGAAATTGCTGGTCTGATTTTCCTCACTGTTACAGTCACATCTGAACATTATTCGGAGGTCTATGAAGATATCCTCCCATTTCTGCAAGGCATTGATGATCAGTAAGAAGAATCATTTTTTCAAGAGGATGGTACTCAAACACATCCAGCAAATGCCGTTTCAGATGCCCTCAGTGGGCATTTTGGTGTTTGATTGCTTCCCTGGATGGTTTGGCCTTGACTACCATATTCATCCAATCTCAACCCCTATGATTAATTTTTGTGGGGTATCTGAAGGACAGTGTGTACAAAAACAGCCTCCACACAGTTGATGAACTAAAAGAAGAAATGTCACCTCTTGATATCAGAATCACTTCAGGAACCCTAAACACAGTAATTACCAAGTTTCAGGATCAACTACAGTTGGTCTTGAATGCCAGTGGTTCCCATATTGAAAATTTTTTTCATTGACTATTCTCACGTCTGCTGTTTTGATTAACACTAAAATCATTCCTGTACATGAAGTATGCAGTTCCAACTAAAGTGTCTTTTAATTGGTTCTGTACAGTTTACCATCCATACCAGTTTTGATCAGTATTCATTCAGTGGTTTGTGTGAAGCAGACAGCAGATTGTGCAACAGACATGACCTCCTGTTTTATTCCAATTCAGGTGTCTATAAATGTATACGCTGCGATAAAGATTTTGTGTTTGGTCATTGGGAAACATTTACATTTCATAGACTCTGAGTAAATGCCTGTTGTTTTGTACAGGTGACTTGGGGCATGTTACTTCTGTGAGCAACCCACAAGTAGAAGAGGGAGACTGCCGTTATTTGCCATGTGAGATACTACAGGAAGACTTCAGCCATCTAACAAAAGCAGACATATTTGGTCTGGGTACGTACTGTTTATTGTTAAGGGAACCGCCATGGTGGTCTAGCAGTTCGAACACTGGGCTTGTAATACTGGGGTCCCGGGTTCGATTCCCGGCGGTGCTCAGATTTGTAACTTGTGTTGGGCAAGGCCGTGGTCCAGGCATCTTGGAGTTTTCCTCCGGGGTTTCTCTGTGGCATCCCAACAATTACTCCACTTTCATCATCATTTCGCGAAAAGGGGGTCACAGCAGGAGCGTTAAATGTTGCAGTCCTGATCGAACCCATGTACTGATGGGTCGTGAATCCTGCTAACCACCAATGCACACCATGCTGAGTGGTGTGTACTGGACACGAAAAAGAAATCTGCCATAGTACAGAATGAGATGTGGTAGGATGATTTTGACCAATAAATTGGGAGGGGCCATCTCCCTTAACAATTTTTTTTTTTCACCGCTAGACCACCGTGGCAGTTAATATGGCAGATGATCCAGTATGACAGTATCATAAAATAGTCAGATGCTTTTTCCATGTAGTATATGCTTTTCAAAATAACTTGCTATTGGGTACAGAAAATAAAATCACTAACTGAAACATTTTTCATGAGAAGTATGATGCAGTAAGAGGTTTACAGTAAAGTTCATACGTAGACATTTATACATCAAAGTTACATACTGTGTTCTGGGAGTATCTTTGTCTAAGGTTGTGTCTTGTGATGTAGGTCTGACCATATATGAAACTGGAGGAGGAGGACCTTTACCTAAAAATGGTGAAGAATGGCATAACATACGAGAAGGAAAGCTGAAGGAATTGCAGCATTGCAGCCAAGACTTCAATGATCTGATAAAGGTGAGGTTTTATTTTGACCTTGTAATACTTAGTGAAACGGGTGACGCAGGAGGCTGAATCATCTAATTTCAGGGATGAGATTTCTTACTAACATTCCCCTGAAATTTGCAACAGTTTTGGAATATAAAGTACTTCAGTCCAAGAAGCTGTTCCTTCTTTGTTGTCCTATGAAATGTAAAAATCACAGAAATATTCAATCACATTTCAAAGCTGGCATTGCTTTTATCACTAACCTTTTAATAAAATTCAGACTTCTTATCCATATTATTTCATCAAGATATTGGTGTCCTGCTGGGGTGCTAATAATTTGCCCTGTGTGTACATTCACAAGAATGGAGTTCAATTTCCCGTCACTTTAATTCCATCTAATTTCCAATGTTTTGAAGAATAAAATATGTTCGAACAAAACAGAAAAGGGTTGTAAATGAAGCTTCTAGTCAGATTATTTCAGAACTTTGGTATACAGGAAAAATGGATGTCATTAATAGTCTACATTTTATTCAGTAATTCTATGAATAGATTAACAAATATAGTGAATATAGTACACTTCATTTTATGATAGTCTCCACCCTTTAAATCATTAAAATGCCGATTTAATCTAAGTGTTAGTTTGCACGGTCGCCCTCAGTGGACTAGGGGTTACTTGCTCACCACTAAAGGTAAGGTCATGAAGGTTTCACACTGTTGTATCACAGATTGAGCAATCTAGGCCCTTTGTTGCAGCAAATGATTCACCCAAATCCTGAAATGCGCCCAGCAGCTACCAGCCTCATCCAGCACCGTGTACTTTGTCCATTTGGGAACAAGTCAAAGGCGCAGTTACGCAGAGAATTAAATGCTGAGAAGCTGAAAAATGAGATTCTTGCCAAGCAACTTGAGAATGCTGAGAAGTGCTTCAAGTCCTTACCTACTAACATGATCCAGCAGTTCAGCGGGAACTCTTCAGAGTCAGCCGAAGTCAAGCGATCAGTTTCCATGCGAGCGTCGAGGCTGATTGGAAAGAAAGTGAATCGTAGTCACAGCGCAACTAATTTCTAACCTTTTGGGTAACAAGTTATTAACTGTTTCTAAAATAGTCATCAGAATTTACAACACATTCAAATGTTGGCAGCCGTCCTCTGCTACAGATTAATATTAGCTGATGATCCTGGAACAGAATTCATTGCATTTTAAAAATGTTAATCGTTAGCATGGGAGGATGTTAAGAATGTATTGTAAATTTGTATAACTATTTTATATTTTAAATAATACTGGGTGTATTTAAGGAATATCCTGTGATGTGAAGATTCTTACAGTTATATGGTTTGAAGGCAAATTAAATCAATATATTCATAACTATTTGTTAATTTAAAATGTGTATCATTGGACAAGTTTATTTATTATTCTGAGAACAGTGGACCAAATAATTTTCTTGTAGTGTCCATTTTAAATGTTTTAGGTGCATGCAAATATCACAGTGTCTTAGAGCATGGGTCTCTTTTCTTTCTTGCTTTGTCTGGGTACAAAAAGTTTTTGGAAGGGGGTGTTATCTAAATATATGCTTTTACCTTTCAGCAGGACTTGGAATTTTTATGACATAGATTTTTCTGTACAAAATAATATACCATCAGCAGCATAATATTTGTGAGCGTTACCAGTTACGTGGAAGTTTTCTGAAAAAAGTTTTGTCGTTGACAGATTATTTAATATTTAGTGGTTTCATGTTGCTGGTCCTAAATTGTACATTGTGTCATTATGCGTTTCAACGCATTATACTGATATGCCTCTTACACATTTTAAAAACAAGTTTTGTGTTCCATTTGCTTAAAAAATTTTAGGATCAAAACTTTTACTCTCTCAGCCCTGTTTATTTGCCTTCTAAGAGAACTGTATTGAGGTGTTCTTTTCACAAGCTTTTCCTTGAAGTAGGCTTGAAACGGTGGTCACACCGCATTGAGTCGCAGTTTACAATCGTTCCATAGTGCGTGATTTCAGACTGTTTTCTAAACAGATGAGTGGCATATCAGTAGAGATGAATACTTGTTTGTGCATTCCATAATTTGTTTGCTTTTAATTTAGTTTTGAAATTTAACTTCAGGCCATCGCCAGCCTGTGAAATAAAGTGCTGTTTCATCATAAGCTTGAGTGGTATATAAGTGAACTGACGGCTTTTCAGAATGTGAAAGAAATATATGGTAATCAAAACAATTCTGTTGCTTCCACTTGCCTGTCGTCATCAGGTGAAAGCATTTATGTAATCTGATGAGAATTGGTTCTTAGTTTCTGTCTCGGATATTCCGAAGAGTTGAATCATTTTGTGTTACCTCACAGATAATCATAAGATAATGATTATGAGGATCTCTGATATGTAGCTGGGAACGTTTTTAAATTATAGCTGAATCAGACAGTATAACCCCATTTCATATGAAGAGTTAAGAAAATTTACATTAAATGGGACAAAGTGATAAAATTGAAGTATGGCTCTTACAGATTTCTTAACGTTATTGACTGGTAACATAAATAAAAACATAAAATAATTGTTAATACATACTAACACTTTCCGTTCTTATTGCAGTGCATATACAGTATTTTAGTTGAATTAATTGAAAACTTGCCCTTAATCAATTTTTTAGTTTTGAGGAAAACTTCATCTGTGGAATGGGAAATGCATCCATTTTATGACAAATGACTAGCTTTTTCAGCAGTATTTCGTACATACTCAGTGTGCTAAAATATTTTTCATCAGAGACACCATTCTCGTGCTTTTGGATCTGAGGCAATTGAGGGTTTTTTATCTCTGGTTAGTGCCTGTATTTTAGCATACTGAGCATTTCTTTCTTGCAGTTAGTTATGTTCTGCATCATGCTGAATATGAGGCAGTGCATACAATTCAGGACATACAAGAATAGGTCGAATCTTAACAGGACTTCTTGATACAATATGGTTACAGTGAAGTCTGCTGATAATGGAATCCCACAGATTCTGAGTTTTTTCTATTTACCACAGGTGTTTCCAGGTTAGAAAAAAAATATTGGCACTGGAAGATTGTATTTCCGAGCCAAATCACAAATAATGAATTCCTACTTACATAAATTATACTGTTAGTAAGTAACACACAGCTTCAGTTCTTTTTTCTGTCTTTTAATTTTGTATCAGTCATTCAGTCATCCACCATCCATTTAAAGAATTATTCTGCTTGGGGGGGGGGGGGGGGGGCAGCCAATTTAATTGTCTCTTGTGTTTACCAGGAATGTTCTTTCTTATATACATTCCATGAAACACAGTTCTGAAGAAATTTTTAAAGAAAAAAATAATAAATATTCAAGCAGACAATTTATAATTTTTGTTTTTTTCATTTTGTTTATTAGGTGGTAAGTTTTAAAAAAAAATTCTCGTGTGTTCTTGAGACCAGAGAAATTGTCTGACAGGTATCCATTTAATCCGGGTTCTGTTTTAGACAGGATTTTGTGACATTTGCGTAATGGCTATGTGCAATTTTAGCAATTACATGAAATATGAAAAACGAACTGTCTTCTGCGACTTGGTATGCATATAGATAATAACCTTGTATTTTCACATCTGTTATTTCTTTTCTGTTGTTACAATGTGCATAGAAGCAGTAATTAATTTGTTTTTATTAGGTGCAAGAAGATTTGTTAAGGTAACTGGTAAATAATAGATCACTGTTAATTAATAAATTTTTGTTACCTCTAGTATGTAGAGACAAATAACTTACAGTTATGCACACTGTAACATAAAATGACTGAAAGGGAAGAGACAATGGATTTGAAAATTCCACCCAGTTCCCATTGGAAATCTGAATTTTCAGACTAAAGAACTGGAAAGATGTGTTGCTATTATGTTGTTAGTATACAAATTTGTACCTTCTGTGAAGAAATGAAGTTAAGAATAAATTCTTCCATAGATACTGTTGCTGGATTCATCTTCAGAGTGAATGAAAGATTTTTGATAGAAATTTAAATTCCGTTTGTCTCTCTGTGTCTAGGATGGATTACAAACTCATTAGTGTCAGCAGCATTAGATTTCTTATAACAAGTGTAATCCTGAAAAACACCTTCTCTTTGCTTTTGTAATCCAAGTATTTTACATTTACATTTTTATTTACCTTCCCAGTCAATAATTGTAAGTCAAGGCCGGCATATTAGATTTTGGTGTCACTATATCATATTTCTTCTAGCTTCGTTATTTTAACTAAGATGGAATTTCATGGTTTTCATGGTAGTGAAATTGATGTTGTTCTTACGAGTTTTGGCACAAAAACTTGTTATTTGATCAGAGAAATTTATTACGTCACCTAGTCCAAGCATGTCAATTTTTTTAATGGTGTTTGTGTGTGCTGAGGTTCCCTTGAATGGAATATGTAGATCTTATGAGGTAATGTTGGTTTCCAGCTCCTTTTATTTAATTTAAGAGATTACAAATGTATGAACGTGGACTTTATTATTTGTATTTTTTAAAATTGTTTCTGCTTTTGTCCATTTTGTTTCACTAATTAATAAAATATGTTTTCCTGACAACCCTAAGACACCACTGAACATTCACGAGCATCGCCAGTGTGAATTCATAGTCTGTGTATAACGGGCCATTAGTTCGGTGTTATTCAACACATTTATTCGGTCAAAACTGGTGTGACTAAAAATATTTTATGTTTAGACTGTGGTACTTCATTAGATGTTGTGCCGTCTAGTGATAAAATGGCAAATAGACGCCAACTGACATTTTGCTAGATATAATAATAGTCGATGTATGAAGTATCTTCCAAATTTTATCTGGAGTGGTTTAACCGTCTTGTTGCTGCGTAATTATTTTAATTATGATTTATGGCATCGCAGAAGCCGTGACTGGGTTACGCTCTTCATCTCAGAGTAAATACATTTAATGTGGTATGAAGCAAAATATATACTAATCCCACAACAAAGGTATTCCATCTCTGAATTTCAATATAATTGTGTACATGTAAGGTATCTTTGCAGTAATTTTCCTTAAATGTATGTTGATAGCAGTGTTCAGTTCACAATTAAAAAAATCAAATTATGTACTGCTTAAAGCTTAAAATATTAAGTTGACAGATTTTAAATGGTAAGTTATTTATAAATCAGAATCATAATGTAATTTTTTTTTTTAAATTAGTTCCCCAATTTTGTAATTGAAACAGGAAATTTTGGGGATGAAATTAAGTTTCTCTTCCTGAAAGTTTGTGGCAATTTATTCACTTTACTAATTCATATAATGTATTGTCATTGTTACTTTGATATAAAGCTGTGATGTGTGTAAAACTGTTGATGTGACTTTGGTTAAGATTCTGGCAGTTTGTTTGATAATGCAATGTTTTACATAGTTGGCACTTTGCTTTTTGACGTTCCCTGCAGTCAGGGGTGTTAAATAATTCAGTTTTTATTTGCATTTTTTAAAATATTGATCAGTTGCTATTAAGTTTACAGATGTAGTACAGAGAGAAAGGAGAAATTGTTCCTAATGCAAATTGATGTGCAGCGTAATATCATACCTTAGCATCTCTGGCGTAAGGGGGTGTGATTTTGTGTTGTGCCTTTCCTCTTGTTGGTGGAGTTACAGCATCAGTGTTAAAGTGCTCCCAACATGTAACACAGACAACCTTTTGACAACCCCATATCATTACCACCACAAACCCTTCTAATCACATGACAGGATGTATTTTCATGTTAAGTCAAGATCTGTCTGTGATATTTGTTATAGTAGTTCCATTTTTCAAAATATTATGTTTACCGTGTTATGCAGTCACAAGGTGATTTTCAAAAAATGCTCTTTTCAGTCCATACTTACCGTTATTCAGACCCAAATAAAGACACCATTTTCTCTGTCACATGCATTTTTATTGAAACGTCTCTTTAAACTCCTGAGGTGACCTTGAAAGCTGATACTCGCTAAGTTGGTCGAGAAGTTCCGTGTCATGTGGAATCTAAAAGTTCATTACTTTGCTTAAAAATCCTGCCACAGAAGAGTATCTATTTTAATATTATCCTCTCATTTATTTCTTTGCTTCCAAGATGGTCTCTTGCTGTCAGGATTTTGGACTGCAATTTTTTTTTAATATTTTTATTTTAACAACCTCTGTACGCAGTGTAAGTAACAGTATAACATGTGAGCTGTAAAGGTGTCCAGGGAGACAGAGGAAGTTTTTCTTAAGTTTCATCGCGGAACCAGAGAAGTTGTCATTCCTTCAATTTGTCTTGTGTACTTGGGGTATAAATTCAGCTTAAATTGTAATGTTGGAATGATAATGGTTTATAGGTATCTTGGTTCAGTCTCAATTTTTTTTATAACTTGGAAATTCATAATTTTAAGATTAATTGAATTTTAATGGCTATATGCACTTTTTATTGTAACTTTTAAAAAAATATTGCCATTTTACTCAGGAATATTTTATGTGGAGTAATTTTGTTTAAAAATAACGAGTTTCTGTATCATATATGATTTACAATAAATACAATTTTGAATTTTGTTGTTGGCCAACGGCCATTTTGTGTGTTCTGCAGGGCCTGTGTTGTGGAGAGGCAATACATATGATCTGTACGTGTGAATTTTGGAATTTCTGCAATAATACAAATGTAATCTTAAAATTCTGTTGCTTGCTAATTATTTGTTGTCAATTGCCTGGCAGGGGTCCAAGTGTGTTAAGCAATGGAGAAATCTTATCATGGTTAATGTAACAATGATACAGAGTATGGAATATGGGATCATAGTTATATCTGTACATGCATCATTTATATGAATGTTTTGTTGATGGGAGCAGACATTCACACGGGACAATAGGAAATATTAAAGCAGCACATAAATGATAATACGTGGATACTCGTGAGAAATATTACATTTTCTCCTCTCAGAGTAATTTTGTGTTGAAGGAAATTTCATACTGGAAGGCTTTATATAATTACTGGTTTAGGAAATATTGGAGTTATCAAGTAAAGAACGATGTGATGGGCAGAATGTGTAGCACGCATCAAGATGCTGAAAGTGCATGAGCTACAAAAATGTCGTTGGAAGACTTGAAAAAGCAGACTAGTCTGTTCGGAAGACATAGGAATGGTTGGAAATATATTACAGTGTGTCTTAAAATAGGCCGCGCGACAGGAGTGGATTCAGGTGACTCAGGACAGAGCCCAGTGATGGATTCTTGTGAACACGATGAAACCATGGGAAGCACTCGTGCAGCTAAGCGACTACCAGCTTCTGGAAACTGATTTTGCTCCATGGAGTTCGTTTGGTAGTTGATTGGTAATCCAGATACTTAGGCCCAGTTGTCATCAAGAATGGATGACGACAGGGAGATTGAACATAAATATTTTAGAAAATACAAAACTAATAGTTCACTATTTTCCATTGAAATTTAAAGTAATATTCCTACACAACTTATGAGTGGTTGGTATCAAATTTAGAATAGCCTACACACATTTGCATTGCTACACATTAATCAGCTCATAGACTGCTCTTATATTTTCCCCCCTTTCGGATTCTTGTGTGCATTTGTTTTCTACTCATTTTCTTTGTTGTCGATTTGATTCTACTTTCCGTCATCAATGCAAAAGAAACCGGAAAAAAAAATTCCTTGAAAGTATGACGTCTACAAATATACACATTCTTGCTTTGAATCAAATACATCAGAGGCTGTTTTAAATATAGCAGATGTAGCAAAAACTACTCAGATCCTCATAGGCCTACTCGCTCCCATTTCAGGAAACTAAGGTTGGTACGAGGGCAGTCCGTGTAATCAGTAATAGTTTTTCGATCACACCGGAATGAACTAATATTTATTTTACTAACTAAAAATTTAACAAGTAGCCCATTCATATTGTAGTATTAAAATCAGCTATTAATAATTTCGACTAAGAAGACGCAGTGAAATAAAGAAACGGTGATTAGTATAATTAAATAATTATCATCGACATGACCTGTCCTTCTAAACCTCCTTGATTAGATCGCCGTCATAATATCTGGTGAAGAGTACAAATAGTGAAGTATTTATTATAATTTTAGTACAAGCAGACCTGAAGTAAATATTTTCTATCTGTGCTATGGGTCTACATTTATGTCCCTTTTATACCACATTATAGTGCGTCGAAATAATTTTTGAACTCGGCCAGCCTCGGTAATAAGAATTTTACTTCTATGACATTGTTGCCCATTATTTTCATTTCGCGATTTCTCTAGCTGTTGTTCGCACAGGACAAAATTTCGGTCAATAATAATGTGAATAATCGGTCTTTTGGGGACTTTGCCCTAGAGATTAATGCGCATCTCCAGATGACCGTCCTCATGGGCCCTTGTTGATTACTTTCTTTGTGAATTCAAAGTACATAGATCCTAATTACTGTGACTAAGATGTTGCAAATTTTGTTTATTTTAATACATCCAGCTAGCTGTTTATAGTACAGTAACATGCTGTTGTATTCTTTCTGCACTTCATCAATCGCAGATGATCAGTACATGATCGTTTGCAATAAAGTAATATCCTTCGCAGGACGTAGAAAAATTTAAACAATCGGTCAATTTCCCCACCACCTCTCTTGCTGCTGCTGCTGCTGGGAACAAATGAACTGTTCATATCCGCACAGGTCTCGAGACGTGATTCAGTATTTAAAGAGAAGGCGAAGTGTGACAATGCAGTGTAATGGCGTTTCTTGAAACCTGCCTGTGCTGCAGCTTGCTTGTTGCATCTGCTATTGTGGGGATTTACGCACTGGTAAGTAACGAGATATTTGTGGTAGACCTCTAAGATGTACGAATATTTTTATCTCTCTATACCGAATATTTATTTCACTTGTTAAACAGTGCAGGAAACCTGTGTAGGATACAATGAACAACTCACCTAATTTATGACCTGTCCTCGGTCTGTATGTTATGTTGTCGCTACTTAGTCAGGGCATTCAGTAAAACGAATGTTGTACCTATCGTGTGTTTGTACAGACTACGAAAATAGTGTGCTATGTATTACGTGTTACCAAGAAATTTGTACAGTAACTGAACGCATTTTGTGCATCAGTCATATCAACAAAACGTGTTATAACTATTTTCTGGGTTGAAAACAGGTATTTACGTTGTACTTTAGCCGTATTGTAATGATTCCCGCGTTACACGTGTGGTATGTAACCTTGTTCTGTAAGCGATTAATGTGTTCTTGATCAACAGAATTTGTGAATGAGTTTTGGTAATTCTGCTGTTGGATCGAACTTGACAAACGATTTCGTCCAACACAAGGAATCGGTGTGTGATAAATGGTTTATAAACGCTTTCTTCTCAGCAGCCGTGTGACGTACTTAAATTTTACGTGCGAGTGGTAGTATTGCAGGTCCAGACAACCTTGAAGACATCTGTATGCTGTGGATTCTGCACATTTTTTTTTTTGTGGTCTGTGAAATAGCACGAACATAGCTGTTTAGGCAGCAAACACTGTATAAAGTGCTCTAACATGTCTTTTAAATTACATGAGAATCGTGTTTTCGGAGAAAGTGCATGTGGGAGATTCTCACAGAACTTTCAATGGCAGGAGAAAGTCGGGCTTCGAGCTGCGGACAAAAGTGTGTCACGCATAACGTTCGGTTCACGTGCTGCTTCGACTGAGTCAGTCTTCGGGTTTGTTCGTGTTCATGTGCCTTGCGATTTCTAACAGCTGCAGGAAGGCAGGATTTTATATTTAAAAAAAAGAAACCGGGCTATTTTGTGTGTTTAGGGATGGCCGCTCTAAAGAATCCTCAATCCAACAGTTTAATACTGTTAGATTTGATTCTGTAACTCGTCTAGTTTTCATCTGCAAATTATCCTTCTGATCTAGTTTAATATCACTTTCCTGTACCTTACATGTTCCCAACGGCTATTTTCTCAGACGTTCCCCCACCGTAATTATGTACAAATTTCTTGTTTCCGTACCCGATCTAGATATCTGGTTCACCCCTCTCTGATTTATAGTACCAGGTTGCCATTGAATTTATATACAAGATTGGGTGGATCCCATGGCAAAACATCCTCTTATCGGGAACAGAACTGCGGTCGCCTAGCTCGTGGCCATTCACATAAAGACTGCACCCTCGTTCTCTTCGGTAAAAACTTCTTTTCCAAACATGTTCTTTGATATTTTGCGTATCTAATGGTTTAAAAATTTACCATAGCATTACAGGGCTTATTTAAAAAACGGCCATGAAGAGACAACATTAATTTAAAATTTTATAAAAATTAAATTAAGATTAAAATATTACGTCGTGTGAATGATGACAGGATTCAGTAACTAGAAAGTAAGTATGAAAATTTACTAAAGTAAAGAGGTCGGAAGTCAACTTACAGGGTTTAATATTATTTGTTTTCTTTGCGCTCTTGCGTGAGCGGAGAGCGTGTTACATGAAGGTCTCTTTGCCTGTCCCGAATTTATTACGGGGAAGAAACCTGCATGAACGGGAGTCATTTTTGGAACACGCTGTAGTGCAGCAGTGACGTGGGATGACGTTAGTGCAAACACGGTGTGGTATTTGGTTAAGCATAGGCGTAAACGTCCTTTCCCTTTTGCGTTATAATTTGCACGTTTCACTACATTCTCTTAAAATGATGAAGCGCTTTCAGAAGTTTGGTCGAAAAGTCTGAACAAAGACCACTATGAAGACGGATGCGAGGATAATATTAAAATGTATCTTGAAGAAATAGTGAGGATGTAGATTCAAGTGGCTCGTGATGGGGTCCAGCCGTGGGCTGTTGTGAATGCAATAACGAGGCAACGGGTTTTGTAAATGGCTGGGAGTTTATTGACGAACTGAGCGTCTGTCAGCTTCTCATGAAGGATTTTTGCTCTTTGCAGTTGATGTTTTAGCATTAATTTAGCTTATAAAGAAATTTAATAAAAGTGTCTTCAGTGCAGTTGCAAAGATGTTACTGCAATAAATTGTATTATTATTTGCGATGGACTCATTACTCGTCCAAGAAGTTCCCACCAAATGTCTAAAAATATATCAAAAACTTCCGAGAGGAGGCCGCCATACTCCAAGTAGGAGAGACAAGGGTAGAAGAAGAAGAAGAAATTGAATTGTTTAATACAAAAAATATTTATTTCCGTCAAGTATGACGGACCATAATACGCCATTTAATATGATAATAGTTTTGTTGTGAAGATATCTGTTTTCTCGGTTGGTAGACCTGATGACGGAGGCAGTACGACCTCTGAAACGTTGGTAAACATCTACCATACTCGCCTTAAATCATTTGTTTTGTTGTTAATTTGCAAAGACGTCGTAAGTGCTCTCAGAATTTATAATCGGACTGCGGAACGCAAAATATAGTGGTTCAGAACATAACCAGGATGGGGGGGGGGGGGGGGAGTCCCTGACGAACTTTCTGATATTTCTGCCCGGAGGTTCAGTGCCGCTTGCAAACCAATCTACAACCAGACACGATTGTCAACCCGTTGAGTCCGCACTTCGTTTTCGTAAATGTTATTGCCGCTGAGACACGTTTTAACATTTTTCCGCCAGGCGATGTCTCTGTCTTCCAAGTGCCTGTTTTCATGAAGTTTCCCCACCAAATTTCTGTATGTTTTATTCTACATTTGAGGAGAACGCTGAGCCCGTACTTGATTAGATTAGGAAAGTGTATAAGCCACAAAGGTTCTCATGTAAACACAGCCGGTGACTTCTTAGTTCATCTCATTTATTGTTTATTTGCGTTTTATTTTACGAAACTGTCAGCTCCCTTACATTTGCCTGGTTACTTAGCACTTCGTGTTAAAGAATATTTGCAACTAAAACTTATCGCTTTTGAACATGTATGAAATTTAACTGCGTTTGTGTGGTGGGTTTCTTTCCGCCCTCTGGCTTTGATTGACAAGAAGCTATTTACAGTTCCAGATGTTCTTAAATCCTTAGGGAGCTTAACACTTTTTAAGTATGGTTTTATATACGAATTCAAGATGGAGTTCTGGGCCTCCGGTCAAGTTTTGCAAATGTTAGGTTTAGAAAAGGCAACCAATTTCCTATGTCAAGTAATTCGAAAATAGAGCCACAGAAATGCTCCGTACTCCTTTTTCGAAGAAGGACACGTATTATTATAACACACCTCTCATTCTAAGCATCACGCTGTATAACGCCACTGCACACACTTTGGTATGCAACCCATAGTAGGTTGAACGGTAGACATCCTAAATATGGCCGCCATCCAACTGACAAGGAGTAAGAAACACAAGCAGACAACCGCTGTCCAAATGACGGATGCAACGCGAGGAAATTTAATTAGCTCATTGAAAACCTTTGCTGTCACTTCATACACTCATATAAGCCATCTTGGAAAGCCAGCTCTTATAAGGTGGGAGTCACGTCGGTTGCCAGGTGTTCGTCACGCATGACCGCTTCTGTTTCAGGAGGTATGAGTTCAATCCCCGCTGTTTACGTGGTTCTTCTCAGTCCGTCTGCCAACTGATCCACATTCATCGGCGCAGTGTTGAGTAGTCCACATTTTCCGGATCAGATTTGAATACTATTTTATTTATTTAATTATATATTTCAGTTCGAATTATAGCCTCGAGTTATAGGACGATTAGAGAATAATTAATTGGTAGTGATCGGCCTGATTCAACGTTCTGTACCAGAACTTCCACGAAAAGCCTTAGCATGTCTGGTATCCTCACCGAGATTCGAACCTGGGATCTTCTGAATACGAATCAGGAGCTGTAACTTAGTCAACCGCAACGTCCTATTTCGCTGCTGGTAAAAAATGACAGTTGTAGCTAGAGGTCAGCCTGGATATTCAGAATCACAGGTGATCAGTGTCAGGCTTTCAGATGGCTTCAGTCAGCCAGCCATTTCCAACACCCCGTCGGGCAGTTCTCCCACGACACACAAAACGGAATTCTAATTAACATAATGGTTTGGGCTATGCCTCGGTAACCTTCGAATGTTGGCTACAGTGACGACCTTTTTGTGGTTTCCCGCAGTCTACGAGAATTTCAGTGTGGTAGGTCTTCTGTTGGAAGGAGTAAACTGAATTGAACTGGCTGAGAATAGGATCCAACAGCGAACTTCGGTGTGAACTGTGATGCAACTTCCGTTTCTCTTGTTGGACAGTTGATTCAGCTGTTTTTCTTTTCATGAGTCACTTTTATGTATACCGTAGACATTAACTGAGGGTATAGGGCGTCTTATGAACACAAAGAGTGTCCCAAAAACGTCTATATACAATGCTGACGTATGTAATGGTTGTGTGTATACATATTTTTGGGACATTCTGTATTCCATCTGTTTTTCTTTGGAGGGGAGGGGGTTAGGTGATGCAACGACTCTGTACCAACGGTAATAGTTGTCAGCTTGAGGTGAGATGTGGAGATGAATATGTGTAGTGAAGCAGAAAGAATGGAAATAAGATGGCGTCTGCGTAGAAATACAGACGAATTGACAGAGTACTGGGTAGATGGTGGCGCGATCAAGGATCTAAGTGGGTAAGGTCATATATGAAGTACGAGTGGTAACTACTTTACGATATAGAATCGTCCTTCAGCAGTTGATGGTTGTTCACCACGTTAATAACAGGGACAAACCAGTCATTTCTAGAACAATCTACAATAGCCGAGACATTTCTACCATGGTATCCGCAGATCATGATGCTTTACACTCAATCCACCTGACCAGATAATATTTAAATGAATCTTAGGGAAATATGTGGATATGTGAGCTGGATTGAGCTCGTTCAAATTCACGTCTATCTTTAGGTTTCTGTGATAATAGTAATGGGAATTCGGATTCTGTGACAGAAGGTATTGACTGGCAGTAGAATAAGTCAGCCGTAAACTAATTTGATTTAATGAGATATTGCGCTAGGAACAGAACATTGGTGCTAACCATGTTAGTCTGGCTAACACAGTCTCTGTACCACTCAAAGAGTTTCTTATACTCGTGAGTGTAAAATACCATTTTACATATGTTGCAGGTTGCGTATGTGGTGGCATTCACGATTGAACTCTGGTGGATACTTGAAGCTGAAGGTTTGTTTATATGTTGCACTCTTTAAATCTCTAAGGGAAAGGTAAACATAAACGTAGCACTATCCTTGGTGTTTTAACACCATCCCATACTGATATGTGAAGGATTAGAAAAATAGCTCCTCACGTTCTTAACCTCAGCATTAGATGGACTTGAATAACCATTCACACCATCTATTTGTGAACACTTACTTTATGCTCTTAGTTATGTGTTATATTTTAAAAGAACAAAAGCATTTACTCAAGTTTGTTGGATTTGAAGGCTTTGTGATTTTGGTAAAACATGCCAGATTCATATTCAGAGTAACCTGGAATCTGTCCTGAGTAGATCACGATCCAGACTTTTGTGCATGTACTGCCAAACCTTTGAGCTCCAGACAGAATTTCTTGACTAGCCGAATAACTATCATTTGCTCTGCTCTGTGCATTTCATTGTTTGTTTTTTGTTGTTATAGTGACACTGCCTGTACCAGCTTATGTTCTGTGTGCAGGCTATTTGTTTGTATTCATCCTCTCAGCCCTTCTTCTTCATGGGTTAACAGTGGTAAGTCATTTTCACTTCACTTTTCTAAACCATATTTAGACCAGTTTTAAACCATTTTGATTAAATTGGGGTCCGCAGTGGCCGCACGGTCTGAGGCGTGGGCCTTGTGCCGCTAGGTCGCTGGGACCGTGGGTTCGAAACCCAATCAAGCCATGAATGTTGTGTTGTGCTGTCCTGTGTACAGGTAGAGGCCTTGCGACGGGCCGATCCCTCGTCCAAGGAGTCCCACCGAATGTCTATAGATCGAGCCAACGAAAAGTTGGGACCCGCAGTGCTCAGGCACTTGAAGAATGGGTCGTTCCCAGTTGATTACATTAATTTCCCTGTTGCCACTGATGATGACCTCCTTAGGTTGAAACGCATATGGCACTAGTGTCTTTTTTATAGTGTTAATAGTTTGTTTGTTTACCTGCTTATTTTATATTCTAATACACTACACGGTATTCAAAGTTTTAAGACTGTTAAAGACTTAACCGGTCTAGTTCATAAAAATTGTTTAGCACAATCTGGACCTATGTATCAAAGATTAGGTACAACAAAATGTTGAAAATTAAATGTGTTGTATGGTTCAGACATAGGAATTAATACAGAGCTAAAAGTAATCCTCATATGATCAATCAGATTGGATGGTATAGCAGACATATCTCATGTACAAAAGTGGTTTACTGGCAGGGAACAAACTGCTGGTTCATGATGATCAAATCAGCACAATCAAGGGTTCAGATATTGTTAACTTCTATGTTTTGTGGTTGAAAAGTTCAAATGTGCCATAACATTTTATTTGGCTTATAAAAGAATAAATTGAATTTTCAGAAACGGACCTTGTGCCTACTGGGATGGCTGTTCATGGTTGGAATGTTTACATTTCCAGAGGCTGGACTTGTTCTCTTCATGACTTTTCATTTTTGGGTATGTAATAACTTATCATCATCTATCCCCTACTGAGTGCCTTTCTCTTCTGTCTAAATATTCTCTTAAGTATTGTGATCTTAAATTCCATTAATTTTAAAATACATTACATTTTTATTCTCCCTTCATGTAAGAAAATATTATATCAGAAAACGGCGAACAAAATAATCATTATTTGTCTCTGTTTTTGGGGGTACAGCCGCCAAAATGTTGTATTCTTTTTACCGTCCAAATAAAATAATTCCATAGTAATAGGAACCCACTGTCACAAACCTGTTCAATCAGTTACATGTTTTTAAAACTATATCAGACATTAAGTAGGAGTTTATGAAAATAAAAATATCATTTACTGAATTTGTTTCCAAATTTCTTCGCATATACCATTTTATTAACAACACATCCGAGGTATTTAACTCTCCCACTTCTTGAAATTGTTTATGCAAAATAAAAATATTTCAGAATGACTATCATTTGACAGGTCTTTGCTGGACATAGCTTACTGCCCTGATTATGGAGGCCGCAAGGACCTCTGAAACAATGATAAAACTTCTACGCGACCACACAGTGCTACAACTTATAAGACAGACATATTAATAGGTCATTGTTGCACAGTAGTGTGTTTCAACAGTCGTCTTGGTTCAAATTGTTATGTATGGATTTATGATTGTTGTGTTCCAACAGTGGGACCACAGTTCCCATTCTTACACAGCTGTGACCCTGGTCTTTTAGGTTGCCTATATCGTAGGAAGTAGAGACACATAAACGTGGCAGTAAAGTGTCCCTTGCTCATACTAGAGCATAAACACCTAACATGATTGAAAAAATATACTTTTTGGAGTCTTCTTCTATGGCTCTCCGGTCCGTATTCGGTCCATGGCCTCCTCAATTCTCCTCTTCCATTCGGTCCTCTGTTAGGTCCGTCTGTCTGAGGCTTTGATTGAGGTTCCGAAACATCTTCCTTTTTACGGTGCGAGGTTGTTAGCCTTGCGACCAACCCCCAAACTGGAGGACCAGGGTACCTGTCGTAGTCTGATCTCTGCTCCTCGAGGGGATACATTGCCATTCAAAAGGTGTTCTTCATGAGAAATGCCTAAATATGAATGATATGACATGTGGTACACAGTGCAATACATTGTATTTCAGAAACAGTGTACGGACCTCTTGTACTCCTGTTTTTGCTTATTTTGTCATGTCACAATTTACATATTGCAACAGTATAAACGCTCTGTTCTGTATTCTGTATCACAGACATTGTTCTTCAGAACCAGAATTAAAACTAACTCTTTGATCTCAATTATATTGGTATTATGAGATAGTTATGCCATGGTACTAGCAGCCAAACTACTGATTTTTAGGTACAGGAAATTGAGGTCCAAAGACTCCAAAGTGCCAGTTTCACCTCGTGTGTGAGTTCAACAGGTAACATGGTACATTACACATAAAATGGAACCAGTTTGCATCCACCGAAATCAAGACCATCGCTATTAATATGTGGTCAGAAAGTTACCTGCTCATGCATATTAACTAATATTCTCTGTGGCTTGTTATTTATTCCCTAATCCTGATTAAAGATATAAAGTTGTGGATAAAATCGTAGCCACTTGTACAATGAGGGTTGTGATCTTAAGAAATTAGAATTAGAGAGTGTGAACTGGAGTCATCTGGCTCAGGATGGGGACCAATGGTGGGAATTTATGAGTATAGTAATGAACCTTTGGATTATATAAAAGGCAGGGAATTTCCTGAATACCTGAGCGACTGTTAGCTTCACAAGAAGGAATCTACTGCCTGGAGTTAGTTTAAGATCACTAATGTTTAAGGGATCTTAATATCAAAACTGGAAATACTCTTTATTGTGTAAGATTTGAGGTTTTCACAGTGGTAAGTCTGAAGATTGCTGTTTTCTGGGTTGTTGCGCTGTGTAGTCTGGTCGATGTTAACCAACGTTTCAGAGGTCATACTGCCTCTGTCATCAGGGCGGTGAGTATGAAGATTTCTGTCTTCTGGGTTGTTGCGCTGCGTAGAGGGTCGATATTAACCAACGTTTCAGAGGTCATACTGCCTCCGTCATCAGGGCGCCCTGATGATGGAGGCAGTAGGACCTCTGAAACGTTGGTTAACATCGACCAGACTACACAGCGCAACAACCCAGAAGACGGAAATCTTCTCACTCTTTATTGTGTTTATAAAAAGTTTGCAAATAGTATAATAATAATAATAATTTATTTACATTCCATGGATCCATAAGACAGTCAGATGACAATAGGATGTGGAAAAAGTCATAATAATAATAATAATACAAAACAAAGTATTCACCTAGAGAAATTATAAGCTACAAATAGATCTACCCATTACACACAAGAAAAATTTATCATTTATTTGTAAACAACATAAATTCATTGACAGAGTAAAAGGAGTGTGTAATTAAGTATCCTTTTAGCTGTAAACTGATGTGAACGTTCTTTGATTTGTTACAGCAAGTGAAATCTTTGAATGGATTAACAGAACTCATCTGTTGGGCATGTCGACTTGTATTTAATGTAAGTCACATCACTGAAGTATATGCTTGAACTAACAGAAATTTAAAGGACCTTGCCCCTTCTAATAATAATAATAAAAAAACAGAGTAAAATATGGTTTAAAGTTTAAATACAATGAAAAATCTGAGCCGATGGAAATGCATACTAATATTTTATGTTAAGCCTGTCTGATATATATATATTGTGTTCAGTGTTGTTTATTATTTGTCACCACACCTTCGCAAAATTGTTCTTATATACATTATACATTTTCATTGTTAGTTTCCTCACATATCTGGGTATTGAAGATTTCTTTCTGTATCCATATACAAAAATAATTGTCTCTGAACATCTGTAACTCAGGAGTGGAATATACCCTCACCAGTGATGTAGATAATTTAGAGTTTGCTGTTAAAACCTACAGGTTAGTCACGACTGGGAACAAAAATTTTTGTGCATATTATTTATTTCTTCCTGTTTGTTTATGTGCTCCCTGATGTCTAGCGGTTAGAACGCTGGCCTTGTAATCTTGGGGTCTCGGGTTCGATTCCCGGCGGTGCCCGAATTTATAACTTGTGTTGGGCAAGGCCGTGGTCTAGGCAACACGGAGTTTCCCCGGTTTCTCCGTGGCATCTCAACAATTACTCCATTCACACACAGAAGAAGGCAATGGCAAACCACTTCTGGATCATCTGCCAAGAACGTATATGAACAGGTCCCAGTCCGAGAAAAGGATGGAAGGATCCTGTTCATATGGACCTGTCGTCAGACAGAACACTAAATAATAATAATGATGTACTTACCATGCTTGCTGCCATCTGGCACATGCATAAGTCATTGTTGCGGTGGGTCGAGACTATGCTAAAATTAAAAAAAGAGATGATATAAAGAAGTAACACAAATAAGAGGCAAGTGGGTCAGTAACAGATATACACGTTTTGAGATATACTGGACTTCACAACTCTAGAAGTTGGTAACTCTTTTTACAGCAAGACAGCTCAATTTTAAGCTACAATTCTGCATGTCTTATTATGCAGATTGCTGGTCTAATGTGTGTACAGTCCTTGTACTCAACATGGAAAGAGGAGAAGGTGGTTCTAAGGAGACTGCAAGCCTTGAACATGGTTTGTATGGATATATATTTTTTAAAATATTATTTTAACAGTATAAGTTTCCCCTTAATTTATCCCTTCCCATTTTGTTTACCAAGACAATAACAACCATTGCTAAATGCAAAAGTATATCCTTTTCACTAAAATTTCTTATATTCTGAAGAGTGACTGCAGTTTGTAGTAGGCCATTTTTATGTTAGATTTATGATTGTGACAGTCTATCTTAAAGACTGTAATTTGGTTTCCTGCCGACAAAAGTATGTAAGGCATAAGCTGTATTATATTTTCTGAGTAACAATGTCATGTGAATAAGGGCACTTTTCGCAACCAATAATGTGTGGACAGCTGCCATTTGAGTGGCCATTATTTATTTCAATCTCATGGTTGAGAAAGTATTTTATAATTAATGTATTTCAATCCCATTTAGCAACTAAATAGCTTGTGTTCAGCATTACTGTTGTTTATATATCAGATCACATTTGTCATACCTAAAACAAATACAATAATATAAAGTCTGGTTAGATTCTATTAAACACAAAAAATTGAGACGTTGTAGAAAAAAATATAACCAAAATATAAATGAAATATTTTATCTTATGTGAAGTATTTTTCGGTTTGGTATTATACACTTATTGAAATACAAAAAGAAATGTATTTATACTCTGAAGTGAAGGAATAATTATTATGGATAAATATGAATTATATTTAATACAAGATGACACCTTTAAGTGTGTACCTACCAAAACACATATCATCCAGAACTATCAGATACTATTGTTACCGTAACATACTGATTGGTGGGTGGTGTACATTACTGTAGGCACTGCTTACTTAGGATTGCATCTTCTGAGGTTAGATTATGGAGATATGAACTTGACTGAACTGGTTGTGAGTAGGATTCATGTGCAAGCATTTGTGAATATGTTATGAATCTTTAGGTTTTTGTAATAATATGGAATTTCTTGAGCACTTGAGTTCCTAGCAACTGCTAAAGAAAGTCATCTGTCATGGTGTTATGAAGTTATGTAGTATGCCAAACAAAAGTAAGTTCACACTTACATATTTGCATGTTGAAACCCTTCCATTATAAAATAAACATGTCTCAATAAAATCTTTGAAAAAGAAGAGTTTATACAAAAATTCATATAGACTGTACACATGTTTCACACAGTACCTAATACAAAATACAGAGTTATTGATTGTTAAAGCAGGTGGGACGTATAGTTCCATTGAACTTTAAAGGATTAATATAAAGTTTCATATGTGGCAGGCTTCCATCCTTGTGGAGAGTGGAAACAGTGCTTCCAATGTAGCAGGCAATGGACATCCAAAGAACGGAATAGTTCAAGATGCTGGTTACACAAATGCTGCGTTTGTGGGATCAGCCAGTAATCTTGGCAACATAACATCAGTTGCCAGCAGACATAAAACAACCAGGTACGTTCTATGTTTGTGTCCTTTGTATTCTGTCTTGAAATTTGAACCTGGGCCAGCCATCTTGTGTTCATCAAAGATGGAGATTCATCCAGATTGTTATCAATGAATACATTAGCTGTACATAACATTTGTATATTTATATTAAGTTTTGTGAGTGCACTTTGGATGTCTTTATTCTTTCTAACAAGAAGCAAAGAATGTGCAAGGAGATGAAAACTGTTTACTTTTTATAGAGTGAACAAACCAACAACTATTAACACTATAATGGACGCTATTGCCATACGCGTTTCGACCTCAAGAGGTCATCATCAGTGGCATCAGGGAAATTAATACATATAGTCAAATGGTTCGAGCAAATTTCATAATTAAAATAAAAAGTAATTGACAAGATGACTGCACTAGATGCTGTTATTCACAGGAGTAAAACTCGCACTTAGCTGTTGATTCCGTTGTACGGTGGCTGTTGCTGGTCTAGGCGAGCTGTACTTGCGTCGTCTGTAGCTGTGAACTCCAGAACCGTCGGCGAGAGACTGTCAGTTGGAAATGCGTGGGTATATATAAACTTGAAATCAGGGTGGCCAACTATTGAAAAATTACTTTCTCCTGTTTAATGCTAGGTCAAATAATACGTTAGATCTTTGGTGTTTTGTTCGTTGATGATGGCTTTTTGTTGACTACATTTGTATATATGGAATTTTTCTAAGATATCTAGCATTTTACCTTTAGGAGCTATTCTTAATATGTTCATGATAGTGTTAATAGTTGTTGGTTTGTTCACTCCATATTCTAATACACTACACGGTATGCAAAGTTTTAAGATTGTTTACTTTTTATAAAGAGCATTACTCTAATACCATGCATCATCCTCATTGCTAGATCACCAGTGGCTCATAATCGCATAAGACTTGGCAGTCATTACCCCAGCAACCAACAACACTTCAGAGTTCTTAATGTCCCAGGCATGGTGAGTGAATTCAACACTGTGACTTTCAATGGAATGCTTGCTGCCGGCATATTGAAAGATATCGAGCCACCCCAGTACAGGCTCAGTAGGTCACAGTCACTAGGAGACCTCAGTAATAGTGACCTCTGGAGAATGAACTCTTATACAGCAGTGGATTATGTACCTGTGAATTCAACCCAAAGCTTAGATAGAAGAATGCTAAGATACAACACTAGATTAAGACGTGCAGGTTCAATGGAAGAGCTCAATAATTTGCGATATTGTCACAATGGTAGTAGCAGTTTGTGGTGTGAGGGAAGGGTGTACAATGTTTTGCAGCCGCACAATTTTTGCCCGTATGACCAACCTAAGTTTGTCAACAAGAGCAGGACATCTCTGTCCGAGTCTGATGATCTGCAGAAGTACCGTGATGTTGCACTGTGACTTACCATCGGTGGGTGTCAGTATGTGATGTTACCTAACAAAGACTGCCAGAAAGTCATCTTCAATTGTAGTGTTATGATTATTTATTGGAGTTGTACAGCTTGGAGCAAGACACAGTAATCCCTCACCCGTTGTAATGTTGCTTAAAGATTTATATAATTCTTTCTTGAATCTGGACATCTGACTCATATGCAAGGTAACAAACATGGGATGTAACCAAATATCATTTGAAACTAACAGCTACTCTAGCCCGAACATTCATTATCCAATATTTGTCACACATCTTCTTCCCATATATATATATATACTACACTTCTATATGCACAACAATTTCAATTTCCTCACATTTTTGTTATTACTTTTAAGTATCCTGCAGAAAGTATGACACTGAAAAATGATGCTGTGTTAAACTGTGAAGTTAAAGAAACTCAAATGAGATCACTCACGGTTTTTGTATTTCTGATCAATAACATGATCGTGCCATGATAAGGTAGTGAAAAGAGTTACGCAAAGATAAAATTCTATGACAATAGTAGAGAGGGGGGATTGACACTGAAAAAAATAACAAGTAAATAGAGTGTTTTCAGCTGTGTTCCCTACATTTACATTTGGTATGGGATTACTATTAACTGTCATTCCAAGTGATATGAAATTTTGTGTTTGTTATTATACTTTGAAGATTTCTGTCTTCTGGGTTGTTGCGCTGTGTAGTCTGGTCGATGTTAACCTCTGAAACGTTGGTTAACATCGACCAGACTACACAGCGCAACAACCCAGAAATCTTCATACTCACCGCTGTGAAAACCTCAAATCTTACTTATTATACTTTGTTGTTCAATGCAGTATGAAAAAATGAGAATGGTGTTCATGTTCAAAATATATTATTTGTTGTTACATTATGAATTGTTTTATTTTTATGTACTTCATAAATACATTAATTTATGTCTAATTTGGATTTGATAATTATTTTACAATATTGTGAAAGATAGCCACGGTGGTCTAGCGGTTAGAACGCTGGCCTTGTAATCCCGGGGTCTCGGGTTCGATTACCGGCGGTGCCCGAATTTATAACTTGTGTTGGGCAAGGCCGTGGTCTAGGCAACACGGAGTTTTCCTCCGTGGCATCCCAACAATTACTCCATTCACACACAGAAGAAGGCAATGGCAAACCACTTCTGGATCATCTGCCAAGAACGTGTATGAACAGGTCCCAGTCCGAGAAAAGGATGGAAGAATCCTGTTCATATGGACCTGTTGTCAGACAGAACACTAAATAATAATAATAATTGTGAAAGATGCAAGACAAACTGTCACATTCCAATACTTTGCTTCTGTCTTGCATTCCTAAGCTTAACATAAGTTTGTGAATTTGGCTAGTATGAAAGATTAGTTCCATCTGGTTCTGTAAGAGACAGTAAGGAGGGGAGGGGCAAAACCTTATTCTTATCCTTGCCAAGATGACTGCTTATTATTTCCAGAGTGCAAGCTGCTTCATCATTTATGTGCAATAAAATAATGACAGGATAAAGGGAATGCTTAGCTAGCTGATCATTCAGAGAAGAGGATGTACGAGGCGCGTCCCAAAAGTAAGTTTCCCACTCGTCCCACAGCTAGCAAACCTTATATTGCGCGAAGCGACTGTGCGTACGTGATAGAGCAATGACGTAGCATGGCGCATGCACTAACGGCACTTCCCGCGTTCTCACAGTAGCATCGTTACAGCTGTTGAAGATGGAGGTTCTTATTCCAGCTCCCGCCGACTGTGAAGTGCGGTCAGTGATAACGCTAGGCCGCACACGGCTCGACGGACAGCAAGTCTCCTGCAGGAGTTCAGCTGGGAGGTGTTTAATCATCCACCCTACAGCCCGGACCTCGCTCCCAGTGATTTCCATCTTTTCCTACACCTCAAGAAATTCCTGTCCGGTCAGCGTCAGCGTTTTGAGAATGACAGAGAGGCGGAGATGGTTGTCACACAGTGGTTCCAATCCCAGGCGGTAGACTTCTACGACACAGGTATTCAAAAGTTGGTCCCACGGTATGACAAATGTCTCAATTCCGGTGGCGAATATGTTGAAAAATAGCTGGACACTTGCTGTATCTGTTGCAATAAATATTTCCATGAAATTGTGTTTTGTTTCTGTAAACGGCCCCAGGGAAACTTACTTTTGGGACGCGCCTCGTATTTATTGGTCAGGCCTTATACTGTTTTGAATAACATTATGATCGAACTTGAATATCTGAGGGGTTTGCTGGAAAATGTAGGTTGATGGTTGCAGGCAGATTATTGACATACATGAAGAAAAGCAGAGTATCAAGTATTGAACCTTGAAGATCTCGCATGTTTTATAACACCCCAGTTTGAGTAGGTGATATGGTATGAATCTGATAATTTAATTTCTTCTTACTGTTTCCTGTCATGTAGGTAAGATTAAAACCACTGTCCAGCTATACCCATAATACCATAAAAACTTAGTTTTGTCAATAATAATTCATGATTTACACAATCAAATGCTTTAGTAAGATCACAAGATATTCTGCCAACATGCGGTTTGTTGTTAAGTGCACATACGACTTCATTTGTATAGTTGAATGGAGCTTTATTTGTTGAGACTTTCTACTAAATCCAAACTGTTCATCTGCAAAGATGTTGCTTGAGATTAAGAAAAGAAGTATTGTATAAAAATTTTATACATGACTTTCTCAAATATTTTAGAGAATGCTGTTAGTAATGAAATTGGTCTGTAATTGGATATGAAAGTTTTTTCCCCTTTTTATACAGTGGTCTCACTTTTGAATATTTAAGGCATTCTGGGAAAGCTACTATTGCCATTGATTGATTGCACAGGTAACATAAAGGAGCACTAATATAGATTGCACAGCTTTTACGTAACTTAGTTGATATTCCATCATAACCACGTGAATATTTTGATTTGAGAGAATTTATTATACTACTTTCAATTTCATTTGCTGTCTTGGGTGTAAGATTTATGTTTGGGGAGGCTTTAGAAATAGCTTCAGCTAGATATTTTGTTGCATCTTACCGAGTTTCTGGTGTCATTGTTTATTGTTTCTGCGACTGTTAAGAAGTAAGTATTAAAAAAGTTTGCTATGCATTTAAGACTCTTTATTACATTTTTATTTATCTTTATTGATGGTGTCTCTTCTTCTGTATTTTTGTCTCCTGTTTTGGTGGGAAAACTTGTTTAATAAATTCTTAGGAAGATGTTTTGGAATGTGTTAAATTTTGAACTTACGTACATCATGGTTGTTTAATACTGATTCACAGTTTTAATTACTTATGTGTTGTAAATTCTGTAACAGTGTCATTATTTATAAGTCTAGTTTTAACATAATTATGACTGTTGGAAGTTGACTTTATATTTTTTATGACTAGAAGTTCAGCATAATGATGAGATAACTCATTTACCACAGGTTCAATAGAAATATGATCTTTCATAAAACTGTCTATAACAGCATTATAAATGGCAGTACTACAGTAATTCTGAATTCTCGTGGGGAAATTAAGTACTGACATGACATTAAATGATGTTAGTAGAGAGTTAAACACTGGAAACTTTCATGAAGATAATATTTATGTTACCACAGATGAAAACTTCTGATTTAGGTTTACAGAGATAATTTGTGATGATTTCTAAGTTGTTAGTTGAAAATCACCTGTGGGTCATCTGTATATAGATAGGATATACATTAAGGAAAACTGTATTCTACTTGCACAGTACATCCTAAGTCCTGTTTCTTGTAATGGTGATTTATATATATATACACACACACAGTAAAACCCCTCAAGTTGGACACTCCTATATCCTGGACACCCCTTTATATTGGACACTTTTAATTGAAACCAGCGAATATCCTATAATTTTACATGTCCACAATACTCTATATTTTGGACACCCCTTTATCCTGGAACTTGAACACCCCTTTTGTTGTAAGTTGGACACGTTTACGCACTTAGCTTCAGTGCTTTTCAGGGAAACTTTTTCAGTTACATATTTTGTTATTTTGAATTTCTGACTGATGAATGCCTCCTCTCTGTAGGATTATCTTATGGACATTGAACCCATCATTGGAATGCATTGTTGAACCCTTTACTGGACTACAGTATTGTAGAAGACACAGTTTTAACTCCATCAGTACTGTGCTTGCATTTGAGTTCAGACTGTGTTAACAGAAATGGAATTTTTCGTTTTGCGATGGGGAAGTGAAAATTGGTGGAATTAACTTTAGAAAATGTTATTGAGGCTGGGGTGTAATGTGCAATGCATGGGAGTGGGCTTCAAAAGATTATTATTAATACTATTGTCATTAATTCTTAATTCAAGTAAGCCTACAGTAGTTAATGTATGTAAGTAAATAGATTATATTATCATTAGACCACAGTCTGATTTTTCTCTTTTCCTCTATCTTGGACACCTCTGTAAGTTGGACACATTTTCATGGAACCCCAAGTATCCAACTTAGAGAGGTTTTACTGTATATATGATTGAATTATAAGTCATTTATTACAGACACTCACTCTTCCACGATCGTTAAATCTCTTGAATACATAATATTGATCATTTAAATGACTGTAATTCTAGTTTTCTATGCCAAACACAATTTATTGTAAGAAATTCCAATTGTTCGTCTCCACTCTGTGCTAATCGGGCTAGTCTCGAACGGAGCCAGCGGGATCCACAATCTACTTTCCTTAATAGCTTGTGCCCATGGGTCGCAGCACCATCGCAGAACTGCTTGAGAAGTCTCAAGTACAGTCTACGAATTGTACGCTTACCGTTAGTTGGTCTGTGCTGTAGTCTCTGGTTTAAACGCCGTTTTCGCGTCCGTTATTTATGTCGAATGGTAACGTGTGTTCTGTGGAACGTACATATCACTGTCAGTTTTGGTAGGAAATTTTGTGAGGGAAAGTAATTCGCGTTGTGGAGTTTTTTTTATTGATTTATAATCGTTCTACGTTCATGGTCGTGTTAATGTGTGTAACTTTGAATATATTTAGAAAAGAGAGGTCTGTATTTGAGAGAATTTAATGTACTGTATTTATAGTAATAAAAGTGAAATGTGTAATCCCGTTTAATATGAATGGAGATTTAGTACTGTCCACAGTATTAGTTTACGTAATTCTTGGCATGAAAGGTAGTTATGTTTAAATTTTTATTTTTGTTTCACGTGTAGGAATTTATTTACGCCATGAATCGTTGGTTGTGTTTATGAGTTCCGACAGATTATTTTTTAAAGCCAGTCTCCTAAATCTGATTCAGTTTTTTACGTAAAATGGCGTTCTTTTCATTATTGTCGAACTGCCTTTGCATGTTTTGATGAAAAAAAAACCGTGACGAAAAGAGCAACCGGTATCTTATTGTAGTTAGACACTGAAATTACTTTTGTTACAAGTACCATTCTGGCAGCTGAATATCATTTGGTGGAGTGTATTTTTGATTTGAAGAAGTGTTCAGTTGCACTTTTCTAATTTAACATTACTGCACCATAACCAAAATAGTTTCTATAACTTAAAAGGGAAAATTGTGAAGTGCAGCTTAAAATTCAAATGTATGACAGGATTCTGATTTCTCAGGGTATTTTGCAGGTGTACCCTTGCATCCAGTCTTGTTAGTTGTGTATAACACTATAATAATGTGTATTATACAGTGTGAAGAATGTTTTGTGCTAATATTATAATTTGATAGTTTGTAGCTAGTGGCAGACTTCTTTTTATTTTTTTCTTGCAGAATGAGACTGTTTAATTAACTCTTAAATTTCATCACATGTTCAATTTTTAATGTTAGAACACATGCTTTATACTGTAATTGAAGAGTTCTGAAAGGCAGAAATTTTGATTTTAGTGTGGTATGTGTTGTAAGACATACTAGTGAGTGTTCATGGCTCATTCACATTTGTTGAGTTCCTGTGATTCTTGCTGTCATTTGTGTTGTCTTGTTGTAAATTTGTTCAGGCATTTTCATTGTGGACTCTAGTGTTACAGGTTTTTTCTTGTGATCTTCCTCTTGTACTTTGCCTTTCCAGATTTCTAGCTTCAGATACATGCTGTAGATTTCGGTAAACAGGGTGTGGTCCAAGTCAGAGTACAGTATGTCACATTTAGAAAATAACTAGAAATGTAGTACAGTCACAGAAACACATCCCAATAACAAAACACACTACAACATACTTTATAGGCTTGCTTACAGCTTAGTATTGCAAAAATGACTTGTTAGTTTTACCCCTGTCTGCCCGTCTGCTTGTAAAAGGTGTAGTACTGATGAACAGGTTTCATGAAGTGTTATGTCTGAGAATTATACTAAATGTTGACATTCTAATTTTGGTTAAAATAGAGCAGCAGTAATGGGCACTTACATGATCTAAAAATGTTTTTGAGTGCAGAATTGACTAGGGAATCCTCCATGATGATGTCATATAGTCAGATAGGTGCCATTGTCCATAGACAGCTCTGATGTCATTGGCATTATTCACAAATGTAGAAGGTCAGGTTGATGCAAATAATTGAATATGCTTGAAGTATGTTTATTAGCAAATAATGTACCAAATGAATGAAATGGATCACTGTGCATACAAATTCCACACATTTAATGTAGAACTACATAGAATAACTGTCCTGGAGCTGATGTTGGTTCTGTGAGTAGTAGTGTAGATGTACTTCTTCTTCTTCTTCTTCATCATAACTACCACGACCATGACAATGATTGTGATGATGAAGTACATTCAGGATGAATGCTTGGGATATTCCTGTTTTCCTTGAATGTGAGCTTCTCAAAGATTCTCGTTTCTCAGCAATAATTATGGCATCTTCAGTGGCTGGCATTTGTGCACTGTGTATTATCTGCATTATACACATGCAGGAGGTGTAAGACTTATGTTTCCTAAAGATGCTCTAGTTGTCTAAACACATTAGTGACTGGATGTCACCAAGGATAACGTTGTGTATATTACCATGGTACATTTATATCTTGGATGTCACAGACACCCAGATTTAGGAGGATGTTGCCGTATTTATTCCGTGTGTATTACATGAACCTTTGGTCACAGCTATGCTGTATTGTACTCTGTGTGTCTAAATATTACTGGGTAGTACATGTTGCTGTGTTTGATGGTGACATGTATTTTTGAAACTAAACATCACATGACATTTATTGTTAAATTTATGCCACACGTTTGTGTACAAGGAGAGCTTGTGTGCAAATTTTTGTTCATCCTGTCTTATTATGTAATGAATCGATTTATTGTAAGATTTGAGGTTTTCACAGCGATGAGTATGACGATTTCTGTCTTCTGGGTTGTTGCGCTTTGTAGTCTGGTTGATGTTTACCAATGTTTCGGAGGTCATACTGCCTCTGTCATCAGGGTGATTCATCATCGCAACAACCCAGAAGACAGAAATCTTCAATTGATTTATTGTTTGAAGAACCTATTGCTCTGAATGTTATCAGGGAAGATGATTGTGTGTGTTTGTTTCAGGTATAACTGAAAAGAAAGATGCTAGCGTCATCACAGCAATTTTGTGTCAAGTGGAACAGTTACAGCTCAAATCTACAAAATGTGTTTCCACGTCTTTTAACCAGTGAACATTTTGTGGACATAACACTGGCTTGTGAGGGTCAGATGATTAAGTGTCATAAAGTTGTATTATCAGCATGCAGCACATATTTCGAGAATCTCCTCATTCATAACCCGTGTCAGCATCCCATTATCTTTATGAAAGACATGAAACATCGGGAAGTTCAGGCTCTTGTGGATTTCATGTACAAGGGGGAAGTGAATGTAAGTCAGGAGGAGTTGAACTCTTTGCTCAGAGCTGCAGAAGCATTACAGATTCGTGGATTGTGTGGTTCAGACCATTCAAATGTAGGAAATCAGCAGAACTCACCAAGGCAGCAGGTGGGTGAGAACAGGCTGCCAGCTGTTTCATTACCTCATGATACTGTATTATCAGGCAGAGAATCCCCGCCCTTCAAACGAAGAAGAACCGTGGCAGAAGAACAGGAGCAGACATCTAAAGTTGCACCATCCCAAAACAACAGAGCTTCCATAGGTTCTTCTTCTTCCTTGATGGAAGTTAATAATTTGCCAGTCGCTGCGACACCGTCCAGCCATAACACTTTTTTGGAGACTGACTCTTATTCTGACCATGTAGAGAATAAGGTAAGTACTTCATTAGTTTTCTTCTACCGAAAGGTGTGAAAATGTTGCACAGAACTCCATAATTATTGTAGTCTTTGGTTTTGATTTTGTTTGACCTGTTTATTCATATGGAAAAGTTCTATGTTCCTTCTGCTCTTGATCATTTAAAAATTTTGTGGGATACATTCAGTCTTTTGCACCATAATACCTGGGAATATCTTTCAGATAGTTGTAAGAAGATAAAAATTATTATGTTTATATACTTTTCTTATCTTAACCTTTCTCTTCTCTTTGACATGCTTAATATTACTGTAGGCCTGGGCGTCATATGCTAATGACTGGTGTACTCAGAATGTTTTTTTTTATTCCAAGCAAGAATAATATATCATTATGAATATCTGTTTTCATGCATTGATTGCAAGACTATCTTGAAGCATTCAGCAGATGTTTTTAGCCCTGTGTTACAATCATCTCTGTCTTGAAGTAAATTATATTTATGAGAACATATTAGAACACCTTAATTTTCACACCCTAAGCAGTAGGAGGCACCACTTAAATGTGCTCTTTTTTGTTACAAATTCTATGCTTCCTTACTTGAAACTGTTGACATTCACACTGATTGGATAGGAGGCTGGGTGGATGCAGAGGCTAGAGGAAAAGTCCTCTGCCCCTATTGGGAATCGAATCCCGGTCATCCAGTCCGTAGTCAGTCACTATACTGACAGAGCAACCTGGGTCAATGAATGAATATTAACAATTTTAACAACAACCATGAAAATAATGTCACATATTATAATACCCAAGAATTTTATGTTATTTTAATGTGTTGAATGTGTTTGGTAATTCATAATGTGAAGCTTTCGCAGCGGCTGCCATTAATAAATTCTACTCTGGCCATCAGCAGTGTCAGATGATTAAAACTGCATAGTTTCACTATTTGCATTCAAAATATGCAATCTATGATTTTGTCTATTTTTTTATTGCAGAAGGTAATAAAACAAGAACTGGATATGGAAAATTGTTACATTGAAGGGGAAGTAGAGGCAGATGGCCCAGATGAGGACTACGGCTTCGAACATCAGGTGAGTGTTCCAGTAAGAAATTTATTTATTCCATTTTGTGGTTAATCAGAATCTGGATTCGGAGAGTGGAAATGAGTGTCAGTAAATATGAATATTTACAGCGTGTATTGTCCATCCACGAATAATTAAACATAAATAATTTAGACTGATTTTTGAAAGTATGTACACATTATAATCCATAATATATTTTAAGTTTATCCTCCAGCTGACACTGCAATTGAGCACTTCCAAAGTACAAGTCATATGCATCCTGCTTGATCAAAATAATTGAAACCTCCTTCTGACATTATGATCAAGGAGAAAAGTAGCACCAAACATGTCAGAAAATATATATTTTCTTTGATTTTACTTACTGCTTACAAGAGGGAGTTGTCCCTGTTCAACATCATACTGAGGAAATGAGCTCTGTCTTTCATTAGTGGAGGTGTGGGCAAAGTACAAAGTAGCATGATAACAGAACAGAAAATTTTGTCAGGCTAGTATATATTCCAGTTCTAAAATAGTGTGCTAAATTATTCATTCAGCCCTATTATGCAATGTAGTATGTTTCTATGTAGCCAAAACCCTGTGTTTTTGATTAGGTTTTATGTTCCCCCATCTACCACTAGTTTTACGAAGACTGCAACCAACTAGCGAGACCTCAGCTCATCTTGGCGTTGTTGGGTACCATACCATGAAGGTGTAACGTTTCTTAATTTCATTATAAATGGGAATGGGAAATAATTGGGGAAAGAACCACTGGTGCCTTTTGGTTATGTTCGCTGAGTTCCAGTTCCATTGTTATTTTGGTGGTGGGTGAAAGTGTCCCAATATCTCTGCCGAGAATCACCGTCTGGTCGTTTTACTGACTGAAATAACAGTACTCATAATGAGCATTTAGATTTTATTGTTAGAAGGAGTAGTACTAAGTAGCATGGTGCAGTAATTAATTTAATTCTGTCTCACATTTCAGGATGATTCTGACAGCAATAATCGTGAAGATGTTCTTCCTGCACCATCATTGGATCAACCTGGGCCCTCTGGATTGATGTCAGGTCAGGGAATTGCAGCCTTGGACAAAGCTACTTCAGGTAATGTGCATTCTTTGTTTATGTTTTGTGAAAGGGTAATTTCCATCAGTTACTGTGAGGAGCGTGAGAGAGTAAAGTTTTTGTTATGCACATGGTAAAAATACAAACTGTGTGTTTCTTAGAGAAGTAGGATGAGAGAGAGTGGATTTATCTATGTCAGGGTAGGGACCAGTTGCTCACTTAAACTTCAGGGCATTGGCGTACAAGCCAATGTTTTTTATCGTGAGTTTGTAAGATGTAGATTGGAAAACTTGTCTTCTATAAATATTTAGAACGAATGATCATGTGTGGTGCATGTTGTCTGACAATATGACATGTCAAATTAGGAACCTCTCTCCTTTGTTTATGTGGAGTTATTTTTAATGTATTATATTATTTACCATTTTTACAACTTATGTGGGGGTGAGAAAATAAATAAGATTGAGGAGAGATAAGCCACATGATCGCACCAGATTTTGTCAACAGCAGTGATGATGATGATGATACTAGTGATGACCATTACAATGATGTGATAAACTGACAAAGTGTTTTGATTGAAAAGAGCATCCTGTTATGTAATGTTCTGTGAGGGGTTCAGTATTATTTTGTTTTGACTCTCTGTTAAGACATTTTATAAAGGGGGATTTCGTTGCTGGGTTTTCGCAGTAATCTCTAGTTTGAGTACAGTGTTTGCCTCTCAGTTAGCTCTCACTTGCAAGTGACAACATGTTTATTTCAGTGAGCTTAGTGCAGTTCATCTTTCACAGAATTGTAGTGAATATATTTAACATTTTACTAGCGACAATGTCTCCAGTGTTATTTACATTTCTAATTCATCTGTAAAATTGTTCTGCAAATTTAATTTTACTTAGTAGAAGAATTTCTGGAGGTCCCAGGGATTGCATTATGCCCACAGTCATTTGGGAATATGTGGTCTAACTGATTTGATGTATTTATTTAGAGTTCACATTTCTTTCACCAATTTAGTCTTGGAAAGTGTCTTGTGTAAAATACGATTACAGATCACATACTACTTGTAGTTTTATTCTGATGACAGACAGTCACAGAGATGTGTTTTTTATATGAGCAGATTGGTGTGAAAGGATTATGTTGGGGCAAAAATGGAATCTTTCAAGGAATGAACTGATTTTGTACAGATATTGAGATAGCTGTAGGTGAATTAAATTGGGAAGTTTTCATAAAAGTTATCTCATATTCAGAATTTTGCATTTCATCTCTTGGCAATACATGATCAATTATAAATATAGTTGGTTGTTCTCAGTTTCATGAAAGTTATGTTCTGGTGCTTTGCAGAAAATTTTATGGGTGGATTTAATGAACCATTGTCTACATGGAGGTTGTTATATCATTTTTGTTGATTACTTTCAAACTAGACAAGCAGTCATCAGTATTTTTAAATACAGTTTATCATTTAACTGGTCCATTAGTATGGGTTATATGTTGAATACTGTTCAGTTTTGAGCATATTAGGGTTTGTGTAGATGGCTTTCTTCAGGGTTGTACTGCCATATAGTCTGGTAGAAGTTCACCAACATTTCAGAGGTCCTTGCTGCCTGTATCATCAGGATGATGAGTAAGCTGTATGCACGTGGAATCACTTGTGATATAGGAACCGGTCAGTCATGGCAGAACCATAACTGGACCAGTGGGAAGTTGGGTCAAGATTGGACGAGGGCCAGTAGAATGGGGGGGGGGGGGGGGGGAAGGGGTGCATGCCACAGCCTAGTCAGAAGGAGGGGGGAATGTCATGCAAGAGTGCAAGAGAATGAGGTTAAAGGAGGCGGCCCTTATGAGGGCCCCTCGGGGACCAGTAGGTGGATCGCCAGACATAAGGAAGTGCATTTAGATGTAATGAGGAGAGCAAGGAAGAAAATATACAGAGAGAAAATGTACATGACATAAGAAGTTGAAGAGAGGAATAAGAGGAATTTTTGTGTTTCTGAAAATTTGATTGTTATTTTGTTTTGAAATTGTAATAGCTGTTACATGATAAGGAATGTTAAAAACAAAGATTTTTATCAACTTCTATTATATATCACTGAGAAATCTCCAGTTGCATACGTCATTCCGAGGAACCGATTTTGCACTCGCGACTCACGTTCAGTGCATCAGACACATGCAGATGTTTAGTTACTGGTAACAGTGATATGCTTCTGTCCCTTGAAAGTGCCATACTTTCTTAGAGTTCAAATTCATTATAGCTATGTATGTTTTTCTTCTACATTTATTGGCTCTAACAATATTTTTTGTTCCTTTAAAATGCTTCTACTATCTGAATACCTATAGCTCCTCAATGTAACTGGTCCTGTGGCTTGCTGGAAAAACTGGAGAGTTTCATGACAATTTTTCCAATCTTCTTGACACAACATCCAGTCACACATCTTGATCTTATAATGCACTAAATATCATCGAAGGCCATCATACCAGAACTAACTTTACAAAGAACATGATAATGCACAAACTGGACAAATTTTAGCAACAGCTGTCGTGCTGCTGACACAGTAAGGTTACTACAACAATATAACATAACCTCTGATGTGCTCATAATGTTGACGGCAGAGCAAGTTTGCCAGTCTCATTGCTTGTTGAATATCTGTCTTGTGCCATACAATGTTCAAGACTGTTCTTGTTCTTTAAAAAGTTTTCTGTAAGTTTTTTGATTAGATCTCATGATTGACATTATTTTCTTGTAAAAGAATAACTTTGACTGTCTTACAAGTTTAGTTGATCAGAGTGACGTTAAAAGTTTTCAAGAATATGGCTGCATACAGAATGCTGCCTCACAAACATTTGTTTTTTTATGGATAACAGGAGTGTGTGTGTTTATAATCCATACACGTGCATGCAATTTTGTTTGATGATTGTAGGTGCACTCATTTTGTTTTCAGTGAAGCAGGTAGGTTGCCTTTTCTTTACGTAGAGATAATGTAGTTTGTGTTTGTTAGCGAGAGGAGTCGGCTCCCAGATCGTGACTTCTGTACCAAAAGGTTGTAAATATTCTCATACCAGTTCCTCTCCTTGCAGCCAGCATGAATAACTCATAATTAAAATATCATGCACATTGATTATTAGTTAGCATTGTCAGACTGGAGTATGAGGTTGTTGGGAATAAAATTCTTATTAAGCTGTAGGTTACCAACCTAATGGATGTCATCCAAAATGTGGATTCTTTCATGTACCTGAGTGAGATGGTCGGAAGCTAGAATGTTGCAAAACCACATCTGGCAGCATGGGCCACAATCATCATCATAAAAGATGGTGGTTGCGTCTGACAATAAAGTGATTTGTTGAATGAACGATTAGTATGTGACTGCAGTAAAAAATTTGAGGCTCAGTAAAAGACAGCATCACAGGTCTTATTGTATATCATATTCAGCTGTATTTCTTTCTTACTGCAAATATATTACAGTAAATGAAATTTATTATAATTTATTTGTTTGCTGTATTGGCACCCGCTTGTACTTCTAGGTGATATCCATTAAACTATTACACATATTCAATTTTTAATGTTTCTTACTTCATAAAGTAGTAGTTTTCCATTTATATCTGATTACAATTCATGTGTGATGAAAAGATAGGAGTTGGAACTTCACTTGCTGGAAAACTTCCCGGAAATGAATTGTAATTTACCCGATTGTGTATGCCACTCTTTAATACAAAAATAGCCCAATATTTTCAAAACAGTTTTAGGCCTTATAGTATGTGAAGGAGATTGATTACCGTGCTGTGTGGTTTTTATGATTATTTGTAGAGGCTGAAAATTGATATTTCTTCATTTCTGTTTTCCGTCTCGTGCTGAACTCTAGAGGGAAAAACAGTTGCCGAAGTCTGTAAGAGCATCATAGCAAGTGTATTGTTTAGAGAGCTGATAAAAGGTGGTTCATGTTTGCTTTCTGTCTTATTAAACATTTGAGATTCAAGATATCAGTAATAGATCATTTTTAGTGAGCGATGGTTTTATAGGTTGGAAGGAACTTAATATTACAATTTTTTTTTATTTTACAGAAGTGCTGTAATTTTGTGACAGAAATACTAAAATTGCTAAGGTAAATGGACACATTTCCTGTTGAGGAGTATGTAATTGTTTTCATTGTATTTTGTCGTAGTGGAAGGTAGATTCTATGACCTTATTCTTTCTGGTTCTCGACAGTTTATTATCTGTTTGCTGTAGTATACAGTATTACTTAATGTTGGCAAGCAGTGAAGAATTATGAGTTATTTTATGCAATGCTAATAGCAAGTTTTCCTTCATCTTCCCTTTCCTCTCAATTGCCTAGCTGAATAGCCACCCTAATCCAGATTGATTGTGTGTTTACCTGCTTTTTAAAAGCGTATGTTTGGAAAGTCAAATAATATGGATAAAGTCTTCTTCCATGTCTCACCTAATTACTCCTATGAAATTTACCACTGTTGCAAAAGATTGACTCACTGAACTGAGGGAAAAAGTTTACTGGAAGTCATGACTGGTGTGCAGATTCCCCGCGCTGGCAACGTGGAAATTACCCTTTCTTGTGTAATGTGTGTTGTTTTTGAGTGGGGTGTGTCTTGCCAGGGTGGCTACCAAACAGGAAACTCCACTAGTATCCTTACTATGATGTTATATGTAATGTAATTTTCATGGAATTGGCATTCTGTTTAAAAATGATGGAACACTGAACATAGAATCCATTATTGTTAGCCCTCAAGCTGTTGTGTTGTAAATTCTAGCAATACTGAAATTGAGCTACTTCATGCATTCAGATTGAATTTTATAGCTGTGCTCAGAATCTACTAACTTAAATGTTCGCGGTATTTTGATACCAAACCCAGTTTTATATGTACATCGTCAGTAATGTCGCGTGTCATCATAGTAAAGAGGTTTGGTTGGCTGGTGCTGAAGATGATATATTAAGAGGAAATGAAGAGAACAGAGACCCCAGCTGAAGCCCATTATCATGTAAGTTACTTGCATGCACATTGTGTGTGATTTAAATTAGGTGAAGTGTGTGTAATTGCTCTGACTCAATTTCCCATCAGTTCTAGTCTCTTTTTTTTCCCCAATATGTTTAAACAAGCATCTCTAGATGGAGTAGTACTAGACATAAGTTTTTGAATGAAATTGATATGGTTTTCAGTATGTTGTAATGTTGTTCCTTTTTCTGTATGTAATTTGGGCCAAACCCATGAGACCATACTCTGCCTGTCTGTTCACAAAAGATTGGAAATCTGTATATAGAACTTATTGTTTTGTGTATGTTGCACTTGTTGAGGAAGAGCTCTGTACAAGATACGCAAGGTACATACTGAAAACTTCTTTCTGTCCCCTATATTTTCATGCAGTGAAGTGTAACTGCAATTTGTCATAGTGGTAATGAAGTCAGAGGCAGTTGTAGAAACATATGAATAACTGTTTGGACAAATTTTTTTAAAAGAACATTTTTAAAATTCGAATGAAATAAATTTTCATATGTTCGGACATTCATTGCTCTGGCATGTGTACCAAAATGTACGGGAGTAACCAAGATATCGTGATAGCATCTGATCTTATGCTGTTATGTGGAAAAAAGTGAGCAGTTCTGCATTCAAAGTGTTGGTATAAGTACTGTAGTACAAGTAACTCTTTTACATGCGCGCGTGTATGTGTAATGATAAGGATAATTTCTGTTGTTAATGAAATTAATTGTCCCGCGCCATAGCCGCGCGGTCTGAGGCACCATGCTTCGGACCGGCGATACGGAATGCACGCTGGTTCGAGTCTCAGGAGAGAAGAAATTTTCTCATGAGCTTTCGACTAGTGTATGGGACCGGTGCCAAACCCAGCATCGTGAGGAAATTGGGAAGCTACAATGAGTAAGGAAAGCTAGCAATGGCTGGGGGTTCGTCGTGCTGACCACACGTCACCCTATATCTGGTTTGATGATCGTTCATCTCTGCTTAGGCATGTGAACGTGAGGCCAGCAGTCAAACTAGTCTTCTTTGGCTCTCTGGAGGTGTTATGCCACGGATTGAATTTGGAATGAATGCCTTTAGTTAATTTATCATTCAAGACTTCACACTTGCATATTACGTTGTTGTTGTTATTATTATTATCCCATCTCTTCACCACTATATAGGGTATGTACTTCCATGTACCCGAGACAGACCTTGTCCCTAAGGCACATAGGGCAGCAGCTATTTCCGGGATCCATATTGTTTTTAACAAGTGCCACGTGTATTATAAAATAAGCCACTCTTGATTTTCTTGTGAGTCTTGGGCTTGTTGGCTGTGCGTGTCCATGGTTGGCCTGCGTTGAGTCGCCTCGTTGCCGTAACCAACCTCAGCCCTTGGAGTACCTAGGCGACCTGTACTCCAGATCTTTGTCTTTCCATTCTTCGGTAGTAGCTGCACGGTTGTCCACACTTTGAACTAAGGGATTATTTATCGAGGTTTACTCCTCTAGATCCGCCGTGTTCTGTTATATAACAGGGTCACCTCTCGTCGGATGTGGCTCTTCACCACGCACAGACGGTCTTGAGCAAGGAGAGGCTCTTGGATGCCTAGCATCTGTAATGCGCTTCACTTACTCCTGGGTGGGTGAGGGCCAGTGTCCAGCATAGTCAGACTATGGTGGTGAAAGGTACTACCTCTCCCCATTATTATTATTATTATTATCATCATTATCCCATCTCTTCACCACTTTATGGGATATGTACTTCCATGTACCCGAGACAGACCTTGTCCCTAAGGTACATAGGGCAGCAGCTATTTTCGGGATACATATTGATTTTAGCAAGTGCCACGTGTATTATATAATTTTATTTTATGAAAGCGTCTTTCGGATGATGTATTATTATTATTATTATTATTATTATTATTTTATATTCTCTGTATTGTTACCTTCTATATTTATTATTGTGTTCTTGTGCTGTATCTGTAATTGGCCTTCTGGCTGTTGATACAGCACATTAACAATAAAGAGTTGCATTATTATTATTATGTTATTCTCATTCTTCTTGGAATCGCCTGTGTTGACAGGTGCACAGACATTTTAATGTCAAGTGCAGGTGCGTCTAGTCAGTGTCGTTCATAAAATGGCGTGTTATATGGCAGGAGTCCATAAATACAGATTTCTGGATCTTGTCAAATGAGCCATTTCAAGGTCCTTTGTTTGCTTTGTAACGCTATCTGGGATGACAAGTGTGGCTGAGAGAATGATGGGCCTTATAGTCACTCACTTCAGTTTTCATAATTGTTTAAGTTCTTCAGTCAGTTCTGTATACTCCCTTATTTTTTGTGAGTATACAGCGTGTAAATTGCGGTTGAGTGGTATTGAGATGCCAAAGATTGTGGCCTCTCTTATCTTTCAGGACAATGTCTGGGTGGTCTGCCGTGATTGTTTGTCCGTTAACCTCGCGGCCCCAGTATAGTTTATGGCTCCTGTTTCTGAAGACTTGTTTGGGCTCGCATTTGTAGTGCAGAAGATTTTGAGCCTCAAGATTTGCGATTTTTGTAAGTTCCATACGTATGTTCTTTGCTACATTATTATGCTTAGTTGTATACTCTCTGCTAGCCATGGCATTACATCCACGAAGAATATGCTCGATAGTGTCACCGGGATTGCCACACTTTCTGCCATCTGTCATCTATATTAGGTTCTTTTATTATGTGTTTCACATAGGGATGACCTGTCCTGGATAGCTAACATAAATCCAGTTGTCTCAGCTAAGAGAGAACCTTGCAGAAGATGGGTGTCTTCTGGGTTGTTGTGTCATAGTCTGGTGGAAGTTTACTGACGTTTCAGAGGTCATTGCTGGCACCTCTGAAACGTCGGTAAACGTTTAGCAGACTACATGGCGCAACAACCCAGAAGACAGCCGTCTCGAGACTCACCACCGTGAAAACCTCGTATCCTACAACCATGGAGAAGCCATAGGTTTGAAGCATGTTTATCGGCAGTGTTTAAGCTAAGCTGGTGTACGTGTGCTCCGTGGAGTTCATTTCCATGTTTCAGTTTGGGACTTAATTGAGCCTATGATAAAGCTGTTATTGAGGTGAAGTACTGAATCAATGTCAGCTTTGCATGTGGCTTCAAACATAGGGTGCTGTTGGGATTTCATATAGAAGTAGTGACTTAGGTTTTTTCCTGTTAGTGACATAATCAGGACCAGACTACACAGCGCAACAACCCAGAAGACAGAAATCTTCATAATCAGGACTCACTTAGAACACCTAGGCCTCATTCAGTTTGAGGAAGATTGATATGTTGAATAGCTAGTTTTGAATGGGGAATTTGATATTTAGTCATTTGTCCCCTTATGAGTCTATCAAGCCTTTCTGAGCCTGTCTGAGGCCATTTTATGGCCCCTGTTGAGTAAGTTAAAATGGATATGGCAAATGTATTGATGGCTTTAATTTTATATTTGGTCTTCAGGAGAGATTTAAGTATAACATTCAGACATTCTTTGAGCTTGTAGTTTCTACTTGAATTTAACATGCGGCTTAATGGGTTTAGACAGATGCAAAACCATATCACGCTTTGTGAATCTCATTGGAAGATACCCCTTCATACTAATGGGCCTCGACTTTGGTGTTTGAGTCGTATGCCTTATTTGCAGAACGGTCATCCACTGTGTAATTAAGGAGAGCAATGCTCTTAGTGTCACCATTATAAATCCTCGAGATGTCAGGAAGGTAGGGGTGTGGAACAGAGTCAAATGCCTTTTTGTAGTCTATATGCCATTTTAAGATTCCTTTGGTTTTTGATACCTAGTTTTACACAGATCTCATCTATGATGACTTGTTCTTTACATCCTTTTGAGTTACAATAGCACCCCTTATGCCCTGATGCAGTAGGTGGATCTAGATCTTCTCGGTTAAGATTAATTTTAATATCTTATGTTAGGGAGGCACGTGGTTGGTCTAAACTTTGAGGTATCAGGGGTTTTGGGGTCTTTGGGTAGGACAAACGTTATGCCTCGTGTGAGGAATTTTGTCGTGGTTGATGGTTTTTCAAGAGGCGTATTGAAGGATCTGGCCAAGGAGGCATTTATTTTTTGAGCCAGAAGTTACAGATCTTTTCCAGGCCACAAGCTTTCCAGTTGCGTATCTTTCTCGTTGCATTGGTGCAATGAGAATGCTAGTCATACTTGGTATTTCGGTTGACTTCTGTTGTTCGTTTCGTGTCCATACCGACTCCTCATGATGATCTTTGGGTTCAACCAATATTCTGTGGTGACTTCTATTGGAGGTGCATCTTCATTAGTTTTTTATCTGGAGTCCTGTAGAAATTTATCTGGTCCCAATAAGATTCTGCATTTTGGTTCTTGCAATGCTGTGCATTTCTCGTACCTTCGTATTATTTTAGAGTACACGTCTAATTTTTGTGTGTGCCTGTCTATAATTTTGGTCTGTCTATTGTCTTCCAGTTGGTTATCTGTACTGGGTATGTTATATGTTCAACTTTTCTTATCAGTTTAATTGAGCATTTAGTATTGGATATTTTATCTTGTGTAAGCTAACCAATTTTTCTACGTAGGTCATTGATAATTTTTTTCAAGTCTCATCTTCCACGGCGGTTTGTTAGTTTTTGATTTTTTTTCCAGCTACATTTTGAGGAAAGTTTTAAGGTGTGTACTTCTGATGCAATTACTGCTGCACAACAGACCATTAGGTGGAGAGACTCGATATCATTGCAGGTATCAATATGACTTGGTATATTGTTATTGTTCACCATTTTACAGGTATTTACTTCTATGCACCTGAGACAAACCTTTCCCCTGATGTACATAGTGCAGCAGTAATTCAAAAAGTGATTCATGCTCGTTATAACATTGTATGACGGAGAAGATCTATATTGTTGGTTGTAGAAGAGACATTAAATTGGTGCCATGCATTGCCTAGCGTGAGTTCACGCTAATGTGTGTGGACAGCGTTGTGTCACCTGAGAATATACTTGGTTGACTTCGAAAGAGTGATAGAATTATTTAAATAAATAAGGTAATAGAAATTTTTCTTACAAGATATGCCATATATTGTGCACATTTTGTTTCGTATATACCTTAGACACATTGTACAGGTTCAGCTTTCATGGATGATCTGTTTGCAATGTTGGAAGTTTATTGAGCATTTTGGAGAAATTTCAGTTGTCATTTTCAGGGTGAATGTATATTGGTTGGACACTTTTAGAAGCTTTATATAGGGCAAGCAGAATGCTATGAATTCTGATTGGCAGAGCAAAAGAGTGAGCTGCTTTCAAGTTGGTGATAAGCACATGATTGAGGAGAAGAGGCGATGAAAAGTTTTTTTAATGGGCACGTGGCGATAGTTTTTTATGTATATTTTATGTATATACTGAAACTAGCTTTGTCTGTGGATTTCTGTGTGCTTAAAATGTTCTATCTATTAATTAATAAGGTGTAGTGTCTGTCAACATTATATTGATAACTTCATTAATCATTGCTTCAGTTTAAAGTTGGCATTGAACCAAAATTAGACCCTGTGCACACGAGCGGTTTTCCTGCCGCATTGATGGAACGCACTGTTTCAGTACGAAGCGACCGCACGTGCGGTAGTTTTACCGCTGCGGGTTTTTTTGCCGCGACAGGATTCATTTTCGATGCGGTGCGGTGGCCGCACAGCGGCCGACGGTGGTACCTGCGTGCGCGCACGAGCGTCGAAGCAGCCGCACGGCGACCAATGAATAGGAGGAAAGGCCACTGTACAGTTCGACCATATCGGAGTACATTGACAAAAACTAAAGAGAAATTGTGGATAGAAGTCTGTGAAGTATCTGAATAATTTCTTTGGATACATGCGCAGGTCCTCAAATAACTTGTGAAATTAGACTTTCAACAATCTTTGACTTAACAAGTGGAGGGAACCAAAAATTATTCCTACGCTTTGCCCTTACTCTTAGCAAAAAGCGCATACAGGACAGTCTCAACAAAATCCATGCCTCGACTTATCAGCCTAGAGCACACGCCAACTGTCTCCACAAAACCCAGCTCCCAACTGAAGAGAAAACGAAGACAATGCGTTTATTTCACCGTCCGTGCGCACAGACAACAAGAATTTGCGGTTGCGGTAGTTTTACCGCTGCGGCAGGTAAACCGCTCGTGCGCATTAGCCGCTAAAGTAGTTGCGAAGACGCTGACAAACACAGTTGTTTTAATGAACTTCAGAACCTTTGACAGCTTCTACTGGAAACTGTTGTGGCATTCTGTACATTTGTATCAAGTTATCTTTGGTGTGCATAGGTTAGTTTTCATTAGGTTTGATTTGTTAGACTTAAAATGTATCGAAGTAATAGAGGGAACTTCAAATAGCTGAGGTAACTGAGTTACTGGTAGTGGCTTGTAATTTGGGATAATTAGGGGCTTTTTAAGTAAGTTGTAAAAATGGTACACTTAGGGGAGTTTAGGTTTGGTGTTGGTTGTGTTGCATTGTGCTAGGAGTTCTTGTCTTAAGTTGGGTTGTCGATGAATTTACCATCTACTACATGTACCAGTCTCTTTCATTCATTGAGTAAACAACTCCAGGTAACTTTGATTCATTGTCACTGTGGAGTCAGGTATATGGTTTTAAATTTTTGGTTGCTAAGACCACATTTATTTATGTAGACTCAGGTGTGTACTTCCACACTCCAACTTTTTTATTGACAGCAGTCCTTTACCATATGCAGAGGATGTTAGGCTTTCAGGATTGACACTCACTTGGCATGGGAACCACACGTAAACCAACTGTGGACTGTCAGTGATCATCCAACATTTTATATGTTTTTGTTGGTGTCTCCTGGGGAACAGGCAGATTGGCAGTGCTATCTGTCTATGTCTGCTTTTTATGCCTGTGGATTCAAGCACATTTTATCTGTAATTAATCATATCCACATCTGCGTAGCATGTCTCTGTACAGGGGTCTTCAGAACAAGCACAATTGAAAGTTTTTATGCAGAATCAGGGAGACCTGCACTTGCAAACACATTTTTCTTTGTAATTATGTAGCAGACCTGAGCATTCTCAACACTTTTCGTACAGAGAAGTACACCAGCCCTGTCTCCAGGGAGGTTTGCACTTAATTCCAAGGCTGGCCGTCCTGCAGGCGTTGGATACAAGGAGGTCTTGCGTAACTCCATATTATCTCCAGCCAGCTTCCATTCCAAAGCCTCCACTATATCGCCTTGGGCCATAGTTTAACCCACTGTGACACTCGCATATGTTCTTCCAGATACATGTAGCCTTTGTACGGAGATGTGCACAAACTGTCAACATCGCACAGTTGTTTTCACAGATGGGTCTGTAAATTTCTGTGTTTATTTTAAATGGAAAGGCTTTTAAATTTAAAGTGACCTCATTCAGTTCAGCTTTCACTACTGAACTCTTTGTGTTGTGTAAAGCTCCTGAGGCTGTGGGTTGTAACCTCCCACATGGAAGTTTGACCTTTAGACATGATGTTATCTTCCTGCTTTAATTAATTTTTATTTTGATGGTGAATTATATATTATTATATTAATTGTCTTCCTTGTGATTTTCTTAAACCATACAAGCTATTTAGGTTTGTAGATATTGTCTTGATCATTGGTGCAGTTCTTACTGACACATGGTCACATTTATTGTGTTGATGATGAATTCAGGACAAAACACAAGTGTAAGAAATTTAAATATGATGAAAGACTCCCAGGCTACAAGCTGCGTCAGGTGGCTAAAAGGTGAATAATCCATATCTTCTGCCAATGTTTCGAGAACAGTCTCTGTTCTCGTCCTTAAGGCTGCTAGGTAACCAGTCCGTTCCTTTGTTGCTCACTAGCTAATGGGAACTGGTGGAGGACGGCAGGTAGTGATGATGTTGCTAGTAGCCTGTCCGTTGCTTTATTTCGCGCTGGCAAATGAGAACTGGCAGTTGAGGTCACGTGCTCGCACTGGCTGGCTTGGCCTTCTGGGCAGACAGCAGTTTTGTCACAGGATACCAAGCCCGGCTCAGAGTGCCACCAAGGCAACATAACATACAAGTGTAATAACACTTCATCATTGCACATTATATGGTATATATTTTACAGCATATTTGCTTATTAGGAAATTTATAGAAGAATACACAATGCTGGACCCCATATCCAGCATCCTACAATCTTAGAAGGACCTAAAGCATATATATTTTGTCCCAGTGATTTTTATGGGACATTTTGCAATGTTTCCCATGTTTAAAACTGGCGCTTTGCAGTTTCAATCATCAACATGTGCAAGTGGTTTCTTACTGCTACTGGAGGGCAGCTTGCATGTTTAGTCAGTGCTTAGGAAATTCTGCAGGATTTGCCAGTTCATTTTTCAGTAGTTACTGGTTTTATATTCAAAAATGTCTAAAAGGACAACACTGAGTTCTGAGGATTACAGGAATCTGAAAAGGAAGCAGGTGTCACTTAGTATAAAACAGAAAACCAAGTTATTGATGAAGATCCAAAATGCAGAAAATCCTAAAATCTGAAAAGCTTTAATAGGATTTAAGGTTTTCACGGTGGTAATTATGAAGATGGGTGTCTTTTGGGTGGTAGAGCCATGGTAAACTTCTACCATACACCACTACAACCCAGAAGACAGCCATCTTTGAAAAGCTTTAGTTTCCAGGCTTTCTGGATAAGGGGTTGTGTACTGTACATACGTTTCAGCATCAGTTCTTAAATGTGACCACCAGCTGTTTTCATGAATACTTAAAAAAATCCAGACAGCTATTTTTATCCAGTTCTGTTCCAATGTTTGGTCTTATTTCTCATGGTTACTCTAATTATTCAATAGCTGATATTTACCATTCCTACATTATACAGTATAGGAGACAGGATAGCTCAGTATAGTGACCAGCTATGGTCCAGACTGGGGTTCGATCCTTGACGGGGGAAGAGGATTTTTCTTCTAACCTCTGCATCCATACCGGCTCTGGGGCCCACCCAGCCTCCTATCCAGTGGGTACCAGGGTCCTTCCCCAGGGGTAAAGTGCGGCCGGGGCATGATACTGACCACTCACCCCCATCTAGTGCCGAGGTCAAGAAAAAGTGGGAGCTATACTTCCGCTCCCCCAAGCGCCTGCATAGGCGTGTAATGGGACAGCATTATTCAATATATAGCAAGATTCATGTTTTTTGACCAGAGAAGAAACAATGAAGATTTAGTGCTCATCATTGAATCTTTAGAAGAGAAACTGTATCAATTTTGAAATAACTGTTTTTTTATGTCCACTGTACAATCTTTCATACCTTGAAATTGTATCCAGCAGGATGGAATATAGCATATGCAAGTTTTTTATTTATAGGTACGGTCATGGTAAGTCTTTTGCCTCTGTAGGACTCATAGAAGTTGTTCCTTTTCCCTTTACTAAACTGTCGTTTGTTTTCTAAATATTGTGTCTGAAATTCAGAATGAAGCAGTACCCTTAGGAACCCAAGTAACGGTGCTGGAGTGGAACCTGAAGATACATTTTCTTTTCAACTTATGTAACTAGGTCTGCATTGTAGAATACATTTCAGATTACCCTTTAAATTGTTTAGGTTGGTTATGTTCATTCAGAAAAGAGGAAGACAAGCTTACATACTTCTGGATTGGTCACTCTTGCTTGAAACATCGGCATTTGTTGCGTGATGAAAGAATAAGAAATCAAAACTTTCTCATTGTCTTGTAATTGTTTTGTAAATTAAAATCTTGCTGTTATAATTACAGAGTGAAAATTAATAAACTCAATGAGGAAAGAAATTCCCATTTGCTAGTTTGTTTCGTGGATGTCTATGACTTTGGTTGCCACTCTGGAAAATTCTGTATTGCTGCCATAATATGTAATACAATTAATTTTAATGCAGGGGCAAGATGCCAAGTAGCAACAGACTTGTCGGTGACAGTGGTGGGTGAGACTAAAAGAAAACATGGATGGCCAAGGAAGAAGGATGTACCGACAGTTTGGTCAACTCAGCCAGTGTCTCAGAGTTCTGCAGTGACTGTTATTGAGGAATACGTTCCTACTTCCTTGACCTCACAGCAGGCCTCCATTCTTAATGCTGCTTCTCTGAATTTCAACCACCCTCAGTCTTCTGCACAATACAGTTTAATGGGAATGCCTCCATTTGGCTTATTTAGTGCTTGCCCTAATGTTTGTGTGAAGAGACGGCTCGTAACACCTGAACAAAAACAGAGGCAGCTGGAACTGGCGTGGGCCAGGAAAAAGAGGTTCTGAGAAAGGCTGGAGGAGAAGGCAGTATTACAGCAGAGATCTGTGGAAGAACTAAAAGGAAGGAGGATGGATCACAGTAATTAGACACTGTGTATACTATGTCTGAATATAGAACTTTATATAAGAAGAAACTGACTTTATTTGTGACATACTAGTTCTACAGATTTTGGAAAAATCAATTATGATCAATATCACCAAATTCTGTACAACTTTGTATGCAAAAAGTGAAGTCCCTTTACAGTTAGCATATGTGTTTTGAGTGTTCTGTGAATTAGCTACACTTATTTCTCGATAACAGTGTGTTGCATAGAAACAGCTGCTATGTAATTTTTCCCCAAGTTTGGACTGTTGTAACTCTGAAAATATTAGTTGCATGGACATGGTCTTCTAAAATTGTAGATCTATAAAAGTAACTGTGGGACCTTATTGCTCTTGGGAGCCAATTTGATGGTGTTTTCAAGTCAAAACTTACCACTAAATTTTGTGGTTTTTATAAACTAACCAAAAATTGAGATAGAGTTTTTAGGTCAAGGTGGATTTACTTGGACTACAACAATTGGTTCTTCCCTGGATATATGTTAGACACTCCATTAATCACCATCCTGGTTAATTTGGTAAAACTGTTTTCTTCTGTGCCATATGCTGTTCTTAGCTGTGGTTCTGCACTCTACACTTCTCCCTTGTCGTTTCAACACTTGTTGCCTACTCCTTCAGGGGGATGATCCGATCAGCAACCTGTCCTTTACAGAAAGAACTTTGGTCTGCTCAGAGCTGCAGTGCTATCTTTTATACCACTCACAACTGTTTCAGTGTGACATATACCATTCTGTATTCCACCAGAACAAAGGAGATTGTGCTTCAGTGACTGAAACACTGTAAGCACACCTCTCCCCCCTTCATGCTGCGTCATTTCAGTTAGCTATGTGAAACTAGGGTGGGAGCTGGGATATCATGTTCACTTGGGATTGGACTAATCTGGTTCTGGATAAGGACTGGCACTGAGCTCTTGTGAAGACTGGACTGAGCCTTTGGATTTCATAAAAGTTTGTGAATTTCCTGACTAGTTGAATAACTGTCAGTTTCTCAAGGGGGACTCTGCTCTGTGGAGTCAGTGTGAACTGGAAATTTTAACTTTTAGAGGTCCGGCATTGTCTTTTAAGACATATCACTGATATCCATAGTTGACCCATCATAGACTTTAAGACGTGGCGAACAAAGCATCGTGTAACATGGCTGTGTGATTGTCATATTGTCAATGTTCTCTAGGAGGATGACTACGTAACCTACGTAAACGTTCTTGTCAAAAGAGCCCCTATCCGTTCTTTTATAAATATTTTTACAGCTTACATTTCCAAGTGGTAAATAGTATTTTTGGCTATACTCTGCGACTATCAAATAAACATTGAGCACAATGCTGTAAAGTGTTTTAATAACTTGATCTGAAAGGGCACATCTGAAGTACTGATTTCATGTTTCATGTTATTTATTGGCATGCTAATGTGTTGCTCTGATTTAGTGGCTTATTTCACCATACCTTTTTCATTAGTGTGTGTGGTCTACAGTTATGGTCAGATGTCTGTTGTGTATTTGCATTAGTTTTATCATTTACTTAAAATTTATTATCAATAAATAAATAGCAGGGCACGTGAAATGTCACTGTTTGAGTGAATGTATTATGAGGACTTACCTATAACAAGAGTTAGGAGAGAAGCTTGTAGATGAGGAGCCAACTATTTGGAAAATGTTTTTTTCTTATTCAGAAGATGAATTACCATAATAGTTTATGGATGACAGCATGTGGGGAGCAGTCGTAGTTCTAGAAAGGTACAAGGTTTTATAAGACCCACTGTTGGGTTGGCTCATAATGCAATACCTGATATCAGGGATCATCATTTTCATCAATATCATGATCATCATTCCACTGAATACTCCAAACTCTTCCTAGCACAGTTTCTTGTCACTATATTATTGGAGGAATCAAATCTGTACTGCCATCAATTTTACGTCCTGAAAGCAACTAGCAGCCTGCAAGTGCAGTACATCGCAAGTAAAGAGATTCTCAAAAGAGGGCACTAGAAGAGCTGGTGATGCATGAGGAACAGTACTAGACATATGTCTCGTGTAAAGGAATTATTCATGGCATATTTGTTCTTATTTCAATATTATGCTGATATTGCAACATCCCTCTGCCCCTCCACACCATCTACAGTGAAAAGTGGAAATAGGATTGTCTGCGGAAGCTGAGAAGTGTATGTACATAAATTCACTATGCTTCAAGGTGTACTGCTATTATTGACCTCTTGCAACAGGAAAATTGCTTATTGTGATACTTTTTGGAATAACAGGAGGAATGTCCCAGCATTTTGGTTCTAGGGCCCTGGGAAGAACATATTGGATATTGTAAATAAAGATATTAGAAATATCACAACAGTGTGCTGTAAAGACAAAAGAGACAGGTACAGCTGTACCTGAGGGGAATTCTTGGCACAAATAATGCTTTGAAGCCTCAGAACTGCAAACTACAACACACACGAGCTATGTTGATACAAGTGACAGGATGGGCAAGAGGTCTGGCGTATGTCATAGAACTTCAAGTGAACAAAAATCTTTTATTTAATTGTCATAAATTATTTTATAATACAGAAGCAGTATGAAGTGAAATGACCCACTTGTAATTTAAGAAACAATTTCTTTGTTACTTTTTCCTCGTAGGAGAAGTGCAAAGGGATTACAACAAGGCAGAAGAAAGATGAAGCCCAGAATCATCTCAGTTGTCTTGTCTGGAGTTAAAGTGTGCAAAACATTAAGCAATGAGAGTATATACTGTTGTGAGGCCCCTGATGCTGGACTGTGTATTTCCATGTGCTGCAAACTGTACTAAGCGAAACTTACCCTCGTTTGGTACACTGTGTTATGGGGGAGAAAGTTTGGTTGAACCTCTTCATGTAGGTATAGCAGAAACAAAGAATTCTACAGTTGTTTAGTTCTTTGTTTGAGGGAAAAGAAATGTTTATATGATGCGTTCATATTTTAAAATAAATACGTTAATAATATTACAACATTTTTCAAAATATGAATGTGATGGTAGAAGAAAATGTAAGTACTTGTGATATTCCTTCCAGTTAGAAGTAATCTTGTGGAGTGACATTGAGGAATGGTTCCAAGTGGTAAAGTAAATTCTTCTGAACAATGTGTAATGTATTTCATTACCATATGTGAGTTTTTAAGGAAGATTCATTGTTTTTTTAAAAAAAAATTGCACAGTGTAGCGTAACAGTGGAATTTAAATTGGGCTAGTAGGGGATATGGGGATCTAAAAGCATGGTACTTCAAAGGTTAAAGTATTTTAAGTGCATTAATCTTAACAAACTCCATAGAGCAGAATTTTTCTAACTGATTCTTAAAGAAAGTTGTATATGTAATTACTGCTAGGCATTTGTTGCTTTATGCTTACATTTTGCAGAACATTTACTGACTATAACATTTGAAATTTCACTGTACGTGCCAGTGAAGTTGCAAATATGAACCTATTAATGACACCCTGTCTGTATCTGTCCACATGCAAGAACTCGAGATCTCCTAAAATTATTTTCATTATATTTTACATTGGGGAGATTTGCATTTTGGTTAAAATGGGACAACAATAATGAACACTTTACATGACAGCCTGCATTGTAGAATGAAACACATTTGGTGCCGAATTTGATTTTCCCATGGCATATATTTTCTGAGGTAATTAAACAAAAGTGAATTTAAGCCTTGTCATATCATAACTCATATTTTAGATTGGCAGTCCCATCTTTTTTTTTTGCCATTTGTAAGAGAGTGTTTGCAGTTAGCATTCACATATTGAAAATCTAGAGGTATCAAGAGAGTGAATGACCCAGAATGGGTGTGCTGTGTGCATATTTCCTGACTCATTTAAAAGTAAATTGGTTGCCTTTTTTCAAGTTGTTGCTCTGATAAGTTCTTGTCATGCAAGTAGATTAATTCATTCTGGTAAGCTCTTCCTGCTTATCAGTATTGCTGTAGAATGGTTAGCTGAATGACAGAAGAATGGCAAGTTCTTCCCAGTCCTTGTTTAGGATTACAGGGATGGTTTCTTCATCAGTGGGTGTATGAATGTACTATCATGGTGAACCTAACTCTTCTGTCTTTCTGCATTCCTTGTTGTGCACCCCCTGAAGCTGTGGAGAGTGGGCTGCCACTTGATGTGCATTCGGCACTGAACTACGCCTACTTGTCGATGCGGCCACCTCACAAGCAGTACTCACCCAAAGCTCTCAACCAAGCTGTGGAAGATTTCCAAACTGGGAAATTCAACTCGATAAGAGCTTGTGCTCGGCACCACGGTGTTCCAATGACGACACTGCATTACAGAGTTAAACTTAAGCTAAGACATAGTGAGGTAAGATAGACTTTGTGCCTTTTGCTTTTTGTTGGCTTCAGAATCCTCATTAAGTTACTTTTACGTTAACCCTATCAATAGCAAGTCTTGTGACCATTTAGAACTCTAATGGACTGTTCGTAGGATTTCTTCTTAATACCCCATTAATGGGCAGCTGTTTTCCCATCAGCTGACTGAATTACTGACAGCAATATTACAAACATAATTAACATTGTGATGGAACTTGGTGTTAGTGGAATGCCATTAGAGATCACCTTTCCTCAGTACTTCCTCAACTCCCATTCAGTCATTCCAGCATGACTACTATGAAAATTTGTGAGTTGGGAACAGCACTAAGGATTTTAAGATTTTGAAGTTTTGTGGAATGTTGTGGATCTGGAAAAGAAAACTTTTCTTAAAGAAATGAAAAACAAAAATATGGCAAGCATGTAAAATACTTTGACTTTATGTTGATGACTGTTGAAGCACTGTAGCTTCACGTGTGAAATTTATGAGATGATGTCATATCTGATACTAATATTAAATCATTTGCAATCGTATCAGTCGTGTACTTTCAATATTTGTTAATTGAATATGCTACCTACCTCAGATTGTTGTTTCACACCATCATGAAAACCTCTAGTCTTATTATCTTCCTACATCTTGTAATTATGCTATGTCATGACAGCCAAGCATATGGAAGAGTATTTTGTGTGTATTGCCTCTTAAGGAGGACAGTTTTTGCTGCAGTGAATTACTGAAATGTTGCATGTAATCTTGACGTCTTTCATTATGGGCTGTTTTTTGTTGTGTGATTATAGTGTTGTCTGTAGTGGAAAAAAAGTTCCTCTGTAATTTTATTGCTGATGTATCTATCCTGCTTAAACTTTGGATGTCCAAGTGAAGTTCCTTCATTTGACGTGGAGGCTGGTCATATGCCTAAAAAACCCATTAAAATGATATTACGTTCTTAAAATTTTGCATCTTTGCTCGCATAAATAATCATAATTGTAATGTAAAGAAGAGCCGCATGGACAAATGCTAAAAAATTGTTAATCACTGGAATTTGCCAACTGTTTGCTTACACATGATTTCTGGTTTCGGACTTTTCTCTCGATTTTTGTTGCACATAATGCCTATGTTAAGTACACATATGTGCAGACTGAATTCTTATTGCTTCATGCAGATATTTAATATACGGTGGAGTCCCACTTGTCTGACCTTCAGTTATCTGACTTTCCGTTTTATATGACGAGCCATTTCGGAATGCTCCATTCTATCAACAGCAAACTCAGCATGTAGCAGATTGAATCACACTATTACACCATGCACCTTCTGCAGTTTATGTACTGAGTTGCTTTAGCGTGCTTTTGTTACTGGCTTCAATTAAAATTGTGTTTTAGTTTGTTGACAGAACTAACTAATTTCCCATAAAGTTGTGTTTTTTTTATTAACATATCAAGTGAAAGGAGAAAGAATGAAGAAAATGTGAATAATAATGACTTACAAGAATGCATCAGTCAAGATGAACAACTGATTGGTAATGACAAAGTAGATTTTATGAATCATGCTGGCAGCGATGATTTAGAAGATGATAATGAAGGACCAGAGAAAGCTGGTAGAATGGGTGATAGTGAGGGATTGAATTCTATCGAGACCAGAATTGCTTATGCTGAACAACAAAAGGAGTTAACCACTATAGACAGACTATTGTTCAGATAGTGGTGTGTTATTGCCTCAGAGAAAAGGAAGGGGGCTCAGAATCAAATTCCCTGTACTAATTTCTTTGAACAATAAAACTTTCTCATTTACCTATTGACATTATGTTGAATACTACTTTTGTTTGTAAGATTATTTATTTGTCACCATATTGTATTTTCACCATCATTTAATAATACGAGGCTGGTCTACAAAGTAAGTTTCCCTGGGGCCGTTTACAGAAACAAAACACAATTTCATGGAAATATTTATTGCAACAGATACAGCAAGTGTCCAGCTATTTTTCAACATATTCGCCACCGGAATTGAGACATTTGTCACACCGTGGGACCAACTTTTGAATACCTGTGTCGTAGAAGTCTGCCGCCTGGGATTGGAACCACTGTGTGACAACCATCTCCGCCTCTCTGTCATTCTCAAAACGCTGACGCTGACCGGACAGGAATTTCTTGAGGTGTAGGGAAAGATGGAAATCACTGGGAGCGAGGTCCGGGCTGTAGGGTGAATGATTAAACACCTCCCAGCTGAACTCCTGCAGGAGACTTGCTGTCCGTCGAGCCGTGTGCGGCCTAGCATTATCGTGCAGGAAGACAATACCGGCACTAAGCATCCCGCGCCGCTTGTTCTGAATGGCCCGTCGCTGAAAATTGTCTGCACCAGCGACGCACCATCTGCTTGCTCATAACGTTAGACCCATAGATCCGGCACAGCTGACGATGAATTTCGATCGGCGCTATGCTCTGTGCATTCAAAAACTTTATCACTGACCGCACTTTACAGTCGGCGGGAGCTGGAATAGGAACCTCCATCTTCAACAGCTGCAACGATGCTTAGTGCCGGTATTGTCTTCCTGCACGATAACGCTAGGCCGCACACGGCTCGACGGACAGCAAGTCTCCTGCAGGAGTTCAGCTGGGAGGTGTTTAATCATCCACCCTACAGCCCGGACCTCGCTCCCAGTGATTTCCATCTTTTCCTACACCTCAAGAAATTCCTGTCCGGTCAGCGTCAGCGTTTTGAGAATGACAGAGAGGCGGAGATGGTTGTCACACAGTGGTTCCAATCCCAGGCGGCAGACTTCTACGACACAGGTATTCAAAAGTTGGTCCCACGGTGTGACAAATGTCTCAATTCCGGTGGCGAATATGTTGAAAAATAGCTGGACACTTGCTGTATCTGTTGCAATAAATATTTCCATGAAATTGTGTTTTGTTTCTGTAAACGGCCCCAGGGAAACTTACTTTTGGGACGCGCCTCGTATTTTTAAATTGAGTTGATATTTACCATTTGCCTTTTTCATTAGTCTTCCATATTAATCCAACATGTTCAGTTATCCAACTGTCCTCCGGTCCAGTTTAGGTGGGATAATTGGTACACTGCTGTATGTTACCTCGAGTGTTCAGTAAATCCAGAATGCAGGTTTTGTGGCTGGTGAGTAACTCACATAATAGTCCATATGTCTGTCTGTTGCAGAGCCCAGTGGGTGTAGCTACAGGATGAGAAAATGGTAGCCATTCATCCAGAACACCAGCTTCTCAGGAAATTCTTGACATATTCAGGAATAATAATATGATAACTTTATTTAAGTGTATTTCAGTCATGGAAAGGGATCCTATCCAAAATAGTATGAAATAAGTTTTAAAATGTAAGGACATTTCAGTACAAGATTCCTTGTCTTTGCATTTAGAATGATTTCTATGGTAGTGGCCTATTGTGGAGTGGCAATCTAAATATATATTTGATGTTGGATATAATCTGATGTCTATTTTCAATAGAATTCGTTCATGTAATAATATGAAGTAAAAGAGTAGGTGTTCTTTGCCTTTATATTTAAGTTTATCGTAGCTTGAATTTAAATATAGTTTCTTTTATTCATTTCTTTCTAGTGTGTGTGTGTGAGAACACACACACACACACACACAGGGTAAGCACAAAATAATTTTACACTTTCAAAATGATACAGAAAATGAATGCATCATATTTCAAACTTCACACCCACACTAGTCAGTAGAAAAACTCAGTTTTGTTTCAGATAACCCCAGTTATTGTTGTATTTGTTGTTGTGCACCTCCACTAGATGCTACTGATTTTTAAAATGGCTGCCCAGTAATGGAAACATTGGAGTGTTCTGCAGTTAATGAAGAAAGAGTGTGTAACAGCTGTGCAACATGCATTTTGAGCAAAATTTCACATGGAATCACCCAGCCGAGTATTCATAGTATGTTGAAGAATGCATCCAGTTATTCTGATATTTGGTAATTCATTGTCATGATCTGCCTTTCCAGTGTATAATTTGAACAATACTGAAAGAATTATAATCTGAAAATACTTTTTAGCCCCAGCCATTTTTTGCAATATCAGCTGTGCTTTCATTTAAATGGAATAATTTGTTCATCTGCACAAATTTTCAGATCAGTTGGAATAGATTTTGAATTCTTATGAAGTTAATTCAGAAATGGTCTGCTGTTGTTGTGGCATTCATGTGTCTGTCAATATGTTGCAGTCCATATATGGCAATATAAAGCAAAGAGCCTAATGAACTGCTCAGTTTTACTGATCTGTCTGAATCGGTTTACATCAAACTTAAATTTTATTATTCAGGAATGTTTGTAATCATTATTTGTGCACCATTTTTATGAAGTAATCCGTTGGTGGTTCAGGATGTTAACATACTTTGTGGCAGCTCCCTGTTCAATGGATCAGTAGGTGTGGTTCTTCATCGATGAACTAGATTCCACTTAAGATTAGCTCTAGCTCCCTTAGCAACAGTTTGCACTTGTGGGTTATCTTCATTGGTTGTATCTTTGCCCCTGTCCTGAACATTATCTTGTTCACCTGAGAAGATAAATCTGCCTGATGACCCTTTCTTAACCTCAGTATTGGCCACAGTCTAGATGCCACTGTCTTTAGCATCACTTGAGTGTGATTATTCTGGAATGATGATGTTTTGTCTGGGCTTCTGGGCGTTTTCCTGTTCATCATTACTGTTAGAGGCCAGTTCATAATCTTCAGATTTAGAGAATGATGTGTTATTTACGGGGAAGCCAAGGCCCTACGAAAGGGCTGTAGTGCCACAGAGTAGTAGTAGTAGCAGCGTCATTTACGTTTACATTTGTAGATTTCTTCTTCTTTTTACATAAATATTCTGACAACCCACATTTTGAGAGGCGGAACAAACACAAATTAATACAGTGCTCTGTTAGTATTGATAACATGTCAACCATGCATATTATATAGTACACCAGCGTGACATGAAAGTTATGTACTTTGTTTTTTGATTTTACATAATACTGAATGAAAGAAAACAGTGCAGACTCATTAAGAATCACACTTTTGCAGCATGCATGGTACTTATTATACTTCTGATGCTACCTACAGATGCTCAGTTGCAAAAAGACTGTAACAGAGCTTGCTGTCTGAACATATAACTGGTAAACGTGCCAATCTTCCACACTACCTTCTGGATGGAGCAGTGGTAGAAAGAGAACCTGACCCTCATGTTGTAACACCAATGACAATGGTGTAGAATAGAAGTAAAGTGTTTGTGGGATGTAAATATTGGTTGTTATCACAAAGTTACAGTGGGATGTAGAGGGTTAAGTACTTACTAGCCTTTCAGTTGGTATATCCATCATCATTGTGCTCTTTGACATCATCATCAGCTTCCAAGATTTAACTTTTACACTTGTTCCAATTTCAGAACTTAACAGTCCATCAGATTCTTATTGGTTTATACAAGTATAGGCTTTCGTAAGATTTGAGGTTTTCACAGCGGTGAGTATGAAGATTTCTGTCTACTGGGTTGTTGCGCTGTGTAGCCTACGTTTCAGAGGCAGTATGACCTCTGAAACGTTGGTTGACATCGACCAGACTACACAGCGCAACAACCCAGAAGACAGAAATCTTCATAGGCTTTCTTGTTTCTATATTTTGGAATGTGGTGATCAACCAGATTCCAGTGGTATTGTAACAGTTTAATAAACAATTATAATAACAATTTTGGATTTAAGAATCCTGTCTAGGTACATTTGATAGGATCCTTAACATAACTGAAGTATGTGGATTTAGTTTGCAACAAACATTTTGTCACAATTTTCCATAGACTTTATTTAATTTCCTTGGGCCTCTTTTTTAGACAGTCCTATGTGTGTGCTCGTGCGTGCGTGTGTGTATATATATCTTTTTGGTATTGTATTTGTGAATTGAATCTGAATTGTATTTTTTATATTTGTAAATCAGAGCAATGTGATGTTGGTTATGTATAGCAGAACTTGACATCTCTACTCATAATGTGCCGTAAATTGTGTTTAGTGTTTGAATTGTAACGATATGGTTAATTGAAGAAATACAGACATACAGTAATGAAGTTAATTAGGAGTTTATGTTTACATAGCTATATGGGTATGGATGGCATCCTTCTGTAATGTTGCACCATGTAGTCTGTTGGCTCTTGTGGCTGCAGCCTTTCAGACAAAATTGCAACAGCAAGTTGATCCATCATGCTCTCTGCCCTCTTCAGAAAGTCAGACTGCCTAGTGAGGTTTGATCTTCAGTGCCCTTCTAATCCTTTGTTGAAACCACCTTCAGTCGTATAAGCAGAATGCTAACATGACGTTGAAATAGTAAGGCACCTTTCCAAGGAAAATCACCAGTTTCCTTCAGCCTGTTAATTATGTTCATAGCATCCTCTGTTAAGTATGGGAAAGTTTACATTGGACAGACTGGCTGCTTCATTGAAACCAGGTTGATGGATCTCCATCACCATTTGATGCTGTACCATTTAAATAAGTCAGCAAAGCTTGTGATTATTACTGTGGTCTGTTGCATACAATTTTTCTGGGATAATACTGTATAGACGCAATCAGTCTTTACCTCTTGAATGGTTTGATCAGATATCTAGTATTTTATTGTCATGGTTCTTAATACAGTACTATTATATTGTGTGTGCCCTCTTTTGTTTGTTCTTGGTCAGTAATTATACACCAAGAGTTGTTGGAGACTGTAATTTGTATATGTTACAGTTCAGTGGTTTCCAATCTTTTCAAGATCACAGGCTGGCAAAATCTGTTTGAAAAGGTTGACAGACCAGGAAATTAAATTTCGTATTCATTGGGATTGATGGTTATAAATTGTGAACAAAAGTCAGTTACTGGCAAAGTGTGTTGTATAAATATAATTGTATTTAATGTTTAAAATGCATTTATGAGTTTATTTTTAATGAACTTGAGATTTATGCTGAATCAATACATTTCCAATTTATTTCGCGTTCATGCACAACTCACCGAGTATGGAAGGATATGAAGAACTCCAGTGAACAAACTGCAATACAGCCATAGGTTTTATATGTGGCATACTGCATGTTGTTAATGTAGGTGATGAGGATACAGGTGAGTGGGCTGGAAATACCTTACTCGTCCATTTTCCAGTAACCACAAGTTATTGACCTCTCTGTCAGATTAATTTCTCTCATACATCGCTGACAATTGCATCATGTTGCAGGTATGGGACTGTCAGCACTGGTGCACTCAAATGTCTTCGATCAGTTCGGAATTCGAACGACACGTTCGTATTCAAGGTCAAGCCTCTTGCAGGCTCTTATGGATGTGAAAAAAGGAGAGAGTATCTACAGCTCTGCTAAGGTACACGGAATCCCTCGCAAGACTCTCCGGAACTGGATGGTACGGTGGAATATTAAAAGCTCATACCCAATGCCAAAACAACTAAAAGTTTGCCCAACCAATCAGAAAGGGGCAAAGAGAACAAAGCCACTAGTGATGCTGTGAAATTTTACTTTGGTACAGTGAAATGAAGATGCTGAAAATTTATGAACAAGCTGCAGTGAAGGTAATGGCTGCCTGATGCACGTGTGAAAGTTCAGTGTCCTGCCTCTTGTGTTGTCCAACTTAAATTTTTGTTTGTATTTTCCTTCAGTTGTGTCATATTCAGAACTTGCGATGAAGGCAGTTCGTGTCTGCTGCATGCTTTGTGTGTGTGTGTGGATTGGTGCTAACTGTTCCAGTGATTGTATTGTAAGTAATATAAGTATACATTTTAAATTCTCCAATTACATTTAATCTTATTAAACTTTTTAAATTTATTTTTGCTTGACATAAATATTAATTTTTTCAGCAATATGTACACAAATTTTGTCATAAACTAAATATAAATCTGTAGTAGATTTTGCATTACACTTCCCCTTTAGAACCAGCATCATGTTTTCCTTTAGTTTCCAACACAGCCTGTTTTACCAGAAATGTATAAGTTTTCATCATCCATAGCACTTCCACTTGATTTTCATTGTACCTTTTTAACATTTTGTTATTTTTCTTATCATATTTGTCTCGGGAACATTGCCCAAAGACAATTTATTCTTCACTCTTAGAAATAATCTCACTAAATTCTGTTTCTCGTCACTCAGTTCACTCATATCACATAGAGTAACAGCACATTTGCTTGTGACCAGCATATTTTCTAGAAACAAAAATTTACTACCACAAAAAATAAGACCCATTTTTCAACAATGACGTGCTCCGGTGACAGATCTTTGACTGAGGAGTGTTTTCCAAGAACCCAAAAAATAAACTTATTGCATGCATGCAGGCTGCTACCTGCCTAATGCAGATAATACTCCACAGTTGTACATCTGCAAAGCATGTAGTCAAAAACAGTTATTTAAATGTGCAATTTGTTTGGTAGAACCAAGTTGAAAAAGTCAGACCAAATGGCAGGAGCTCGTTGATATTGCCATCAGAATTTTGTGCCTCCAGTAGACTTCATAACTAGGCAGAGATAAATAATCTACCTCATGCTATTATGAAGATGACTGTGTGGTGGGATAGGATGCCTATTCTGTGGCTCAGTTGTTTTGCATTATATGAATTCTTATCCATTTTTGTGGCACAGAAAATAGTTTGCACGATCATTTCTGTGTACCCGCTCAGAAATTAGTTGTGGGCTTGCTCCGATATTCTGTTTTAACTCGTTTGTGGAAATAAGGAATTACACATTCAGAAATTTTGTTCATTAGGAACTGTGTACAAATTGGGGAAACGTAGGTAGGAAATGAGAATGTAATACTGTAAATGTAGTATGACCCAAAATAAAGTATTCCAAGATTGTTTTGTCAGGGGTGTGTTTTTACATTTACATTTTTGCATGGCAGCAGATGCAGCTGCACAGAGCCATATATTCTTCTGTCAAGATCACATGATTTGGCTGTGTTGTGTGCTCATTGTCTTAAACATCAGTTCTGAGAGTCTCTGTGTGAAGGATGATTTACGTGGGACTGGATGCTGAAATGGATGTGGTGTAGTTTCAGAATAAATTGCTGAGCTGTTTGAGCTTCAAGGTTATTATTCATAACATTTAAATACATTTTATATTTCAGAATAGATTTATTACTTTCTTATAAATTGTTGTTTCGTAAGACTACAAAAACTTGTTTTTATTAACTTTGTCACATACGAAATATTTATTTTCATTGCTATTTATCTTTATGAGAAGATGATAAGGAGGCACCCCAACATAAATAAAATGAACATAGCACTATTCAGAGAAATACAATACTTTCATAATTCTCATACATTTACTTAAAAATTGGGATTGAAAACTTGAGAAGTGTATCAGTCCTCTTAGCAGCATGAAAACCATCTCCTCAGTCTTATCAATTTTACCATATGCAACCATATTTTCATATCTTTCAATGCAGGTAGTACAGTGTTATTAAATTATCAGCACTGAAAGTGTGTACTAACATCAGCTTTAAACAATGTCAGATAATTGAAAATTCATTCATTAGATTGATTGTACACATTGACAGTTGCTGGTATGTACAAATTGCCATTGTGAAGGGCAGTAATTTAATTTTAGCAACTGGTATTATAGATACATAGCTCTGAAAAAGTCTTTTATACCTCCATTGAGTTTCAGTTGGCTCAGCAAAAATATTGTTTCTTTGATGTCAGTTGCCATATTTTATCTCCATTTATACAAAGTTTGTTGTATTTTTGTTCTCTGTCATATAAGTCATATCTTCAAGGGTGTTCACATTTGTTATATAAAAATAGTTTGTGTAATGCATCTTGTGTTGAATGGAGCTAATACTCTAATATTGCCATCATGAAAGCCACCTTTTTGCCATATTAGAATCATTGATGACAAGAATTTAAGAATTAGGCATCATGGTGTCCTTCAGTAGTGTAACTTTCATTCTAAAAAAAAGTAAAGCGTTCCCTCTACATGCCATGTAGGTTCTTGGGGGGGGGGGGGGGGAGTTGGTACAGCTCCTATTCATTCTTAACCTCAGCACTAGATAGGGTTGTGGTCAGCATCACACCTGAGCTGCACTTTACCCCCAAGAAAGGACCCTGGTACCCAGGAGACTGGGTGAGCTCCAGAGCTGGTCTGCATGCAGAGGCTAGAGGAATAATCCTCTGCCCCTGTCGGTTATAGAACCCTACACCAGCTCCTACTTCTGTTTTAAGAAAACTGAAAATTTACCATTTTTTGAATGGATGCCCACACAATAAATACACAGCATGTGTTCTTTTTGTCACACTTAGTTTGTATAATTTGCCACAACTCTTTTATGTCATGCAATTGCCTTGTTTGATTAATTGTAGAATCATTGAATTGTGGTGACTTTACAGAAGCATAAAATAATTGTAAAACTCGGTTACTCATTGAATAGTGTGAATGAATAATAATCAGATATATTTACTGAGTAGCGTGGCTTTTAGAGGTTCAATATTTTTCTATCATAGTAAGGTGATCACTTCTTAAGAAACTGGTCACTGAAATCACTCAGGCGAAGGTGTGGACATCACACCTTGATGGTGTGACCAAAAATTCTCTTTGCCCATCTTTGTTTAGAGCCTCTCGATTGTTGCAACTTCCGCGAGACATCGTCTTGACCATTCGGGAATCAGCATTACAGGTGTTCAGGCGTTTTTCTACAGGTGGTAGTCTTGCACCCCAGGGCCCCTGGGCAGCCACTGTGTGTCATACATGTGAACTTGCAGTTCCTTTCATACTGAGCAGCTTTCCTACTGCAATGACAGTCGTTTGGAGGGTGAAACTAATCTGTCTTACAATTATTGAAAACCTAGTCAGGTGGGCAAAGAATTCAACACTTCGTGAATTCTGCTTCACAGTCGTAGGAAGAGCCAACATTGATGGGTCGAAAAGTTACGTCGCTATGAACGTTTAGCCACCACAAGCTAATTATCTCTGTGGACACTTTTGACACCTCTTGCTGGAAACTCTGCAAGCCAAGAGCATCAATAGGCCTTCATGTACTGGACATGCAGATAAAGCTCTGCATGATGAAGGAACACTGTAAAGCCTATCCGAGCAAATGGAAAAGGGTGAAAGTAATGGTATTTCACTTGTGACGTGTGGGCTCTGTGATCCATGCGCCTCCCTCTCGTCCTACATCTTGGATGGTTCCTTTCATTGCCATGCTAGAGACAATCGGCATGATCTTTCCCTGCCAGTTCAGCCAAACCCATTCCCCTAGCAGTGGTTTTGCTATGATGCACAGAGGGCAATGGGAATCTTGTTAATTCATTCACGTGTATCGCCAATTAGATGACTATGTATTTGGCTGGTTAAAATTGACCCATAACTGAAATCTGCTAAATTAAGTGTCCTGTATCCGTGTTATGGAGAAACCATTTTTGATATGATGTGATCAGTCATGTGAGACTACAGTTGTGTCAGTGAAGAGCCTTTGACTTTGATTACAGAAATGCATAAAATTTAATTGTGTTTCATGTTTACATTCAAATTAGTTACATTAATTTTGTAATGTCTTGTGTTTTGGCTCTTTTAACTCATATTATCATGTCTAGTATCTCATGTTGTGGAAGAATTGTCAGTATGTTTCAATACATTTGAAATACACCAAAGATACCTGTATGTTACATCTCTTGAACATGAATATGAATTCTTGTTCTATGGTTTTGAAGCTGGAGTTCAATGTACAACTACAGCTTTTAGTGATGAACTGCATCAAATATTGGAAATTAGTCATTATTTGAGCCATCTTTACCCCGAAAGTGGCAACTGCAATGTTTTCTGAAACATTGGATAATTTTCAACATTTTATGTGGCTCATCCCTGAAAGCTGAATTTGTGTGTGTATATATAATATATGAACTATTTGCAATAGAAATCCATGTTTTAAGCATCTGCCAGACTGGATTAGGGCACTACTAATAGAACCTGCTTTATCAGCTCAAGTTAATACACGCCCATAACCCACTACTACAGACTTGTGTATCGTAGGCTGAAGATTGACGGTGATAGTGTTAAATATTTTGTGATGCAGTGATAATTTTTTCACTAATACTTATATGTTAGCCATAAGTAAAGCTGTGTAACTGTGATAAAAATATGATGTAATGTACTGTTGTTATCAATAAAAATTGGAGCATATTGATTGTGTTGTTTTATGTGCTGCTGCAGCCTGTTATATCATTATAATGAAAAGTTACATTAAAATGTCACTGAGGTGTGGGGACTTCAGTGGAGAACTTGTTGCTATTTCTTGCATTATTAATTTTGTTTTTAGCTTACCATGATGCAATAGCTGTCTGATATTGTATTAATACAGGGCGATTCTAAAAGGACTTTACAACTTTGAAAGTGTATAGAAATTTATTCAGAAGGCCTACAGAATCGGTTGAGGTGTCATTTTGTAGCAAAACAAATCAAGTTTTACCTCAAACAGTCATTTTGGTTCGATGTGATTGCCATTGGTGATACGGCAGACGTCCCACCTGAAATCAATTTCTTGCCAAACACGATCCAGCATATCCGGTGTCACTTATTCAACTGCGGTGGTGATTCGAACTTTGAGCTCAGTGAGATTGGCAGTTAAGGGTGGAACAAATACACGATCTTTAATGAAACCCCATAAGAAAAAATCGAGGTGTCAAATCTGGAGAACGAGATCTAAACAAAATTCTTGTGCCAAGAGTAAATTGTAGGTCTACTGGGAGGATCCTTGCCATATTGAGTGCGAAAATTCCGTTGAACCATTGTCACAGTTTGCAGCAATGAATTGCTGGTGGAGAGAGGATGGCCTTGAAAATAGAGCGTGTATAGTGATGCAGTGATCAAGCATCTGCGTTGTTCGTTGGTGCTCCCATGCTGGACACATTTTCTGTTTTGCTCAGAATGCTGAAATGTGGTTGCAGGTTTACAGATGCATTGGAGTGGGGCTATGCCTTTTCAAAGGAACTGCAATGAAGTGGACAGAGTTCGGTGTTCACAATGTGGCAGTTGGGTTTTTATTTCTCCTTCCCCTGTTGCTCAGAAGCAAAGTTTGGAAGACAGGAGAAATAACAAGTTTATTTTCCAGAAAGCTTTTTTTCTTATTCTGTAAGCTATTAGAAACTGAAGACATTAAAATAAGAGAGTTGAGGGCAGAAGTATTCTTTGTGCTACATGTGTAAGATACAGTGAAATGAGGGAAGGGAACTTTCAAGAAGTTTAGTTCATGAGCTGGATAATTAAAGAATGATGTGAAGTGGTCTGACATTGAAACTGCTGCAGAATTTGTGAAGATTAATATAGGAGAGTCTCCAATTAATACTGATCGGTTACTTGACGAAGTATGTTGGGAAGGGAGATTCATCGCCCAACAAGCTGGCAATTGGGAGAAAGACTATCGGCGTGAAGAGAAGTGTGTCAGAGTGTTTAAACATTTCAATCAACAGAATATTCCTTTCCAGTCTTTTGAAAGTTGCTGAGTTTACCGCTAACACTAGGACCTCTAGAACGTCTTTCACTAGTGAACTTGTTAGAAATGGAATGGATGAGAGCACAGTTTGAGCCTTATTCTACTTCAAACTGAACTTTGGTTTTACACCCTAAGAAATTTTGTGACAAAATAAATGTCAACAAAAGCAGGGGCATGTCATGCATGGAAGCAAGGGAAGCGTTGATTTCATAGTTTCGTTAATCTTCATAAGAGTTCGTCACAACCGAAGTATCTATAGGAAGCAATTCTGACTGTTGTCTGCACTCCTTGGCATGTAGTGCGGAAGCAAAAGAATGTGTTCTTTCAATGGTGTTGTAAAAATTAACTGTTTATGTGTGATTTCAGTTCTTGTTGGGTGTTGTAACATTAAGTTTTATTAAAACATTGTACATGCATATTTATATGGTGCAGGATTATATTTATGATCATATTTTGAAGAATGTTAAACTCCAGAAAGTAAATGATCTACGTGCAAGGGAAGCATTTCCAATCTTGTGGTACAAGTGGCAGGGGATCGTTTACTGACTTGAAAACTGCAAGTGATTATAATTTTTCAGGACAGTTTGATATTTGGTGTAGCTTGTAATTTTCCATTTATATTAATTTCATGTAGTGCAACGGTGATATATACATTCGTACACACAAACCACCTAACACACTGAAAAATTATATACTCATCATCCCAAAACATGTAGATTATGCCATACAAAGGTGTGTGTATGTGTGTGTGAGAGATAATTAATTCACAATCTGAGTAACATCTATTTTTTGTAATATCAGTCAAGGGTAGGGTTACCATATATTTTTGTGTTACAAATCGGGACACTCTCTTTCTCACATGAGAAGGAAGATCCGACATAGTGCAATACATGTTCAAGTCTCATGTCAGTCCATCCTCTTTCTTATGTGTAAAAGTGACTGTGTGTATGTTTGTGTGTATCCACATAAGTTAGTCATAATACCTTTAGTGTATGAAAGGTGTGGAATGCTCTACATAACAAGGACATTGCTTACAGCACACATGTTCTTATGTGATTCAACACCATTAGCATTTGCCACCAAGTCTTACTGGTGTACTGGTATTTCTCTGCTGAGTTAGTATTTACATAGCTCAAATCTAAAAGTTTTATATTATTTACATAATCCATATCCTGTCCATGTTGTATTTTAATACTAAATACTACCCAGACAGGATGTATTTAAAATTTTATGGTCATTGCTGTTTAGGCTACGTGAAATAAGCAGGTATTGTGAACAGTTTATATATTTGCTCTTGCAGTGTTCTCCAACTGGCCACCCAGGGTGCGACCATATCGTCAGTATACAAATGACAGCCTGTGGGCTGCACTGATGGCAGTCAAGTGTGGTGGTAGTGTGTATCGTGCATCCAAGGAACATGGCATCCCCCGCAAGACTCTGCGCAACTGGATGACGCGCTGGAATATAAAGAGCAAGTATGCAGCTCCAATCAGGAAAGGAGATTAATGTCAGAGAGTGCCTTGCTGACACTGACGCTGAACTGTTTGGAGATGAAAGAGTGATAACTTTGTGTTTACAAAGGATGTGAGAAACCATTGCAGTATTTCCTGTGGTTGTCTGGAGACTGTTAGGCCACCTTCAATGAGGATGGATGGAATTAATGTTGGCCTCATTTCATATATAGTAGTTCTTTTCTTGTATTATAACACACACCTGGTGTCAGTGATAGATTACATGATGATTGTGAATGAAGAAGTGGATTCATTCAGTTAATTCTCGATCTCCCACGTCTTCAGGATAGAGGTGATTCTACCTTCAAGTTTGAGGTAAGAGGGTTCCTGGTTGGTGGTTTGTTCCAGTTGCAAGACTGCACAGCATCAAAACTCAGAAGACCACTATCTTCTGTTTACAATATCATTGCTGACTACAGTTTGAATGCAGAACCTTAGCATTCCGGTATTCTGAGAGTAAGCTAGAGAAATAAACAATGAAAGAAAACGATAAATGTGTTCATTTTATTTATTATTACTTTCTGTCTTTATATTCTGTTTCCTTGGTTTTACCTTTCCTGTACATCATCCCCTACCACTTGTCCTAGCTTTTCTCTTCCTTCCTTGATATTCTTTTTCTTCATCTGTGATAGTACTTGGACTCGTGTGGCTGGAAGGCTCACGTGTATTTTTGAAAAATGTTCCAGAATGTAACACAAAATAAAATGTGTTTATTATTGTTGCTGCTCAATAACTTTTTCATGATCTGATCATGTTTTCATATTTCATGGAAATATACAATTTGTTGGTGATTCAGAGAGCTGAAAAACTTTCATTGGCTGGAAACCAAGTTGATCTGGTGGTTTTATCCAGTAACTGTTACAAGACTTGGAAATTTGATAATAGTTCATTATTAAACGATTTATTTTAATCTAATTAGCTATTGACTGCGTTATCAGCATAAATAAGAGTGCTGTAGATATAGTAGCAAGTTACCTAAGTGTTTTAAAATAGTACCATGACCAAAGTGAGAGAGAATGTTTAGTGTGAAATCTGTCAGTTTAAAACAATGTTACAATCTTTGTCAAGTTACATGATCTGAAGTCTACCTGGCACATGACAAGGTTGTTATTAATAACGTTTCATTTACAGTTTGTGTGCTAGTGTCTGACTACAGTTTGATCTTAGAACTCTGTTTACCTTAAGCTTTTAATTGAATATACTCATATGTATGGTATTTCATGAACATCAGTTAAATATTTGAGGTCGTAGAACAGCGAAGATGTCACTGTTGGTCTTCAGGATTGTAATGTGTTGTGGACTTAAGGTAGATATCAACGTTTTTGAAGGGTCGTACTGCCTCCATCTTCAGGGCTATAGGTCCACATGTCATAATAACCCAGAAGACCAACATCAGTGTCAATTTAAGATATAGAATAAATTACGAAAAAGCTCTGAAAGTTATGATGTTTATTGAACTGGATGAAGCTTCTTCTGAAGATTGTATTGTCAACTGTTGGAGGAATTTAATTGATGGCTGTGAATAGTCACAGTTTAGTTGCTCCCTTAGGATAGGCATTTTAAATCTTCCTAAGTGTAAGACATGTAATGAGTCTACATGTTCAGTTGTATTAGATTTTTCCAAATTGTGTGTTCATTGAGCAGATCAGCATTAGTAGAATATTATTTGTGGAGTCATTGTATTCATTTTATAGTTATGTGTATTAGAATTTGTATAACAAATTTTCAAGTATAAAGTTTTGTTATGAAGAAAATGTAAGTCCTTTGATGAGGAAAAGTGAATGCATCCTGTCACAACCAATCCAGATGTGCCTTCCCAGTTTGGTTTTAGGTTAAATTCAGTTTTTTTCATTGTCAATGCTGTTTTAAGGTATGTTAATAGGAGTGATGTCTGTTTGAGGTAGATGTAAGTACAATAATTCTTGAATGTAAGCTGTCATACCGTAGCGCCGGACTTTTTAAATACTTTTTGGCTATATGAGCTGAGTACTGTTGCAAACTGTTTTAAAATTGTGATTGTTATCTACATTCTGACAGGAGACATGTAGCTGAAACAACTGTTTATTTTGTGCCAAATAGACATGATATTTTGGACAGATAATTTTACAAAATACAGGTCATTACCTTTTGCAGCCTCTAGGTTGGAAATTAGTGCTATGATGTATGTGAATGTTAAATTTTCTAAATGTGAATCTGAATTCTGTAATGTGAAGTGTACCTCTGGTTTTGTATGAAATTTGTGAACTGTGTGCATCACTTTAGACTGGAATAAAATATATCTTGTCTTGAATTCTTGTATTGCATGTTATGCTGTGTATGGTATCCATATTTTTCTTTCAACCTTCCCTTTTCTTGTGGTGTAATGGGTAGGGTGCATCATGTCAAACCTCTTATGCTTTGATCTTCACATAATGCACAAACAAGGCTCTATAAATCAAGTCACTTTATAAACATTGCATCTGATGTCAGGGAAGTGATATCAAGTATCAGAAGGCCATGTCATGTTGGTATAAGTATTGCAGAAAAACTATACTGCTAAGTTGTAGATTATGTAGAAATTTATTTCAAATGTCATGTTGTTTTATTTGTCAGCAATGAAATATAACCATTGCAGTTGAGTTGACTTTAAACCCCATTAATAAATCATGTAATTTGTTTTTATTCTACTTATATTAATCTTCTCTTTCTTATAATTCATGTTTTGTGTGCCGTGATATTATTCTAGCAAGTGTTTTAAAATTTTGGTTTGTGGTACTGAAGATGCAGTATAAGAGCTGCTTGATTTGATGCAGTCACATCAGTTCAAAAAGTGTGATTTGTAAACATGCTGTTTGTGTAACATGGTTTACCTAGTGAAGTACAGCCACAAGAAATGATCATTTATATCTTGTGTTTGTTATTTTGCAGCAGCCAGAATTGGTTAATGCTTTGTTCATTTGAGCAACATTGGTGTACTGAAGCTTACATAATACCACAGCTGAAATAAGTTTCAGATTGAGAGTTCATTGGAAAGTAAAATTTGAATTGATATGTTCAAGACCACAAGCGGATGAAACAAGGCATGGATAAACTCATGTGACACGAGCTTGCACTTGGAATAAATATGTTACTTTTTTATGTATCAACAACTTACGAATTTTCTTAAATAATCTTAATAATACTCACTGGTCAGCTATTATATTTTTATCTTGTTGCTTCAGTTAATCAAGAACAGACTGAAATACTGAGGTTGATATGACTTCTCTTGTTTTATCTAGCTGTTCTTCTAGACTTGAGTGTTCATTTATCTTTGTGTCTTGGCTGTCACATCAGTGTTAATCCTTGTAATTTTAAAGTAACTCCAAGGTATGGGGTCTTCTTTGAGCAGCAAGAACATTCTATTTGATTTCTGTATTTGCATTTTAAAATGTCCAAGTTTACCCTGTTCCAGGATTTGCCTGTGGGTAGCTGTATCATTTTAAATGCATCACACAACAAATTTAGTAAATTATTATAGATTGTTTTAATTCTAATTTTTCTGATTTGGAAAAATTAACTTACATACTCTTTTGAGATGCTTAAATAAGTCAGTAGACTTATTTTAAAATTGCTACATTTCATCCTGTTTTTTCTGTATGGTATGCTAACATAAGTATGGCTGTTGAACACAAATTTAAAAGAATACGAAGTCACATGTTTACTCATCGCTATACAAGTCATGCTTGATCCTTGCAGAAACTGTGTAAGGTATCACATGTGACAGGTGATAATACCTTAATGTGAGCTGTGACTTGCAATCCCATATACTTCCTTCTTCACTGCCCACAACTTTTCAGTCATCTCTGCACTTTATATGGCACTTAAAATTATTCATTACACCCCTAATTCTCAAAGCCTTATGTAGTTACCTTGATTAGTACAAATACAGTTCACACATAAAGGACTATGAAAATTATGTTAACATAGAGATTAGATTTTGTTTTAAGTGTTAAAATTTGAAATATATTTCATCTATGTAGAATTATAATTTTGTAGTAACATGTACTTATCATTTCTTGCAGTTCTGGAAATCTCAGACTCAATGGGAGTGTCCCTGCCTGCTGCTTACTGTAAGTCCAATAGGTTCACTGAACTTGAGGAGGTTCTCATCTCTTCAGTTCCTGATAAGTGTGAAGAATTACAACCAGTGTACTCAAAATTGGTCAAGAAAGGTAGACCGTTTCAGGGATCACGTAACCGACCTCAAAGGACAGAGGAATTGTTGCAGTCGGCAGCTGAGCAGGTAGTGGCTGGTGCTTCACTTCGTCATGTTGGAAATGCTTACAACATTCCCCGAACCACATTGCACTATTACATGGTGCGAAATGGTATAACATCTGAGCGGGCTTTGAAACGTCGGATATTGAGACTGGAGAGGGAGATGACTTCTCAAGTTGCGTCTCAGTTTAGGTTAGGTTTAAATATGGGCATTCCTATTGCAGGTAAAAACAGTTACAGCTCTGTCAGTGAAGAGAAGTAATTCCACAAGATCAGAACATGCTTCTGGATGTAATCAGGGCAAGGAAAATGAAGAATAGTAAGATGATGGTTGTAACAGAAACTTTAATTTTACAAGCTAATATACATTCATTCGACAGGAATTCCTGTGTCCACATCTCACCCGCTTCTAGTGCCATAGTTAAGAATGCGTGGAGCTATACCTTATCTCTCTCAGTTTGTTTCAATGAAAGCACAAAGGTATGGCGTTTTATACATAGAATTGCATGTAAATTGAGGGGCTGAGTAAAAAGAAAGTACAAATTACACTCCTTAAAATTGTAGGAAATGTATTTGAATCTAGAGTTTAGAACAAAAGTGCAGAATGCATCTGACTTAAGCAAAGTGATATTTATTGTTTGTAACAGTTTTTTTTAGTACTTCTATGTTAACAGGTGACCCAAATATGGCATGAATGGTACTTCCATTCTTTTGAATTCATTATGTTTTATTCCTTGCATAATTCTTATATTTTCTGTATGCACAAATATTGTGGATGATACTTTATGTGGATTATAGTGCCTTGCATGAGCAATGGCTGGTATACTTCAGAAAAGAATTAATGTGAACTATGGCTGACTGTTTTTGTAGTTTTGGTAATGGTGTTCTCTGTTTGCATCTTCCTATGTCAATCCAAATTTCACTTTCTAGCCACTGTAGTGACAAGGCTACAACCTGGTTAACCAGGGTTAAATCCTTGGCAGGAGCAAGAGATTCTTCTCTCTGCTGAAGCATCCAGACTGATTCTATGGCCCACCCAGCCTCCTATCCAATGCAGGGGCTCTTTCCCTGGAAGTAAGGAGATGCAGCAAGAAGCTGACCACTCACCTCTATAGTATGAAGGTCGAAAATGAGAGGAGTTATACCTCCACTCCCCCTATTTCTTCATGGCATGATGCTTAATAAATGCCAGGGAGAATTTTACCTTTTACTTTCACCTGCTGTTGATTGTTTAGTCTTTTTTTGTGTTGTGTGTATGCACTTATTATTCATAGAAAATCTTGTGAAGTAAATTGGAAGATGAAGTAGAGATTTCAATGTATAAGAGTAAATAATGTATCTATTCTGTACTAAAATTGATGGACACAGGATGTGTTCATTGTATGTTGTTCAATAGGAAACTTTAATAACATGCATTGGTTACATAATTAATTTGCTATGTTCAGTTCCTGGACAGCTATGGAGAATATCCATTGCAAACAAGACTAGTTGTGGCTTTTGTGGTATTTAATTAGTTGTGTTTGTGTTATGGTTTTAACAATGTAAATATTTTATAAATGAAGAAAATGTATGTGTACACTTATATATCACCAGCCTTAACTGTGTCATGAAGGCATTTTAAGACAGTTGTCAGTGTATACAAATTACCAATTTGTTCTTTTCATTGTTATGTGAAAGTTGATGATTTGGGACTAACAAATATGTGTAAATGTATAAAGTACTTTGGCATTGTCCTGGGGGTCCACACTGTAATCAGATGTTTGTCATTTTTTGTGGCACATGATGGATTCTTAGTGGACTGCATTCTGGTGGTGTGTTACTTTCTGTAAGCACTATTAGAGGAGCAGAAATAATTGTTTAATCTATGTAGAAGACAGATTCTGAAATATACTGTGATGTGTTCTGTATTATTTAAAGTAATGCCTTAACCCTATTGTTAAAGTTATTTTGTAATGAGTAGAATACATCTACTGGATTGCAAAATAAAAAACATTCCACAATAATTTCTAGAAAGTATTTATAAGGGAAAGAAAATTTTCCTTGCAGTTTGTTTAACATGTCTTTACATATGTGATCTGCCTGTAGCAAACTCAGTGTATGAAATAAATGATATTCAGTCTGTTCTAAATTTGTTTTATATATATTTCCACCCTTATGTAGTGGTTAGCATCATTGCTGGGAAAGTGACTATTTTGGCTTGGAATTTGCTGATCAGTGCCTTAAAAGTAGACTATGACTACTTTGGCACACCCTTCAGGCTTCCCTAATCCTAATTTTTCTTTTGACACCACATAACCATTATATTTTAAAAGTGTCATTAAATGCAGATTAAACCAACCAACTGGTGTAAGATATTTTGGTGTGACTAAGCCTCTTCTACTCATGTGTAGTCTGCCATAAATTAATACTTCTAGCTTTCTGTTGACTTCCATCCTTGCAACAAGATAAGTGCGTGTGAAAATTATTTTCAAAAACTTGGTAGAACCCACAGATTCAACACCATTAATACCAAAGTCTGTCATTGGATGTGATTCTGAAGATGTGACCAGATGTCTTGCAAGCGGTTCCCTGGCCACACTGGATTAAATACAGTCAGGTAAAGATTTGAGGTGCAGCACATTCCCCTGTTCACCACTGCCCCCATGCTGACAGCTTGCAAGATATTTGGTGACATCTATAAGTAGGTTACATCCAACTTCCATCCTCAGCCTGTGTCCCTAACATCTACATTTATATTTAGACTATTTGCTTTGTTGTCTGTAGGAAATGTTTTGAAGTATTGTGATATTTATCTTCTCCTCCATCAAGTTAGACCATCAGCATAAACAAATACTTCACTTAGGCCTATGAAATGAAAATGAATTAGATAAATTATTACATATACAAGCTCTCTTAGACACATCTGGCATAGATAGTCCAGGTAATCTAAGGGATATATTGAATATTTTGAATTCATTTAAAATATTGCACAGTGTTTCTGTCCTAACTAAATTAAAAGTTCTTTATAAATTCTATAAAACTTGCACTTGTAAAATTTATCGTGTGCTTGAAGAGCCCCAAGTCATGTAGGATTTGAGGTTTTCACAGTGGTGAGTCTGAAGACTGCTATCCTCTGGGTTATTGAATCATGTAGTCTGGTAGATTGAAATCATGATAGACTCAGCAGAATTCATTTAATTTACTTTGAAAATAAAATTAATCTGAATAGCATTTTGGCAGGATTGCTTTATATGCAAAGAGAATGCTATAAGAAATATTAACTGACTTACAAGTATGCATGTAATTAATTATCCATTTTACAGAAGGTACCATTTAAAATGCAACCCAGCAACAATCACATATTGTGGTAGAAAAAATGAAAGCAGAAGCAGGTCCATCCCCAAGTATTAGATTCTCCCAATCTCCCCCAAGATACTTTGTGGTCATGCTAGATGTGCCAAAGCTGTGGAGGTGCAAACATGGTGTAAGGACACACTTTATTGTATTAGAAACAAGATAGTGTATTTTCTATATACATAGATTGATGTGCATCTATTTGTTTTCATATTTACAGGATCAGTTCCATGCATAATGACTCCTAATCCACAAATGTTGTTTTTGAAGCTCTGTTGCATGATATTTTAACGAAAGTGTGTAATGCAAACTGAATATTTCATAATTTTTAATTGAAAGACATTTATCAATCTGAGTACTGTGATTCTATTTCAGATATGAATGCTGCAATGGCTCTACAAAATGTTGTGTGTGTACTGTCACCCTCTGACAAGGGTAAGGTGCCCATATCTTCATGGAAAGATGGCAACGCTGCTCCCACCAGAATCCGCAGGTCAGAAGCAGAATTGACAAAAGCAGCAGAATGTGTCCAGAAGGGCATGACTTTCCAAAATGTGTCTGACATCTTCAACATACCAATATCAACAATCCGGTTCTACATGGCAAGGCGAGGTATTCTTCCCCAGCGACGTCGAGGTCGTACTGCGAGCACACAGCAGAAAAATTCAGGCTATAATCAGTTCTTGATGATGCATTACAAGCTGGAAGACATCAATAAGAAACAGTCCACACAGTGAACTGGTCAGTACAGTTCAAATACCCCAAATGATGCAAGCTAACATAACTTCTTAAGACGGTTGCTCCTTAGACATTTGTTTACTAGAAAAAGGTAGTTTCACAGAGATCCTTTATTAACAATTAACATGCCCCATATAAGGTTTAAAATCATTTCATCATTAGAGACCGTTTTACAGTTGAGATGGAAATTATTTGTTTAGGACTCTTGTAATGGGATAGTATTTTAAAGCACAAAAATGACTTGTAAGTGAGGGAAATCATAACTTTCATAGTGAAGTAAAGCTTATGTTACAGTTTTTACACTTGAAGGTAGGAGACATATTAAGAGCTACACCTTGCCCCTTACATCCTGTCAGAGACTGGAAATTTGTATCTTCTTTGAACTGTTATTATACACTTATTCAAATTATACTTTGAGAATTTTGTTGTGTTAAAAATCGTCATAGGGGAGAATCTAAGTTAGATGAACCAATTTCATAAAGAACAGAGCCACACACAGTCCTAAGACTCAGGGTAACAAGCAACCTTCCACTAATAGCCTAGAGGTGAATCAAGTGCCATTAATTATTCTGTATTATGTGACAGGTCAACCAAAGAATGAACCTCACTGATCACACAACAAGCCTTTTTTAAGTTACTTTTAACCAAAGAATGAGTCCTGGAGTAGCAAGGTACATACTTACCTCTTGTATTATTTTCTCTCGGCCATATTCTTGTATTATGACATGACTGATTATTATCTATAGTATTCATATTAATTGTATTATTAATATAATGGTAATTTGTAGTTTGAGTAGTAATAAAATTGTGGAGCTTTGTATTGCCTGCTATGTGATACTTATCAGTAGACATTCATTTGAGCAGAAACTGCATTCAACCCTTTCACTGCATTTTAGGGCAGCCATTCCCAGGTTTTTTATACCATGGAACAGTTATAAAATCATTTAGAGCAATTAATTGCATTAATATTTTTAACACTCTTGTCAGGCAGGACAACATGCATTCTGAGTTATCTGTCTTGACTTATTCTTTCCAGATTTTGTGATTATTGAAAGATGGAATTGACAGATTGAGTGGTTTTACAGAATTGGTGACTTCCAGCACATCAGACAGTTCAGATTTAAATTTAAACTAAAAGTAACCTAACTTAACACAACCTAATTCTTTGTAGTACCATTTCTTCTGCACCAGATGTAATGGTTAAACCATCATAACTTCATTCCAGGGCAGTCCATATGGGATTTGTTTAATTTGGGGGACAGACGGCTGAAGTTCCACTATAACAATAAAAAACGAAAACATTTATATGTGAATTCTTTGGAACAGGAAAACTGGCTGCAGTGATGGAATTGCTATATCTTGTTCTTTGTTCAGCATTTTGGTATCTTCACTAAGAAAGTCAAATACTGAAGTTTAGGACTGTGAAATCTGTTTTAAAACACTGGATTATGGAAAATTATGGACTTATAACATATTAAGACAAGAATGTTGTCATGAAATGAGGCGTCATCCATTTTCTATAGAAAGAAGGCTGTGGGAATAATGTGAGGTGGTGGGGAGGAGCTGTGGGAAGGTAAAGGTAGATGGGGAGACCTGATTGTTGTATGACCCACTTAAAGTGGGAACTTCAGAGAAACATTAAGATGATTTTGATATATATTTGGCATACTAGTTTTCTGTGCTGTTGTTTTGTCTCATGCTAAAAATTGAAGCATACAAACTTTCGTACACCACTAAAGTTTAAATTTTATTTTTTGCATAAATGTTATGAAATGATCACTCAGTTGGTTAGGTTGTATCTATTCATCACCATGTTTCATCTCTAAAATTAATGAACAGATTTCAATTAAATTTGGTATTGGAGATCAACACTGAATTCACAGTTACATAAACCACCTGCCTTTTTACACTAATAAAATTCTCTCAGGTTGTCAGTCTTGTCATATGATTAAAACTTTCCAATGTATCAGGGACCATGTCTGTCCCCATCATCATCTGACATCAGACACCCTGATGATGGGGACAGAATGGTCCCTGGAATGTTGGCCATTTAATCATTTGACACAGTTGATAGCCCAAGAGGATTTTATTAATTCAGTTTGCCGTGAAAGTTTCTACATTGTTTACTTGATCTACAAACAGATGCAGTTTGATCCTCACAGAACCATCCTCTGTGTTGATGCTTGTATATTTGGTTGACGCAGAACTACATCTTGAGTCACTGCAACATTATAGTTAAGACTGCATTGTCAAGCAGTCTGGTTTTAGCCTATCAGTTCAGGATATCCACTACTTTACATGAAGTTAAAATCAAACATAATTTTTTAAAATGGTTTGACATACAACAAATTGGTACATAACATAAAATAGAAAACATATCTCATTAAGGTCATTAAGATGCACAACTTTTTTTTTTTTAATTTTTGTGTATATTTCGTTAAACATAAGGAAAAATAATTTATTGTGCAACACTATGCACTTTAGTGTATCTGTAATATGACATAGGTGTAACACTAGGTTTGTGACTACATTAAATGAACATGAAAACCAGTAACTCAAGATGCAGAATCATGAAGAATGGATTTTGAAAATGTGTGTCTTGGAACTCATATTTAAAGGAAACTTATAGCGATTTTTCACTCTCTAAGGGGAAAGTATTCTGCCGAATGAAGGTGTCATATCCCATACCTGGAGTGGAAAAGGTTAAATTTACAAATAGTTCTTGAAAATTATGTCAAAATTGAATAGTATTATCAGTATCTAATTAATTGCTGTTTTAGTGTTTATTTGATTTAATAGTTATTTATAAGTAACAAAAGTGTGATTAAAGCATAGTTATTGTTCAATAAAATGTAATGTAGACCATTGTGGTCCAATAATTGGGAATTGCTGCTCTTGAGAGATTTGTGTTATAAGTGTGATGTGTTGTGAATCATTACTATTGACAATTTTGTCATCATTCTAAAACACATTTTGTGCACCTTTATGCACATTATTTAATATAAGTAGTGAAATTAACCATCTGTCATGTGCTAAACTGTTCTTTATTAGAATTGCTTCCTTGTTAGTATATTTACATCCATCTGATGTTGATTTTGTAGTAACCAAAACTTGCTGTGAAACTAATAAACAGAGTGTGTTAGATGGTTAATTTCCTTATAAAAATGAAATCAAGTAATGACATAGTATTAATCAGTTTGAGATTGAGGTTATGTTGTATAAACTGTGCTGGAACATGCTTGGTATATTCAGGAATTTGAAGAAATTACTCTATCTATAGGTAGCTTAACCCAGTAAGAAAGTACTCCAGTAATGCTAATTTTAGTCAGATACTGAAATATAGCAATCTGTGTTTGATTGGTTTTTATCAGCAGAATGTGGAATTCTGTGGGACAGGCATCCAGTGTTTGGTGACCCAATGTGATACATGTTGTATTACTTATGGTGACTGTATGACTAGGCCATATAGATGTTCACTAATCAGGCTTGGGCAGGTTCTGTTGAATCTCCCTTGCAATAACCAAATTCAGCAAGCTATCAGCAGTGTGGCTAGACAGTCCTTTTCAGGTAATGTTTCCTGTTGTGCTAACAGAGTTTTAATGACTCCTTTGCTGTTACAGATTTTTAATTTTGATAAACATAATTCAAATTCCAGTTTGACTTAGCAACTGTTGTGATCTCCATAAACCTCGCAGAAAGTGCTTGTTTTTATGCAAAGGAATAAATGATTTTAAATGTTAAACCACTAAATGAAGTGATAAAAGATCAATCAATGAAACATTTGAGATGTATATGGGACTGAAAATGGAAGGACACTCTTGAAAATATTGCAAGCAAGACAGCAACGAAAACTTAATAGGATCCTGATAAACCTGGGAACGGGATATTCAGAACATTCTGATAAGAAAGAATTAGGATGGATCAAGTCTAAAATCCAAGCCTACTGTCAGAAAAAGTGAAGAGCTCTGTATAGAACCTTTACACTGTTGAGGGTTGACTATGTAAGGAAAACAGTGGCATTGAAGTTCCTTCTTTCCATGCAGAATTACATATTAATTATGTACAAACAATAGTCAAAATGTCCACTTATCTTTTATGCTTTACATCTGCTAAATATGCTGTTGCATCAAAAAATATATGGGAAAAACATTTAATCTTAGGAAAGTTATGCAGAAGCTGTCATAGACTACAGGGACCCAAAATAAGGGGGACTGATTGGTAGCCCTTATAAAACATGTCACTAGGAGTAGTCAGACCACTAGCATCCAAAGTAGTAGAATAGCACTTCTGTACAAATTGCATGATCATAGGGTAAATATACAAAGGTACTAACCAACACAGAGGTGCAGTATGTATTTGGTGTTTGTGTTGCTTTGATGTCCATTGCTCCTGCTGGTAAATACATTTCCTGTGTATAATCATAGACTGTTTGCATTGTTACCTGCGCACAAATGAGTGGTTATTGCAGGAATGAAAGAATCCATTCCTACTGTAGAAATTTGTTTCAGGAAATGAATTTCCACATGAACATGTGACAACTGAATAATAGTTGTGCCACTTAAATGATGCTTCTGTTACTTACATACTGTATATGCCTTACTAGGAGGTGGTAAGCATCTTGGATTTATATTTACACAGTTGGGTTCTGAGCCCATCATATAGATAATAACCTAATCTTGTAAGGTTATTTGATGGAATATATTTACATTTATCATTTTTATATTGACATTTAAAAATCTAGGCTTCATTGTTTGACAATGAACATTTTGCAGGATAATGTAAAACAAATTTAATTTCAGTCATTGCTGTAATATCCCAAAATTTGGTGTTCTGTCATGGTCTAGTTCAGTACACAGCTTAAACGTAGCCAAGGAATCCTGGGACCTGATTCCCAAAATTTATCAACCCCAGTCTGGAAAAAGTGTTTTGGTGTGTGTGTGTGATAGAGACATGATTTAATGTAAATAAATCAATCAAATTCAATGTCAGATCTATTTTTCTTTCACACTACAGGTATCTTTTTGATCTGACTGAAAATCTTGTGTTGTTCAAACATTGATAGGAGTGACATAAACCACATGGCTATTAATGTTTCATTTATGATAATCATATAAGTAGAATATCATTTGGGTTGTAAAAGCAGCTAATTGATGTCAGAATTGAGGTTTTCATGGCAGTGAAAATGTTGATATTTGTCTTCTGGTTGTGGTGCCATGCTGACTTGTAGGTGGATACCAGAGTTTTGGTGGAACGTGATGCTTCCATCCTCAGCTTTGAAGATGGAGGAAATGTGTTGATCTGAAATGTTGATATCTATCTATAATTAATAATACTTATATTAATAGAGCTATTTCTTGCACTTTAAATTAGATCTTTGATCTACAATTTCATCAGATTCCATAATCCAGTCTCCACCAGGACATCTTTCATTCTTATTGCAAGAATTGGCATAGCCCCTTCTCCCCTCTTTCTTCATATTAGGGTGAAAAATTTATTTTGATGGAAGTGTTTTCTTTCAGTATAGATTCGTAGATTCATCAAACATAGAATTTTTCTGTATTATTTTTGCTTTGAATTTTTATGCATGTTTTTCTGGTGATAAAATATACTATATTAGAAGTGAAAGTAACTCTATGCGGAGATAATAAAGTAGCTGTAAATTCTAGCACTCTAAGAAAAATGTATTTAATGATTTTAATTTTACTGTGTGACTTGTTATTCTAATATATAAACAAGCAACTTGTATAATAGTTTATAAGCCTATATAAAACATAATGCATTGAAGGTCTGATTTTTGTCAATTCTACATTTTATTTTTTGTTTCATTTATTATGTTCTGCATGGTAGGTATTGTGTATTCAGGTTTTTAAAAACATTGTATGTTTCCATTTTTTATGTAAACTTTTACTTTCTTATAGGAAGTAGTGAATGAATGAATGAATTAATTAACTAGTGAGCAATGAGAAATTATAAAAGTCACCATTCACTTGTTCATTTTTATTTATTATATGCTGTTATTAATTTCCTCTTATTGATCATGGCTTCTACTTCTGTAAATCACATTTTCATGCTTTTCTTAAAATGTTAATTTATTTTGACATAGTGTGACATGTTTTGACCCTTCACTTTCTTCGAATATTATACATCTAGCCATACTGACTTCCTTATTAATGCCTTTAAATTTTTTAAATTCAATTTCTTCCATTTATCCATTTCAGTATTTATAATTGTTATTATTTTCATATTGGGTTTCTCCAGTATTTATTTGTTGAAGTGTAATGAACTTACATTAGGTATACTGTACAACTCATTTATTTATGTATGAACTTTGCATTACCAGAACACTCACTAGTGAACCTTAAATCATAAGATAATAGTAGCTATTCAACTTTTCTTTTAGGCTTTTGTGGTAACATTATATTAAACAAATTTGCTATCTGTCTATATGGTTACACCATTTTACAAATTGATAACATGGTATAACCGTAAAGATAGTAAAAATATGTATTCAGTAGCCATTCATTCTTGCAGTAAATATAGAAAATGTCTTATTGCTTTATATATTATTTTTATATCTGTAAACTGACTTCATGATGCAGAATTCTTTTTAAGAAGCTAATAGTTGTGCAGCTAGTCAAGAAATTCCACGCCTGTTATGCAACCCAAAAGTTCATTACAGTGTTTGCAAGAGCATGCCACCAGTCCTTGGTCTGAACCACATGAATCCAATCTACACCTGTTTTCTGAGTGGTCTCTTTTCTTCATGTTATCCATCCAAAACTTTGTACATATTTCTCATCTCCCACCATTTGCTGTATGCCTCACCCATCTTATTTTCCTTTATTTGATTATACTAATAATATGTAGTGAAGAGTACAAATTAAGATTATCTCCAGCTTCCCACCACATTCCTCTTAGGTCCAGATATTTTACTCAGCACCCTGTCTTCAAATACCCTCAATCTCTGCTCCTCACTTTATGTCAGAGATCAAGTTTCACAACTTTTAGTATTTAATGCTATAGAAGTTCACCAGGGACTTATTAAAACTCTTGTATGTAGAAAATGAATATAGTAAATTTAGGCATAATGAAATAATAAAACACGCAGCCAGTCACAGAACTCGTAGGAAATTATGGAGCTGACTGGAAAAGATTTCTTTGAATGCCCCATTTCAAATTTCTCCATTGCCAGCTGGATAGACTAGGATCTTTAGGAAAACCATACAAACACTGGCATGAGACTGTAACAGGCCACTGTGCCTGTAATGGAAGGCAGATTATGATGGTGACAATGTGACAATTTACTGTTTATGTACACACATTGTATCCATTTTTGCCAAATAATTTTATATTTGGGCTTCCAGGGAAAAATTAAATCACGCAAAATCTTTATAGGTTGATGGTAATGATTCAGGTATAGGCAAAAGACATTATTTGAAGGGTCCCTCACATTATAGGTACCCCAAAGGCAGGGTGTTTTTTTTTTCCTTAGCCTGTTACCAGGCTATAGATATAATAACTGAGTGCCCTTATTAGTAGAATTATATTGCTTTTGTAACTATGTGTCCTTATTTTAAAAATGGGCGAAAAAAGGTGGGGAAGATTAAGACAGGCATTGATTTTGTCAGTAACAAAGGAGGTTGTTTGATTAATTGCTGTACTGACTTATTGATTGATAGATCCAGTTTTGATTGCTCATTTCATGTAATGTTGAATGAAATAAGAAATCCTCAGTCGGGATAGTATCTTTGCTGGCCATGATTCCAAAACATGAGCCACATGTGTGACCTCTTTGTCAGTTTAGTAGGCAATGTAGAAATTCATAGTTTGTGTGCAAGTGCCAAACTGGAAGAAATAAGACAAAAGTAAACTCTTCAAAACTATCCTTCACATAACCTTATTTTCATATTTATTACAGTAATTTTGTACACACCTGTTCTTGTTACTAAAAATTATATATTTTCTGCTTTAAATGGCAACTGATTAATCTAAACATTATATACAAGGAAACATAATACTTCACATTACGAAATAGTTTCCATGTTTAACACACAGGTTATGTGCAGTCAGCTGGTCAAGCGTTGCACTAGCATATCACTAAACTATTAACCCTGATCTAAAGTCTGGCCAGCAGCCCTGTAATACAAGGTTTTGTATCTCGTGTTCCAATATGGTAGAGATTAAGGGTGGTTCCTTTCCTGGAAATTTATTGTCATCGCTCTGTAAAGCAAATTAATATAAATATAGTCACTGTTGATATGTGTGTGTGAAAGAAAAACTGATACCAATATTAACATATTTTAAATTAGTGTAAATATTAACAATAGTTTTTCTTGTTTTCTCAGTCTGTAAATCAGAGGTAAGCAATAGCAAGCTAAGGTTATAAGGGTTGGAATTTGGCAAAGATGACTTAAATGTTGAAAGTTAAATAAAGAGGAACTCACACATGTAGACATAAAATGAAGCTAATTGAACATCTAGCTTAAGCCTTTTCTATTTTATGTGTTACATATTTATCATAAAATTTTTGTAATAAATGCATATCAAATTTAAATATTTGCCACAGGTATAAATAAATTTCAAAACTATTATATATTGAAGTACTTTGAGTTTGTCTATGAAATAACTTTCATATTTTGAAAAGAACAAAAGTCAAGTCAGGTGAAGATTTTACCCCCTTTCAAAATAGCAGAAGTGGCCTATGGCATTTGGTAAATATGAGTCTTATTTATGTACTGCTATTGCAAGCCATTATTAACTATGTTTCTACATTCTGCAAATGTTAAACTCAAAATGTTTAATGTAAACTATTTATGTGACTGATGAAATTGGATGATGGCTTTATTCTGACAGACTTAATCCAGTATTCTTTTAAAATGTTTATTGAATAAAGAAAAATTATAGAGAACACAAAGTAAAAGAATAGTAGAGACATGACTGTGAACATCCTCTCAATTTTTGAGACAAAAGAAGTCATGAAAATAGAATGATCTCAAGAGTTTGTTGCTTTACAGTATTGTATAATATAGTTAAATGCTCCATGCTACTTGTAACATACTAGAATATAGCATGTAAAGGGCATTACCTTGACTGGTCTGAAAATGTTAGCAGTGTTATAAATGTCCTCACATGCTCCATGCAGTTCCAAATTTATATCTTGGATTAATGTGACATTTTCACTGCTTTAGCCTTCACAAAAAATGTTTTAATATACCTCACATGGAGTACTTGCTCATCTCTGCTGTGGGTAACTCCAGTATTATAAAAGTAAAATTAAGTAGATGTAGTGTGGTAACAAGATGCTTAAGTAGGACAGAGGACCTCTGTTGGAAGACTGATGAAGTAAGTTGTGAGGTGATAAAGATTGTTAAAAACATGTTCTTCAGTCAAAAAATAATATTGTATTTATCCAAACACCATGCATACTTTTCCTTCTTTTCTGCATTAGGCATCATGTCCAGTTCCAATTCTGTGCAAACCTACACAGTCAGATATTTTCTGGTCTTTTAATTTGTGGGTGTACAGATATAATTGTAATTTAAATAGCATTTTTAAAATGCTAATTCCAAAACTATTAATCTCTTAGACATTTTCATGCGCTGTAACACAGAAATATGGACATACATCTGGGCACCCGAATATCTTTAACAGGCAATTCCAGTGATGAAGTTCCTCTGGGTTATGACACCATGTACACTCACTCACAAACAGATCTCAACACTTCAGACAAACATACTTTCTCCATCTTCAGCCCTGAATGTGGAGACATTATGTTTTTTCTGAAATGTTTGTATCTACCTGCGAGTCTATATGGTGTCACGGCCCAGAACATCATCATCTTCGCTGCTGTGAGAACCTCAAATTTTGTAGGTGATTTCAGTGTTTGACCAGTTCAGGCCAGTGCACACTATACTGTGGCTGCTGTGATTGGCACCTTGCATATTTTTATTCTAAGACATACTAAACATTTTCAGTTTACATTCTACGGGTAGATCTGTACTTTTGGCTCATGCAGTGAAACTGTGAACTGGAAGAAAATAATCATATGAGCTATCAATCCTTTCATATATTAGCCTTTATAACAATACGTCCTGGCCATGTGTTGCACTAGCATTCCACTAAACTGTTAACTGTAGTTAAAGTCTGGCTGGTATCCCCTTGGTATGTGGGCTAGTGAAACAGTGTACTCAAGCTATAGTCACTGAGTATCATTTAACATTAATGCCTGTTCTAGAGATAGTATTGTGAACATACATAATTTTTTGTGTACCATCACAACCGGGAAGGATCAGCTTTGTATTTGTGCCTAATTTTTTCTTTTTGCCTCTCTAAATAGCAGTGATAAATGAATATGAACAGCCAGTCAGTTTATTTATGATATGACACACTGAAGACACCTAGATCTTCTGTTGGATTATATGTTACATTGAAAGTTTTAAGAGTCTTTTTATTAGTGTCACAGAACAGTTTGACTCAGCAGACATAGCCTAAAAACTTTGATCCTCGACAGTTGCCATATAAATGTTGTACTTGTATACTCTGTTTCTTCAAAATGTTGATAGCTAAGTAAGACTATACATGGCATCAAACTGTAGGAGACCATCATCCTCACTACTGTGGGAACCTCAAATCTGGCTGTCCTCATACTTACCCATACCTGCAATATGCAAGTACTAATATTGTCCTAAAAAATGTTTGTAAGTTGTGGACCAGACATACAGTTCAAATTACTAGATGTTCATGGTGTCTGGAGTAAAAGGTAAATATTTGTTGACATCTATCTGATACCTCATAATGGTCATGTTTCAATACATCTTGTCTTCCAGACAGAAATTGTATAACATAGTATTGATATCTTACACATTTATATTGGTAGTATGCTAATAGTCTTGTAGGGAATATGATAATCACAACATACAGCATTTTACTTTAATTAGTTTTAATTTTTGTCATTAAAGGATTGCAAATGAATTTTTCCTGTATAAAAACAATGTTTGCTCTGTGGGGGAGAAAATATGATTTAAAAGAGCATCTTTAAAATTGCTGTTTTTCTTCAGTTCTTTTAAGAAAAAAAAAATGCTTATGAAGAAATAAATGCAGTTTATCTTCCAAAACATTGTAACCAGAATAAAAATGTTGTTGATATTTCATAATATGAAAATGGCTCTCATTTTGACCTTGAAAGTGTACTAGTAATATTCATTTGGTTATTAGAAGCTGAATACTTATATCCAGGGCCAAAAAGTTCCAGTGCAGAGACAAGTCATCTCTAAATATAAGAAGCAGGAAGAAGGATAAAACTGAGCATCAGATATCCAAATCATATAGAACAATATAGATGTCATAATGTAATTTTTTAATGATCTTATGCCTGTGTTTAATGAATACAGGTTGTCCCAAAAAATTGTACATAGCGGCATCTTTGGTGGCCACATGTTAATCAGTTGCTCACCGCCGTCAACTGTGCCACGAAGCTAACGGTGGTTATGTTGAAGACCTACACTAGATTTGCTAATTAACTAAGTGTCAGTGCTGACATATGTAATGGTTTAGTTTATTAGAATGTCTTTATTTAATTCTTGGAATGTGTGTATAATCTTTTTGGGACATTTTGTATATGACAAGTCCCAATATCTAAACTATACTGAGGCTGCAGAAAGAGGTCCTATGGGCATTACAGCACTTGAGGCTTCTCCAAGTCTGCCTAGTATTGTATTACCTCTCAGCCACCACTAGCTTATGTCACCCAGCACTTATTCCTTGCAAAGGTTATCACTACCAGCATTCCTGCAAATTAAATGGGTAGACAGCTGGAGGGTATAAGCGTAACAACTGAAGGTAGATGTGGAGTGGTATCAATCCACAGGGCTTATTTCTGCCACCTCAGAAGAATGATGCTGTTTTTCTTTGTAGAGACTGCTAGGATGCTACTTGGTTAAACTGAAGTAGCATATTCTCTATTGTCACATAAATTCTTATTTGGAACCAAATATTGCTCACTTAGTATAGTGACTAGTCTGTGGGCTGGGCAACTGGGGTTCTGCTCTCAGGAGTGGCAGACATGTTCAGACCAACTCTGGAGCCCACCCAGCATCCTACCTAGTGAGGACTGGGGCACTTTCCTTGGGGAGTAAAGTTGTTGCGACGTGAAGCTGACCACTTATTTCCTTCTAGTGTTCAGGTTAAGAATGTATACCACTACACTTACACAAATCTTCATAGCATGTTGCTTAATTAAGGTGGAGAGACAATTTTACTTTACAAAATTATAGTGTATATATGACACAAATTGAGGCTAAGAGATGAAATTCAAGGCATTTAAGGATATTGATTTAGCGCAATCAGTATTGCAGATATCTGCAATCATTCCCCTTTGTTTATATATTTGGTTATTTTACAACACTATGCCACTTGCTGATGCTGCTTGTTTTCTTGTGGTCTCAGTTGCAAATTTCAGCCCAAAGACTAGCTATCCTGACAGATTTTCATCATGGCCTTCATGCAGATGCTTGGATAACAGTTTAAAACAGGCCATGACCACTTCCTTTCACATCCTTCTCACTTCATAATTCATAGTCAATATAGAGTTATCTCATTTAACATTTCATGCCCTCAGCAACTATTAAATTAACTGAATAACCAAACAGTAAAATGTTAACTAGAGTTTAGAAACAAATAAGGAGTGATTAAGGTTATGAAGTGGAATGATGAATTCTATAGGAAGTAATCAGCCATAGTGATTTACACACTTGTGTAGATGTTGCTTATGTAAAGAACACCATGTGCAGTGTTCACCATAAACAGGCCAGCAGTGTTATGTAGTGCTGTGCTTGTTTTAAATGTGATAGTGCCATGTGTAACTAGAATAATCTATTGTAGTTTATTTTATTAAATATGTATACACCACAATAAAAACCAAAATAGACAGTTTAAAAAGGAACAAATCAGGTAAAATCAGTACTGACAATTTTTGTTACATGACAGATATACGGGAGAGTATTCCTTACAATTATGCAAAATGTAGTTTTGTACCAGTTGGACAGTCGAGGTGCATAAAACATATGAAATAGTTATAATCTTATTTTTTTCTAATCTGTCAATTTCTTTCTAGCATCATTTTCCTTTCTCCCCATTCCTTAGATGTAAGAAGAAATATAATGTCACATTCTGTCCAGAATCAACTTTATGGTACATAGTCATTCTTAGATAATTTGTGTTTTGCTGCTTAAGAAATTTCCGGTACTTGTGGGTTATTGGGACACGTCGATTCAAAAATAGGTTAGGTTAGGTTAATGTGTGTGGATAAATGACATATACTTGATGTCATTTATCCACACACATTAACCTAACCTAACCTATTTTTAAATTGATGTGTCCCGATAACCCACAAGTACCAAATTTCTTTTGTTGTTGAATCTGAAAGTTTGTTGCCGTAATCACAAAATGTTATTCTACAAAACTGTATAAAGAATGAAGACGTGAGTAAAATATACTTTAACTTTATCATTATCGAAGCACCTGAAATAAAACCCACAGAGCTCATAATGTCAGCATCATCTACCACGTACGCATTTCACTTCTCCCCCATACGTACATTTCCTATCCATATCTCTCTCTTTGATTGTATCACTCTGATAATATTTGGTGAAGAGTGCAAATCGTAATGTTCTCCAATACACCATTTGATCCAATTTCTTGTTACTTCCTCCCTTTTAAGACCAAATATTCTCAGCACCCATTATAGACTGTCGCTGGTACTGCCATCTTCATATCATACAGATCTCCTGTGTTTCTCCAAACTACTTTCTGGTAATACTATGTGAGCTTATGGATGGTCATTTGTTTCAGCATGCCATAATTTTTTCTACCCACTGATAGACCTTATATATTCGATTTACCTATAGCACATCAAAGAGTTGTTCCCAACCTTCCCACAAGACTGATAACATTTCTCCTTCTCATTTCTACAGTAGGACCACATGGCCTAATTTAAATCAGTTTCAGCATCACCTCTGACAGCAAAATATGCTGAATTTGTCAGAACACTGCCACAAAGAAACTGATGTCTCCAGTTCCCTTGCTCCACATGAGTTATATCATGATTCATGTCACATTCTGAAGTATGCATGGCCTTCCATCCACAACCAAACTTGGGTGTTGTTGCCAAACACATTCACTAGTATATATCTGATTATACAATCAACACCACAGGATAACATATGACTATGCATAAGCCATCACAGCTCTCAGATATTTACAGACAAAGGTGCCACTTTATCTAGTCAGGTCAGCAGTGGTTGTTCTAACTTTACTCCTACCACCCTCCCATATTTTAGAGACCATGTCAGAAATATCCTGCTGAAGATACTTCACAAGGCCATGGAGTTATTTCTCTGACTTGGTGGACATTTTCACAACCAAAGCAAACTTTTCTAATGCACTATATGTAGCCTTTCCCAAATTGTGTAAATGCCTGAAAAATTCGTTGATTGATATCATACAGAGGGTATGAGGATACTTCTGCCATTCTATTCATTCTATTCTTGCATTTCACAGTCTATTACACACAAACATCTCAAAGACATTTTATGGGCAAACATGTTGACCAGATACACTTCCAGTGATTTGTTATTGCATACAAGTTAGTTGTGAAAATGTTTACAATAATACATGCACACTGATTTTTCTTCATTATTAAATCACTATAAAATCCTATGTGAAGCATCTGTTGCCTAATAGTTCTGCCAGTGTCTGATCCACTGCCATGGACAGGCTGAGACCAAGCAGTTCACATATTGGAAAACTGTCAATCATGTGCCTTTATTCATATTCTTAATATCTTCCTTGAAACCGAAAACACTAGAGAAATACTAGTAACCTTCAGCACTCAACTCAACTTACCGCTTTAAACATTAAACGATATATCGAAAGAATCGTTATAATTCAATTCGTGGAAAATCCGTGGTTACTCGTAGTGGGAAGAAGTAAGGTGTTGTTGATGCACTAGACCATCACTAACCAGTTTACGAATGAATGAACACGAGCACGGATAACCGGATTTTTATTATGTTCGATATTGGAGTATTCAGTGCTACAATTTAAAAGTGTAACAGTCGTTCTATAGAAAGGAATAGAATTTATTAGGATATTTTAATTTTACGTTAACTGTCAATAAGTATTTTCATTTTTTAATTCGGAGTGTAACCTACGTGTGATACAGGAAGAAGGAAGTTCATTATAATTGGTAATCAAACGTATCCAAGTACCATATGCCTTCTTCTCACAGTTATTGTATTATTTTTCTTACAGGGGGATTTGTGTTCTTAGTATTATTAACTTAATTACAACATTTAGACGGCATGTAAACTTAGGAAAGCACTGATCTTAAGAGCCCAAAACATGCCATATACGTTTCCTTATCACCATAAAATCTTATAGTTTGGGCAGTGCATTATAGAAATACTCACACTTGTAACCAATTCCAACAGTTTGTAATTAATAACAGATTGTTGGTTTCATAGGCCAAACTTGCGCTTACAAATAAAGTTCTCATTTGAAATCATCAGAGTTCTGTGTAACTACTTTTTCAACCTGAGGTCCATATTTTGTAACACATCTTATAAAGACATCTTCAACAGTTGTTTGTACATGCTGGAATGAAATTCAGCATTGTTAAAGTGCTGTTTTAATGATTTATTAGCTTTGGTTCCAACATTCACTTTGCCAATTTTTTATGATTTCTTTAAATCTTTAGTGTAGTTTTCCTTTCCTTTTAAAAGGGTTATGCTCTCTTATTGTTGCTTGTAATCTGTAATCATATTCTTATGTTAGCTAGAGCTGATAAATTCTTTGCATCATTCACCAAGTTTTGTGTTCATGTCACTGCAATTATCTTATTATTTAACAGGATATGTACAGGCTTTACCATTTAAAATGCAATCTGACAACAATAATATGTAACAAAAAATAAATCACTCTCCCCTAGCATACCCCATGACTCTCATGCCAAGGTTACCCTAGTTGCTAGGTCACTGCTTGAACCAGACGCACAAAATGTTATGGTCGTACAAATTTCAAGCATTGCATCAGCTGCAACAGTAGGGTGCAATGAAATAATTCATGTATAGAAGTTATAGTTGTGTTTTAAGTGGAACACTCCATTCAGTTAAATTGTTAATGATGTAGAATAGAAGAGTTTATCATAAATGAAATGTAAACATTTTCTATGTATGAAAAATAGTTCTGTGAACTTAGAGATTCAATAGACTTAGCTGGAATAAGGTTAGACTGAATTATCTTACTTCTGGAGAGAGTAATTGGATTCATAGAATAGAATAGAATTTATTTACATTCCATAGAACCTTCATAGGCCTAAGCCAAGAATGTAGAACAGGTCATAGCACAAATACATGTTTCTAGTACAAATATAAATACATTGTTATAACAGCTATTGACAGATTTTTGGAACTACAGTATTACAGCAAAATAATTATGATGCATCATCATAATTACTTATATGTATTTATAAATTCTTCTACTGAGTTGAAGGAGTGAGATAAGAGATACTCTTTTAACGCTGGCATAAACATTTTTATATTGTTTAAACTTTTTATAGTAGGTGGAAGATTATTGAATAACTTAATTCCAGTATAGTAAACTCCTTTTTGATATTTACTAAGGTTAGAAATCGGCACATGAAGGTTGTATTTGTACCTTGTTCTTATATTGTGGATAATTGTATTTGTTTGAAATTTGTTGAGCAAGAATTCATTGGGTAGTGGAAGAATATTAAACTTCTAAAATAATTTCCTACAAGAGTCACTCCTTTTAGTGCTTACCATTATTCTAATGATCCTCTTTTGAATGTACAATACTTTTTTGCTGTCCGTTGAATTTTCCCAGAAAATTATTCAATATGACATTATGGAATGGAAGTAAGCAAAATAAACTAATTTTAAAGTTTCTGTTTTCGTGAGTGCTGCAACTGTCCTAGCAAAACATGCCAAGCTTAGTTTAGGGATAATGTATTCAATATGTGTTTTCCAGTTTAATTTGTTGTCAATTTGTGGATAGAACTAAATGTATTATATCAGTTCAAAGGTGTAGTTCAGATTAAGTGTAGATTATTTATAACAGTAATGTCTTATCAATAAAGAATTTTATAAATGGTTTCTACAGAATGATACTTCTGTTGTCTCTGGCAGTTTGGCAAGATTTAGCTAACAGAACAGCTGAAGAAGTTGACTGAAGGTTCATTGTGCTCAAGAGTATTTCTGTTCATCTCAGTATAACAAGTCATTTAAAATTACTTTTTTATTTGTATATCATCTTCCTAAAATGTTTTTCACCTCCTGTGAATCATTGATCTGTATGTGTGTACTAAACTGTACAGTAATTTTAGATTCAATTCTAAAGGGTTTTGATGACGGTAGTTTACACTTAAACTTATTTGTTGTCAGGACTTTTTCCATCGTCTGTTTTTAAAATTAACGACGTTTCGGAGGCTGGATCTGTCTCCGTGTTCAGGTGAGAGGTACCTACTCTGTTGGGTCCCTTAGAAAGAGCTAGTCTCTGTCACAGACGATGGAAAAAGTCCTGACAACAAATAATTTTAAGAGTAATTTTAGAGTCAGTTATTTTTGGTATAATTTTAGGAATCACTCTCCTGGAACAGAATTGCAGAGACAGGTGATGGCTAATCATGAAGATCTTCTTTCACAAGCAACATGGGTTGAAAAATTTGATGTACTACTTGCAGTTATGCAGACAGATGTCCAGGTAATAAATTAATTTAGAAAACATATTCAATGAGTGGTCCTACTTTCTCCATCGTATCAGTTCTATTAGAGAAATGTCAGTCAATCTTGTGTATTGTCAACAAAGCACAAGAGTAGATGTGGATTCAGCAGTAGTTGCTTGTGGTTGTAGGGAGGAAAGAGGGTTCTACACCTGCTGTTGATTTGTTCCTTACCTAAGAATATTATGTAGTATGCAGTATTTACCATTTATTAATAAATTAAAAGTCATTATAAATAAATTAATTACAGATGGCAGTATGTATTAACTTATGTACTATACCTGCATAAGCTACAGCAGATGTAGTAAGTGTTGCGTTTTAATAAGTCTGCTAGTAACAAAATCCTCCTTCACGTCTGTGAAAGATCTCTTGTCTGTTTTTGTTCCTTGCCGATAATAGATACTACATAATATTAATTTTTTGCAGCATTTGCATGGAAAGTATCACAGTAAGATTCATGTATGTGTATTGAACTATAACACATGCAGTAAATAGAATGTGTTTTAAGTTGCAAGGGTAAATGTTATTTTCCACTTTCCTAGAAAAATTAGAGCAAAAGAAAATGATCTCTATAATGTTGTTAATGTGATGGTATGTACATTGAAGTATCAGGCTGTGAAGGAATGATGTTCATGATAATTGCAACATAGTTTGGCTTAGGTTAGGTTTGTATTAGGTTGTGTGAGATAGTTGGGTCAAAGTTTGGAAATTGAAAATTTAGAAATTAAACAATTTCAAAAATTTAAAAAAATATTGGTCAACATTAAGGATTTTAAAAAATAAATTCCAAAATGGGCATTGTCTGTAACAATTAAAAATATTAGAAAATCTTCAAAATTAAAAATCGAATATATCAAGAAATATTGTAGAATTTTAAAAGTTTCGAAAATTTGCTAAAGGAGCTCATGAAGTTAACATTTTCAACATTAAAATACAGACATCCTACACATCTCGTAAAGAAGAGTTAGGTTCCGTTGGGTTGGGGTAGGTTGTGTTAGGATAAAACACCAACCAACCAACCAACCAACGAAAAAGCCTACTAAGGGCGGAGTCCTGCGCAATCGTAAGACATCGTCCCTTCCTAGGTAACACCATTCCTGCGTACGAAACGCATTGCTGGAAATGGTGAACAGAGCCTTAAAATTGAAACGGGAATTTTGCTTTCGCTAATGGGGTTCCGTCGTGGCGGGAGCCTCGACCATTAAAATTAGGGTCTGTTGCTGCTGCGGATGGGAGGTTATCCTGTCAGGCAACTTGTCCAAGGCATTTGGTTGGTTGGTTCTCTGGGGTTTGAACCCAGAGTGGAAGGGGCCGCTTCGGCTGAAGGCCTCCGCGGCTTGGGTGGGATAAAGCACAGGTCCATGACTAAATACTATCGGATTCTCACTATCAGCCATCCCATTGATTGCACGAATTTAAGAACTAATGTACGGGACGTAATCGGATGCCCTTGCTTTGATTCGGCGTTATTTCCGGTAAAGAGCGTCAGTGTGTAAACTCTGCATGTCCATGAGTAGCTACGTAAACTTTTCGATACATGTATTACCAACGCGCCATCTCTTGATTCGTAATAGAAGTGTCTTACTACCAACGCCATCTGTACGTCGAATTGCATTCATACTAACCACTGAACGTTATTTATGGCATTTCTCAGTTCAAAGCCTCTCACATAGGTTACTACATCGACAAAAGCACCTAACAGCATACACTTACATAGTATTTGAGCCAGTCGTAACAGCTTCTTTTACATGTGAAGATTTCGATGCGCGAGTCATTACGTACGGAAGTGCTACGACTTTCGATGACCACATAAAATATCTGTATATTTGGCGACAAAATTTCTTCGAATTTTGTTGTCTCGTGATGCATATCGACACATCGCTCAGGAATTATTGACAAACGTGTGTGTGCCTTATTACGTTATGATAAGGTGATAGTCCACTCTTTTGCAAGTCTTCCTCCTCGCGAATTTGTTGTGATCCTGTGGATTTATTACAAGAGTAATGATATAATCGGGTATGAAGTTCATAAGCTTACTCGTGGCATGACGTCCAACCAAAATTTCAATGATATCCGACCATCCATTTTAAAATAATGATGAAATACCTCCGCAGGACGCCATTTTTTGTGATTGGAGAATACGGCGTTTTGGTTGAGTTGGGTTAGGTTAGGTTAGTGGGGCATCTGCGCAGAAAGTGTTGCGCAGTGACGTCGCTTCTTAGACCAGCTATGGGCCCCGTGTATGTGTTATCGACTGCGGAAAATTAAAACAACCAAATATTTGAATAACCTCATAATAGAGATTATGTAGTCCGCCAGTACCTTTCATAGGTTATTTGTTATAAGGATTTTACACGGGGTTACCTATTGACCTCTTAAGGGAACTTATTGTGATTATTATTTGCGTACAATTAAAATAATCTTTTATCTGAATCCTTCACATTTTAAAATTAATGTATTGCCAACATCACATGTAATTTTACTTGTAGGGACGTAAGTATTTTGCACTGGTTTCCTGTTGACGTCGTGAGCGACCCTGTAACTTTAGACGCAGACATTTTGGTAGGTATGCAGACTTCTGTTGTCGACACAGGAAAAAATCATCAATTTATTTATATGCTTTTATTACACACTTCATCCAGAAATTACAGCCATCACTTTACTCGTCATGGAAAATATAAATATATGCATATTATTTAGGTTTACACGCTCAAAGCTGCCGTGTTTCAAGGATTGCTTGATTTTTGAGATTTATGTGTCGCTGATGGAAACATACGACTCCATGTTGATTACGTCACTGAAAACGTCCTACTACACTCAAAATAACTGTTGGATGCACACGGTAGTGTCCGATGTAATGCATCATATTAGCGTTTCCGAAGATCTGTGTTCTTTTAGCACTTCAAGTGTCTTTAATACGGTCCTGCTAAATCGTATAGTTCGAAACGAATATCAGTAGCAACTTTCACTCATGAACTGAAAACCGCTCTGCTCCGTGAGAAAATCAATACTGGCAGACGATGACGTGCGGCCCCTCGACATTGATATGCTGGCATTCAAGACGTGATGCGCGCGGCTATATAGGTGTCGTTGCAATCGAGGTTCGGAAACTATGGTTCTGTGCTCAATCCGTTAGGTTGCGCAGTGTTTGTGTTCTGCATGTCCTTGGGTATCTACGTAGAAGATTGTTCGATATCTGAAGTTGTGTCTCCTCGCCGTCTCGTTGTTCTGGATCGGGATGTCGTTTTACGTACGTCGTGTTCCACGCTTGCCAACTGTCGTAAATCTGACAAATTTCGAATTTCAGGTAGGGCATTAAATTGTTGAAGGGACCTAAAATTAACCAGTTAAGTGTATTTTGGGCATGCGAATTTAGATGTGATTTATTCTATGCGCCAAACATCACGTGCGAGTGTGCCGCGCTCTTGCTTTGCAGAACTCGCTCTCTGACTTATCACCTTAAATATTGTTTTGGTGTAATTATGTAAATTTGTGCGTCTCGTTTGGTATATCTGCACATGGGGACACTAGCAAGTAATTATGGTCAAACGTGTGTTTGCATAAATAAAGTACTCTTCAAGTGGTCGTGGCCGATTTAACGGTGATCCACCTCGCGACTTTGGTGTCTCTGTGACGCTTCACTATAATATTTATGACATAATGGAATATGAATTTTATTAAATTAGACGTGGCATGACGTCCATTCAAAGTTTCAGGAATTTCTGACCATCCCTTCAGTATTCGTGAAAATGATGCGCAGGATTCCGATTTCTGCTGACTCAGCATACCCCGTCCTGGTGTTTTTAGGTTAGGTTAGGTTGGTGGGTATATGCGCAGAAGGAGCTTCACAGTGGCGTCACGGAAGTTGTCTCAGAGTGTTCACCGTGTGATCGTGGTTATTTTTTGCGTAAATTTAGAATACTATTTTATCTGAATTCTTGAAACTTCGAAATGAATGTAGTGCTATCTTCACATGTAATTGTACTTGTTATAGGGCCATAAGTAATTTGCACTGGTTACTTGTTGACGTCGTGAGCGACCCTGTCACTTTAGACGCAGACATGTTGGTTGGTATGCAGACTTCTGTTCTCGACACAGAAAAAAATCATTAATTTATTTATATGCTTTTATTACACACTTCATCCAGAAATTACAGCCATCGCTTTACTCGTTTTGAAAATATAAACATATGCATATTATTTAGGTTTATATGCTCATAGCTGCCGTGTTTCAAGGAAGGCTTCATTTTTAGATTTATGTGTCACTAATGGAAACATACGAATCCATGTTGATTACGTCACTGGAAACGTCCTATTACACTCAAAATCACTTTTGGATGCACACGGTAGTTTCCTATGTAATGCATCATATTAGCGTTTCCGAAGATCTGTGTTCTTTGAGCACCTCCAGTGTCTTTAATAAATGACGTACTATCATTCACGTATGTTTATTCCGGTTCTTTCGTTACATGATACTTATTTATAGTGAGTTAGATTGGGTCATCGTTAAGCATGAATCCGCTACGTATTTGCGTCAACATCTACACTGCATCAATTTTGCAAGAAACAATTCTTGTGGAAATATTATGTAGTTTTAGACGTGTTATGATGCATATAAGCACTATTTGTGTTATATGGGGATTGTGTGAGCGCGTAATATCGTTACTGGTAAGTGGTCGTGGCCGACTTAGCGCATCCTCCACCTCACGACTTTGATGCCTTCGTGCGAATTCATAAAAAGCGATAGCACATAATAGAGTATGAATGTCACTTACTTACCTGTGGCATGACGTCCATACAAAATTTCAATAATTTCTGAGCATCCATTCGCTTTTTCGAAAATTCTTGCGCAGGAAGCCATTTTGCACTGATCGAGATTTCCCCGTTTCGGTTGGTTTGGGTTAGGTTAGGTTAGGTTAGTGGGGCACCTGCGCAGACGTTGTTGCGCAGTGCAGTCAAATGACGTGTGCATGTGAGGGCACCTTGAGCTCGTTATGGTCAGTTGTAAATTATTAAACACCCAAAATTTCGATTCCGTCACTTTAAAAAGAATATTATATTTTGGGCTTCACTTTCATATCTAATTTAAACTTTTTACAAGGTTATTATTTTGGACACATACATTCAGTAATTGCGAGTACACCAATCACTTATCACTTAATTATGATGTTACTGAATATTTCATTGTGGAAGTATATATGTTGTCACACGAAGTATAATTTATTAAAATATTTATTTAATTTTATATTACACTACATATAATTACTACAGTGACTGCATTCATCGTTATAAAGAATGAATGTTCACAAATTACATAGGTCCATCTTCTGCAAGTAAGCGATTTCTGTATATAATTTACGTGTTACTAAGTCGTACAAACGTCTTTACTGAGCACACATGGCATGCAAATATCTTTTCACTGAAATCGTATGTCTCAATGTGACGAACCGCACATATTCTTGCATGTTATGTTGGATTGGTGTTTCACTTGTTTGTATTCTCACACGTCACGGAGAAGACATCCTTACACTGAGATTCACTGTAGGTAGCACCCGTTAATATCTGATTGGACGGTGGCAATTAATCTTGTTAATGGTCCCGAAGAACTGTATTTCTAGAGCACAAAGTTACGTTGATACTGACCGAACGAAATCAAATAATTTTAATCGTAGTTTAATGGGGACTATTCAATCTGGACCAGCCGACTGTTCCAAGACAGAACCAATACTGACTGACTTATGATTGGTCCTCGATGCCATTCGAAAGTATTGATTTCTTTCCATTGAGGTCATCACAGATGGCACGTCTTATCTTTGGTTCCGTATTTTTCCGGTAGACTGCCTCTTTGTGTTTGTACGTCGTGTCCTCAGGTAAATGTGAGGTAATATTTTCGATATATTTTGTTTACATTTGACATAGGACACCAGTATATTACCACAAGTTTGACGTGCTCCCCGAATTCCGCGAACACCAAGCATTGCAAATAATGTGCAAGTGATTTATGTTCAATTTTTTTTGTTATGCGAATTATATTAATAAATGACGTTCTAACATTCACGTATGTTTATTCAGACTGTTTAGTTACATGATACTTATTTATGGTGAGTTAGATTGGGTCATCGTTACGCATGAACCTGCTACGTATTTGCGTCAACATTTACACTGTATCAATTTTGCAAGAAACAATTCTTGTGGAAACATTATGTAGTTTTAGACGTGTTATGATGTATTACACGCATATAAGCACTATTTGTGTTATATGGGGATTGTGTGAGCGCGTAATATCGTTATTGGTAAGTGGTCGTGGCCGACTTTGCGCATCCTCCACCTCACGACTTTGATGCCTCCGTGCGAATTTATAAAAAGCGATAGCACATAATAGAGTATGAATATCACTAACTTACCTGTGGCATGACGTCCATACAAAATTTCAATAATTTCTGAGCATCCATTCGCTTTTTCGAAAATTCTTGCGCAGGAAGCCATTTTGCACTGATCGAGATTTCCCCGTTTCGGTTGGTTTGGGTTAGGTTAGGTTAGGTTAGTGGGGCACCTGCGCAGACGTTGTTGCGCAGTGCAGTCAAATGACGTGCGCATGTGAGGGCACCTTGAGCTCGTTATGGTCAGTTGTAAATTATTAAACACCCAAAATTTCGATTCCGTCACTTTAAAAAGAATATTATATTTTGGGCTTCACTTTCATATCTAATTTAAACTTTTTACAAGGTTATTATTTTGGACACATACATTCAGTAATTGCGAGTACACCAATCACTTATCACTTAATTATGATGTTACTGAATATTTCATTGTGGAAGTATATATGTTGTCACACGAAGTATAATTTATTAAAATATTTATTTAATTTTATATTACACTACATATAATTACTACAGTGACTGCATTCATCGTTATAAAGAATGAATGTTCACAAATTACATAGGTCCATCTTCTGCAAGTAAGCGATTTCTGTATATAATTTACGTGTTACTAAGTCGTACAAACGTCTTTACTGAGCACACATGGCATGCAAATATCTTTTCACTTAAGTCGTATGTCTCAATGTGACGAACCGCACATATTCTTGCATGTTATGTTGGATTGGTGTTTCACTTGTTTGTATTCTCACACGTCACGGAGAAGACATCCTTACACTGAGATTCACTGTAGGTAGCACCCGTTAATATCTGATTGGACGGTGGCAATTAATCTTGTTAATGGTCCCGAAGAACTGTATTTCTAGAGCACAAAGTTACGTTGGTACTGACCGAACGAAATCAAATAATTTCAATCGTAGTTTAATGGGGACTATTCAATCTGGACCAGCCGACTGTTCCAAGACAGAACCAATACTGACTGACTTATGATTGGTCCTCGATGCCATTCGAAAGTATTGATTTCTTTCCATTGAGGTCATCACAGATGGCACGTCTTAGCTTTGGTTCCGTATTTTTCCGGTAGACTGCCTCTTTGTGTTTGTACGTCGTGTCCTCAGGTAAATGTGAGGTAATATTTTCGATATATTTTGTTTACATTTGACATAGGACACCAGTATATTACCACAAGTTTGACGTGCTCCCCGAATTCCGCGATCACCAAGCATTGCAAATAATGTGCAAGTGATTTATGTTCAATTTTTTTTGTTATGCGAATTATATTAATAAATGACGTTCTAACATTCACGTATGTTTATTCAGACTGTTTAGTTACATGATACTTATTTATGGTGAGTTAGATTGGGTCATCGTTACGCATGAACCTGCTACGTATTTGCGTCAACATTTACACTGTATCAATTTTGCAAGAAACAATTCTTGTGGAAACATTATGTAGTTTTAGACGTGTTATGATGTATTACACGCATATAAGCACTATTTGTGTTATATGGGGATTGTGTGAGCGCGTAATATCGTTATTGGTAAGTGGTCGTGGCCGACTTTGCGCATCCTCCACCTCACGACTTTGATGCCTCCGTGCGAATTTATAAAAAGCGATAGCACATAATAGAGTATGAATATCACTAACTTACCTGTGGCATGACGTCCATACAAAATTTCAATAATTTCTGAGCATCCATTCGCTTTTTCGAAAATTCTTGCGCAGGAAGCCATTTTGCACTGATCGAGATTTCCCCGTTTCGGTTGGTTTGGGTTAGGTTAGGTTAGGTTAGTGGGGCACCTGCGCAGACGTTGTTGCGCAGTGCAGTCAAATGACGTGCGCATGTGAGGGCACCTTGAGCTCGTTATGGTCAGTTGTAAATTATTAAACACCCAAAATTTCGATTCCGTCACTTTAAAAAGAATATTATATTTTGGGCTTCACTTTCATATCTAATTTAAACTTTTTACAAGGTTATTATTTTGGACACATACATTCAGTAATTGCGAGTACACCAATCACTTATCACTTAATTATGATGTTACTGAATATTTCATTGTGGAAGTATATATGTTGTCACACGAAGTATAATTTATTAAAATATTTATTTAATTTTATATTACACTACATATAATTACTACAGTGACTGCATTCATCGTTATAAAGAATGAATGTTCACAAATTACATAGGTCCATCTTCTGCAAGTAAGCGATTTCTGTATATAATTTACGTGTTACTAAGTCGTACAAACGTCTTTACTGAGCACACATGGCATGCAAATATCTTTTCACTGAAGTCGTATGTCTCAATGTGACGAACCGCACATATTCTTGCATGTTATGTTGGATTGGTGTTTCACTTGTTTGTATTCTCACACGTCACGGAGAAGACATCCTTACACAGAGATTCACTGTAGGTAGCACCCGTTAATATCTGATTGGACGGTGGCAATTAATCTTGTTAATGGTCCCGAAGAACTGTATTTCTAGAGCACAAAGTTACGTTGATACTGACCGAACGAAATCAAATAATTTTAATCGTAGTTTAATGGGGACTATTCAATCTGGACCAGCCGACTGTTCCAAGACAGAACCAATACTGACTGACTTATGATTGGTCCTCGATGCCATTCGAAAGTATTGATTTCTTTCCATTGAGGTCATCACAGATGGCACGTCTTATCTTTGGTTCCGTATTTTTCCGGTAGACTGCCTCTTTGTGTTTGTACGTCGTGTCCTCAGGTAAATGTGAGGTAATATTTTCGATATATTTTGTTTACATTTGACATAGGACACCAGTATATTACCACAAGTTTGACGTGCTCCCCGAATTCCGCGAACACCAAGCATTGCAAATAATGTGCAAGTGATTTATGTTCAATTTTTTTTGTTATGCGAATTATATTAATAAATGACGTTCTAACATTCACGTATGTTTATTCAGACTGTTTAGTTACATGATACTTATTTATGGTGAGTTAGATTGGGTCATCGTTACGCATGAACCTGCTACGTATTTGCGTCAACATTTACACTGTATCAATTTTGCAAGAAACAATTCTTGTGGAAACATTATGTAGTTTTAGACGTGTTATGATGTATTACACGCATATAAGCACTATTTGTGTTATATGGGGATTGTGTGAGCGCGTAATATCGTTATTGGTAAGTGGTCGTGGCCGACTTTGCGCATCCTCCACCTCACGACTTTGATGCCTCCGTGCGAATTTATAAAAAGCGATAGCACATAATAGAGTATGAATATCACTAACTTACCTGTGGCATGACGTCCATACAAAATTTCAATAATTTCTGAGCATCCATTCGCTTTTTCGAAAATTCTTGCGCAGGAAGCCATTTTGCACTGATCGAGATTTCCCCGTTTCGGTTGGTTTGGGTTAGGTTAGGTTAGGTTAGTGGGGCACCTGCGCAGACGTTGTTGCGCAGTGCAGTCAAATGACGTGCGCATGTGAGGGCACCTTGAGCTCGTTATGGTCAGTTGTAAATTATTAAACACCCAAAATTTCGATTCCGTCACTTTAAAAAGAATATTATATTTTGGGCTTCACTTTCATATCTAATTTAAACTTTTTACAAGGTTATTATTTTGGACACATACATTCAGTAATTGCGAGTACACCAATCACTTATCACTTAATTATGATGTTACTGAATATTTCATTGTGGAAGTATATATGTTGTCACACGAAGTATAATTTATTAAAATATTTATTTAATTTTATATTACACTACATATAATTACTACAGTGACTGCATTCATCGTTATAAAGAATGAATGTTCACAAATTACATAGGTCCATCTTCTGCAAGTAAGCGATTTCTGTATATAATTTACGTGTTACTAAGTCGTACAAACGTCTTTACTGAGCACACATGGCATGCAAATATCTTTTCACTGAAGTCGTATGTCTCAATGTGACGAACCGCACATATTCTTGCATGTTATGTTGGATTGGTGTTTCACTTGTTTGTATTCTCACACGTCACGGAGAAGACATCCTTACACTGAGATTCACTGTAGGTAGCACCCGTTAATATCTGATTGGACGGTGGCAATTAATCTTGTTGGTGGCAATTAATCTTGTTAATGGTCCCGAAGAACTGTATTTCTAGAGCACAAAGTTACGTTGGTACTGACCGAACGAAATCAAATAATTTCAATCGTAGTTTAATGGGGACTATTCAATCTGGACCAGCCGACTGTTCCAAGACAGAACCAATACTGACTGACTTATGATTGGTCCTCGATGCCATTCGAAAGTATTGATTTCTTTCCATTGAGGTCATCACAGATGGCACGTCTTAGCTTTGGTTCCGTATTTTTCCGGTAGACTGCCTCTTTGTGTTTGTACGTCGTGTCCTCAGGTAAATGTGAGGTAATATTTTCGATATATTTTGTTTACATTTGACATAGGACACCAGTATATTACCACAAGTTTGACGTGCTCCCCGAATTCCGCGAACACCAAGCATTGCAAATAATGTGCAAGTGATTTATGTTCAATTTTTTTTGTTATGCGAATTATATTAATAAATGACGTTCTAACATTCACGTATGTTTATTCAGACTGTTTAGTTACATGATACTTATTTATGGTGAGTTAGATTGGGTCATCGTTACGCATGAACCTGCTACGTATTTGCGTCAACATTTACACTGTTATCAATTTTGCAAGAAACAATTCTTGTGGAAACATTATGTAGTTTTAGACGTGTTATGATGTATTACACGCATATAAGCACTATTTGTGTTATATGGGGATTGTGTGAGCGCGTAATATCGTTATTGGTAAGTGGTCGTGGCCGACTTTGCGCATCCTCCACCTCACGAATTTTATGCCTCCGTGCGAATTTATAAAAAGCGATAGCACATAATAGAGTATGAATATCACTAACTTACCTGTGGCATGACGTCCATACAAAATTTCAATAATTTCTGAGCATCCATTCGCTTTTTCGAAAATTCTTGCGCAGGAAGCCATTTTGCACTGATCGAGATTTCCCCGTTTCGGTTGGTTTGGGTTAGGTTAGGTTAGGTTAGTGGGGCACCTGCGCAGACGTTGTTGCGCAGTGCAGTCAAATGACGTGCGCATGTGAGGGCACCTTGAGCTCGTTATGGTCAGTTGTAAATTATTAAACACCCAAAATTTCGATTCCGTCACTTTAAAAAGAATATTATATTTTGGGCTTCACTTTCATATCTAATTTAAACTTTTTACAAGGTTATTATTTTGGACACATACATTCAGTAATTGCGAGTACACCAATCACTTATCACTTAATTATGATGTTACTGAATATTTCATTGTGGAAGTATATATGTTGTCACACGAAGTATAATTTATTAAAATATTTATTTAATTTTATATTACACTACATATAATTACTACAGTGACTGCATTCATCGTTATAAAGAATGAATGTTCACAAATTACATAGGTCCATCTTCTGCAAGTAAGCGATTTCTGTATATAATTTACGTGTTACTAAGTCGTACAAACGTCTTTACTGAGCACACATGGCATGCAAATATCTTTTCACTGAAGTCGTATGTCTCAATGTGAGGAACCGCACATATTCTTGCATGTTATGTTGGATTGGTGTTTCACTTGTTTGTATTCTCACACGTCACGGAGAAGACATCCTTACACTGAGATTCACTGTAGGTAGCACCCGTTAATATCTGATTGGACGGTGGCAATTAATCTTGTTAATGGTCCCGAAGAACTGTATTTCTAGAGCACAAAGTTACGTTGGTACTGACCGAACGAAATCAAATAATTTCAATCGTAGTTTAATGGGGACTATTCAATCTGGACCAGCCGACTGTTCCAAGACAGAACCAATACTGACTGACTTATGATTGGTCCTCGATGCCATTCGAAAGTATTGATTTCTTTCCATTGAGGTCATCACAGATGGCACGTCTTTTCTTTGGTTCCGTATTTTTCCGGTAGACTGCCTCTTTGTGTTTGTACGTCGTGTCCTCAGGTAAATGAGAGGTAATATTTTCGATATATTTTGTTTACATTTGACATAGGACACCAGTATATTACCACAAGTTTGACGTGCTCCCCGAATTCCGCGATCACCAAGCATTGCAAATAATGTGCAAGTGATTTATGTTCAATTTTTTTTGTTATGCGAATTATATTAATAAATGACGTTCTAACATTCACGTATGTTTATTCAGACTGTTTAGTTACATGATACTTATTTATGGTGAGTTAGATTGGGTCATCGTTACGCATGAACCTGCTACGTATTTGCGTCAACATTTACACTGTATCAATTTTGCAAGAAACAATTCTTGTGGAAACATTATGTAGTTTTAGACGTGTTATGATGTATTACACGCATATAAGCACTATTTGTGTTATATGGGGATTGTGTGAGCGCGTAATATCGTTATTGGTAAGTGGTCGTGGCCGACTTTGCGCATCCTCCACCTCACGACTTTGATGCCTCCGTGCGAATTTATAAAAAGCGATAGCACATAATAGAGTATGAATATCACTAACTTACCTGTGGCATGACGTCCATACAAAATTTCAATAATTTCTGAGCATCCATTCGCTTTTACGAAAATTCTTGCGCAGGAAGCCATTTTGCACTGATCGAGATTTCCCCGTTTCGGTTGGTTTGGGTTAGGTTAGGTTAGGTTAGTGGGGCACCTGCGCAGACGTTGTTGCGCAGTGCAGTCAAATGACGTGCGCATGTGAGGGCACCTTGAGCTCGTTATGGTCAGTTGTAAATTATTAAACACCCAAAATTTCGATTCCGTCACTTTAAAAAGAATATTATATTTTGGGCTTCACTTTCATATCTAATTTAAACTTTTTACAAGGTTATTATTTTGGACACATACATTCAGTAATTGCGAGTACACCAATCACTTATCACTTAATTATGATGTTACTGAATATTTCATTGTGGAAGTATATATGTTGTCACACGAAGTATAATTTATTAAAATATTTATTTAATTTTATATTACACTACATATAATTACTACAGTGACTGCATTCATCGTTATAAAGAATGAATGTTCACAAATTACATAGGTCCATCTTCTGCAAGTAAGCGATTTCTGTATATAATTTACGTGTTACTAAGTCGTACAAACGTCTTTACTGAGCACACATGGCATGCAAATATCTTTTCACTTAAGTCGTATGTCTCAATGTGACGAACCGCACATATTCTTGCATGTTATGTTGGATTGGTGTTTCACTTGTTTGTATTCTCACACGTCACGGAGAAGACATCCTTACACTGAGATTCACTGTAGGTAGCACCCGTTAATATCTGATTGGACGGTGGCAATTAATCTTGTTAATGGTCCCGAAGAACTGTATTTCTAGAGCACAAAGTTACGTTGGTACTGACCGAACGAAATCAAATAATTTCAATCGTAGTTTAATGGGGACTATTCAATCTGGACCAGCCGACTGTTCCAAGACAGAACCAATACTGACTGACTTATGATTGGTCCTCGATGCCATTCGAAAGTATTGATTTCTTTCCATTGAGGTCATCACAGATGGCACGTCTTATCTTTGGTTCCGTATTTTTCCGGTAGACTGCCTCTTTGTGTTTGTACGTCGTGTCCTCAGGTAAATGAGAGGTAATATTTTGGATATATTTTGTTTACATTTGACATAGGACACCAGTATATTACCACAAGTTTGACGTGCTCCCCGAATTCCGCGAACACCAAGCATTGCAAATAATGTGCAAGTGATTTATGTTCATTTTTTTTTGTTATGCGAATTATATTAATAAATGACGTTCTAACATTCACGTATGTTTATTCAGACTGTTTAGTTACATGATACTTATTTATGGTGAGTTAGATTGGGTCATCGTTACGCATGAACCTGCTACGTATTTGCGTCAACATTTACACTGTATCAATTTTGCAAGAAACAATTCTTGTGGAAACATTATGTAGTTTTAGACGTGTTATGATGTACTACACGCATATAAGCACTATTTGTGTTATATGGGGATTGTGTGAGCGCGTAATATCGTTATTGGTAAGTGGTCGTGGCCGACTTTGCGCATCCTCCACCTCACGACTTTGATGCCTCCGTGCGAATTTATAAAAAGCGATAGCACATAATAGAGTATGAATATCACTAACTTACCTGTGGCATGACGTCCATACAAAATTTCAATAATTTCTGAGCATCCATTCGCTTTTTCGAAAATTCGTGCGCAGGAAGCCATTTTGCACTGATCGAGATTTCCCCGTTTCGGTTGGTTTGGGTTAGGTTAGGTTAGGTTAGTGGGGCACCTGCGCAGACGTTGTTGCGCAGTGCAGTCAAATGACGTGCGCATGTGAGGGCACCTTGAGCTCGTTATGGTCAGTTGTAAATTATTAAACACCCAAAATTTCGATTCCGTCACTTTAAAAAGAATATTATATTTTGGGCTTCACTTTCATATCTAATTTAAACTTTTTACAAGGTTATTATTTTGGACACATACATTCAGTAATTGCGAGTACACCAATCACTTATCACTTAATTATGATGTTACTGAATATTTCATTGTGGAAGTATATATGTTGTCACACGAAGTATAATTTATTAAAATATTTATTTAATTTTATATTACACTACATATAATTACTACAGTGACTGCATTCATCGTTATAAAGAATGAATGTTCACAAATTACATAGGTCCATCTTCTGCAAGTAAGCGATTTCTGTATATAATTTACGTGTTACTAAGTCGTACAAACGTCTTTACTGAGCACACATGGCATGCAAATATCTTTTCACTGAAGTCGTATGTCTCAATGTGAGGAACCGCACATATTCTTGCATGTTATGTTGGATTGGTGTTTCACTTGTTTGTATTCTCACACGTCACGGAGAAGACATCCTTACACTGAGATTCACTGTAGGTAGCACCCGTTAATATCTGATTGGACGGTGGCAATTAATCTTGTTAATGGTCCCGAAGAACTGTATTTCTAGAGCACAAAGTTACGTTGGTACTGACCGAACGAAATCAAATAATTTCAATCGTAGTTTAATGGGGACTATTCAATCTGGACCAGCCGACTGTTCCAAGACAGAACCAATACTGACTGACTTATGATTGGTCCTCGATGCCATTCGAAAGTATTGATTTCTTTCCATTGAGGTCATCACAGATGGCACGTCTTATCTTTGGTTCCGTATTTTTCCGGTAGACTGCCTCTTTGTGTTTGTACGTCGTGTCCTCAGGTAAATGTGAGGTAATATTTTCGATATATTTTGTTTACATTTGACATAGGACACCAGTATATTACCACAAGTTTGACGTGCTCCCCGAATTCCGCGAACACCAAGCATTGCAAATAATGTGCAAGTGATTTATGTTCAATTTTTTTTGTTATGCGAATTATGTTAATAAATGACGTTCTAACATTCACGTATGTTTATTCAGACTGTTTAGTTACATGATACTTATTTATGGTGAGTTAGATTGGGTCATCGTTACGCATGAACCTGCTACGTATTTGCGTCAACATTTACACTGTATCAATTTTGCAAGAAACAATTCTTGTGGAAACATTATGTAGTTTTAGACGTGTTATGATGTATTACACGCATATAAGCACTATTTGTGTTATATGGGGATTGTGTGAGCGCGTAATATCGTTATTGGTAAGTGGTCGTGGCCGACTTTGCGCATCCTCCACCTCACGACTTTGATGCCTCCGTGCGAATTTATAAAAAGCGATAGCACATAATAGAGTATGAATATCACTAACTTACCTGTGGCATGACGTCCATACAAAATTTCAATAATTTCTGAGCATCCATTCGCTTTTTCGAAAATTCTTGCGCAGGAAGCCATTTTGCACTGATCGAGATTTCCCCGTTTCGGTTGGTTTGGGTTAGGTTAGGTTAGGTTAGTGGGGCACCTGCGCAGACGTTGTTGCGCAGTGCAGTCAAATGACGTGCGCATGTGAGGGCACCTTGAGCTCGTTATGGTCAGTTGTAAATTATTAAACACCCAAAATTTCGATTCCGTCACTTTAAAAAGAATATTATATTTTGGGCTTCACTTTCATATCTAATTTAAACTTTTTACAAGGTTATTATTTTTGACACATACATTCAGTAATTGCGAGTACACCAATCACTTATCACTTAATTATGATGTTACTGAATATTTCATTGTGGAAGTATATATGTTGTCACACGAAGTATAATTTATTAAAATATTTATTTAATTTTATATTACACTACATATAATTACTACAGTGACTGCATTCATCGTTATAAAGAATGAATGTTCACAAATTACATAGGTCCATCTTCTGCAAGTAAGCGATTTCTGTATATAATTTACGTGTTACTAAGTCGTACAAACGTCTTTACTGAGCACACATGGCATGCAAATATCTTTTCACTGAAGTCGTATGTCTCAATGTGAGGAACCGCACATATTCTTGCATGTTATGTTGGATAGGTGTTTCACTTGTTTGTATTCTCACACGTCACGGAGAAGACATCCTTACACTGAGATTCACTGTAGGTAGCACCCGTTAATATCTGATTGGACGGTGGCAATTAATCTTGTTAATGGTCCCGAAGAACTGTATTTCTAGAGCACAAAGTTACGTTGATACTGACCGAACGAAATCAAATAATTTCAATCGTAGTTTAATGGGGACTATTCAATCTGGACCAGCCGACTGTTCCAAGACAGAACCAATACTGACTGACTTATGATTGGTCCTCGATGCCATTCGAAAGTATTGATTTCTTTCCATTGAGGTCATCACAGATGGCACGTCTTATCTTTGGTTCCGTATTTTTCCGGTAGACTGCCTCTTTGTGTTTGTACGTCGTGTCCTCAGGTAAATGTGAGGTAATATTTTCGATATATTTTGTTTACATTTGACATAGGACACCAGTATATTACCACAAGTTTGACGTGCTCCCCGAATTCCGCGAACACCAAGCATTGCAAATAATGTGCAAGTGATTTATGTTCAATTTTTTTTGTTATGCGAATTATATTAATAAATGACGTTCTAACATTCACGTATGTTTATTCAGACTGTTTAGTTACATGATACTTATTTATGGTGAGTTAGATTGGGTCATCGTTACGCATGAACCTGCTACGTATTTGCGTCAACATTTACACTGTATCAATTTTGCAAGAAACAATTCTTGTGGAAACATTATGTAGTTTTAGACGTGTTATGATGTATTACACGCATATAAGCACTATTTGTGTTATATGGGGATTGTGTGAGCGCGTAATATCGTTATTGGTAAGTGGTCGTGGCCGACTTTGCGCATCCTCCACCTCACGACTTTGATGCCTCCGTGCGAATTTATAAAAAGCGATAGCACATAATAGAGTATGAATATCACTAACTTACCTGTGGCATGACGTCCATACAAAATTTCAATAATTTCTGAGCATCCATTCGCTTTTTCGAAAATTCTTGCGCAGGAAGCCATTTTGCACTGATCGAGATTTCCCCGTTTCGGTTGGTTTGGGTTAGGTTAGGTTAGGTTAGTGGGGCACCTGCGCAGACGTTGTTGCGCAGTGCAGTCAAATGACGTGCGCATGTGAGGGCACCTTGAGCTCGTTATGGTCAGTTGTAAATTATTAAACACCCAAAATTTCGATTCCGTCACTTTAAAAAGAATATTATATTTTGGGCTTCACTTTCATATCTAATTTAAACTTTTTACAAGGTTATTATTTTGGACACATACATTCAGTAATTGCGAGTACACCAATCACTTATCACTTAATTATGATGTTACTGAATATTTCATTGTGGAAGTATATATGTTGTCACACGAAGTATAATTTATTAAAATATTTATTTAATTTTATATTACACTACATATAATTACTACAGTGACTGCATTCATCGTTATAAAGAATGAATGTTCACAAATTACATAGGTCCATCTTCTGCAAGTAAGCGATTTCTGTATATAATTTACGTGTTACTAAGTCGTACAAACGTCTTTACTGAGCACACATGGCATGCAAATATCTTTTCACTGAAGTCGTATGTCTCAATGTGACGAACCGCACATATTCTTGCATGTTATGTTGGATTGGTGTTTCACTTGTTTGTATTCTCACACGTCACGGAGAAGACATCCTTACACTGAGATTCACTGTAGGTAGCACCCGTTAATATCTGATTGGACGGTGGCAATTAATCTTGTTAATGGTCCCGAAGAACTGTATTTCTAGAGCACAAAGTTACGTTGGTACTGACCGAACGAAATCAAATAATTTCAATCGTAGTTTAATGGGGACTATTCAAAATGGACCAGCCGACTGTTCCAAGACAGAACCAATACTGACTGACTTATGATTGGTCCTCGATGCCATTCGAAAGTATTGATTTCTTTCCATTGAGGTCATCACAGATGGCACGTCTTATCTTTGGTTCCGTATTTTTCCGGTAGACTGCCTCTTTGTGTTTGTACGTCGTGTCCTCAGGTAAATGTGAGGTAATATTTTCGATATATTTTGTTTACATTTGACATAGGACACCAGTATATTACCACAAGTTTGACGTGCTCCCCGAATTCCGCGAACACCAAGCATTGCAAATAATGTGCAAGTGATTTATGTTCAATTTTTTTTGTTATGCGAATTATATTAATAAATGACGTTCTAACATTCACGTATGTTTATTCAGACTGTTTAGTTACATGATACTTATTTATGGTGAGTTAGATTGGGTCATCGTTACGCATGAACCTGCTACGTATTTGCGTCAACATTTACACTGTATCAATTTTGCAAGAAACAATTCTTGTGGAAACATTATGTAGTTTTAGACGTGTTATGATGTATTACACGCATATAAGCACTATTTGTGTTATATGGGGATTGTGTGAGCGCGTAATATCGTTATTGGTAAGTGGTCGTGGCCGACTTTGCGCATCCTCCACCTCACGACTTTGATGCCTCCGTGCGAATTTATAAAAAGCGATAGCACATAATAGAGTATGAATATCACTAACTTACCTGTGGCATGACGTCCATACAAAATTTCAATAATTTCTGAGCATCCATTCGCTTTTTCGAAAATTCTTGCGCAGGAAGCCATTTTGCACTGATCGAGATTTCCCCGTTTCGGTTGGTTTGGGTTAGGTTAGGTTAGGTTAGTGGGGCACCTGCGCAGACGTTGTTGCGCAGTGCAGTCAAATGACGTGCGCATGTGAGGGCACCTTGAGCTCGTTATGGTCAGTTGTAAATTATTAAACACCCAAAATTTCGATTCCGTCACTTTAAAAAGAATATTATATTTTGGGCTTCACTTTCATATCTAATTTAAACTTTTTACAAGGTTATTATTTTGGACACATACATTCAGTAATTGCGAGTACACCAATCACTTATCACTTAATTATGATGTTACTGAATATTTCATTGTGGAAGTATATATGTTGTCACACGAAGTATAATTTATTAAAATATTTATTTAATTTTATATTACACTACATATAATTACTACAGTGACTGCATTCATCGTTATAAAGAATGAATGTTCACAAATTACATAGGTCCATCTTCTGCAAGTAAGCGATTTCTGTATATAATTTACGTGTTACTAAGTCGTACAAACGTCTTTACTGAGCACACATGGCATGCAAATATCTTTTCACTGAAGTCGTATGTCTCAATGTGAGGAACCGCACATATTCTTGCATGTTATGTTGGATTGGTGTTTCACTTGTTTGTATTCTCACACGTCACGGAGAAGACATCCTTACACTGAGATTCACTGTAGGTAGCACCCGTTAATATCTGATTGGACGGTGGCAATTAATCTTGTTAATGGTCCCGAAGAACTGTATTTCTAGAGCACAAAGTTACGTTGGTACTGACCGAACGAAATCAAATAATTTCAATCGTAGTTTAATGGGGACTATTCAATCTGGACCAGCCGACTGTTCCAAGACAGAACCAATACTGACTGACTTATGATTGGTCCTCGATGCCATTCGAAAGTATTGATTTCTTTCCATTGAGGTCATCACAGATGGCACGTCTTATCTTTGGTTCCGTATTTTTCCGGTAGACTGCCTCTTTGTGTTTGTACGTCGTGTCCTCAGGTAAATGTGAGGTAATATTTTCGATATATTTTGTTTACATTTGACATAGGACACCAGTATATTACCACAAGTTTGACGTGCTCCCCGAATTCCGCGAACACCAAGCATTGCAAATAATGTGCAAGTGATTTATGTTCAATTTTTTTTGTTATGCGAATTATGTTAATAAATGACGTTCTAACATTCACGTATGTTTATTCAGACTGTTTAGTTACATGATACTTATTTATGGTGAGTTAGATTGGGTCATCGTTACGCATGAACCTGCTACGTATTTGCGTCAACATTTACACTGTATCAATTTTGCAAGAAACAATTCTTGTGGAAACATTATGTAGTTTTAGACGTGTTATGATGTATTACACGCATATAAGCACTATTTGTGTTATATGGGGATTGTGTGAGTGCGTAATATCGTTATTGGTAAGTGGTCGTGGCCGACTTTGCGCATCCTCCACCTCACGACTTTGATGCCTCCGTGCGAATTTATAAAAAGCGATAGCACATAATAGAGTATGAATATCACTAACTTACCTGTGGCATGACGTCCATACAAAATTTCAATAATTTCTGAGCATCCATTCGCTTTTTCGAAAATTCTTGCGCAGGAAGCCATTTTGCACTGATCGAGATTTCCCCGTTTCGGTTGGTTTGGGTTAGGTTAGGTTAGGTTAGTGGGGCACCTGCGCAGACGTTGTTGCGCAGTGCAGTCAAATGACGTGCGCATGTGAGGGCACCTTGAGCTCGTTATGGTCAGTTGTAAATTATTAAACACCCAAAATTTCGATTCCGTCACTTTAAAAAGAATATTATATTTTGGGCTTCACTTTCATATCTAATTTAAACTTTTTACAAGGTTATTATTTTGGACACATACATTCAGTAATTGCGAGTACACCAATCACTTATCACTTAATTATGATGTTACTGAATATTTCATTGTGGAAGTATATATGTTGTCACACGAAGTATAATTTATTAAAATATTTATTTAATTTTATATTACACTACATATAATTACTACAGTGACTGCATTCATCGTTATAAAGAATGAATGTTCACAAATTACATAGGTCCATCTTCTGCAAGTAAGCGATTTCTGTATATAATTTACGTGTTACTAAGTCGTACAAACGTCTTTACTGAGCACACATGGCATGCAAATATCTTTTCACTGAAGTCGTATGTCTCAATGTGAGGAACCGCACATATTCTTGCATGTTATGTTGGATTGGTGTTTCACTTGTTTGTATTCTAACACGTCACGGAGAAGACATCCTTACACTGAGATTCACTGTAGGTAGCACCCGTTAATATCTGATTGGACGGTGGCAATTAATCTTGTTAATGGTCCCGAAGAACTGTATTTCTAGAGCACAAAGTTACGTTGGTACTGACCGAACGAAATCAAATAATTTCAATCGTAGTTTAATGGGGACTATTCAATCTGGACCAGCCGACTGTTCCAAGACAGAACCAATACTGACTGACTTATGATTGGTCCTCGATGCCATTCGAAAGTATTGATTTCTTTCCATTGAGGTCATCACAGATGGCACGTCTTATCTTTGGTTCCGTATTTTTCCGGTAGACTGCCTCTTTGTGTTTGTACGTCGTGTCCTCAGGTAAATGTGAGGTAATATTTTCGATATATTTTGTTTACATTTGACATAGGACACCAGTATATTACCACAAGTTTGACGTGCTCCCCGAATTCCGCGAACACCAAGCATTGCAAATAATGTGCAAGTGATTTATGTTCAATTTTTTTTGTTATGCGAATTATGTTAATAAATGACGTTCTAACATTCACGTATGTTTATTCAGACTGTTTAGTTACATGATACTTATTTATGGTGAGTTAGATTGGGTCATCGTTACGCATGAACCTGCTACGTATTTGCGTCAACATTTACACTGTATCAATTTTGCAAGAAACAATTCTTGTGGAAACATTATGTAGTTTTAGACGTGTTATGATGTATTACACGCATATAAGCACTATTTGTGTTATATGGGGATTGTGTGAGCGCGTAATATCGTTATTGGTAAGTGGTCGTGGCCGACTTTGCGCATCCTCCACCTCACGACTTTGATGCCTCCGTGCGAATTTATAAAAAGCGATAGCACATAATAGAGTATGAATATCACTAACTTACCTGTGGCATGACGTCCATACAAAATTTCAATAATTTCTGAGCATCCATTCGCTTTTTCGAAAATTCTTGCGCAGGAAGCCATTTTGCACTGATCGAGATTTCCCCGTTTCGGTTGGTTTGGGTTAGGTTAGGTTAGGTTAGTGGGGCACCTGCGCAGACGTTGTTGCGCAGTGCAGTCAAATGACGTGCGCATGTGAGGGCACCTTGAGCTCGTTATGGTCAGTTGTAAATTATTAAACACCCAAAATTTCGATTCCGTCACTTTAAAAAGAATATTATATTTTGGGCTTCACTTTCATATCTAATTTAAACTTTTTACAAGGTTATTATTTTGGACACATACATTCAGTAATTGCGAGTACACCAATCACTTATCACTTAATTATGATGTTACTGAATATTTCATTGTGGAAGTATATATGTTGTCACACGAAGTATAATTTATTAAAATATTTATTTAATTTTATATTACACTACATATAATTACTACAGTGACTGCATTCATCGTTATAAAGAATGAATGTTCACAAATTACATAGGTCCATCTTCTGCAAGTAAGCGATTTCTGTATATAATTTACGTGTTACTAAGTCGTACAAACGTCTTTACTGAGCACACATGGCATGCAAATATCTTTTCACTGAAGTCGTATGTCTCAATGTGACGAACCGCACATATTCTTGCATGTTATGTTGGATTGGTGTTTCACTTGTTTGTATTCTCACACGTCACGGAGAAGACATCCTTACACTGAGATTCACTGTAGGTAGCACCCGTTAATATCTGATTGGACGGTGGCAATTAATCTTGTTAATGGTCCCGAAGAACTGTATTTCTAGAGCACAAAGTTACGTTGGTACTGACCGAACGAAATCAAATAATTTCAATCGTAGTTTAATGGGGACTGTTCAAAATGGACCAGCCGACTGTTCCAAGACAGAACCAATACTGACTGACTTATGATTGGTCCTCGATGCCATTCGAAAGTATTGATTTCTTTCCATTGAGGTCATCACAGATGGCACGTCTTATCTTTGGTTCCGTATTTTTCCGGTAGACTGCCTCTTTGTGTTTGTACGTCGTGTCCTCAGGTAAATGTGAGGTAATATTTTCGATATATTTTGTTTACATTTGACATAGGACACCAGTATATTACCACAAGTTTGACGTGCTCCCCGAATTCCGCGAACACCAAGCATTGCAAATAATGTGCAAGTGATTTATGTTCAATTTTTTTTGTTATGCGAATTATATTAATAAATGACGTTCTAACATTCACGTATGTTTATTCAGACTGTTTAGTTACATGATACTTATTTATGGTGAGTTAGATTGGGTCATCGTTACGCATGAACCTGCTACGTATTTGCGTCAACATTTACACTGTATCAATTTTGCAAGAAACAATTCTTGTGGAAACATTATGTAGTTTTAGACGTGTTATGATGTATTACACGCATATAAGCACTATTTGTGTTATATGGGGATTGTGTGAGCGCGTAATATCGTTATTGGTAAGTGGTCGTGGCCGACTTTGCGCATCCTCCACCTCACGACTTTGATGCCTCCGTGCGAATTTATAAAAAGCGATAGCACATAATAGAGTATGAATATCACTAACTTACCTGTGGCATGACGTCCATACAAAATTTCAATAATTTCTGAGCATCCATTCGCTTTTTCGAAAATTCTTGCGCAGGAAGCCATTTTGCACTGATCGAGATTTCCCCGTTTCGGTTGGTTTGGGTTAGGTTAGGTTAGGTTAGTGGGGCACCTGCGCAGACGTTGTTGCGCAGTGCAGTCAAATGACGTGCGCATGTGAGGGCACCTTGAGCTCGTTATGGTCAGTTGTAAATTATTAAACACCCAAAATTTCGATTCCGTCACTTTAAAAAGAATATTATATTTTGGGCTTCACTTTCATATCTAATTTAAACTTTTTACAAGGTTATTATTTTGGACACATACATTCAGTAATTGCGAGTACACCAATCACTTATCACTTAATTATGATGTTACTGAATATTTCATTGTGGAAGTATATATGTTGTCACACGAAGTATAATTTATTAAAATATTTATTTAATTTTATATTACACTACATATAATTACTACAGTGACTGCATTCATCGTTATAGAGAATGAATGTTCACAAATTACATAGGTCCATCTTCTGCAAGTAAGCGATTTCTGTATATAATTTACGTGTTACTAAGTCGTACAAACGTCTTTACTGAGCACACATGGCATGCAAATATCTTTTCACTGAAGTCGTATGTCTCAATGTGACGAACCGCACATATATTCTTGCATGTTATGTTGGATTGGTGTTTCACTTGTTTGTATTCTCACACGTCACGGAGAAGACATCCTTACACTGAGATTCACTGTAGGTAGCACCCGTTAATATCTGATTGGACGGTGGCAATTAATCTTGTTAATGGTCCCGAAGAACTGTATTTCTAGAGCACAAAGTTACGTTGATACTGACCGAACGAAATCAAATAATTTCAATCGTAGTTTAATGGGGACTATTCAATCTGGACCAGCCGACTGTTCCAAGACAGAACCAATACTGACTGACTTATGATTGGTCCTCGATGCCATTCGAAAGTATTGATTTCTTTCCATTGAGGTCATCACAGATGGCACGTCTTATCTTTGGTTCCGTATTTTTCCGGTAGACTGCCTCTTTGTGTTTGTACGTCGTGTCCTCAGGTAAATGTGAGGTAATATTTTCGATATATTTTGTTTACATTTGACATAGGACACCAGTATATTACCACAAGTTTGACGTGCTCCCCGAATTCCGCGAACACCAAGCATTGCAAATAATGTGCAAGTGATTTATGTTCAATTTTTTTTGTTATGCGAATTATATTAATAAATGACGTTCTAACATTCACGTATGTTTATTCAGACTGTTTAGTTACATGATACTTATTTATGGTGAGTTAGATTGGGTCATCGTTACGCATGAACCTGCTACGTATTTGCGTCAACATTTACACTGTATCAATTTTGCAAGAAACAATTCTTGTGGAAACATTATGTAGTTTTAGACGTGTTATGATGTATTACACGCATATAAGCACTATTTGTGTTATATGGGGATTGTGTGAGCGCGTAATATCGTTATTGGTAAGTGGTCGTGGCCGACTTTGCGCATCCTCCACCTCACGACTTTGATGCCTCCGTGCGAATTTATAAAAAGCGATAGCACATAATAGAGTATGAATATCACTAACTTACCTGTGGCATGACGTCCATACAAAATTTCAATAATTTCTGAGCATCCATTCGCTTTTTCGAAAATTCTTGCGCAGGAAGCCATTTTGCACTGATCGAGATTTCCCCGTTTCGGTTGGTTTGGGTTAGGTTAGGTTAGGTTAGTGGGGCACCTGCGCAGACGTTGTTGCGCAGTGCAGTCAAATGACGTGCGCATGTGAGGGCACCTTGAGCTCGTTATGGTCAGTTGTAAATTATTAAACACCCAAAATTTCGATTCCGTCACTTTAAAAAGAATATTATATTTTGGGCTTCACTTTCATATCTAATTTAAACTTTTTACAAGGTTATTATTTTGGACACATACATTCAGTAATTGCGAGTACACCAATCACTTATCACTTAATTATGATGTTACTGAATATTTCATTGTGGAAGTATATATGTTGTCACACGAAGTATAATTTATTAAAATATTTATTTAATTTTATATTACACTACATATAATTACTACAGTGACTGCATTCATCGTTATAGAGAATGAATGTTCACAAATTACATAGGTCCATCTTCTGCAAGTAAGCGATTTCTGTATATAATTTACGTGTTACTAAGTCGTACAAACGTCTTTACTGAGCACACATGGCATGCAAATATCTTTTCACTGAAGTCGTATGTCTCAATGTGACGAACCGCACATATTCTTGCATGTTATGTTGGATTGGTGTTTCACTTGTTTGTATTCTCACACGTCACGGAGAAGACATCCTTACACTGAGATTCACTGTAGGTAGCACCCGTTAATATCTGATTGGACGGTGGCAATTAATCTTGTTAATGGTCCCGAAGAACTGTATTTCTAGAGCACAAAGTTACGTTGATACTGACCGAACGAAATCAAATAATTTCAATCGTAGTTTAATGGGGACTATTCAATCTGGACCAGCCGACTGTTCCAAGACAGAACCAATACTGACTGACTTATGATTGGTCCTCGATGCCATTCGAAAGTATTGATTTCTTTCCATTGAGGTCATCACAGATGGCACGTCTTATCTTTGGTTCCGTATTTTTCCGGTAGACTGCCTCTTTGTGTTTGTACGTCGTGTCCTCAGGTAAATGTGAGGTAATATTTTCGATATATTTTGTTTACATTTGACATAGGACACCAGTATATTACCACAAGTTTGACGTGCTCCCCGAATTCCGCGAACACCAAGCATTGCAAATAATGTGCAAGTGATTTATGTTCAATTTTTTTTGTTATGCGAATTATATTAATAAATGACGTTCTAACATTCACGTATGTTTATTCAGACTGTTTAGTTACATGATACTTATTTATGGTGAGTTAGATTGGGTCATCGTTACGCATGAACCTGCTACGTATTTGCGTCAACATTTACACTGTATCAATTTTGCAAGAAACAATTCTTGTGGAAACATTATGTAGTTTTAGACGTGTTATGATGTATTACACGCATATAAGCACTATTTGTGTTATATGGGGATTGTGTGAGCGCGTAATATCGTTATTGGTAAGTGGTCGTGGCCGACTTTGCGCATCCTCCACCTCACGACTTTGATGCCTCCGTGCGAATTTATAAAAAGCGATAGCACATAATAGAGTATGAATATCACTAACTTACCTGTGGCATGACGTCCATACAAAATTTCAATAATTTCTGAGCATCCATTCGCTTTTTCGAAAATTCTTGCGCAGGAAGCCATTTTGCACTGATCGAGATTTCCCCGTTTCGGTTGGTTTGGGTTAGGTTAGGTTAGGTTAGTGGGGCACCTGCGCAGACGTTGTTGCGCAGTGCAGTCAAATGACGTGCGCATGTGAGGGCACCTTGAGCTCGTTATGGTCAGTTGTAAATTATTAAACACCCAAAATTTCGATTCCGTCACTTTAAAAAGAATATTATATTTTGGGCTTCACTTTCATATCTAATTTAAACTTTTTACAAGGTTATTATTTTGGACACATACATTCAGTAATTGCGAGTACACCAATCACTTATCACTTAATTATGATGTTACTGAATATTTCATTGTGGAAGTATATATGTTGTCACACGAAGTATAATTTATTAAAATATTTATTTAATTTTATATTACACTACATATAATTACTACAGTGACTGCATTCATCGTTATAAAGAATGAATGTTCACAAATTACATAGGTCCATCTTCTGCAAGTAAGCGATTTCTGTATATAATTTACGTGTTACTAAGTCGTACAAACGTCTTTACTGAGCACACATGGCATGCAAATATCTTTTCACTGAAGTCGTATGTCTCAATGTGACGAACCGCACATATTCTTGCATGTTATGTTGGATTGGTGTTTCACTTGTTTGTATTCTCACACGTCACGGAGAAGACATCCTTACACTGAGATTCACTGTAGGTAGCACCCGTTAATATCTGATTGGACGGTGGCAATTAATCTTGTTAATGGTCCCGAAGAACTGTATTTCTAGAGCACAAAGTTACGTTGATACTGACCGAACGAAATCAAATAATTTCAATCGTAGTTTAATGGGGACTATTCAATCTGGACCAGCCGACTGTTCCAAGACAGAACCAATACTGACTGACTTATGATTGGTCCTCGATGCCATTCGAAAGTATTGATTTCTTTCCATTGAGGTCATCACAGATGGCACGTCTTATCTTTGGTTCCGTATTTTTCCGGTAGACTGCCTCTTTGTGTTTGTACGTCGTGTCCTCAGGTAAATGTGAGGTAATATTTTCGATATATTTTGTTTACATTTGACATAGGACACCAGTATATTACCACAAGTTTGACGTGCTCCCCGAATTCCGCGAACACCAAGCATTGCAAATAATGTGCAAGTGATTTATGTTCAATTTTTTTTGTTATGCGAATTATATTAATAAATGACGTTCTAACATTCACGTATGTTTATTCAGACTGTTTAGTTACATGATACTTATTTATGGTGAGTTAGATTGGGTCATCGTTACGCATGAACCTGCTACGTATTTGCGTCAACATTTACACTGTATCAATTTTGCAAGAAACAATTCTTGTGGAAACATTATGTAGTTTTAGACGTGTTATGATGTATTACACGCATATAAGCACTATTTGTGTTATATGGGGATTGTGTGAGCGCGTAATATCGTTATTGGTAAGTGGTCGTGGCCGACTTTGCGCATCCTCCACCTCACGACTTTGATGCCTCCGTGCGAATTTATAAAAAGCGATAGCACATAATAGAGTATGAATATCACTAACTTACCTGTGGCATGACGTCCATACAAAATTTCAATAATTTCTGAGCATCCATTCGCTTTTTCGAAAATTCTTGCGCAGGAAGCCATTTTGCACTGATCGAGATTTCCCCGTTTCGGTTGGTTTGGGTTAGGTTAGGTTAGGTTAGTGGGGCACCTGCGCAGACGTTGTTGCGCAGTGCAGTCAAATGACGTGCGCATGTGAGGGCACCTTGAGCTCGTTATGGTCAGTTGTAAATTATTAAACACCCAAAATTTCGATTCCGTCACTTTAAAAAGAATATTATATTTTGGGCTTCACTTTCATATCTAATTTAAACTTTTTACAAGGTTATTATTTTGGACACATACATTCAGTAATTGCGAGTACACCAATCACTTATCACTTAATTATGATGTTACTGAATATTTCATTGTGGAAGTATATATGTTGTCACACGAAGTATAATTTATTAAAATATTTATTTAATTTTATATTACACTACATATAATTACTACAGTGACTGCATTCATCGTTATAAAGAATGAATGTTCACAAATTACATAGGTCCATCTTCTGCAAGTAAGCGATTTCTGTATATAATTTACGTGTTACTAAGTCGTACAAACGTCTTTACTGAGCACACATGGCATGCAAATATCTTTTCACTGAAGTCGTATGTCTCAATGTGACGAACCGCACATATTCTTGCATGTTATGTTGGATTGGTGTTTCACTTGTTTGTATTCTCACACGTCACGGAGAAGACATCCTTACACTGAGATTCACTGTAGGTAGCACCCGTTAATATCTGATTGGACGGTGGCAATTAATCTTGTTAATGGTCCCGAAGAACTGTATTTCTAGAGCACAAAGTTACGTTGGTACTGACCGAACGAAATCAAATAATTTCAATCGTAGTTTAATGGGGACTATTCAATCTGGACCAGCCGACTGTTCCAAGACAGAACCAATACTGATTGACTTATGATTGGTCCTCGATGCCATTCGAAAGTATTGATTTATTTCCATTGAGGTCATCACAGATGGCACGTCTTATCTTTGGTTCCGTATTTTTCCGGTAGACTGCCTCTTTGTGTTTGTACGTCGTGTCCTCAGGTAAATGTGAGGTAATATTTTCGATATATTTTGTTTACATTTGACATAGGACACCAGTATATTACCACAAGTTTGACGTGCTCCCCGAATTCCGCGAACACCAAGCATTGCAAATAATGTGCAAGTGATTTATGTTCAATTTTTTTTTATGCGAATTATATTAATAAATGACGTTCTAACATTCACGTATGTTTATTCAGACTGTTTAGTTACATGATACTTATTTATGGTGAGTTAGATTGGGTCATCGTTACGCATGAACCTGCTACGTATTTGCGTCAACATTTACACTGTATCAATTTTGCAAGAAACAATTCTTGTGGAAACATTATGTAGTTTTAGACGTGTTATGATGTATTACACGCATATAAGCACTATTTGTGTTATATGGGGATTGTGTGAGCGCGTAATATCGTTATTGGTAAGTGGTCGTGGCCGACTTTGCGAATCCTCCACCTCACGACTTTGATGCCTCCGTGCGAATTTATAAAAAGCGATTGCACATAATAGAGTATGAATATCACTAACTTACCTGTGGCATGACGTCCATACAAAATTTCAATAATTTCTGAGCATCCATTCGCTTTTTCGAAAATTCTTGCGCAGGAAGCCATTTTGCACTGATCGAGATTTCCCCGTTTCGGTTGGTTTGGGTTAGGTTAGGTTAGGTTAGTGGGGCACCTGCGCAGACGTTGTTGCGCAGTGCAGTCAAATGACGTGCGCATGTGAGGGCACCTTGAGCTCGTTATGGTCAGTTGTAAATTATTAAACACCCAAAATTTCGATTCCGTCACTTTAAAAAGAATATTATATTTTGGGCTTCACTTTCATATCTAATTTAAACTTTTTACAAGGTTATTATTTTGGACACATACATTCAGTAATTGCGAGTACACCAATCACTTATCACTTAATTATGATGTTACTGAATATTTCATTGTGGAAGTATATATGTTGTCACACGAAGTATAATTTATTAAAATATTTATTTAATTTTATATTACACTACATATAATTACTACAGTGACTGCATTCATCGTTATAAAGAATGAATGTTCACAAATTACATAGGTCCATCTTCTGCAAGTAAGCGATTTCTGTATATAATTTACGTGTTACTAAGTCGTACAAACGTCTTTACTGAGCACACATGGCATGCAAATATCTTTTCACTGAAGTCGTATGTCTCAATGTGACGAACCGCACATATTCTTGCATGTTATGTTGGATTGGTGTTTCACTTGTTTGTATTCTCACACGTCACGGAGAAGACATCCTTACACTGAGATTCACTGTAGGTAGCACCCGTTAATATCTGATTGGACGGTGGCAATTAATCTTGTTAATGGTCCCGAAGAACTGTATTTCTAGAGCACAAAGTTACGTTGATACTGACCGAACGAAATCAAATAATTTCAATCGCAGTTTAATGGGGACTATTCAATCTGGACCAGCCGACTGTTCCAAGACAGAACCAATACTGACTGACTTATGATTGGTCCTCGATGCCATTCGAAAGTATTGATTTCTTTCCATTGAGGTCATCACAGATGGCACGTCTTATCTTTGGTTCCGTATTTTTCCTGTAGACTGCCTCTTTGTGTTTGTACGTCGTGTCCTCAGGTAAATGTGAGGTAATATTTTCGATATATTTTGTTTACATTTGACATAGGACACCAGTATATTACCACAAGTTTGACGTGCTCCCCGAATTCCGCGAACACCAAGCATTGCAAATAATGTGCAAGTGATTTATGTTCAATTTTTTTTGTTATGCGAATTATATTAATAAATGACGTTCTAACATTCACGTACGTTTATTCAGACTGTTTAGTTACATGATACTTATTTATGGTGAGTTAGATTGGGTCATCGTTACGCATGAACCTGCTACGTATTTGCGTCAACATTTACACTGTATCAATTTTGCAAGAAACAATTCTTGTGGAAACATTATGTAGTTTTAGACGTGTTATGTTGTATTACACGCATATAAGCACTATTTGTGTTATATGGGGATTGTGTGAGCGCGTAATATCGTTATTGGTAAGTGGTCGTGGCCGACTTTGCGCATCCTCCACCTCACGACTTTGATGCCTCCGTGCGAATTTATAAAAAGCTATAGCACATAATAGAGTATGAATATCACTAACTTACCTGTGGCATGACGTCCATACAAAATTTCAATAATTTCTGAGCATCCATTCGGTTTTTCGAAATTTCTTGCGCAGGAAGCCATTTTGCACTGATCGAGATTTCCCCGTTTCGGTTGGTTTGGGTTAGGTTAGGTTAGGTTAGTGGGGCACCTGCGCAGACGTTGTTGCGCAGTGCAGTCAAATGACGTGAGCATGTGAGGGCACCTTGAGCTCGTTATGGTCAGTTGTAAATTATTAAACACCCAAAATTTCGATTCCGTCACTTTAAAAAGAATATTATATTTTGGGCTTCACTTTCATATCTAATTTAAACTTTTTACAAGGTTATTATTTTGGACACATACATTCAGTAATTGCGAGTACACCAATCACTTATCACTTAATTATGATGTTACTGAATATTTCATTGTGGAAGTATATATGTTGTCACACGAAGTATAATTTATTAAAATATTTATTTAATTTTATATTACACTACATATAATTACTACAGTGACTGCATTCATCGTTATAAAGAATGAATGTTCACAAATTACATAGGTCCATCTTCTGCAAGTAAGCGATTTCTGTATATAATTTACGTGTTACTAAGTCGTACAAACGTCTTTACTGAGCACACATGGCATGCAAATATCTTTTCACTGAAGTCGTATGTCTCAATGTGACGAACCGCACATATTCTTGCATGTTATGTTGGATTGGTGTTTCACTTGTTTGTATTCTCACACGTCACGGAGAAGACATCCTTACACTGAGATTCACTGTAGGTAGCACCCGTTAATATCTGATTGGACGGTGGCAATTAATCTTGTTAATGGTCCCGAAGAACTGTATTTCTAGAGCACAAAGTTACGTTGATACTGACCGAACGAAATCAAATAATTTCAATCGTAGTTTAATGGGGACTATTCAATCTGGACCAGCCGACTGTTCCAAGACAGAACCAATACTGACTGACTTATGATTGGTCCTCGATGCCATTCGAAAGTATTGATTTCTTTCCATTGAGGTCATCACAGATGGCACGTCTTATCTTTGGTTCCGTATTTTTCCGGTAGACTGCCTCTTTGTGTTTGTACGTCGTGTCCTCAGGTAAATGTGAGGTAATATTTTCGATATATTTTGTTTACATTTGACATAGGACACCAGTATATTACCACAAGTTTGACGTGCTCCCCGAATTCCGCGAACACCAAGCATTGCAAATAATGTGCAAGTGATTTATGTTCAATTTTTTTTGTTATGCGAATTATATTAATAAATGACGTTCAAACATTCACGTATGTTTATTCAGACTGTTTAGTTACATGATACTTATTTATGGTGAGTTAGATTGGGTCATCGTTACGCATGAACCTGCTACGTATTTGCGTCAACATTTACACTGTATCAATTTTGCAAGAAACAATTCTTGTGGAAACATTATGTAGTTTTAGACGTGTTATGATGTATTACACGCATATAAGCACTATTTGTGTTATATGGGGATTGTGTGAGCGCGTAATATCGTTATTGGTAAGTGGTCGTGGCCGACTTTGCGCATCCTCCACCTCACGACTTTGATGCCTCCGTGCGAATTTATAAAAAGCGATAGCACATAATAGAGTATGAATATCACTAACTTACCTGTGGCATGACGTCCATACAAAATTTCAATAATTTCTGAGCATCCATTCGCTTTTTCGAAAATTCTTGCGCAGGAAGCCATTTTGCACTGATCGAGATTTCCCCGTTTCGGTTGGTTTGGGTTAGGTTAGGTTAGGTTAGTGGGGCACCTGCGCAGACGTTGTTGCGCAGTGCAGTCAAATGACGTGCGCGTGTGAGGGCACCTTGAGCTCGTTATGGTCAGTTGTAAATTATTAAACACCCAAAATTTCGATTCCGTCACTTTAAAAAGAATATTATATTTTGGGCTTCACTTTCATATCTAATTTAAACTTTTTACAAGGTTATTATTTTGGACACATACATTCAGTAATTGCGAGTACACCAATCACTTATCACTTAATTATGATGTTACTGAATATTTCATTGTGGAAGTATATATGTTGTCACACGAAGTATAATTTATTAAAATATTTATTTAATTTTATATTACACTACATATAATTACTACAGTGACTGCATTCATCGTTATAAAGAATGAATGTTCACAAATTACATAGGTCCATCTTCTGCAAGTAAGCGATTTCTGTATATAATTTACGTGTTACTAAGTCGTGCAAACGTCTTTACTGAGCACACATGGCATGCAAATATCTTTTCACTGAAGTCGTATGTCTCAATGTGAGGAACCGCACATATTCTTGCATGTTATGTTGGATTGGTGTTTCACTTGTTTGTATTCTCACACGTCACGGAGAAGACATCCTTACACTGAGATTCACTGTAGGTAGCACCCGTTAATATCTGATTGGACGGTGGCAATTAATCTTGTTAATGGTCCCGAAGAACTGTATTTCTAGAGCACAAAGTTACGTTGATACTGACCGAACGAAATCAAATAATTTCAATCGTAGTTTAATGGGGACTATTCAATCTGGACCAGCCGACTGTTCCAAGACAGAACCAATACTGACTGACTTATGATTGGTCCTCGATGCCATTCGAAAGTATTGATTTCTTTCCATTGAGGTCATCACAGATGGCACGTCTTATCTTTGGTTCCGTATTTTTCCGGTAGACTGCCTCTTTGTGTTTGTACGTCGTGTCCTCAGGTAAATGTGAGGTAATATTTTCGATATATTTTGTTTACATTTGACATAGGACACCAGTATATTACCACAAGTTTGACGTGCTCCCCGAATTCCGCGAACACCAAGCATTGCAAATAATGTGCAAGTGATTTATGTTCAATTTTTTTTGTTATGCGAATTATATTAATAAATGACGTTCTAACATTCACGTATGTTTATTCAGACTGTTTAGTTACATGATACTTATTTATGGTGAGTTAGATTGGGTCATCGTTACGCATGAACCTGCTACGTATTTGCGTCAACATTTACACCGTATCAATTTTGCAAGAAACAATTCTTGTGGAAACATTATGTAGTTTTAGACGTGTTATGATGTATTACACGCATATAAGCACTATTTGTGTTATATGGGGATTGTGTGATCGCGTAATATCGTTATTGGTAAGTGGTCGTGGCCGACTTTGCGCATCCTCCACCTCACGACTTTGATGCCTCCGTGCGAATTTATAAAAAGCGATAGCACATAATAGAGTATGAATATCACTAACTTACCTGTGGCATGACGTCCATACAAAATTTCAATAATTTCTGAGCATCCATTCGCTTTTTCGAAAATTCTTGCGCAGGAAGCCATTTTGCACTGATCGAGATTTCCCCGTTTCGGTTGGTTTGGGTTAGGTTAGGTTAGGTTAGTGGGGCACCTGCGCAGACGTTGTTGCGCAGTGCAGTCAAATGACGTGCGCATGTGAGGGCACCTTGAGCTCGTTATGGTCAGTTGTAAATTATTAAACACCCAAAATTTCGATTCCGTCACTTTAAAAAGAATATTATATTTTGGGCTTCACTTTCATATCTAATTTAAACTTTTTACAAGGTTATTATTTTGGACACATACATTCAGTAATTGCGAGTACACCAATCACTTATCACTTAATTATGATGTTACTGAATATTTCATTGTGGAAGTATATATGTTGTCACACGAAGTATAATTTATTGAAATATTTATTTAATTTTATATTACACTACATATAATTACTACAGTGACTGCATTCATCGTTATAAAGAATGAATGTTCACAAATTACATAGGTCCATCTTCTGCAAGTAAGCGATTTCTGTATATAATTTACGTGTTACTAAGTCGTACAAACGTCTTTACTGAGCACACATGGCATGCAAATATCTTTTCACTGAAGTCGTATGTCTCAATGTGACGAACCGCACATATTCTTGCATGTTATGTTGGATTGGTGTTTTACTTGTTTGTATTCTCACACGTCACGGAGAAGACATCCTTACACTGAGATTCACTGTAGGTAGCACCCGTTAATATCTGATTGGACGGTGGCAATTAATCTTGTTAATGGTCCCGAAGAACTGTATTTCTAGAGCACAAAGTTACGTTGATACTGACCGAACGAAATCAAATAATTTCAATCGTAGTTTAATGGGGACTATTCAATCTGGACCAGCCGACTGTTCCAAGACAGAACCAATACTGACTGACTTATGATTGGTCCTCGATGCCATTCGAAAGTATTGATTTCTTTCCATTGAGGTCATCACAGATGGCACGTCTTATCTTTGGTTCCGTATTTTTCCGGTAGACTGCCTCTTTGTGTTTGTACGTCGTGTCCTCAGGTAAATGTGAGGTAATATTTTCGATATATTTTGTTTACATTTGACATAGGACACCAGTATATTACCACAAGTTTGACGTGCTCCCCGAATTCCGCGAACACCAAGCATTGCAAATAATGTGCAAGTGATTTATGTTCAATTTTTTTTGTTATGCGAATTATATTAATAAATGACGTTCTAACATTCACGTATGTTTATTCAGACTGTTTAGTTACATGATACTTATTTATGGTGAGTTAGATTGGGTCATCGTTACGCATGAACCTGCTACGTATTTGCGTCAACATTTACACTGTATCAATTTTGCAAGAAACAATTCTTGTGGAAACATTATGTAGTTTTAGACGTGTTATGATGTATTACACGCATATAAGCACTATTTGTGTTATATGGGGATTGTGTGAGCGCGTAATATCGTTATTGGTAAGTGGTCGTGGCCGACTTTGCGCATCCTCCACCTCACGACTTTGATGCCTCCGTGCGAATTTATAAAAAGCGATAGCACATAATAGTGTATGAATATCACTAACTTACCTGTGGCATGACGTCCATACAAAATTTCAATAATTTCTGAGCATCCATTCGCTTTTTCGAAAATTCTTGCGCAGGAAGCCATTTTGCACTGATCGAGATTTCCCCGTTTCGGTTGGTTTGGGTTAGGTTAGGTTAGGTTAGTGGGGCACCTGCGCAGACGTTGTTGCGCAGTGCAGTCAAATGACGTGCGCATGTGAGGGCACCTTGAGCTCGTTATGGTCAGTTGTAAATTATTAAACACCCAAAATTTCGATTCCGTCACTTTAAAAAGAATATTATATTTTGGGCTTCACTTTCATATCTAATTTAAACTTTTTACAAGGTTATTATTTTGGACACATACATTCAGTAATTGTGAGTACACCAATCACTTATCACTTAATTATGATGTTACTGAATATTTCATTGTGGAAGTATATATGTTGTCACACGAAGTATAATTTATTAAAATATTTATTTAATTTTATATTACACTACATATAATTACTACAGTGACTGCATTCATCGTTATAAAGAATGAATGTTCACAAATTACATAGGTCCATCTTCTGCGAGTAAGCGATTTCTGTATATAATTTACGTGTTACTAAGTCGTACAAACGTCTTTACTGAGCACACATGGCATGCAAATATCTTTTCACTGAAGTCGTATGTCTCAATGTGACGAACCGCACATATTCTTGCATGTTATGTTGGATTGGTGTTTCACTTGTTTGTATTCTCACACGTCACGGAGAAGACATCCTTACACTGAGATTCACTGTAGGTAGCACCCGTTAATATCTGATTGGACGGTGGCAATTAATCTTGTTAATGGTCCCGAAGAACTGTATTTCTAGAGCACAAAGTTACGTTGATACTGACCGAACGAAATCAAATAATTTCAATCGTAGTTTAATGGGGACTATTCAATCTGGACCAGCCGACTGTTCCAAGACAGAACCAATACTGACTGACTTATGATTGGTCCTCGATGCCATTCGAAAGTATTGATTTCTTTCCATTGAGGTCATCACAGATGGCACGTCTTATCTTTGGTTCCGTATTTTTCCGGTAGACTGCCTCTTTGTGTTTGTACGTCGTGTCCTCAGGTAAATGTGAGGTAATATTTTCGTTATATTTTGTTTACATTTGACATAGGACACCAGTATATTACCACAAGTTTGACGTGCTCCCCGAATTCCGCGAACACCAAGCATTGCAAATAATGTGCAAGTGATTTATGTTCAATTTTTTTTGTTATGCTAATTATATTAATAAATGACGTTCTAACATTCACGTATGTTTATTCAGACTGTTTAGTTACATGATACTTATTTATGGTGAGTTAGATTGGGTCATCGGTACGCATGAACCTGCTACGTATTTGCGTCAACATTTACACTGTATCAATTTTGCAAGAAACAATTCTTGTGGAAACATTATGTAGTTTTGGATGTGTTATGATGTATTACACGCATATAAGCACTATTTGTGTTATATGGGGATTGTGTGAGCGCGTAATATCGTTATTGGTAAGTGGTCGTGGCCGACTTTGCGCATCCTCCACCTCACGACTTTGATGCCTCCGTGCGAATTTATAAAAAGCGATAGCACATAATAGAGTATGAATATCACTAACTTACCTGTGGCATGACGTCCATACAAAATTTCAATAATTTCTGAGCATCCATTCGCTTTTTCGAAAATTCTTGCGCAGGAAGCCATTTTGCACTGATCGAGATTTCCCCGTTTCGGTTGGTTTGGGTTAGGTTAGGTTAGGTTAGTGGGGCACCTGCGCAGACGTTGTTGCGCAGTGCAGTCAAATGACGTGCGCGTGTGAGGGCACCTTGAGCTCGTTATGGTCAGTTGTAAATTATTAAACACCCAAAATTTCGATTCCGTCACTTTAAAAAGAATATTATATTTTGGGCTTCACTGTCATATCTAATTTAAACTTTTTACAAGGTTATTATTTTGGATACATACATTCAGTAATTGCGAGTACACCAATCACTTATCACTTAATTATGATGTTACTGAATATTTCATTGTGGAAGTATATATGTTGTCACACGAAGTATAATTTATTAAAATATTTATTTAATTTTATATTACACTACATATAATTACTACAGTGACTGCATTCATCGTTATAAAGAATGAATGTTCACAAATTACATAGGTCCATCTTCTGCAAGTAAGCGATTTCTGTATATAATTTACGTGTTACTAAGTCGTACAAACGTCTTTACTGAGCACACATGGCATGCAAATATCTTTTCACTGAAGTCGTATGTCTCAATGTGAGGAACCGCACATATTCTTGCATGTTATGTTGGATTGGTGTTTCACTTGTTTGTATTCTCACACGTCACGGAGAAGACATCCTTACACTGAGATTCACTGTAGGTAGCACCCGTTAATATCTGATTGGACGGTGGCAATTAATCTTGTTAATGGTCCCGAAGAACTGTATTTCTAGAGCACAAAGTTACGTTGATACTGACCGAACGAAATCAAATAATTTCAATCGTAGTTTAATGGGGACTATTCAATCTGGACCAGCCGACTGTTCCAAGACAGAACCAATACTGACTGACTTATGATTGGTCCTCGATGCCATTCGAAATTATTGATTTCTTTCCATTGAGGTCATCACAGATGGCACGTCTTATCTTTGGTTCCGTATTTTTCCGGTAGACTGCCTCTTTGTGTTTGTACGTCGTGTCCTCAGGTAAATGTGAGGTAATATTTTCGATATATTTTGTTTACATTTGACATAGGACACCAGTATATTACCACAAGTTTGACGTGCTCCCCGAATTCCGCGAACACCAAGCATTGCAAATAATGTGCAAGTGATTTATGTTCAATTTTTTTTGTTATGCGAATTATATTAATAAATGACGTTCTAACATTCACGTATGTTTATTCAGACTGTTTAGTTACATGATACTTATTTATGGTGAGTTAGATTGGGTCATCGTTACGCATGAACCTGCTACGTATTTGCGTCAACATTTACACTGTATCAATTTTGCAAGAAACAATTCTTGTGGAAACATTATGTAGTTTTAGACGTGTTATGATGTATTACACGCATATAAGCACTATTTGTGTTATATGGGGATTGTGTGAGCGCGTAATATCGTTATTGGTAAGTGGTCGTGGCCGACTTTGCGCATCCTCCACCTCACGACTTTGATGCCTCCGTGCGAATTTATAAAAAGCGATAGCACATAATAGAGTATGAATATCACTAACTTACCTGTGGCATGACGTCCATACAAAATTTCAATAATTTCTGAGCATCCATTCGCTTTTTCGAAAATTCTTGCGCAGGAAGCCATTTTGCACTGATCGAGATTTCCCCGTTTCGGTTGGTTTGGGTTAGGTTAGGTTAGGTTAGTGGGGCACCTCCGCAGACGTTGTTGCGCAGTGCAGTCAAATGACGTGCGCGTGTGAGGGCACCTTGAGCTCGTTATGGTCAGTTGTAAATTATTAAACACCCAAAATTTCGATTCCGTCACTTTAAAAAGAATATTATATTTTGGGCTTCACTTTCATATCTAATTTAAACTTTTTACAAGGTTATTATTTTGGACACATACATTCAGTAATTGCGAGTACACCAATCACTTATCACTTAATTATGATGTTACTGAATATTTCATTGTGGAAGTATATATGTTGTCACACGAAGTATAATTTATTAAAATATTTATTTAATTTTATATTACACTACATATAATTACTACAGTGACTGCATTCATCGTTATAAAGAATGAATGTTCACAAATTACATAGGTCCATCTTCTGCAAGTAAGCGATTTCTGTATATAATTTACGTGTTACTAAGTCGTACAAACGTCTTTACTGAGCACACATGGCATGCAAATATCTTTTCACTGAAGTCGTATGTCTCAATGTGACGAACCGCACATATTCTTGCATGTTATGTTGGATTGGTGTTTCACTTGTTTGTATTCTCACACGTCACGGAGAAGACATCCTTACACTGAGATTCACTGTAGGTAGCACCCGTTAATATCTGATTGGACGGTGGCAATTAATCTTGTTAATGGTCCCGAAGACCTGTATTTCTAGAGCACAAAGTTACGTTGATACTGACCGAACGAAATCAAATAATTTCAATCGTAGTTTAATGGGGACTATTCAATCTGGACCAGCCGACTGTTCCAAGACAGAACCAATACTGACTGACTTATGATTGGTCCTCGATGCCATTCGAAAGTATTGATTTCTTTCCATTGAGGTCATCACAGATGGCACGTCTTATCTTTGGTTCCGTATTTTTCCGGTAGACTGCCTCTTTGTGTTTGTACGTCGTGTCCTCAGGTAAATGTGAGGTAATATTTTCGATATATTTTGTTTACATTTGACATAGGACACCAGTATATTACCACAAGTTTGACGTGCTCCCCGAATTCCGCAAACACCAAGTATTGCAAATAATGTGCAAGTGATTTATGTTCAATTTTTTTTGTTATGCGAATTATATTAATAAATGACGTTCTAACATTCACGTATGTTTATTCAGACTGTTTAGTTACATGATACTTATTTATGGTGAGTTAGATTGGGTCATCGTTACGCATGAACCTGCTACGTATTTGCGTCAACATTTACACTGTATCAATTTTGCAAGAAACAATTCTTGTGGAAACATTATGTAGTTTTAGACGTGTTATGATGTATTACACGCATATAAGCACTATTTGTGTTATATGGGGATTGTGTGAGCGCGTTATATCGTTATTGGTAAGTGGTCGTGGCCGACTTTGCGCATCCTCCACCTCACGACTTTGATGCCTCCGTGCGAATTTATATAAAGCGATAGCACATAATAGAGTATGAATATCACTAACTTACCTGTGGCATGACGTCCATACAAAATTTCAATAATTTCTGAGCATCCATTCGCTTTTTCGAAAATTCTTGCGCAGGAAGCCATTTTGCACTGATCGAGATTACCCCGTTTCGGTTGGTTTGGGTTAGGTTAGGTTAGGTTAGTGGGGCACCTGCGCAGACGTTGTTGCGCAGTGCAGTCAAATGACGTGCGCATGTGAGGGCACCTTGAGTTCGTTATGGTCAGTTGTAAATTATTAAACACCCAAAATTTCGATTCCGTCACTTTAAAAAGAATATTATATTTTGGGCTTCACTTTCATATCTAATTTAAACGTTTTACAAGGTTATTATTTTGGACACATACATTCAGTAATTGCGAGTACACCAATCACTTATCACTTAATTATGATGTTACTGAATATTTCATTGTGGAAGTATATATGTTGTCACACGAAGTATAATTTATTAAAGTATTTATTTAATTTTATATTACACTACATATAATTACTACAGTGACTGCATTCATCGTTATAAAGAATGAATGTTCACAAATTACATAGGTCCATCTTCTGCAAGTAAGCGATTTCTGTATATAATTTACGTGTTACTAAGTCGTACAAACGTCTTTACTGAGCACACATGGCATGCAAATATCTTTTCACTGAAGTCGTATGTCTCAATGTGACGAACCGCACATATTCTTGCATGTTATGTTGGATTGGTGTTTCACTTGTTTGTATTCTCACACGTCACGGAGAAGACATCCTTACACTGAGATTCACTGTAGGTAGCACCCGTTAATATCTGATTGGACGGTGGCAATTAATCTTGTTAATGGTCCCGAAGACCTGTATTTCTAGAGCACAAAGTTACGTTGATACTGACCGAACGAAATCAAATAATTTCAATCGTAGTTTAATGGGGACTATTCAATCTGGACCAGCCGACTGTTCCAAGACAGAACCAATACTGACTGACTTATGATTGGTCCTCGATGCCATTCGAAAGTATTGATTTCTTTCCATTGAGGTCATCACAGATGGCACGTCTTATCTTTGGTTCCGTATTTTTCCGGTAGACTGCCTCTTTGTGTTTGTACGTCGTGTCCTCAGGTAAATGTGAGGTAATATTTTCGATATATTTTGTTTACATTTGACATAGGACACCAGTATATTACCACAAGTTTGACGTGCTCCCCGAATTCCGCAAACACCAAGCATTGCAAATAATGTGCAAGTGATTTATGTTCAATTTTTTTTGTTATGCGAATTATATTAATAAATGACGTTCTAACATTCACGTATGTTTATTCAGACTGTTTAGTTACATGATACTTATTTATGGTGAGTTAGATTGGGTCATCGTTACGCATGAACCTGCTACGTATTTGCGTCAACATTTACACTGTATCAATTTTGCAAGAAACAATTCTTGTGGAAACATTATGTAGTTTTAGACGTGTTATGATGTATTACACGCATATAAGCACTATTTGTGTTATATGGGGATTGTGTGAGCGCGTAATATCGTTATTGGTAAGTGGTCGTGGCCGACTTTGCGCATCCTCCACCTCACGACTTTGATGCCTCCGTGCGAATTTATAAAAAGCGATAGCACATAATAGAGTATGAATATCACTAACTTACCTGTGGCATGACGTCCATACAAAATTTCAATAATTTCTGAGCATCTATTCGCTTTTTCGAAAATTCTTGCGCAGGAAGCCATTTTGCACTGATCGAGATTTCCCCGTTTCGGTTGGTTTGGGTTAGGTTAGGTTAGGTTAGTGGGGCACCTGCGCAGACGTTGTTGCGCAGTGCAGTCAAATGACGTGCGCATGTGAGGGCACCTTGAGCTCGTTATGGTCAGTTGTAAATTATTAAACACCCAAAATTTCGATTCCGTCACTTTAAAAAGAATATTATATTTTGGGCTTCACTTTCATATCTAATTTAAACTTTTTACAAGGTTATTATTTTGGACACATACATTCAGTAATTGCGAGTACACCAATCACTTATCACTTAATTATGATGTTACTGAATATTTCATTGTGGAAGTATATATGTTGTCACACGAAGTATAATTTATTAAAATATTTATTTAATTTTATATTACACTACATATAATTACTACAGTGACTGCATTCATCGTTATAAAGAATGAATGTTCACAAATTACATAGGTCCATCTTCTGCAAGTAAGCGATTTCTGTATATAATTTACGTGTTACTAAGTCGTACAAACGTCTTTACTGAGCACACATGGCATGCAAATATCTTTTCACTGAAGTCGTATGTCTCAATGTGACGAACCGCACATATTCTTGCATGTTATGTTGGATTGGTGTTTCACTTGTTTGTATTCTCACACGTCACGGAGAAGACATCCTTACACTGAGATTCACTGTAGGTAGCACCCGTTAATATCTGATTGGACGGTGGCAATTAATCTTGTTAATGGTCCCGAAGAACTGTATTTCTAGAGCACAAAGTTACGTTGATACTGACCGAACGAAATCAAATAATTTCAATCGTAGTTTAATGGGGACTATTCAATCTGGACCAGCCGACTGTTCCAAGACAGAACCAATACTGACTGACTTATGATTGGTCCTCGATGCCATTCGAAAGTATTGATTTCTTTCCATTGAGGTCATCACAGATGGCACGTCTTATCTTTGGTTCCATATTTTTCCGGTAGACTGCCTCTTTGTGTTTGTACGTCGTGTCCTCAGGTAAATGTGAGGTAATATTTTCGATATATTTTGTTTACATTTGACATAGGACACCAGTATATTACCACAAGTTTGACGTGCTCCCCGAATTCCGCTAACACCAAGCATTGCAAATAATGTGCAAGTGATTTATGTTCAATTTTTTTTGTTATGCGAATTATATTAATAAATGACGTTCTAACATTCACGTATGTTTATTCAGACTGTTTAGTTACATGATACTTATTTATGGTGAGTTAGATTGGGTCATCGTTACGCATGAACCTGCTACGTATTTGCGTCAACATTTACACTGTATCAATTTTGCAAGAAACAATTCTTGTGGAAACATTATGTAGTTTTAGACGTGTTATGATGTATTACACGCATATAAGCACTATTTGTGTTATATGGGGATTGTGTGAGCGCGTAATATCGTTATTGGTAAGTGGTCGTGGCCGACTTTGCGCATCCTCCACCTCACGACTTTGATGCCTCCGTGCGAATTTATAAAAAGCGATAGCACATAATAGAGTATGAATTACACTAACTTACCTGTGGCATGACGTCCATACAAAATTTCAATAATTTCTGAGCATCCATTCGCTTTTTCGAAAATTCGTGCACAGGAAGCCATTTTGCACTGATCGAGATTTCCCCGTTTCGGTTGGTTTGGGTTAGGTTAGGTTAGGTTAGTGGGGCACCTGCGCAGACGTTGTTGCGCAGTGCAGTCAAATGACGTGCGCATGTGAGGGCACCTTGAGCTCGTTATGGTCTGTTGTAAATTATTAAACACCCAAAAATCCGATTCCGTCACTTTAAAAAGATTATTATATTTTGGGCTTCACTTTCATACCTAATTTAAACTTTTTACAAGGTTATTATTTTGGACACATACATTCAGTAATTGGAAGTACGCCAATCACTTATCACTTAATTATGATGTTACTGAATATTTCATTGTGGAAGTATATATGTTGTCACACGAAGTATAATTTATTAAAATATTTATTTAATTTTATATTACACTACATATAATTACTACAGTGACTGCATTCATCGTTATAAAGAATGAATGTTCACAAATTACATAGGTCCAGCTTCTGCAAGTAAGCGATTTCTATATATAATTTATGTGTTACTAAGTCGTACAAACGTCTTTACTGAGCACACATGGCATGCAAATATCCTTTCACTGAAGTCGTATGTCTCAATGTGACGAACCGCACATATTCTTGCATGTTATGTTGGATTGGTGTTTCACTTGTTTGTATTCTCACACGTCACGGAGAAGACATCCTTACACTGAGATTCACTGTAGGTAGCACCCGTTAATATCTGATTGAACGGTGGCAATTAATCTTGTTAATGGTCCCGAAGAACTGTATTTCCTGAGCACAAAGTTACGTTGATACTAACCGAACGAAATCAAATAATTCCAACCGTAGTTTAATGGGGACTATTCAATCTGGACCAGCCGACTGTTCCAAGACAGAATCAATACTGACTGACTTTTGATTGTTCCTCGATGCCATTCGAAAATATTGATTTCTTTCCATTGAGGTCATCACAGATGGCACGTCTTATCTTTGGTTCCGTATTTTTCCGGTAGACTGCCTCTTTGTGTTTGTACGTCGTGTCCTCAGGTAAATGTGAGGCAATATTTTCGATATATTTTGTTTACATTTGACTTAGGACACCAATATATTACCACAAGTTTGACGTGCGCCCCGAATTTCGCGAACACCAAGCATTGCAAATAATGTGCCAGTGATTTATGTTCAGTTTTTTTTGTTAGGCGAATTATATTAATAAATGACGTTCTATCATTCACGTTGGTTTATTCAGATTGTTTCGTTACATGATACTTATTTATAGTTTGTTAGATTGGGTCATCGTTACGCATGAACCTGCTACGTATTTGCGTCAACATTTACGCTGCATCAATTTTGCAAGAAACAATTCTTGTGGAAAAACTATGTAGTTTTAGACGTGTTATGATGTATTACACGCATATAAGCACTATTTGTGTTATATGGGGATTGTGTGAGAGCGTAATATCGTTATTGGTAAGTGGTCGTGGCCGACTTTGCGCATCTTCCACCTCACGACTTTGATGCCTCCGTGCGAATTTATAAAAAGCGATAGCACATAATAGAGTATGAATATCACTAACTTACCTGTGGCATGACGTCCATACAAAATTTCAATAATTTCTGAGCATCCATTCGCTTTTTCGAAAATTCGTGCGCAGGAAGCCATTTTGCACTGATCGAGATTTCCCCGTTTCGGTTGGTTTGGGTTAGGTTAGGTTAGGTTAGTGGGGCACCTGCGCAGACGTTGTTGCGCAGTGCAGTCAAATGACGTGCGCATGTGAGGGCACCTTGAGCTCGTTATGGTCAGTTGTAAATTATTAAACACCCAAAAATCCGATTTCGTCACTTTAAAAAGAATATTATATTTTGGGCTTCACTTTCATACCTAATTTAAACTTTTTACAAGGTTATTATTTTGGACACATACATTCAGTAATTGCAAGTACGCCAATCACTTATTACTTAATTATGATGTTACTGAATATTTCATTGTGGAAGTATATATGTTGTCACACGAAGTAGAATTTATTAAAATATTTATTTAATTTTATATTACACTACATATAATTACTACAGTGACTGCATTCATTGTTATAAAAAATGAATGTTCACAAATTACATAGGTCCAGCTTCTGCAAGTAAGCGATTTCTATATATAATTTACGTGTTACTAAGTCGTACAAACGTCTTTACTGAGCACACATGGCATGCAAATATCATTTCACTGAAGTCGTATGTCTCAATGTGACGAACCGCACATATTCTTGCATGTTATGTTGGATTGGTGTTTCACTTGTTTGTATTCTCACACTTCACGGAGAAGACATCCTTACACTGAGATTCACTGTAGGTAGCACCCGTTAATATCTGATTGAACGGTGGCAATTAATCTTGTTAATGGTCCTGGAGAACTGTATTTCTAGGGCACAAAGTTACGTTGATACTGACCGAACAAAATCAAATAATTCCAGCCGTAGTTTAATGGGGACTATTCAATCTGGACCAGCCGACTGTTCCAAGACAGAACCAATACTGACTGACTTCTGATTGGTCCTCGATGTCATTCGAAAGTATTGATTTCTTTCCATTGAGGTCATCACAGATGGCACGTCTTATCTTTGGTTCCGTATTTTTCCGGTAGACTGCCTCTTTGTGTTTGTACGTCGTGTCCTCAGGTAAATGGAGGCAATATTTTCGATATATTTTGTTTACATTTGAAATAGGACACCAATATATTACCACAAGTTTGACGTGCTCCCCGAATTCCGCGAACACCAAGCATTGCAAATAATGTGCCAGTGATTTATGTTCAATTTTTTTTTATTAGGCGAATTATATTAATAAATGACGTTCTATCATTCACGTATGTTTATTGAGACTGTTTCGTTACATGATACTTATTTATAGTGAGTTATATTGGGTCATCGTTACGCATGAACCTGCTACGTATTTGCGTCAACATTTACACTGCATCAATTTTGCAAGAAACAATTCTTGTGGAAAAATTATGTAGTTTTAGACGTGTTATGATGTATTACACGCATATAAGCACTATTTGTGTTATATGGGGATTGTGTGAGCGCGTAATATCGTTATTGGTAAGTGGTCGTGGCCGACTTTGCGCATCCTCCACCTCACGACTTTGATGCCTCCGTGCGAATTTATAAAAAGCGATAGCACATAATAGAGTATGAATATCACTAACTTACCTGTGGCATGACATCTATACAAAATTTCAATAATTTCTGAGCATCCATTCCCTTTTTCGAAAATTCGTGCGCAGGAAGCCATTTTGCACTGATCGAGATTTCCCCGTTTCGGTTGGTTTGGGTTAGGTTAGGTTAGGTTAGTGGGGCACCTGCGCAGACGTTGTTGCGCAGTGCAGTCAAATGACGTGCGCATGTGAGGGCACCTTGAGCTCGTTATGGTCAGTTGTAAATTATTAAACACCCAAAAATCCGATTCCGTCACTTTAAAAAGAATATTATATTTTGGGCTTCACTTTCATACCTAATTTAAACTTTTTACAAGGTTATTATTTTGGACACATACATTCAGTAATTGCAAGTACGCCAATCACTTATCACTTAATTATGATGTTACTGAATATTTCATTGTGGAAGTATATATGTTGTCACACGAAGTAGAATTTATTAAAATATTTATTTAATTTTATATTACACTACATATAATTACTACAGTGACTGCATTCATCGTTATAAAGAATGAATGTTCACAAATTACATAGGTCCATCTTCTGCAAGTAAGCGATTTCTGTATATAATGTACGTGTTACTAACTCGTACAGACGTCTTTACTGAGCACACATGGCATGCAAATATCCTTTCACTGAAGTCGTATGTCTCAATGTGACGAACCGCACATATTCTTGCATGTTATGTTGGATTGGTGTTTCACTTGTTTGTATTTTCACACGTCACGGAGAAGACATCCTTACACTGAGATTCACTGTAGGTAGCACCCGTTAATATCTGATTGAACGGTGGCAATTAATCTTTTTAATGGTCCCGAAGAACTGTATTTCCTGAGCACAAAGTTACGTTGATACTAACGAAACGAAATCAAATAATTCCAACCGTAGTTTAATGGGGACTATTCAATCTGGACCAGCCGACTGTTCCAAGACAGAACCAATACTGACTGACTTATGATTGGTCCCAGATGCCATTCGAAAGTATTGATTTCTTTCCATTGAGGTCATCACCGATGGCACGTCTTATCTTTGGTTCCGTATTTTTCCGGTAGACTGCCTCTTTGTGTTTGTACGTCGTGTCCTCAGGCAAATGTGAGGCAATATTTTCGATATATTTTGTTTACATTTGACATAGGACACCAATATATTACCACAAGTTTGACGTGCTCTCCGAATTTCGCGAACACCAAGCATTGCAAATAATGTGCCAGTGATTTATGTTCAATTTTTTTTTGTTAGGCGAATTATATTAATAAATGACGTTCTATCATTCACGTATGTTTATTCAGACTGTTTCGTTACATGATACTTATCTATAGTGAGTTATATTGGGTCATCGTTACGCATGAACCTGCTACGTATTTGCGTCAACATTTACACTGCATCAATTTTGCAAGAAAGAATTCTTGTAGAAACATTATGTAGTTTTAGACGTGTTATGATGTATTACACGCATATAAGCACTATTTTTGTTAAATGTTGATTGTTGTGAGCGCGTAATATCGTTATTGGTAAGTGGTCGTGGCCGACTTTGCGCATCCTCCACCTCACGACTTTGATGCCTCCGTGCGAATTTATAAAAAGCGATAGCACATAATAGAGTATGAATATCACTAACTTACCTATGGCATGACGTCCATACAAAATTTCAATAATTTCTGAGCATCCATTCGCTTTTTCGAAAATTCGTGCGCAGGAAGCCATTTTGCACTGATCGAGATTTCCCCGTTTCGGTTGGTTTGGGTTAGGTTAGGTTAGGTTAGTGGGGCACCTGCGCAGACGTTGTTGCGCAGTGCAGTCAAATGACGTGCGCATGTGAGGGCACCTTGAGCTCGTTATGGTCAGTTGTAAATTATTAAACACCCAAAAATCCGATTCCGTCACTTTAAAAAGAATATTATATTTTGGGCTTCACTTTCATACCTAATTTAAACTTTTTACAAGGTTATTATTTTGGACACATACATTCAGTAATTGCAAGTACGCCAATCACTTATCACTTAATTATGTGTTACTGAATATTTCATTGTGGAAGTATATATGTTGTCACACGAAGTAGAATTTATTAAAATATTTATTTAATTTTATATTACACTACATATAATTACTACAGTGACCCCATTCATCGTTATAACGACTGAATGTTCACAAATTACATAGGTCCAGCTTCTGCAAGTAAGCGATTTCTATATATAATTTACGTGTTACTAAGTCGTACAAACGTCTTTACTGAGCACACATGGCATGCAAATATCTTTCACTGAAGTCGTATGTCTCAATGTGACGAACCGCACATATTCTTGCATGTTATGTTGGATTGGTGTTTCATTTGTTTGTATTCTCACACGTCACGGAGAAGACATCCTTACACTGAGATTCACTGTAGGTAGCACCCGTTAATATCTGATTGAACGGTGGCAATTAATCTTGTTAATGGTCCCGGAGAACTGTATTTCTAGGGTACAAAGTTACGTTGATACTGACCGAACGAAATCAAATAATTCCAACCGTAGTTTAATGGGGACTATTCAATCTGGACCAGCCGACTGTTCCAAGACAGAACCAATACTGACTGACTTCTGATTGGTCCTCGATGCCATTCGAAAGTATTGATTTCTCTCCATTGAGGTCATCACAGATGGCACGTCTTATCTTTGGTTCCGTATTTTTCCGGTAGACTGCCTCTATGTGTTTGTACGTCGTGTCCTCAGGTAAATGTGAGGCAATATTTTTGATATATTTTGTTTACATTTGACATAGGACACCAATATATTACCACAAGTTTGACGTGCTCTCCGAATTCCGCGAACACCAAGCATTGCAAATAATGTGCCAGTGATTTATGTTCAATTTTTTTTGTTAGGCGAATTATATTAATAAATGACGTTCTATCATTCACGTATATTTATTCAGACTGTTTCGTTACATGATACTTATTTATAGTGAGTTATATTGGGTCATCGTTACGCATGAACCTGCTACGTATTTGCGTCAACATTTACACTGCATCAATTTTGCAAGAAACAATTCTTATGGAAATATGTAGTTATAGACGTGTTATGATGTATTACACGCATATAAGCACTATTTGTGTTATATGGGGATTGTGTGAGCGTGTAATATCGTTATTGGTAAGTGGTTGTGGCCGACTTTGCGCATCCTCCACCTCACGACTTTGATGCCTCCGTGCGAATTTATAAAAATCGATAGCACATAATAGAGTATGAATATCACTAACTTTCCTGTGGCATGACGTCCATACAAAATTTCAATAATTTCTGAGCATCCATTCGCTTTTTCGAAAATTCGTGTGCAGGAAGCCATTTTGCACTGATCGAGATTTCCCCGTTTCGGTTGGTTTGGGTTAGGTTAGGTTAGTGGGGCACCTGCGCAGACGTTGTTGCGCAGTGCAGTCAAATGACGTGCGCATGTGAGGGCACCTTGAGCTCGTTATGGTCAGTTGTAAATTATTAAACACCCAAAAATCCGATTCCGTCACTTTAAAAAGAATATTATATTTTGGGCTTCACTTTCATACCTAATTTAAACTTTTTACAAGGTTATTATTTTGGACACATACATTCAGTAATTGCAAGTACGCCAATCACTTATCACTTAATTATGATGTTACTGAATATTTCATTGTGGAAGTATATATGTTGTCACACGAAGTAGAATTTATTAAAATATTTATTTAATTTTATATTACACTACATATAATTACTACAGTGACTGCATTCATCGTTATAAAGAATGAATGTTCACAAATTACATAGGTCCATCTTCTGCAAGTAAGCGATTTCTGTATATAATTTACGTGTTACTAACTCGTACAGACGTCTTTACTGTGCACACATGGCATGCAAATATCCTTTCACTGAAGTCGTATGTCTCAATGTGACGAACCGCACATATTCTTGCATGTTATGTTGGATTGGTGTTTCACTTGTTTGTATTCTCACAGGTCACGGAGAAGACATCCTTACACTGAGATTCACTGTAGGTAGCACCCGTTAATATCTGATTGAACGGTGGCAATTAATCTTTTTAATGGTCCCGAAGAACTGTAATTCCTGAGCACAAAGTTACGTTGATACTAACCGAACGAAATCAAATAATTCCAACCGTAGTTTAATGGGGACTATTCAATCTGGACCAGCCGACTGTTCCAAGACAGAACCAATACTGACTGACTTATGATTGGTCCCAGATGCCATTCGAAAGTATTGATTTCTTTCCATTGAAGTCATTACAGATGGCACGTCTTATCTTTGGTTCCGTATTTTTCCGGTAGACTGCCTTTGTGTTTGTACGTCGTGTCCTCAGGTAAATGTGAGGCAATATTTTCGATATATTTTGTTTACATTTGACATAGGACACCAATATATTACCACAAGTTTGACGTGCGCCCCGAATTTCGCGAACACCAAGCATTGCAAATAATGTGCCAGTGATTTATGTTCAGTTTTTTTTGTTAGGCGAATTATATTAATAAATGACGTTCTATCATTCACGTTGGTTTATTCATATTGTTTCGTTACATGATACTTATTAATAGTGAGTTAGATTGGGTCATCGTTACACATGAACCTGCTACGTATTTGCGTCAACATTTACGCTGCATCAATTTTGCAAGATACAATTCTTGTGGAAATACTATGTAGTTTTAGACGTGTTATGATGTATTACATGCATATAAGCACTATTTGTGTTATATGGGGATTGTGTGAGCGCGTAATATCGTTATTGGTAAGTGGTCGTGGCCGACTTTGCGCATCCTCCACCTCACGACTTTGATGCCTCCGTGCGAATTTATAAAAAGCGATAGCACATAATAGAGTATGAATATCACTAACTTACCTGTGGCATGACGTCCATACAAAATTTCAATAATTTCTGAGCATCCATTCGCTTTTTCGAAAATTCGTGCGCAGGAATCCATTTTGCACTGATCGAGATTTCCCCGTTTCGGTTGGTTTGGGTTAGGTTAGGTTAGGTTAGTGGGGCACCTGCGCAGACGTTGTTGCGCAGTGCAGTCAAATGACGTGCGCATGTGAGGGCACCTTGAGCTCGTTATGGTCAGTTGTAAATTATTAAACACCCAAAAATCCGATTCCGTCACTTTAAAAAGAATATTATATTTTGGGCTTCACTTTCATACCTAATTTAAACTTTTTACAAGGTTATTATTTTGGACACATACATTCAGTAATTGCAAGTACGCCAATCACTTATCACTTAATTATGATGTTACTGAATATTTCATTGTGGAAGTATATATGTTGTCACACGAAGTAGAATGTATTAAAATATTTATTTAATTTTATATTACACTACATATAATTACTACAGTGACTGCAGTCATCGTTATAAAGAATGAATGTTCACAAATTGCATAGGTCCATCTTCTGCAAGTAAGCGATTTCTGTATATAATTTACGTGTTACTAACTCGTACAGACGTCTTTACTGTGCACACATGGCATGCAAATATCCTTTCACTGAAGTCGTATGTCTCAATGTGGCGAACCGCACATATTCTTGCATGTTATGTTGGATTGGTTTTTCACTTGTTTATATTTTCACACGTCACGGAGAAGACATCCTTACACTGAGATTCACTGTAGGTAGCACCCGTTAATATCTGATTGAACGGTGGCAATTAATCTTTTTAATGGTCCCGAAGAACTGTATTTCCTGAGCACAAAGTTACGTTGATACTAACGAAACGAAATCAAATAATTCCAACCGTAGTTTAATGGGGACTATTCAATCTGGACCAGCCGACTGTTCCAAGACAGAACCAATACTGACTGACTTATGATTGGTCCCAGATGCCATTCGAAAGTATTGATTTCTTTCCATTGAGGTCATCACAGATGGCACGTCTTATCTTTGGTTCCGTATTTTTCCGGTAGAATGCCTCTTTGTGTTTGTACGTCGTGTCCTCAGGTAAATGTGAGGCAATATTTTCGATATATTTTGTTTACATTTGACATAGGACACCAATATATTACCACAAGTTTGGCGTGCGCCCCGAATTTCGCGAACACCAAGCATTGCAAATAATGTGCCAGTGATTTATGTTCAGTTTTTTTTGTTAGGCGAATTATATTAATAAATGACGTTCTATCATTCACGTTGGTTTATTCAGATTGTTTCGTTACATGATACTTATTTATAGTGAGTTAGATTGGGTCATCGTTACGCATGAACCTGCTACGTATTTGCGTCAACATTTACGCTGCATCAATTTTGCAAGAAACAATTCTTGTGGAAAAACTATGTAGTTTTAGACGTGTTATGATGTATTACACGCATATAAGCACTATTTGTATTATATGGGGATTGTGTGAGCGCGTAATATCGTTATTGGTAAGTGGTCGTGGCCGACTTTGCGCATCTTCCACCTCACGACTTTGATGCCTCCGTGCGAATTTATAAAAAGCGATAGCACATAATAGAGTATGAATATCACTAACGTACCTGTGGCATGACGTCCATACAAAATTTCAATAATTTCTGAGCATCCATTCGCTTTTTCGAAAATTCGTGCGCAGGATGCCATTTTGCACTGATCGAGATTTCCCCGTTTCGGTTGGTTTGGGTTAGGTTAGGTTAGGTTAGTGGGGCACCTGCGCAGACGTTGTTGCGCAGTGCAGTCAAATGACGTGCGCATGTGAGGGCACCTTGAGCTCGTTATGGTCAGTTGTAAATTATTAAACACCCAAAAATCCGATTCCGTCACTTTAAAAAGAATATTATATTTTGGGCTTCACTTTCATACCTAATTTAAACTTTTTACAAGGTTATTATTTTGGACACATACATTCAGTAATTGCAAGTACGCCAATCACTTATCACTTAATTATGATGTTACTGAATATTTCATTGTGGAAGTATATATGTTGTCACACGAAGTAGAATTTATTAAAATATTTATTTAATTTTATATTACACTACATATAATTACTACAGTGACTGCATTCATCGTTATATAGAATGAATGTTCACAAATTACATAGGTCCATCTTCTGCAAGTAAGCGATTTCTGTATATAATTTACGTGTTACTAACTCGTACAGACGTCTTTACTGTGCACACATGGCATGCAAATATCCTTTCACTGAAGTCGTATGTCTCAATGTGACGAACCGCACATATTCTTGCATGTTATGTTGGATTGGTGTTTCACTTGTTTGTATTTTCACACGTCACGGAGAAGACATCCTTACACTGAGATTCACTGTAGGTAGCACCCGTTAATATCTGATTGAACGGTGGCAATTAATCTTTTTAATGGTCCCGAAGAACTGTATTTCCTGAGCACAAAGTTACGTTGATACTAACCAAACGAAATCAAATAATTCCAACCGTAGTTTAATGGGGACTATTCAATCTGGACCAGCCGACTGTTCCAAGACAGAACCAATACTGACTGACTTATGATTGGTCCCAGATGCCATTCGAAAGTATTGATTTCTTTCCATTGAGGTCATCACAGATGGCACGTCTTATCTTTGGTTCCGTATTTTTCCGGTAGACTGCCTCTTTGTGTTTGTACGTCGTGTCCTCAGGTAAATGTGAGGCAATATTTTCGATATATTTTGTTTACATTTGACATAGGACACCAATATATTACCACAAGTTTGACGTGCGCCCCGAATTTCGCGAACACCAAGCATTGCAAATAATGTGCCAGTGATTTATGTTCAGTTTTTTTTGTTAGGCGAATTATATTAATAAATGACGTTCTATCATTCACGTTGGTTTATTCAGATTGTTTCGTTACATGATACTTATTTATAGTGAGTTATATTGGGTCATCGTTACGCATGAACCTGCTACGTATTTGCGTCAACATTTACGCTGCATCAATTTTGCAAGAAACAATTCTTGTGGAAAAACTATGTAGTTTTAGACGTGTTATGATGTATTACACGCATATAAGCACTATTTGTATTATATGGGGATTGTGTGAGCGCGTAATATCGTTATTGGTAAGTGGTCGTGGCCGACTTTGCGCATCCTCCACCTCACGACTTTGATGCCTCCGTGCGAATTTATAAAAAGCGATAGCACATAATAGAGTATGAATATCACTAACGTACCTGTGGCATGACGTCCATACAAAATTTCAATAATTTCTGAGCATCCATTCGCTTTTTCGAAAATTCGTGCGCAGGATGCCATTTTGCACTGATCGAGATTTCCCTGTTTCGGTTGGTTTGGGTTAGGTTAGGTTAGGTTAGTGGGGCACCTGCGCAGACGTTGTTGCGCATTGCAGTCAAATGACGTGCGCATGTGAGGGCACCTTGAGCTCGTTATGGTCAGTTGTAAATTATTAAACACCCAAAAATCCGATTCCGTCACTTTAAAAAGAATATTATATTTTGGGCTTCACTTTCATACCTAATTTAAACTTTTTACAAGGTTATTATTTTGGACACATACATTCAGTAATTGCAAGTACGCCAATCACTTATTACTTAATTATGATGTTACTGAATATTTCATTGTGGAAGTATATATGTTGTCACACGAAGTAGAATTTATTAAAATATTTATTTAATTTTATATTACACTACATATAATTACTACAGTGACTGCATTCATCGTTATAAAGAATGAATGTTCACAAATTACATAGGTCCAGCTTCTGCAAGTAAGCGATTTCTATATATAATTTACGTGTTACTAAGTCGTACAAACGTCTTTACTGAGCACACATGGCATGCAAATATCATTTCACTGAAGTCGTATGTCTCAATGTGACGAACCGCACGTATTCTTGCATGTTATGTTGGATTGGTGTTTCACTTGTTTGTATTCTCACACTTCACGGAGAAGACATACTTACACTGAGATTCACTGTAGGTAGCACCCGTTAATATCTGATTGAACGGTGGCAATTAATCTTGTTAATGGTCCTGGAGAACTGTATTTCTAGGGCACAAAGTTACGTTGATACTGACCGAACGAAATCAAATTATTCCAACCGTAGTTTAATGGGGACTATTCAATCTGGACCAGCCGACTGTTCCAAGACAGAACCAATACTGACTGAATTCTGATTGTTCCTCGATGCCATTCGAAAGTATTGATTTCTTTCCATTGAGGTAATCACAGATGGCACGTCTTATATTTGGTTCCGTATTTTTCCGGTAGACTGCCTCTTTGTGTTTGTAAGTCGTGTCCTCAGGTAAATGGAGGCAATATTTTCGATATATTTTGTTTACATTTGACATAAGACACCAATATATTACCACAAGTTTGACGTGCTCCCTGATTTCTGCAAACACCAAGCATTGCAAATAATGTGCCAGTGATTTATGTTCAATTTTTTTTGTTAGGCGAATTATATTAATAAATGACGTTCTATCATTCACGTATGTTTATTGAGACTGTTTCGTTACATGATACTTATTTATAGTGAGTTATATTGGGTCATCGTTACGCATGAACCTGCTACGTATTTGCGTCAACATTTACAGTGCATCAATTTTGCAAGAAAGAATTCTTGTAGAAACATTATGTAGTTTTAGACGTGTTATGATGTATTACACGCATATAAGCACTATTTGTGTTATATGGTGATTGTTGTGAGCGCGTAATATCGTTATTGGTAAGTGGTCGTGGCCGACTTTGCGCATCCTCCACCTCACGACTTTGATGCCTCCGTGCGAATTTATAAAAAACGATAGCACATAATAGAGTATGAATATCACTAACTTACCTGTGGCATGACGTCCATACAAAATTTCAATAATTTCTGAGCATCCATTCGCTTTTTCGAAAATTCGTGCGCAGGAAGCCATTTTGCACTGATCGAGATTTCCCCGTTTCGGTTGGTTTGGGTTAGGTTAGGTTAGGTTAGTGGGGCACCTGCGCAGACGTTGTTGCGCAGTGCAGTCAAATGACGTGCGCATGTGAGGGCACCTTGAGCTCGTTATGGTCAGTTGTAAATTATTAAACACCCAAAAATCCGATTCCGTCACTTTAAAAAGAATATTATATTTTGGGCTTCACTTTCATACCTAATTTAAACTTTTTACAAGGTTATTATTTTGGACACATACATTCAGTAATTGCAAGTACGCCAATCACTTATCACTTAATTATGATGTTACTGAATATTTCATTGTGGAAGTATATATGTTGTCACACGAAGTAGAATTTATTAAAATATTTATTTAATTTTATATTACACTACATATAATTACTACAGTGACTGCATTCATCGTTATAAAGAATGAATGTTCACAAATTACATAGGTCCATCTTCTGCAAGTAAGCGATTTCTGTATATAATGTACGTGTTACTAACTCGTACAGACGTCTTTACTGAGCACACATGGCATGCAAATATCCTTTCACTGAAGTCGTATGTCTCAATGTGACGAACCGCACATATTCTTGCATGTTATGTTGGATTGGTGTTTCACTTGTTTGTATTTTCACACGTCACGGAGAAGACATCCTTACACTGAGATTCACTGTAGGTAGCACCCGTTAATATCTGATTGAACGGTGGCAATTAATCTTTTTAATGGTCCCGAAGAACTGTATTTCCTGAGCACAAAGTTACGTTGATACTAACCAAACGAAATCAAATAATTCCAACCGTAGTTTAATGGGGACTATTCAATCTGGACCAGCCGACTGTTCCAAGACAGAACCAATACTGACTGACTTATGATTGGTCCCAGATGCCATTCGAAAGTATTGATTTCTTTCCATTGAGGTCATCACAGATGGCACGTCTTATCTTTGGTTCCGTATTTTTCCGGTAGACTGCCTCTTTGTGTTTGTACGTCGTGTCCTCAGGTAAATGTGAGGCAATATTTTCGATATATTTTGTTTACATTTGACATAGGACACCAATATATTACCACAAGTTTGACGTGCGCCCCGAATTTCGCGAACACCAAGCATTGCAAATAATGTGCCAGTGATTTATGTTCAGTTTTTTTTGTTAGGCGAATTATATTAATAAATGACGTTCTATCATTCACGTTGGTTTATTCAGATTGTTTCGTTACATGATACTTATTTATAGTGAGTTAGATTGGGTCATCGTTACGCATGAACCTGCTACGTATTTGCGTCAACATTTACGCTGCATCAATTTTGCAAGAAACAATTCTTGTGGAAAAACTATGTAGTTTTAGACGTGTTATGATGTATTACACGCATATAAGCACTATTTGTATTATATGGGGATTGTGTGAGCGCGTAATATCGTTATTGGTAAGTGGTCGTGGCCGACTTTGCGCATCCTCCACCTCACGACTTTGATGCCTCCGTGCGAATTTATAAAAAGCGATAGCACATAATAGAGTATGAATATCACTAACGTACCTGTGGCATGACGTCCATACAAAATTTCAATAATTTCTGAGCATCCATTCGCTTTTTCGAAAATTCGTGTGCAGGATGCCATTTTGCACTGATCGAGATTCCCCGTTTCGGTTGGTTTGGGTTAGGTTAGGTTAGGTTAGTGGGGCACCTGCGCAGACGTTGTTGCGCATTGCAGTCAAATGACGTGCGCATGTGAGGGCACCTTGAGCTCGTTATGGTCAGTTGTAAATTATTAAACACCCAAAAATCCGATTCCGTCACTTTAAAAAGAATATTATATTTTGGGCTTCACTTTCATACCTAATTTAAACTTTTTACAAGGTTATTATTTTGGACACATACATTCAGTAATTGCAAGTACGCCAATCACTTATTACTTAATTATGATGTTACTGAATATTTCATTGTGGAAGTATATATGTTGTCACACGAAGTAGAATTTATTAAAATATTTATTTAATTTTATATTACACTACATATAATTACTACAGTGACTGCATTCATCGTTATAAAGAATGAATGTTCACAAATTACATAGGTCCAGCTTCTGCAAGTAAGCGATTTCTATATATAATTTACGTGTTACTAAGTCGTACAAACGTCTTTACTGAGCACACATGGCATGCAAATATCATTTCACTGAAGTCGTATGTCTCAATGTGACGAACCGCACCTATTCTTGCATGTTATGTTGGATTGGTGTTTCACTTGTTTGTATTCTCACACTTCACGGAGAAGACATCCTTACACTGAGATTCACTGTAGGTAGCACCCGTTAATATCTGATTGAACGGTGGCAATTAATCTTGTTAATGGTCCTGGAGAACTGTATTTCTAGGGCACAAAGTTACGTTGATACTGACCGAACGAAATCAAATAATTCCAACCGTAGTTTAATGGGGACTATTCAATCTGGACCAGCCGACTGTTCCAAGACAGAACCAATACTGACTGAATTCTGATTGTTCCTCGATGCCATTCGAAAGTATTGATTTCTTTCCATTGAGGTCATCACAGATGGCACGTCTTATATTTGGTTCCGTATTTTTCCGGTAGACTGCCTCTTTGTGTTTGTACGTCGTGTCCTCAGGTAAATGGAGGCAATATTTTCGATATATTTTGTTTACATTTGACATAAGACACCAATATATTACCACAAGTTTGACGTGCTCCCTGATTTCTGCGAACACCAAGCATTGCAAATAATGTGCCAGTGATTTATGTTCAATTTTTTTTGTTAGGCGAATTATATTAATAAATGACGTTCTATCATTCACGTATGTTTATTGAGACTGTTTCGTTACATGATACTTATTTATAGTGAGTTATATTGGGTCATCGTTACGCATGAACCTGCTACGTATTTGCGTCAACATTTACACTGTATCAATTTTGCAAGAAAGAATTCTTGTAGAAACATTATGTAGTTTTAGACGTGTTATGATGTATTACACGCATATAAGCACTATTTGTGTTATATGGTGATTGTTGTGAGCGCGTAATATCGTTATTGGTAAGTGGTCGTGGCCGACTTTGCGCATCCTCCACCTCACGACTTTGATGCCTCCGTGCGAATTTATAAAAAACGATAGCACATAATAGAGTATGAATATCACTAACTTACCTGTGGCATGACGTCCATACAAAATTTCAATAATATCTGAGCATCCATTCGCTTTTTCGAAAATTCGTGCGCAGGAAGCCATTTTGCACTGATTGAGATTTCCCCGTTTCGGTTGGTTTGGGTTAGGTTAGGTTAGGTTAGTGGGGCACCTGCGCAGACGTTGTTGCGCAGTGCAGTCAAATGACGTGCGCATGTGAGGGCACCTTGAGCTCGTTATGGTCAGTTGTAAATTATTAAACACCCAAAAATCCGATTCCGTCACTTTAAAAAGAATATTATATTTTGGGCTTCACTTTCATACCTAATTTAAACTTTTTACAATGTTATTATTCTGGACACATACATTCAGTAATTGCAAGTACGCCAATCACTTATCACTTAAATATGATGTTACTGAATATTTCATTGTGGAAGTATGTATGTTGTCACACGAAGTAGAATTTATTAAAATATTTATTTAATTTTATATTACACTACATATAATTACTACAGTGACTGCATTCATCGTTATAAAGAATGAATGTTCACAAATTACATATGTCCATCTTCTGCAAGTAAGCGATTTCTGTATATAATTTACGTGTTACTATGTCGTACAAACGTCTTTACTGAGCACACATGGCATGCAAATATCTTTTCACTGAAGTCGTATGTCTCAATGTGACGAACCGCACATATTCTTGCATGTTATGTTGGATTGGTGTTTCACTTGTTTGTATTCTCACACGTCACGGAGAAGACATCCTTACACTGAGATTCACTGTAGGTAGCACCCGTTAATATCTGATTGAACGGTGGCAATTAATCTTGTTAATGGTCCCGGTGAACTGTATTTCTAGGGCACAAAGTTACGTTGATACTGACCGAACGAAATCAAATAATTCCAACCGTAGTTTAATGGCGACTGTTCGTTATGGACCAGCCGACTGTTCCAAGACAGAACCAATACTGACTGACTTCTGATTCGTCCTCGATGCCATTCGAAAGTATTGATTTCTTTCCATTGAGGTCTTCACAGATGGCACGTCTTATCTTTGGTTCCGTATATTTCCGGTAGACTGCCTCTTTGTGTTTGTACGTCGTGTCCTCAGGTAAATGGAGGCAATATTTTCGATATATTTTGTTTACATTTGACATAGGACACCAATATATTACCACAAGTTTGACGTGCGCCCCGAATTTCGCGAACACCAAGCATTGCAAATAATGTGCCAGTGATTTATGTTCAGTTTTTTTTGTTAGGCGAATTATATTAATAAATGACGTTCTATCATTCACGTTGGTTTATTCAGATTGTTTCGTTACATGATACTTATTTATAGTGAGTTAGATTGGGTCATCGTTACGCATGAACCTGCTACGTATTTGCGTCAACATTTACGCTGCATCAATTTTGCAAGAAACAATTCTTGTGGAAAAACTATGTAGTTTTAGACGTGTTATGATGTATTACACGCATATAAGCACTATTTGTATTATATGGGGATTGTGTGAGCGCGTAATATCGTTATTGGTAAGTGGTCGTGGCCGACTTTGCGCATCCTCCACCTCACGACTTTGATGCCTCCGTGCGAATTTATAAAAAGCGATAGCACATAATAGAGTATGAATATCACTAACGTACCTGTGGCATGACGTCCATACAAAATTTCAATAATTTCTGAGCATCCATTCGCTTTTTCGAAAATTCGTGTGCAGGATGCCATTTTGCACTGATCGAGATTCCCCGTTTCGGTTGGTTTGGGTTAGGTTAGGTTAGGTTAGTGGGGCACCTGCGCAGACGTTGTTGCGCATTGCAGTCAAATGACGTGCGCATGTGAGGGCACCTTGAGCTCGTTATGGTCAGTTGTAAATTATTAAACACCCAAAAATCCGATTCCGTCACTTTAAAAAGAATATTATATTTTGGGCTTCACTTTCATACCTAATTTAAACTTTTTACAAGGTTATTATTTTGGACACATACATTCAGTAATTGCAAGTACGCCAATCACTTATTACTTAATTATGATGTTACTGAATATTTCATTGTGGAAGTATATATGTTGTCACACGAAGTAGAATTTATTAAAATATTTATTTAATTTTATATTACACTACATATAATTACTACAGTGACTGCATTCATCGTTATAAAGAATGAATGTTCACAAATTACATAGGTCCAGCTTCTGCAAGTAAGCGATTTCTATATATAATTTACGTGTTACTAAGTCGTACAAACGTCTTTACTGAGCACACATGGCATGCAAATATCATTTCACTGAAGTCGTATGTCTCAATGTGACGAACCGCACCTATTCTTGCATGTTATGTTGGATTGGTGTTTCACTTGTTTGTATTCTCACACTTCACGGAGAAGACATCCTTACACTGAGATTCACTGTAGGTAGCACCCGTTAATATCTGATTGAACGGTGGCAATTAATCTTGTTAATGGTCCTGGAGAACTGTATTTCTAGGGCACAAAGTTACGTTGATACTGACCGAACGAAATCAAATAATTCCAACCGTAGTTTAATGGGGACTATTCAATCTGGACCAGCCGACTGTTCCAAGACAGAACCAATACTGACTGAATTCTGATTGTTCCTCGATGCCATTCGAAAGTATTGATTTCTTTCCATTGAGGTCATCACAGATGGCACGTCTTATATTTGGTTCCGTATTTTTCCGGTAGACTGCCTCTTTGTGTTTGTACGTCGTGTCCTCAGGTAAATGGAGGCAATATTTTCGATATATTTTGTTTACATTTGACATAAGACACCAATATATTACCACAAGTTTGACGTGCTCCCTGATTTCTGCGAACACCAAGCATTGCAAATAATGTGCCAGTGATTTATGTTCAATTTTTTTTGTTAGGCGAATTATATTAATAAATGACGTTCTATCATTCACGTATGTTTATTGAGACTGTTTCGTTACATGATACTTATTTATAGTGAGTTATATTGGGTCATCGTTACGCATGAACCTGCTACGTATTTGCGTCAACATTTACACTGTATCAATTTTGCAAGAAAGAATTCTTGTAGAAACATTATGTAGTTTTAGACGTGTTATGATGTATTACACGCATATAAGCACTATTTGTGTTATATGGTGATTGTTGTGAGCGCGTAATATCGTTATTGGTAAGTGGTCGTGGCCGACTTTGCGCATCCTCCACCTCACGACTTTGATGCCTCCGTGCGAATTTATAAAAAACGATAGCACATAATAGAGTATGAATATCACTAACTTACCTGTGGCATGACGTCCATACAAAATTTCAATAATATCTGAGCATCCATTCGCTTTTTCGAAAATTCGTGCGCAGGAAGCCATTTTGCACTGATTGAGATTTCCCCGTTTCGGTTGGTTTGGGTTAGGTTAGGTTAGGTTAGTGGGGCACCTGCGCAGACGTTGTTGCGCAGTGCAGTCAAATGACGTGCGCATGTGAGGGCACCTTGAGCTCGTTATGGTCAGTTGTAAATTATTAAACACCCAAAAATCCGATTCCGTCACTTTAAAAAGAATATTATATTTTGGGCTTCACTTTCATACCTAATTTAAACTTTTTACAATGTTATTATTCTGGACACATACATTCAGTAATTGCAAGTACGCCAATCACTTATCACTTAAATATGATGTTACTGAATATTTCATTGTGGAAGTATGTATGTTGTCACACGAAGTAGAATTTATTAAAATATTTATTTAATTTTATATTACACTACATATAATTACTACAGTGACTGCATTCATCGTTATAAAGAATGAATGTTCACAAATTACATATGTCCATCTTCTGCAAGTAAGCGATTTCTGTATATAATTTACGTGTTACTATGTCGTACAAACGTCTTTACTGAGCACACATGGCATGCAAATATCTTTTCACTGAAGTCGTATGTCTCAATGTGACGAACCGCACATATTCTTGCATGTTATGTTGGATTGGTGTTTCACTTGTTTGTATTCTCACACGTCACGGAGAAGACATCCTTACACTGAGATTCACTGTAGGTAGCACCCGTTAATATCTGATTGAACGGTGGCAATTAATCTTGTTAATGGTCCCGGTGAACTGTATTTCTAGGGCACAAAGTTACGTTGATACTGACCGAACGAAATCAAATAATTCCAACCGTAGTTTAATGGCGACTGTTCGTTATGGACCAGCCGACTGTTCCAAGACAGAACCAATACTGACTGACTTCTGATTCGTCCTCGATGCCATTCGAAAGTATTGATTTCTTTCCATTGAGGTCTTCACAGATGGCACGTCTTATCTTTGGTTCCGTATATTTCCGGTAGACTGCCTCTTTGTGTTTGTACGTCGTGTCCTCAGGTAAATGGAGGCAATATTTTCGATATATTTTGTTTACATTTGACATAGGACACCAATATATTACCACAAGTTTGACGTGCTCCCCGAATTCCGCGAACACCAAGCATTGCAAATAATGTGCCAGTGATTTATGTTCAATTTTTTTTTGTTAGGCGAATTATATCAATAAATGACGTTCTATCATTCACGTATATTTATTCAGACTGTTTCGTTACATGATACTTATTTATAGTGAGTTATATTGGGTCATCGTTACGCATGAACCTGCTACGTATTTGCGTCAACATTTACACTCCATCAATTTTGCAAGAAACAATTCTTGTGGAAACATTATTTATTATTATTATTATTTTTTTATTATTTATTTGACTGCAAATGGGTTTTTACCCGGTGGCAGTGGTCCTACAATAAGACACAACAAAACATAAGACAACAAAAACAATAAGAAACAACAGAACAATGAGACAGAACAAAACAATAAGACACAAAAAACATAAGACAACAAAAATAATAACAACAGAACAATGAAACAGAACAAAACAATAACACAAAAAACATAAGACAACACAAACAATAACAATAAGAAACAACAGAACAATGAGACACAACAAAAGAGTAAGACAAAAAGACAAGACACAACAAAATAATGAGACACAAAAAACATAAGGCACAACAAGAACAATAAGACACAACAAAGCAATGAGACACAACAATACAGTAAGACAAAAAGACATGACGCAACAAATACAATGAGACACACAAAACATAAGGCACAACAAGAACAATAAGACACAACAAAACAACACACCACACTCAAAATAAAACAACTCATAATATTACAAAACCGTATAACCTAAAGTACATAACTTAAAAATTAATACCAACTAGACATAAGACAGTAACAGTAATGAATCACACGTTTCATCAGGACCTTCTCTTCACTTCACTACACTTATGAAGCCTTCCCATCCTCACCCCAATTTACCCCGCTTCACTGCACCCACCCATCTATTCCCTTTACTTCACCTCATTTATCACTTTCCTAACCTTCTTCCTAAACGTACTTGGTTTACAGGAGAGAGTCCCTAAAACCTCTAGCTGGTTCCAGAGTTGGATGGTCCTATTTACAAAGGAATATTTTCCGATATCTGTTCTTTGTTTTCTGCTCCTAACTTTCCGAATATGATCGACTCTGCTCAGGTAGTATGGCCTTTGCAATCTGTCACCTATAGCTTTCCATGCCCGATCTCCCGTGTACGCCTTGAAGAGAGCACATATTCGTGCTATCTTTCTACGCTGTGCCAGGGTTTCCCAGTTCGAATCGCTCCTGTGATATGCAAATTTACATGCTTTCCTTTGCACCCGTTCTAACGCATTTATCTGCCCCTCCCTGTAAGGATCCCAGCACGCCGCCCCATATTCCAGAATCGGACGCACTAGTGATGTGTAGGCTAGACTCTTAGTGTTACTATTCCCCTTTTTGAGAACACGCATTGTAAAATGAAGTGCCTTCCAGGCTTTTTTCACCGTATAATTTACTTGATCAGCCCAGCTTAAATCGCTGCTTAAGATAGTTTATGTAGTTTTAGACGTGTTATGATGTATTACACGCATATAAGCACTATTTGTGTTATATGGGGATTGTGTGAGCGCGTAATATCGTTATTGGTAAGTGGTCGTGGCCAACTTTGCGCAACCTCCACCTCACGACTTTGATGCCTCCGTGCGAATTTATAAAAAGCGATAGCACATAATAGAGTATGAATATCACTAACTTACCTGTGGCATGACGTCCATACAAAATTTCAATAATTTCTGAGCATCCATTCGCTTTTTCGAAAATTCGTGCGCAGGAAGCCATTTTGCACTGATCGAGATTTCCCCGTTTTGGTTGGTTTGGGTTAGGTTAGGTTAGGTTAGTGGGGCACCTGCGCAGACGTTGTTGCGCAGTGCAGTCAAATGACGTGCGCATGTGAGGGCACCTTGAGCTCGTTATGGTCAGTTGTAAATTATTAAACACCCAAAAATCCGATTCCGTCACTTTAAAAAGAATATTACATTTTGGGCTTCACTTTCATAACTAATTTAAACTTTTTACAAGGTTATTATATTGGACACATACATTCAGTAATTGCAAGTACGCCAATCACTTATTACTTAATTATGATGTTACTGAATATTTCATTGTGGAAGTATATATGTTGTCACACGAAGTATAATTTATTAAAATATTTATTTAATTTTATATTACACTACATATAATTACTACAGTGACTGCATTCATCGTTATAAAGAATGAATGTTCACGAATTACATAGGTCCAGCTTCTGCAAGTAAGCGATTTCTATATATATAATATACGTGTTACTAAGTCGTACAAACGTTTTTACTGAGCACACATGGCATGCAAATATCCTTTCACTGAAGTCGTATGTCTCAATGTGACGAACCTCACATATTCTTGCATGTTATGTTGGATTGGTGTTTCACTTGTTTGTATTCTCACACGTCACGGAGAAGATATCCTTACACTGAGATTCACTGTAGGTAGCACCCGTTAATATCTGATTGAACGTTGGCAATTAATCTTGTTAATGGTCCCGAAGAACTGTATTTCCTTAGCACAAAGTTACGTTGATACTAACCGAACGAAATCAAATAATTTCAACCGTAGTTTAATGGGGACTATTCAATCTGGACCAGCCGACTGTTCCAAGACAGAACCAATACTGACTGACTTCTGATTGTTCCTCGATGCCATTCGAAAGTATTGATTTCTTTCCATTGAGGTCATCACAGATGGCACGTCTTATCTTTGGTTCCGTATTTTTCCGGTAGACTGCCTCTTTATGTTTGTACGTCGTGTCCTCAGGTAAATGGAGGCAATATTTTCGATATATTTTGTTTACATTTGACATAGGACACCAATATATTACCACAAGTTTGACGTGCTCCCCGAATTCCGCGAACACCAAGCATTGCAAATAATGTGCCAGTGATTTATGTTCAATTTTTTTTGTTAGGCGAATTATATTAATAAATGACGTTCTATCATTCACGTATGTTTATTGAGACTGTTTCGTTACATGATACTTATTTATAGTGAGTTATATTGGGTCATCGTTACGCATGAACCTGCTACGTATTTGCGCCAACATTTACACTGCATCAATTTTGCAAGAAACAATTCTTGTGGAAAAATTATGTAGTTTTAGACGTGTTATGATGTATTACACGCATATAAGCACTATTTGTGTTATATGGTGATTGTTGTGAGCGCGTAATATCGTTATTGGTAAGTGGTCGTGGCCGACTTTGCGCATCCTCCACCTCACGACTTTGATGCCTCCGTGCGAATTTATAAAAAGCGATAGCACATAATAGAGTATGAATATCACTAACTTACCTGTGGCATGACGTCCATACAAAATTTCAATAATTTCTGAGCATCCATTCGCTTTTTCGAAAATTCGTGCGCAGGAAGCCATTTTGCACTGATCGAGATTTCCCCGTTTCGGTTGGTTTGGGTTAGGTTAGGTTAGGTTAGTGGGGCACCTGCGCAGACGTTGTTGCGCAGTGCAGTCAAATGACGTGCGCATGTGAGGGCACCTTGAGCTCGTTATGGTCAGTTGTAAATTATTAAACACCCAAAAATCCGATTCCGTCACTTTAAAAAGAATATTATATTTTGGGCTTCACTTTCATACCTAATTTAAACTTTTTACAAGGTTATTATTTTGGACACATACATTCAGTAATTGCAAGTACGCCAATCACTTTTCACTTAATTATGATGTTACTGAATATTTCATTGTGGAAGTATATATGTTGTCACACGAAGTATAATTTATTAAAATATTTATTTAATTTTATATTACACTACATATAATTACTACAGTGACTGCATTCATCGTTATAAAGAATGAATGTTCACAAATTACATAGGTCCAGCTTCTGCAAGTAAGCGATTTCTATATATAATTTACGTGTTACTAAATCGTACAAACGTCTTTACTGAGCACACATGGCATGCAAATATCCTTTCACTGAAGTCGTATGTCTCAATGTGACGAACCGCACATATTCTTGCATGTTATGTTGGATTGGTATTTCACTTGTTTGTATTCTCACACGTCACGGAGAAGACATCCTTACACTGAGATTCACTGTAGGTAGCACCCGTTAATATCTGATTGAACGGTGGCAATTAATCTTGTTAATGGTCCCGGTGAACTGTATTTCTAGGGCACAAAGTTACGTTGATACTGACCGAACGAAATCAAATAATTCCAACCGTAGTTTAATGGCGACTGTTCGTTATGGACCAGCCGACTGTTCCAAGACAGAACCAATACTGACTGACTTCTGATTCGTCCTCGATGCCATTCGAAAGTATTGATTTCTTTCCATTGAGGTCTTCACAGATGGCACGTCTTATCTTTGGTTCCGTATATTTCCGGTAGACTGCCTCTTTGTGTTTGTACGTCGTGTCCTCAGGTAAATGGAGGCAATATTTTCGATATATTTTGTTTACATTTGAAATAGGACACCAATATATTACCACAAGTTTGACGTGCTCCCCGAATTCCGCGAACACCAAGCATTGCAAATAATGTGCCAGTGATTTATGTTCAATTTTTTTTGTTAGGCGAATTATATCAATAAATGACGTTCTATCATTCACGTATATTTATTCAGACTGTTTCGTTACATGATACTTATTTATAGTGAGTTATATTGGGTCATCGTTACGCATGAACCTGCTACGTATTTGCGTCAACATTTACACTCCATCAATTTTGCAAGAAACAATTCTTTTGGAAACATTATGTAGTTTTAGACGTGTTATGATGTATTACACGCATATAAGCACTATTTGTGTTATATGGGGATTGTGTGAGCGCGTAATATCGTTATTGGTAAGTGGTCGTGGCCGACTTTGCGCATCCTCCACCTCACGACTTTGATGCCTCCGTGCGAATTTATAAAAAGCGATAGCACATAATAGAGTATGAATATCACTGACTTACCTGTGGCATGACGTCCATACAAAATTTCAATAATTTCTGAGCATCCATTCGCTTTTTCGAAAATTCGTGCGCAGGAAGCCATTTTGCACTGATCGAGATTTCCCCGTTTCGGTTGGTTTGGGTTAGGTTAGGTTAGGTTAGTGGGGCACCTGCGCAGACGTTGTTGCGCAGTGCAGTCAAATGACGTGCGCATGTGAGGGCACCTTGAGCTCGTTATGGTCAGTTGTAAATTATTAAACACCCAAAAATCCGATTCCGTCACTTTAAAAAGAATATTATATTTTGGGCTTCACTTTCATACCTAATTTAAACTTTTTACAAGGTTATTATTTTGGACACATACATTCAGTAATTGCAAGTACGCCAATCACTTATCACTTAATTATGATGTTACTGAATATTTCATTGTGGAAGTATATATGTTGTCACACGAAGTATAATTTATTAAAATATTTATTTAATTTTATATTACACTACATATAATTACTACAGTGACTGCATTCATCGTTATAAAGAATGAATGTTCACAAATTACATAGGTCCAGCTTCTGCAAGTAAGCGATTTCTATATATAATTTACGTGTTACTAAGTCGTACAAACGTCTTTACTGAGCACACATGGCATGCAAATATCCTTTCACTGAAGTCGTATGTCTCAATGTGACGAACCGCACATATTCTTGCATGTTATGTTGGATTGGTGTTTCACTTGTTTGTATTCTCACACGTCACGGAGAAGATATCCTTACACTGAGATTCACTGTAGGTAGCACCCGTTAATATCTGATTGAACGGTGGCAATTAATCTTGTTAATGGTCCCGAAGAACTGTATTTCCTGAGCACAAAGTTACGTTGATACTAACCGAACGAAATCAAATAATTTCAACCGTAGTTTAATGGGGACTATTCAATCTGGACCAGCCGACTGTTCCAAGACAGAACCAATACTGACTGACTTCTGATTGTTCCTCGATGCCATTCGAAAGTATTGATTTCTTTCCATTGAGGTCATCACATATGGCACGTCTTATCTTTGGTTCCGAATTTTTCCGGTAGACTCCCTCTTTATGTTTGTACGTCGTGTCCTCAGGTAAATGGAGGCAATATTTTCGATATATTTTGTTTACATTTGACATAGGACACCAATATATTACCACAAGTTTGACGTGCTCCCCGAATTCCGCGAACACCAAGCATTGCAAATAATGTGCCAGTGATTTATGTTCAATTTTTTTTGTTAGGCGAATTATATTAATAAATGACGTTCTATCATTTACGTATGTTTATTGAGACTGTTTCGTTACATGATACTTATTTATAGTGAGTTATATTGGGTCATCGTTACGCATGAACCTGCTACGTATTTGCGTCAACATTTAAACTGCATCAATTTTGCAAGAAACAATTCTTGTGGAAACATTATGTAGTTTTAGACGTGTTATGATGTATTACACGCATATAAGCACTATTTGTGTTATATGGGGATTGTGTGAGCGCGTAATATCGTTATTGGTAAGTGGTTGTGGCCGACTTTGCGCATCCTCCACCTCACGACTTTGATGCCTCCGTGCGAATTTATAAAAAGCGATAGCACATAATAGAGTATGAATATCACTGACTTACCTGTGGCATGACGTCCATACAAAATTTCAATAATTTCTGAACATCCATTCGCTTTTTCGAAAATTCGTGCGCAGGAAGCCATTTTGCACTGATCGAGATTTCCACGTTTCGGTTGGTTTGGGTTAGGTTAGGTTAGGTTAGTGGGGCACCTGCGCAGACGTTGTTGCGCAGTGCAGTCAAATGACGTGCGCATGTGAGGGCACCTTGATCTCGTTATGGTCAGTTGTAAATTATTAAACACCCAAAAATCCGATTCCGTCACTTTAAAAAGAATATTATATTTTGGGCTTCACTTTCATACCTAATTTAAACTTTTTACAAGGTTATTATTTTGGACACATACATTCAGTAATTGCAAGTACGCCAATCACTTATCACTTAATTATGATGTTACTGAATATTTCATTGTGGAAGTATATATGTTGTCACACGAAGTATAATTTATTAAAATATTTATTTAATTTTATATTACACTACATATAATTACTACAGTGACTGCATTCATCGTTATAAAGAATGAATGTTCACAAATTACATAGGTCCAGCTTCTGCAAGTAAGCGATTTCTATATATAATTTACGTGTTACTAAGTCGTACAAACGTCTTTACTGAGCACACATGGCATGCAAATATCCTTTCACTGAAGTCGTATGTCTCAATGTGGCGAACCGCACATATTCTTGCATGTTAGGTTGGATTGGTGTTTCACTTGTTTGTATTCTCACACGTCACGGAGAAGATATCCTTACACTGAGATTCACTGTAGGTAGCACCCGTTAATATCTGATTGAACGGTGGCAATTAATCTTGTTAATGGTCCCGAAGAACTGTATTTCCTGAGCACAAAGTTACGTTGATACTAACCGAACGAAATCAAATAATTTCAACCGTAGTTTAATGGGGACTATTCAATCTGGACCAGCCGACTGTTCCAAGACAGAACCAATACTGACTGACTTCTGATTGTTCCTCGATGCCATTCGAAAGTATTGATTTCTTTCCATTGAGGTCATCACAGATGGCACGTCTTATCTTTGGTTCCGTGTTTTTCCGGTAGACTCCCTCTTTATGTTTGTACGTCGTGTCCTCAGGTAAATGGAGGCAATATTTTCGATATATTTTGTTTACATTTGACATAGGACACCAATATATTACCACAAGTTTGACGTGCTCCCCGAATTCCGCGAACACCAAGCATTGCAAATAATGTGCCAGTGATTTATGTTCAATTTTTTTTGTTAGGCGAATTATATTAATAAATGACGTTCTATCATTTACGTATGTTTATTGAGACTGTTTCGTTACATGATACTTATTTATAGTGAGTTATATTGGGTCATCGTTACGCATGAACCTGCTACGTATTTGCGTCAACATTTAAACTGCATCAATTTTGCAAGAAACAATTCTTGTGGAAACATTATGTAGTTTTAGACGTGTTATGATGTATTACACGCATATAAGCACTATTTGTGTTATATGGGGATTGTGTGAGCGCGTAATATCGTTATTGGTAAGTGGTTGTGGCCGACTTTGCGCATCCTCCACCTCACGACTTTGATGCCTCCGTGCGAATTTATAAAAAGCGATAGCACATAATAGAGTATGAATATCACTGACTTACCTGTGGCATGACGTCCATACAAAATTTCAATAATTTCTGAGCATCCATTCGCTTTTTCGAAAATTCGTGCGCAGGAAGCCATTTTGCACTGATCGAGATTTCCCCGTTTCGGTTGGTTTGGGTTAGGTTAGGTTAGGTTAGTGGGGCACCTGCGCAGACGTTGTTGCGCAGTGCAGTCAAATGACGTGCGCATGTGAGGGCACCTTGAGCTCGTTATGGTCAGTTGTAAATTATTAAACACCCAAAAATCCGATTCCGTCACTTTAAAAAGAATATTATATTTTGGGCTTCACTTTCATACCTAATTTAAACTTTTTACAAGGTTATTATTTTGGACACATACATTCAGTAATTGCAAGTACGCCAATCACTTTTCACTTAATTATGATGTTACTGAATATTTCATTGTGGAAGTATATATGTTGTCACACGAAGTATAATTTATTAAAATATTTATTTAATTTTATATTACACTACATATAATTACTACAGTGACTGCATTCATCGTTATAAAGAATGAATGTTCACAAATTACATAGGTCCAGCTTCTGCAAGTAAGCGATTTCTATATATAATTTACGTGTTACTAAATCGTACAAACGTCTTTACTGAGCACACATGGCATGCAAATATCCTTTCACTGAAGTCGTATGTCTCAATGTGACGAACCGCACATATTCTTGCATGTTATGTTGGATTGGTATTTCACTTGTTTGTATTCTCACACGTCACGGAGAAGACATCCTTACACTGAGATTCACTGTAGGTAGCACCCGTTAATATCTGATTGAACGGTGGCAATTAATCTTGTTAATGGTCCCGGTGAACTGTATTTCTAGGGCACAAAGTTACGTTGATACTGACCGAACGAAATCAAATAATTCCAACCGTAGTTTAATGGCGACTGTTCGTTATCGACCAGCCGACTGTTCCAAGACAGAACCAATACTGACTGACTTCTGATTCGTCCTCGATGCCATTCGAAAGTATTGATTTCTTTCCATTGAGGTCTTCACAGATGGCACGTCTTATCTTTGGTTCCGTATATTTCCGGTAGACTGCCTCTTTGTGTTTGTACGTCGTGTCCTCAGGTAAATGGAGGCAATATTTTCGATATATTTTGTTTACATTTGAAATAGGACACCAATATATTACCACAAGTTTGACGTGCTCCCCGAATTCCGCGAACACCAAGCATTGCAAATAATGTGCCAGTGATTTATGTTCAATTTTTTTTGTTAGGCGAATTATATCAATAAATGACGTTCTATCATTCACGTATATTTATTCAGACTGTTTCGTTACATGATACTTATTTATAGTGAGTTATATTGGGTCATCGTTACGCATGAACCTGCTACGTATTTGCGTCAACATTTACACTCCATCAATTTTGCAAGAAACAATTCTTTTGGAAACATTATGTAGTTTTAGACGTGTTATGATGTATTACACGCATATAAGCACTATTTGTGTTATATGGGGATTGTGTGAGCGCGTAATATCGTTATTGGTAAGTGGTCGTGGCCGACTTTGCGCATCCTCCACCTCACGACTTTGATGCCTCCGTGCGAATTTATAAAAAGCGATAGCACATAATAGAGTATGAATATCACTGACTTACCTGTGGCATGACGTCCATACAAAATTTCAATAATTTCTGAGCATCCATTCGCTTTTTCGAAAATTCGTGCGCAGGAAGCCATTTTGCACTGATCGAGATTTCCCCGTTTCGGTTGGTTTGGGTTAGGTTAGGTTAGGTTAGTGGGGCACCTGCGCAGACGTTGTTGCGCAGTGCAGTCAAATGACGTGCGCATGTGAGGGCACCTTGAGCTCGTTATGGTCAGTTGTAAATTATTAAACACCCAAAAATCCGATTCCGTCACTTTAAAAAGAATATTATATTTTGGGCTTCACTTTCATACCTAATTTAAACTTTTTACAAGGTTATTATTTTGGACACATACATTCAGTAATTGCAAGTACGCCAATCACTTATCACTTAATTATGATGTTACTGAATATTTCATTGTGGAAGTATATATGTTGTCACACGAAGTATAATTTATTAAAATATTTATTTAATTTTATATTACACTACATATAATTACTACAGTGACTGCATTCATCGTTATAAAGAATGAATGTTCACAAATTACATAGGTCCAGCTTCTGCAAGTAAGCGATTTCTATATATAATTTACGTGTTACTAAGTCGTACAAACGTCTTTACTGAGCACACATGGCATGCAAATATCCTTTCACTGAAGTCGTATGTCTCAATGTGACGAACCGCACATATTCTTGCATGTTATGTTGGATTGGTGTTTCACTTGTTTGTATTCTCACACGTCACGGAGAAGATATCCTTACACTGAGATTCACTGTAGGTAGCACCCGTTAATATCTGATTGAACGGTGGCAATTAATCTTGTTAATGGTCCCGAAGAACTGTATTTCCTGAGCACAAAGTTACGTTGATACTAACCGAACGAAATCAAATAATTTCAACCGTAGTTTAATGGGGACTATTCAATCTGGACCAGCCGACTGTTCCAAGACAGAACCAATACTGACTGACTTCTGATTGTTCCTCGATGCCATTCGAAAGTATTGATTTCTTTCCATTGAGGTCATCACATATGGCACGTCTTATCTTTGGTTCCGAATTTTTCCGGTAGACTCCCTCTTTATGTTTGTACGTCGTGTCCTCAGGTAAATGGAGGCAATATTTTCGATATATTTTGTTTACATTTGACATAGGACACCAATATATTACCACAAGTTTGACGTGCTCCCCGAATTCCGCGAACACCAAGCATTGCAAATAATGTGCCAGTGATTTATGTTCAATTTTTTTTGTTAGGCGAATTATATTAATAAATGACGTTCTATCATTTACGTATGTTTATTGAGACTGTTTCGTTACATGATACTTATTTATAGTGAGTTATATTGGGTCATCGTTACGCATGAACCTGCTACGTATTTGCGTCAACATTTAAACTGCATCAATTTTGCAAGAAACAATTCTTGTGGAAACATTATGTAGTTTTAGACGTGTTATGATGTATTACACGCATATAAGCACTATTTGTGTTATATGGGGATTGTGTGAGCGCGTAATATCGTTATTGGTAAGTGGTTGTGGCCGACTTTGCGCATCCTCCACCTCACGACTTTGATGCCTCCGTGCGAATTTATAAAAAGCGATAGCACATAATAGAGTATGAATATCACTGACTTACCTGTGGCATGACGTCCATACAAAATTTCAATAATTTCTGAACATCCATTCGCTTTTTCGAAAATTCGTGCGCAGGAAGCCATTTTGCACTGATCGAGATTTCCACGTTTCGGTTGGTTTGGGTTAGGTTAGGTTAGGTTAGTGGGGCACCTGCGCAGACGTTGTTGCGCAGTGCAGTCAAATGACGTGCGCATGTGAGGGCACCTTGATCTCGTTATGGTCAGTTGTAAATTATTAAACACCCAAAAATCCGATTCCGTCACTTTAAAAAGAATATTATATTTTGGGCTTCACTTTCATACCTAATTTAAACTTTTTACAAGGTTATTATTTTGGACACATACATTCAGTAATTGCAAGTACGCCAATCACTTATCACTTAATTATGATGTTACTGAATATTTCATTGTGGAAGTATATATGTTGTCACACGAAGTATAATTTATTAAAATATTTATTTAATTTTATATTACACTACATATAATTACTACAGTGACTGCATTCATCGTTATAAAGAATGAATGTTCACAAATTACATAGGTCCAGCTTCTGCAAGTAAGCGATTTCTATATATAATTTACGTGTTACTAAGTCGTACAAACGTCTTTACTGAGCACACATGGCATGCAAATATCCTTTCACTGAAGTCGTATGTCTCAATGTGGCGAACCGCACATATTCTTGCATGTTAGGTTGGATTGGTGTTTCACTTGTTTGTATTCTCACACGTCACGGAGAAGATATCCTTACACTGAGATTCACTGTAGGTAGCACCCGTTAATATCTGATTGAACGGTGGCAATTAATCTTGTTAATGGTCCCGAAGAACTGTATTTCCTGAGCACAAAGTTACGTTGATACTAACCGAACGAAATCAAATAATTTCAACCGTAGTTTAATGGGGACTATTCAATCTGGACCAGCCGACTGTTCCAAGACAGAACCAATACTGACTGACTTCTGATTGTTCCTCGATGCCATTCGAAAGTATTGATTTCTTTCCATTGAGGTCATCACAGATGGCACGTCTTATCTTTGGTTCCGTGTTTTTCCGGTAGACTCCCTCTTTATGTTTGTACGTCGTGTCCTCAGGTAAATGGAGGCAATATTTTCGATATATTTTGTTTACATTTGACATAGGACACCAATATATTACCACAAGTTTGACGTGCTCCCCGAATTCCGCGAACACCAAGCATTGCAAATAATGTGCCAGTGATTTATGTTCAATTTTTTTTGTTAGGCGAATTATATTAATAAATGACGTTCTATCATTTACGTATGTTTATTGAGACTGTTTCGTTACATGATACTTATTTATAGTGAGTTATATTGGGTCATCGTTACGCATGAACCTGCTACGTATTTGCGTCAACATTTAAACTGCATCAATTTTGCAAGAAACAATTCTTGTGGAAACATTATGTAGTTTTAGACGTGTTATGATGTATTACACGCATATAAGCACTATTTGTGTTATATGGGGATTGTGTGAGCGCGTAATATCGTTATTGGTAAGTGGTTGTGGCCGACTTTGCGCATCCTCCACCTCACGACTTTGATGCCTCCGTGCGAATTTATAAAAAGCGATAGCACATAATAGAGTATGAATATCACTGACTTACCTGTGGCATGACGTCCATACAAAATTTCAATAATTTCTGAGCATCCATTCGCTTTTTCGAAAATTCGTGCGCAGGAAGCCATTTTGCACTGATCGAGATTTCCCCGTTTCGGTTGGTTTGGGTTAGGTTAGGTTAGGTTAGTGGGGCACCTGCGCAGACGTTGTTGCGCAGTGCAGTCAAATGACGTGCGCATGTGAGGGCACCTTGAGCTCGTTATGGTCAGTTGTAAATTATTAAACACCCAAAAATCCGATTCCGTCACTTTAAAAAGAATATTATATTTTGGGCTTCACTTTCATACCTAATTTAAACTTTTTACAAGGTTATTATTTTGGACACATACATTCAGTAATTGCAAGTACGCCAATCACTTATCACTTAATTATGATGTTACTGAATATTTCATTGTGGAAGTATATATGTTGTCACACGAAGTATAATTTATTAAAATATTTATTTAATTTTATATTACACTACATATAATTACTACAGTGACTGCATTCATCGTTATAAAGAATGAATGTTCACAAATTACATAGGTCCAGCTTCTGCAAGTAAGCGATTTCTATATATAATTTACGTGTTACTAAGTCGTACAAACGTCTTTACTGAGCACACATGGCATGCAAATATCCTTTCACTGAAGTCGTATGTCTCAATGTGGCGAACCGCACATATTCTTGCATGTTAGGTTGGATTGGTGTTTCACTTGTTTGTATTCTCACACGTCACGGAGAAGATATCCTTACACTGAGATTCACTGTAGGTAGCACCCGTTAATATCTGATTGAACGGTGGCAATTAATCTTGTTAATGGTCCCGAAGAACTGTATTTCCTGAGCACAAAGTTACGTTGATACTAACCGAACGAAATCAAATAATTTCAACCGTAGTTTAATGGGGACTATTCAATCTGGACCAGCCGACTGTTCCAAGACAGAACCAATACTGACTGACTTCTGATTGTTCCTCGATGCCATTCGAAAGTATTGATTTCTTTCCATTGAGGTCATCACAGATGGCACGTCTTATCTTTGGTTCCGTATTTTTCCGGTAGACTCCCTCTTTATGTTTGTACGTCGTGTCCTCAGGTAAATGGAGGCAATATTTTCGATATATTTTGTTTACATTTGACATAGGACACCAATATATTACCACAAGTTTGACGTGCTCCCCGAATTCCGCGAACACCAAGCATTGCAAATAATGTGCCAGTGATTTATGTTCAATTTTTTTTGTTAGGCGAATTATATTAATAAATGACGTTCTATCATTTACGTATGTTTATTGAGACTGTTTCGTTACATGATACTTATTTATAGTGAGTTATATTGGGTCATCGTTACGCATGAACCTGCTACGTATTTGCGTCAACATTTAAACTGCATCAATTTTGCAAGAAACAATTCTTGTGGAAACATTATGTAGTTTTAGACGTGTTATGATGTATTACACGCATATAAGCACTATTTGTGTTATATGGGGATTGTGTGAGCGCGTAATATCGTTATTGGTAAGTGGTTGTGGCCGACTTTGCGCATCCTCCACCTCACGACTTTGATGCCTCCGTGCGAATTTATAAAAAGCGATAGCACATAATAGAGTATGAATATCACTAACTTACCTGTGGCATGACGTCCATACAAAATTTCAATAATTTCTGAGCATCCATTCGCTTTTTCGAAAATTCGTGCGCAGGAAGCCATTTTGCACTGATCGAGATTTCCCCGTTTCGGTTGGTTTGGGTTAGGTTAGGTTAGGTTAGTGGGGCACCTGCGCAGACGTTGTTGCGCAGTGCAGTCAAATGACGTGCGCATGTGAGGGCACCTTGAGCTCGTTATGGTCAGTTGTAAATTATTAAACACCCAAAAATCCGATTCCGTCACTTTAAAAAGAATATTATATTTTGGGCTTCACTTTCATACCTAATTTAAACTTTTTACAAGGTTATTATTTTGGACACATACATTCAGTAATTGCAAGTACGCCAATCACTTATCACTTAATTATGATGTTACTGAATATTTCATTGTGGAAGTATATATGTTGTCACACGAAGTATAATTTATTAAAATATTTATTTAATTTTATATTACACTACATATAATTACTACAGTGACTGCATTCATCGTTATAAAGAATGAATGTTCACAAATTACATAGGTCCAGCTTCTGCAAGTAAGCGATTTCTATATATAATTTACGTGTTACTAAGTCGTACAAACGTCTTTACTGAGCACACATGGCATGCAAATATCCTTTCACTGAAGTCGTATGTCTCAATGTGGCGAACCGCACATATTCTTGCATGTTAGGTTGGATTGGTGTTTCACTTGTTTGTATTCTCACACGTCACGGAGAAGATATCCTTACACTGAGATTCACTGTAGGTAGCACCCGTTAATATCTGATTGAACGGTGGCAATTAATCTTGTTAATGGTCCCGAAGAACTGTATTTCCTGAGCACAAAGTTACGTTGATACTAACCGAACGAAATCAAATAATTTCAACCGTAGTTTAATGGGGACTATTCAATCTGGACCAGCCGACTGTTCCAAGACAGAACCAATACTGACTGACTTCTGATTGTTCCTCGATGCCATTCGAAAGTATTGATTTCTTTCCATTGAGGTCATCACAGATGGCACGTCTTATCTTTGGTTCCGTATTTTTCCGGTAGACTCCCTCTTTATGTTTGTACGTCGTGTCCTCAGGTAAATGGAGGCAATATTTTCGATATATTTTGTTTACATTTGACATAGGACACCAATATATTACCACAAGTTTGACGTGCTCCCCGAATTCCGCGAACACCAAGCATTGCAAATAATGTGCCAGTGATTTATGTTCAATTTTTTTTGTTAGGCGAATTATATTAATAAATGACGTTCTATCATTTACGTATGTTTATTGAGACTGTTTCGTTACATGATACTTATTTATAGTGAGTTATATTGGGTCATCGTTACGCATGAACCTGCTACGTATTTGCGTCAACATTTAAACTGCATCAATTTTGCAAGAAACAATTCTTGTGGAAACATTATGTAGTTTTAGACGTGTTATGATGTATTACACGCATATAAGCACTATTTGTGTTATATGGGGATTGTGTGAGCGCGTAATATCGTTATTGGTAAGTGGTTGTGGCCGACTTTGCGCATCCTCCACCTCACGACTTTGATGCCTCCGTGCGAATTTATAAAAAGCGATAGCACATAATAGAGTATGAATATCACTGACTTACCTGTGGCATGACGTCCATACAAAATTTCAATAATTTCTGAGCATCCATTCGCTTTTTCGAAAATTCGTGAGCAGGAAGCCATTTTGCACTGATCGAGATTTCCACGTTTCGGTTGGTTTGGGTTAGGTTAGGTTAGGTTAGTGGGGCACCTGCGCAGACGATGTTGCGCAGTGCAGTCAAATGACGTGCGCATGTGAGGGCACCTTGAGCTCGTTATGGTCAGTTGTAAATTATTAAACACCCAAAAATCCGATTCCGTCACTTTAAAAAGAATGTTATATTTTGGGCTTCACTTTCATACCTAATTTAAACTTTTTACAAGGTTATTATTTTGGACACATACATTCAGTAATTGCAAGTACGCCAATCACTTATTACTTAATTATGATGTTACTGAATATTTCATTGTGGAAGTATATATGTTGTCACACGAAGTATAATTTATTAAAATATTTATTTAATTTTATATTACACTACATATAATTACTACAGTGACTGCATTCATCGTTATAAAGAATGAATGTTCACAAATTACATAGGTCCAGCTTCTGCAAGTAAGCGATTTCTATATATAATTTACGTGTTACTAAGTCGTACAAACGTCTTTACTGAGCACACATGGCATGCAAATATCCTTTCACTGAAGTCGTATGTCTCAATGTGGCGAACCGCACATATTCTTGCATGTTAGGTTGGATTGGTGTTTCACTTGTTTGTATTCTCACACGTCACGGAGAAGATATCCTTACACTGAGATTCACTGTAGGTAGCACCCGTTAATATCTGATTGAACGGTGGCAATTAATCTTGTTAATGGTCCCGAAGAACTGTATTTCCTGAGCACAAAGTTACGTTGATACTAACCGAACGAAATCAAATAATTTCAACCGTAGTTTAATGGGGACTATTCAATCTGGACCAGCCGACTGTTCCAAGACAGAACCAATACTGACTGACTTCTGATTGTTCCTCGATGCCATTCGAAAGTATTGATTTCTTTCCATTGAGGTCATCACAGATGGCACGTCTTATCTTTGGTTCCGTATTTTTCCGGTAGACTCCCTCTTTATGTTTGTACGTCGTGTCCTCAGGTAAATGGAGGCAATATTTTCGATATATTTTGTTTACATTTGACATAGGACACCAATATATTACCACAAGTTTGACGTGCTCCCCGAATTCCGCGAACACCAAGCATTGCAAATAATGTGCCAGTGATTTATGTTCAATTTTTTTTGTTAGGCGAATTATATTAATAAATGACGTTCTATCATTTACGTATGTTTATTGAGACTGTTTCGTTACATGATACTTATTTATAGTGAGTTATATTGGGTCATCGTTACGCATGAACCTGCTACGTATTTGCGTCAACATTTAAACTGCATCAATTTTGCAAGAAACAATTCTTGTGGAAACATTATGTAGTTTTAGACGTGTTATGATGTATTACACGCATATAAGCACTATTTGTGTTATATGGGGATTGTGTGAGCGCGTAATATCGTTATTGGTAAGTGGTTGTGGCCGACTTTGCGCATCCTCCACCTCACGACTTTGATGCCTCCGTGCGAATTTATAAAAAGCGATAGCACATAATAGAGTATGAATATCACTAACTTACCTGTGGCATGACGTCCATACAAAATTTCAATAATTTCTGAGCATCCATTCGCTTTTTCGAAAATTCGTGCGCAGGAAGCCATTTTGCACTGATCGAGATTTCCACGTTTCGGTTGGTTTGGGTTAGGTTAGGTTAGGTTAGTGGGGCACCTGCGCAGACGATGTTGCGCAGTGCAGTCAAATGACGTGCGCATGTGAGGGCACCTTGAGCTCGTTATGGTCAGTTGTAAATTATTAAACACCCAAAAATCCGATTCCGTCACTTTAAAAAGAATATTATATTTTGGGCTTCACTTTCATACCTAATTTAAACTTTTTACAAGGTTATTATTTTGGACACATACATTCAGTAATTGCAAGTACGCCAATCACTTATTACTTAATTATGATGTTACTGAATATTTCATTGTGGAAGTATATATGTTGTCACACGAAGTATAATTTATTAAAATATTTATTTAATTTTATATTACACTACATATAATTACTACAGTGACTGCATTCATCGTTATAAAGAATGAATGTTCACAAATTACATAGGTCCAGCTTCTGCAAGTAAGCGATTTCTATATATAATTTACGTGTTACTAAATCGTACAAACGTCTTTACTGAGCACACATGGCATGCAAATATCCTTTCACTGAAGTCGTATGTCTCAATGTGACGAACCGCACATATTCTTGTATGTTATGTTGGATTGGTATTTCACTTGTTTGTATTCTCACACGTCACGGAGAAGACATCCTTACACTGAGATTCACTGTAGGTAGCACCCGTTAATATCTGATTGAACGGTGGCAATTAATCTTGTTAATGGTCCCGGTGAACTGTATTTCTAGGGCACAAAGTTACGTTGATACTGACCGAACGAAATCAAATAATTCCAACCGTAGTTTAATGGCGACTGTTTGTTATGGACCAGCCGACTGTTCCAAGACAGAACCAATACTGACTGACTTCTGATTGTTCCTCGATGCCATTCGAAAGTATTGATTTCTTTCCATTGAGGTCTTCACAGATGGCACGTCTTATCTTTGGTTCCGTATATTTCCGGTAGACTGCCTCTTTGTGTTTGTACGTCGTTACCTCAGGTAAATGGAGGCAATATTTTCGATATATTTTGTTTACATTTGAAATAGGACACCAATATATTACCACAAGTTTGACGTGCTCCCCGAATTCCGCGAACACCAAGCATTGCAAATAATGTGCCAGTGATTTATGTTCAATTTTTTTTTGTTAGGCGAATTATATCAATAAATGACGTTCTATCATTCACGTATATTTATTCAGACTGTTTCGTTACATGATACTTATTTATAGTGAGTTATATTGGGTCATCGTTACGCATGAACCTGCTACGTATTTGCGTCAACATTTACACTTCATCAATTTTGCAAGAAACAATTCTTGTGGAAACATTATGTAGTTTTAGACGTGTTATGATGTATTACACGCATATAAGCACTATTTGTGTTATATGGGGATTGTGTGAGCGCGTAATATCGTTATTGGTAAGTGGTCGTGGCCGACTTTGCGCATCCTCCACCTCACGACTTTGATGCCTCCGTGCGAATTTATAAAAAGCGATAGCACATAATAGAGTATGAATATCACTGACTTACCTGTGGCATGACGTCCATACAAAATTTCAATAATTTCTGAACATCCATTCGCTTTTTCGAAAATTCGTGCGCAGGAAGCCATTTTGCACTGATCGAGATTTCCCCGTTTCGGTTGGTTTGGGTTAGGTTAGGTTAGTGGGGCACCTGCGCAGACGTTGTTGCGCAGTGCAGTCAAATGACGTGCGCATGTGAGGGCACCTTGAGCTCATTATGGTCAGTTGTAAATTATTAAACACCCAAAAATCCGATTCCGTCACTTTAAAAAGAATATTATATTTTGGGCTTCACTTTCATACCTAATTTAAACTTTTTACAAGGTTATTATTTTGGACACATACATTCAGTAATTGCAAGTACGCCAATCACTTATCACTTAATTATGATGTTACTGAATATTTCATTGTGGAAGTATATATGTTGTCACACGAAGTATAATTTATTAAAATATTTATTTAATTTTATATTACACTACATATAATTACTACAGTGACTGCATTCATCGTTATAAAGAATGAATGTTCACAAATTACATAGGTCCAGCTTCTGCAAGTAAGCGATTTCTATATATAATTTACGTGTTACTAAGTCGTACAAACGTCTTTACTGAGCACACATGGCATGCAAATATCCTTTCACTGAAGTCGTATGTGTCAATGTGACGAACCGCACATATTCTTGCATGTTATGTTGGATTGGTGTTTCACTTGTTTGTATTCTCACACGTCACGGAGAAGATATCCTTACACTGAGATTCACTGTAGGTAGCACCCGTTAATATCTGATTGAACGGTGGCAATTAATCTTGTTAATGGTCCCGAAGAACTGTATTTCCTGAGCACAAAGTTACGTTGATACTAACCGAACGAAATCAAATAATTTCAACCGTAGTTTAATGGGGACTATTCAATCTGGACCAGCCGACTGTTCCAAGACAGAACCAATACTGACTGACTTCTGATTGTTCCTCGATGCCATTCGAAAGTATTGATTTCTTTCCATTGAGGTCATCACAGATGGCACGTCTTATCTTTGGTTCCGTATTTTTCCGGTAGACTCCCTCTTTATGTTTGTACGTCGTGTCCTCAGGTAAATGGAGGCAATATTTTCGATATATTTTCTTTACATTTGACATAGGACACCAATATATTACCACAAGTTTGACGTGCTCCCCGAATTCCGCGAACACCAAGCATTGCAAATAATGTGCCAGTGATTTATGTTCAATTTTTTTTGTTAGGCGAATTATATTAATAAATGACGTTCTATCATTTACGTATGTTTATTGAGACTGTTTCGTTACATGATACTTATTTATAGTGAGTTATATTGGGTCATCGTTACGCATGAACCTGCTACGTATTTGCGTCAACATTTAAACTGCATCAATTTTGCAAGAAACAATTCTTGTGGAAACATTATGTAGTTTTAGACGTGTTATGATGTATTACACGCATATAAGCACTATTTGTGTTATATGGGGATTGTGTGAGCGCGTAATATCGTTATTGGTAAGTGGTCGTGGCCGACTTTGCGCATCCTCCACCTCACGACTTTGTTGCCTCCGTGCGAATTTATAAAAAGCGATAGCACATAATAGAGTATGAATATCACTAACTTACCTGTGGCATGACGTCCATACAAAATTTCAATAATTTCTGAGCATCCATTCGCTTTTTCGAAAATTCGTGCGCAGGAAGCCATTTTGCACTGATCGAGATTTCCACGTTTCGGTTGGTTTGGGTTAGGTTAGGTTAGGTTAGTGGGGCACCTGCGCAGACGTTGTTGCGCAGTGCAGTCAAATGACGTGCGCATGTGAGGGCACCTTGAGCTCGTTATGGTCAGTTGTAAATTATTAAACACCCAAAAATCCGATTCCGTCACTTTAAAAAGAATATTATATTTTGGGCTTCACTTTCATACCTAATTTAAACTTTTTACAAGGTTATTATTTTGGACACATACATTCAGTAATTGCAAGTACGCCAATCACTTATTACTTAATTATGATGTTACTGAATATTTCATTGTGGAAGTATATATGTTGTCACACGAAGTATAATTTATTAAAATATTTATTTAATTTTATATTACACTACATATAATTACTACAGTGACTGCATTCATCGTTATAAAGAATGAATGTTCACAAATTACATAGGTCCAGCTTCTGCAAGTAAGCGATTTCTATATATAATTTACGTGTTACTAAGTCGTACAAACGTCTTTACTGAGCACACATGGCATGCAAATATCCTTTCACTGAAGTCGTATGTCTCAATGTGACGAACCGCACATATTCTTGCATGTTATGTTGGATTGGTATTTCACTTGTTTGTATTCTCACACGTCACGGAGAAGACATCCTTACACTGAGATTCACTGTAGGTAGCACCCGTTAATATCTGATTGAACGGTGGCAATTAATCTTGTTAATGGTCCCGGTGAACTGTATTTCTAGGGCACAAAGTTACGTTGATACTGACCGAACGAAATCAAATAATTCCAACCGTAGTTTAATGGCGACTGTTCGTTATGGACCAGCCGACTGTTCCAAGACAGAACCAATACTGACTGACTTCTGATTGGTCCTCGATGTCATTCGAAAGTATTGATTTCTTTCCATTGAGGTCATCACAGATGGCACGTCTTATCTTTGGTTCCGATATTTCCGGTAGACTGCCTCTTTGTGTTTGTACGTCGTGTCCTCAGGTAAATGGAGGCAATATTTTCGATATATTTTGTTTACATTTGACATAGGACACCAATATATTACCACAAGTTTGACGTGCTCCCCGAATTCCGCGAACACCAAGCATTGCAAATAATGTGCCAGTGATTTATGTTCAATTTTTTTTGTTAGGCGAATTATATTAATAAATGACGTTCTATCATTCACGTATATTTATTCAGACTGTTTCGTTACATGATACTTATTTATAGTGAGTTATATTGGGTCATCGTTACGCATGAACCTGCTACGTATTTGCGTCAACATTTACACTCCATCAATTTTGCAAGAAACAATTCTTGTGGAAACATTATGTAGTTTTAGACGTGTTATGATGTATTACACGCATATAAGCACTATTTGTGTTATATGGGGATTGTGTGAGCGCGTAATATCGTTATTGGTAAGTGGTCGTGGCCGACTTTGCGCATCCTCCACCTCACGACTTTGATGCCTCCGTGCGAATTTATAAAAAGCGATAGCACATAATAGAGTATGAATATCACTGACTTACCTGTGGCATGACGTCCATACAAAATTTCAATAATTTCTGAACATCCATTCGCTTTTTCGAAAATTCGTGCGCAGGAAGCCATTTTGCACTGATCGAGATTTCCCCGTTTCGGTTGGTTTGGGTTAGGTTAGGTTAGTGGGGCACCTGCGCAGACGTTGTTGCGCAGTGCAGTCAAATGACGTGCGCATGTGAGGGCACCTTGAGCTCATTATGGTCAGTTGTAAATTATTAAACACCCAAAAATCCGATTCCGTCACTTTAAAAAGAATATTATATTTTGGGCTTCACTTTCATACCTAATTTAAACTTTTTACAAGGTTATTATTTTGGACACATACATTCAGTAATTGCAAGTACGCCAATCACTTATCACTTAATTATGATGTTACTGAATATTTCATTGTGGAAGTATATATGTTGTCACACGAAGTAAAATTTATTAAAATATTTATTTAATTTTATATTACACTACATATAATTACTACAGTGACTGCATTCATCGTTATAAAGAATGAATGTTCACAAATTACATAGGTCCAGCTTCTGCAAGTAAGCGATTTCTATATATAATTTACGTGTTACTAAGTCGTACAAACGTCTTTACTGAGCACACATGGCATGCAAATATCCTTTCACTGAAGTCGTATGTGTCAATGTGACGAACCGCACATATTCTTGCATGTTATGTTGGATTGGTGTTTCACTTGTTTGTATTCTCACACGTCACGGAGAAGATATCCTTACACTGAGATTCACTGTAGGTAGCACCCGTTAATATCTGATTGAACGGTGGCAATTAATCTTGTTAATGGTCCCGAAGAACTGTATTTCCTGAGCACAAAGTTACGTTGATACTAACCGAACGAAATCAAATAATTTCAACCGTAGTTTAATGGGGACTATTCAATCTGGACCAGCCGACTGTTCCAAGACAGAACCAATACTGACTGACTTCTGATTGTTCCTCGATGCCATTCGAAAGTATTGATTTCTTTCCATTGAGGTCATCACAGATGGCACGTCTTATCTTTGGTTCCGTATTTTTCCGGTAGACTCCCTCTTTATGTTTGTACGTCGTGTCCTCAGGTAAATGGAGGCAATATTTTCGATATATTTTGTTTACATTTGACATAGGACACCAATATATTACCACAAGTTTGACGTGCTCCCCGAATTCCGCGAACACCAAGCATTGCAAATAATGTGCCAGTGATTTATGTTCAATTTTTTTTGTTAGGCGAATTATATTAATAAATGACGTTCTATCATTTACGTATGTTTATTGAGACTGTTTCGTTACATGATACTTATTTATAGTGAGTTATATTGGGTCATCGTTACGCATGAACCTGCTACGTATTTGCGTCAACATTTAAACTGCATCAATTTTGCAAGAAACAATTCTTGTGGAAACATTATGTAGTTTTAGACGTGTTATGATGTATTACACGCATATAAGCACTATTTGTGTTATATGGGGATTGTGTGAGCGCGTAATATCGTTATTGGTAAGTGGTCGTGGCCGACTTTGCGCATCCTCCACCTCACGACTTTGATGCCTCCGTGCGAATTTATAAAAAGCGATAGCACATAATAGAGTATGAATATCACTAACTTACCTGTGGCATGACGTCCATACAAAATTTCAATAATTTCTGAGCATCCATTCGCTTTTTCGAAAATTCGTGCGCAGGAAGCCATTTTGCACTGATCGAGATTTCCACGTTTCGGTTGGTTTGGGTTAGGTTAGGTTAGGTTAGTGGGGCACCTGCGCAGACGTTGTTGCGCAGTGCAGTCAAATGACGTGCGCATGTGAGGGCACTTTGAGCTCGTTATGGTCAGTTGTAAATTATTAAACACCCAAAAATCCGATTCCGTCACTTTAAAAAGAATATTATATTTTGGGCTTCACTTTCATACCTAATTTAAACTTTTTACAAGGTTATTATTTTGGACACATACATTCAGTAATTGCAAGTACGCCAATCACTTATTACTTAATTATGATGTTACTGAATATTTCATTGTGGAAGTATATATGTTGTCACACGAAGTATAATTTATTAAAGTATTTATTTAATTTTATATTACACTACATATAATTACTACAGTGACTGCATTCATCGTTATAAAGAATGAATGTTCACAAATTACATAGGTCCAGCTTCTGCAAGTAAGCGATTTCTATATATAATTTACGTGTTACTAAGTCGTACAAACGTCTTTACTGAGCACACATGGCATGCAAATATCCTTTCACTGAAGTCGTATGTCTCAATGTGACGAACCGCACATATTCTTGCATGTTATGTTGGATTGGTATTTCACTTGTTTGTATTCTCACACGTCACGGAGAAGACATCCTTACACTGAGATTCACTGTAGGTAGCACCCGTTAATATCTGATTGAACGGTGGCAATTAATCTTGTTAATGGTCCCGGTGAACTGTATTTCTAGGGCACAAAGTTACGTTGATACTGACCGAACGAAATCAAATAATTCCAACCGTAGTTTAATGGCGACTGTTCGTTATGGACCAGCCGACTGTTCCAAGACAGAACCAATACTGACTGACTTCTGATTGGTCCTCGATGTCATTCGAAAGTATTGATTTCTTTCCATTGAGGTCATCACAGATGGCACGTCTTATCTTTGGTTCCGATATTTCCGGTAGACTGCCTCTTTGTGTTTGTACGTCGTGTCCTCAGGTAAATGGAGGCAATATTTTCGATATATTTTGTTTACATTTGACATAGGACACCAATATATTACCACAAGTTTGACGTGCTCCCCGAATTCCGCGAACACCAAGCATTGCAAATAATGTGCCAGTGATTTATGTTCAATTTTTTTTGTTAGGCGAATTATATTAATAAATGACGTTCTATCATTCACGTATATTTATTCAGACTGTTTCGTTACATGATACTTATTTATAGTGAGTTATATTGGGTCATCGTTACGCATGAACCTGCTACGTATTTGCGTCAACATTTACACTCCATCAATTTTGCAAGAAACAATTCTTGTGGAAACATTATGTAGTTTTAGACGTGTTATGATGTATTACACGCATATAAGCACTATTTGTGTTATATGGGGATTGTGTGAGCGCGTAATATCGTTATTGGTAAGTGGTCGTGGCCGACTTTGCGCATCCTCCACCTCACGACTTTGATGCCTCCGTGCGAATTTATAAAAAGCGATAGCACATAATAGAGTATGAATATCACTGACTTACCTGTGGCATGACGTCCATACAAAATTTCAATAATTTCTGAACATCCATTCGCTTTTTCGAAAATTCGTGCGCAGGAAGCCATTTTGCACTGATCGAGATTTCCCCGTTTCGGTTGGTTTGGGTTAGGTTAGGTTAGTGGGGCACCTGCGCAGACGTTGTTGCGCAGTGCAGTCAAATGACGTGCGCATGTGAGGGCACCTTGAGCTCATTATGGTCAGTTGTAAATTATTAAACACCCAAAAATCCGATTCCGTCACTTTAAAAAGAATATTATATTTTGGGCTTCACTTTCATACCTAATTTAAACTTTTTACAAGGTTATTATTTTGGACACATACATTCAGTAATTGCAAGTACGCCCCTTCTCGAAGGTATCACCACCTTGTCGAAGGCAATCTGCCGGGTGAGGAGGCTTGCGTGCTCAAATGACCCTTAGGGCTATGCCGGCCTGAGCTTCGGCTCATGGTAGGGTCACCCAAGCCGGACAGGTCTAAGGAGATGCGCTAGACTAAGAGTGATACCCTGGTCCTCCAGGTTGGGGGTTGGGTGTAGGGCTAACAACCTTTCACCTTTAAAAAAAATATGTGTTACGAAAAAATCAACCAAGCCTCGGATCAGGACGGACTCTTTGGCACGACCACGGCAATTGAAAAAGGACATGAGATTTGGTACCTGGAACATTAGGAGCCTCTATAGGGCTGGGGCACTGAAATCAGTGTGTAGGGAATTAGGGAATTATAAGTTAGACTTAGTGGCAGTGCAGGAAGTGCGATGGGAGGGGGAGGGCACGATCCCAGTGGACAATTTTACATTTTTCTATGGAAAGGGGAATGACAATCATCAGCTAGGGACGGGTTTTTTTGTTCATAGCAGAATTAGGGCAGCAGTTAAGAGAGTAGAATTTGTTAGTGACAGGTTGTCTTACGTAATTTTGGAAGGACGTTGGTGCGACATCATTGTCCTTAATGTTCATGCCCCAACTGAAGACAAAAGCGATGATATCAAGGATAGCTTTTATGAAGAATTGGAATCAGTATTTGATACATTTGGCAAGTATCACATGAAAATTCTGCTAGGAGATTTCAATGCAAAAATTGGGAGGGAGGATGTCTTCAAACCCACAATAGGCAGCGAGAGTCTCCATGCACTTAGTAATGATAATGGCGTCAGAGCAGTGACCTTCGCTACGTCAAAAGATTTAATTGTAAAAAGTACAAAATTTCCACACCGTGATGTTCATAAATACACTTGGACTTCCCCAGATGGCAGAACACACAATCAAATAGATCATGTTTTAGTAGATAAGAGAAGGCAGACAAATGTAATTGATGTGAGATCATTCAGAGGAGCAGATTGCGACACTGATCATTATCTGGTGGTAGCAAAAGTGAGGGAGCGGCTTTCAGTAAGTAGACGAACTAAACAAAATTTTGACACAGAAAGATTTGATTTGAAAAAATTAAGTGAGGGAGAGGCAAAGGAACAATATCAAGTTGAAATTTCGAATAGGTTTCAAATTTTAGAGACAAATGAGGATAATGAAAGTGTGGACATCAACAGGGAGTGGGAAAATGTCAGAAACTGCATCAAAATTTCAGCAAAAGAGAAACTAGGATACTACAGGAGAAAGCAAAATAAACCGTGGTTTGATGAAGAATGTTCAAAATTAATAGATCGAAGGAAGCAAACAAAATTTCAATGGTTGCAGAACCCAAACAAAACAAATGCGGATAATCTATGTAACGTGAGACGTGAGGCTAGTAGAACCTTTAGGACTAAGAAAAGGGAATACCTGAAGGGCAAAATTGCTGAACTTGAGACAAATAATAAGGAAAAAAACATCAGAGACCTGTACAGAGGCATTAATAACTTTAAGAAAGGATATCAACCCCAGACTAATTTGGTAAAGGATGATAGTGGCAATTTGCTTGCAGATCCAATAAAAATTGTGAATAGGTGGAAAAATTTCTTTAGCGAGCTCTTAAATGTTCATAATACTGGTGATATTAGACAGATTAAAATGCATACAGCTGAACTGTTGGTGCCAGAACCTAGCTTAGATGAAGTGGAACTAGCCATTGGGAAGTTGAAAAGTTATAAATCTCCAGGAATTGATCAGATTCCGGCCGAATTAATTAAAGCAGGTGGCAAAGGGTTGCATATGAGGATCCATAAGCTTATTCAGTTAATTTGGGATAAGGAAGAGATGCCACATCAATGGAAGGAATCCATAATTATTCCTATTTATAAGAAGGGGGACAAGACTGAGTGTGGTAATTACCGAGGAATATCGCTGCTATCAACCTCATACAAAATTCTATCCAACATTCTTTTGGCAAGATTAACCCCATATGCGAATGAAACTATTGGGGATCATCAGTGTGGGTTCAGACGAAACAGATCAACGATTGATCAGATCTTTTGCATTCGTCAGATACTAGAGAAAAAATGGGAGTTCGGTGGGACTGTACATCAGTTATTTATAGATTTCAAAAAAGCCTATGACTCTGTGAAGAGAGAAGTGCTATATAATATTCTTATTGAATTTGGTATACCAAAGAAGCTAGTGGGTCTAATAAAAATGTGCTTAAATGAAACCTGCAGCAAAATTCGAGTAGGTAAATATGTATCTGAGACATTCCTCATCAAGAACGGTCTAAAACAAGGAGATGCTTTGTCTCCCTTGCTCTTTAACTTTGCGCTAGAATACGCCATCAGGAAGGTCCAAGGTAGGCAGGAGGGTTTGCAATTGAACGGGACACATCAGCTATTGGCATATGCTGATGATGTTAATTTATTGGGGGACGATATAAATACAATAAAGAGGAACGCAGAAGTTTTACTAGAGGCTGGTAGACAAGTGGGGCTGGAAGTAAATTCAGAAAAAACTAAGTACATGTTAGTATCTCGTCATCAGAAGACAGGCGGGCAAAATTATCTTAGGGTAGCTAATAAATCCTTTGAAAGGGTTACAAAGTTCAAATATTTGGGAACAACAATAACAAATCAAAATGATACTTGTGAGGAAGTTAGGAGGAGACTAAATTCCGGAAATGCTTGCTACTTCTCAGTCCAAAATATTTTGTCTTCCCGTCTGATTTCTAAGAACCTGAAAATTAAAGTATACAAAACAATAATCTTGCCTGTTGTTTTGTATGGGTGCGAAACATGGTCTCTCACTCAGAGGGAGGAACACAGATTGCAGGTGTTTGAGAATCGGGTGTTGAGGAGGATATTTGGGCCTAAGAGGGAAGACGATGGGGCGTGGAGAAAACTGCACAATGACGAGCTTAAAAATCTGTACTGCTCCCCCAGTATTGTGAGGGTGATTAAGTCGAGAAGAGTGAGATGGGCGGGACATGTAGCGCGCATGGATGGGACAAGAGGTGTGCACCGGGTACTGGTTGGGAAACCTGAAGGGAAGAGACCGCTGGGGAGACCTAGACGTAGATGGGAGGATAATCTCAGGCGGGATCTATGGGAGATAGGAGTTGAAGGAAACTGGATTTTGTTGGCCCAGGACAGGGTCCGGTGGAGGGCTTTGGTTAATTCGGTGATGAACCTTCGGGTTCGGTAAGCCATCTAGTTAGTTAGTTAGTTAATTGCAAGTACGCCAATCACTTATCACTTAATTATGATGTTACTGAATATTTCATTGTGGAAGTATATATGTTGTCACACGAAGTAAAATTTATTAAAATATTTATTTAATTTTATATTACACTACATATAATTACTACAGTGACTGCATTCATCGTTATAAAGAATGAATGTTCACAAATTACATAGGTCCAGCTTCTGCAAGTAAGCGATTTCTATATATAATTTACGTGTTACTAAGTCGTACAAACGTCTTTACTGAGCACACATGGCATGCAAATATCCTTTCACTGAAGTCGTATGTGTCAATGTGACGAACCGCACATATTCTTGCATGTTATGTTGGATTGGTGTTTCACTTGTTTGTATTCTCACACGTCACGGAGAAGATATCCTTACACTGAGATTCACTGTAGGTAGCACCCGTTAATATCTGATTGAACGGTGGCAATTAATCTTGTTAATGGTCCCGAAGAACTGTATTTCCTGAGCACAAAGTTACGTTGATACTAACCGAACGAAATCAAATAATTTCAACCGTAGTTTAATGGGGACTATTCAATCTGGACCAGCCGACTGTTCCAAGACAGAACCAATACTGACTGACTTCTGATTGTTCCTCGATGCCATTCGAAAGTATTGATTTCTTTCCATTGAGGTCATCACAGATGGCACGTCTTATCTTTGGTTCCGTATTTTTCCGGTAGACTCCCTCTTTATGTTTGTACGTCGTGTCCTCAGGTAAATGGAGGCAATATTTTCGATATATTTTCTTTACATTTGACATAGGACACCAATATATTACCACAAGTTTGACGTGCTCCCCGAATTCCGCGAACACCAAGCATTGCAAATAATGTGCCAGTGATTTATGTTCAATTTTTTTTGTTAGGCGAATTATATTAATAAATGACGTTCTATCATTTACGTATGTTTATTGAGACTGTTTCGTTACATGATACTTATTTATAGTGAGTTATATTGGGTCATCGTTACGCATGAACCTGCTACGTATTTGCGTCAACATTTAAACTGCATCAATTTTGCAAGAAACAATTCTTGTGGAAACATTATGTAGTTTTAGACGTGTTATGATGTATTACACGCATATAAGCACTATTTGTGTTATATGGGGATTGTGTGAGCGCGTAATATCGTTATTGGTAAGTGGTCGTGGCCGACTTTGCGCATCCTCCACCTCACGACTTTGATGCCTCCGTGCGAATTTATAAAAAGCGATAGCACATAATAGAGTATGAATATCACTAACTTACCTGTGGCATGACGTCCATACAAAATTTCAATAATTTCTGAGCATCCATTCGCTTTTTCGAAAATTCGTGCGCAGGAAGCCATTTTGCACTGATCGAGATTTCCACGTTTCGGTTGGTTTGGGTTAGGTTAGGTTAGGTTAGTGGGGCACCTGCGCAGACGTTGTTGCGCAGTGCAGTCAAATGACGTGCGCATGTGAGGGCACCTTGAGCTCGTTATGGTCAGTTGTAAATTATTAAACACCCAAAAATCCGATTCCGTCACTTTAAAAAGAATATTATATTTTGGGCTTCACTTTCATACCTAATTTAAACTTTTTACAAGGTTATTATTTTGGACACATACATTCAGTAATTGCAAGTACGCCAATCACTTATTACTTAATTATGATGTTACTGAATATTTCATTGTGGAAGTATATATGTTGTCACACGAAGTATAATTTATTAAAGTATTTATTTAATTTTATATTACACTACATATAATTACTACAGTGACTGCATTCATCGTTATAAAGAATGAATGTTCACAAATTACATAGGTCCAGCTTCTGCAAGTAAGCGATTTCTATATATAATTTACGTGTTACTAAGTCGTACAAACGTCTTTACTGAGCACACATGGCATGCAAATATCCTTTCACTGAAGTCGTATGTCTCAATGTGACGAACCGCACATATTCTTGCATGTTATGTTGGATTGGTATTTCACTTGTTTGTATTCTCACACGTCACGGAGAAGACATCCTTACACTGAGATTCACTGTAGGTAGCACCCGTTAATATCTGATTGAACGGTGGCAATTAATCTTGTTAATGGTCCCGGTGAACTGTATTTCTAGGGCACAAAGTTACGTTGATACTGACCGAACGAAATCAAATAATTCCAACCGTAGTTTAATGGCGACTGTTCGTTATGGACCAGCCGACTGTTCCAAGACAGAACCAATACTGACTGACTTCTGATTGGTCCTCGATGTCATTCGAAAATATTGATTTCTTTCCATTGAGGTCATCACAGATGGCACGTCTTATCTTTGGTTCCGATATTTCCGGTAGACTGCCTCTTTGTGTTTGTACGTCGTGTCCTCAGGTAAATGGAGGCAATATTTTCGATATATTTTGTTTACATTTGACATAGGACACCAATATATTACCACAAGTTTGACGTGCTCCCCGAATTCCGCGAACACCAAGCATTGCAAATAATGTGCCAGTGATTTATGTTCAATTTTTTTTGTTAGGCGAATTATATTAATAAATGACGTTCTATCATTCACGTATATTTATTCAGACTGTTTCGTTACATGATACTTATTTATAGTGAGTTATATTGGGTCATCGTTACGCATGAACCTGCTACGTATTTGCGTCAACATTTACACTCCATCAATTTTGCAAGAAACAATTCTTGTGGAAACATTATGTAGTTTTAGACGTGTTATGATGTATTACACGCATATAAGCACTATTTGTGTTATATGGGGATTGTGTGAGCGCGTAATATCGTTATTGGTAAGTGGTCGTGGCCGACTTTGCGCATCCTCCACCTCACGACTTTGATGCCTCCGTGCGAATTTATAAAAAGCGATAGCACATAATAGAGTATGAATATCACTGACTTACCTGTGGCATGACGTCCATACAAAATTTCAATAATTTCTGAGCATCCATTCGCTTTTTCGAAAATTCTTGCGCAGGAAGCCATTTTGCACTGATCGAGATTTCCCCGTTTCGGTTGGTTTGGGTTAGGTTAGGTTAGGTTAGTGGGGCACCTGCGCAGACGTTGTTGCGCAGTGCAGTCAAATGACGTGCGCATGTTAGGGCACCTTGAGCTCGTTATGGTCAGTTGTATATTATTAAACACCCAAAAATCCGATTCCGTCACTTTAAAAAGAATATTATATTTTGGGCTTCACTTTCATACCTAATTTAAACTTTTTACAAGGTTATTATTTTGGACACATACATTCAGTAATTGGAAGTACGCCAATCACTTATCACTTAATTATGATGTTACTGAATATTTCATTGTGGAAGTATATATGTTGTCACACGAAGTATAATTTATTAAAATATTTATTTAATTTTATATTACACTACATATAATTACTACAGTGACTGCATTCATCGTTATAAAGAATGAATGTTCACAAATTACATAGGTCCAGCTTCTGCAAGTAAGCGATTTCTATATATAATTTACGTGTTACTAAGTCGTACAAACGTCTTTACTGAGCACACATGGCATGCAAATATCCTTTCACTGAAGTCGTATTTCTCAATGTGACGAACCGCACATATTCCTGCATGTTATGTTGGATTGGTGTTTCACTTGTTTGTATTCTCACACGTCACGGAGAAGACATCCTTACACTGAGATTCACTGTAGGTAGCACCCGTTAATATCTGATTGAACGGTGGCAATTAATCTTGTTAATGGTCCCGGTGAACTGTATTTCTAGGGCACAAAGTTACGTTGATACTGACCGAACGAAATCAAATAATTCCAACCGTAGTTTAATGGCGACTGTTCGTTATGGACCAGCCGACTGTTCCAAGACAGAACCAATACTGACTGACTTCTGATTCGTCCTCGATGCCATTCGAAAGTATTGATTTCTTTCCATTGAGGTCTTCACAGATGGCACGTCTTATCTTTGGTTCCGTATATTTCCGGTAGACTGCCTCTTTGTGTTTGTACGTCGTGTCCTCAGGTAAATGGAGGCAATATTTTCGATATATTTTGTTTACATTTGAAATAGGACACCAATATATTACCACAAGTTTGACGTGCTCCCCGAATTCCGCGAACACCAAGCATTGCAAATAATGTGCCAGTGATTTATGTTCAATTTTTTTTGTTAGGCGAATTATATCAATAAATGACGTTCTATCATTCACGTATATTTATTCAGACTGTTTCGTTACATGATACTTATTTATAGTGAGTTATATTGGGTCATCGTTACGCATGAACCTGCTACGTATTTGCGTCAACATTTACACTCCATCAATTTTGCAAGAAACAATTCTTTTGGAAACATTATGTAGTTTTAGACGTGTTATGATGTATTACACGCATATAAGCACTATTTGTGTTATATGGGGATTGTGTGAGCGCGTAATATCGTTATTGGTAAGTGGTCGTGGCCGACTTTGCGCATCCTCCACCTCACGACTTTGATGCCTCCGTGCGAATTTATAAAAAGCGATAGCACATAATAGAGTATGAATATCACTGACTTACCTGTGGCATGACGTCCATACAAAATTTCAATAATTTCTGAGCATCCATTCGCTTTTTCGAAAATTCGTGCGCAGGAAGCCATTTTGCACTGATCGAGATTTCCCCGTTTCGGTTGGTTTGGGTTAGGTTAGGTTAGGTTAGTGGGGCACCTGCGCAGACGTTGTTGCGCAGTGCAGTCAAATGACGTGCGCATGTGAGGGCACCTTGAGCTCGTTATGGTCAGTTGTAAATTATTAAACACCTAAAAATCCGATTCCGTCACTTTAAAAATAATATTATATTTTGGGCTTCACTTTCATACCTAATTTAAACTTTTTACAAGGTTATTATTTTGGACACATACATTCAGTAATTGCAAGTACGCCAATCACTTATTACTTAATTATGATGTTACTGAATATTTCATTGTGGAAGTATATATGTTGTCACACGAAGTATAATTTATTAAAATATTTATTTAATTTTATATTACACTACATATAATTACTACAGTGACTGCATTCATCGTTATAAAGAATGAATGTTCACAAATTACATAGGTCCATCTTCTGCAAGTAAGCGATTTCTGTATATAATTTACGTGTTACTAAGTCGTACAAACGTCTTTACTGAGCACACATGGCATGCAAATATCTTTTCACTGAAGTCGTATGTCTCAATGTGACGAACCGCACATATTCTTGCATGTTATGTTGGATTGGTGTTTCACTTGTTTGTATTCTCACACGTCACGGAGAAGACATCCTTACACTGAGATTCACTGTAGGTAGCACCCGTTAATATCTGATTGGACGGTGGCAATTAATCTTGTTAATGGTCCCGAAGAACTGTATTTCTAGAGCACAAAGTTACGTTGATACTGACCGAACGAAATCAAATAATTTTAATCGTAGTTTAATGGGGACTATTCAATCTGGACCAGCCGACTGTTCCAAGACAGAACCAATACTGACTGACTTATGATTGGTCCTCGATGCCATTCGAAAGTATTGATTTCTTTCCATTGAGGTCATCACAGATGGCACGTCTTATCTTTGGTTCCGTATTTTTCCGGTAGACTGCCTCTTTGTGTTTGTACGTCGTGTCCTCAGGTAAATGTGAGGTAATATTTTCGATATATTTTGTTTACATTTGACATAGGACACCAGTATATTACCACAAGTTTGACGTGCTCCCCGAATTCCGCGAACACCAAGCATTGCAAATAATGTGCAAGTGATTTATGTTCAATTTTTTTTGTTATGCGAATTATATTAATAAATGACGTTCTAACATTCACGTATGTTTATTCAGACTGTTTAGTTACATGATACTTATTTATGGTGAGTTAGATTGGGTCATCGTTACGCATGAACCTGCTACGTATTTGCGTCAACATTTACACTGTATCAATTTTGCAAGAAACAATTCTTGTGGAAACATTATGTAGTTTTAGACGTGTTATGATGTATTACACGCATATAAGCACTATTTGTGTTATATGGGGATTGTGTGAGCGCGTAATATCGTTATTGGTAAGTGGTCGTGGCCGACTTTGCGCATCCTCCACCTCACGACTTTGATGCCTCCGTGCGAATTTATAAAAAGCGATAGCACATAATAGAGTATGAATATCACTGACTTACCTGTGGCATGACGTCCATACAAAATTTCAATAATTTCTGAGCATCCATTCGCTTTTTCGAAAATTCGTGCGCAGGAAGCCATTTTGCACTGATCGAGATTTCCCCGTTTCGGTTGGTTTGGGTTAGGTTAGGTTAGGTTAGTGGGGCACCTGCGCAGACGTTGTTGCGCAGTGCAGTCAAATGACGTGCGCATGTGAGGGCACCTTGAGCTCGTTATGGTCAGTTGTAAATTATTAAACACCCAAAAATCCGATTCCGTCACTTTAAAAAGAATATTATATTTTGGGCTTCACTTTCATACCTAATTTAAACTTTTTACAAGGTTATTATTTTGGACACATACATTTAGTAATTGCAAGTACGCCAATCACTTATCACTTAATTATGATGTTACTGAATATTTCATTGTGGAAGTATATATGTTGTCACACGAAGTATAATTTATTAAAATATTTATTTAATTTTATATTACACTACATATAATTACTACAGTGACTGCATTCATCGTTATAAAGAATGAATGTTCACAAATTACATAGGTCCAGCTTCTGCAAGTAAGCGATTTCTATATATAATTTACGTGTTACTAAGTCGTACAAACGTCTTTACTGAGCACACATGGCATGCAAATATCCTTTCACTGAAGTCGTATTTCTCAATGTGACGAACCGCACATATTCCTGCATGTTATGTTGGATTGGTGTTTCACTTGTTTGTATTCTCACACGTCACGGAGAAGATATCCTTACACTGAGATTCACTGTAGGTAGCACCCGTTAATATCTGATTGAACGGTGGCAATTAATCTTGTTAATGGTCCCGAAGAACTGTATTTCCTGAGCACAAAGTTACGTTGATACTAACCGAACGAAATCAAATAATTTCAACCGTAGTTTAATGGGGACTATTCAATCTGGACCAGCCGACTGTTCCAAGACAGAACCAATACTGACTGACTTCTGATTGTTCCTCGATGCCATTCGAAAGTATTGATTTCTTTCCATTGAGGTCATCACAGATGGCACGTCTTATCTTTGGTTCCGTATATTTCCGGTAGACTGCCTCTTTGTGTTTGTACGTCGTGTCCTCAGGTAAATGGAGGCAATATTTTCGATATATTTTGTTTACATTTGACATAGGACACCAATATATTACCACAAGTTTGACGTGCTCCCCGAATTCCGCGAACACCAAGCATTGCAAATAATGTGCCAGTGATTTATATTCAATTTTTTTTTGTTAGGCGAATTATATCAATAAATGACGTTCTATCATTCACGTATATTTATTCAGACTGTTTCGTTACATGATACTTATTTATAGTGAGTTATATTGGGTCATCGTTACGCATGAACCTGCTACGTATTTGCGTCAACATTTACACTCCATCAATTTTGCAAGAAACAATTCTTGTGGAAACATTATGTAGTTTTAGACGTGTTATGATGTATTACACGCATATAAGCACTATTTGTGTTATATGGGGATTGTGTGAGTGCGTAATATCGTTATTGGTAAGTGGTCGTGGCCGACTTTGCGCATCCTCCACCTCACGACTTTGATGCCTCCGTGCGAATTTATAAAAAGCGATAGCACATAATAGAGTATGAATATCACTAACTTACCTGTGGCATGACGTCCATACAAAATTTCAATAATTTCTGAGCATCCATTCGCTTTTTCGAAAATTCGTGCGCAGGAAGCCATTTTGCACTGATCGAGATTTCCCCGTTTCGGTTGGTTTGGGTTAGGTTAGGTTAGGTTAGTGGGGCACCTGCGCAGACGTTGTTGCGCAGTGCAGTCAAATGACGTGCGCATGTGAGGGCACCTTGAGCTCGTTATGGTCAGTTGTAAATTATTAAACACCCAAAAATCCGAATCCGTCACTTTAAAAAGAATATTATATTTTAGGCTTCACTTTCATACCTAATTTAAACTTTTTACAAGGTTATTATTTTGGACACATAGATTCAGTAATTGGAAGTACGCCAATCACTTATCACTTAATTATGATGTTACTGAATATTTCATTGTGGAAGTATATATGTTGTCACACGAAGTATAATTTATTAAAATATTTATTTAATTTTATATTACACTACATATAATTACTACAGTGACTGCATTCATCGTTATAAAGAATGAATGTTCACAAATTACATAGGTCCAGCTTCTGCAAGTAAGCGATTTCTATATATAATTTATGTGTTACTAAGTCGTACAAACGTCTTTACTGAGCACACATGGCATGCAAATATCCTTTCACTGAAGTCGTATGTCTCAATGTGACGAACCGCACATATTCTTGCATGTTATGTTGGATTGGTGTTTCACTTGTTTGTATTCTCACACGTCACGGAGAAGACATCCTTACACTGAGATTCACTGTAGGTAGCACCCGTTAATATCTGATTGAACGGTGGCAATTAATCTTGTTAATGGTCCCGGTGAACTGTATTTCTAGGGCACAAAGTTACGTTGATACTGACCGAACGAAATCAAATAATTCCAACCGTAGTTTAATGGCGACTGTTCCTTATGGACCAGCCGACTGTTCCAAGACAGAACCAATACTGACTGACTTCTGATTGGTCCTCGATGTCATTCGAAAGTATTGATTTCTTTCCATTGAGGTCATCACAGATGGCACGTCTTATCTTTGGTTCCGTATATTTCCGGTAGACTGCCTCTTTGTGTTTGTACGTCGTGTCCTCAGGTAAATGGAGGCAATATTTTCGATATATTTTGTTTACATTTGACATAGGACACCAATATATTACAAGTTTGACGTGCGCCCCGTATTCCGCGAACACCAAGCATTGCAAATAATGTGCCAGTGATTTATGTTCAATTTTTTTTGTTAGGCGAATTATATTAATAAATGACGTTCTATCATTCACGTATGTTTATTGAGACTGTTTCGTTACATGATACTTATTTATTTTGAGTTATATTGGGTCATCGTTACGCATGAACCTGCTACGTATTTGCGTCAACATTTACACTGCATCAATTTTGCAAGAAACATTTCTTGTGGAAAAATTATGTAGTTTTAGACGTGTTATGATGTATTACACGCATATAAGCACTATTTGTGTTATATGGGGATTGTGTGAGTGCGTAATATCGTTATTGGTAAGTGGTCGTGGCCGACTTTGCGCATCCTCCACCTCACGACTTTGATGCCTCCGTGCGAATTTATAAAAAGCGATAGCACATAATAGAGTATGAATATCACTAACTTACCTGTGGCATGACGTCCATACAAAATTTCAATAATTTCTGAGCATCCATTCGCTTTTTCGAAAATTCGTGCGCAGGAAGCCATTTTGCACTGATCGAGATTTCCCCGTTTCGGTTGGTTTGGGTTAGGTTAGGTTAGGTTAGTGGGGCACCTGCGCAGACGTTGTTGCGCAGTGCAGTCAAATGACGTGCGCATGTGAGGGCACCTTGAGCTCGTTATGGTCAGTTGTAAATTATTAAACACCCAAAAATCCGAATCCGTCACTTTAAAAAGAATATTATATTTTGGGCTTCACTTTCATACCTAATTTAAACTTTTTACAAGGTTATTATTTTGGACACATACATTCAGTAATTGCAAGTACACCAATCACTTATCACTTAATTATGTGTTACTGAATATTTCATTGTGGAAGTATATATGTTGTCACACGAAGTAGAATTTATTAAAATATTTATTTAATTTTATATTACACTACATATAATTACTACAGTGACTGCATTCATCGTTATAAAGAATGAATGTTCACAAATTACATAGGTCCAGCTTCTGCAAGTAAGCGATTTCTATATATAATTTACGTGTTACTAAGTCGTACAGACGTCTTTACTGAGCACACATGGCATGCAAATATCCTTCACTGAAGTCGTATGTCTCAATGTGACGAACCGCACATATTCTTGCATGTTATGTTGGATTGGTGTTTCACTTGTTTGTATTCTCACACGCCACGGAGAAGACATCCTTACACTGAGATTCACGGTAGGTAGCACCCGTTAATATCTGATTGAACGGTGGCAATTAATCTTGCTAATGGTCCCGGAGAACTGTATTTCTAGGGTACAAAGTTACGTTGATACTGACCGAACGAAATCAAATAATTCCAACCGTAGTTTAATGGGGACTATTCAATCTGGACCAGCCGACTGTTCCAAGACAGAACCAATACTGACTGACTTCTGATTGGTCCTCGATGCCATTCGAAAGTATTGATTTCTTTCCATTGAGGTCATCACAGATGGCACGTCTTATCTTTGGTTCCGTATTTTTCCGGTAGTCTGCCTCTTTGTGTTTGTACGTCGTGTCCTCAGGTAAATGTGAGGCAATATTTTCGATATATTTTGTTTACATTTGACATAGGACACCAATATATTACCACAAGTTTGACGTGCTCCCCGAATTCCGCGAACACCAAGCATTGCAAATAATGTGCCAGTGATTTATGTTCAATTTTTTTTGTTAGGCGAATTATATTAATAAATGACGTTCTATCATTCACGTATGTTTATTGAGACTGTTTCGTTACATGATACTTATTTATAGTGAGTTATATTGGGTCATCGTTACGCATGAACCTGCTACGTATTTGCGTCAACATTTACACTGCATCAATTTTGCAAGAAACAATTCTTGTGGAAAAAGTATGTAGTTTTAGACGTGTTATGATGTATTACACGCATATAAGCACTATTTGTGTTATATGGGGATTGTGTGAGCGCGTAATATCGTTATTGGTAAGTGGTCGTGGCCGACTTTGCGCATCCTCCACCTCACGACTTTGATGCCTCCGTGCGAATTTATAAAAAGCGATAGCACATAATAGAGTATGAATATCACTAACTTACCTGTGGCATGACGTCCATACAAAATTTCAATAATTTCTGAGCATCCATTCGCTTTTTCTAAAATTCGTGTGCAGGAAGCCATTTTCCACTGATCGAGATTTCCCCGTTTCGGTTGGTTTGGGTTAGGTTAGGTTAGTGGGGCACCTGCGCAGACGTTGTTGCGCAGTGCAGTCAAATGACGTGCGCATGTGAGGGCACCTTGAGCTCGTTATGGTCAGTTGTAAATTATTAAACACCCAAAAATCCGATTCCGTCACTTTAAAAAGAATATTATATTTTGGGCTTCACTTTCATACCTAATTTAAACTTTTTACAAGGTTATTATTTTCGACACATACATTCAGTAATTGCAAGTACGCCAATCACTTATCACTTAATTATGATGTTACTGAATATTTCATTGTGGAAGTATATATGTTGTCACACGAAGTATAATTTATTAAAATATTTATTTAATTTTATATTACACTACATATAATTACTACAGTGACTGCATTCATCGTTATAAAGAATGAATGTTCACAAATTACATAGGTCCATCTTCTGCAAGTAAGCGATTTCTGTATATAATTTACGTGTTACTAACTCGTACAGACGTCTTTACTGTGCACACATGGCATGCAAATATCCTTTCACTGAAGTCGTATGTCTCAATGTGACGAACCGCACATATTCTTGCATGTTATGTTGGATTGGTGTTTCACTTGTTTGTATTCTCACACGTCACGGAGAAGACATCCTTACACTGAGATTCACTGTAGGTAGCACCCGTTAATATCTGATTGAACGGTGGCAATTAATCTTTTTAATGGTCCCGAAGAACTGTATTTCCTGAGCACAAAGTTACGTTGATACTAACCAAACGAAATCAAATAATTCCAACCGTAGTTTAATGGGGACTATTCAATCTGGACCAGCCGACTGTTACAAGACAGAACCAATACTGACTGACTTATGATTGGTCCCAGATGCCATTCGAAAGTATTGATTTCTTTCCATTGAGGTCATCACAGATGGCACGTCTTATCTTTGGTTCCGTATTTTTCCGGTAGACTGCCTCTTTGTGTTTGTACGTCGTGTCCTCAGGTAAATGTGAGGCAATATTTTCGATATATTTTGTTTACATTTGACATAGGACACCAATATATTACCACAAGTTTGACGTGCGCCCCGAATTTCGAGAACACCAAGCATTGCAAATAATGTGCCAGTGATTTATGTTCAGTTTTTTTTGTTAGGCGAATTATATTAATAAATGACGTTCTATCATTCACGTTGGTTTATTCAGATTGTTTCGTTACATGGTACTTATTTATAGTGAGTTAGATTGGGTCATCGTTACGCATGAACCAGCTACGTATTTGCGTCAACATTTACGCTGCATCAATTTTGCAAGAAACAATTCTTGTGGAAAAACTATGTAGTTTTAGACGTGTTATGATGTATTACACGCATATAAGCACTATTTGTGTTATATGGGGATTGTGTGAGCGCGTAATATCGTTATTGGTAAGTGGTCGTGGCCGACTTTGCGCATCCTCCACCTCACGACTTTGATGCCTCCGTGCGAATTTATAAAAAGCGATAGCACATAATAGAGTATGAATATCACTAACTTACCTGTGGCATGACGTCCATACAAAATTTCAATAATTTCTGAGCATCCATTCGCTTTTTCTCAAATTCGTGTGCAGGAAGCCATTTTCCACTGATCGAGATTTCCCCGTTTCGGTTGTTTTGGGTTAGGTTAGGTTAGTGGGGCACCTGCGCAGACGTTGTTGCGCAGTGCAGTCAAATGACGTGCGCATGTGAGGGCACCTTGAGCTCGTTATGGTCAGTTGTAAATTATTAAACACCCAAAAATCCGAATCCGTCACTTTAAAAAGAATATTATATTTTGGGCTTCACTTTCATACCTAATTTAAACTTTTTACAAGGTTATTATTTTGGACACATACATTCAGTAATTGCAAGTACACCAATCACTTATCACTTAATTATGTGTTACTGAATATTTCATTGTGGAAGTATATATGTTGTCACACGAAGTAGAATTTATTAAAATATTTATTTAATTTTACATTACACTACATATAATTACTACAGTGACTGCATTCATCGTTATAAAGAATGAATGTTCACAAATTACATAGGTCCAGCTTCTGCAAGTAAGCGATTTCTATATATAATTTACGTGTTACTAAGTCGTACAGACGTCTTTACTGAGCACACATGGCATGCAAATATCCTTCACTGAAGTCGTATGTCTCAATGTGACGAACCGCACATATTCTTGCATGTTATGTTGGATTGGTGTTTCACTTGTTTGTATTCTCACACGTCACGGAGAAGACATCCTTACACTGAGATTCACGGTAGGTAGCACCCGTTAATATCTGATTGAACGGTGGCAATTAATCTTGTTAATGGTCCCGGAGAACTGTATTTCTAGGGTACAAAGTTACGTTGATACTGACCGAACGAAATCAAATAATTCCAACCGTAGTTTAATGGGGACTTTTCAATCTGGACCAGCCGACTGTTCCAAGACAGAACCAATACTGACTGACTTCTGATTGGTCCTCGATGCCATTCGAAAGTATTGATTTCTTTCCATTGAGGTCATCACAGATGGCACGTCTTATCTTTGGTTCCGTATTTTTCCGGTAGACTGCCTCTTTGTGTTTGTACGTCGTGTCCTCAGGTAAATGTGAGGCAATATTTTCGATATATTTTGTTTACATTTGACATAGGACACCAATATATTACCACAAGTTTGACGTGCGCCCCGAATTTCGCGAACACCAAGCATTGCAAATAATGTGCCAGTGATTTATGTTCAGTTTTTTTTGTTAGGCGAATTATATTAATAAATGACGTTCTATCATTCACGTTGGTTTATTCAGATTGTTTGGTTACATGGTACTTATTTATAGTGAGTTAGATTGGGTCATCGTTACGCATGAACCTGCTACGTATTTGCGTCAACATTTACACTGCATCAATTTTGCAAGAAACAATTCTTGTGGAAAAACTATGTAGTTTTAGACGTGTTATGATGTATTACACGCATATAAGCACTATTTGTGTTATATGGGGATTGTGTGAGTGCGTAATATCGTTATTGGTAAGTGGTCGTGGCCGACTTTGCGCATCCTCCACCTCACGACTTTGATGCCTCCGTGCGAATTTATAAAAAGCGATAGCACATAATAGAGTATGAATATCACTAACGTACCTGTGGCATGACGTCCATACAAAATTTCAATAATTTCTGAGCATCCATTCGCTTTTCTAAAATTCGTGTGCAGGAAGCCATTTTGCATTGATCGAGATTTCCCCGTTTCCGTTGGTTTGGTTTGGGTTAGGTTAGGTTAGTGGGGCACCTGCGCAGACGTTGTTGCGCAGTGCAGTCAAATGACGTGCGCATGTGAGGGCACCTTGAGCTCGTTATTGTCAGTTGTAAATTATTAAACACCCAAAAATTCGATTCCGTCACTTTAAAAAGAATATTATATTTTGGGCTTCACTTTCATACCTAATTTAAACTTTTTACAAGGTTATTATTTTGGACACATACATTCAGTAATTGCAAGTACGCCAATCACTTATCACTTAAATATGATGTTACTGAATACTTTATTGTGGAAGTATATATGTTGTCACACGAAGTAGAATTTATTAAAATATTTATTTAACTTTATATTACACTACATATAATTACTACAGTGACCCCATTCATCGTTATAAAGAATGAATGTTCACAAATTACATAGGTCCATCTCCTGCAAGTAAGCGATTTCTGTATATAATTTACGTGTTACTAACTCGTACAGACGTCTTTACTGTGCACACATGGCATGCAAATATCCTTTCACTGAAGTTGTATGTCTCAATGTGACGAACCGCACATATTCTTGCATGTTATGTTGGATTGGTGTTTCACTTGTTTGTATTCTCACACGTCACGGAGAAGACATCCTTACACTGAGATTCACTGTAGGTAGCACCCGTTAATATCTGATTGAACGGTGGCAATTAATCTTTTTAATGGTCCCGAAGAACTGTATTTCCTGAGCACAAAGTTACGTTGATACTAACCAAACGAAATCAAATAATTCCAACCGTAGTTTAATGGGGACTATTCAATCTGGACCAGCCGACTGTTCCAAGACAGAACCAATACTGACTGACTTATGATTGGTCCCAGATGCCATTCGAAAGTATTGATTTCTTTCCATTGAGGTCATCACAGATGGCACGTCTTATCTTTGGTTCCGTATTTTTCCGGTAGACTGCCTCTTTGTGTTTGTACGTCGTGTCCTCAGGTAAATGTGAGGCAATATTTCTCGATATATTTTGTTTACATTTGACATAGGACACCAATATATTACCACAAGTTTGACGTGCTCCCCGAATTCCGCGAACACCAAGCATTGCAAATAATGTGCCAGTGATTTATGTTCAATTTTTTTTGTTAGGCGAATTATATTAATAAATGACGTTCTATCATTCACGTATGTTTATTGAGACTGTTTCGTTACATGATACTTATTTATAGTGAGTTATATTGGGTCATCGTTACGCATGAACCTGCTACGTATTTGCGTCAACATTTACACTGCATCAATTTTGCAAGAAACAATTCTTGTGGAAAAATTATGTAGTTTTAGACGTGTTATGATGTATTACACGCATATAAGCACTATTTGTGTTATATGGGGATTGTGTGAGCGCGTAATATCGTTATTGGTAAGTGGTCGTGGCCGACTTTGCGCATCCTCCACCTCACGACTTTGATGCCTCCGTGCAAATTTATAAAAAGCGATAGCACATAATAGAGTATGAATATCACTAACTTACCTGTGGCATGACGTCCATACAAAATTTCAATAATTTCTGAGGATCCATTCGCTTTTTCGAAAATTCGTGCGCAGGAAGCCATTTTGCACTGATCGAGATTTCCCCGTTTCGGTTGGTTTGGGTTAGGTTAGCTTAGGTTAGTGGGGCACCTGCGCAGACGTTGTTGCGCAGTGCAGTCAAATGACGTGCGCATGTGAGGGCACCTTGAGCTCGTTATGGTCAGTTGTAAATTATTAAACACCCAAAAATCCGATTCCGTCACTTTAAAAAGAATATTATATTTTGGGCTTCACTTTCATACCTAATTTAAACTTTTTACAAGGTTATTATTTTGGACACATACATTCAGTAATTGGAAGTACGCCAATCACTTATCACTTAATTATGATGTTACTGAATATTTCATTGTGGAAGTATATATGTTGTCACACGAAGTAGAATTTATTAAAATATTTATTTAATTTTATATTACACTACATATAATTACTACAGTGACTGCATTCATCGTTATAAAGAATGAATGTTCACAAATTACATAGGTCCATCTTCTGCAAGTAAGCGATTTCTGTATATAATTTACTTGTTACTAACTCGTACAGACGTCTTTACTGTGCACACATGGCATGCAAATATCCTTTCACTGAAGTCGTATGTCTCAATGTGACGAACCGCACATATTCTTGCATGTTATGTTGGATTGGTGTTTCACTTGTTTGTATTCTCACACGTTACGGAGAAGACATCCTTACACTGAGATTCACTGTAGGTAGCACCCGTTAATATCTGATTGAACGGTGGCAATTAATCTTTTTAATGGTCCCGAAGAACTGTATTTCCTGAGCACAAAGTTACGTTGATACTAACCAAACGAAATCAAATAATTCCAACCGTAGTTTAATGGGGACTATTCAATCTGGACCAGCCGACTGTTCCAAGACAGAACCAATACTGACTGACTTATGATTGGTCCCAGATGCCATTCGAAAGTATTGATTTCTTTCCATTGAGGTCATCACAGATGGCACGTCTTATCTTTGGTTCCGTATTTTTCCGGTAGACTGCCTCTTTGTGTTTGTACGTCGTGTCCTCAGGTAAATGTGAGGCAATATTTCTCGATATATTTTGTTTACATTTGACATAGGACACCAATATATTACCACAAGTTTGACGTGCTCCCCGAATTCCGCGAACCCCAAGCATTGCAAATAATGTGCCAGTGATTTATGTTCAATTTTTTTTGTTAGGCGAATTATATTAATAAATGACGTTCTATCATTCACGTATGTTTATTGAGACTGTTTCGTTACATGATACTTATTTATAGTGAGTTATATTGGGTCATCGTTACGCATGAACCTGCTACGTATTTGCGTCAACATTTACACTGCATCAATTTTGCAAGAAACAATTCTTGTGGAAAAATTATGTAGTTTTAGACGTGTTATGATGTATTACACGCATATAAGCACTATTTGTGTTATATGGAGATTGTATGAGCGCGTAATATCGTTATTGGTAAGTGGTCGTGGCCGACTTTGCGCATCCTCCACCTCACGTCTTTGATGCCTCCGTGCGAATTTATAAAAAGCGATAGCACATAATAGAGTATGAATATCACTAACTTACCTGTGGCATGACGTCCATACAAAATTTCAATAATTTCTGAGCATCCATTCGCTTTTTCGAAAATTCGTGCGCAGGAAGCCATTTTGCACTGATCGAGATTTCCCCGTTTCGGTTGGTTTGGGTTAGGTTAGGTTAGGTTAGTGGGGCACCTGCGCAGACGTTGTTGCGCAGTGCAGTCAAATGACGTGCGCATGTGAGGGCACCTTGAGCTCGTTATGGTCAGTTGTAAATTATTAAACACCCAAAAATCCGATTCCGTCACTTTAAAAAGAATATTATATTTTGGGCTTCACTTTCATACCTAATTTAAACTTTTTACAAGGTTATTATTTTGGACACATACATTCAGTAATTGGAAGTACGCCAATCACTTATCACTTAATTATGATGTTACTGAATATTTCATTGTGGAAGTATATATGTTGTCACACGAAGTATAATTTATTAAAATATTTATTTAATTTTATATTACACTACATATAATTACTACAGTGACTGCATTCATCGTTATAAAGAATGAATGTTCACAAATTACATAGGTCCAGCTTCTGCAAGTAAGCGATTTCTATATATAATTTATGTGTTACTAAGTCGTACAAACGTCTTTACTGAGCACACATGGCATGCAAATATCCTTTCACTGAAGTCGTATGTCTCAATGTGACGAACCGCACATATTCTTGCATGTTATGTTGGATTGGTGTTTCACTTGTTTGTATTCTCACACGTCACGGAGAAGACATCCTTACACTGAGATTCACAGTAGGTAGCACCCGTTAATATCTGATTGAACGGTGGCAATTAATCTTGTTAATGGTCCCGGTGAACTGTATTTCTAGGGCACAAAGTTACGTTGATACTGACCGAACGAAATCAAATAATTCCAACCGTAGTTTAATGGTGACTGTTCGTTATGGACCAGCCGACTGTTCCAAGACAGAACCAATACTGACTGACTTCTGATTGGTCCTCGATGTCATTCGAAAGTATTGATTTCTTTCCATTGAGGTCATCACAGATGGCATGTCTTATCTTTGGTTCCGTATATTTCCGGTAGACTGCCTCTTTGTGTTTGTACGTCGTGTCCTCAGGTAAATGTGAGGCAATATTTCTCGATATATTTTGTTTACATTTGACATAGGACACCAATATATTACCACAAGTTTGACGTGCTCCCCGAATTCCGCGAACACCAAGCATTGCAAATAATGTGCCAGTGATTTATGTTCAATTTTTTTTGTTAGGCGAATTATATTAATAAATGACGTTCTATCATTCACGTATGTTTATTGAGACTGTTTCGTTACATGATACTTATTTATAGTGAGTTATATTGGGTCATCGTTACGCATGAACCTGCTACGTATTTGCGTCAACATTTACACTGCATCAATTTTGCAAGAAACAATTCTTGTAGAAAAATTATGTAGTTTTAGACGTGTTATGATGTATTACACGCATATAAGCACTATTTGTGTTATATGGGGATTGTGTGAGCGCGTAATATCGTTATTGGTAAGTGGTCGTGGCCGACTTTGCGCATCCTCCACCTCACGACTTTGATGCCTCCGTGCAAATTTATAAAAAGCGATAGCACATAATAGAGTATGAATATCACTAACTTACCTGTGGCATGACGTCCATACAAAATTTCAATAATTTCTGAGGATCCATTCGCTTTTTCGAAAATTCGTGCGCAGGAAGCCATTTTGCACTGATCGAGATTTCCCCGTTTCGGTTGGTTTGGGTTAGGTTAGGTTAGGTTAGTGGGGCACCTGCGCAGACGTTGTTGCGCAGTGCAGTCAAATGACGTGCGCATGTGAGGGCACCTTGAGCTCGTTATGGTCAGTTGTAAATTATTAAACACCCAAAAATCCGATTCCGTCACTTTAAAAAGAATATTATATTTTGGGCTTCACTTTCATACCTAATTTAAACTTTTTACAAGGTTATTATTTTGGACACATACATTCAGTAATTGGAAGTACGCCAATCACTTATCACTTAATTATGATGTTACTGAATATTTCATTGTGGAAGTATATATGTTGTCACACGAAGTAGAATTTATTAAAATATTTATTTAATTTTATATTACACTACATATAATTACTACAGTGACTGCATTCATCGTTATAAAGAATGAATGTTCACAAATTACATAGGTCCATCTTCTGCAAGTAAGCGATTTCTGTATATAATTTACGTGTTACTAACTCGTACAGACGTCTTTACTGTGCACACATGGCATGCAAATATCCTTTCACTGAAGTCGTATGTCTCAATGTGACGAACCGCACATATTCTTGCATGTTATGTTGGATTGGTGTTTCACTTGTTTGTATTCTCACACGTTACGGAGAAGACATCCTTACACTGAGATTCACTGTAGGTAGCACCCGTTAATATCTGATTGAACGGTGGCAATTAATCTTTTTAATGGTCCCGAAGAACTGTATTTCCTGAGCACAAAGTTACGTTGATACTAACCGAACGAAATCAAATAATTCCAACCGTAGTTTAATGGGGACTATTCAATCTGGACCAGCCGACTGTTCCAAGACAGAACCAATACTGACTGACTTATGATTGGTCCCAGATGCCATTCGAAAGTATTGATTTCTTTCCATTGAGGTCATCACAGATGGCACGTCTTATCTTTGGTTCCGTATTTTTCCGGTAGACTGCCTCTTTGTGTTTGTACGTCGTGTCCTCAGGTAAATGTGAGGCAATATTTCTCGATATATTTTGTTTACATTTGACATAGGACACCAATATATTACCACAAGTTTGACGTGCTCCCCGAATTCCGCGAACACCAAGCATTGCAAATAATGTGCCAGTGATTTATGTTCAATTTTTTTTGTTAGGCGAATTATATTAATAAATGACGTTCTATCATTCACGTATGTTTATTGAGACTGTTTCGTTACATGATACTTATTTATAGTGAGTTATATTGGGTCATCGTTACGCATGAACCTGCTACGTATTTGCGTCAACATTTACACTGCATCAATTTTGCAAGAAACAATTCTTGTGGAAAAATTATGTAGTTTTAGACGTGTTATGATGTATTACACGCATATAAGCACTATTTGTGTTATATGGAGATTGTGTGAGCGCGTAATATCGTTATTGGTAAGTGGTCGTGGCCGACTTTGCGCATCCTCCACCTCACGACTTTGATGCCTCCGTGCGAATTTATAAAAAGCGATAGCACATAATAGAGTATGAATATCACTAACTTACCTGTGGCATGACGTCCATACAAAATTTCAATAATTTCTGAGCATCCATTCGCTTTTTCGAAAATTCGTGCGCAGGAAGCCATTTTGCACTGATCGAGATTTCCCCGTTTCGGTTGGTTTGGGTTAGGTTAGGTTAGGTTAGTGGGGCACCTGCGCAGACGTTGTTGCGCAGTGCAGTCAAATGACGTGCGCATGTGAGGGCACCTTGAGCTCGTTATGGTCAGTTGTAAATTATTAAACACCCAAAAATCCGATTCCGTCACTTTAAAAAGAATATTATATTTTGGGCTTCACTTTCATACCTAATTTAAACTTTTTACAAGGTTATTATTTTGGACACATACATTCAGTAATTGCAAGTACGCCAATCACTTATCACTTAATTATGATGTTACTGAATATTTCATTGTGGAAGTATATATGTTGTCACACGAAGTAGAATTTATTAAAATATTTATTTAATTTTATATTACACTACATATAATTACTACAGTGACTGCATTCATCGTTATAAAGAATGAATGTTCACAAATTACATAGGTCCATCTTCTGCAAGTAAGCGATTTCTATATATAATTTATGTGTTACTAAGTCGTACAAACGTCTTTACTGAGCACACATGGCATGCAAATATCCTTTCACTGAAGTCGTATGTCTCAATGTGACGAACCGCACATATTCTTGCATGTTATGTTGGATTGGTGTTTCACTTGTTTGTATTCTCACACGTCACGGAGAAGACATCCTTACACTGAGATTCACAGTAGGTAGCACCCGTTAATATCTGATTGAACGGTGGCAATTAATCTTGTTAATGGTCCCGGTGAACTGTATTTCTAGGGCACAAAGTTACGTTGATACTGACCGAACGAAATCAAATAATTCCAACCGTAGTTTAATGGTGACTGTTCGTTATGGACCAGCCGACTGTTCCAAGACAGAACCAATACTGACTGACTTCTGATTGGTCCTCGATGTCATTCGAAAGTATTGATTTCTTTCCATTGAGGTCATCACAGATGGCATGTCTTATCTTTGGTTCCGTATATTTCCGGTAGACTGCCTCTTTGTGTTTGTACGTCGTTTCCTCAGGTAAATGGAGGCAATATTTTCGATATGTTTTGTTTATATTTGACATAGGACACCAATATATTACCAAAAGTTTGACGTGCTCCCCGAATTCCGCGAACACCAAGCATTGCAAATAATGTGCCAGTGATTTATGTTCAATTTTTTTTGTTAGGCGAATTATATTAATAAATGACGTTCTATCATTCACGTATGTTTATTGAGACTGTTTCGTTACATGATACTTATTTATAGTGAGTTATATTGGGTCATCGTTACGCATGAACCTGCTACGTATTTGCGTCAACATTTACACTTCATCAATTTTGCAAGAAACAATTATTGTGGAAAAATTATGTAGTTTTAGACGTGTTATGATGTATTACACGCATATAAGCACTATTTGTGTTATATGGGGATTGTGTGAGCGCGTAATATCGTTATTGGTAAGTGGTCGTGGCCGACTTTGCGCATCCTCCACCTCACGACTTTGATGCCTCCGTGCGAATTTATAAAAAGCGATAGCACATAATAGAGTATGAATATCACTAACTTACCTGTGGCATGACGTCCATACAAAATTTCAATAATTTCTGAGCATCCATTCGCTTTTTCGAAAAATCGTGCGCAGGAAGCCATTTTGCACTGATCGAGATTTCCCCGTTTCGGTTGGTTTGGGTTAGGTTAGGTTAGGTTAGTGGGGCACCTGCGCAGACGTTGTTGCGCAGTGCAGTCAAATGACGTGCTCATGTGAGGGCACCTTGAGCTCGTTATGGTCAGTTGTAAATTATTAAACACCCAAAAATCCGATTCCGTCACTTTAAAAAGAATATTATATTTTGGGCTTCACTTTCATACCTAATTTAAACTTTTTACAAGGTTATTATTTTGGACACATACATTCAGTAATTGGAAGTACGCCAATCACTTATCACTTAATTATGATGTTACTGAATATTTCATTGTGGAAGTATATATGTTGTCACACGAAGTAGAATTTATTAAAATATTTATTTAATTTTATATTACACTACATATAATTACTACAGTGACTGCATTCATCGTTATAAAGAATGAATGTTCACAAATTACATAGGTCCAGCTTCTGCAAGTAAGCGATTTCTATATATAATTTATGTGTTACTAAGTCGTACAAACGTCTTTACTGAGCACACATGGCATGCAAATATCCTTTCACTGAAGTCGTATGTCTCAATGTGACGAACCGCACATATTCTTGCATGTTATGTTGGATTGGTGTTTCACTTGTTTGTATTCTCACACGTCACGGAGAAGACATCCTTACACTGAGATTCACAGTAGGTAGCACCCGTTAATATCTGATTGAACGGTGGCAATTAATCTTGTTAATGGTCCCGGTGAACTGTATTTCTAGGGCACAAAGTTACGTTGATACTGACCGAACGAAATCAAATAATTCCAACCGTAGTTTAATGGTGACTGTTCGTTATGGACCAGCCGACTGTTCCAAGACAGAACCAATACTGACTGACTTCTGATTGGTCCTCGATGTCATTCGAAAGTATTGATTTCTTTCCATTGAGGTCATCACAGATGGCATGTCTTATCTTTGGTTCCGTATATTTCCGGTAGACTGCCTCTTTGTGTTTGTACGTCGTTTCCTCAGGTAAATGGAGGCAATATTTTCGATATATTTTGTTTATATTTGACATAGGACACCAATATATTACCAAAAGTTTGACGTGCTCCCCGAATTCCGCGAACACCAAGCATTGCAAATAATGTGCCAGTGATTTATGTTCAATTTTTTTTGTTAGGCGAATTATATTAATAAATGACGTTCTATCATTCACGTATGTTTATTGAGACTGTTTCGTTACATGATACTTATTTATAGTGAGTTATATTGGGTCATCGTTACGCATGAACCTGCTACGTATTTGCGTCAACATTTACACTTCATCAATTTTGCAAGAAACAATTATTGTGGAAAAATTATGTAGTTTTAGACGTGTTATGATGTATTACACGCATATAAGCACTATTTGTGTTATATGGGGATTGTGTGAGCGCGTAATATCGTTATTGGTAAGTGGTCGTGGCCGACTTTGCGCATCCTCCACCTCACGACTTTGATGCCTCCGTGCGAATTTATAAAAAGCGATAGCACATAATAGAGTATGAATATCACTAACTTACCTGTGGCATGACGTCCATACAAAATTTCAATAATTTCTGAGCATCCATTCGCTTTTTCGAAAATTCGTGCGCAGGAAGCCATTTTGCACTGATCGAGATTTCCCCGTTTCGGTTGGTTTGGGTTAGGTTAGGTTAGGTTAGTGGGGCACCTGCGCAGACGTTGTTGCGCAGTGCAGTCAAATGACGTGCGCATGTGAGGGCACCTTGAGCCCGTTATGGTCAGTTGTAAATTATTAAACACCCAAAAATCCGCTTCCGTCACTTTAAAAAGAATATTATATTTTGGGCTTCACTTTCATACCTAATTTAAACTTTTTACAAGGTTATTATTTTGGACACATACATTCAGTAATTGGAAGTACGCCAATCACTTATCACTTAATTATGATGTTACTGAATATTTCATTGTGGAAGTATATATGTTGTCACACGAAGTATAATTTATTAAAATATTTATTTAATTTTATATTACACTACATATAATTACTACAGTGACTGCATTCATCGTTATAAAGAATGAATGTTCACAAATTACATAGGTCCAGCTTCTGCAAGTAAGCGATTTCTATATATAATTTACGTGTTACTAAGTCGTACAAACGTCTTTACTGAGCACACATGGCATGCAAATATCCTTTCACTGAAGTCGTATGTCTCAATGTGACGAACCGCACGTATTCTTGCATGTTATGTTGGATTAGTGTTTCACTTGTTTGTATTCTCACACTTCACGGAGAAGACATCCTTACACTGAGATTCACTGTAGGTAGCACCCGTTAATATCTGATTGAACGGTGGCAATTAATCTTGTTAATGGTCCTGGAGAACTGTATTTCTAGGGCACACAGTTACGTTGATACTGACCGAACGAAATCAAATAATTCCAACCGTAGTTTAATGGGGACTATTCAATCTGGACCAGCCGACTGTTCGAAGACAGAACCAATACTGACTGACTTCTGATTGTTCCTCGATGCCATTCGAAAGTATTGATTTCTTTCCATTGAGGTCATCACAGATGGCACGTCTTATATTTGGTTCCGTATTTTTCCGGTAGACTGCCTCTTTGTGTTTGTACGTCGTGTCCTCAGGTAAATGGAGGCAATATTTTCGATATATTTTGTTTACATTTGACATAGGACACCAATATATTACCACAAGTTTGACGTGCTCCCTGAATTCCGCGAACACCAAGCATTGCAAATAATTTGCCAGTGATTTATGTTCAATTTTTTTTGTTAGGCGAATTATATTAATAAATGACGTTCTATCATTCACGTATGTTTATTGAGACTGTTTCGTTACATGATACTTATTTATAGTGAGTTATATTGGGTCATCGTTACGCATGAACCTGCTACGTATTTGCGTCAACATTTACACTGCATCAATTTTGCAAGAAACAATTCTTGTAGAAACATTATGTTGTTTTAGACGTGTTATGATGTATTACAGGCATATAAGCACTATTTGTGTTATATGTCGATTGTTATGAGCGCGTAATATCGTTATTGGTAAGTGGTCGTGGCCGACTTTGCGCATCCTCCACCTGACGACTTTGATGCCTCCGTGCGAATTTATAAAAAGCGATAGCACATAATAGAGTATGAATATCACTAACTTACCTGTGGCATGACGTCCATACAAAATTTCAATAATTTCTGAGCATCCATTCGCTTTTTCGAAAATTCGTGCGCAGGAAGCCATTTTGCACTGATCGAGATTTCACCGTTTCGGTTGGTTTGGGTTAGGTTAGGTTAGGTTAGTGGGGCACCTGCGCAGACGTTGTTGCGCAGTGCAGTCAAATGACGTACGCATGTGAGGGCACCTTGAGCTCGTTATGGTCAGTTGTAAATTATTAAACACCCAAAAATCCGTTTCCGTCACTTTAAAAAGAATATTATATTTTCGGCTTCACTTTCATACCTAATTTAAACTTTTTACAAGGTTATTATTTTGGACACATACATTCAGTAATTGCAAGTACGCCAATCACTTATCACTTAATTATGATGTTACTGAATATTTCATTGTGGAAGTATATATGTTGTCACACGAAGTAGAATTTATTAAAATATTTATTTAATTTTATATTACACTACAAATAATTACTACAGTGACTGCATTCATCGTTATAAAGAATGAATGTTCACAAATTACATAGGTCCAGCTTCTGCAAGTAAGCGATTTCTATATATAATTTACGTGTTACTAAGTCGTACAAACGTCTTTACTGAGCACACATGGCATGCAAATATCTTTTCACTTAAGTCGTATGTCTCAATGTGACGAACCGCACATATTCTTGCATGTTATGTTGGATTGGTGTTTCATTTGTTTGTATTCTCACACGTCACGGAGAAGACATCCTTACACTGAGATACACTGCAGGTAGCACCCGTTAATATCTGATTGAACGGTGGCAATTAATCTTGTTAATGGTCCCGGAGAACTGTATTTCTAGGATACAAAGTTACGTTGATACTGACCGAACGAAATCAAAGAATTCCAACCGTAGTTTAATGGGGACTATTCAATCTGGACCAGCCGACTGTTCCAAGACAGAACCAATACTGACTGACTTCTGATTGGTCTTCGATGCCATTCGAAAGTATTGATTTCTCTCCATTGAGGTCATCACAGATGGCACGTCTTATCTTTGGTTCCGTATTTTTCCGGTAGACTGCCTCTTTGTGTTTGTACGTCGTGTCCTCAGGTAAATGTGAGGCAATATTTTCGATATATTTTGTTTACATTTGACATAGGACACCAATATATTACCACAAGTTTGACGTGCTCTCCGAATTCCGCGAACACCAAGCATTGCAAATAATGTGCCAGTGATTTATGTTCAATTTTTTTTTTGTTATGCGAATTATATTAATAAATGACGTTCTATCATTCACGTATATTTATTCAGACTGTTTCGTTACATGATACTTATTTATAGTGAGTTATATTGGGTCATCGTTACTCATGAACCTGCTACGTATTTGCGTCAACATTTACACTGCATCAATTTTGCAAGAAACAATTCTTGTGGAAACATTATGTAGTTATAGACGTGTTATGATCTATTACACGCATATAAGCACTATTTGTGTTATATGGGGATTGTGTGAGCGTGTAATATCGTTATTGGTAAGTGGTCGTGGCCGATTTTGCGCATCCTCCACCTCACGACTTTGATGCCTCCGTGCGAATTTATAAAAAACGATAGCACATAATAGAGTATGAATATCACTAACTTACCTGTGGCATGACGTCCATACAAAATTTCAATAATTTCTGAGCATCCATTCGCTTTTTCGAAAATTCGTGTGCAGGAAGCCATTTTGCACTGATCGAGATTTCCCCGTTTCGGTTGGTTTGGGTTATATTAGGTTAGTGGGGCACCTGCGCAGACGTTGTTGCGCAGTGCAGTCAAATGACGTGCGCATGTGAGGGCACCTTGAGCTCGTTATGGTTAGTTGTAAATTATTAAACACCCAAAAATCCGATTCCGTCACTTTAAAAGGAATATTATATTTTGGGCTTCACTTTCATACCTAATTTAAACTTTTTACAAGGTTATTATTTTGGACACATACATTCAGTAATTGCAAGTACGCCAATCACTTATCACTTAATTATGATGTTACTGAATATTTCATTGTGGAAGTATATATGTTGTCACACGAAGTAGAATTTATTAAAATATTTATTTAATTTTATATTACACTACATATAATTACTACAGTGACTGCATTCATCGTTATAAAGAATGAATGTTCACAAATTACATAGGTCCATCTTCTGCAAGTAAGCGATTTCTGTATATAATTTACGTGTTACTAACTCGTACAGACGTCTTTACTGTCCACACATGGCATGCAAATATCCTTTCACTGAAGTCGTATGTCTCAATTTGACGAACCGCACATATTCTTGCATGCTATGTTGGATTGGTGTTTCACTTGTTTGTATTCTCACACGTCACGGAGAAGACATCCTTACACTGAGATTCACTGTAGGTAGCACCCGTTAATATCTGATTGAACGGTGGCAATTAATCTTGTTAATGGTCCTGGAGAACTGTATTTCTAGGGCACACAGTTACGTTGATACTGACCGAACGAAATCAAATAATTCCAACCGTAGTTTAATGGGGACTATTCAATCTGGACCAGCCGACTGTTCGAAGACAGAACCAATACTGACTGACTTCTGATTGTTCCTCGATGCCATTCGAAAGTATTGATTTCTTTCCATTGAGGTCATCACAGATGGCACGTCTTATATTTGGTTCCGTATTTTTCCGGTAGACTGCCTCTTTGTGTTTGTACGTCGTGTCCTCAGGTAAATGGAGGCAATATTTTCGATATATTTTGTTTACATTTGACATAGGACACCAATATATTACCACAAGTTTGAAGTGCTCCCTGAATTCCGCGAACACCAAGCATTGCAAATAATTTGCCAGTGATTTATGTTCAATTTTTTTTGTTAGGCGAATTATATTAATAAATGACGTTCTATCATTCACGTATGTTTATTGAGACTGTTTCGTTACATGATACTTATTTATAGTGAGTTAGATTGGGTCATCGTTACGCATGAACCTGCTACGTATTTGCTTCAACATTTACGCTGCATCAATTTTGCAAGAAACAATTCTTGTTGAAATACTATGTAGTTTTAGACGTGTTATGATGTATTACACGCATATAAGCACTATTTGTGTTATATGGGGATTGTGTGAGCGCGTAATATCGTTATTGGTAAGTGGTCGTGGCCGACTTTGCGCATCCTCCACCTCACGACTTTGATGCCTCCGTGCGAATTTATAAAAAGCGATAGCACATAATAGAGTATGAATATCACTAACTTACCTGTGGCATGACGTCCATACAAAATTTCAATAATTTCTGAGCATCCATTCGCTTTTTCGAAAATTCTTGCGCAGGAAGCCATTTTGCACTGATCGAGATTTCCCCGTTTCCGTTGGTTTGGGTTAGATAGGTTAGGTTAGTGGGGTACCTGCGCAGACGTTGTTGCGCAGTGCAGTCATATGACGTGCACATGTGAGGGCATCTTGAGCTCGTTATGGTCAGTTGTAAATTATTAAACACCCAAAAATTCGATTCCGTCACTTTAAAAAGAATATTATATTTTGGGCTTTTTTACAAGGTTATTATTTTGGACACATACATTCAGTAATTGGAAGTACATCAATCACTTATCACTTAAATATGATGTTACTGAATATTTCATTGTGGAAGTATATATGTTGTCACACGAAGTATAATTTATTAAAATATTTATTTAATTTTATATTACACTACATATAATTACTACAGTGACCCCATTCATCGTTATAAAGAATGAATGTTCACAAATTACATAGGTCCATCTTCTACAAGTAAGCGATTTCTGTATATAATTTACGTGTTACTAAGTCGTACAAACGTCTTTACTGAGCACACATGGCATGCAAATATCCTTTCACTGAAGTCGTATGTCTCAATGTGACGAACCGCACATATTCTTGCATGTTATGTTGGATTGGTGTTTCACTTGTTTGTATTCTCACACGTCACGGAGAAGACATCCTTACACTGAGATTCACTGTAGGTAGCACCCATTAATATCTGATTGAACGGTGGCAATTAATCTTGTTAATGGTCCCGAAGAACTGTATTTCCTGAGCTCAAAGTTACGTTGATACTAACCGAACGAAATCAAATAATTCCAACCGTAGTTTAATGGGGACTATTCAATCTGGACCAGCCGACTGTTCCAAGACAGAACCAATACTGACTGACTTATGATTGGTCCTCGATGCCATTCGAAAGTATTGATTTCTTTCCATTGAGTTCATCACAGATGGCACGTCTTATCTTTGGTTCCGTATTTTTCCGGTAGACTGCCTCTTTGTGTTTGTACGTCGTGTCCTCAGGTAAATGTGAGGTAATATTTTCGATATATTTTGTTTACATTTGACATAGGGCACCAATATATTATCACAAGTTTGACGTGCGCCCTGAATTCCGCGAACACCAAGCATTGCAAATAATGTGCCAGTGATTTATGTTCATTTTTTTTTATGCGAATTATATTAATAAATGACGTTCTATCATCACGTATGTTTATTCAGACTGTTTCGTTACATGATACTTATTTATAGTGAGTTATATTGGGTCATCGTTACGCATGAACCTGCTACGTATTTGCGCCAACATTTACACTGCATCAATTTTGCAAGAAACAATTCTTGTGGAAACATTATGTAGTTTTAGACGTGTTATGATGTATTACACGCATATAAGCACTATTTGTGTTATATGGGGATTGTGTGAGCGCGTAATATCGTTATTGGTAAGTGGTCGTGGCCGACTTTGCGCATCCTCCACCTCACGACTTTGATGCTTCCGTGCGAATTTATAAAAAGCGATAGCACATAATAGAGTATGAATATCACTAACTTACCTGTGGCATGACGTCCATACAAAATTTCAATAATTTCTGAGCATCCATTCGCTTTTTCGAAAATTCGTGCGCAGGAAGCCATTTTGCACTGATCGAGATTTCCCCGTTTCCGTTTCCGTTGGTTTGGGTTAGGTTAGGTTAGGTTAGTGCGGCACCTGCGCAGACGGTGTTGCGCAGTGCAGTCATATGACGTGCGCATGTGAGGGCACCTTGAGCTCGTTATGGTGAGTTGTAAATTATTAAACACCCAAAAAATTCGATTCCGTCACTTTAAAAAGAATATTATATTTTGGGCTTCACTTTCATACCTAATTTAAACTTTTTACAAGGTTATTATTTTGGACACATACATTCAGTAATTGCAAGTACGCCAATCACTTATCACTTAAATATGATGTTACTGAATATTTCATTGTGGAAGTATATATGTTGTCACACGAAGTAGAATTTATTAAAATATTTATTTAATTTTATATTACACTACATATAATTAGTACAGTGACCCCATTTATCGTTATAAAGAATGAATGTTCACAAATTACATAGGTCCATCTTCTGCAAGTAAGCGATTTCTGTATATAATTTACGTGATACTAAGTCGTACAAACGTCTTTACTGAGCACACATGGCATGCAAATATCCTTTCACTGAAGTCGTATGTCTGAATGTGACGAACCGCACATTTTCTTGCATCTTATGTTGGATTGGTGTTTCACTTGTTTGTATTCTTACACGTTACGGAGAAGACATCCTTACACTGAGATTCACTGTAGGTAGCACCCGTTAATATCTGATTGAACGGTGGCAATTAATCTTGTTAATGGTCCCGGTGAACTGTATTTCTAGGGCACAAAGTTACGTTGATACTAACCGAACGAAATCAAATAATTCCAACCATAGTTTAATGTTGACTATTCAATCTGGACCAGCCGACTGTTCCAAGACAGAACCAATACTGACTCACTTATGATTGGTCCTCGATGCCATTCGAAAGTATTGATTTCTTTCGATTAAGGTCATCACAGATGGCACGTCTTATCTTTGGTTCCGTATTTTTCCGGTAGACTGCCTCTTTGTGTTTGTACGTCGTGTCCTCAGGTAAATGTGAGGCAATATTTTCGATATATTTTGTTTACATTTGACATAGGACACCAATATATTACCACAAGTGTGACGTGCGCTCCGAATTCCGCGAAGACCAAGCATTGCAAATAATGTGACAGTGATTTATGTTCAGTTTTTTTTGTTATGCGAATTATATTAATAAATGACGTTCTATCATTCACGTATGTTTATTCAGATTGTTTCGTTACATGATACTTATTTATAGTGAGTTAGATTATGTCATCGTTACGCATGAAGCTGCTACGTATTTGCGTCAACATTTACGCTACATCAATTTTGCAAGAAACAATTCTTGTGGAAACATTATGTAGTTTTAGACGTGTTATGATGTATTACACGCATATAAGCACTATTTGTGTTATATGGGGATTGTGTGAGCGCGTAATATCGTTATTGGTAAGTGGTCGTGGCCGACTTTGCGCATCCTCCACCTCACGACTTTGATGCCTCCGTGCGAATTTATAAAAAGCGATAGCACATAATAGAGTATGAATATCACTAACTTAACTGTGGCATGACGTCCATACAAAATTTCAATAATTTCTGAGCATCCATTCGCTTTTACCAAAATTCGTGCGCAGGAATCCATTTTGCACTGATCGAGATTTCCCCGTTTCGGTTGGTTTGGGTTAGGTTAGGTTAGGTTAGTGGGGAACCTGCGCAGACGGTGTTGCGCAGTGCAGTCATATGACGTGCGCATGTGAGGGCACCTTGAGCTCGTTATGGTGAGTTGTAAATTATTAAACACCCAAAAATTCAATTCCGTCATTTTAAAAAGAATATTATATTTTGGGCTTCACTTTCATACCTAATTTAAACTTTTTACAAGGTTATTATTTTGGACACATGCATTCAGTAATTGCAAGTACGCCAATCACTTATCACTTAAATATGATGTTACTGAATATTTCATTGTGGAAGTATATATGTTGTCACACGAAGTAGAATTTATTAAAATATTTATTTAATTTTATATTACACTACATATAATTAGTACAGTGACCCCATTCATCGTTATAAAGAATTAATGTTCACAAATTACATAGGTCCATCTTCTGCAAGTAAGCGATTTCTGTATATAATTTACGTGTTACTAAGTCGTATAAACGTCTTTACTGAGCACACATGGCATGCAAATATCCTTTCACTTAACTCGTATGTCTCAATGTAACGAACCGCACATATTCTTGCATGTTATGTTGGATTGGTGTTTCACTTGTTTATATTCTCACACGTCACGGAGAAGACATCCTTACACTGAGATTCACTGTAGGTAGCACCCGTTAATATCTGATTGAACGGTGGTAATTAATCTTTTTAATGGTCCCGAAGAACTGTATTTCTAGAGCACAAATTTACGTTGATACTGACCGAACGAAATCAAATAATTCCAACCGTAGTTTAATGAGGACTATTCAATCTGGACCAGCCGACTGTTCCAAGACAGAACCAATACTGACTGACTTATGATTGGTCCTCGATGCCAATCGAAAGTATTGATTTCTTTCCATTGAGGTCATCACAGATGGCACGTCTTATCTTTGGTTCCGTATTTTTCCGGTAGACTGCCTCTTTGTGTTTGTATGTCGTGTCCTCAGGTAAATGTGAGGCAATATTTTCGATATATTTTGTTTACATTTGACATAGGACACCAATATATTACCACAAGTTTGACGAGCGCCCCGAATTCCGCGAACTCCAAGCATTGCAAATAATGTGCCAGTGATTTATGTGCATTTTTTTTATGCGAATTATATTAATAAATGACGTTCTATCATTCACGTATGTTTATTCAGATTGTTTCGTTACATGATACTTATTTATAGTGAGTTAGATTGGGTCATCGTTACGCATGAACCTGCTACGTATTTGCGTCAACATTTACGCTACATCAATTTTGCAAGAAACAATTCTTGTGGAAACATTATGTAGTTTTAGACGTGTTATGATGTATTACACGCATATAAGCACTATTTGTGTTATATGGGGATTGTGTGAGCGCGTAATATCGTTATTGGTAAGTGGTCCTATCCGACTTTGCGCATCCTCCACCTCACGACTTTGATGCCTCCGTGCGAGTTTATAAAAAGCGATAGCACATAATAGAGTATGAATATCACTAACTTACCTGTGGCATGACGTCCATACAAAATTTCAATAATTTCGGAGCATCCATTCGCTTTTTCCAAAATTCGTGCGCAGGAATCCATTTTGCACTGATCGAGATTTCCCCGTTTCCGATGGTTTGGGTTAGGTTAGGTTAGGCTAGTGGGGCACCTGCGCAGACGGTGTTGCGCAGTGCAGTCATAAGACGTGCGCATGTGAGGGCACCTTGAGCTCGTTATGGTGAGTTGTAAATTATTAAACACCCAAAAATTCGATTCCGTCACTTTAAAAAGAATATTATATTTTGGGCTTCACTTTCATACCTAATTAAAACTTTTTACAAGGTTATTATTTTGGACACATACATTCAGTAATTACAAGTACGCCAATCACTTATCACTTAAATATGAAGTTACTGAATATTTCATTGTGGAAGTATATATGTTGTCACACGAAGTAGAATTTATTAAAATATTTATTTAATTTTATATTACACTACATATAATTACTACAGTGACCCCATTCATCGTTATAAAAATGAATGTTCACAAATTACATAGGTCCATCTTCTGCAAGTAAGCGATTTCTGTATATAATTTACGTGTTACTGAGTCGTACAAACGTCTTTAGTGAGCACACATGGCATGCAAATATCCTTTCACTGAAGTCGTATGTCTCAATGTGACGAACCGCACATATTCTTGCATGTTATGTTGGATTGGTGTTTCACTTGTTTGTATTCTCACACGTCACGGAGAAGACATCCTTATCCTTACACTGAGATTTACTGTAGGTAGCACCCGTTTATATCTGATTGAACGGTGGCAATTAATCTTGTTAATGGTCCCGAAGAACTGTATTTCTAGAGCACAAAGTTACGTTGATACTGACCGAACGAAATCAAATAATTCCAACCGTAGTTTAATGGGGACTATTCAACCTGGACCAGCGACTGTTCCAAGACAGAACCAATACTGACTGACTTATGATTGGTCCTCGATGCCATTCGAAAGTATTGATTTCTTTCCATTGAGGTCATCACAGATGGCACGTCTTATTTTTGGTTCCGTATTTTTCCGGTAGACTGCCTCTTTGTGTTTGTACGTCGTGTCCTCAGGTAAATGTGAGGCAATATTTTCGATATGTTTTGTTTACATTTGACATAGGACACCAATATATTACCACAAGTGTGACGTGCGCTCCGAATTCCGCGAAGACCAAGCATTGCAAATAATGTGACAGTGATTTATGTTCAGTTTTTTTTTGTTATGCGAATTATATTAATAAATGACGTTCTATCATTCACGTATGTTTATTCAGATTGTTTCGTTACATGATACTTATTTATAGTGAGTTAGATTATGTCATCGTTACGCATGAAGCTGCTACGTATTTGCGTCAACATTTACGCTACATCAATTTTGCAAGAAACAATTCTTGTGGAAACATTATGTAGTTTTAGACGTGTTATGATGTATTACACGCATATAAGCACTATTTGTGTTATATGGGGATTGTGTGAGCGCGTAATATCGTTATTGGTAAGTGGTCGTGGCCGACTTTGCGCATCCTCCACCTCACGACTTTGATGCCTCCGTGCGAATTTATAAAAAGCGATAGCACATAATAGAGTATGAATATCACTAACTTACCTGTGGCATGACGTCCATACAAAATTTCAATAATTTCTGAGAATCCATTCGCTTTTTCCAAATTTCGTGCGCAGGAAGCCATTTTGCACTGATCGAGATTTCCCCGTTTTGGTTGGTTTGAGTTAGGTTAGGTTAGGTTAGTGGGGCACCTGCGCAGACGGTGTTGCGCAGTGCAGTCATATTTCTTGCGCATGTGAGGGCACCTAGAGCTCGTTATGGTCAGTTGTAAATTTTTAAACACCCAAAAATTCGATTCCGTCACTTTAAAAAGAATATTATATTCTGGGCTTCACTTTCATACCTAATTTAAACTTTTTACAAGGTTATTATTTTGGACACATACATTGAGTATTTGCAAGTACGCCAATCACTTATCACTTAAATATGATGTTACTGAATATTTCATTGTGGAAGTATACATGTTGTCACACGAAGTAGAATTTATTAAAATATTTATTTAATTTTATATTACACTACATATAATTACTACAGTGACCCCATTCTTCGTTATAAAGAATGAATGTTCACAAATTACATAGGTCCAGCTTCTGCAAGTAAGCGATTTCTGTATATAATTTACGTGTTACTAAGTCGTACAAACGTCTTTACTGAACACACATGGCATGCAAATATCCTTTCACTGAAGTCGTGTGTCTCAATGTGACGAACCGCACATATTCTTGCATGTTATGTTGGATTGGTGTTTCACTTGTTTTTAATTCTCACACGTCACGGGGAAGACATCTTTACACTGAGATTCACTGTAGGTAGCACCCGTTAATACCTGATTGAACGGTGGCAATTAATATTGTTAATGGTCCCGAATAACTGTATTTCTAGAGCACAAAGTTACGTTGATACTGAATGAACGAAATCAAATAATTCCAACCGTAGGTTGATGTCGACTATTCAATCAGGACCAGCCGACTGTTCCAAGACAGAACCAATACTGACTGACTTATGATTGGTCCTCGATGCCATTCGAAAGTATTGATTTCTTTCCATTGAGGTCTTCACAGGTGGCACGTCTTATCTTTTGTTCCGTATTTTTCCGGTAGACTGCCTCTTTGTGTTTGTACGTCGTGTCCTCAGGTAAATGGAGGCAATATTTTCGATATATTTTGTTTACATTTGACATATGACACCAATATATTACCACAATTTTGACGTGCGCCCCGAATTCCGCGAACACCAAGCATTGCAAATAATGTGCCACTGATTTATATTCAGTTTTTTTTGTGAGGCAAGTTATATTTATATATGACGTACTATCATTCTCGTATGTTTATTCCGATTGCTTCGTTACATGATACTTATTTATAGTGAGTTAGATTGGGTCATCGCTACGCATGAACCTGCTACGTATTTGCGTCAACATCTACACTACATCAATTTTGCAAGAAACAATTCTTGTGGAAACATTATGTAGTTTTAGACTTGTTATGATGTATTACACGCATATAAGCAATATTTGTGTTATATGGGGATTGTGTGAGCGCGTAATATCGTTATTGGTAAGTGGTCGTGGCCGACTTTGCGCATCCTCCACCTCACGACTTTGATGCCTTCTTGCGACTTTATAAAAAGCGATAAGACATAATATAGTATTAATATCACTAACGTACCTGTGGCATAGGTCCAGCTTATGCAGATAAGCGATATCTGTATATAATTTATGTGTTACTAAGTCGTACAAACGTCTTTACTGAGCCCACATGGCATGGAAATGTCCTTTCACTGAAGTCGTATGTCTCAATTTGACGAACCGCACATATTCTTGCATGTTATGTTGGATTGGTGTTTCACTTGTTTGTATTCTCACACGTCACGGAGAAGACATCCTTACACTGAGATTCACTGTAGGTAGCACCATTTAATATCTGATTGAAAGGTGACAATTAATCTTGTTAATGGTCTCGAAGAACTGTATTTCCAGAGCACAAAGTTACGTTGATACTGACCGAACGATATCAAATAATTCCAACCGTATTTTAATGGCGACTATACAATCTGGACCATCCGACTGTTCTAAGATAGAACCAATGCAGACTGACTTTTTTTTTTCCAGGATGCCATTCGAAAGTATTGATTTCTTTCCATTGTGGTCTTCACAGATGGCACATCTTTTCTTTGGTTCCGTATTTTTCCGTTAGAGTGCGTCTGTGTGTTTGTACGTCGTATCCTCGAGTAAATGTGAGGCAATATTTTCAATATGTTTTGTTGACATTTGACATAGGACACCAATATGTTTCCGCAAGTTTGACGTGCGCCCCGAATTCAGCGCCCACCAAGCATTGCAAATAATGTACCAGAGATTTATGTTCAGTTTTTTGACGTAAATACGTCTATATTTTAGGGTCAGTGTCATTCGGCATAAAGTGGAACGAAAAAGTGAAAGGAAAAAGTGTAAGTGCATTATGTTACCTTGGAAACGTCAGTTGTTTACTCGGCATAATTGGTACCTAGGAAACGTCATATACTGAAGTAGTCCTAGTTAGTTATTATTACAAATATGATAGCGATAATAATTTATTTTGGTGTGCCGCATCACCATCGAAATGGTAATGATGGTGGTCACAATGACGATAATAACAGTGCATTTTACAGTTGCTTTCAACTTATTTATTTATTTTTATTTTGCGACCTTGCAATTGTTTCAGATTATCTCTTTGTTGTTCCGGAAAATGCTATTTCTGTTTAATTCGACCTTTTCACAGATTATCAATGGCAGCTTCAAATTATAAGGTTTTAATTATTAACGAATTGTAAAGGAGGTGGAGGAAAAAATCGTGGCCTACTTCAAAACAGATTACTAAACAGCTAAATCGCAAGTAGCCGTTGTTAGTTTTGTCGGTGGTTAGGCCGAAATTTGAAACTAAGTTCTCCAGAACACAATTCATAATTACCGACTAGGCTTCTGCGACGTTTCGTGCAGTTGCAGTGATTTGGTTCGACCCTGTGACTGACTATCTGTGCTCAAACGTGGCACACTGACAGGGGAATTAAGTTAGAATTCATTGGTTTTTCTTATTTAGTTTCAATTATAATTTATGTATAATGCTGTCAGTACCTAATACTATGTGTCGTCGAAAGATAGGGCACTGAATGAACAATGAATGAAAAAGTATATGAAAGGAGGCGGTCGTGGACTATTTTAAGCTACTGTGACGCAGTTTGTCTGGAGGGATAAGCATCAGTCAAGAATAACCGAGATAATAATCCGACATTCCGAAGCGAGACTGATAACCACTCGGACACGACTTCCGGTTTTATTGTTGGATTATAAACCTACATTAGCCAAAAACACCAAATACAGATTTGTGGGAATGTAAGTCTGCAAAATGGGGAAATAGGTTTTACGAGATACATATGTCCACAACTCATCCAATCTGTGAGCACTTTACTAGACAATACAAACCTTTTATATAAACTTTAAAGTAAAATGATGGTGCTACTTGGCTGGAAACTTTGAATAGAAAATGTTACTTCAGTACGATCGGTAAGCATGTTATTTTAAATATGTACTTGAGTATTTGGTTTGCTGTCCGCATAAATGCCACCTTGTGTGCATTTGACTATGCTACTAGCCGTATCTACAGTGAAGACTGCCGTCAGCTCACTTCTCGTTACGTCATTGCAACTACTCGTGTTTCTAACTGTATATAAAAGTTTGGAAGCTGAGTTACTTACCCTTCACTCCGAAGTGGATATTGTAAAGTGAAAGACATTTATATATCGCTCCTGATTATAATTTTGCCTATTTTTATAAAGGCAGTGAAATACTATCTTTTGTTTCCCCCAGAGTCAGTTCACGATATGTTATAAATATTAAAATCAGATTCCGAAGCCATTCCTTTTCATAAAACCTCAATTTAAAATTAATACGTCTTTAATTAAACTCGTTTACGAATCTAATTGAAATCATTGAAGCAAATGGTTTTCTATACAACAGACATTATTATACACACCAACACAACTACCACCGTCTTTGCAGAGGATAATTTATATGGAATTTTCCATAAGGCTCAAAATCACTTGCCACGGTAAAAGGGAAGCATAGGATGGTGGGATTTGTGGTGTAGTAGTGGTACACACAAAAGCTTTTCCTGTGCACAAGATATACGCTCCGAAAAGTCCATTGAGTAAAAGGCAATTATGGGCCCTATTGTTGTACGTCGGTTATTGTATAACACAACACGGGGACGGGCTGTTGGATCACCGTGGCGCGAGGTACTCTGATGTCGAACAGAAGGTAGGGCAGCTGCGCGAAGCGGACGTAACGTGCGAGCTCTCGCAGACGACTCGCAGCTGGCTTCTAGCTGTTTGTGTTTCGCTAGGTGTTCGACGATGTGGTGGCCTTTGATTTTGTTAGACGTGATACGTGTTGTAGTGATTATCGTTTGTGAAAGTTGAATTTTGTGTGATTGGAATATTCATTTTATCATTATTCTAAACCAGAAGCCAAATGCGGATAATCGAAGGTCAGTGACAACTTTGCATCGATACCTAAGTGATCTGTAATGCACTGCCCTTCATAGTCACTATTATTCATTAATAGACACATTTTACTGTTTCGTTCTATGCAGTTATCCTTCATTATACGTATTTTTGATTAACATTAGACCATACGATATTTTCAGTTATCAGTAAATTGCCAGTCTGATATTAACGGTATACAAAATGCATCACGTTAACAATTACGTTTAGATTTTATTCTTTAAAACTTGCATTTTTCTACGAAAACTTCATCACTTCAAGAATAACGCCTGCTCCATTAGCAACAAAATAAAAAAATAGTTGCTCACAGCGATAGTTACTTTCAAATACTGATGACAAAGAAAAAACATGTTCTCTGATATCAGGGAAATATTTTTTTTCATAATTTACTGCATTTGGTTCTTAGGCCCCTGACATTTTGATAAAATATATCAAAATCACAGTTGTCAAGAGCCGCCTCCAGGCACAGGAGCCACACTGGCCGTAGGCAGAGCATCTGACTCCGATGACCTGACAGGCGCGCTCGAGGAGTAAACCTGCTCAGAAGTAAGTCTGCCGTAAAAAAGGAGCAATAAGGCACCCGTTTGGCCACACGCCAGTATTATTAATTAATGGAAACTCGTCTTCGTTGACAGAAACATGAAAGGAAGAATAACTGCTAAATTTTGTTTTAAGCCTGGTGCACACCAAATTCTTAATGCGTAATTGCTCCTTTAATGAAGTCTCAATATCTGAAGTCGTGACCTCAGGACTAAACCTTGAAACGAACAGGGCCTTAGACCTCTCTTTCTTAGAGATTACAGGCAGAGTTTCGGACCCCAATTAAGGGCTGTCTACGCTGTTTTGTTGTGTTGACCACCGGGGTACCTGGGTTGGGCTTCCTTTTACGGTTCACCGTAATAAAGCCCTCGGTGTCTACCTGCGTTGGGGTCTCCGTAGATTGTAAACCCGTGAGTGCGACGTCCTTGTAGGATTTAACGCCCACGTCAGCAGCACAGGCCAAATATTCGTTGTCCTTGCGCAGCTGCTGCACATCCTCAGAAAGTTTGAGGACCAACTGGACCAAGGTTTCCACAAGATTGCTAGCTCCATTGAGCCTCACCATCTCCAACTTTTCAGCGAGAGAGTCGTAACCCCCAAAGTCTGGCAGGATCGGTTCCTTTACAGGAGACACTACCTTCTTTGCAATCTCCGAGGCAGAGGCAGAACGCAAGATCCTAGGCGGTGTGTTTATACCACTAACGCCTCGAAGTGCCTTTACACACTTTCTGAACTTGTAGGTGGAAACACCATCAGAAAAGAGGAATTAATATTCCACCTCACTCATTTTCAAGCAATTGATATGAAAACGCGAAGCACACGGCCCACAACATCTAATATGCTTTTGCTTTCCGTAGAAAGCCTTCTTGCACACCTCGCAAGTATCCTTGCTAGCCGTCATTGCGGCGGAAGGCAGCAGGTAGTAGATTTCTGTACAACTGCACCACGTTGTAAACACACAGCACGGAGCACTAGCAAGACACGTCCGCTCACTACGAAGGCTGTCCTAAAGCAATAATAATAACAATAAAATAAGGGTGTCCTAACAATTATTTATTTTAATCCGTCTTATCACAATATTTAAAATTTCTTATAATTAAGATAATAAAATATCATTGATGTTCCATATCGATTGATGGATTTACATCTTGGAACATTTTACACAACATGTTTCAGTTTTTATAAAACCATCATCAGGTGTAAAATATCTACGAACTTAAAACTCAACCTGATGATGGTTTTATAAAAACTGAAACATGTTGTGTAAAATGTTCCAAGATGTAAATCGATCAATCGATATGGAACATCAATGATATTTTATTATCTTAATTATAAGAAATGTTAAATATTGTGATAAGACGGATTAAAATAAATAATTGTTATAATATTCACAATATGACGCAATTACACTATCTTAAGGGTGTCCTAGTTGACTTGCGTTCGAACCATTTGACCGCCAAAGACGAAGCTGACACAACGCGTGGATTGTATTTCTGTTTCAAATGAAATGTGCATGCACACTTCGGTACTGATTTGTGTACCTGTTCGCGATAGTTGATGGCTTTTACCGATTCAAAATAAACTCCGAACTACTGAGTCATTAAGATATTTGGTGGGGGATAGACCCATCGCAAAATGTTTGCCTTCTCAGAACGCTGTTACAAGACGGTATGTACTATTGCTCCGTAATGTAACTTGTATTTGTCTAATTCAATGTTTCTCAACTTTTCTGATGCCTCAAACCGCTTTACCTCTCAACCTTTCTGGTACCGCGGACCCCTCCCACACTGATACGTCATGATCACCGTTTCAGGAAATCGGGCACGGAGTTATTGTTTGAGAAACCAAGCTGCATTTGACAGCTGTAGTGGCTCCATACCAGGGGGTTGCTAATCTTTTTCGTTGAGGGCAATTATGTGGATATGCTATTACACACTTACACAAAACTGCCCCTAGTTTAAAAGCATTGCTTTGTACGATTAAGGTGCCATCGATTTTCCTTAGCTTTTAAACATACCTCAGACACAAGAAACCGCATTGACAACTCCTGTTTATGTAAATGTTCTGGCGGGCACCTGGATGACCGCGGACGTACGGTCGGCGATCGTCTTCACAAACCTTTACAACCACGATGGGAAACAATTAAGCTCACTGCTCCTTCTAATCTGCGGGACCGCTCCACCTGCTACAGCCTAACTGGTTTATGTGTGGAGAACTCTCTGCATGAAGCTGATGCAATTACTCACATTTACCACTCATGTGGGTTAAATGTCTCTATCAAGATTGTTTAATTAGTGCAAAAAGAATCAACGAATTGGACCGTCTCATCGTCGGGCGTGCAAGTAACAGCATAACTGGAAAGGGCGGGGCCATGAACATTTATCCAGGTCCGAGATGACCGTTCACATAGATTTAATGGACTCTTGAAATTTCCAGGCTTTCTGCCCCATGAATTTTGTTTGACAGGGCTGACCAAAGCAGTATTTGTAGCGAAAAATAACACAGATGAAAAGAGAACGGGATGTTGGTTGGAATAATAGAGTTCGAGATCTTATCAGAGAACATTTTAAGATACAGTTATCGTACAGTAAGTGAACAGCGCCATTTTTATTAAGATATTGTAATTGCGTCATATTGTGAATATTATAACAATTATTTATTTTAATCCGTCTTATCACAATATTTAACATTTCTTATAATTAAGATAATAAAATATCATTGATGTTCCATATCGATTGATCCAAAATGTAAATGTAAATCGATCAATCGATATGGAACATCAATGATATTTTATTATCTTAATTATAAGAAATTTTAAATATTGTGATCAGACGGATTAAAATAAATAATTGCCATTTTTATTATAACTGTGGATAGTGAAATCCTGGTGCTAGGCGGAAGCGATCTTCTGTATAAGAAAACTCAGTTTAATAAATGACTGCGTAATAATCAGCAGTCTCTAGGCATAGCTTTTTCCAGTAAAATATAGCCCACCTGTTATTATTTAACTTATACGCAAATGACAATATGTAAATCTGGTTTTGGACTTATTTTCTTGGAATCTCATCGCATTTGTTGTTTTTTTCTTCTGCTTTCATCCATCTGTCCACTTATCCCATTGCAGACTGTGTAATGTTTTGTGTCTGCTCTGCACAGAGAAATCACGTTTTCTTTGAAGCGCGTACTTTATCAAAGTAACAGGCCTATTTATTTCAATTCATACCTTGCAAATGATTAACACTATTTGTTGAAATACCACCCTGAAACTAGTTCAGACGGATGGATTAATCACATCACCTCAGAGCCGACTAGGCAGGTTCGTCCCGTATCTGCCTTCACTCATTAATCATGCGTAATTATGCTTTCATCAACATTTCTATGGCCGGTAATTAGCTTTATTTTACCACAGCTGGAAGAATCGTTGTTTTACATCTAGCGTTTTTTAAAAACTTTTCCATAAGTTGATATAATTGCGTCATATTGTGAATTAAAATTTAATTATTCGTGTTTTTTCCGTCTAATCACAATTGTATATAAATAAAATTTATAAATAAAATTTATACATAAGATATTGAAATATCATTTACATATTTGGTACATCTTTTTACTACATGTTTCGGTGACATTGAACCATCTTCAGTTGTAAAGTTAAAAGTTAAAAATTATAATCTTATAAACTAAAACTTAATTACTGTTGTGTAATTTCTGATGATGTTTACTTCCAAATTCATTGGAGTGAGGGTATATTTTGAAGTGATAGTGGTTCAACATTGGCCTGTAACGTAAATAATTTAAAATATTTTTTTAAATATTACTGAACTTGAAAGAACGAGTATAGAAGACAAAATGTAATAAGGTAAAAATAAATAAATAAATAATGGAAGGTAAAATGTAAAAATGAACATACCGAGGAAGAGCGTGGATATGTCTTGAAGGTATTCAGAAGTACTAACGTATCAGAGGAGAACTGGATCAATACTGATCCCTTATAGAGAGAGTAGGTGAAAGGTGGTTGTTGGGATTGGGGTCAAGCGTCTGAAGGACATTGAAGATGGGGTTATTAAGGTATATGTTATTATCGTTTAGGGAAATGTTTTGTTTAAATGTTTGTTGTATATAATATTTTTCTATTGTATCTCTATGTCTTTTATTTTGTACTATTTTTAGTTTTATTTGTAGTTCTGGATCTACTCCGAGTGCTGTCTGACTGCTGGATATACACGAATCAGATATTCTGAAACCAGGGTAATCACTGGTGCAGCTGAGAGGAGCTTGTAATGGAGATATCTCAGGAAGGCGTTGGCCAGGGGACTGAGGAGGGCGACACGGCCCAAGCTGCAGGTTGCGACAGTAAAGACGAAATGCTGACTCAGCCACCGGTACAGGAGACGTCACCAACCTCACCGTCCTCAGAAAGAAAATTTGAGTATTCGTCGGAACGAATGTTACTGACTCAAGCTAGACGTAAAGTATTCAAGAACTTCCGTAGAAAGCACAACATAATTCATGCGGTTCCCTCTTCAGCTACTGCATTCGAGGAAACGGACGCTCCCACTGACTTAGCAACAGAAACTGGTACATTCACTGTAGTTGCCACTGACTCGACTTCCTTGGCATCTCGCACTATCCATGGCACGTATACAACCACTTATCCTTCTTCTTCTAAAGCAAAGGACCCTTCAATCGTCAAAACAATCACTGATATTTCTACTGCCATAGCAAAGAAGGATCTTATCATTACCACAGCAGCTACTGACATTCCTACTGCCGCAGCAAAGAAGGATCTTATCATTACCACAGCAGCTACTGACATTCCTACTGCCACAGCAAAGAAGGATCTTATCATTACCACAGCAGCTACTGACATTCCTACTGCCGCAGCAAAGAAGGATCTTATCATTACCACAGCAGCTACTGACATTCCTACTGCCACAGCAAAGAAGGATCTTATCATTACCACAGCAGCTACTGACATTCCTACTGCCGCAGCAAAGAAGGATCTTATCATTACCACAGCAGCTACTGACATTCCTACTGCCGCAGCAAAGAAGGATCTTATCATTACCACAGCAGCTACTGACATTCCTACTGCCGCAGCAAAGAAGGATCTTATCATTACCACAGCAGCTACTGACATTCCTACTGCCGCAGCAAAGAAGGATCTTATCATTACCACAGCAGCTACTGACATTCCTACTGCCGCAGCAAAGAAGGATCTTATCATTACCACAGCAGCTACTGACATTCCTACTGCCACAGCAAAGAAGGATCTTATCATTACCACAACAGCTACTGACATTCCTACTGCCGCAGCAAATAAGGATCTTATCATTACCACAGCAGCTACTGACATTTCTACTGCCACAGCAAAGAAGGATCTTATCATTACCACAGCAGCTACTGACATTCCTACTGCCGCAGCAAAGAAGGATCTTATCATTACCACAGCAGCTACTGACATTTCTACTGCCGCAACAAAGAAGGATCTTATCATTACCACAGCAGCTACTGACATTCATACTGCCGCAGCAAAGAAGGATCTTATCATTACCACAGCAGCTACTGACATTCATACTGCCGCAGCAAAGAAGGATCTTATCATTACCACAGCAGCTACTGACATTCCTACTGCCGCAGCAAAGAAGGATCCATTCATTGTCACATGTGCTGATACGTCTATTGCCACAGCAGAGATTGAACCTTTCATAACAGCTACTGGTATTTTTACTGCCAGAACAGAGACCGATCCTTTAATTGCCACAACTACCGACATTCATACCGCCAGGACAATTGCCTCGACTTCCGCAGATGCTCGTGCTACTGCTGGCATTGAAACTTTCATTGCACCAAATCCTACCGATCACCTCAGTGCCACAACGGCCACGGGACCTTCCACTGGAACAACCGCTGGGTTTTCAAACGCCTCAACTCAGACCACCGCTGCAGTTATCACGAAAAATGACACGTCCACAGACGACTCCTCCACCTCCGAGGACACTGACACTTCCTATTCCACCGACACTTCTACGGACGCCGACACTTCTACATACACTGGTCATGTACGTAAATACAAACACAGTTTATTAAGAAAGTTCATTGAGGCAAGGAAAAAGCCCCCTCAACATAAGCCAATTCCTGCCTCAGAAGATGAACTATTTGAATTCTTGGAATCTGATGACTGACAGAGATCAGTTTGAAACTTAAATACGAGGCTCGTCCACAAAGTAAGTTTCCCTGGGGCCGTTTACAGAAACAAAACACAATTTCATGGAAATATTTATTGCAACAGATACAGCAAGTGTCCAGCTATTTTTCAACATATTCGCCACCGGAATTGAGACATTTGTCATACCGTAGGACCAACTTTTGAATACCTGTGTCGTAGAAGTCTGCCGCCTGGGATTGGAACCACTGTGTGACAACCATCTCCGCCTCTCTGTCATTCTCAAAACGCTGACGCTGACCGGACAGGAATTTCTTGAGGTGTAGGAAAAGATGGAAATCACTGGGAGCGAGGTCCGGGCTGTAGGGTGAATGATTAACACCTCCCAGCTGAACTCCTGCAGGAGACTTGCTGTCCGTCGAGCCGTGTGCAGCCTAGCGTTATCACTGACCGCACTTCACAGTCGGCGGGAGCTGGAATAAGAACCTCCATCTTCAACAGCTGCAACGATGCTAATGTGAGAACGCGGGAAGTACCGTTAGTGCATGCGCCATGCTACGTCATTGCTATATCACGTACGCACAGTCGCTTCGCGCAATATAAGGTTTGCTAGCTGTGGGACGAGTGGGAAACCTACTTTATGGACGCGCCTCGTATCATCTTCACGTATTCTTTGATCCCGCGGAACAGGGCTAGGTTACCTGCAAGAAGTTCCCATACTCCCATCCCACCCATTCAGAAATTAGATCACGTTAATTCATTTACCAAAGAAGCTGCAAATTAAGCTGGATAAATTTACGCGATCCATTTTTTTTCGTCGCCTGTGACAAGTCAGCGAATGTGAATGAGGGAAACGCACCGAAATTAAGAGTGGCTGACTTCAAAATACTTTACCACATGAAACTTAAAGAAAGAAAGAAAGAAAGAAAAAACATTTTATAAATTAATATAAGAACAGAGCCATTAGATATTACAATATACGCGTATAGTTTTTAGTATTAAGCTAAGAATTCTGAGTGCTGAAAAACAGGATTTTAGCTATCCTAACAGACTTCTATTAGTTCTGTAATAATTCTTTAAAACATTAAATATATTTTAGTTTTTATTATTTCAAAGAAAACTGACAGTTGAATACATGTTCATAACAAAATGTAAAGAGTGAAATAACTAGATATAAGTCAAGCAGAATGAATAACAAACTTGTAAGGGTTTATGTTGCTGTGTTACCTGAAACAAATTTTGTCAAATTGGCTTTTATTGTATAAAAATGTCACAAAATATTCTGTAATAATTTTTAATAAACTGTCTATTGCAAATAAAAAAAATAAAAAATAAATAAATAAAATTAAAAATAGTACAAAATATTATATACAACAAACATTTAAACAAAACATTTCCCTAAACGATAATAACATATACCTTAATAACCCCATCTTCAATGTCCTTCAGACCCTTGACCCCAACCCCAACAACCGCCTTTCACCTACTCTCTCTATAAGGGATCAGTATTGATCCAGTTCTCCTCGGATACGTTAGTACTTCTGAATACCTTCAAGACATATCCACGCTCTTCCTCGGTATGTTCATTTTTACATTTTACCTTCCATTATTTATTTATTTATTTTTACCTTATTGCATTTTGTCTTCTATACTCGTTCTTTCAAGTTCAGTAATATTTAAAAAAATATTTTAAATTATTTACGTTACAGGCCAATATTGAAACACTATCACTTCAAAATATACCCTCACTCCAATGAATTTTGAAGTAAACATCATCAGAAGTTACACAACAACAGTAATTAAGTTTTAGTTTATGATATTATAATTTTTAACTTTTAACTTTACACCTGAAGATGGTTCAATGTAACTGAAACATGTAGTACAAAGATGTACCAAATATGTAAATGATATTTTAATATCTTATGTATAAATTTTATTTATATACAATTGTGATTAGACGGAAAAAACACGAATAATTAAAAACTTTTCCAGTTGGCTTTCAGCGACTAACTGGTACGTGCTAAACATTACTTCATCTTGTATTCCTTTGGCTATTTTCAGTGCTGAGAAGTTGGGACGCGAGGTTAATCACATACACCGTTCTTATCTACACAACAAAACCTTCATTTAGAAATAACATTTGTTTTTTCCATCGAAAGGCATATTTTTAAGATACAAAAACCTACAGTTTGGAGATAGAAAATATATTCTTACACACCACAGAAAAACTACATTTAATGGGCACTTTCGTATACAGGACAGCAAACTACTGAACACAGGCACTGCTTACACCTGACAAGGACCTCTGAAACGTTGTTAAATTTCTACCAGACTACACGGCGCTACAACCCACAAGACAGTTATCTTAGTTTCTTTTGTAATTTGCTTTATATTTTATTATTGTCTACTTACGTCTCTTCTCGTCCCATGAATATTGATCGTACTGCATCTTTAAATTTACAGCTTTAATTGAACCTTTCCGTGTGTATTTTTAGATCTACAGACGGAAATTATTTATTAATTTATATATTATAATCTGAGACGTTGTTTGGACTTCAGTTTGTTCACTTACCCCTAAGAAAAACAAAGGTTTAACAGGCCACTCATGATTTGATTATGTCCACGGAATGGTGTGTATTACCTGCACATTTGTGTTTATTGCTACGTGGCGTAATAGAAACAATCTTCTTTGGCATCCCATAACAAGGATACGTTTTGTGTTAAGCACTTGTGCACAAAGTACTGTTGTAAAATTTTAAATAAGCAATCATCTAGGGTCTAGGAACGGATTAATCCATTTTACATTAATAACTATGGGGAAAATTGTTTCGGTTTACCTTCAGGAACGAATTAAGTTCGTGAACAGAGGTTTGACTGTACTGCTTTTTTTGAATCCTTCAAATTTCGAAATTAATGTAGTTAAAACTTTACATGTAATTGTACTTGTTATAGGGACATAAGTAATTTGCACAGGTTACCTGTTGACGTCGTGATCGACCCTGTCACTTTAGAGGCAGACATGTTCCACGCTTGCAAACTGTCGTAAATAATTTCTGACGAATTTAGAATCTCAGAGAGGGCATTAAATTGCTGAAGGGACCTAAACTCATTCAGTTATGTTTATTTTGAGAATGTGAATTTAGATGTGATTTATTCTATGCGCGAAACATCACTTGCGATTGTGCCGCGCTCTTGCTTTGAAGATCTCACTCTCTGTCTTATCACCTTAAATATTGTTTTGGTTTAATTCTGTAAATTTGGGCGTCTCGTTGGGTATTTCCGCACACGTAGACACTACTATGTAAATATGGACAAACGTGTGTATGCATAAATAAAGCACACTTGAAGTGGTCGTGGTCGATTTCACGGTTATCCGCCTCGCGAATTTGGTGTCTCCGTGCGGCTTTACTACAATATTTATGACATAATGGAGTATGAATTCTATTAACTTACACGTGGCATGACGTCCATTCAAAATGTCAGGAATTTCTGACCATCCTTTCAATATTTGTGAAAATGATGCGCAGGATTCCGATTTCTGCTGACTCAGCATACCCCGTCCTGGATGTTTTAGGTTATGTTAGGTTAGTGGGTATATGCGCAGAAGGAGTTGCGCAGTGGCATCACGGAAGGTGTCCCGTTCTGGTCTCCGTGCGATCGTGATTATTTTTTGCGTAAATTTAAATTACTCTTTTATCTGAATCCTTCAAACTTCGAAATTAATGTAGTTAGAACTTCACATGTAATTGTACTTGTTATAGGGACATAAGTAATTTGCACGTCGTGAGAGACCCTGTCACTTTAGACGCAGACATGTTGGTTGGTATGTAGACTTCTGTTGTCGACACAGAAAAAAAGATAGGAAGTGTCGGACACTGCCGCAGTTATTTTCGTGAAAACGTCAATCGTGTATAGTATATTGAAATTAAACAAAATTTTTGTTTTTAATCGTTTAATTCATTTGCAACTTACATTTATTGAATACAGGGTAGTGGTATGACAAGTAGGATACATATGGCTTTGAAATTATTTGAATACCTCTTGCAAATGTCAAATCTATACAAGTTTTCCCCTTGCGTGGTTGGTTTGTCCAAATCATTCACTAGTTCAAGTTTAAAGAATTTCTGAAGGTATGCACGTAAGAGTTCTAAATTTTCGTCACTAGTGTTGAAATCGCCCATCAATACGAGCGGTATGTCACTATTATATTCTAGTTCGAATGACTCTGCGTATTCACTGTATTGTATCAATTGGCTTATGATGAGCAGCTTGATGACATTATAAGAGAGTCCAGGGTGTATATAGATGCTTGCCAAAATTTTCACTTTCATCTAATAAACAAAACAAAAATTCAAAATTTCATCTATCGAACTATACCTTTCTATTACATATGAAGAAAAAAATCATAAATGTTCTTTTATATTATTTTTTCTTAACGAAAATATTAGTTAATAATTAATAGTTTAACTTAGGGATATTGTAAATATAATCATTTTTATAAATGATTATTTCTTAATTGGTACACATCCATACTTGACCCAGGCTCGTCAGATGCCGCCTGAGTAGTCCGAGCGCGCTTACGTTGCCTATATTCGCGGCAGTACTGCGCGTTGGTTTTGGGTCCGGGCCCGGCGTTTTCGGTGTCATTCTCTTTCGAATTTTGTACTCTTCGCATTCGTGCCCGATTTTTGTAATTCTGGTTGTACTTTGCCCTCATATATCGCGACATTTTAAGAAAATCGGGAAATTTTCAAACTTTTTCAAATTCACAGCCTCGTATCTTTTTGAGTTTTTGAGATACACATTTGGAGACCAGGATGAGTTGTAACATATACACTCCTCTTCAAAACAACACTTGGTTCACTCGGATCGGATAATTAGTCTCTGAGATATGATCCCGTTTATGGACACGTGTCGAATCCGGAAAGTCGAAAATCGTGGGTTCAATTTGCGCGTGCGCAGTTCGCGATGTCCGGCCGCCACGAATGTCGGAGCGGTACTGGCACAAACTTTTATCCTTCCCCTTTAAAACGAGACTAAGATGGCGGAGCTATGTCTATTTTTAGCCGAGTTATTGAAGTTTGAAATTACTTCGACAGAAACTGTCGCTCATTTGGGCGCGATTGCCTCCCCACACCCGGCATTGATTTTAAAGACGTTTTCACGTCAAAAATATGCTTTTATTTTACACTTCATTCAGAAATGACAACCATCACATTCCTCGTCATGGAGAATATAAATATATGCACATTATTTATGTTTACACGCTCATAGCTTCCGTGTTTCAAGGAAGGCTTGATTGATGAGATTTACGTGTAACTAACGGAAACCTAACACTCCATGTTGTTTACGTCACTGGAAACGTCCTACTTCACTCAAAAACACTGTTGGATGCACACGATAGTTTCCGACGTAACGCAGCATATTAATGTTTCCGAAGATCTCTGTTCTTTGAGCACCTCAAGTGTCTTTAATACGGTCCTGCGAAATCGTGTAGTTCGAAACGAATATCAGTAGCAACCTTTCACTCACGTACTGAAAACCGGTCACCTCCGTGAGAAAATCAATACTGGCAGACGATGACGTGCAGACCCTCGACATTGATATGCTGGGATTCAAGAAGTGATGCGCGCGGTTATATAGAGGTCGTTGCAATCGAGCTTCGGAAGCTATGGTTCTGTGCTGGATCCGGTAGGTTGCGTCAGTGTTTGAGTTCTGCATATCCTTGGGTATCTACGTAGAAGATTGTTCGATATATGAAGTTGTATCTGCTCGCCATCTCGTTGTTCTGGATAGGAATGTCGTTTTACGTACTTCGTGTTCCACACTTGCCAACTGTCGTAAATAATTTCTGAAAAAATTCGAATTTAGAATCTCAGAGAGGGCATTAAATTGCTGAAGGGACCTAAACTCATTCAGTTATGTTTATTTTAAGAATGTGTATTTAGATGTGACTTATTATATGCGCCAAACTTCACGTGCGAGTGTGCCGCGCTCTTGCTTTGAAGATCTCACTCTCTGTCTTATCACCTTAAATATTGTTTTGGTTTAATTCTGTAAATTTGTGCGTCTCGTTGGGTATTTCCGCACATGTACACACTACTAAGTAAATATGGGCAAACGTGTGTATGCATAAATAAATCACATTTGAAGTGGTCGTGGCCGATTTCACGGTGCTCCAACTCGCGACTTTGTTGTCTCCGTGCGGCTTTACTACAATATTTATGGCATAATGGAGTATAAATTTTATTAACTTACACTTGGCATGACGTACATTCAAAATGTCAGGAATTTCTGACCATCCTTTCAATATTCGTGAAAATGATGCGCAGGACGTCGATTTCTGCTGACTCAGCATACCCCGTCCTGGATGTTTTAGGTTATATAAGGTTAGTGTGTATATGCGCAGAAGGAGTTGCGCAGTGGCATCACGGAAGGTGTCCCGTTCTGGTCTCCGTGCGATCGTGATTATTTTTTGCGTAAATTTAAAATACTCCTTTATCTGAATCCTTCAAACTTTGAAATTAATGTAGTTAGAACTTCACATGTAATTGTACTTGTTATAGGGACATAAGTAATTTGTCATTGGTTACCTAAGAAACTAACTGTTTACTCGGCATTGTTGTGTTATATTACTGCCGTCAACAATCCGCTTTCGTTATTCGGAAAGAGCTGAGCTGTGAATCGCTTGTAGAAGAAGTGTGTCGTAGACTAGATAATTTTGACATTACATTCAGCTACCTTTCTTTCATTGTATTTATTTATTAAATATAATTTAGATACAGAGACGTATTTACGTCAGATTCTCCGGAACCCTGGTTCCACTGTCAATTTTTTCTAAGGTCCTTTTTTAATACATTTCTTCCATCCATCCACATCTCCAAATTGGTCTCATCTTTCAAGTGTGTCAGCCAAAATATATCTAGATGGCTGTCTTCTGAGCTGCTGCACTATGTTGTCCGGTAGAAGTTTGCCATTATTTTAGATATATTTGCTGCCTTCATCACGGTGCCCTAATGATGAGGCAGGAAGCACCTCTGAAATGCTGATAAACTTCTATAAGACTTTACAGTGTAACCCATACATCTTTATATTTGCTCCCATGAGAACTTGAAATGTTACAATGTGTATCTATGTTTGTGTATCCCCATGTGTGCTATGTATTCCACCGATTTCATCCTTTATATCAGACGTTGTCTTTTATGAATAATTTTTCTTTAAATTAACAGGTTAAGAGTTATTTCGACAGATCTTTGTTGATTGGCCAAATGCCACTCTTCCTGAAACCACTTTGAGGATTTTCAAGTGTTGCTGCTTTCTGATGTTGTGCTAATTTTTATTGCGTCTCCTGGCTTTACACAAGTACCAATGTACGCGATACAAATAGACACGCGAAAGCACGTGATTGCATGAAAAATTTCGAAACCTTGGGATATCGTTCAGCTGGTTTGTGCCACTACACGCAGTACAAACGCTTGCGCAGTAACTTGTTTGCGCATTACGGCAGGTGTCGTGCCCTTTGTTACAGCTGTTTATGGACGACGTTCCCCTAGGCCAGATGAAATGTGGCTACAAAACAATGGCGCTCTACCTCTTTTCGACCCGTGTTGAGATTTCTGAACCGTGTTAAAATAAAAATTTTCATTCAAAATAAGGCAGTGAATTACCATCCAAAATTCGTCCGGCATTTCGTTCTGCATAATATTTTCGTCCAGTAGGTTGTGAAGATTTGAAGTGGTTGTAAGTCCAGTGGTGGTGTTTTCGGATAATTGTGGTCAACTAAAATATTCTGTGACAGGAAATTTACTGATCTACTGAATTACAATCAACTGTTCAAAGACCAATATATAAATCTAACTCAGGTTTCATGGTCTGTTATGTGAAGTAAATTCAGAAGTATAATCAGTTTTGTGTCCAAAATTATACTTAAAATCGCTTCCAGTTTATGTTAAATTTAGCTAGTATTAATACCTAGAAGTCATAATTATGCAAGTTTTCTGTTGAGTGATTACTAGAACTTATCTGCTCAGACAAGATGTCATAATTTTTTTGACGTAAATACGTCTATATTTTAGGGTCAGTGTCATTCGGCAAAAAGTGGAACGAAAAAGTTAAAGGAAAAAGTTGTCAGTGGAATCACGGTTCCGGAGAATTTGACGTAAATACGTCTATACGGAAAGGAAGTTTATATATTGGCTTTATTCTAAATATTTCCTTTATACATGCTTTACAATTGAGATAAGTTTGATTAAGACATTGCTTATTTAACTTGAATTAGTTACGCTTAAGATGGGTCTGTGGTAGCTGAATGTAATGTAAAGTAATGTAATGTAATGTAACCTTATCTTACCTTACATTACATTCAGTTACCACAGACCCATTTTAAGCGTAACTAATTCAAGTTAAATAAGCAATGTCTTAATCAAACTTATCTCAATTGTAAAGCATGTATAAAGGAAATATTTAGAATAAAGCCAATATATAAACTTCCTTTGCGTATAGACGTATTTACGTCAAATTCTCCGGAACCGTGGATCCACCATCACTTTTTTTTTACTGTGATTCACAAAAGAAATTCAAATTTTTAAAATGCAGGGATTTATGGGAGGCTTAGTGGAGTTTAAGTGTAAATAGCCTTCTTTAATTACATTGCTGCAGTGACATTTTTTGTGATGACACAAAGGCCATGAGCCAGCCAACGTTACAGAGCCAGACAGTAGCATGATGTGAGCTATATTTAAATTCTGTGTGGGAGCAGTTCTCTTCCCACGAGGCCTCTGGGAAAACTCCACCAGCAATCACGTGCTTGTGTTTGTAAACTGTGCCAACAATACAACGCACTCTTCAGCATACCAAAGCATATTTTAGACATTTCTAGAAAAAACTTAATGTAATTGCATCTCAGGTATGAACTCCATATCACCTTCTTTGCAGTGATATTGCCATTTAAAGAGGACAATCAGTATGATTCCACTTTGATGTTACAAGCCTTAGGATGTTACATCCAGTTGTATTATGCAAATTTTGGGAAATGTATTTTTACTTGTATTCATGTCACGTTTTCATGTCATTAGAATGTCTAATTTTCAAAATAGATGAGAATTTACATTGAAAATTGTAACTCTAGTATTAAAACCTAACGATTCAACACCACTAACAAGAGCCAACTACAGGACTCTGCCCTAAACCATTTTGATTCAACCCGCTTTACCATAACCAATTTCTTTAGAAATACACAATTTTATTGTTTAGCTTTGACTTCTTTTGTTCCTGCCAAGTCTGACTATGCAGTCATAAAGCTACAAATTGTCCTGGAAAGTTTAGTTGAGCAGCAAGAATCACAGTATTAATATAATACATTCATGCATTTATTACGTCAGTAACAATTTGGTTTCTGTTGGGTAGAGGATGGATAATTTCCATACCTGAATCCATCTTGGAACACAATGGCCATGTTTCTGCTTGTTTGTGCATCACCTGTGATGATGATAAGCCAATTGACCATGTTATGGTTAAGCTCATCAATAGACTTTTATTTATTCTATTCCTATTTAGTACATTTTTAGAAATGAAAAATATGTCTCCATGTTTTACCTCCCATGTTACTAATAATGATTTGCTTTATCTAAAGGTCCACACAGAGCAGGTATCTCTTCCTTTTAATATGAATATGGAAACAGGGGGTCTTTGAAATATCACACGTGTCCAAGGAAATACTGCAGTGATCTGAATTAAATGTTATTATTGACTTCCCATATCAAATTTTATCCAAGATCAGCCAAGTTATTTTAGAGTTCTAGCATGCAGCCTGAAAGAGAGGTGTTTAAGAAATGTTAATTTTACACATTACAGGAGCAGATATTTTTAATTTCCACCTTTTTTCATTGGCTCTAGGACTGACCCAGTCTCCTGTCAAATAAATACTAAGAGTTGCTTCCTGGAGTTAAATCAGTCATTGCATGTAGGTGGCCACATAACTCAGTCCCTGATGAGGTCTAGAGTACTGGAATTTTCACTCCCATTTGGCCATACACAATCATGGTATGATACTTAAGTACACAGACAACTTTAACTTTGTTTATACAAATGTCTAAAAATGCTAGAGGCACTGTATGATTCTGGTCGCCTAGTTGAGTAAGTGAGGACATGAACCTAGTACGTTTTGTATGGCTGGCAGGAAATACTGACGGCGTTGTTGAACCCAGTGCATACCTGACAGAGAGAAACTGCAGCTTTAAGAGGGAGAGGGATCTATGCCATGGGTGGGGAGGCATGCATTGTGAGCTTGCATCACCTATAAATATAATGTTTAGTGCGCAGCAGTCAGTCAGTAAAGCGTGGCAGTTGTGGATACAGTGGTCAAGTGTTCTTTGCTGTTCTAGCTACACAGTAAGTCTATTATGATTTATGCAGGGACATCCATTGAGGAAAGGCCATAGTTAATTCTGTCATGAATAATATCATTTTAACTTATCCCATAGTCCTGATATTTATTGTTATTGTTACCTAATTTATTTTAAAACACCTTGCTTCATCTACAAAGCTTGAAATTAATTTTATACTCTTAATTTTGAGTTACCATATTTTGTTGTATTTCTGATTATGACTTGTGTAGGTCTGTAAATGGAATATAAATAGATTACACATAGTTGTGTGACAGATTTTTTACAACTTTTTACTGTTGCTGATCCTGTGATTTCAAGAATAAGGATCAAATAATTTTCACTTTCAGAGGTTAATCATTGCCCACGTATTTTTAAAGTAATAATAATTTATAGCGTTTCATTCACTGATTTGTAATTCAGCAGCTTCTCTGTAGTCCTAGTTTTAATTAAACATATGCATCTCTCAGTGAAGACTATGATGTATTTTATGGGGCTGGATCCTGAGGTCATGTACTTGGACCTGTGCAGATGCTGAGACAGTAACTTAGTAAAGTCATGATCACTTCCTGACACAACCTTTCCAACTCTTATCTTGACATTTCTCATTCAGCACTATATAACCCATGCAGTTGATAGTACACTCTTTAATAAACCATTTCATAACAGTGGTGAAGGAAATTATTTGTTGTTAGTAGTCCTAGCCTATGGGTATTTTACTGAAAATGGCCTCAGTTGTTTGAAATTAGTTACATGTTAAGGAAATGAGGCTTTATAATTTATGTATAAACCTTTTGAAAACAAAATACTGCCACCAGATGTAAGGTATAAAACTTCAGTGACAGTAGAAGTCTTCATTGTTAGTTCATTACACCCAAAAAAGTACCAAGTTCGACTGGACACAGAATAAGAAGGATTTGAGGTTTTCACAGTGGTGAGTCTGAAGATGACTGTCTTCTAGGTTTTTGTGCCAAGTAATCTGGTAGAAATTTACTGAGGTTTCAGAGGTCCTTGCTGCCTCCATCATCAGGGTGATGACTACATGGCACAACAGCCCAGAAGATGGCCATCTTCTGGACACAGGTGTTAAATGGTTATGGCTTTACATATCTTTTATTGAAACAACAAGGGACACAGTTCTTAGCAGAATACTGCTATAATTTCAACTGTTTATATCTTATATGAAATATATTACTATATAATTATCTCCTATAAAATGTGGAAATGAGGTGATAATGATGAATGTTAAACACAACCAATTTTGGTGGAGGTGTTGTGGTTTATTTTAAGTTACTAGTCCAGCAGTGGATGGACAGGGACTGTGACATATTTTTACCCAAGAAATGCATACAAAATTTTAGTTTGAAATCCTGAAGGTAAGAAACTGCTCATAAGATGTAAACATAGATAGTATTAGACTGGATGTCAAGGAACGAGGGTAATTGGGGGAGGGGCATTAGCAGGATATATCTGGCTCATGGTAGGGACCCATGGCAGGCTCTTGTGAACACAGTACTGAACTTTAAGGTTACATCAACTATCTGTGTGACTACCAGGTTCTCAATAAGAACTCTGCTTCGTGGAGTCTAGATAGATATTCCAGCATTTGCATTGAGAAAATTATTTAAAAACAATCAAGATAACCAATTTAATAGGCACGATTCGACCTAGAGTACATGTCTGATTCATTAAGGCTTCCAGGTCCTAGGTATCTCTGTCTGTAACAGTGTAAAGGTTATTTTATACTGCAGCAACTGTGTTAAGATTCGTTTGCATATTCAATTCGATTCTTTATTATTAGTGTGCTGTATCAACAGCCTGATGGCCAATTACAGATACAGCACAGAAATAAACTCACAAACACAATAAAAGCATAAAAGGTAAAACAAGGAGTATATAAAATACATTGATACATAGGAAGTAACTACACAAGAAAATTGCTACTAAATATATTAGGATATTTGTAAAAATAATTTGAATCAATTAAGTAAATTATACTATTATAGAATGTGAAGAAGTGTGACAATTTTCGTCTCGAATATGTCCAAATCCCTACAGACAACATTAGCAGCTGATGCGCATCTAGCAGAAGGACTGTTTTTGATCAAAGGGCTAACACTGAACATAGAAAAATCTCTCAGATTCCGAGCAGGGACGCGGAGAACGACAGCTTCCAGAAGGGAAGGACAGCATTTAAAGCCGCGGTAAACCTGTGCAAGGAACAGTGCATCACTAGAATGCCTTCTCTTACGCAGGGTCTGGAGTTTTAAAAACTCTAACGCATCAGCATAGCTGTAATGGTCTTGGGGGAGGAAACGATAGTAGCAAAGGGATGCTAACTTCTGCTGGATACGTTCCAGTTTCTTGGCATCAGTAGTCTCAATAGAATTCCAAGCGACCGAGGCGTACTCAAGCTTGGATCTAACTAAGGTTACATATAACATATACAGGCAATCGAGAGAAGAGAACGAAAAGGTTAATGTGCGAACAAGACCCAATATTCACATATTTTATAATGTTGAATCAACAGTTCAGATTAAACACTCTTATAAGTGATAAATATGTTGATGTATTTTAAGACGCTGCCCTAACACTCACCTTCGAGGACTGAGGAAAAGCATAAAGATCTTCAAGCAGGATAGTCAATCCCAAGGTGGGATTTGCCAGTCAGAGACCTCCTGATTGACCCACTCTCTCTCAGCAAATAGATTTGTTAACTTATTATTTAGCTTTGTACAGAGCTGTATTTGAAATAAAACCAAGATAATGTACAATATGAGCAAAAGGTATGATCAGGCTTTTGGAGTTCACATTTTTAAATGTCGTCTTTGTCCTTTATTGGCCTTGTGTTTCATTTCCATTGCATTCTTCATTGCTTCTGATTTTAATTTACTGTAGATATATTTTATTTTTGACAAATCTAATGAACAGTGTGAGTACTGAACTGCATAGAATTATAAATTCTGTTAACAAAGCTAATATAACAGTACAGATGTCTACTGCACGGAGACATAAATTGTGTTTTCTTGTATATCTGTAATATAAATAATTTTGGAAAATACATTTAATCACATTTATAGATCTTAATGAGATGTGTCTTTCATTAATTCACCAATTTTCTCTGGGAATGATGCGGACAGGTTCATCCAGCTCAGAATAGGGATTGTTGGCAAGATCTTATAAACACAGTAACAATCTTTTAGGTTCCATAAAAGACTGCGAATTTCTTGGCTAATTGAGTGAATATAATTTTCTCAACAATATGTCTGTTTCATGGAATTAGTCACTTTGTTTATTCTAATCAAGCCGCTGAACACAATGCGGAGATCTGTCATTTCACAACACAACCTTTCAGTGCCTGATCTTGGAAGTTTTCCAGCATCAGCTGGCACCCCAACATACGCTGTCACTTGGCCACACAGCAACAGTTATTGCGCATCCAACAGCTGGTGTCTCCTCCTTCTTCCAAGAAGTAAACTAGTGGAGGCCAAATTGATGCCACAGCATGTGGTCTTTAACCACGCACTTTGCTTCATTGATGTCAAATGTTGAGACTATAACCATTTGCATTTTCTTTTGTATATATCAGTAACAACACTAACCATCAGGACAGTTATTCAGACAAGAATAAGGACATCAACTGTTTTTGCTTGTGAGGAGAACCCAATTCAAATTGAATGAAATACAAAGATTAATACAAGCATCCACTTTACTTGAAAGCAAAACTTGTTTGAAAGTTGTCATCCATCAGTATAAAATATTTCACTTCAGTAGTTCATTACTTCACAATACCATTTTCACTATGTGCCTTCTCATATTTTTCTCCTGTTTCTGTACAATCTCTCATCGTATGGTCATTTCACTTAGATCATCTTGGCTTCCCTTGCATTCTGCCATTGTTCATTTCAACTCTTTTCTTGGTTTGCTTTCCCATTTTCATAGGTTTCACATACATACTCATTGTCGATCATTCCTCGATATTACTCTCGTTCATCACTTCATGAATTCCACCTAACCTCAGTGTTTTCCCTTTATATATCTCCTAATTTTTGTCCCACAGATTACTTTTGTTGCTGTTTGTGTCCACCCTTTCCTTCCATATGTCAATTCTACTGCACTGCAACATCCTCCGCACAGTGTTTTTTTCACCAGGTGTTTCTTTAGTCAATCATAAACGTGTCCTACAAAAATTAATTTATGCTTATATCAATCAAAAATCTCCCTGATCAGCCTGAATCTACAGTGTTCTAAATTGTTTTGAAATTTCAAAGAGATGTTTATTAGTGAGTGTGTGAGTGATTGTATACTCATGTTTTTGAGTGAAATGTGTGAGTATGGGTGACAAGTAAGTTCTGAGTGTGTTATACTACGGTAAAGCTATTAACACTATACGAATACTTTATTTTGAAAATTTAACAGGAAAAAACAAAATGTCTCTCATGTAAGAATGAGATACACATCTTCAAAAAATTTTGCTATTGTAATCTATCCTGAGATGATTTAGTTAAGGTCACACATTCAGAAAAAAATATATATCAAAGGTTCATTTTAATATCAACCTCCTGGGTCTGTATCTTCCAACTTATCTCTCTGTGTAAGAGTTCTCAATCAAAAATTTTGTCTCTGTGTTTGCCCTACATGCTATGTGACTTGTGCACAAGTTGCCATATGTTTTATTTACTCTTGCACTGTCATGAAAAGTACAATTTGTAAATCTCCATACAAAACTAAGAGGTCTGATTGACAAAATGTGTCATATTTTTTTGCAATATTCTGTCATCTATGACATGAATATAATATATTGATGTTACAAATGACAGAATATAGCCTACAGGTAGAGAGAATTTCTTTTTCTGATTTTGCTTTTGCTAGGTTTGCCTTAAACTCACATGCAACATAAAATTTGTTAATTGAATAAAAATTTACTTGGATATTATCCATCGTCTAGTAATAAAACGTAAAAAACGTAAAAACGACGTTTTGGAGATGAGACTCTATCTCCGTCTGAAGACGGAGATAGAGACTCTTCACCATCGTCAAGAAGTTTTAGATTTGATATAAAATGTGTTACTGTTTATGTTATCTCTAGAATGGATACTTTTGTGAAGGTCATTGACTACAAAATGGAAGACAAAAAGAAAATGAGTGTGAATCAGTCGAAAGTATAAAGCTTATTTCAACATTCAGTTTACATTATGCTTTTAGATGCTTTTGTTTCTGGAGACGTTGAGCAAGTTCAGCTAAGTAGTAACATTTTTCTTACACATGGTTAGACTTATGGCTGGCAAAGTGAAATTCATGTTCAAGATATTTGCTGAGTTTTTTATGCAAAGATCTGGATAGTGCCTTTAAATATGTCATGACTAATTTAAAACCCTTTCCATCTTATCATTCAGAATCATATGTGCATCTCATATTCAATACTACAACACCTCTACATCTGTGATACAGTATCATACATAACTGATGAATCAATCAACCTCAGTGGGGGTCATGTTCATTGCGGATAGATGTCATGTCTTGTTTATTTCTTGGCGAGATGAATTGAAAGTGATGAAATGAGAAACAGTTACACAGTTATAGCTTTTTTTTTAAGGTACTGTTCCAATATTCAGCTGATGGAACTGAGAAAAATGAGAGAAACCTCATATTATGTCTGGTGACATGCTATGTATGCAATATTAGATCTTTTTCATAAATCACAAAACCAAAGCAAAATTTAACTCTTATGAACTTGTCCAAACCTTCATTATTTTTTTATTTTATTGCTGTCTGTTGTTCACTTAATTATGTTTGCTAAAATACGAAAGATTTACTTTTATTGAAGTACTTAAAAAGTATTGTTCCTGCCCCACATCATAACACAGATACGGATTATTCTCTTAGCTCAATTGTAATCTAAGGTACTACAGAGAAGATAATTCTTATGCAGTAAATTTACAAATGTAAATCCATTTCTGACTTCCAGACTTATTTGCAGCTGTGACTGTATTCACCATGAACTTGTCATTTCGAATGGCCATGACATTACTTACATGTTACTTTCTTCTCAGTCTGTCAATGACTTACACTGATCTCTGTTGGTAATTGACAGGCATCTATTTCTGACAGTACAACGGTATTGTCTGTTGAATGCCTGTCTTCCTGCTGTGGGTTTAGTCCACCAGTAGTCCCAGTCTCTCCCCTTTGCAGCTGTTTGGTTGACCTTGGTGCTATAAATACAAGCCCTTCAACTCAGCAGTGGTAGGACAGAAATAGAATCAGTACACATGTAGTGGTAGAATTGACAGGTGTAGAGTTGAATGATCCACGTGTATTAAAAACTAAAATAGTAACATAAACTGGTCTTGCCAATGGTCTTTGTCTCTCTGTGATAAAGAAAGGGCATGTCCAGGTTTTGGGAATGAGAGATGTCCATTTTTAGTTTCAGCTGAAATAAAGGCAGGAAGTGTTTCTAACTTTTTGTACAGAACTAGGCTCTTATGTTAAACCTTAAACACTCTTTTTCATTTTGATTATTATAAAGTCTTTTATTCATGGAAAATCAGTAGCCATTTGTAAAATAAAAAATCATGTTTTTTATTGTCCCCAAGATTAAAAGTGCCTTTAAGAATGCCATTTTTACAGCTGTAGTACATAAATGGTTCCATAAAATTTCTTTGTGTTAGGAATTTAACCCAATGGATAGAAAGAGAAAATAAACAGTAGTTATTAAATGATTCTGTTTTCATGATAAAAATTGCATTCTTTAGTATACATTTAATTGGGAGGAGGTGGTGGTGCATCATAGATGTAACCATTATAAGGTGTATAACACTGCAATACAGCTCAGTAAAACAAGATACTTGAACGGAATATGGCTAATGCAGGAAATATGACCAAGTAACTCCTATACACATTAGATCACACAATCATCAACCATGTTGTGTTTAGTAAGACATTTGCCAACTGTGTGGCACTGTATGTTGTCAGGCGCCATTTAAGTGTCAAGAAAACAAAGTAAATAATGTCAGTCTGCATGTTTCAGAGCATGAATAATGTGACAGTAATCTTCAAAAGAGTATATGTATTAATTTGCTTAGAGCTAAACCAAAAGTGAAAATTCTGTACTTTTATATAGAACAAGCTTGGGCAGCGTATTCCATACTGGAATAGGATTTGATGTCATGGACAAGCCTGAATGGATTTACATTATTGATGAGAAAGAATGCAGTTTAAATTTCTTATTTTTGTAACAAAAATTTATCAGTTCACTTCATAAAAAAACAAAAATCATCTTTTGTTGCTTTCAGGTTCAAAATGTGAAGTAAATAATAATAATGATACTTTAAAACGTCATATGTCTTAATTCCTTGCATTTATATTTGAATTAATATGTATTTTTAGAAATAAAATATTGTTTGGCCATATTACCTGCACTTTGCAGGTGATATGGCCATAGGGATGACATGACAAAGGTCATAATATTTTTTAATGCAGCTAGATGAGCCCTATAGTGGGTGTTCATATCATGTTTGTTTTGAAACACTCAATATTATAATAATTAATCTTCAAGTACCTTATTTGAATGTAAGAAGGATAAAGTAAACAAGCAATTTTGGATATTGATTATTGAGAACTTGTTGAATTTACAGGTCAATTGCTGTTGTACTGTTAGAAGCATAAGATCTGAGATGCCTAGGTATGTGGCTAGGGCAGGAGAGATAAAGAATCCGTACAGAATTCTGTTAGGAAAACTTGGGAAGCATACTCATAGATGGGATGTAAGAATGGAAAGTGGATGAAACTAGCTCAGGATCATGCCAATAGTATTAGACATTTACTCGGACAAGAGCTATGGCCTTGAGCTGTGCAGTGTATTTGCAGCTCAAACAGTGGGTGGGGTGTAAGCGGAGCTCAGTTACAAGCGAGCCATGGCCGAGTTCATTTTGTGTGTTGAGTTTCATTTCAACAACATTGGCTCATTTATAATTAGGCCTGTCATTTTCACTGTTGTTGTTTCTCATAGCTCTTGTCTGAGCAAACAAGTAATAAGATTTGATATTAATGATGTTGAATCTTCCAGTTCTTTTACCATAGTTAGCATCATTGTAGTATTTTACATACATATAAGGTTTTATGCACAGAACTGAAATGCCAACCGAATGCATTACCAACCCACTGCAACGGGAACTTGCAGACAGCATTATCCGCATGGTCCCACTTGATGAGATCCGCATCCTGCTAGCATGTGGGGCTAAGGTTAATGAACCTGTCACCCAGGGGTTGCGCCCCCTGCACTACGCTGTTTGGCAGCGTTACTTGGAGGCTGCTCAGTTGCTGCTGGTGAGAGGAAGTGACGTTAATGCCAGGGATGAATGTGGTTACTCAGCCCTGCACCTTTCAGCAGAACATGGGTGAGTCCAAAGTGAATTTGTATCAAAGTCAATATTTCATAAGAACTAGAGTGTTTCTTTGACAAAAGAAATAAATGAAAGAGTCTCCAGCTCCATGGAGTTTGCTTTGGACTTGATCTATGTGAACAACAGATTATGTCTGAGAGAAAGTTGCTAAGGAGAATACATGCAGTCCTAATTTAGTTCTCCTAATTGGTTTGAAAATAACCAAATTTAATTTAAATTAATTTGAATAAAGCCTCATCAATTGATTAGCCTTGTAAAGATGGAGTCACAATCCAGAGCCTTAGAGACTGTCTGTTCCTCATGAGGATAAACATGTACCTTTATCATGCGCATATTTCTGTAAATGGTTTCATTTAACACTTTGAACTTTAAAATAATTTAGAAACTTCCAGGTGAAAATGATAAAGGTAAGATCATCCTTGGTTTTAAGCACCATGCTACTTTAAAACTCAACACTAGATGGACATGTCATCTTCATGTTACATTAACATTTCACCAGTGAAGAGGAGCCTGTGTGAACTCCAGAGTCATTTTGTGCATGATGAAGAAGAGAAAAATTTAAATATCTTTGAAGATTTCCGTCTTCTGGGTTGTTGCGCTGTGTAGTCTGGTCGATGTTAACCAACGTTTCAGAGGTCATACTGCCTCCATCATCAGGACGATAAGTATGAAGATTTCCGTCTTCTGGGTTGTTGCGCTGTGTAGTCTGGTCGATGTTTACCATGAGTATGACCTCTGAAACGTTGGTTAACATCGACCAGACTACACAGCGCAACAACCCAGAAGACGGAAATCTTCATACTCACCGCTGTGAGAACCTCAAGTCTTACTTAAATATCTTTGCCAGAAACTAAACTTCAGTCTCCAGTATGTCACTTTACTGACTAAATCATCATGGCTTCTAACACACATAATTACAAACTAAATTCATTCTCGTGTGTATGTTCAAGTTCCCAAGGACTATGGTATTCATAGTTGTTTTGATACTATATGTTGTTTTTACATTTGAGTAAAATGTGAAATTGTAGATAATTTTGCAAACAGAAACCAAATGTATTATAATAGATGTTAATCAGAATGCATTTATTTTAGTAAACAATTCTCGAGCAGAATAATGTTTGGTTTTTTGGGAGCCCGCGTTGTTACGGAAAGAGGTTATACTGAATAATGAAGGCTGTTCAACCACGAACATTATAAAATAAAAGCGCAGATCTCGACTTACTGACGCCCATCTTGACGATTGTTTGTAAGCAGCAACATCATCCTACACTACCAAATTTGAAAAACTGGCCGATGAAATGCAGTGCCAAACATCACACTAACTTCCCACTTGAGTAATAATAACTGTACTTATAAAACTACATATTTTTGATTGCATGGTGTCTTGTAACATTAAACGTGTTGCTTTGTGTATTATTTGGTGTCCATATCTTATTTGTCCTGAGAAAAGAAAATTTGGCTTTGTTAATTGGTTGGTGCCCGCCTCGATCTCATAAACTCTTAAATGTGCCCGTAGGCACAAAAAGGTTGAGGACCACTGCTGTAAGTTGTTGGATTCTGTTCCAAGTTGAACATAATTGAAATATTTAGAATGGTCATGGTATATGTAATACAATATCTTTTATGCTACTTTGAGTCAAAGTCTGGCAAACATGCTGATTCAATTCATGTTTGTAACTCATTATTTTTTAAAGTGGTTGGAAACAGCAGCAATAAATGAAAACAATATTCATTATGAAATTAACAGAAGACTAAATTTGGGGAATTCTTTTTGCTTTTAAGTTCAGAAAGTTCCATTTTTCCATGTTCTGTCTAAAATCTTTAGGATTAAAACACTGTTGCAGGATGATAGAAAAAATTACATAATAAGTAACTACATAATCTGTTCTTTTTGTGTTGTACTGTTTGGGTCATTAAATCAAGACTGACATGAGTTGACATGTAGCATGCATTGTGGAAATGAGTAATGCATAGGAATTTTGTCAGGAATCCTGAAGGATGATATTAAAGTTGATAATAAATAAACAGTGAAGGTGTATTCTGACCCCTGCATCCATAGGATTTGGTATGTTAAATTAAAATGATTGTTTTTCTCCCGCTTTTTTCCCTTAAATAATACCCATGATTTAGAAAATCTTCAGGTTAAAAAGTAATGGAATTTATTGTCCAGCTGAGTAACTATCAACTGCTCAAGATCTTGTATGATAATAGTCCAAAAATATATAAACTTATGTTTAAGGCTGATTTTGTTGAGGACGTTAATAAATAAGCTTGTTTTCAGAACTGGTAATAATATTTGGTATATTTGCGGTGCCATGATTATCTCGCACTTATCTTGTGGAGATGCCTTGAAATACATGTTATATTCATACCCATCTCATCTTTGTACAGAATGATTGCCTTTCTGTACATATCTGTCAATTTTCATGTTTGTTTTCTGTCTATACATATCTGTTGATCTGTTCATCCTAGTAACATGGTTGAAAAGCAGCTACTGTGAAGCTCATTATTTAAATTAACACCCACATTCTCCTGTTCATCTCTCTTTGGTCCAGATAAATAATTAGCATACTGCAGTTACTAAGGATTTCACAGCATTGTGATCGATTGTGTGGAAGCACTATGTAACTCCAAAATGTTGGTAAAAGAACAGAATACTATATGGCATAACATTCAGATCACATTCTAGAAATTAGCACTTTTCTCTTAGACATCCTCATTATGTTCTAGATGATATATCACAGACAGGGATATTTGCTTTCCATTTTTACATGTGAAAGAACTTTCCACAGGTACACAGAGTTGGTGACATTGCTGCTTCATCAAGGAGCACAAGTGGATTATCGTGAAGATACTGATGATCCATTTCCTCGCACCACCATCTGTGATGAACCCTTGCGGCTGGCAATTCGGAATCATCATGCAGATGTGGCCCGAATGCTGCTGGAGCATGGGGCAGACCCAAACAAGCGCTATTTCTTTGGTTCTGAGATCAACCTCGTGTCCCCACTTGATCTTGAATTTTTGCGTCTTTTACTGACATTTGGTGCCCATCCAGATACTCGAGACAGGGCAGGTCTGACACCCCTCATGAAGGCAGCAAGACTCCCACAGGTAAGTCTACACAACAGTTTAAACAACTTCACTGACTAACCCTTTTTGAACTAGATTTTGGTATTGACAGGTGGCTCTTATTCAGATTTTGAAGCTACTACATAATTAATTTGTTCAGCAACAAATGCCCATTCAGATGTTTTGTTATAATTTTTCAGCATTTATTTTGAAATTTTAAAATTGATTTTGTTGGCATTTTGAAAACAGAAACTCATATTTTGTTCATACATATATTTATTCTTCAAGTCTATACACAAACTATATTAATATTGATGTTAAAAATTAAAATTGATATAAATATTTCGCGCTATTCATCGTTTCCTCGATGTTACAATTTGCGCTATATATTACAACATGTTTCGATGTCTCAGCATCATCATCAGGTTTTATTTTTAAAACTATTCAATATTTTTTAATGCACGCTTTTCAGTATTTGTAGATTGTAGGTTGTAGTTGTGGATGTTCCTTTTTTCTTCTGATTCTTTTGCATATTATGTGGCGTATTATGTTATTTGTTCATTATTTCTGTGAAATTATCAACAATATAATTAACATTATTAATATTATTTATATGTAAATGAGTTTGGATATTGTTATAAAATTCACTATAAACATAGAAACACAATAACATACTAGGAGTTTGATGTGTCGTGTGTCCTCGGCTGGTCAGGTCTGATCAGGTGAATGTCAGTTCATAGACTGGTTTGGTGTACTGATGTGGGTCGTATATATAGGTAGAAATGGTGTTAGGGGGTTGGGTCAATAACCTGGATTGTGTTAAATATAGGATTATTTAAATATTTATTTTGTGTTCCTGAGTTGGTCAGATTATTAATAGGTTTTGTGGCATCCATCATATTAACAAGTCGAGCCCATATAAGTTGGTCGACATTAATTATATTGACAATGTCAGGGTCAAAAGAGTTTAAAATAAATCTTCATTATAACTTCCTGTTTCAGTTCAGTAATTATCCTCTCATTTGATTTGTTTCTAAATAATCCCATTTATTGATAATGCATCTTTAAATAATCTGCAGACAAACTAAACTAGTCAGATGGAAGAATTTCAAGTTACCAAAAACTTTATTTTCAGGGAATGGATTCTGTGCTGCTGCTACTGTCTTTTGGTGCAGATGTGAATGCAATGACAGATTCCCGTCATGACTATCGAACTGTGCTGCACTATGCTGTTTTATCAGGCAACTTGGAGATTGTTAATCTCCTTATAAAGCAAGGTGCCAGGGTGAACTACCCACCTGACTACCAGAAGCCAACACCACTTGATCTTGCCATACTCAAGGGTGACATAGACCTTGTGAAACTGCTGCTTGCAGCAGGTAAGGGCCTCAGACTTTAGAATAGAATTTGCAGTCATCCATATTTTGTGTGTGTGTCAGTCTCTCCCCCTTACTAAATTCTGAGCCATTTTACCAGTTTTCATAAAACTTGGTATGACATTATGAGTAAACCCATGTTCCATACAGTTAAGAACATTTATTTTGCAGGAGCAAATGTCAACTCTAGCTCCCCAATAATTGGATCGCCATTGCACGTGGTGTGTGCCGACAACATCCCTAATCGGCTTGAACTGTTGCATTTGTTGCTGTGTGCGGGAGCTGATCCAAATATGGTCATTGAGAGTGATGAGGGTACCCCACTGCGGCCTGTGCTTGCAGAGTATATAGCATCTAATGAAGAGCCATGTCCTGCCATTGTTCACTTGTTGCTGCGTTTTGGTGCAAAAGTAAGCAGTATTTGATTTTTCATTTGTCATTCTTATTGGAAGTAGACTTTGGAGTATCACATTTGCCAGGTGGGCAACTGCCACTTGAACAGAAAGTACTGAATTATCACAAACGTAATTCTTGTGCAGTAACATATGCTTGAATTCTTTCGCAAATGCTAAAGAATTAGATATATAGAACAATATTTTTGCATGTTCTTTTCTATGTTTATTATGGGGAAAATATAAGTTACAACTGGTGTCCATTGGATAGGAGGTGGTTGGACCTTAGAACTGGTCTGGATTTAGAATCAAAGAAATTAACTCCTGACCCTTCTGGAAATTGAACCCAGGCTGTCCATTCCATAGTTTGTCACTTTACTGACTAAGCTATCCATCTGGCTCAATGTCACAGTAGCATACAGCTAAATGATTAATCTCCAGAGTTAAAGTCTGACCAACAGCCTTATAGTACAGGGATTAAGTCCCTTATTCCTGTGTGATAAAGATAAATCAGTCTTTCAATCACCTTAATTTAACCTTTGTTTCCATGATTACCCAATTTTACCATATATAAATCACCATAATCATGCTGGTCACAGTGGCCATGCAGTCTGAGGTGTGAGCCTTGTTTGCTTAGACACTGGGACCGTGGGTTCGAATCCCACTCAAGGCATGGATGTTTGTCTGTGTCTTTCTGTGTTGTGCTGTCCTGTGTACAGGTAGAGGCCTTGTGACTGGCTGATGACTCGTCCAAGGAGTCCTACCAAATGTCTAAATAGATCAAGTAACTTCCCACAAGGGAGGAGGCCAAGGCCCGCCAAAGAGGCTGTAGAGCCACAGGATGGATGGAGTTGATACATTTTAATTCACCTCTTGTCTTTATTCTGTAGGTTGTGATGAAGACACAGTTCCGGGATCCGCACGGGATACTCAATTCACTGCAGAATTTGTCCAAGTATCCCTCACTCTTTATAACACTGGTAGAGGCAGCTGAAAGCTTTGATTTGTGCATGATTAGACGCTCTTCATTCTTGAATGAGGAACAAAAGGAGTTGTTAACAGAATCTTCTACACAGCCTCTGTCACTTCGTCATCAGGCGAGGCTGTTCCTACACAGATATCTTGGAAAGAAGTTGCCACATATGGTAGAACAACTACCTCTCCCAATCATCCTTCATCGATACCTCATGTACGAGTTTAGCTGAAATATTGTAAGATACAGCCTTTGACTGATCACAAGAATAAGAAACTTGAAACTTGCACATTACTGGAAAACTTCAATATCAATTATAATTTTTTACTAGAATGTAGAGAGCACAAAGTATTTTTATACCTTTATATCTTAAGCACCAACTGGTGCATGATATTTGGAATGATGATCATAATACATAAATTAATAGACTTAGAAACTTGATATTTTTTTGGTTTCATATATTATTCTTATACCCCTTCAAAACAAAAGTATTATTTAAACTTTGTACCTTCAAATAAAATTGGTTCACATTATTGAATCAGGAGTCTTAATCTTAAGTCCATTCCAGAATTAGTTCCTTTTGTTGTCACATATTATCTCAGTTTGCTGTTTCCATTTCTGTCTCTATTCTGTTTTGCACCCAGCCAGTTATTCCAACGCATCCCACACATTTATTCTCAAATCCATTCACTTTCTTTAATGTGATGCACTTCTTCCTTGCACCGCAGATTGATTCCAACTACGGCCTCCTCAACCACAACTGTCCATACATTCCTCTTCAGCACCTTGTCTTCAAGTTAACCTTTGTTGCTTGTGTGTGGACCAGCTGGTTGTGCGCCATACTGCGAAACCTTTAACCCCAGAGCCACAGTCCAGCCACCAGCCCCGTAGTATGAGGGTTTAAATCCTCTCAACATGTTTCCATGTGACCGCTTCAGCAGGTTGTGGTGTTGGTTTTGGGAGGGTCTGCAGAAAATGTGGCCAATTAAACATGTCTGTTCTGTTATGCTGTACTGTGTGCCAATTTGGTGAAAATTATAGTTAACACTTGTGTATTCTAACTAAAACAGCTGATAATCGTAAGAAAACTGTACTGCGAGTAAAACAACATCTTGAGTTACCTACAAAACTAGAACGGAAAATGGGCTTTAGAATTAGCTCAAGATTATGGGGCAGGGACAGAGTGTTTGCGTCCATGAAACCACGCTACTGGACGGACGTTCTCAGAACTTCTATCGATGAAGACAGCATAATAGCACTAGAAAATATAACGGTATGTATGTAATGCTGTATACGGCGTGTTTCGGGCATGGTGTTCCGTGTAGAAAAAAGTAAATCGATTCGTGAAATTGTGTGAATGCACCGAGTAAAATGGTTTGGATTTTCCGTGTTTTTATATTTTCTGTGTCCTCTTCATTAGCCGGATAATTGGGGAAGTTACTGCATGGAGTGATGACTAATGATAAGTTTAATGTTAGCGACCTTGAAGCTTCGAGAGCCCAGTCACTCTAAAATGGCATGCGCCGTAATTTTAAAATATAAATATGACAGTCCTGCCATATAACTGATAACAGAGCGTCCATACTCGACACCGACCCGTTAAGTAACAAAGTAATAACACGTTTTCTCAGGCTTGGTTTTACCCTTGCCTTCACGATATTTAACTGTTAGCTTTGGCTGTTGTTCAGGTTATGTAAACCCCCACGAGGCGGCGTTTGTCGCATTTTCCGGCAGCATTTGTTCATCAGCTCAGAATATTGACACTTCAGAATAACGGTGGCGTAAGTCTACGGACGTTACGTGGAACCACCCACTTGCATATCCAAAATGAGGCACGTATCACCTCGGATCATATGCATTTCCTTCGTTTCTCGTAGATAAGCAACCCCTACGTGTTCGAGACAAGTGATCAAGACAGACAAGTACCATGGTGACCAAGAAATTTTCAACCGGGAATCTGTCAGCAAGTGTATAAACTTATAGAAGATGTATCTCAAGATAGAGACCTTTCCGAACCAGTGTGGATTTCCATATTTTACTTCTCTGTGGTCATGCGTAATATCCTTAAGATTATGAAAGGCAATACTGGATCATTTGCATACATGAGGTGTCATAAATAGATGTCTAACGAAAAGAATGGATTCTATGGTCGGAAACAAATAAAAACTTTACGTATATGTGGGTCCGATTTTGCTTTCGTAAAGACGTGGAGGACCCGGAAGTTACCTGAACCACTGTGTTTGAATTGCCATTTTGATAATGCATGAACGTGACAGATGGACTGCAGATAACTGAAGAAAGTCTGACTGGTATTCTAAGGCTGGATGTTTCTGCATTATAAATAGTCCTGAGGCGTAGCCTATATGCACAAAGATTATGGAATTTCGAAGGCTTGCAACTTCTGGAAGACCAAGAAATTTAGACTGATGGAAAGTCAAAGATTTGCATTTCTGATTCACAACAAGAAGACGAGATTTCTCAGAACTCGGTAAGGAAAAATGTATTAAATCATACGGTACAAAAGTATTACTTGTAAGCTGCAGTAAGCTTATTTTTAAGTGACTAAGCTTAGTATCTATACCATTGTTTTTAAGGAAATTTACTTGCAGGAAACTGAAGTAGCATTGTTACAATTTTCACAGAATTAATTAATTACTTCTTTTTGTGGTGTCGATGAATTATGTGATTACATTCAAATGGAATCAGTTGTTGCTCATCTGACCTCCAGTTCCCTTCTCTAGTTTTCCCTGTATTAGTGTCGCCATAATCGAACCCATCTTGAAGATACATCGCCACATTTCTTTCTCTTAAAATATTATGCATATAAACTACAGCATGCCAATAAAATTGTGGTAACTTTTTGTGGATATAATTAATAGCGTTTAAAATAACTCGGAAGGGAGAAGCCAAAATGCCAAATGAATTTCCAGTAATTCGGTGGGCTCTGCTTAATATACTGCATCTTCTTTGATTAAATTAATTCAAGTATAAGACTTCGTTGTAATGTCCGTAGGTGGAAATACATGTAGGCGCTTGAGGGGAGAGGCGGTATAGCTCCTACTCATTCTTAACCTCGGCACTAGATGGGGGTGAGTGGTTAGCGTCACGCCCCGGCCGCGCTTTACTCCAGGGACAGGAGCCTCCGGTAACCATTGGATAGGAGGCTGGGTGGGCCTCAGAGGCAAGAGGAAAACTCCTCTGCCCCCGTCGGGGATCGAACCCTGGTCGTTCAGCCCGTAGTCAGTCACTACACCGGCTGGAACTACTACTTTTAAGAGAAAGAAAGAATCCGGAACATTTATGTTCTCTGCTTTACCAATGTTACTGTTGGAACCACTCTCTAAGGAGTAAATGTTTGTCACACAAAGGCTGAACGTAGAAAGTTCGTGACGTGAAATCAAAATGTCGGAGGGTCGTTCATCTCCTCTTACATTACACATTACTTATGTTTTGTTCGAAAAATCCTAAATCGATACCCCTAACCCACAGTCTATCATTAATTTATATAAATTATACATTACTCAAAAATTTCAACTGAGTATTAATATTGTCCCCATTTATTATCTACGTTAATCGCTATTTTACGATTTGGGTTTATTACCCAATATGACCATGACCTGATGAAGGAGGCAGTATGACCTCTGAAACGTTGGTTAACATCGACCAGACTACACAGCGCAACAACATAGAAGACCGAAGAAATCTTCTTAATCAGTATGCATTTCCCGATAAACGGCAGTGCGACCTATCGTGACTTAACGTACGTACGGCAGCCTTGTCTTATCCTGTCTTGGAAAACAGTTGTGCGTCATATTAAGAATATATAAGTTATAGCTTAAGAACAGTAGTGTTATAGAAGTAACCGCAAATAGGTCAGGAATTCCGTGCTTTACTACGAACGAGTGGATATTAAATTCTTGAGTTGGTTAACCTGGTCTCGTTTATCGTTCGTAATCATGTTGGTAGTCTTGAGTTTCTGGATATTCAATGTTTTCGTATTATTTGTACCAAGTGGTACTTTAGACAAGCCGTTCTCCACTCTATAAGTGAATTGGTACTATTTTGTTTTTCTGTCATTATTTTTAGTACATAAAAATATGTCAGCCATCCATTGTCTTAACTGACATCTTACAAATTTTTGAGAAAGTGATTGGTTTCTTGAATTCTTAAGAATAGCCTCACAGAAGATCAATTGGAATAGAAAAGAAGTTATTGACATTGCATAGAATCTTCACAGGCCTCTGCCAGGGAAGGATAACATGTCATGGCACAAATACAGTACTTGTTTCTAATAAGAAAAAAGTAAAGCTGTCCTGCTACATGCCATGTAGGCGCTTGTGGGGAGAGTATGCTTTACTTTTTTGACCATTATTGAATATATAAGATCAACTGAAGGGGTGACAGATTAGTGAATGGAAGGTTGTTAATTTTACAGGAATTCATTTTATTTTAAAATGAGATTTATGTATAAGTTCATTAAGTTTCTACTTCACAGGCATGTAAACCATGATGGATCATCTAGAGATATCCTTGGTACAGTTTTTTCATACCAGTACTTTTAATTTTAAGTCATTCCATATAATCTTTATTTTTCTTTACAGAGTAATTGTTCAGAATGAATTGGATGCCGTATGCCCAAGTTTATGATCCACTGAAAGTAGGAAGTATAGATGGTACAGATCCAGATCCACATGACAGAGCTATTATACGAGCATTGGATTCAGAGTATGAACCAGATAAGAATGTCAAAGGGAAATCAGACCGTACAATTTTTGTTGCCAGGCTTTACAGACAAACAAAAGAAGATTCTGTCGTGGAAGTAAATATATTATAGCTGCTTGTTTTCTGTATATTATAAATTTTTAATAGTCATATGTAAGGATTTATAGAAAAAATAGAATAAATGTTGATGGGTTGTTTGTTAGCCTCATGTCCACTGTCAACTTTCATAACTACTTTTACAAAATTCCGTACTTGTAAAGCAGTATTTTCAAGCATTAACCATTTACATGCCACTTCTGAGATCTCGATCTATTGGTGTACCCCCTCTCCAAGTTCTATCAGAATCAGTTAACTTATAAGCAGTTCAACCACATAATGATTAAGCTTTAGGTACTAAAGAAGAATGCGATGAGGTAAGCTAACAAATGTACAGAAACTTACAATCTGTATCAGTATTAATGAATTTATTCAATTTTCTTTGTATTAGAGTTCACCTGACAAAATACTGAACTCTGGAACAATTTTTAGTGCTTGTTTTCCCTGTCACATATCCCTTCAAATCCTTTTGCTACCACCGATGATACACATACACACTTTTGGAAACTGTTGTAAAGATTCCCTGGTTGCAAAACTCAGGCATACTTCTACATAATGTGTGTTTATTTTGGATGAAAAACTTATTTAAAAAAATATATGATTGAAAAGATTAAATATGTATGAAGATTTCCGTCTTCAGGGTTGTTGCGATTCATCGCCCTGATGACGGAGGCAGTATGACCTCTGAAACGTTGGTTAACATCGACCAGACTACACAGCGCAACAACCCAGAAGACGGAAATCTTCATACTCACTGCTGTGAGAACCTCAAGTCTTACACATTCAATATGTAGTTGAATTGCTTTGCCTGAAACCTGAGTATGTTATTAACAAATTGGCTTTGAACTACAGATTTTTTAATGACTTTTAAGCAGCATCTTTCAATGTAGGTACATTATTTAATTCTGTAAATGAAGTAACTTATATTCACATTTCATCTTCTATGTAATACTCTGTATGTTATATTTTTATTTATTGACTAAACATCTTTACTCTGTAGTCACAGTTGCTCTAGTAAATCAGCCAGTTGATTTACTGTGCTCAGTTCTATAAGCTTCACAGGCATAGTCTTTCTCAAAATAAAATTGGATTATCCATAGAGCACTGAGTTACACATTATGCCAAGGCTTAAAAGATACTGGTTGCCATGACACCTAGAAGCTTTGTCATGGTGCCTAATATTTTTGAGTATAATTATTTTTATTCAGTCAGTTTTTGCTGTTTTGAAAATTCCAGCTCAGCCAAGTGTGTGTACCATAGAACTGGTCATATTGGGTAGCAAACAATTTGAACACCACTGTTTTTACTTGGTGGTCATATGTGTTATGGAAAATGGTTGGTGGCATCAGGTTTGGAAACTGACCCATGATAATAGGGATGGATTTGAATTCAGACTCTTTCAAGAAAACTGGCTGGATCACGTTTTTGTGCATGGCAGTCCCCCCCCCCCCCCTCGAGGCAGATTTTTTCTACATTTTGAACTTATGTTTGCTGTTGAAGTTGTTGATGGTACATTGAATCTTTTTGTTAGTCATTAAGTATAACCACTAAGGGCTTCAAGACTAAAGAAAAATTTTAATGTTTTAATTCAGTCATCATTGCAGTGCCCAAGAGAATGATTATTCTGACTGACGTGTTTTATAGTTTCCCTCACTCTCTCCTTGGCATATGTCAATATGGTTCTTTAAAGTAGGTCACAGCTACTTTTTCTAATGCCTTTACTAATTCACTACTCATGTTTTGTAATTTTAAATTTGATGCTCTGCTGCTAACATATCATAAGTAAAGAAACTTTGTTTAAACAAATAATCACAAACAAAAGGTCCTTGTGGGTTCCTGCTATATGTTTTTCTCGCTTTCTCAACCTTATAATCTACTTACATATTATTGTGTAAAAAGTTGTTTACTTTCATATACCTTTGGCTGATTTTGCAGACCATTTCAGAGAAATTACAATACTCATTGTTTTTAATTCTTAATTACTTGCAGGAATTTTCCAAGTATGGCCCCATTCGAAGGTTCCGTCTTATTAGAGACATAGTGACAGGATCATCTAAAGGTTATGCTTTCATTGAATATGAAAAGAAAGAAGCAGCAAATCAAGCTTACCATTATGCAAACAATTTGATAATTGATGGAAGAAGAATCTTTGTTGATTTTGAGTGTGGAAGAAAACTGCCTGGATGGAAACCTCGACGATTGGGTATTTGATATTTTTATCTTTTATAATTTGCTCTAGTTTTATAACAGTGCAGATTTCTAATGCTTGAACATCCAGGCACTAGCTTTTCCATCTTTGACATGGTGATCATTAGAATGTAATTGAACATGGTGGTGCACTAGTATATCTCCTGCTTTTTATACAGAGTGTCATAAACCTCCTCAATTCTCCTCTTCCATTCGGTCCTATCCTCTGCTGCCTTCTTCCAATTTCTAATCCGTCCGTTTGAACTGCATCCTCCCATCTGTTCCTGGGTCTTCCAACTGGTCTTCTTCCTCCAACACTTCCTTTGAATATCATCTTTTGAATTCGGATGTCGTCCATCCGAATCAGGTGACCTGCCCATTGTAGTCTCTTGATCTTTATAAATTGTGACAATGATATGTCTTTATATAATTTATAGATTTCCTGATTAGTTTTTATCCTCCATTCACCTGCTTCTTGTGTTGGGCCGAAAATTTTCCTCAGGATTTTCCGTTCAAACAGATCCACTTTATGTGCTGCATTCTGGTCGAGTACCCATGTTTCACTCCCGTATGATATTATGCTACAGATGAGTGTTTTATATAATGTGATTTTTACTTTCTTATTTATTCCATGGAATTTTATAAGTGGTAATATCGATAAATATGCTTTATTGGCCGCTTGGATTCTGCTTTGTAAATTCCATATGTACATTTCACAAAAGACTTGAAAATTAGCAAAGATCACATTGGTTGTAGGATTTGACTTCTAACAGACTACAGCACTACAACCCAGAAGACTCATCGCTTGTTTTTGCTTGTATACTAAGTTGTGCTGCATTCTCAGAGACAAATCACCTGAAACATGCCAAAGTCTAAAATACATTAAGCCTTATTTCCTTGTTCCCTCTACGTCTTTATGGTGTGGTCCTTTTAGTGTCGGAATGTTTAGTGCGCTAATGGTTACTGAATAATCCATAACTGCCATCCTTCCTTCTATACATTTTAGGTTAAGTTATGTATCAACACCTATAATTTATGATGTTATTATAAAGTGCAGTTTGCGAAACAAATTCAGGCTACAAGAAAGTGTTATCTTAGGCCAACTTAACGCATTATTTTAAAATGACTTCCTGTTTTAGGAGGCGGATTTGGCGGTAAGAAAGAATCGGGCCAGTTACGTTTTGGTGGAAGAGATCGGCCTTTCAGAAAGCCTCTTCCTGTGCCTGTGAAAAAGAAATAATATGCATGACCATGAAGAGAAAGAATTAAATGAAGTATGTATGACCATGAGTAAAAGAGTGGGGAGGAGAACAATCTTATTTACAATGTTTAGCTGTTTTATATACAATCCTTAAAGAGTTTCACGTAGTGTTCAGCATTAACTGTGTTGTATGTTTGTCGTACGACTGGTGCAGCAATTCCAGCAGATGAAATAGAGCTCCATACTGTGCATTTTTTGAGGATGCAAAGGTGTTTGCATGGCTGTGGAACTTCTCAGTGCCTCACACATGTATATTTTGTTTATAAACATACCCATTCAAGTGTAAGTGTGCTTCATCAGTGAAACAAATGTCTGAATAACTGTTGGATTGTCTTCCAGATACTGATGAACTTGTCCACAAAAAGTGATTCACCAGTCTTTGTCAATATCAGTCAGGGATTATTACATTTGAATTTTGCAAGGAAATGTCCGGTCATTTTCAGACTTCTTTCTGCCAAATACACCATTTTATTGTCTGTTATAACCAGTCTCTTCAAACCTTTTCTTAAACATTACAATTTTTTATCATCTTGGACCTTCTCTGCCCTCAGATTTCACTTGAAACTTTGCATGCACCATAACAACATTGTCGGTCTGATAAAACCTTTTCACGCAAAACACTGTGCTTCTCAATTGTGTATATAATCTTGTTTACATCTGCTTATAGAATTTCCTGCTAGGGATCATCACTGACTACTGATAATAAACTCCCAACTGTTACAATTTTTATGACACCGTATTCATTAATGTAATACTACCATGTGTTCCTCTGCTCGCCTGCACTACAGAATGATAGAAAAATCGAAGTCATCATGTTTACTTTTTTATGTTATTTTAAGAAAGTTATATTACGATAATTTTAAAGTAAGAAATTCTGTTAAATTTGTATCTACATTTTGTGCAGTATGCAGTTACTTATTGTATATTTTCTATCCTAGGAAAGAAGAATAATGGCTAACAGTAAGAAAAGTCTATGATATGATTTTTCTGTAAAGCAGAAATGTGATATATTATTCATGATGAAGATGAACATTTTTGAAACTGCCTTAGACAGAGGAAATTAAGTTGGAAAATGCAGTTAAGGTCATAACTGTACTGCAGTACTACAGACATAGCTGCAGAAATTTGCTTGCAAATTTATGTTTGTAATCTTAAAATGCATGTAAGACATTGACCCAAGGACTGTATGTATCCACAGAGGAACATGGTCAGTCCATTAAAGAATATTAGTGCTAAGAATTCCATAATAAGAATGTTGGCAGATTTGTTAAATTGGTGATCTTTATTGTTTCTTGACTGTGAGGAACATTTGAAGTCCTTCCCCTTCAGTGCCAACCTCACCTTCATGATGTACAACCTGCTTACATGAGTTATGATGATGTAATTATTACATTTGGTTTAAAGAAAATGTCACTACCAAAGTTTAGACCATTTTGTGTAGTATATTGACAGTTATGAATTTTCCTTACAGACTCCACTTAGATATTTTGTGCTGTGTAATAGACTTAATTTTCACTCACTGTTGAACTTGTACATGCACAGAATTGTCTAAACCTGAAACTGTAATTTCTGCTTCTGACATAGAAGTATCACTGCTGAGCTCGCCAACAAAATCTCATAGTCTCTGAGGCATTTTCGTGTTTCATAACCACATAATAACATGAAAATCATAACAATCCAATACTTTAAAACCTGTATCACATTTGTGATTGAGCTGGGATAGCTCAGTCAGTATAGTGACTAGCTACGGGCTGGATGACCGGGGTTCGATCCCCGACGGGGGCAGAGGATTTTTTCTCTAGCCTCTGAGTCCAGACCGGCTCTGGGGCCCACCCAGCCTCCTCTACAATGGGTACCGGGGTCCTTTCCCGGGGGTAAAGCCGGCCGGGGCGTGATGCTGACCACTCACCCCCATCTAGTGCCGAGGTCAAGGAAGAGAGGAGCTATACCTCCACTCACCCCAAACGCCTACAAGGCGAATAGTGGGACAAACTTTACATCACATTTGTGATTACAACTACTTGCAAAAACTTGCCAAATGAAAGTATAACACATAAGAGATGAATAAAAACAAAGAAATATAGGAGTCCTCCAGAGGTATTACCTGTCAGCAAACTAGTAAGAAGCCCAAATTATTGCTGGGAATGAAAGAAATTGGGATAATTCATAGATTCAGAATTCTGACTGCTATGAGCTAACTCAATATTATTATTGAGCAAATTTGTCAACCTGAGATAATTCAGAATAATACAGTAAGTAGTTAAGTCATGTTATTTAAACATTTCTATCCAGCAGTATGCTGCTTAAAATCCAGGCTTCTGCACTGTACCACCACAGTTTTCATAATATGTTTCTTGAAAAAACTGATTTGTAAAAAGGTAATGAATTATCCCTTCATTGTATTGTCTGTTGGTTGTCAAAAGGAAAAGCACTCAATTCACTCTGGAACCTGAAAAATTGTATTTTGAAGTGTTTAGAAGAAAAAGATGAACTGCCACAAAATTGCAGACTTTGAAAGAAGACGACTTTTGAATCTACTTTTTCTCGCTGGTATCTTAAGACATTTAACCAACCTGAATGTGCAATTGCAAGGAAAAAATGCTGTCTTTCCCTACCTGTTCAATTCTGTGTTGGCATTCCAGGGCTAATTTAATATTTTCTCTGAATGTTTTAACCTGAAAACATGTCACATCTGCTTCTTGCAACAAATGGAAATGGAAGTGCAAATTTTGAAAAATATTTAAGTTGTCTTACTGGATTGATAAATTCTCTATAGGTAACAGAGCAGAGCAGATCAGAGTTTATTTACATTCTATAGATCCTTCTTAGGACTAAACCAAAGGATGTAGAACATGTCAATTCATACAATATACATAAACCAGAACTTGTGACACAAGTACAAGGACATATTTCACATATCAATGTACATAAACTTTAGATTCTGCAATACAAGTATGAAAAATAATTTTACTAATTAATATACATAAACTTCAGTATTTTAAAAAGAAATACAAAACTTACTTTATATATAGATTATAGATATATGTAAAGCTTAAAAATTTCAGCAGATATAAAATCATCTACAGAATAGAAAGAGTGAGTGAAGAGGTAATCTTTCAATGCAGGCTTAAATACCTTACATAAGATATTTTGACTTCTAAGTAGAGAATCTTTTTGCAGACCCTTAAATACTAGGAAAATACGTTGTGGTGTGCAAGACTTTTGATTTAATGCAAATGTTGCAGAATCTTTGTGGAAAGAAACTCAGACTGAAATGGGGTAACATATTGATGAATGGATGGCTCCTGAAATGTTGGTATCTTTGTGTAAATATTTCATGTAGCTAATTGCTTAAGAAGGTTTTATTGAGTTTAGTCACTATGGAAGCTTCAAACCATGCAGCATTTTTTAGATTGATTTGATTGAAGTGTATGTACAAGAAGAGTATCGAACATATCACCTGTCTGGGAAGAGCAATATACTACAGTATCTTCTTCAGTTTCTCGGGGTAATACACCTTTTTGTTATGTTACTTCCCAATAAAAAAATTAAAATACTCTTGTAATCCCATGCATATTTTAAGTGGAACAGGAGATTAAATTTTATTCCTTTGAGGAAATACAGAATCAAATAATCAGTATCCCAGCTGAACACCAATATCTTGATTAAATAACCTCGAAAAGGAAATGATGTTACGAAAAAGGGGTAAGACATTTCGTAACTATACACATTGTGCTTCGTTAATATCAATAACCACAACGTTCTCACCGTACTTGTCCTATGCGGTAGATTTTATCATTACTTAAGGTTTTATGTTGTTTTATTTTTTCCGTATTTCTTGTGTTTCTCATTGCGGAGGGAAATTTATTTTATTATATGAATGGTCACGATCTGCTGCTCCTTGCCTGTCTGCCTTGTTTTGCATAATCTGTGGATGGTAACACAGAATACGCAACTTGAAATGGTTGGAATCCACATCAAGGTTGAATTATTGGTGTAAGATTTAAATTGCCTAAAGTTATGACATAAGTTGAATTTTAATCTTCAGTTATGTAGCAGTTAAGCTGTTTTATATTATAGGCACGACAGATTTCAACATTTTAAGACATACTACTTATCGTAGTATGGATATTTTGAAATTGATGAAAAGACATTGGTTTTTCGCTGGAACAATGATTGCTATATTTCTTGCTGAAATTTTCCCAGAATTAGGAGCAATGGAAGGCAAGATAAATTTATTTTATTATTGATAAACGGGCGATTGGAAGCTCGTATACAGGAGAGAATTTTGGCATGCTATTTATCAGACTACATACATGGATGGCGAGGGTATATTTTTCAAGCAGTAACGTGTTTAGTTTATTACTTTGTCGTATTTTTAATTATGTGACATTGTGTATATGAATGGAATTCTTCAAAATTGCTGTAATTTTCATTGATTTTCTTATGTAAATGCAATCCATGAAACGTAGTATGTGGTAGATACGTGTTAAGGCTTCAAACGTAGTTGAATTCACTATATAATTGTGTTGTGTTTTATGTGGGGAAATCTTTTTGTATTGCTGTTATTTTTACGTTGGAAACATAGCCATATATATCTGGCTACACTTAAATAGTCAGGCATTGATTCTATGCGGTATTTGGTGATTTTTTATTTTCCACCCCAACAATAATTGTCTCATCCAGCATCTTTCCTGATGGTCAAACCTGGTGGGTCATGGGTTAATATTTTCCATATAGGGTTTGGGTCTTGAAAAATGGAACTATCTCTGTGCACATTTTTACCTAACAAGGTAAGATACAGGATAGTACTGTAAAATAGGCAAAGACTGCTTTATAACAGTCATAAATCATATTTCCATATCTTATTTTTATTTAATTCCATTCTTATTTATGCTGTAAGTAAAATACTGATACATGATATGTCAAAGGGATAATATATAAAATAATATTGCTTATATTTGTTCAACATGATATGAGAAAGAGGCAGGAATTTATGCTATGTGCAAGGAGTGTACAACCATAAGCAGAAAAGGGGAAACTGGCTTCCCATCTCTGTCTGCAACCGAAAGTGATGAAGTGTCCTTATGAATCATGGGGTACTCAAAACAACCTAACAGAAGTTCTTACTCCAGAAAGCATTTGATGACACCACTCTTCACCTCATCAGAGAGCAGCTACAGTTGACAGGGTGATGAGTAGAGGTAGCAAGAGCCTGAGGAACGTTTGTAAACTTTTACTGGGCTGCATGGTGCAACAACACAAGATAGCCCTGTTTGTACTTCCTACTGTGAGGACCTGAAATCTATTCAGAGAAGTTAATTAAGTTTTAAAATCTTACTTCAGTATCTTGTTTGAAATATGTGATACTGTGTTTGCCTCCTCCAGCTATTTTTGAGGCTGATCTAATAGTTGAAGATTGGAGGGGGGGATCATATAATCTTCAGTTGATAATCCCATTAAATAATCTGAGGATATGTTCTTGAAATTTTCCCCATGTCATTGCCTTTAATCTAAGTTCAACTTTTTTCCAAATTTCAGGTCCACTGAATCCAGAAGTTACTGTTAAGTATGGCGCTGTCTCACTCATCTTCCTTGTCAGTGGACTGTCAATAAAGCTGGAAGAACTTTTGAGTGCTGTCACAAATGTTAAAATACATATTTTTATCCAGTTATTTTCACAAGTATTCACCCCTATATTTGTGAAGATACTGACAATATTTCTTTGGATGATTGGTGTGAATGAATGGATTTTAAAAGGGTGAGTTTCAGAAACAAGTTGAATAGGATTTGAAGATTATTGTAACTTGGCCTCTGTATATGTTTCATGCCATCAGCCACTGGATCTTTCTTTTTGATTCTGACAGATTAGTTACTGTTGGTTGCATGCCACCACCTGTGTCATCTGCTGTCATCCTTACAAGAGATGTTGGTGGAAATGAGGCAGCTGCAATTTTTAACTCTGTGTTGGGGTGCCTTATTGGAATCGTACTTACTCCTTTCACTCTTCTGTTTTTTGTAAGTGTCTTTTATCAACATTTTTGATCATATGTTTATTTCCATTTGTCATACTCTGATGAGTGAGTTTTTTTCACAGTTTTTCAGTCTTGATAAACATAGCCAAATTTGTCCATAGCACATCATAATCACACTTTGTCGCAGGATTTAAAATTAAGAATTGCACATGCTTTCCAGCAGCAACAGCGTATTTATAAATATTTCTTCTGAATGTGTATTGCAATAAGTTTTAATTTTTTGGACATACCCATTATCTTATGAGCCGGGATAGCTCAGTCAGTATAGTGACTAGCTACGGGCTGGACGACTGGGGTTCGATCCCCGACGGGGGCAGAGGATTTTTCCTCTAGCCTCTGCGTCCAGACCGGCTCTGGGGCCAACCCAGCCTCCTCTACGATGGGTACCGGGGTCCTTTCCCGGGGGTAAAGCCGGCCGGGGCGTGATGCTGACCACTCACCTCCATCTAGTGCCGAGGTCAAGGAAGAGAGGAGCTATACCTCCACTCACCCCAAACGCCTACATGGCATATAGTGGGACAAACTTTACTTTACTTTACCCATTATCGTGGTTTTTTAAAAACCAAAATTTAAGGAACTTGGTCTGTTATCATTGTCAGGCATACCTGAGAGTGGGAACCTGATCAAAGGGGTGTGGTGTGAGAGGGTGGTAATTTCTTTCTTTGGACTGTGAATAAAGAAACCATGATGGTGGAAAATGTCTAATTTTGTTTTATTTATTTCATAACTGTCTAATCCAGAGAGTATTCCATTTAAAATCTATTTCACCAATTAACCAAAGATAGTACATCACTTTCCTAAAATCAAGCATCAGTGAGTGAATGTGCAGACTGAAGAGAGAGCATGTACATCCAAGTAGATAATTAAAAGAGGCTTAAATTGTAACTGCTGTGTAACATAATGTTTTCCCAATTGTGTGATGTTACAGGGTAATATATTATCTGTTTTATATATTGGATGTTCATGATTTGAGGACTGTTTTGCAGCTGAGGGCAACAACTCTTGTCCCTGTATTGAGCACCATATTTCAACTTGCAGTCACAGTTATGGTACCTCTTGCAGTAGGACAACTGATCTGTTTTGCCACCGACTTTAAAGCATCAAGTTATCCTATCGGCATACTTGGACAAATTGCCCTTCTCTTCATAATCTTCATAACCTTCTGCCAAGCATTCCAAAACCAAGATATGCAAATGAATGCACATGATATTTTGATTACAGTTTTGCTTGGTGAGTTACAATTTTTTGCTATCATCATTGTACATTACATACTTTTTAAGTTGCAATGCTTAAAGTGTCACTTCATATAGAATATGTAATATGCTGTTTGTGCATATTTAAATCTGTAATAGTAAAGTAAAGCTGTCCCGCTACACGCCATGTAGGCGCTTGGGGCCATGCTTTACCCCTGGGAAAGGACTTTGTTACCTATTGGATAGGAGGCTGGGAGGGCTCCAGAACCAGTCTGGACGCAGAGGCTAGAGGAAAAATCCTCTGCCCGCTTCAGGGATTGAACCCTTCTCATCCAGTCTGTAGCCAGTCACTGTACTGACTGATCTATGTCAGCTCGTATTTAAATCTGTATTACTGTTAAATTGTACCACATATACTGTTTTTAAATTCTGTCAAAACACTTGCAGTATATTCAACTGGTTTAGAATGTTTTAACTTTTCAAGAATTAGTGGCTTTGTTACATCAAAAATTTTAGTATTTGTTCTCATTTGTTAATTTTTAATAGGACTACATTGCTTTCCTTTATGATAAAGGCTAATTTATACTGGGGAAGTTTAGTGGAAGATATGTGTGATTCTTTATCTGGAATTTAATTGAATATAAGGAAGTCAATATAATGTTTTAAAACTTGTGTTACTGTCTTGAGTTATAACAGTCCACGTGTAAGGGTAATTCATAAACACATGTTTGATATATCTTTCCTCTGATAACTTCAGCAATATGTACTGTGGGGTTTAGCTTAATATCTCACACGAAATATAAATGTGTGAATTATGTGCAGATAAGTAAAGTGTGCGCATATTTCGAGAAATATTCTTTTAACATGTTAACAGATGCTAACATTTTGTAGGATTTGCATTAATACATTGTCAAGTCTTATAGCCAGGCTTTAAGTTAAAATAAGCATCCACAAACATACATAATGTTATAAGTTTTAGTTCTGTGCGGTTCTGTCTCCCTGAGCAATAATATGTTTCAGTGGTTTTGATCCTTGTGTTCATCACATGGCTGGTGTTCTGGATTTCTTCCAAGATGACCGGATTGTTTTGTCCGGAGGATGTCATCGCCATAATGTTTTGCTGCACTCATAAATCTCTAACACTTGGCAAGTAATAGCAGTCTCATATAATATAAGATAGTGTATTTGCGTCATATTGTGAATATTATAACAATTATTTATTTTAATCCGTCTTATCACAATATTTAAAATTTCTTATAATTAAGATAATAAAATATCATTGATGTTCCATATCGATTGATCGATTTACATTTCGGAACATTTACACAACATGTTTCAGTTTTTATAAAACCATCATCAGGTGTAAAATATCTAAAAACTAAAAACTCAAATATGATTCCATTTGGTGATGTTTTCATTACGTTTGTTTTTCCATTTTTGGGCGAAGGTGTTGTTTTTTCTTAAATTTTATTAGATGTACATATCGGTCAAAGATGTAGGAGTGATTGTTCTGATATGTCCAGAAGTACTAGTGTCTTCGATTAGGTGTGGGTCAGTACTGACTCCTACATCTTTGACCGATATGTACATCCAATAAAATTTAAGAAAAAACAACACCTTCGCCCAAAAATGGAAAAACAAACGTAATGAAAACATCACCAAATGGAATCATATTTGAGTTTTAAGTTTTTAGATATTTTACACCTGATGATGGTTTTATAAAAACTGAAACATGTTGTGTAAATGTTCCAAAATGTAAATTGATCAATCGATATGGAACATCAATGATATTTTATTATCTTAATTATAAGAAATTTTAAATATTGTGATAAGACGGATTAAAATAAATAATTCTCATATAATATGTGAAATTTGTGACGTGGGCTTGAAATTTTTGTACTCTGATTTAAGCTCTTAGTTAATATTTATGAGCTGGTTGCATTGTGCACTGTATGCTACACCCCAAACTTGGAATGTGAAATATCTGTGGTTACTTGAACTTTTAAAATTGATATTTCATAATCAAGCTGTGAAAGCAAGAATGATGATAAAGTGAATCATAGGAAGTGTCTTATAAGGGTGTGGACAACATTGGAACAGGTGGTATGGTTGTTCTTTATACTAACGGTGATGAAATTTCATGTCCCATGACAAAGGGAAATTAACAGAAATGTTAACTACGTACCAACAGCTCAGTAAATGCACAGATTTTAGGTCAGTATATTATGAGGATATGAACTGGCTTTAAGTTGGGCCAAATGACTGGCTTTTGTAGTTTTGAACCTTCAGATTTCATAACGGCAGAATTTATTGAAATTGTTCAATATCTAGTGGCGGTTCAGGAAGTTCACTGTACTAGGAAGTTTGTTAATTTGTTGGAGAGTCTGTTGTTTAGTTAGCTAGGTATTAGGCACGTTAATTGATAATTACCTGTTGTTACAGGCATGCCTATGTTACGCATATTATATGGTGGATATGCTCACTTGTCCACTATATCTCTACCTTTACTAGTGTATCACCCTACCCAGATCATAATGGGAGGACTGCTAGTAGCACATCTTCAAGACTGGATGAGATCTAGACGGCAATCTAGGTGAGTAGAATCTAATCTTCAGAAAGTCTGTGTCTGCCCTTTCATATTGAAAGATGTTTGTCACTTCTGAATTATGCAGCATAAAATGTGGAGTATTGAGGACATGGGGTAGATATTTTTAATGTGGTGGAAAGTTGTAAAATTAAAACCTGCAACCTGCTCTTTGTATCCACGTGGAATGAAATGCAGTTCATAGTGAATAATAGTATTGGATCACAAATGAAGACTTCGTTATTTCAAAATTGCAATGTACCAATCTTTGTAGTTCAAAATTTGTACACAGTACTTTTCTGTTTTGTAGGACAAGACTAGAAGCTTAAGACTGCATCATGGCTAGCTACTTATACTTCCAGATAATACTTCTCTTGAGGAGCCAATCTTCTTCTTGAAGTAAAATGACATGGCTATAAACCAATCTGTTCAGAGTGTAAGTAGAAGTGGAGGATCAGGGATACATCTGTTTTGTTAGTATGAGACTGTTTCATATGGTAGGTACATCCTGTATTTGTTCAAATATAAGATTAAATTTTTTTTGTTAGGTGGGTTCCTATTCTCACTATACTGGAGTACTTATATAAACATAGGCATGCATGTATGTATATATACATACTACATGCATGTATCCTGCAGTACTACAATATGCCAAGATTCTACTATTGACAGGGCATGTGTTAATATTTTAACCATCACACATATATCTAGGAACTTTAATATAGCCTTTTTTCTACTTAATGCATTTTCTGGTTGTTTTTTCTCTGTAACATAATTAGGTAACTATTTTTGTTAATTCAGCATAATATCATGTAAATGCAATAAAGGTAAGACGAGAATTCATTCTGAGGTTTAACTGAGAGGCATTAATGCTCCTGTGTTAGGTACTGTTGTCTCATGTTTGATGAAATGTCCGTCTTAGTAGACTTGTGTTTTAACCAGGCATTTGTATTAAGGGTTTTAAGGATCTTGGAAGACAACATTGCAAATCATAATTTAATTTTCATGGCCCATAGCCTGTGTAGAAAGTGGAAGCAACCAGTTGCTTATTACTTGCATATGGAATCCCTAAAGCAGAGATGACAGCATTTTTTGAGTGCGATTTTTGACACCTGTCAGAATGGTGGATGGCAGGTGGTTGCCACTGTCTGTGACATAGGTGCCAACAGTGTCAAGGCATTGAAACTGTTGGAAACGTCCTTCAGCAGTTTATCTTTACAGAATTACTCCACAATTGACCTTTAACTCTCTCTCTCTCTCTTTGTGTGTGTGTGGGTAAAAACTGGCATTACTTTTCAGTTTACTGTTCAAATGTTCAGGTTATCCACTTCAGCCAACATAATAGGGGTGAGGTAACTAATTCTTTCAGTAAAATAAATAAATCAGTGGCATAACAGCTCCAGAGAGCCAAAGCCGACTAGCTTGACTGCTGGCCTCACGTTCACATGCCTAAGCAGAGGTGAACGATCATCCAACCAGATATAGGGTGACGTGTGGTCAGCACGACGAACCCCCAGCCATTGCTAGCTTTCCTGACCAGGTTACGCTACTCATTGTAGCTCCCCAATTTCCTCACGATGCTGGGTTGGCACTGGTCGAAAGCTCATGAGAAAATTTCTTCTCCCCTGAGACTCAAACCAGCGCGCATTCTGTGTCGCCGGTCTGAAGCATGGTGCCTCAGACCGCGCGGCTATGGCGCGGGACAATTCTTTCAGTAATAACTTAAATAATTTTGAACCATGTTTTCACTTTTAATGGTAGAGGGAGGATTTTTGAATAACTTGATTCATGTACTCGTATAGTAGCCTATATTTGTTTTTGATAACTAGTGAAATTAGCAGTCCTCATATGGAAGTCATTCTTATATTTTCTGTTTATGTTGTATACATCTGAATTTCTTAAAAATTATTCTGTGCTCACAGTGAATGATTAATAATGAGGATAAGTATTTACTTGCAAGAGGAAGTATTTCCATTTTTGTGAATAATTTTCCACACTAGATACTTCTTATGCAGGTATCATAATGATTTTTTATTGGATGTTAAATTCTTTTTACTCACTGTTGCAAACACCAAGATTACTCCATACTTCATGATGAAGTGTATATAAGCAAAGTAAACTAATTTTATTTATTTTTGTGAGTCATGTTACTGCTCATAACAAAGTATGCTGAATTTGGTATGTGTTTAGTATAGTCATTGTGTGCTTTCTATTTTAAGTTATCAGTTTGTGGGCAGGGAAATTTGGTTGTTCACACTACTTCAATTGTTTTATTATCATAATCTATCTTTAGCTTAACTCATGTTTTGTTGATAACAAATTTTATGATGTGAAAATGTTAATCATATTTTTTTGTTAACTTTTCATTATGTTTCCTATAACATACATGCACTGAAATGACTGAAAAACCATGTGATCTGTGCAATAATATTCTGTTAGGTGATTTTCAATCACAAATTTCAGTAAAGTGAACCCATGTATTATTCTTTTCTCTTATATGTTATATGGTTATTGCTGACATAATACTGATTATGTGAACATATCTAAATTTCAGATTCATAATATTCATGCAGTGAACCACATCAGTGATGGTTATTTTTGGCTTGGGTCATTGAAATGTAATGGTCATGCTGTGAACTTGGATGTTTATTTTGGATTTGTGTTGTTGTAGCTGCCTGACAAGAGTATGGAGGTTTCATATACTTCATAACAGTTTTCAATTTTGTAAAGCTTTATTTCTTAGGTTGCAGAGTTATTTAACATCATAAGATTACGTGGAGATGCTTCAAGCATAGTACTTGCATTTAGTGTTAGAAATTCTTTGGTTTACTAACATTTTTTTATCTTCAGTAAATATGTGAATGATATCTGGAAATTTTAGCATGTTACATATAAACCTCAAATCCTACATGTTACATATAATTTAAAATAAATTAAAGTAACTCAAAAGTAATGTTTTATGTGACTCTCAAGTATAAGTTGTGAACTTAAGTTATAAGGTTGAATATTAATGAATATCTGTAATGGAAACAATTTTTCATTCAATTTTATCCAGCTTTCGAAAATGCTTGAGAATAATAAGGTTGTGTGCCCATGATATGGTTTATTTGTAAAGTTGTCCAGTACTTCTCAATAAGGGTGACTGTTTAGATGACATTTATGCCTTATAAAGGATCTACTGAGAAACTTCCACTGTTTACACAATTTTATTTTTAAAAATAGAAAAAGTTTCTGTGCAGTACCAAGGCCAAGGTTTGTAAAACTGAGATATCAGGTTCACATCACAGTGAATATGGAGTTGACTGTTGTGTGGTATATTGGAGCATGTAAGCTAGTAGAAACTAATATTTCAGGGGTGCTTCATTCCACCATCATCAGGGCATCAACAGGAAATGTAGTTTAGTCTCAACCAGACTACATGGCACAATCTCTCAGAAGACAACCATCTTTGGGTTTGTAAAATTGATCATTCCCAAGATGTGGGTGTGTGGAGGATTTGATAAGTTGGGCGGTAGGTAACGTCATTATCGACTGAGCTCTTAACAGTTTAGATATATACATCTTATGTCTCCAATTAAATTTTTCATATACTTGTTCAGTACGATATATACGTGACGTCGTACGCCGCCTATGGTTTGAACTTTTAGCTTTGAGTTACGGTCGTGATGTTGGTATTATGTGGGTTGGTTTTCCTGGGCCATGACTACGCAGACTAAGTGTTGTTGAGCATATAAGCATGGCGGCCGTTGCGTTTAAAGATGTTAGTAGTTATTTATCCAAACAGAGCGAGGAATCCGATAAGGAGTTGGCAGGAGAATGGGCCCAGTTGGAAGAACTGCATAACAAAAAGTGAGTGCAGAGCTAATAATTATTACGTACTTTTGTAATATTTCTTGCTTGCCGTACCTATTGTCAGTACAAACGAATCGAGTTTCTGATATGTACACTAAGGCCGAATTTGTAGACTTTCTTGACGTATTTGAAATATATCTGAGTTTTTTACGCCCTGTTCTTTCCGGCAACATCTTTTCCGTGATTGGCATAAATTTTTCGTTGTGAGCTTGTTGACGTCTGTAGCGTGCAGAAAATCTGCAAAAAACAACTGATGAGACTTTATATCACCTCGCCATGTGTTCTGTTTCAAGTGTATTTTTGAATTATATGTATGCAATGACGTCATGAAACAACCAAGAATTGTTTGAACTCCTGTCGTTTTCCTAGAATTTCCACATTGGGATCCTTGATTTTTGAGGTTGGAAATTGCTTCCTTCAGTTAAATAAATATATTTTATTTCACGCCTTTCCATAGTTTATAAACTTTGTAAAACTTTAGACAGTATGCCAGTAGATTAATTTTGCTTGTCCATTTGTATTTCCAGGCTAGTCTGAAATCATGAATTTTTTCAGTGATAATTGCGTGCAAGTAGTTGTTTCCATATGATCACCAGTTATTGTTGGTTAGAAATCAGGTGTGTCTGTATAATACGTGGAGGAAATTTGTTTAAGTTACAACACAGTGTGTTTTCCTGCCAAATTACACTTCTGACACATCCTGACTACAGGCTGAAACTGTATGAATCATTGCCAGGCAGTACAATATTTTTCTGATACCAGTCAAGTATAGCTCAATCAAAACATTAAAGTAAACTTACCTGTGTTACAAGAGGTGCTGAAAATGTCTCTTACACTTTCCCTTTTCCATATAAATAGAATAAAGAGGTTTAAATAAAAATGTAATAGATTAAATGTGGGTTAATATGACTCCACTACCAATTGTTTTTATGAAAATGAAACTGTGTTTCATAACAGTCAAATAAGGGTCAACTTCACTGTCATGAAGTGACTGCAAAAACCAGTTGGAGGTGTTAATTCTGCTGGCTGGGACATGTTGCTGTGAAGTGTGAACTACAATCACCATGTACACCTAAAGTCCATCTACATAACAATTCTGATGACAGTTTCAATGTTTGTTAAGAATGTACTACTTGTAGGATTTTATTTTTTATGGCAGTGAGTCTGAAGATGGCTGTCTTCTGGGTTGTTGCAGCATGTAATCTGGTAGAAGTGTACTGACGTTTCATAGGTCCATGTTGCCACCATCATCGGGGCAATGATGGAGGGAGCAAGGAATTTTAAATGTGTGATGTCTCAACACTACTTTCCATGTGTAATGCAGTGTATATTTGTCTGACTTTTGTACTGTATATGATAAGTAAATGATATGGCAGAAGGTAATTCACCAGATGTCTTTATGGTGGTCAGGATCAAATTGTGTATTTGTTTACATCGCTGGCTTTTGGATAGAAGAAAAATGCATGTATTACATAAACCAAAAACATTGCTTGAGACAGCAGGCTTTGAAGTATTTGATCATTCATCAGCCTTTTTGATGAGCACTTTGTACACTTAAAATTGAACTGAATTTACATAAATCTTTAAATTGAGAAACCTGATACTAGTGCAGTATATTATTCTGTATTTGTTTGAATATTGGGATTTGTGAGCATGTGATATTTAAACCAAGACATGTGAAGTGACTGAAGAGTTCAGTCTGTATCAAGTGCCTCTTTTTTATTGTATTTTTATATTTTGTCTTCCCGTCTGATTTCTAAGAACCTGAAAATTAAAGTATACAAAACAATAATCTTGCCTGTTGTTTTGTATAGGTGCGAAACATGGTCTCTCACTCAGAGGGAGGAACACAGATTGCAGGTGTTTCAGAACAGAGTGTTGAGGAGGATATTTGGGCCTAAGAGAGAAGACAATGGGGCGTGGAGAAAACTGCATAATGATGAGCATAAAAATCTGTACTCCTCCTCCAGTATTGTCAGGGTGATTAAGTCGAGAAGAATGAGATGGGCTGGGCATGTAGCGCGCATGGATGAGACAAGAGGTGTGCACCGGGTACTGGTTGGGAAGCCTGAGGGGAAGAGACCGCTGGGGAGACCTAGACGTAGATGGGAGGATAATCTCAGGCAGGATCTATGGGAGATAGGAGTTGAAGGAGACTGGATTTTGTTGGCCCAGGACAGGGTCCGGTGGAGGGCTTTGATTAATTCGGTGATGAACCTTAGGGTTTCGTAAGCCATCTGGTTGGTTGGGTCCACTATTTGGGAAGCCTGAGGGGAAGAGACCGCTGGGGAGACCTAGACGTAGATGGGAGGATAATCTCATGCAGGATCTATGGGAGATAGGAGTTGAAGGAGACTGGATTATGTTGGCCCAGGACAGGGTCCGGTGGAGGGCTTTGGTTAATTCGGTGATGAACATTCGGGTTCCATAAGCCATCTGGTTGGTTGGGTCCACTATTTGGGAAGCCTGAGGGGAAGAGACCGCTGGGGAGACCTAGACGTAGATGGGAGGATAATCTCATGCAGGATCTATGGGAGATAGGAGTTGAAGGAAACTGGATGACAGGGTCTGGTGGAGGGCTTTGGTTAATTCGGTGATGAACCTTCGGGTTCGGTAAGCCATCTAGTTAGTTAGTTAGTTAGTTAGTTAGTTAGGTAGGTGGGCAGGTGATTGAATCCCTCTTTATGCCAGGGTTAGTTTATAATTTGTCATGATACTTTGTCATTGCAGATTATGGCACCAGTTGACATTGAAACTAGAGACCTTTGTGAAACATCAGTCACTTCAAAAAGGCAATAATCTCCTTCAGTTGTATAACAACTTTATTCATGTGTTTGAAAACAAGTGAGTATAACCTTCAGATTTCAATGTTTAATATGGTAAGAATTCTGTCATAAAGTAATTGGATGCACAGTATTTTTCTCCACTGCCTTCCTCACTGGTAAGTTGGTCTTTTGAAAGATCTAGACCAAGGATTCTGAGTGAAGAAGAAGCCTACATTGACTTTGTGGTCTGCCATAGTAAATATTTTCCTATATAATGCTAACAACAGCCATGATATATATGTATGAGGCATAATGCCTGATGGCATTCTACTGGAAGTAGCATTCAACCAGAGGTGCAAAAGAAAAGTATCTTCATTGGAATAATACCCATGAAATAGGTTTCATTGTGTAAAAATGAATCAAATGATACCTTAATGCAAAATTCACTTGAGTCAGGGGGATACATGTAATTATACTATCATGCTTTATTCCCTTTTTCTCCTTGTTTGATGAATGCAGAATGTCTGGTCAGTGTTTGATTTATTGCATAAAAATTTGCACTGAGATTAACTTGACAGTAAAAGATGCATAATTTACCAGCAATGGCCCTTTGTGTTGGACGTATCCACCATTTTGTATTGCTGTATACAGATCCCCCCCTACTGATGGTAGAAACTGCACCAGCAGTGGTGGAAAGCAGGGCTGTGGAGTCGGTACTAAAATCTCCGACTCGTTCATAAAAGCTCAATATGTATTAATAATGGTAAACCTACTAAAATGGTAAATGGTACCACAAGAGATTTCATCACTACAACGTGAATCATCAGGCTACTTTTTAGACTTATAACATATATTTAAATATACGTATAATGGTTATTACGGAAATTGTTTGATTTGCAAACAGTTTGTATTCTTAAGGTACCAGAGCCAAAGTTACAAAGCATTATTCCCACATCATGTGGCTCAGCACGTCTTTGAATCTTCCTAGGTGTAAGGCCGCCAGCGGCTCACACGGTAGCGAAAGTGTTCTTAAGATTTTTATCGAGGTCAGAGTCGGTACATTGTCCTTTCATCCAGTAATTCACAAAGTGACACTAGAAACTGTGTTAAGGAAACATTCAGAAATGTAACCTTTGTGGTCACTGAGGTTCATTTCTTTTGTGTAATGGTGATTGTGCACAGAATTATTTGTATATAATTTTCAGAATAAATCCTCTGTCTCTAGTTGAGATTCTTGCACATGTAGTAGTGCAGTTTGAAGATAAGAAAGAAGCCATCCAATTCTTGGAGAAGACAGAGGCAAAAGTGAAGAGCTGTAATGAGGCTGTTGCACTGTGCAAAGTTCTCAGTGGACAAATTCTGTTGGAACAGTTGAGAGACCAAGAAGGAACAAAGGTAATTAATTTCATTGTATGTTTTGTGACATATTTTCTTCATAATTCATGCTTATATTTTATTTAGTGTTCTGTCTGACGACAGGTCCATATGAACAGGATCCTTCCATCCTTTTCTCGGACTGGGACCTGTTCATATACGTTCTTGGCAGATGATCCAGAAGTGGTTTGCCATTGCCTTCTTCTGTGCGTGAATGGAGTAATTGTTGGGATGCCACGGAGAAACCGGGGAAGCCCCCGGAGGAAAACTCCGTGTTGCCTAGACCACGGCCTTGCCCAACACAAGTTATAAATTCGGGCACCGCCGGGAATCGAACCCGAGACCCCAGGATTACAAGGCCAGCGTTCTAACCGCTAGACCACCTCATCTTATTATTATTTAGTGTTCTGTCTGACGACAGGTCCATATGAACAGGATCCTTCCATCCTTTTCTCGGACTGGGACCTGTTCATATACGTTCTTGGCAGATGATCCAGAAGTGGTTTGCCATTGCCTTCTTCTGTGTGTGAATGGAGTAATTGTTGGGATGCCACGGAGAAACCGGGGAAGCCCCCGGAGGAAAACTCCGTGTAGCCTAGACCACGGCCTTGCCCAACACAAGTTATAAATTCGGGCACCGCCGAGAATCGAACCCGAGACCCCAGGATTACAAGGCCAGCGTTCTAACCGCTAGACCACCTCATCTTATTATTTATTTAGTGTTCTGTCTGACGACAGGTCCATATGAACAGGATCCTTCCATCCTTTTCTCGGACTGGGACCTGTTCATATACGTTCTTGGCAGATGATCCAGAAGTGGTTTGCCATTGCCTTCTTCTGTGTGTGAATGGAGTAATTGTTGGGATGCCACGGAGGAAAACTCCGTGTTGCCTAGACCACGGCCTTGCCCAACACAAGTTATAAATTCGGGCACCGCCGAGAATCGAACCCGAGACCCCAGGATTACAAGGCCAGCGTTCTAACCGCTAGACCACTGTCATATGATTAAATAAATACACAAATTTTACTATATTTACTCTGATTTACACAGTGTGTATTCTGGGTTTCCACTATCCAAGTTCACCCCAATAGTGGCATTTGAATGACAGAAACTGTGTCAGTCCTAACCAGGATGTGGGCTGAGATTTGAACTAATTATAATCATAGTTATGGAGGAGTGCTAACAACTTTTATGCAATATTCAGTCTACTCTGTTAGTGAACAGTGATCGTTATAGTACAGGTTGAAGTTTGCGAACCCTTCAGTGCCTCATATTTAGCATGTTTAATGTGGGAGGGGGGGATATATGCACGTATGCATGCATACAGTGAATGCTCAGCGGCTTCAATTTTTTTGGTATGTTGTCCTGCCCAACCTGTTGAAAACTTAAGATTGTATAGGAGCAAAATGTGAGATTGTCTAAAATATTAATATTCTCCATCTGTACACATTAATTTCACTTTGTCTTGTGTAAATTTTGTTGTGGCCATCTTGTTCAAAGCGCTCAGTATGGAAAAAAGTACTACTGCAATACTGTGCATTAGCTGAGAGCCAGTCGCTGATTTGCTGTATACTACATTTGTAAAGGCACTGTAATAATGAACAGTCACATTTAGAAATAAAGTTTGGGAATGAGGCATAGGGTGAAGGAAAATAAAGAAAGAAAGAAAGGAAAGAAGAAATAATACAAACTAAAGAAGATTGATATTTTCAAGTAGGACTATAATAGTTGTGCAGGACTGCATGACATTACAAGATGCGTTTTCATGGGTTCTGTTAAAAAATTTGATGTCTTATCATTTTCAAGTGGCTACTTGTTAATTACTTGAATTATTTTGCACAGGACCATTGTCTTTTGATAGTGTCATTATTCTGAGATGTGATGGAATGAGAGTATATATAACATGAAATTATCACAAGTTATAGAACAAAAGTCTTATATGGTCATTAACTTTTAGTAAGAGCCATTAATATTAATATTATGAAATTATATTAAACCAGAGCAGTTTCTTCATGTCAGTAGAAACTGAAAGTTGATGCTTCTATTTGAACTTCAGATTTTAGCCATGTGCATACAATTTACAGTTTGAATTGTGTAATCGTACTGTTTAGATTTTATGTGACTTGCAGAGGCTCCCAGCAGTTGACCCAAACTGGGCAGACATGTTGATGTTGTCAGAGAGCATTAATTGCCTAAGCTTTTTACATGAGAAATATTATTAAAATCACAGTGTGCATTTTAGTTATGGTCAACAGTACATATAATGTATGATTTGATTTTACAGACTGTTATTGAAGATGTAGAGAAAATCTTGGATGATGCAGATGGTATAACCTCAGTACATGGCAGGTACTACCTCCTTGCCAGCCAGTTTTATCGCCTGCAAGGGAAGCACGCGGACTATTACCGGACAGCACTAAGGTTAGCCGTCGTTCATGCTCACTGTGTAAATGTGAAATCGCGTTTGTTTTTGAGAAAGCCTTTGGAAGTAAATATTGGAAGATGGGCATTCTAGCAGATTAATTCTGAGAACAAATACACCTCTTTCAGAAGAAAATAACATGAACAAGTAGGTAGAATGGGAAGAATTTAAATTACAGAAACATATCTGTCTGGTTCTGTTGATCACCTGGTGGTTGGTGGCTAATCCAACTACAGGATTGATACCTTTTGTTCATTTTAGTAGGCAAACCAGAATTTCCTATACCACCAATTTAGTAGTTATTCATTTGTGATTTGGTTGTCGGTTTCACCCTTTATGACCAAAAATAAATGAAGAAATTTTGGCTCAACTCTTGATTTTATTGCAGGTACCTGGGTTGTGTGGAACTGTCTGATCTGAGTCCAAGTGAACAGGAACAACATGCTTTTTTCCTTGGTCTTGCTGCCCTTCTTGGAGAAGGTGTATATAATCTTGGAGAGTTGGTGAGTAGAAGAGATGAAAAGATAATACTAGAGTTAAGGACATATATTCATCGCTCATCCTTTCTTGATGTCAGAATTGTTTCATCCTTGTGCATATAAATGTTGCCCTCAGTGGACTAGTTGTTAGTGTGATGTCACTGGACCTAAGGATCGTGGGTTCAAACCCGGCCGATGGCGATGAATTTTTAAGGATGATAAAAATCCGTAGCACTACTTCCTTCGGAGGGGAAGTAACACTGCCGGTTCCGTGTTGTTGGTTTGTGGCATGAACAAGATGTTTCGTAAGCAAACTTTCTCACCCATGTCTCACCTGATTTTCTACTAGAAGGCTCTAGCAGACAAATCACAGATGCACACTTCAAAGACTAGGAAACCTCCCACATGGGAGGAGGCCAAGGCCCGGACTTGGGTTGTAGTTTCATTGGATGGATGTGCTATAAAAATTTTATTTTTAACGTAGCACGTCGAGAACTAGGCTTATGCAGTACGAAAAATCTTGTACACCAGCATTAATTGCATTGTTTCACTGACAGCCATAAAAGAAGCCATTTTCAGTATGATTACACAGTGTTTAAGATATGTACTCTTGCCCAGTACCTAAATAAAAATACCAAATTTTCTACAGTCCAGGCCAAAGCATTACAATTGATGAATCTCTCTTGCTTTGGAAAGGCCAGCTTTTATTCAAACAGTACATTCCTTTGAAGGCTGTTGAATTTGGTATAGAAACTTTAAAAGTCTGTGAATCAAGTACAGGATATTTGTGGTTACTCTTGGCAGATAAAGATGGAACTACCAAGCCCACTGATAACCTCCCCAAAAATGAAACAGCAGCCTTCATGCTGAACCTGATTGAACCTCCTTGTTCATATCCATACATTGTAGATGGACAACTATATCAGTTCTCCTGATCTGTTATGAACTGTGTTGTTATCGTATGTGTGTGACAGAAAAATGTCCCATCTTGTGTTGAAACAAAAACTAACGACAGAGAAACTGTTTGGCAACATTCAACCAATGTGGCAGGACGAGAAGAGAGAGTCTTATTTCGAATATCATTAAAGGATGGGAAGGAAATAAAGCGTAAGGTGTCCTTTGATTGCAATGCCAACATGGAAAGTGTCAATTTGAATGATCAAATGTTGCAGCCCTGCCTTTTGTGACATAAGAAAGGGAACAAGTGGCAGATCATGTTTTACAAACATGATAGTACTTTTTAGGGCAACAATAGGCATTCAAAAGCTGGATCATTTGATTTTCAGATTGGCACTCATTAAAGGCCTCAGAGAATCACACAGCTCTCTAGTGCCATGACCAGTGTATGGTTGACCTTCTATTGAATCTACACCAAAAATGCTTAAAGAATGGTACTTTTTTGAGAAGATTCCTGCTTCAGATAAAGAGGCCAAACCTTGAACATGGTATGTCATTTGTGCTAGGCAAAATAGCAAAAAGGTTAACATATTGATACCCAGAGTGTCAAGAATGCTTCTGGATCTGTCATACAAGACTGAACGTTTAGGAAAATTCCAGAAATGTAATACACAGAACAGGGAACAAAAATAAGATAAGATTAAGTATGACGTTTCATACATAACATACTTAAAAATTTAAGAGTTTATGTAAGTAGGTGATGAGCTGTTTTGAGTTTGACTGTATCACTGTAAAAAGTGCCCAGACATTTAAAACAGTACTGTACTATGGTTTTACATGGTGAGAGGTTAATACTGCTTTGTGGTATGATACAATTGAAAACAGTCTGCTTTGTGGAGTGGAAGAAGAGATGGTCATTTTTCAAAACTAAACTACCACAGTTTCTTAGATATGCAGTGTCTGTTTTAAATTCTTGGCATTTCAGCGCACTATAGTTGTGTGTATGTAAGACAGAAACATCTCCACTAATGTTCACACTGCTGGTTCCATGTATCAGAATAGAAAAAACAAAACAAAATGTGAAGTGAGTTAGAACGCAATGTTATGTTTTTTGGGCTGTGGGACGTGGTTATGTATATTGCAACATTGTGGGTCTCAGCATGAGTGTGTTAATACTTAAGTTTTACGTAAGTTGGTTTTTCCTTTTATTTTTTCTGTGCAATTTTTGGAAATGAAGATGAATATTTGATATGCTGTATATTTTGTGGAACAGTTGTCAGTGATGTGTAACATTTACTTGTGACAGAACTGTTCCCTTCATTGCAGCCAAAATGGTAAGTAAGCAGTTCTTAAATTGCATTGGAGAGTATGCTCAGGAAGCAGTGTGTTTATGTTTCAGTTGGCTCACCCAGTGCTGGAAACTCTTAAATCTACAGACAAAGCATGGTTGGTAGACCTCCTGTATGCTTTCAACACTGGAGACATTGTTCTGTTTGAGAAGATGAAGCCCCAGTGGTCCAGTATTGCTGACTTGGCGGCACAGGAGCTAAAACTACGACAGAAAATTTCTCTTTTGTGCTTGATGGAAGTAAGAATTTCAGAAATATTTGCTTTTCTAAGTAGACACTCAATCTTATGTGCAGAGGACGAGAACCATTCTTTCTTTGTTTCCCCACAAAATGTCTGAATCAGACAAACATCCAAAGATGCTTCAAACGTACACCTACTTCTGTTGTCACTTTTTCATAAAATCCATAGTTCCTTATTGTTATTGGGATACTGATGGTTTTACTCTTGAAAGGAATAAAGTTTAATCTGTTCTTAAAAATATCCATTGGCTTACGAGATTTTCATATTTTTTATTGGAAAGAATGCAACTCCTTTGAAGAGTTGTATATGTTGTAACAAAGCTGTATTCCATTGTAAAACTAGGTCACGCTGTACCCTCAGCTTGCCATGATAGGGAGCCTGACTCCCGCTACTACAAAACTGGTATGACTAAGAGTCCACCTGTAACCGTTATTGGCCTAACAAATGCATGAAGTTCTGTTGTGCGTTCCAATTGCAGGAAGGCTACGCAGACTCAGTTGCGCAAATTATGAGGTTGGATTGTATATGTATCCATGTTTGAAGGATTACCATGCAAAACCGAACTTGTAACTGTTTTCCAAGTGCAGCAAATTTTCGCTTATGTACTATGTATTTTAATTTCAGAAAAACAAACTTTTTGAATGGATATGTGGCTTTTTTAAAAAATAAACAATTCTTTTGGGCTAACCTGTTTTTGTTTCTATGAGTATACCTTTTATTTCATAATTTTAAATATAAGTATAAAAGGTATGTATCATTTTTTGTAAGGAAACATCTTTTTTATTTAAATGCCCAGAATTATATCTGCCCAGTAATGGCTCTTTATATTCACTACAGTAAAGGTTAAGAATGTACAAAGCTTCACCTCCACACTACTAATATACTTTTATTGCACACATAATTTTAGTCTCTTGATATCCTCATTACAGATGACATTCAAACGACCTGCCACACATCGACAATTAACATTTGAAGAGATATCTCAAGAAACTCGATTGCCTGTGAATGAGGTTGAATTGCTGGTGATGAAGGCTCTAGCACAGGGATTGGTACGTGGTGCTATTGACCAAGTGGCCAGTAATGTCCACATGACATGGGTGCAGCCCAGAGTGCTAGACAAACAACAGGTATTTTAAACAAATACAAGTTTCATTTCAGAACTAGTTCTTCTTACAATCATTCATGCGTATTGTGCTGTTAAGGTATTAAAATCAAGGAGGTTACAGTGGTCTTAACATGTAGCGTGAGGGCAAGTGAAAGGCCATAATGCAGATTGGTTGCTTGGAGGTTGGATTATAGCAGGATTCATAGTTTTGATGGGAGAGGCAACTACGTAGGGCAGTCAAAAAGTTCCCGGAATTGTGGTATAGCACTGTAATGGTAGGACATATGGCAACGCTTACCTAATCACCTTCAAAGTAGGACCCTTGCGCGCACACACACACTTGCTCCATCGATCCTGCCATCATTGGAAGCACCGACAGAAGGCTTCGTTTGGAATCTTCCGGAATCGGCCATCGCATTCGACACCTCGCTGGTTGTGCAGCAATTCCTCGCCAAGAAAAGCATTCCTGTCATCACCCAACCACCATACTCTCCAGATCTCGCTCCGAGCGACTTCTGGCTGTTCCCTACTCTGAAAATGGGCCTCAAGGGGACACATTTCGCAACCATGGAGGACATCAAATCGAAGCAAGAGTGTGTGCGCAAGGGTCCTACTTTGAAGGTGATTAGGTAAGCGTTGCCATATGTCCTACCATTACAGTGCCATACCACAATTCCGGGAACTTTTTGACTGCCCCTCATAACTGTCCCTGCTGCACATCATGTGTCATTAAGTCAGCTATGGTTTGTATTGTGCTAGTAGTAATGCAGTGTAAGAAGAAAGGATGTATCATGTAGTTATCTGAAGCTTGTATTGCTTTACGACAGTTCTGAAGCTTTACAGTATTTATTCTCTTTTATGTTTGTTCCATGAATTTAGTAATTGTAGTGATTCATTTGGATTTTTTATCATCTGCACAGACATGCATGGAAATAGCGATGTTTTGAATACTTGAATCAATACTATGTAACACCTTTTCAGAATGTCTCGTCAGTGTGACCACTAGCTTTCACATTCTCACGCAAAGGTGGGATGGTTGGTTCTATATTGACTTATTCTTTCATGGTGACATAGTCCCCAACAAACTTTGTGTATATGCAATTGTTTGGAGCAACTCGAGGCACAAGAAATGTTAATGATATATTCAGTTGCCTGTTTAATGCAGTGGAAGGATAACCTTCCTTTGGAAAGGAGTCACTTCCATGACTAAATACAATGATACGGGTGAATAATATTAAAGTGGATCTCAGGGAAATAGTTTATATAAGTGTGACCTTGTTCATGATCTTGTCCAATGGCAAGCTTTGATAGTAGCAGTCTTAAGAGTCTGTTGATAGAGCAAATGATTTATTGCAGATCTCATCCATGGTCCAGCGTCTGGATTGCTGGTGTAAGGATGTCAATTCTATGGAGCTGCTTCTAGAAACTAAGGCTCATGAGTTCTTAACTTTGTGAAGTATTGCTTGTGCAGGAATGAGGACAATTTTCATATTTAATTCCCAAAACTACATTTGTAAACATGTTTAACATTAGTAAGGATAAGAGTATGTATCTTTACAGTGAGATATTAAAAATGTTATGCTAACAGATGCAAATGCTTTTCGTTTCCAAGAGGTGAACACAAGTATTGGCTGTTCCATATTCTATTCTGTTTGCTTTAATAATGAAATATGTTTAATGGAGAGATAACGCCCATTTGCATGAGCTATCTCCATAATTGCTCGGTGGACTTCTATGAAAATGGTAGTTGTCTACAATAAAGGTTGATGGATTAATTTCGTTTTTGTCTGTACCTGTCCAAAATAACCTCTAGTTGGATTAAACTTAAATCAGATGTCAGGTCATTCCATAAGTAGTAATTGCTTCAATGAAATTTGGTATGTTCACAGAGCCTGCTGAAAGTGCAAAGAAAATTTTCCATATGAGACTTCTGGTTCTTACGGTGGCGAGTATGAAGATAACAGTCTTCTGGTATATTGTGCTGTGTAGTCTTGTGGATGACGATTGTTTCAGACACATCGTCCTGATGATGGAGGCAGTACGCACCTCTCGATATTGGTCAGCTTCTTCAAGAATACATGGTGCAATATCCCAGAAGGCTGTCATTGTCAAAATTGTCTATTTTTAGGCTTTTTGAACAAGTTATATTTTTAAAATATGAAAAATTATCAAAATTTAATCCAATAATAATTTTAAACTGCCTATATTATGAAGCCTATTAAAGATATAGTAGTGAATGAGGTATAATTTTAAAGCTACTAGAATGATCTTTATAACATAAACTGTGACATCATCTTTGTATAGTTGGGTTCCATTTTAAATGAATCAATGTAACATATAACATGACTGTGAAGATGGCTGCCTTCTGGATTGTTGCGCTGTGTAGTCTGGTAGAAGTTTACTGACATATCAGAGGTCCCTGATGATACATGGTGCAACAACCCAGCAGACAGCCATCTTCAGACTCACCACTGTGAAAAGTTTTCATGACTTGAAGAATTGTTGCTAAATCTTTTGTGACCTGTGATTTGGTTGCATGGGCTGAGACCCTAGAAAGGGGACCTTCGCAGTTTTGTGGCATTACTCAGAATAGAACACAGCACTTATGTTGATACACAATAATGAAATTAACTTTCCTTTGTCAGAACGTATAGTATGAAATTAATATAAAAGATTTTGGAAATCACAGTTACAAGCAAAGGGATTGTTAGGGGCAGTTTTGCAGATACCTGCTTGATCAAGTTAGAAGAGAATGTATTTACATTCCACAGATCCTTCACAGGCCTAAGTCAAGGATGTAGAACATGTCATAGTATGAATACAATGCTTGCTTTTATTACAAATATAAATTACATAGTTATGACAGTACATAATTTAATCAATTATAGTATTACTGCAAAAATAATCATACAAGAAAGCATACCTACTATTGCTTACATATTGTAACGTGGGGCAGCATTGCTACCCTGGATTGTCAACCCTGATTTATTCATGTAAAATTAAATCAGTTACAGAGATCTGCACATACAGTCAACTCTCTACAACAACACACTTCGTGTCTCTGTTCTCTGCACACACACACACACTCTGTCCTCCGAGTCTATCTGGTCCCTCGAGTTCGGTGCTCTTCACAGTCTTCGCCTACACATCGGCCCGTAGCACCCCACTGGACACACGCTGGCTCCTCGGCCGCCATGGTCCACGTACCCGGTGCTCCCACACGTAGCCGACCCGTCCTTTCTCAGCGCCACACCAGACCTCTCGTTGGCTCCACTCTCTCGGCTCTCACGGCACACTTCTCTTACGCCCGATTCACAGCTCTGTTCTTTCCACACTCCCTTTCCAACAACTCTACTCTCAACACTCTCTCTTTCCAACCACACTAAAGCCAACCAACCAATCAAAAAGCTAACTGAGGGCGGAGTCCTGCGCAAGCGCAAGCATCGTCCCTACCTAGGTGACACCATACCTGCGCACAAGGCGTGTTGCTGGAAATGGTACAAGGTCTTAAACTAAAAAACGGAAATTTTGCTAACGCTAACGGGGTTTCGTCGCGCTTGTCAATCGGCTTTTATACGAATACAACACTGTCATTAAACAGACACAATTATAAACGAATACAACAATTCCAAAAGCAACAATGTCTATAAATAGACACAACAATGCCGAATACGACAATGCCAGATGCGACAATGTCAATAAACAGACAACTAAACTGTTTATTGGCATTGTTATGCTGCTCTCACGGCAACACGTCACAATCTTTACTATAAAAATTTGTGATTTCGTCGTCGTCAATAAATTACGTCATCAGCAATGTAAACTATAAACAAACTCGGCATTGTTGTGGAACACGACAATGCCGAGTACAACACAACAATGCCGAGTTTAGTGTCTTACTCAAGATTTTAAAACGCAACCAACCCCCCCGAAGGGGTTCCTTGCTTTTTAAAAACTTAAACAACCCCTCCGAGGAGCTCCGAAAGGAGCGTTCTGCCCTAGTGTATTTATAATAGTTGAGAATTTCCGGTTGTGCTAAATTCTTGTATGGAGTAGGAGTGATAATAGAATATACTCTTTTATTGCTGGCTTAACCTTATTTAAATCGTGATTCAAACTGAATAGTGGGAGACGTTTATTGAATAGCTTAATTCCAGTATAGTAAACTCCTTTTTGATATTTGCTGATTTAGATTGAACATTTTCTATGTTGTCTACTACAAATGATGATAATGGATCAAAAATTTACTGGTTAGTGGAATAATACTACATTTCTTTAACAATTCCCCACATGAGGTTCTAGTGCCTGACATTCCAATGTTAATTTATTGGCCAAGAAATGTAGTTGTTTCTACCTTTTAAATTGTTTTATCCTCATACCTTTTACCTAGATTAACACAATTTTTGTTGACAGTATAAAACTTTATGAAATTTGCTTTGTTAAAATGTAATGTGTTTATTGGCTTTAATCCATTTGCTTAAGGCCTTGTTCACATTACGCGCTTGTTTTTACCATAGAAGTTCGCAAATACATCATGCAAACTTGGAAGCTGTCAATTTCTCGATGTGAAATAATATAATTTACAAAAGGCTGGATTTAGACTGAGTTAATAGTTGGCGGTAAGGCGGAAAAGCAGTGGACCAAGTGTTGTTGCGTATATCTTTTAATTTATTTATAAAAAATGATCAAGACCTTATAAATATGAAATTGAATCCATTATTATCGAAATATCTTGTTCAAATTACGTTATTTATTTTATATCTCAAATACAAACTCTGAGTTGATCTAACCGGCGGAACCGGCACAAGCTTATAAAATGTTTTCTAGGCTCTTTAGACACTTAAAATGTGTGGTTTGTGTGCCTTAATAGCTACGCATGCGACTTTTCATTCAGAAAATAGCGTTTTATTTCAATAAGTAGCGTAATTCGAAAACGTGGATTTTTGTCTTGGTCGTCTTTGCAAATGTTAGATCTGGCTTTGTGGGGGGGGGGGGGGGGGAGGTTTATGCAGGCACCAACGTTTGGGAGTAACATATACCTCAATCTACAGTGCTGGAGTCAACATCGGCAATAAGTCGAATTAATTGCATACTCTCTCCGCGTTGAATGTTGATCTGGATTACGAACGGCGTATGATGTGTTTCAAAGCCATAACCTGCCCTTCCATTGTATATACATTTTAATTTCTTTCGCGATCGACTGGATGGTGGAAAAACCGCGATGGATCAAGATAGCTTATACAACGACTATGATGCTACTAGTTGTAAAATGTGGTACTAATGATGTCTGTGCGTGTTGCAAACAGTTTAGTGCATATTTACATGAAAATAAAATAAGCTTCAACACTTACGCGCATTAATTTGTGATTTGAATCGAATTTTATAGTTGTTATATTGGAAGAAAAATGATAATAGATGATCCAGAAGCTTTTAAATCGTGGCTGACAGCAATACTGGAACCTTTGTAAGTAGGACAACGCAACCAAACATTCTACATTAATAGTATAATTTGAAGGATTGAACCTGTAGATGAAAAACAACAGTATGCTCTCTGTTGTATACCATTTAACTTTGATTACATCATTTACACAACATTTTAATTATATGGACGTAGTAGGAATTTGTAACTTTGAACTTACTGTGCCTAGCCATTGGAGCAAATTATTGTATAATAAAACCACATTGGTTCTTCTCAGTTACTTATATAAATCATGTAATTTGTGGAAATGTGTATTAGATCTCACAGTTTATAATGAAAGTTTTCTGTTGAACACTGATATGAATGATTCTTTTTTACTTTAGAATGTAAGGACCTTAGTTGTACCGTTTACCTGTAATTGCTAACATTTTCACAAACCTTAGAGAAAAGTGTGGAATGCTGAGGCTAAAGTTACTTAGTTGACGTAAAATTATCATGGATTAAAATACAAATGAATAAAAGAGCTAGGCATGATTTTGCTGGGGTAAATCCCCATTGTTATGTTGTGCTGTCATTTACAATCTAGCAATATTCCAGCCTTCTCTTATCAGTATTTGCGATATTAAAATAAAAGTGAACCCTTTAAATGTAAAGCTTGCCTAAATAATATGTAATAATCCACTCTACATCTCAAAGAAAACAATACGCTTTACCATTGCAAAAATCTACTTTTTAATGCTGTTTAAAGTAATAAAGCCTGTTTACACTGAGAAACTCATAAATAAAAATGCAGATTTATTGATTCTTAAAGCAGGTGGTACATATTTACCGCTAATCTTTATAAAGAATTAATATTCAGTCTTACAGTGTCTCAATCACAGATCACATTCATCACAGCATTGAGTGATTTAGAGGTCACACAAAATGCTGAGATGAAGCAACTTTATTCTAAGTGTCTGATAAGGGTTCAAAAGTTATATCTGTTTTTGGAGGGAATCTGGCCATCTTTCCTTCATGGTTTTTTTTCCACCTCCACATATTTTAGATGGTACTCTGGTAAGTCAGCGTGTTTGACATCAGCCTGCTGCAATAGCCATTCTTGACCAATATTAGACTTGTGAATGGAGGAATAGTCTCGATGGAACTAGATTACCCCATCAGGATAAAGCACTCATGCAGATGGTAACATTATGTACTCTAAGATGTTCTTGTGTTGAAGGCCATCTGGGTTTGCTTCTGTATGGAGTATTCCAGCTCCCTCATTAGGTGAACGAACCCCAACAATTAACGGACACATGACCACTACATGTGGAGGTCGACAGATATTGAGAGTTAGAATGTTCTCCCTATGGTCTATAAACTAAAACTGGCCCATTAGGTGCCAAGTTAAATCTAGTTTTGTCAGCAGGATATAACTCTTATCACACTGGCACTCCACACTGTTGTCAGCAAATACTGGGTGATATAGTTATGTTATTGGTAGGTTTAGCATTCACCGTAACATGTTGTGCCATGACACCAGCTTCTTTTAGTCTTTTACTCTTCTGTCCAGGAAAGTTGGTAGCAACTTTTAGCTCCCTTGCATATTCAGAAGGGTTCCTTTGAACTTCAGCTCCATCAGACTAAGGGGTATAACTTACCATTGCACTTTCAGTCATAAACAAACAATATACACAGGATATCTGTCAAAGTATGCTGTATGTGAGCCCTTCCCGAATCTCAGTTACATAAATCAGCCATAGTCCTAATAATGTTTAACTCAAATAATAAGTCAGAAATAATATGTAACCCACAATTAACTCTGAACATCTTATTAAAGATACTAAACCTTAAAACAATCATTTTGAGGGTTAATATACTGAATCATGTTTTGTATAAGTAATTACTATACTTTACAAGACAAAAATGCTACTGAAGTATGTTCTTTGCAAATAAAATTGTTCGTCTGCAGTCAGACTTGAATACAGAAACTGTAAGTTACAATGTCGGTGAAGAACAAGTAATGGAGAAATGGAAGAAGTACCTGCCTCCTCATTTCTACCCTTGCCAATGTAGCATGCATAGTACTGTGATAATACAAATGGTAATACTGACAATTATCTGTTGCTCATTATCTAAAAGTTACTGGACTGTGTGAGCTTTACAAACAAGCAACAATTAGATATTCTCGTTTGAATATCACAATCTCCATATTTTGGTATCTGTTTCCAGTTGCTGTTGGTATAGTTCCACACAGAAGTTTTGAAACATATAATTGAATAATATGCAAGCACACGATTATATTTAGTGTTTGTGCAAACACAGCATACAAGGAAGAAAATGCAGACATCTGGTTACAAACTCACAAACATAATAATGACTTCAGCAATAGCTCCCAACACTAGTGACAGTTGGGTTTATTGGGTTTTCGGACTTTGTTGATCATCTAAGGTTAAAATGTGTATGACTTTTCAAAAACCAGATTTGTTTTTGTCTTCAGGTATATGGGACAGGGGTACCTGATCTGTTGGGTTCATTAGAAAGGGCTAGTCTCAATCACTGGACCAGAAGAGAAAAACTGATTTGGTTTTTGAAACGTCGTGCACATTTTAACCTTCGATGATGGACAAAGTCCAAAAACTCGATAAACCTGACTGTATCACACCAGAATCCACTAGTGACTTACCTATGGTGGAACACAGTTAACTGAGCAGAATATAGCCTTCAGCTTTGTTCTTTCATCAGAGTTTGTCACTCGGCTCAGAAAACTCATCAACATAATTTACATTTTTCTTCAAATTAGACAGACATTGTTGGTGTATTTGCTTAATAGACATCTGTCTTAAGGAGTTGTAATTAATGGAAGATGGGGAAAAGCCACATATAGACAGATACAAGTGATTACAAATGACTGGAATTATGATGCCAGCTGTACACTTACATCACTTCTAGTCTGGGACTTTGAAAATTTCAGGAACTTGGTTTTTGTTGTACAGAGTGTACATGTTGTAGGAGCCATTTTCAGGTTGATGATTCCTGAAGCTATATAACATTTCTGCATTATCTACCCAGTCATTGTATCCATCTCTGTGAGTGATACCAAATCGAAGTGAATGCAACTATCACATTAACTTTGAGCTAGGCTGGGTGACCAGAGTTTAATCAATCTGTAACTAGTGGAAATATTAACTGTTATAGTAAGTAAGTAAAGTATTATAATTCTTTAATTCATGATTAGCCTGGTCAGCATATATGCACATTTAACTTAAATTTTAATTTCATAAATAAATGTGGACCGCCACGGTGGTCTAGCGGTTAGAACGCTGGCCTTGTAATCCTGGGGGTCTCGGGTTCGATTCCCGGCGGTGCCCGAATTTATAACTTGTGTTGGGCAAGGCCGTGGTCTAGGCAACACGGAGTTTTCCTCCGTGGCATCCCAACAATTACTCCATTCACACACAGAAGAAGGCAATGGCAAACCACTTCTGGATCATCTGCCAAGAACGTATATGAACAGGTCCCAGTCCGAGAGAAGGATGGAAGGATCCTGTTCATATGGACCTGTCGTCAGACAGAACACTAAATAATAATAATAAATAAATGTGCTAGGACTGTCTAAAAGGCATGAGTTGCAGAGTAAGAAAATAAAATTTCCTCCTGAAACTTGTCAGATTCAGACTGAGGTGCACCATTTAAAATCAACTTGTAAAAGAATATAAAAACAAAGATAATTTTTATACCTTACTTTTAATAATAGTCACTTTGTTACAGTTAAGAGAAACAAATTACTTAACTTACTTGTACCGATTGACATGGAAAAGGAGTGAATATTTTCTATCCAGCACAACCCTCTTAAACACTCTCCTCATCCAACACCACCGCAGTTCACAAATTATTTGTATTTATATTATCTATTCTGCATCTGACCGGACCAACAAAGTACAGTTACAATTTAACACCTAACTTACAAAGCTTTGCTAATAGAAGACTGGATTTTCTTGGAAATCAGTTACTACTGACATCTAAATTCATGAGATGAGTTAAAGGGTGTGTATTTCTCTGGTCACATCATTTTATATATACTGTGGATTCTGGTTAATTGGGACATATCGGGACTAGAACACTTTGGCCCAATTAAGCTGCTGCCCCAATTATGCGAAGTTCTACGTAAAGAGTTAAAAAAGTTTATTCTTTAAGATTTGTTTAAAATAAATGGCTGCCCTGATTAACTGATAGTCCAATTAACCAGAATCCACTATATATATATATATATATATATATTTCCCACTTAATATTTGCAACAGAAACATTTGTAGCTATGTCTGTCGAGAATGTCGAAATAAGTGCATTTTGTATTGCGTCTTATTTCAGAGGTACACTATGTTAACAAAAATTGTACTTCAGAACAACTGTGAACCAGTTTGAACTGGTTCATAAGAAGTATTGGTTCTGGTTCATGGTTCAGATCAGGCAAAATTATGCGGTTTGGTTTTGGTTTGCAGTTTATTTCATTTCAAAGCCTTATGATTCTTTGTACGTGTGCTTCATTCTGTGTGAAGGAATTAAAACGTCAAGATGGCTGACTTCTGGGTTGTTGCACCACGTTGTCTGGTAGAAGTTTATCAGCGTTTCAGAGACGGTCATCACCCTTATGTTGGAGGCAGCAAGAACCTCTGAAACACTGGTAAACTTCTACCAGACAACGTGGCGCAACAACCCAGGAGTCAGCCATCTTGACTCACCGCCATGAAAATGTCAAATCCCACTAAGTTAAAGGTATTGTGTATTTGTTACATATCATACTTTATTAAATACTGGAATTAATGAATATTTGTAAGCAGTGTAAAATTTATGTGAAAACAACAGCATTGATAACAATGTGGAGGTGCCTTAAATGGAGTGTGTTTGATATAACTTTCCTGATTTAAAGAGCTATATTGCGCACCCCCTCCCCCCTAAATTTAGTCTAAGTTCTGTTTAGTGAATGTGGCGTCTATGTAGATGAGTAGGAAGTTTGCTGTGTCTCTATCTGTCATCATGCCAAATTTAAACCTTTTAACAGTGCTTGAAATAGTCTCAGTTTTAAAGTTCATTGTATATATGTTGCAATAACAAAGAGATAAAGTAATTTGATTCAGAGATCTCCTATGACTTGGTGTTCACAGTGTTTCACAAAAATGAATCGGTTACTGCAAAGAATATTGAGATCCGTCACTGAATTAAAGGATGGGCTGATAGATACATGGACACATGATTCCTTCAGAACCCTAAATGTATGTAGGCTTTCACCTGGCACAAACATTTACTACATAAAATGTTATAAACATTTTTTTGTCTGTATTTAATGTAATATAAATAGTGAAGTATGGGCTGATATTGACCAGAGTGACCCATTTTAATTGTACTGATATGAATGTTGTACCATTGGAAGTCTCTCAACCTTCTTTACAATGTTACCAGTGTGGCAGCTGAAATAGTGTTTTGAGAGGGGAGCAACTGCATTATCATTTAAATAAGTTCCCTAAAATATTTTATAGTGGTTGATGTTTGAAAAATAGGCAGCTTTTGTAAAGGCTGTTTTTATGTAGGGTGCACAATAACGACATGGTGGTGCTGTACTGTTCATTTAAATTGTGATGACTGATGAGCTATTGTAATAAGGCGAGTGTTGCATGAATTTTTTGAAACAAACTGGAGACATTTCTGTGTTTTTGTACATATGGAAAATTTGGTTGTTACAAACATAGAAATGGTACTAAATTCTGAGGTTATTTTTGACATCTTTCAGGTGGTCAAAAATAATGCTATTGAAAATAATGCACAGAAAATGAAGTTGCTAATGAATGTGTGATTCCAGCTGGCCTCTCCATGAGATAAGAGCCTTTAGAAGAAAGGGAGTATCATAGTGAGAACTTCTTGTTGAAGTCCTGCAATTGTCATTCTTTCAGGTGCGATGCAGATCCCGCAGCCCTAGCAAAATATGTATTTGCTTTAGTGAAGAAGGACAAGCCTGTGGCTGACCTGAGGGCAAGTATGGTTGAACAGCTGGATGTGTTTCTTCAGAGTGGTATGTTTATATTCATTTGTTATGTTCATTTAATGTGATTCCTGACACATATTTTTCTGCATGAAATATATTTATTTATAAGAATCATACTATGGCAACTGCTCTTGTGTCCTTAACAAATACGCCCTTGTTTTTTATATGGGTTTAGGTATTTCAGGTAGGACAGATTATGGTTTTTATTTGTGAAATAGCACTACTTTGACTGAAGTCAAAGTACAGGTGAGAAATCTTCAGGGCCCACACGGAAGGAGAATGTAGGATGAATATGTGGGAGTCCGGGAGGTCCACTGTAGCCCATACAAACTGACAGAGTAATTAGGGAAATGGGTGACATGAAACATGATTCCACTTTGATACTTTGGAATGAAACACTTGTAATAAAATCATCCTACATGAGAATGAGTAAGCAACTGTAAGACCTGTTTTGCATGGGAGTGATTGAAAACTAGCTGAATTTGTGATGCTCATGCAAAGTATTCAAGTGATTGGCTGGCCAAAATAACCGGAAACCATCTTATTTACTACTCCAACTTCTTGACTCAAGTACATTAGACCTGAGCGAATAAGAAACGTTGCTGTTGGTTTTCTAAGTAGCGAGAGAACGCACGCTACCAGTGCCATTGACAAGTACAAAGGCAGGTAGTGTTCATGACTGGGTCTCTTTGTTCGTCTGAAAGCGTTTTAACTTCTTTGGCTATTGTGAACGTTCTGGAGAGAACTGATCACTAGATTCCAGCAGCCGTATGTTTGTTTAGTAAAATATTAACTTTAATTGTGAAAAATAAATAATAAAGTCAAGTTTAGACACTCGTCTACTGGGTTGTTTTATCGCGTAGTCTTGTAGTTGTATGCCAGCATTTTGGATGAAGATACTGATTCCATCCTCAGAAATGAAGTGAGGATGGTTGTTAATTGGTGGGTTATATACGGTTAGATGGAGAATCATGAAAATTGACCAATCGGAACTATGGGAGGAAGGAGTGTGGTTTGAGCCAAGTCTGTGCTAATAGGATCAAAGAACAAGATTTCAATTCTAGGGCCACTGGAAGGGAAAGCCTGGTCAAGAGAATGAAAATTTTTGGCCACATCGAGGAAAGTCAGATGAAGAGGAAGTGCTCGTATTTGCAGAGAGAACATCTCTTCCATTGTTTGAGGATAAGAGGCTTCTATGACCTGCAAAGGAGAATCTATCCTCTCTTTTGAATTTGTTAGGATGTATCGCAGTTCTACGATAAAGATGGGGTTACAGTCAGAGTTGATTTATAACTAAGCTTCATTGACTGTGGCAACTGAAAATGAAAACTTTGTTCATACATTTGTGAATAGGTTGAAGTAAAGGTGTGCATGGTGTGTGGCTGTGGGTTCAAACAGCCTGGGTTTGATTCCAGGCAGGGTTAAGGATATTTCTGTCATAACCACTGTGTATAAACTTTCTTAGGGTACTCTCAGCATCCTCTCCACTAGTGTAATGGGCTGTTTCAGAGTGAACTTAGCCAGTGCTTAGGTTAAGTGTTCATGAACTTTACTTTTTATTCTAATTCCTTCTGCTGGAAGCTTTATGTTGTTAGTGTGTAATATTTAAATCTGATTAGCATTTTTATTTATAAACTAGCAGAGTGCTTGCATGATACTGTGAGGAAATTTTTACAAATGCTGACATATCTGATCAGACTTTATTGGCTGAAAGGTTATCATAGGCCTGATCATTCAATACTTATTTTTGAATAGCATAGACAAATTTATTATCTTTAATCCCAAGAGAGATTTGTTTTTTTTTTACAGTATTATCTGCATAAAATAGTTTCAGAGATATTTGTCAGGATTTTACCCATTCCTTCTGTTTGAGCGTAAATAGTACTTTGGCCTGATTTTCCCCATTTGATACACGCGTTGTGGGATGCAGAGCAGTTTTACGGCAAAGGCTATCGCCTTTGTGCCATTGCTGTGTTCGATGAGTATTGGCCATCATTTGGGTGATCACACAGGAAGGATATGCTCTATAGTGCAGATAGTAAATGATGATCTGTGTGTTTTTTAAAATGTTATTTATGAATGAATCGTACTCCTGATGATAGTATAAAAACTATTGAAACAGGTGCCCTACAGCATTGTAACACTTACATGTCTACAAGCCTCATTGATGCTATTATGTAACCTGTGCTATCGAGGAAGTGTCACTAGATAAACAAAGAAAAAACAGTATAAACTTCTTCAGAAACTTTCCTTACAAATAAAAACTTCATGTGTTCACGGCTTTCAGTTAGAAATTATTATTCAGGTAGCTAGTAGCTACGTTTCTTGCAGGGAGATGTTGAACCACTAGTTTAAGTTGCTTCCTGTGCTGTAATATAACATTTTCCCAGTATGTTGAACTGTGACATTGTAAATAATAAAAATTGTTGGAATGTACTCACTTTTTGAGTGAATGTGCAAACCAGTACTTAAACTTACCATAAGCAGTGTAACAACTTCCTTTCTTTTTCATAACATATTGTTTAAAGTTCAGGAAGGAAAATAGTTTTCTTTTTCACAGTACAGTTACCACTACTTTGATACATAATGTGGCATTGTGTTACATCCTGTATATTAAAATGGAAGAGAGGAAGTTGTCTTCCTTATTTAGGGATATTTTATGGCTTAAATTTAAATTCTTCTCCCACAGAAACAAAGAAATTTGTAGATTTGTTATTCAAGACGCTGGAGACACAGGTGTATGATGTACCAGCTACATCTGCTGCGATGGTAGTACACCATACTGCATCAACAGATGTAGCACCAGTAATTGCCGTTGAGCCAGCTCCAGCCAAAGTACTTGTCACCAAACAGGCAGCAGAGCCAATATTGTCGGAGTCACAGAATACAGCTAATGCGTCCAATGCCCAGCCTGTAACTGGAAATCAGGTGAATGTCTGTTTAGTTCTGCGTCAGAATTTTCTAAATGGTCTGGACAAGTTGTTACTAATCCAGCTTCATGCTCAGGAGGTCCTGTTTGAAACACCAACCCGGAGATTGGCTTTCCTGAGGCTTTTTGTGATTTTACTCAGTCCCTCTGGGCAAATTCTTGGAATGTGTCGTAAGTTGGGTCACAGCTGTTTTCTTCCATAGCCTTTCAAATTTATTATTTACTATTTGATGCTGTGTGAGGCAGGGTAGCTCAGTCTGTATAGTGACTGGCTACAGACTGGATGACTGGGGTTTGATCCCCGATGGGGGCAGAGGATTTTCCTCTAGCCTTTCTGGGGCCCACCCAGCCTCCTGTCCAATTGGTACCGGGGTCATTTCCTGGGGGGTAAAGCGTGGCCGGGGTGTGATGCTGACTTCTTCCTCCCATCTAGTGCTGAGGTTAAGAATGAGTAGGAGCTATCTCTCTCCCCCCCCCCCCCCCCTCCAAAGGACCTACATGGCAAAAAGTGGGACAGCTTTTTTTACTTTACTTTTGCTGTTTGATGCTGTGTAACCAGAGTTATTGAAAGTATAATTAAATAAACCGAGAAGTGCTGTGGAACGTGGGTGGCTATCAGACTCCCACCACTGTACACACATGTTGAAGTGCCATGGCTGACTCAAGAATTTAATATCTGATCACGCTGCTGTCACGGTGTCAGAATTATGTTTGCCAGTGCTGTTTTCACTTGAAGAATGGTGTGTTAGAAGTTGGGGTTTGTACCTCAGCTGCTGATGTGTCACTAGTAGGCTGCAACCATATTTCTTCAAGCAGAACTTACATATTGCTATATATATAGGTTAATATCTTATCTGGAAGATTTAAAACTGTTCTTTATAGTTGACCAGTCCTCTCTCTCTCTCTTCCCCTTTGGAGTTATGTGGGTCTTGGGAAGGTTTTGATCTTCTGCTCTCATTCTTTGATTGGAAGGGAATTAGGATTAGCATAATACACTGGCGTGGTTATTTATGTGCAAACACCCACAAACGGTATGTTAACAAAACTCTTTATTCCTTACAGGTTTTTCACTCCTCTTTTAAAATGTTTCTGTAAGTGTGTCGTTAAACTATTATTATTATTAAGTGTTCTGTCTTACGACAGGTCCATTGCTCTGCCCAAAAAGAGCTCTCCAGTTGTCCCTATTCTCGGCTTCTCGTTTTAATTCCTGGAACGTCATCTTCTTTCCTTGTTTAAGGTCGTCGGTTAGCTGTATCAGTCTTCTTCCCAGTCCTCGCTTTCCTTCAACCTGGCCTTCGATGATATCACTCAGTAACCCATTCCTTCTCATAATATGTCCCAGCCAGTTAGCTTTCCTTCGTGTAATCGCCTGCAGAATGTTTCTTCGCTCGTTGACTCTCCTCAATACTTCTTCGTTGGTCACTCGATCCGTCCACCTGATCTTCTCTATTCTTCTCCAACACCACATTTCAAAACTCTCCAGGTATTTCTGTTCCTTCTTCCTGAGTGTCCAAGTCTCTGCTCCATACAGCGCGACTGCTCCTTAATAAAATGTTACAATTGTCATTCATTCCAGTAAAATAGGAGAAAACGTAATTTTCTGCAGTTTCCAGGTAGGTTCCAGGCTGGGTTGTCTGTTACTCAAGTGGGTTATGCACCTTGACTTGTCCTGGCTGTGTCTGTCAGCTTCTGGGCCTCTGTTGTTTGGATTCTGCGAACTCAAGCCCTTCCATTGTTGGTCCATTGTCTAATCCTGCCACCTTTACATTGTCCAGCAACCTGATGTTCGTCATATGCTCCTGCAATACCAACGTTTTCCCCCGAGTACCTTTTTTTCTTGGCTTTTAAACAGTTTCCTTTCCACCAGAGGGAAGACTGAGTCAATCAACTTTTGGATGTAAAGGCCGCCATTCACGATCGCTCCAGATGGATGACATCCGAATGGATGACGTCCAAACGGATGTCGTCCAAAGAGGTACTACATTCACGGTCGCGTCACGCCAGTCGCGGTTTGTTGTCCCTCTATATTAAAAGGAAAAAACCAAAACGAAAGTGGTCAAAGCAATGGCTCTTAAATAGAAGCAATTTAAGTCCTTGTGCTCCTTTCTGAAGCAACTTCTAAGGGAATTTTCTTTGTTGGCGGTAGGATTTTTGGTTTTAAATAAAACCACCAATTCTTCCATTGCTAAGCTTCTTTTAGCTTTATCATGATAGTCTTCATTACTTATCTGCCACAAACATGGCAACTCTCTATATTTCTCAATCACCTCAATAACAAACTCACGACCCGACATTATACAAGTTTGGACTTCACTGGACGAAGGCTCGTGGCAGACTGGCATGAGAATGGACCATGCTTCCGCCACTCACGAACCGATTTGGAGTGGCTCGATCGCCGATTCCCCCATTCACGATACTATGGCACGATGGAGTGATGGAGCGATCGGATGGATTATGGCTCGACAGAATATCCAAACGAGCCCACCACGCCACGCCAATGGACTTCAGTTTCCGCATTCACGGTACAATTTTGGAGCGACACCGCGCCATTTGGACGAATGGAGCGATCGTGAATGGCGGCTTTAAGCATTACAGCATTGCAAACTCCATTCTGTGATATCTTTATGGCGCAGTGTTTAGTCACATGGATAATTTTGCACTGTGTACGTGTTTATTCTATTTGTAAATCGCCCGTCAAGAATTAAAGGAAAATCAAAAATAGTAAGCACACAATCATAAATATTGTCACATATGGTAGCAGTAATGTTGCCCTAGAGAACATATTACCCCCACCTTGACCCAAGAGTCTCATAGGTAGCTGCAGTGATGTGGCAGGAGGTAGAGGTGTGAATTCATTGCCACTTAAGGCTGATTCTTGAAGTGAGAAATAAGTGAATAATGAGTGTGATGTCAGTGGAAAGTAGAGCACAAAACAGTGTGTTGTGATATAAAAGCAAATATTTGTTCCCAGATAATCTGTGGAGCGTTAGGCGTTAATTCAGGAAATGATCAGTTGTACTCATAAAAGTGTGAAATAAATTCATCTTCTGACAGAAAACTGGAATCTTTAGCTGCAGAAACTTCATCAAAATAAATGTTTGTATGGATGTTGACTGTTATCCCTTAAGTATAACAATTATTAGCACTAATTTATTAAATATCCTGCAGTTAATGAAATTATTTTATTGCAGGTGGTGGCAGGCGTGACTTCATTGGTGAACTCTGTGCAAACCAATGGGTCTATATCTTTGCCATTGCATAAGCGTGATTTGGATTTGCAGGCACGTAGTACACACAGAAAATCTGATTTGGTAAGGAAATTTCATGTAGATTCAGTGTTTAGGAGGATTTTTCAGGTCTAAAGAAACTTATGTACATTACGACTAAGTGAGATTTGAGGTCCTTACAGCGCCAAGTATGAAGATGGCTGTTTTCTGAGTTTCTGCGCCATATAGTCTGATAGAAGTTAAGTAACATCATTAAACTTCTACCAGACTACGCCACACAGCAGCCCAGAAGACAGCGATATTCAAATCAGGACTCTAATGTGTTTTCTTTTAATTTATTAAACCCTTTCAAGTTATTGCTTGTCTAAATAATATTAAAGAATTCAATCTACACCACAAAAAAAATAACACATTACCATTACATGAATCAGTTTATTCATGCTATCTATAGAAATTGTCACTGTTTACAATGGCAATCATTTATTATTAAGTGTTCTGTCTTACGACAGGTCCATTGCTCTGCCCAAAAAGAGCTCTCCAGTTGTCCCTATTCTCGGCTTCTCGCTTTAATTCCTGGAACGTCATCTTCTTTCCTTGTTTAAGGTCGTCGGTTAGCTGTATCAACCTTCTTCCTAGTCCTCTCTTTCCTTCAACCTGGCCTTCGGTGATATCACTCATTAATCCATTCGGCAATCATTAACGACCCATAAATAAAAAATGCACAGTTATAAAGCAGGTAGTACATATAGTTCTCACCAGGCTTTAAAAGTTGATCATATATCTCATGAGGTAATCTATGCAAGTGAAATTCTGCCAGAACTTTGTATTTGTATAGTACATGATAGACGGGAACTTTTTGCTTACAGTAGAATCAAGAATAGTATTGGGGAGGGGGGGTCTAGATAAGAATTTTAAAATGTAGGAGTCATCCACCTTAGATCTTTTCTCTGATTTATTAATGATTCTATGTAGTCAGTGTAATGTGTTGGTTATTCATATTGTAAGCATATAATACAAGTCTCCAGAAAACTTTAGCGCTAAACCTCTAGTGTGAAATAATGTTGCTTGAAAAAGTTACTTGAAGTTGCAGTTTTAATTTTTAATGATTTTATTATCGTGTTGAAGGTCATGAATAACCATTGTACTTGAGTTCACTAAGCAGTCACTGAAAGAGAGGAGTGGAAAATGGCTAAGTGCTGCTCCCTATAAGCTTAGAATATGCATCTCAAGAATTTTTCATCCCCAGTTTTTAAGCAGCTGTTTTATTCTTTTCTACAGTCGGGATAGCTCAGTCAGTATAGTGACTAGCTAAGGGCTGGACGACTGGGGTTCGATCCCCGACGGGGGCAGAGGATTTTTCCTCTAGCCTCTGCGTCCAGACCGGCTCTGGGGCCCACCCAGCCTCCTCTACAATGGGTACCGGGGTCCTTACCCGGGGGTAAAGCCGGCCGGGGCGTGATGCTGACCACTCACCCCCATCTAGTGCCGAGGTCAAGGAAGAGAGGAGCTATACCTCCTCTCACCCCAAACGCCTACATGGCGTGTAGTGGGACAAACTTTACTTTACTTTACTTACAGTCTTCAGTTCATCTGATTTGTCATGTCTAGAACGGTGGATGACATTCCTCACAAACAGAAGCAAGATGATGTACATTACAGTCCATGACTGTAATCTTGAGACTTGCAAGGAATGCAGTAAGTCCATAGCATTAAATGCAGACGCTATCTTACCTTCTTTCTCCTTCACCCCATCTCCTAACCCGCAAGTCTCAAGATTACAGTCGTGGACTCTAATTACTCTTCTTTGTACTGGAGATTTATTTTGTTTTCCAGGCTTCTTTAATCTTCAATTTATAACTGCAGTGCTTCTTCTTTGAGCAGTTTTCACATTTCTTCCACGTCAATTAAAGACATGTAATTTACCTGCATGTCTGTTGAACTGATAAGAGCTTAATGTAAAAGTTGTTTAATACTTGTTATTTAGGACAAAGATGATAAAGGTCGCATTGGAGGACGAAATCGACATCGTAACTCTAGGTCTCCTTCAAGAGGCCGATCTCGGTCCCGTTCTTGGGATCGCACAAGAAGGTCACGTAGTCGGGACAGGGATCGCGAGAGAGATCGAGAGAGAGTCAGAGAGAGGGACAGGAGTAGGGCGTGGCGAAACAAATCCCCTCCACCCAGAAGATACGAAAGGGATCGAAGGTAAGAAACATGAACTGCATTATCAGAAATATTGGGAGTGGATGTGATGGCATTGTTCTGTTGTTAATCTATTTTCTTCTCACTTTGACAGAGGGATAGGTGCTATACTGCGAGATAAAATGGGAAGATAAAGTTTATTGTGATTCAAGTACCATGCAGTAAAGTATATAATGGGGTGTGGATGTAAAATTCCTTTCATTCTCAAATTCTGCATGAGATGGAAGGAAATGGCTTCGTGCTTTGACAGCTCATGGTATTAATGTTTTCAGGAGTATTAAGGCTTTGAGAATACCACACTTGTTACCCATCAGCAGTATTTGAACCCTTTCACTGAGGACTTTAAATGCCTGAGATATAACCTGCCCAGGGTATTTTCTCATACATTTTATGCTACAAGAATTGTACACTGAAAGCTTTTGAAACATATAATTGTTTACAAACTTACAAGACCAAATGCTTTTCAGTAAATTTGAAATTCCTTGGTGTGTGTAGACCTGGAAGCACTGCAAGACACAAAGAGCCTTCTTGCAATTGGGGCACCTCTTCTGTGACCAGCAGATGACACATCTTCTTGAGTGATTTTTTTGTTTTTGTAACAAACTGTGGAAAGCATAATTTCCATAAATCTGGGGGGGGATTATGGGTTTTTGATGGCTGCCACCTTTGCTGTTGGTTCTGTTGCCATCTGTGCACTACCAACTTTTCATCCATAGTCAGTTGGAAATCCAGACTAGACATTTTTCCTCATTTTTTCGTATGTATTGTATGTGCATTTAGGCATACAGCATAAAGCATATATCTAAGTATCTTTTTGTAATATTTATGAAGCCTTGCGTGTGTCATTTTCTAACTTTGGAGTTGGGAGTCATTCCTGTCAACAACACAACTCCCCCTCCCCCCAATTTTCATGTCATAATCAAGTATAGCAACAGGCTTTTGTACCACACCCTTCATTGAAGTGCCCCATGATGAATGGAACCCTTTAATGATCACATTTATTTATCCTTCCATTTGAGGGTCATTTGCTTCTCCAAGAATGCCTTCACTAAGTCACCTGTCTGAAGCCCAGCTCATTTTACACATTATGGGAATTCTTTTCTATTGGTCCTCATTGTGCCAGCAGTATCACTATTTCTGGTGCAGAGCGAGCGTAGAAGTTTTGGGGCTGGTGTACCAGTTATCTATATCAGTAGTGTTCAACCTGGGGTACGCGTACCCCCGGGGGTACGCGAAGACATCTTAGGGGTATGTGAAATTTAAAAAAATGTATGTATTATCATCATTGTCATTGCAGTCATCATGACTGTTGTCTACAAGTACCTCCATGTCAGTATCTTCATCCAGAGCACCACCAATTTCTTTCATGCTGAGAGAAACACGCTTTGCACTAACTTCCACCACTTTTTAAGCAATGCTGCGCATGGCACAAACAATTGTAGGGTTGCAAAGAATTCAGTGAATTGGTATAAGTTGTCTTCTGAATCCTGCACAATATTCTAATTCTTATTGCACTAATGTGGAGTGGCAACGTATTGTCTCATCATATCCAATCTGATGGTTAGTAACTGTTCACCAATTGAACTAAAAATTTGTTCTTTTAAAAGTACTTTGAGATTAGTTTTTTCAGAGTTTACTGTCAGATTCAGTATTTTGTTCTTTTCGAAACACTAGGAGGAGCTGGTCTAGGTCTAATTCTCCACCTGGTACGACTGGTCCTGTGGTTAGGACCCGGAGCATGGGGAACTCGCGTTCTCGGTCTAGGTCACCACGCTACAATCACAGAGGACGCTATCGTAACAGATCCCCTCCTGGGCGGCTGTCCCTCTCTCATTCGCGGTCTCGATCCAATGGTAAGTAGTTTTAGGTCTGATTTATATACTGGGATGCTGTAGCTGAAATGTTATATGGAACAAATGCTAGGCATTCAAATGAAAACGATTTAATTGTAGATTTAGTAACGCCGCAAATCACAAGAATCCAGTCCTTGTCACTACTTTTGTGCTGGTACCATTCATCTCAAAACAGAGTACCTGTGCTTGTGAATTGGAGAGTTTATGAAGGAACACATGCATCGAATGAATGTCCATTGAAATTCTTATAGAAAATAATGGCAGTTATTGTACTATTGATAACCTCCTCAATAAATGTGTGTTTTTCTAGAGAGGACGCGGGATAAAAAGGATTCTTTGTCAGGAGCAGGCACTCCTACACAAGACAGTAACCATGGGGATGTGGACATGAGGCTCACAACTACATCTCAGAGCATCCAGAGTGTAGTCAGTGCTGGTGGTAAGACTGCCGACAGTGGTGCCAATTCAGGAACTACTCTACTATCTGGAATCTATCATGCCAAGAGAAGATGTCGAGATTTTGATGGTAAAATTCATGTGTAAAACACCTGGTTGATATTTGTATAGGAGACAGTTTTTTGTACCTCAAACGGAGGAAAATGTAAGTGGGCATTGTGGGACATTTATGCTTAAAATTACTATTTAGCTATGTCATTAGTGGGAAGAGACTTCTACAAAACATTAGTTTATCTTGGGCAGATGGGCTAATTACTTTATAAAAAAGTGTTTATCTTGGTTTTAGTTATAGTTTATTCACGTTTATTTCTTCATCTGTAATGTTGATTTCAGTCTCTTTCTGTGTGCGTGCGTGCATGTGCACACATACACACACACATGTGCACATGTAATTTATCTTCTCCCACAGTAATCTGTAAATGCATGAAGGTGAGGAGACAAGTAACAGGAAAGAATCACTTTGTTGCTTCATTGAGTTAATAATATTACGCTTGGGGCTGTGCGGTAAAGAAGAAACAAAATAGGAAAATGTCAGTCTGAGAGACACTGAGAAATATTCCACTGTAGCATGAGTGGCGAATAAAGTATGCAAATCTTGGGCCGGAGAAGTACTATTATGCCTGGATCTGTCCTCGTCTGTAGTGAGGGGGCACCTACATTGTGGGGTTCGTTAGAATGAGCTAATCTCGGTCACTGGACCAGTGATTGTGATTAGCTCACTACACCTGAAGAAGAGGTCAGATGCAGTCCTTAAAATGTTGCACATTTTATAACAGCAGGCAGTGGACAAGGCCAAAAAATCTAGCAATCGAGACTCCTCTCATGATGTTTATCAGTTAACATTTTGGACATATTTTTAGTTTTCTCCAATATTCCTTGTTTATCTTGCATTTATGTAATTAATCATCCCTACAGTACTAGGTGAAGAATACAAATTATGAAGCTTCCTTATAGATTTAACCCTTCAGCGTGGAGTGCCGAACATCGCTCGTCATGACGTAGTCATCCCATGGCGTGGAGTGCCGAGCACTGCTCGCATAATGCGCGCTAAGACTTCTCCTTCTTCGTAGCGACTGACCTTGTATTTTATGTATTCTGGATCCAGTAGCCATGTAGAGAAAAAAGCTGGCTATCGATTGATATATAACATGACTCTGACAGATCGATTTTACCAGTGTTTTTCGACTTTGAAATATAGATCGATTTTTGAACTCAACTGCATTCAGCCTCTGCTTTGTGGCTCTCTAGGGAAGACAAATGGAGTAATATAGTTACGGTTACGACGGCTGTGTAGGACACATTCCAAGCTTTCTAACGGTATATGATGTCAACGACCTTAGTCAATGCATTCTCTGTTCTCCCCTTGGTATGAACAGAATTCTATAGTACATATCTGCCATCAGTCAGCCGTGATTATGGCTTCGAGTAGCAGGCGTTTTTTGTCTCCTCAAGACATTGCTAGAAGTGTAGACGAACCTCTAACTGATTCCGAAAGTAGCGTGTTCGATTCAGATGATGAATCAAGCGTAATCGATGATTTACCTGTGCGTGAATGACAGTGTTTTGGTGTCCTGATTGTGAGGGTGGTCTCTGTGTTGATGGCTGTTTCATGATATTCCACACAAAACTCAACTTTTAAGGTAAATTTTTTACCGTTCTATAAAGCATAGTGTGTTGTGAACGTTTTGTTCAAAGTTTCACTAAAATTCATCAATTATTAGGGAAGTTGTGCCCATATAAGTAAAATGATGCACTTTCAGCTCAAAATTAAATTCCCAAGCAGAAACTCCTCCCACAGCACGGTATAGACTTGGGATTTAAATGCTCCCACGCTGAAGGGTTAAATAGTCTCCTCAGCAGTTTGTCTACAAATAATCCCATTATGTTTATGGTGAAGTCAGTATAAATAGCATTTGACAGTATACTTCTTACTGGGCATCGAGAAAGTAAGAGGTTATGTTTTGTGGCCATAGGAAAAAAATAGGGATGTGAGTTTTAATCATTTTGGGATGAGAGTTTTTGATTGAATTATAATGTTTGTTTCCTGAGCTTATTATATTCTTGGTTTTATACACAGTCTGATTATCATGATTAATACTAACTAAAGTATGGTTGTGAATCATACAAATTAGTATTTGTTTATGTTTCAGAAAAGGGGTACTGCATGCGTGGTGATTTGTGTCCCTATGACCATGGAAATGACCCAGTTGTCTTGGAGGACGTAGCATTATCCCGTGTGCTGGCATTTGGTCCCAACCACCCACCATCCCATCCATTGGTACCACCAGGCACTGGACCTCCTACTCCGTTAAATCCTCCCGGTGGTTCGCAGCCACCAGCTGCAGCAGAAGTCACAGAAGGACTGGTGGAACATGGCCCAACTCCAGGGATTCCACTAGAACCCCCACCACACCACATGCCACATCCAGTACCACATCCTCATATGAGGGGACCACACAGTGGAAATATGGGTACGTTTCATACAATGTTTCAGTTTCAGTTTTAAACTAAACATGGTTAATGATGAATCACTAGGGATGTACAGAAGCATCCAAATTGTGAAACAGACATGAACTTCGTCATAATATGTGCATCAGTTATAAACCAATCTTAAGAAATTTTGATTTGGTATGGTACTGAAATGCTGATGTGTGTGTGGTCGTGTTGCAGAATACAATCCAGATGCTCCAAGCATGGAACCAAGGATGTGGGGCCGTCCACCATTCCGTAGTGGGCCTGGAGGCATGTATAGATATACATAAAATAGAAATATTTAAGTTACTGATCGATAGGTTCAGATCATGTTCAGACTTTCAAAGTAACATTTTTTTTTTCTGGTTGAATATTACATTACATTATGAAGTTCCTTAAAACTGGAATTTGTCTGCTCTGTCCCTTCCTTGGCTGTTCAGTTCGATTCTCAAATGTCATTGCATTGTGGTGAACAAAGTCGTTTATCCCTGAGTTCTCTGGTTTCCCCTGTGACCCACTACTGAACGCTCAACATCACCCCTCAGGTATGCAGTGGCCTCTGGTAGCCAGGTTTTCAGTTTTGGTTCAACACTTGGCTGGATACAGAAAAAGAAATGTAGTTTAGTGTCAAGACAGTGTATTCTGAACTAACGTTTTTGTTGCGTATAAATGTGTGATTTTTAATTTCATTATTGAGAATTCTCATTTTATAAACTTTCATTTAAACGTTTATGAAATGTGGTACACATGTGTGATCCATTTAATGAACTGAAAATTTGCAGTATCACAGAACAAAATAAAATGATCTCAATAATCTTTCATGGTAAATAATGTTGGCTGCTGATGTACACAGCCATCTCAAGATCAGAAAATTCCTTTGTATTGTAGATAATAAGAGTTGAATTTTCTTTTGTATTTTTTGTTGAAGTGACTGCACTGGTCAGTTACGGCATTAACAGTTGTCATACTTTTGGTTTCTGTAATCAGACATTTGGTCAGCCTCATACATGTCATATCTCTGGTTGTAAGAATATTACTAACCAAACGTCTCACTGTTAGTTTCAAATCTGAACCAGGTCAATAAGTCTTCTTAAGCTAAATTTTAATATCGTCCTCTCATATGTGACATTGTGACATTTTGCCACAAAAGTAGTGCATATATTTTTTTTTGCACATGTTTGAGCTGCAGGCTAATTTGTAGTCACCTTTGAAGTGTGTGCCATAGCAATGCTGTAAGATGTATTTGATGTTCCAGGCATGAGAGCAGGAGGAATGATGAGGGGTGCAATTGGTCGCCCAGTGCTGTACAATCCTCAACCACAGCGAGAACTTATCAGTGTGCCTGTGACAGACCAGACTCATAATTACTCTGCTGGCTACAAACGTAATCGTCCAACTGCTGAAACCAACAATTATATCCCAAACACAGAGGTGAAGCATACAGTTTTCATTAGTTACATAATATCGAAACCTCTATGCCCATGCAGGCTCTCCTTTAACCCTCTGCAGCAAGAACATTCATTTATGTTTACAGTAAAGTTTGTTATTTAAACTGTTGACAGTGGTGTAAGAAATTATTGTTTTAACCAAGTCATTTTTATCAGTTTGCAAATTTTTAAGTATACAAATTCAATGTTATGGTTAAGTGGTTAGCACTCCTGCTCTTTATTTTCAAGGTCCTAGGTTCAAATCTTCGACTGCAGAGGTTTTTATGTGATGGGTGAGCATTGTTGATCTTACGTCTTACAGAGGGGGGACCGAGGGACGTGATCTGTGAATGCTCTGCTTTGTACTGCCATCAAAAATTAAATTTTCCCATTGTATACAGCATGTTGTAATGTGCCATATAACCAAAACCCCTCTGCCCACATGTTTTTCGGCCAGTGAACACCTGTTTTGTTGTTCAGTTGTATTAACTGAGCCGTAATGAACTGAGTTATGTTCAGATGCCTAATAAACAGACAGAATAATTCCAGTGGACCCTGAGTGATTGAAAACGTTGCTGATGAAGAAATGGTGTTATTGAGAATGTTTTATACATTGCAAGGATTGTCTTGCAGGCAGTTGGCATTACACTCCTTCTCCTTACTTCCTGCTACAAGAGAAGAGGTCATTTGAAGGTCAAGCTTCTTACTTCGCGCAGTGGCTCATGTAGCTGTTGCCAAAAATGTTGCGAATTACTGTTGTATCATGTCATTTTCTACTTTGTGCTACACAGATCAAATTATGATTTATGATGCCAGTATTTTTGTGAAGACATTTTATAAAATGGTTTTTCATGGCATTTGGGTAAATGCAGTAATTCCCAGAAACTAGAAATGTACGTTTTTTCACGCAATTTACAATCGGATGTCAGGCACTATGAAATGTTTTGCACAGAATAAGGAATGTATTTAATTCTTACAAAAATAAATTCTGTGAGATTTCAGGTTCTCGCACCGGTGAGTATGAAGATGACCGTCTTCTGGGATGTTGTGCCATGTAATCTGGTAGAAGTTTACCGACGTTTCAGAGGTGCTTACTACTTTCGTCATTAGAGAGACAGTCAGCATCTCAGAAAACATGAGTAAATTTCTACCAGACTACCTGTGCAACATCACAGGAGACAGTCATCTTTCAGTCTTAAGGTACAATTTGGCTGCACGCGACAGAGACAAGCGACCGAGGCAGGCGACAGAGTTACGAGACCGAGACTGGTCGCTTCCTGTCTGCTCTCTGTACAATCGTATGAAGTACAATTATGAGTGCGAGACAAAGACAGGCGACAGAGACAAAGCACAGGAGACCGCTCTCGGACCAGTAGTGTCTCGCGACGGGCTCAGGCAGCACGTGTGTTGTTGAGTAAAATAATGGCAGAAATTAAATTTACTGGTGACCAAGATGAGCAATTGGTAGAATTAGTAGCAGAAAACCGACCACTGACCACCGACAGAAAGATCCTTCTTCGCGTCTGGTTTTGAATATTGAACTCATAGGTTTTCTTTGTTTCTTTCGCAACAAATAACACAGCAACACATCTTCTTCTTCGAGTAACCTTTTTAGAAGCATTTTTGTACTCATTTTTCACAGAATATATGCACGTATGTCTCAACAAAACAAAGAAAACAAACACTTTGCCGCATGTCTCGGTCGTCACCTCAAAAGTGTGTGGCGACAAGCTGCGATGTGTCCGTCTCCCGTCTCTGTCGCCTGCCTCAGTCACTTGTTTCTGTCGCGTGCAGGCAAATTGTACCTTTGAAGTCAGCCAGGAGACAGTCTGGTATCTTCCATATGTACATGCCTTTTTTTAATTGACATGACAGTTTTAGACTATCATGTTCAAAGTTCCTACAGATAAAGTTGTTTTTCATCTAGGGAAATGTATTTATTTTCTTTTGTATTGCCAATAAATCATGCATCAAAAACTAAAATACTAAACTCCTCAGAGTAGCCAACTGTTCTAAACATAAGTTCACCAGTTTCAGAAGAAAATGTCATAAAACCCAGGAATTCAGTTGAAATTCCATTTACTATGCAGAATCCAGTGTAATTCAAACAGCAGGAAAGTTAATGGGACTGTAACTTGTCATAAATTATGGGCAAATTTACATTCTGGGATTATAACTGTGATGATTTATTATATTCATATGTGATACGTAATTAATATGTGTAAGTGGTTGTCTTAAAACTTTATATTAACTTGATGTTACTACTAAAAAGATAATATATGTACATAATTCTGTTTTCCAGAAGTGGTGGGTGGGGGTGTAAACTTTACAGGGACATGTGATACTCTGATAAATATGACACTGTACACTTAAGCTACGTTGCTAATCCATCCTGTTTTGTCATTGTCATCATAATCATCATTGTTATTTCAGTCCAAAGAGTCTCCACCATCCAAAAAGAAGTCAAATTTTGACTTTGCTCGCTTGGGACCACGTCACAAGAACCCAAATAATTGCTCTTTGGAACTCAAGAAAGTGCCACGTGGTTTGAACAATATTACACACCTCAACAATCACTTCGCCAAGTTTGGCAAGATTGTAAATATTCAGGTGAGAACAGTTACTGTTGTATCAGATATGATGTTAAAAATGCCTCGAATTAAATACAGATGCCGAGTTTGTACTGAAAATGTTCTGTTACAGGTTTCGTTTGAAGGGGACCCTGAGGCTGCACTCGTGACATTTTCAAGTCACGCAGAAGCAAATGCTGCGTACAGGAGTACTGAAGCTGTGTTGAATAATAGGTTCATTAAAGTGTTCTGGCATAACAATAGTGAGGTAATTGCTATTCTTGTGGTCTGAAAGTGTGGCGCTGTAGCATACTGCGCATACTATCCCTTTTATTTCTTATTCCGATGTCTGTAACCTACAGACTTTTATGAATTAGGTTCCCCAGTATGAGATGATGAAGTCCATATACAGTCTTTTTTTTTGTTTTTTATATGTTATTCTCAGTTGTGTATAATTACACATTTAAATGTATCGTCATGAACAAGTCTAATATAATAATACCTTGATATAAGATATTTTTCTATGAAATATACTCTTTTGCTTGAAAAGCTGTTAATGTTCTAAATTGCATATGCATTTTGAATTATGAGTGCATTACAGTCACCCTACGTTTAGTGACTGCGTGCCACTGGACCCAAGGTTATCAGGTTCATACGGTGATTAAAATCCGTAACATGACTTGCTTTGGAGGGGAAATAAAGCTGGTGGTCCCATGTCAGATTTACAGCATGTAAAAGAACCTTACGAACATGAATGAGATGAAGATATCCGTCTTCTGGGTTGTTGCGCTGTGCGATAATCGCCCTGATGACGGAGGCAGTATGACCTCTGAAACGTTGGTTAACATCGACCAGACTACACAGCGCAATAACCCAGAAGACGGATATCTTCATACTCACCGCTGTGAGAACCTCAAGTCTTACATGAATGAGATGTTTTGTAAGTAAAATTCAGTGGATATTTCTCAGCCGTGTCTCTTCTGATTCACTACTAGAGGGCTCTAGCAGACAAATTTGGAATGAGTAGATTTGTTCGGAGGCAGCAGGCTTGTCACCTGCTACTCTAAGAAATTAAAAATACTAATAAGACAAGTTGCTTTGAACAACTGTCCGGAATGGGCCATGGGCCCAATCCTTGATAGGAGATGATGAGTGCATTATGTTTTGATTTCTGACTGCCTGATCTTTGTGCTGTAAATACAGAATGTATGAATACTTAAAATTTCTTTAAGAATAATTTATAGCATTGGGTATCATGCATTCTTATTTTACCTTCAGGCCACAGAAGGCTATTAACAGCTGAAAATTGACCTGTGGTGCAGTTTTACTTTATGATTTTTTGAGGAGATATTTAGTCAGTGAATCTCTTTTAGATTGCCAACCTTCAAAAAGTAAATTGGAGTAACAAGGAATTCTTGTCTGTTACTTCTCTAATGAATGCATTGTTTACCGATAATTTAATTAGTTCATTAAAAAATTTAAATGTGTTAGTGATTCTGTCTGCGATCAATATCCTACATTTAACAAGATTACTCCACTTGGGGAAGTGATTTTGTATTCTAAAAATGCTTTGTGTTGCACGATGAAAGTAAAGTTTTGCATGGAAACAGTCCTGTAGTTATGATTTGGTAGTGAACTAAATATTTATTATTAACAGGACTGTCTTAGTATGGCTTGCATCCTTAAGTAGTACAAAGTTACTGAATGCTTCCCACTGGAAGATAATGTATATGAAAAAATGTTGCAGGGCAAACAAGAGAATGTCCCACCTCCACGGCCTTCGGTGAAGGAGCGCCTGGGAGTACCAAATCCAGTCTGTAACAATAAGGTTCTAAATACCCTGCAGCCCAAAGCATCTCTTGCCCTTCAATCTGAAGCTGTAGAGAAGGTACATACGACCGTCATACATTGCTTGTTTTGTAAGGTTTATAACATGATTATCATTATGCAGCATTATGTGGACGAATATCGATAGAACTAAATTTACCCAAAGAACTCCATAAAGTAGGTAGGTTGGTAGGCAGGCAGGTCTTCCACTTGAAGACAGAAGCAGCCTTCAGATAGTTAAATATGTTAAAAGGAAATTTCTCATATGATACATCACTTATCACAAAATGATTCGTATCCTGTGAATTGTATAGCTGAGAAATAAAATAAATGTTTAAATTAGAAGAGGTTGGTTTTGGGAGGTTGTGCAGGAGATGTGGTTGAACAATACCTTTTTATTTTTTAGTACTTATTCCAATCAACATGGTTGTGAAGACAGGGTACACTTGGTCATTTTAAAGTGTATGGTGTTTTAAGCGGCCCATCCGCGTACGACTCTGGCTTGGCGAGCTTGACTCGTGAGCCGGGCTCGGATATATTTCACCACACATGCATAGCAGACTCGGCTAGTGACACCCCACCCACAAAGGAGTTTGGCTCAATGGAACCCGAGCCGAGCCGGACTCGCAAGCCAGACTCCTACGTGGATGGGCTGCTTTACAGTCAGTTCCATTACATTGTAACGGTGTGTGTCAGGTGAAAGTGTTAGTTAACACTTCTTGGTCCTAAGTAAAATGGCTGAAAAATGTAAGAAACTTGTACTGACAGTGAAACAAAGCTCAAATTACTTGAAAATTTTGAGAACAAAATTAGCCAAAGGCTGTGGGATAGGGATTGAGTGATTGATTCAGTGATGAAATTATGCTACTGGGCTGACCTCCTCAGAACTCAAGCCAGTGAAGATGAAAACATAACAGGATTATGGGGGGAACAACACTGGGGAAGGACTTATTTTTATTTTGACCCTTTGTAGGAAAAGGAAATGTCTGTACTACTACAAGAAAAGTGTGTGTTTATTTGTTACCAGAATTCTTTATTTCATGTTGGATTAAAGTCTCTATATTGCTGAAAAACAAAATTGTTATTCCAGGTGATAATGTCTGGCAACAACTTGACAAAAACAGTTTACATACCAACAGCACTGAAGAAGCAAGAGAGTTCTGTCATCAGTTCATCCACTGTCCAAGAGAATTCGAAAGCTCAAGTAAGATTTTAGAGCATGTTTTGTAGCTCTGATTTGTATGAACGTGTTAACCCTGTTATTGTCAGCACAGAAATTATGTCGTAATATCCTATATAAGTCAGTTGAATAAATCCGTTGGTTAAGTGTACTGTGTGTGCAGTCAGTGGTTACACGAATAGGATTTGAGGTTTTCAGGACAATGAGTCTGAAGATGCTGTCTTTTGGGTTGTAGCTCGGTGTAGTCTGTTGGTAGTCTTATGAGTACTCATTGCGTAGTTTGTCACTTGATTTGAATATATACAGTATTAGGCTGTTCAAAAATTAATGAGACATATATGTACGGCAGTGTGATACATTTAATTGTCTAAATCGCTTTGTTCCCTTTCAAAGTTTCTGTCTTTGAATGCAGTGCACTTAGTCTGTCACTCAACCCATGATTGGAACACACATCTAACCGTTTGAATGGGTAGTCTTATATCAAGTGATATCGCATCACTTCCAGTACACATTTTTTACTGTTTTTTTGCCATTTCTGCCTGGTGAAGTAACTGTTTCTGTTTACAGTTTTATAACTTCTTTAACAATCCTCGTACTTCGATTTCCTTTTATTCAGCTACTGAAAATTATGTTTGCTGTTACAGGCAGCGGCTGCTATCAAGAAGACACAAGAGATTTTGGCTGTGAAAGAAACACTCAAAAAGAAGCAGGAGGAAAAACGGAAAGTATGTAATGAGAATGACTAGAATCATTTTTTTGAACTTATAGCAGTATGTACGTACAAATACTCTTCTGTCCTTCTGTATAACTCTTGTAAAACTGTGATGTTTATGACTAACTAGATGGAACAGTCTTCCTTGAGAAACTTATAATGTGTTCACCTTGTCAAGAACTTACGCAGTTTTTATGTGATCTGAAGGTTCGTTGCAATATTCGCAAGAGCCCACCATCGGTCAATATTGTTTGAATGAAACTAAAACTGAGTACGAGACACTGATAATATGTGGCTGGTCCCACACATGATCGCTGATGAAATTCCAGTAGCATGGAAAGTTAATAAAAACATATTAACAGTTTACAATTACTGATGTGTGGATTAGTGTTGTCATTGTCAGTGCCCTGAACTACTCTGTTGATGTTTTGGTCAGTTCATGTATATTTTGGGGTTTGTACGTCTTGATCCCGGCACCAGCAGTTTAGTTAGTAAAAATATAATTCTAGTCTCATTCCAGACATTTCAGAGGGCTTTGAAGCAGAAAACTTTGTCTCTGAGTATGGCCACACCGACTTACCTTATGTATTTGTTATTATTCAGAATTCACTTTTGCTGGTGTTTTCATCACAGACTCATTCTTTCAGGAAGCACTAAAACTGACTGCAGATTTGAGGAAGAGGAAGCAGGACCTCTTGGATAAACAGCTGGCACAGCAAAAGCTGCTGATAGAGAGGCTGGAGAAGGGCGGGGTAGCTGCTGAGCAGCGAGAAGCTCTTATGACTACCATAAAAAAGTTGCAGGTTGGTTTCTTGATGTGGTTTACATGAGGCAATCTTTATTTGTAGGTTCAAAGACATGATTATTTTATTCGCAGTTTTAGTTTCTCTGTCACGTCCATCATGTGTTATGAATTTTCTGTAGAAAGTGGTGGCATATGACTTAAAATGATTTGTGTACAACATTGCAAGCAGGCCAATTTGTTTTAATACGTTGATAAGTACTTCTTATTTTTTTTATCACTGTTGTGGATGTATATTCTGCTAGTAGTGTTTCTGAATATCTTTGATTTCATACACGGTATTACACTTTGCGTCAAAAATTCTAAGTGACATATTTATTTCACAGAAGGCTTTGTAAAATGTGGCTATATCATTCTCATTACCTTCTGTTTACTGATGTATCAGTTCTGAATGATGAGCCGCCATAGCTCAGTCAGTATAGTGACTGGCTATGGACTGGGCGACCGGGTGGGGGCAGAGGATTTTTTCCTCTAGCCTCTGTGTCCAGACCGGCTCTGGGGCCCACCCAGCATCCTATCCAATGGGTACCGGAGTCCTTTCCCGGGGGTAAAAGCACGGCCTGGGCGTGATGCTGACCACTCACCCCCATCTAGTGCCGAGGTCAAGAAAGAGTAGGAACTATACCTCCACTCCCCCCCAAGCGCCTGCACGGCGTGTAGTGGGACAGCTTTACTTTACTTTTACTTTATCAGTTCTGAATGAAATTTTAAGTTTCCAACAGTGGCCACTTTTTTTAGGACACTTTATTTACTGATTTTACAATCCTTATTTTGATGAAGTTGTTGATTGAAGATATCAAGATATCCATCTTCTGGGTTATTGCGCTGTGTAGTCTGGTCGATGTTAACCAACGTTTCAGAGGTCATACTGCCTCCGTCATCAGGGACCTGATGACGGAGGCAGTATGACCTCTGAAACGTTGGTTAACATCGACCAGACTACACAGCGCAACAACCCAGAAGACAGAAATCTTCATACTCATCGCCCTGATGATGGAGGCAGTATGACCTCTGAAACGTTGGTTAACATCGACCAGACTACACAGCGCAATAACCCAGAAGACGGATATCTTCATACTCACCGCTGTGAGAACCTCAAGTCTTACAAGTTGTTGATTGTTTACATTGGCATTTCACAAATTTTTGTATGTGTAAAGCATACAACAGATCATATTTTAAGATTTTTTTTCCTTTGTTGGTAGGTCATAGTGTAGGCCACAGATGTTGCATGTCTGAAATATGCAACCACTTTTCTGCATGCACCATTCATAGCCAATAATGTTGTAACTTAATTAAATAAGCGATCAACATGTCACATGCAGTTGTATTTCGTGAATTGCGCTATGGATTCACTGACATGTGAAATTTCAACTATTAACATATGAAATACAGTAAATATTAAGTAAACTGGAAATGTAATCCTTGAATAAGAAAAAACCCTGGTTTTGAAAGGAGAAATATTCAGGAGAAAGTTGTATATTGTGTCGGAGAATACGATATTTTGGTAAAATAGCATCATACGTTGAAGTTTGTGAAAGTGGCGTTATAGAAATGTTTTTGTGGAGTCTGAGATCTTGTTCATTTCAGGTTTACATTGAATAACCTTCAAACTAAATGACTACTTATCAGGGCAAAACATTAGATGTTTTTTGGAGCAGAGTGGAAGTTTTAGAAGAGCATGGAAATTTCCTGGGGATTGGTGTTGGAAAATGGTGTAAATTATGGGGAATTGCAGGAGATGCAAAATTCATAATCTTAGTTCTTGCCTTGTCCTCAACCCAAGTGGTCAGCAAATAATCCAAGTAAATTACTAAACATTATATGAACATTTTTACAATACGTAATTCCTGAAATGTATTATGGTGAAATTCAAGTTTTGGCGCAGAATAAGCAAGGTAATATGAGAACAGTCGCACATTGACAGCAAAAAGATTCTTGTAAGTTGGTAACTAACTCATTATAATGACCAGTGGTTGAAAAAATTATTGGTAGGAAACATGGGAGATTCAAATGAAATGACACATTCTGTGGGAACTAAAAGCATTGAATTGTTATAGATTTATGGTATGTAAAAGAACCTTACAAGCATGAACGTGATGTTTCGTAAGCAAAATTCAGCTGCATTTCTCTCCTGATTCTGTACTTGAAGCTCTAGCAGACAAATGAGGATTGAGTAGAAATTGTTCAGAGGCAGTGGGCTTTTCACTCACTACTCACAGATGCACACTTCAAAGACTAGGAAACTTCCCACATGGGAGGAGGCCAAGGCCCCGACTTGGGCTGTAGTGCTATTGGATGGATGGATACAGGCATTGAATTGGTAGAAAACTAGTGGGAGTATCGAAAGAAGTTATGTAAATTGTGAGAAAATGTACATTCTTCATTTTATTGCATGTTGGTTTATTGGTAGAGTGGTTGACTCAAGAAAACTGATTAAGATGGGTGAGGGAAATGAAAACTGCATACAAAACTTAATTGGGAATCCTTTTAAGAGAAACTACTTGGGTTGGTATTAAATGGATTATAAAGAACAGATTATTAGGATGTGAAATTGGCTGGTATGTTTGAAGATAGAATACATGTAGGAAATTTGTGATTCTCTGATGAATCTTAGAAATTTCTGGAACACCGTAATAACTATTGAGCCTGCATGAGGTAGTTTAGACAGTCACTTTTATTTGAGTGCCTCTTGTCCAAGTGACCTACATGACATGTATTGGGACCGCTTTTTATACGCAGGACATTACGAGAACTTGTGATGTGATTTGTGTTAACAGGAGAGCATTGAAAAGATCCGTAAAGACTTGGCTAGTGGAGTTGTGCAGGGTGCAACTGGCACAGCCAGCACCAGCAGTACTGGAGCCAGCAGGCAGCAGAGTGCGGCTACACCAGTCGTAGTGAAGAAGAGCAAAGAAGAGGCGAGTCAGCTTAAATATGTATATACAATTGAAACCATTTTGTACTGAATACAGTGAAACCTCTATCCATTGTTCGACAAACTATCGTTTTCCCGGATGCATCATCTGTTTTGTTCAGTCCCATATAAAATAATGTTACATTTTATCACTACTATCATTCCTCAAACTGTCATTTTATCGCATCATTCATTCAAAAATCTTAGTCCTGGCCCACAGTTTTCCTGCACTGATCGTTTCTGAGAAATTATAACGGAATGTACGCAATGTTTTTAGAATTTAAAATGACCGCTTTAGAGATAAATTAATATCAAAAGACACACAGCTAGCTTGCCACATGCGCGGTCGACAGCATCAATGAATCTTGTGAGGATCGCGAAAGGGGCGATAATGGTGAGGAAGGGGAAGACTACGAATGCGAGCCCAAAGCTGTGCCGAGGTTTCCCGAAGCACATGCTGCATTTGTGTAAAAGTGAATTCGTTCTTTTATACGAACAATATTTGTGAAGGTGATGAGGAAAACGTTTTGAACATGGAAAGGGCTCTGTTTCGCCTAAAACGTAAAGTTATCCATTAAAGACTTTTTTGGCAAAAAGAAGTAACTTTGAAACAGGTTTTGTGTGTATTGTTTTGTGTATGCCAAAGAGAAAAACGCACTATTTTAATTTTTTCTCATTTTTAATGCTTTCCCGCAACTGTCGTTTCCCCATATTCGTCATTTTGATTTCTCTCCCCCGTCAAAAGCGATGCATCGAGGTTTCACTGTAACATTAGTACCAAGCAAATTATGAGTAACATGTTTAATTTACATTGGGGAGGTAGCTGGTGTGAATCTTGTATGGGTCTTAAGTTACCCTTCCCTCCTCCCCTCCCCTCATCCTCTCATTCAACAAATGTGTGTTAACCAGTGGTACGCTTGATTTACCCAAGAGCCAATAACAGTTTCAGACAAATTCTTATTGCCCTGCAGGGAATGTGGAGTTACAATATGAAGTGATTGATGATTAACATGGTAAAATCGCATTTCCTTTTGAACCATTATTTTACCGTCATAGTCCTAAAAATTCTCTGTTCAGTTCTGAGATAAAAATTGTCATTGTAATAAGTACAAAGTGAAAGCAAGAGGCGAGAAACACTGCAAAATTTACAAGGGGTGAAAGGGTGGATTGTGTGTGTTGACAAATTTTCATCAGATGCAAGCTGTGATGGATAAAGCTTGGTATTTAATTTTTATATTCTGTGAGTTCTTTTTCATGAAAAGTATTTAGCCCCACTGTTGTCGGGTATCAGGGCTTTGCACTTTTTGAAATAAATTGTTGGTTAAAGTATGATACAGTGAATAAATAATCTCATGTTCTGGCCATGCCATAGCTCAGGCAGTTGCGGGCTTCGTACCTCAGAGGCCTGGATTTAGTCCAATGTAAGATTTGTGGTGGTTGAAGTGGTACTGAAATGTTTCCCCTCCAAATCCTTGAGTTTTCTCATCAGTATCATTCCTCTGCTGATCCATATTCACTCATGGATCATCTTGGGAATGGACATGGGCCACATTTCCATGTATCTTTGATTTGTCGTGGACTGCCAAGTTGTGATATGTAAGCAGCACATCAGACAGATTTGACTCCAGCTATAGACATTTTTTTGGTAAATATTTTCTGCAGATATATCTTCTTCCACATTGATAGTTCCAGAAGTGTCCCCTTTCATATTATTGTCTTTATTAGGACTTTCTAAAGTTCTGCCCAGTTTTGCTGACCAGGACTTCTTTAGTGTGGGTACATGTATGTTTATGTTTTGAGCCCAATTATTGGCAGCATTCTCACAGTTATTATGCTGTTGAAGGTATGTTTGTTCATTCCCAAAAATGAGTATCACTGGACACATTATTAATCCTCAGTTTGTATGCAGATCATATGTGTTGTGCCATAGTGTTTAGGAATCTTTGATTTTAACCTGAAAATCTCATACAGAAGTTCTTCAGAATACTGTATTGGTATCTCGGGTTATCGTGTATTCAGAAATTATAAATCACAACTGCATAACATTTGTGCCTTTTTTTCACACAGTGAGTCACTGTTTGAGAGTTGATAAAATTCAGTTGCAGGGATACACTTGTCTGCTTTTGTTGAGGACAGAAATGCATGTTAATTGCAAAGTCTTTGTGCATACAGTCCACAGACCAGGAGAAAATCCCTGCTAGGAATTTGATATACGCGCATGCGCAAGATTTCGCGGTGAGTGACGACCGATCCTAAAAGCATTCGTTCCACAACCACTGAACGAACAACAGACGACAATCTTTCATGTGTTCTAATGGGTACAGCTTTAAGATTACCTCACAGTGGCACAGTGATTGAATCTAGAATATTATCGCAACACCCACAGAACATATTAGAGGTGCACCAACTACACGCTACTCTTAACTGCTTGTGTAGTAGTGTAAAAAACTGACGTATCACACTTCCCACCAATAGCAGCCCTCTAGTCCACTTGATCGTAAACATTCCCCCTACACCGCCCTAAAAATGACTTCCCCCCGCGGGGCTTTTCTCCTGGTCTGTGGACAATACTCATGCGAATCTAATTTTGTCCTTGGCAGGGATCACTAAGTGAATACTGTAACTGTTGTGTGTCGTGTTCACTTATAGGCACAGCGTGAGATCTTGGATGCAGAGTTGGACCTTTTCACGAGACAACAGGAGGGTGGGGATACTTCAGAATTGCAGCGGAAGGTGGCTGAGCTGAAGATGGAGGCTCATTCCCTTGGGCTGCTACAGGGAAGTATTCCTAATACAAGACTGCACCACAGGAGTTCTGTGCACCTGAACAGGAGTCTTAGTAGAACAGCTCGGGGCAGTTTGTTTCGAGGGAGGTGAGTGCGAAAAGATTTCAGCCTGCGTTAATATTAATGCAGTCATATTCCAAGTAGCATTTCTATGCATAGTACTATTTGATAACCACAGTAGAATGAGTATGGCTTGTAACAAGAACTTTATTACAGCGAGAAAAATCATTAATATCATAAATTCTGTAATGTTACATGTATGGAAGATGTCAAGAATAAGAACTTTTGCCCGGCACCTTTGCTATATTGAATTATTTATAACTGGCTGCTGATTTTGTACCAGTTGCAGTTTTTCTTTAGAAGCTTTTCATAGCCGTTAGTCCTTAAACATACCATTGGCCCATCTTCGGCTTCTCTCTAGTCAGAGTTTTATTATTTAGTATTCTGTCTTACGACAGGTCCATTGCTCTGCCCAAAAAGAGCTCTCCAGTTTTCCCTATTCTCGGCTTCTTGTTTTAATTCCTGGAACATCATCTTCTTTCCTTGTTTAAGATTGTCCGTTAGCTGTATCAATCTTCTTCCTAGTCCTCTCTTTCCTTCAACCTGGCCTTCGATGATATCACTCAGTAACCCATTCCTTCTAATAATATGTCCCATCCAGTTAGCTTTCCTTCGTGTAATCGCCTGCAGAATGCTTCTTTGCTCGTTGACTCTCCTCAATACTTCTTCGTTGGTCACTCGATCCGTCCACCTGATCTTCTCTATTCTTCTCCAACACCACATTTCGAAACTCTCCAGGTATTTCTGTTCCTTCTTCCTGAGTGTCCAAGTCTCTGCTCCATACGTAACACTTCACTAGTTTCTTCTTCATCTCCAAGCCCAACTTGCTAGTGAGAAGTATCCTCTTCTTGACGAAAGCTGCCTTGGCCATGGCTATCCTTGCTTTTACTTCCTTGGTGCATAGGGTGTCCGTCGTGATTATGCTTCCCAAGTAAGAATCTGAATATTGTCTTCATAAATTTACTTCACATCTGGACTTCATTGTGGTAATTTTGACTTGATTCGTCATGGCTGGGTTTATGCGACTGGATGGCAAAGCAGATGTTCACCAATCAAGTAACATTCTGTGTGACGGTGTTTCCTTCATTATTACGTGTGCACTCTGCTCATATTGTGAAATTGTTATTTTGATGGTAGTACTTAGTAGAGTGTTTTAAGCAAATGTTTTATCTTTTCCAGCTCCCATAAGAAGCCAAAGTGGTTAACACTGACAATACCTTTTCGCCTCCAAATTTTAGCACATGGGAAATGGCTTTCATGTGGCGTTTTCTGCTGCAACACAGCCAGTTTTTGTTTATTCCACCCATTGCACGTTTTGTCTTCGATTATCCACATATTGCCGTTTAGTCATCTTGTTCTTTTGTGTGATTTTTCTAACATAAGTATACAGTGTAAAAAGAGCGATATTTTTGCTTCTTCTGATGTGGTATGCATGGCAACCTTTCAACAATGAATTGTGACTGGGGATAGTTCCAGACAACAGTGTCACAGGAAAAGGAAATGTAACTCTCTTTTGCCTGGTGCAAATGAAGTTGTTTCTTCCTACATCAGTACCATTAAAAGTAAAGTAAAGTTTGTCCCGCTATGCGCCATGTAGGCGCTTGGGGTGAGAGGAGGTATAGCTCCTTCCTTCCTTGACCTCAGCACTAGATGGGGGTGAGTGGTCAGCATCACGCCCCGGCCGGCCTTACTCCCGGGAAAGGACCCCGGTACCCATTGTAGAGGAGGCTGGGTGGGCTCCAGAGCCGGTCTGAATGCAGATGCTAGAGGAAAAATCCTCTGCCCTCGTCGGGGATCGAACCCCGGTCGTCGTCCCCCCCCCCCCCCCCCCCCCAATTCCTTGTCTTAGACTTCATATTCAAATTTAGGATGCAGTGGTATGCCATGTATTATGAGAGTCTGCAAAGGTTTTGATTCAAGAGACTGGAGGTTCTGTGCTGTGACTTTTCAGTATGTGTTCCATTTCTACCAGAAGTTGTGCTGTAGAGCAGTGGTATTCAACCTTTTTTTTGTTCGCGTACCCCCAGATATAATTTCCCTTAAACTTTGTACCCCCAAAGTTGTTGGTTTATAATTCAAGTTATACATAGTATAAAATCTACATCTAAAATAAATTAAATAAATTACATTACTGATTATTCAGTGTTTATCATAAAATAATATATATATTTTTTAAATTTCACGTACCCCCTAAGATGTCTTCGCGTACCCCAGGTTGAATACCATTGCTGTAGAGTAACAATATTTAAGTTTATGGAGTAGTGAAATGGAATAAAACAGAAAGAGTCTTTCATTCTTAATGGTTTGTAACTAAACTCACAGAATATTCAGATCTGTGACAAGACAAGCCAAGCCAAGCCACCATTATTGTTAAAATATTGTATTGATTTAGTAAAGTGAGAATTTACAGTATATGTCAGACATACCTTGACTTGACAGAAACCAATCAATTTTTATGAAGAAGTGTATAAAAGTCTGTATTATTTATCCTTCCCAATACTGGATCCTGTTGGCCTGTTGTGGATGTTAAGAAATATTCATATTTTTAGGATATTCCTTGGTCTTTGCCCTGGTTTCATGATTTAACTTCCTATCCTTAGTTAAGTTTTTAATAATTTATTAAAACAGTAGAAATTGTTTTCAGGGGGCGAGGTTTTACACATGTTTGTGTTGATCATCGACCAACCAAAGTTCTTGTGTCTGGGTATGAGGAGGATGAGAAGACGGAAGTCCTGGCACATTTTGGAGTGAGTTCTTGATATATGCATTGTTGAAATTTGTCTTGATTTTTGGGTTTCTCAGTACTTTATGTCACTAAGTTAAACTTGTATGTTTAATACAAGCTGATATTGTTGTAGCAATTTGGTGAAATTGTGGACTACATTGTCGATGAATCCACTCCTTCCATTATTTTAAACTACAAGTCTCGGAAAGAGGCCGAGGTGGCCATGGTGAAAGGGCGTACTTTCCAGGACCGTTTGCTATCAATTACATGGTGTAGCAATCCAGGGGTTGGTAGAGGAGTCAGGTGAGTGAGATGTTCCTGTACTTTGTATCATTAATAAATGCTGTAATTGAAAATTACATAATTTGGATCTTGTTTGGTATAAATTGCATTTTTGTTGTCTTGTTGATTATCTAAGTTCTCAGGCACTAAGAATATTTGGTCTTATTCATTACGTATTATTTATCTTCTTTAGACAGTCTCACTGTTTTATTTATTGCTTATGATATATTATATTGCTATTATATAAGTTAGTGTATGCGTTGGTAATTTGGAATAATGTCACATTGATTCTAATAAATTAGAAAGTATGTGAAGGAAGTTTGGTAATTTGTCATTATTGTTTTTTATATTTTATGTGTTTGTGATCTAATTTTGAATTAATTGAATAAAAATTTACTTGGATATTATCCATCGTCTAGTAATAAAACGTAAAAAACGACGTTTCGGAGATGGGGCTCTATCTCCGTCTTCAGGTTCCTACTCAGTTGGGCCCACTAGATAGAGCTAATCCCTATCTATCTAGTGGGCCCAACTGAGTAGGAACCTGAAGACAGAGATAGAGCCCCATCTCCGAAACGTCGTTTTACGTTTTTTACGTTTTATTACTAGACGATGGATAATATCCAAGTAAATTTTTATTCAATTGACTCTTCACCATCGTCAAGAAGTTTTAGATTTAATTTTGAATTATTTAAATTTTAGAACACTTTATTCCAGACAGTGCTTTATTTCTTATTAATGTTTTTAAGGGCATTTCCATTCCATTGTGGACACTATTGATATTCGTTTACCTTCAAGGCAAGTAAGATAGTTTCGTACTTTCAACGTAAGCATTGCATTAAGACTTGTCTCTCAGCTAAGTGTGCTATTGCTGCATGGTAAGACGCAGTATCAGTAATGACAGGGAAACACAAACTTGTTGGTGTATTATTCATTGATGAGAGTATAAATCAAACTGCGTACAACTGGCAAATAAATAGTGGGTTTGAAGTTGTATTCTAATGTGCACAGAAGAAAAGATCCACTTTCTTCCCCCTTTAAACAGATGTTTTGTGTATTACGCTCTCTAATTTTAAGAATGAGTAATTTAGGGAAAAACTCGTGTTATACACGAGTAAATAACATTTTAGCAAAAACAATATCTCCTTGAGGACACTTTCTCGGCAAGTGAGAGTGTCCAGATTATTTATTTGAGTTTAATTTTGTGTAGTTTGTTCCTTTTTAATGTGTATATTTTTTAGGATTAGGCTGTTTGCTGTTGGCAGGACCTGAGTTGAACTAAATTTAATTACTGTTGTTATTGTTAACTGAAATTGTTGGCATTCACGTTCCTTTTAAAAATTTGGGAGATTTCCTCTTGTTTACTGTTGATTTCTTGCATAAAAGTTGTCCCTCTGATAGATGTGCATCAGCTGCATTGGCATTTCCATTTCTTAATCAAGTAATGTGACTATTTTTCAGGGGAAGCCACAACTTGATGTCAGCTGTGCATCTCCATCATGGACTGGGTCATCGCTCTGTGATCATGGTGGGGGCTGGTGCAGAGGGAGGGGAACAACTCTTGGAGGAAGTGGATGAAGGCCTCATTGAAGAAGAGGATGAGGTGAGAAAGTATAAATGCTACTTTTTATTGTGTGTTGACTGAAATTATACCTCATTGCTTATAGCTTTAGAAATACATTATAATTTATTTGCATTCGTATTTTCCATGTGGGATATTGGTCATCTTCACTTTGTTTGGACGCCCTTTGGGATCGTTAGTGAATTTGTTCATCAGGTCTGTTTTATTAGTGTTGTACAACCAAAATGTTCTTGCCTCATCACACTTAGTATGGAGTTATTTTTAGACTGCATAGCTGTTTGAATAACTAATCTTATCCTGTCATCTCACTGCATAGTTCACATGTAGACTGTGGAATTTAAATGCTGTACCTAAAAGGTACTGTAACTGATATTTTTTTCTCAGAAATTTTCTTTGATTTGAAAGATATAAAGAATATGGCAGCTCATCTGAACACAAATTCATGCCACTGTGTTACAGGAGATACCCAAAATCAATGTAAACTAGGTTGTCCTGGGCAAAACTAGAACAAGTAATTATTATGGAAATGTAACCTAACCTCATAGTGATCACTGCCGTTCTTAGGGGCTTAACACATACCTTTGTAAAAACTAGTCACTGCTAGTGTTAGAGTACATTACATTTTGTGAGGTTCAGTAACAATTATTTTTGTAATTTTGCATAGGACTAACTAGTTTAGATGAATTTTGGGTGTTTGCAGCATCGTTTCTATAATTTCTGACATAAAAAAAGTTCACGTATCTACATAACAATAATGTATCAGTTGCTGTCAGATGAAAATATTTTACATAATTCTATAGTATAATTTTCCAAAAGATAATTTCAGTAAAGAAGTTCAGAAAAAACTGTTTCCATATGCTACAAGACTACAGAGCCCACACACTACTTCAGAACCCTACATAAAATTATTGTAAATATTCATAATGAATAATTACTTATACTTTACTTCTTACTTCTTCTTCTTCTTCTTATATGGCTCTCCGGTCTGTATTCGGTCCATGGCCTCCTCAATTCTCCTCTTCCATTCGGTCCTCTGTTAGGTCCGTCTGTCCGAGGCTTTGATCGAGGTTTCGAAAAATCTTCCTTTTTACGGTGCAAGGTTGTTAGCCTTGCGACCAACCCCCAAACTGGAGGACCAGGGTACCTGTCTTAGTCTGACCTCTCCCCCTCGACCAACCCTACCAGTAGCTAAGCTACCGCCAGCATAGCTCTTGGGATCACTGAGGTACTCAAGCCCAACCACCACGACAGGGTGCAGGTACCATTAAGTAGGGAAATTTCTTATAAATTAAAGATTTCTCTTTATAGGCTTATGGAAAGTTGTATTTGTTTGATTAGACAATTGCCTTTATGTTTCAGTTGGGTGTAGCTGAGTTGAGTGAGGATGTACTGCTACAAGATGATGAGGAAGAAGAGGAAGATGGTGAAGATAGAAGCTGGCGACGATAGCAGTCGTGATCAGTCTGTATGTCTCGAAATTCACGGCCCAGAGGGCTTGCTTGCAGTGTAATTATTCGAGTGTAATGCACAGTGTGTAGGAACATGTGCGTTAGTATGTATATACATATTTTGTAACTTTTATAAATATTAGATATTTCCTTTGGTTCCAAATGTGAATTTCAATTATTTTAACCCTTCCCAAGCAATTTTTCTTGTGTCTGTAAGTGGAATATTTTTTTCTGTAAACTAAATTTTATTATGCGTGGAAGTCTTCAGAGTAACTAAAACTATAATATAAGTTTTGAAACTGAAACTGAGTTTCACCATATGTTAGCTCCATTTACCAACTAAAGACTGTCCTGTAACTTGATGCAAAGTTTTTAATGTAAATTTCTAATTGGATAAATGACGCACGTCTCACTGAATTTGTTGCGCTTCTTTATGAGCCATCACAGTTATTTCGGGTTTCACGCACATGGAAACATGTTTTGCGATTATAACGTCAGTGACGTTTTCCATTGCCAGCACTAACTCTGGAAAACAACTTCTGTGTGATACATTACAAAGTACTTGGTCTGGGTTTGAAAATGGCTTTTTCTGCATGTCTTTGCTCTGTGAATGGAGAGTACTGAGCTAGAGTTTCGGGCATATCTTTTGTAGATGGTATTGCTTTTTTCTGTTACGTTATTGGTACCTATTAACTTGTGCTCTAGGTTTTGGCTGTGTGTAATACTTGTTGGTGTAGACAAATTATCCAGAAGATGGGTTGGTAGTGTCTTTCATGAGAACAGTGCACAGCTGTTATTGCTTGCATAGTTCTCAACATCAGGGTTCTCATGTACTGTTTTAACAGTATATGTATCTGTTAGATACCACAGACATTCTTAGCCCAAAGTTATAAGATTATAAGTTTTAGAGGATGCTGTCCTTTCATTTACTGTTAAATAGAAGTGGGAAAGTAATTAACCCTTCAGTGACAGCAACCATTTATGTGGTGTTCAACCCTGTGGACAGAGGAAATTTAACCCGATGTACCTGGTTTGTGCCAAGGTCAGAGGCTATCGTCATGTGACGAGCAGGTTCATATCGTGCGCAGAGGGTTAAGGATGCATTTTGACCTGTTTTTGTGAAATACAGGATTTATTGATCTTGTTCCTCAGTGTGTGCAAAATGTTTGTTCCAAAATAAACTGAAATTTATCTGTGACAAGACATCTGAAAATAATTGCATTTTGTTTACCTTTGTTTGAGAGAAGTAATCAGCATGGGATGTAGGACCATGGCTTCAACTCCAGACACTGCCTTGAGGGTTGAAGATGCTCTCTCAGTAGGGGAACATATTTCATACTTTCGTCTTGTTGCCATTCAGTATGGTTTCCTGTAGATTGAGGTCCAACAAATTCAAGTGAAAGACAAAATTAAAATATTTAGCAGGCTCATTTGTCCAATAAAAAATTGATGGTACAGCTGCATCTTTTTCAATATTTTGCATTTTGGTACTTTTGCTTGGTTCAAGCCACTTACTTACCATTGTGTATGGTTTTTCTGTCTGTTGTGCTGTTCTAGCTCTGCGTAGCACTGGCATCACTTATCTCATAATAACTGTCAGTGGAATGAAAGTCTAAAATTATTTAATGGTAATATCTGAAACAGACACTATTTCTTCATCGTGCACTGTCCCCCTTTCAATGTTTGATATGCAAAAAGATTGAAAAAAACAACCACTAAACAAATTGTCTAAGTGACTTGGCACATACGTGAAGAACTGTCTCCCACACTCGCATATACCTAAATCCTGTCATTTGAATCTGTAGTATCACAGATGTCACCAACATTTGCCTTGACATCTTTTAATGTCATGGCAGAGACAGCAGTAAATACAGACTTTGTATAAACTTTGGGTATGTCCATATTCTGCATATGAAGTACTGGTTGACCTCAGATGTATCTGGTTTTCACTTGGGAAGGGTTAACGTTAATTTGATTCTGTTCATACAACTAAATGCATTTCTATTGGCATAGACTATATGACAAACATTGTAATTTTGAGTGAGAACAAAACTTCTGTAACAAAACTGCTTTCATGTACTGCAAGAAAATTGTAATGTTGTCATTACTAGTATAGTTTTAATGGTTTTGTTTTAAAGTCAGTGGCGTAACTTTGGCACGTCAATCACCAGTGAAATAAATGCTCTGACTTTCAAACATTGGAATTTCATTTTCCATACTAATAAATGTATGTGCACTGATTAATGTACAACATTGACAATGTCTTTGTGTTATATTAAGTCATAGATAATTGTACTTGATTTTATTGTAACATATATTTGTGATTTGTTTTCTTCAATGAAATGTTCAGTAATTGATGTAAAAATACTTCATGCAAAAATGTGCTTTGTATAATGGTTAAAGATGAAAAGATTGAAAAGATAATAGCTGATAAATGAAAAGTTGAAAAAGAAAAGAAGGAACACTAAAGATTAAAATGTTATGAAAAATTACAAAAAAGAGAGTGAAAAAAGAAACAGAAAACATTAACCAATTAAAGCACTGAAGTTTTTGTACAATAATAAAAGAAGTGGGAGCAAATACTAAAATGAAACAAAGAAAAGATCAAAACAAAAAAATTATCACTTGCCCCACCAACAAAACAATTGTTTCTTAAAAGAGCAAGATTTTCTGCAAAAGACATTTTATGCTATGTGGTAAATAAGATTGTGTGCCTTTCAGACAATTTCCAGCATTTTTTGATTTTTCAAAAATTTTGAAAAATCTGATTTTTTTAAAATTTCCACTGCTAGATTCATACAAGAACCGGTCTCTGCCAAAGCCGATCTCACACAGGCAGGCTCTGTCTCACCCAATCTGTGCTTCAACCGGTCTACGTCGGACACGCTCTCTGCCCGACTCTGCATGTCTCAGAGTTAGGTTGGGTTAGGTTAACTTAGGCTAGAGACAGTCATACAGAGACCGGACCTTACTGAGACAGGATCCGTCAGGTTACGTCAAAGACCGGATGAGGCACAGCACTATGCTGACAGCGATCGGGTGGGGAGAATTTTTGAAAAATTTTGAAATTTTTCCAAATTTTTAAAAAATCAAAAAATGCTGGAAATTGTCCAAAAAGCGCACAAAACGAAAAAAATTTGAAAATTTTATCTTAAAATTTTTTTTTCAAAAAATTTCGACTTTTTCAAAATTCCCCCACCTGATGCCATGCAGAACCAGTCTCTGTCGGACTGTATCTGATGTACTGTGTATGAAGAATACGGTCTATGCATGACTTGGTCACTGCACGGACCGGTCTCTGTATGACACGGCTCTGACGTGCCGTCTCCGAGGCAAGGTGCGGCAGACATTGACCGGTCTCCTGCAGAGTCCGGTTGGTGCAGACTCCGAGGCAGGCAGCAACCGGGTGAGATAGATGCCGAGTCCGGCAGAGACAGGATGTGGCAGTCACCGAGACTGGCATGCATCTCTTGGGGAGAGTTAAGAAAAAATGTTAAAAATTTTCAAAATTTTCGAAAAATCAAAAAAATGCTGGAAATTGTCTGAAAAGCGCACAAAACCAAATTTTTTTTGAAAATTTTGAAATAAATTTTGAATGTGGAATTTTTCAAATATTTCAATTTTGTGCGCTTTATGAACAATTTCCAGCATTTTTTGATTTTGTCAAAATTTTGAAATTTTTCAAAATTCCACCACCTGATGCCTTCCAGAACCGGTCTCCCTCGGACTGTTTCTGATGTACTGTGTCTCTGACTAATGTGGTGCGGCATACGACACATAAGGCAGAGACACTGACCAGCAGAGAACAAGTCATGCAGAGGCTGTTTGTAGCAAACACCGAGGCAAGCAGCAACCGGGTGAGATAGAAGCCGAGTCCAGCAGAGACAGAGAGGCATTCGCCGAGTTTGGCAGGCATCTCTAGGGGAGATTTTAGAAGAAAAATGAAAAATGCTGTAAATTGTCTGAAAAGCGTACAAAACCAAAAAATTTGAATGTAAAATTTTTCAAATTTTTTTGGTTTTGTGCGCTTTTTGGAAAATTTCCAGCATTTTTTGAAAATGTTGAAATTTTTACAAATTCCCCACCTGATGCCTTGCAGAACCGGTCTCTGTCGGACTGTTTCTGATGTACTGTGTATGACGAATACGGTCTGAGCATTTCTCGGTCTCTGCACGGACCAGTCTCTGTATGACACGGCTCTGACTTGGGAATTGCTACATTCGCGACTTGGGACTTGGGACTTTTCCAGACTTTGGACTTACAGATTGGTGCACACACAAAGGTACGCAGCAAACAGGAGAAGCCAAGTCCGGCACAGACAGATAGAGGCATTCACCGAGTTTGGCAGGCATCCCTTGCGGAGATTATAGAATTTTTTTCAAAATTTTCTAAAATTCAAAAAATGCTGGAAATTGTCTGAAAAGCGCATAAAACCAATTTTTTTTTAAAAAAATAATGTGAAATATTACAATTTCTTTTGGTTTTGTACGCATTTTTGGACAATTTTCAGCCTTTTGTTTTACAAAAATTTTGAAATTTTTCAAAATTCCCGCAACTGAAGCCTTGAAGAATCGGTCTCTGTCGGACCGTTTCTGATGTACTGTGTCTGACGAATGCGGTCCGAGCATATCTCGATCTCTGTACGGACCGGTCTCTGTATGACACGACTCTGACGTGCCGTCTCTAAACAGCTCTGGTGCGGCATACAACTCATAAGGCAGAGAACAAGTCCTGCAGAGGCCGTTTGGTGCACACACCGAGGCAAGCGGCAACCGGGTGAGATAGAAGTCGAATCCGGCAGATAGAGAGGCATTCACCGATTTTGGCAGGCATCTCTTGGGGAGATTATAGACTTTTTCTCAAAATTTTCCAAATTTAAAAAAATCCGGAAATTGTCTGAAAAGCGCACAAAACCATTTTTTTAAAAAAAATTTGAATGTAAAATCTTTAACATTTTCTTCGTTTTGTACGCTTTTTAGAAAATTTCCAGCATTTTTTGAAAATTTTGAAATTTATTCAAATTTCCCCACCTGATGCCTTGCAGAATCGGTCTCTGTCGGAGTGTTTCTGATGTACTGTGTATGGCGAATACGGTCTGTGCATGTATCGGTCTCTCCACGGACCGGTCTCTGTATGACACGGCTCTGACTTGGGACTTGCATCTTTTCGCGACTTGGGATATGCGGCTTCTCACGACGTGGGACATACGACTTCTCACAACTTGGGACTTGCGACATTTCGCGACTTTGGAATGCGATGTTTTGCGACTTGGGTCTTTTCTCGACTTGGCACAACCGACTTCTCACGACTTGGGGCTTCTGACTTTCCTCGACTTCGGCCTTAGACTTCTAAAGATTTGGGACTTGCGACTTTTCGCGACTTGGGTCATGCGAATTCTCAAGACTTGGGACATGCGACTTCTCACGACTTGGGACAAGCGAATTCTCAAGACTTGGAACAAGTGACTTCTCAAGACTTCGGACAAGAACTTCTCAAGACTTCGGACAAGAACTTCTCAAGACATGGGACAAGAACTTCTGAAGACTTGGGACAAATGACTACTCAAGACTTGGAAAAAGTGACTTCTCAAGACTTGGGACGAGTGACTTCTCAAGACTTGGGACAAGAACTTCTCAAGACTTGGGACAAGAACTTCTCAAGACTTGGGACAAGTGACTTCTCAAGACTTGGGACAAGAACTTCTCAATACTTGGGACAAGAACTTCTCAAGACTTGGGACAAGTGACTTCTCAAAACTTGGGACAAGTTACTTCTCAAGAATTGGGAGAAGAACTTCTCAAGACTTGGGACAAGTGACTTCTCAAGACTTGGGACACGAACTTCTCAAGACTTGGGACAAGAACATTTCAAGACTTGGGACAAGTGACTTCTCAAGACTTGGGACAAGAACTTCTCAATACTTGGGACAAGAGACTTCTCAAGACTTGGGACAAGTGACTTCTCAAGACTTGGGACAAGAAATTCTCAAGACTTGGGACAAGTGACTTCTCAAGACTTGGGACACGAACTTCTCAACACTTGGGACAAGAACTTCTCAAGACTTGGGACAAGTGACTTCTCAAGACTTGGGTCGAGTGACTTCTCAAGACATGGGACAAGAACTTCTCAAGACTTGGAACAAGAACTTCTCAAGACTTGGGACAAGTGACTTCTCAAGACTTGGGACAAGAACTTCTCAAGACTTGGAACAAGAACTTCTCAAGACTTGGGACAAGTGACTTCTCAAGACTTGTACAAGAACTTCTCAAGACTTGGTACAAGTGACTTCTCAAGACTTGGAACAAGTGACTTCTCAAGACTTGGGACAAGTGACTTCTCAAGACTTGGATCGAGTGACTTCTCAAGACTTGGGACAAGTGACTTCTCAAGAATTGGGACAAGAACTTCTCAAGACTTGGGACAAGAACATCTCAAGACTTGGGACAAGTGACTTCTCAAGACTTGGGACAAGTAACTTCTCAAGACGTGGGACAAGAACTTCTCAAGACTTGGGACAAGTGACTTCTCAAGACTTGGGACAAGAACTTCTCAAGACTTGGGACGAGTGACTTCTCAAGACTTGGGACAAGAACTTCTCAAGACTTGGGACTAGTGACTTCTCAAGACTTGGGACAAGGACTTCTCAAGACTTGGGACAAGTGACTTCTCAAGACTTGGGAGTCTAGTCCTGATAGGGATGGGACAGGTCAAATTTAGAAGAAAAAAATTTCAAATTTTTCGAAAAATCAAAAAACGCTGCAAACCTTCTGAAATGCGCACAAAACCATAAATTTTCTGAAAATTCGTAAAAAAATTAAAAGTTGAAAATTTTCAAGAATTCTTATTTTTGTGCGCTTTTTGGACGATTTGCCACGTTTTTCGATTTTTCGAAATTTTTCGAAAAAATTGAAATTTCTCAAAGGGCCCTTTGAGAATTTTAAAAAATTTTCCAAAATTTTAAAAGAATTAAAACGGCTGCAAATGGCGTGAAACCCGAAGAAAACTAAGAATTTTCGAAATTTTCGAAAAAAATTTGAATTCAGCAAAGACGGGTGAGGCACAGCCCTAAACAAGCAGAGAAGACTTGGGAACGAACTTCTCAAGACTTGGGACAAGTGACTTCTCAAGACTTGGGACAAGAACTTCTCAAGACTTGGGACGAGTGACTTCTCAAGACTTGGGACAAGAACTTCTCAACACTTGGGACAAGTGACTTCTCAACACTTGCGACAAGAACTTCTCAAGACTTGGGACAAGTGACTTCTCAAGACTTGCGACAAGTGACTTCTCAAGACTTCGGACAAGAACTTCTCAATACTTGGGACAAGAGACTTCTCAAGACTTGGGACAGTTCTTAGTTTTCTTCGCGTTTCACGCCATTTGGAGTCATTTTTAATTTTTTTAAAATATCGAAATTTTTTGAAAATTCTTAGTTTTCTTCGCGTTTCACGCCATTTGCAGTCGTTTTTAACTTTTTTAAAATTTCGAAAAAATTTGAAAATTCTCAAAGAGAAATTTAAATTTTTTTGAAAAATTTCGAAAAACGTGGCAAATCGTCCAAAAAGCGCACAAAACTAAGAATTTTTGAAAAAATTCAACTTTTAATTTTTTTCCGAATTTTCCGAAAATTTTTGGTTTTGAGCGCATTTCAGAAGGTTTGCAGCGTTTTTTGATTTTTCGAAAAATTTGATAATTTTTCCTTCTAAATTTGACCTGTCCCATCCTTATCAGGACTAGACTCCCAAGTCTTGAGAAGTCACTTGTCCCAAGTCTTGAGAAGTCCTTGTCCCAAGTCTTGAGAAGTTCTTGTCCCAAGTCTTGAGAAGTTCTTGTCCCAAGTCTTGAGATGTCACTCGTCCCAAGTCTTGAGAAGTCACTCGTCCCATGTCTTGAGAAGTTCTTGTCCCAAGTCTTGAGAAGCTCTTGTCCCAAGTCTTGAGAATTTCTTGTCCCAAGTCTTGAAAAGTCCCTTGTCCCAAGTCTTGAGAAGTTCTTGTCCCAAGTCTTGAGAAGTCCCAAGTCTTGAGAAGTCACTCATCCCAAGTCTTGAGAAGTTCTTGTCCGAAGTCTTGAGAAGTCACTTGTCCCAAGTCTTGAGAAGTTCTTGTCCCAAGTCTTGAGAAGTCACTCGTCGCAAGTCTTGAGAAGTTCTTGTCCCAAGTCTTGAGAAGTTCTTGTCCCAAGTCTTGAGAAGTTCTTGTCCCAAGTCTTGAGAAGTTCTTGTCCCAAGTCTTGAGAAGTCACTCTTCCCAAGTTTTGAGAAGTTCTTGTCCCAAGTCTTGAGAAGTTCTTGTCCCAAGTCTTGAGAAGTTCTTGTCCCAAGTCTTGACAAGTCACTCGTCCCAAGTCTTGAGAAGTTATTGTCCCAAGTCTTGTCTGCTTGTTTAGGGCTGTGCCTCACCTGTCTTAGCTGAATTCAATTTTTTTCGAAAATTCTTAGTTTTCTTCGCGTTTCGCGCAATTTGCAGTCGTTTTTAATTTTTTTAAAATTTCGAAAAATTTTCAATTTTTTCGAAAAATTTCGAAAAATCGAAAAACGTGGCAAATCGTCCAAAAAGCGCACAAAACTAAGAATTTTTGAAAAAATTCAACTTTTAATTTTTTTCCGAATTTTCCGAAAATTTTTGGTTTTGTGCGCATTTCAGAAGGTTTGTAGCGTTTTTTGATTTTTCGAAAAATTTGAAAATTTTTCCTTCTAAATTTGACCTGTCCCATCCTTATCAGGACTAGACTCCCAAGTCTTGAGAAGTCACTTGTCCCAAGTCTTGAGAAGTTCTTGTCCCAAGTCTTGAGAAGTTCTTGTCCCAAGTTTTGAGAAGTCACTTGTCCCAAGTTTTGAGAAGTTCTTGTCCCAAGTCTTGAGAAGTCCTTGTCCCAAGTCTTGAGAAGTTCTTGTCCCAAGTCTTGAGAAGTCACTTGTCCCAAGTCTTGAGAAGTCACTCGTTCCAAGTCTTGAGAAGTCACTCGTCCCAAGTCTTGAGAAGTTCTTGTCCCAAGTCTTGAGAAGTCACTTGTCCCAAGTCTTGAGAAGTTCTTGTCCCAAGTCTTGAGAAGTCCTTGTCCCAAGTTTTGAGAAGTTCTTGTCCCAAGTCTTGAGAAGTTCTTGTCCCAAGTCTTGAGAAGTTCTTGTCCCAAGTCTTGACAAGTCACTCGTCCCAAGTCTTGAGAAGTTATTGTCCCAAGTCTTGTCTGCTTGTTTAGGGCTGTGCCTCACCTGTCTTAGCTGAATTCAATTTTTTTCGAAAATTCTTAGTTTTCTTCGCGTTTCGCGCCATTTGCAGTCGTTTTTAATTTTTTTAAAATTTCAAAAAATTTTGAAAATTCTCAAAGGGGTACCCCTTTGAGAAATTTTAATTTTTTCGAAAAATCGAAAAACGTGGCAAATCGTCCAAAAAGCGCACAAAAATAAGAATTTTTGAAAATTTTCAACTTTTAATTTTTTCCGAATTTTACGAAAACTTTTGGTTTTGTGCGCATTTCAGAAGGTTTGCAGCGTTTTTTGATTTTTCGAAAAATTTGAAAATTTTTCTTTCTAAATTTGACCTGTCCCATCCCTATCAGGACTAGACTCCCAAGTCTTGAGAAGTCACTTGTCCCAAGTCTTGAGAAGTCACTCGTCCCAAGTCTTGAGTAGTTCTTGTCCCAAGTCTTGAGAAGTCACTTGTCCCAAGTCTTGAGAAGTCACTCGTCCCAAGTCTTGAGAAGTCACTTGTCCCAAGTCTTGAGAAGTTCTTGTCCCAAGTCTTGTCTGCTTGTTTAGGGCTTTGCCTCACCTGTCTTAGCTGAATTCAATTTTTTTCGAAAATTCTTAGTTTTCTTCGCGTTTCACGCCATTTGCAGTCGTTTTTAATTTTTTTAAAATTTCGAAAAATTTTGAAAATTCTCAAAGGGGTACCCCTTTGCGAAATTTCAATTTTTTCGAAAAATTGAAAAACCTGGCAAGTCGTCCAAAAAGCGCACAAAACTAAGAATTTTTTAAAATTTTCAACTTTTAATTTTTTTCCGAATTTTCCGAAAATGTTTGGTTTTGTGCGCATTTCAGAAGGTTTGCAGCGTTTTATGATTTTTCGAAAAATTTGAAAATTTTTTCTTCTAAATTTCACCTGTCCCATCCCTATCAGGACTAGACTCCCAAGTTTTGAGAAGTCACTTGTCCCAAGTCTTGAGAAGTTCTTGTCCCAAGTCTTGAGAAGTCACTTGTCCCAAGTCTTGAGAAGTTCTTGTCCCAAGTCTTGAGAAGTCACTTGTCCCAAGTCTTGAGAAGTCACTTGTCCCAAGTCTTGAGAAGTTCTCGTCCCAAGTCTTGAGAAGTCACTCGTCCCAAGTCTTGAGAAGTCCTTGTCCCAAGTCTTGAGAAGTTCTTGTCCCAAGTCTTGAGAAGTCACTTGCCCAAGTCTTGAGAAGTTCTTGTCCCAAGTCTTGAGAAGTCACTCGTCCCAAGTCTTGAGAAGTCACTCGTCCCAAGTCTTGAGAAGTTCTTGTCCCAAGTCTTGAGAAGTTCTTGTCCCAAGTCTTGAGAAGTCACTTGTCCCAAGTCTTGAGAAGTTCTTGTCCCAAGTCTTGAGAAGTTCTTGCCCCAAGTCTTGAGAAGTCACTTGTCCCAAGTCTTGAGAAGTTCTTGTCCCAAGTCTTGAGAAGTCACTCGTCGCAAGTCTTGAGAAGTTCTTGTCCCAAGTCTTGAGAAGTTCTTGTCCCAAGTCTTGAGAAGTTCTTGTCCCAAGTCTTGAGAAGTCACTTGTTCCAAGTCTTGAGAAGTTCTTGTCCCAAGTCTTGAGAAGTCACTTGTCCCAAGTCTTGAGAAGTTCTTGTCCCAAGTCTTGAGAAGTCACTCGTCCCAAGTCTTGAGAAGTCACTCGTCCCAAGTCTTGAGAAGTTCTTGTCCCAAGTCTTGAGAAGTCACTTGTCCCAAGTCTTGAGAAGTCACTCGTCCCAAGTCTTGAGAAGTCACTCGTCCCAAGTCTTGAGAAGTTCTTGTCAAAAGTCTTGAGAAGTCACTTGTCCCAAGTCTTGAGAAGTTCTTGTCCCAAGTCTTGAGAAGTCACTTGTCCCAAGTCTTGAGAAGTTCTTGTCCCAAGTTTTGAGAAGTCACTTGTCCCAAGTCTTGAGAAGTTCTTGTCCCAAGTCTTGAGAAGTCACTTGTCCCAAGTCTTGAGAAGTCACTTGTCCCAAGTCTTGAGAAGTTCTCGTCCCAAGTCTTGAGAAGTCACTCGTCCCAAGTCTTGAGAAGTCCTTGTCCCAAGTCTTGAGAAGTTCTTGTCCCAAGTCTTGAGAAGTCACTTGCCCAAGTCTTGAGAAGTTCTTGTCCCAAGTCTTGAGAAGTCACTCGTCCCAAGTCTTGAGAAGTCACTCGTCCCAAGTCTTGAGAAGTTCTTGTCCCAAGTCTTGAGAAGTTCTTGTCCCAAGTCTTGAGAAGTCACTTGTCCCAAGTCTTGAGAAGTTCTTGTCCCAAGTCTTGAGAAGTTCTTGTCCCAAGTCTTGAGGAGTCACTTGTCCCAAGTCTTGAGAAGTCACTCGTTCCAAGTCTTGAGAAGTCACTCGTCCCAAGTCTTGAGAAGTTCTTGTCCCAAGTCTTGAGAAGTCACTTGTCCCAAGTCTTGAGAAGTTCTTGTCCCAAGTCTTGAGAAGTCACTCGTCCCAAGTTTTGAGAAGTTCTTGTCCCAAGTCTTGAGAAGTTCTTGTCCCAAGTCTTGAGAAGTTCTTGTCCCAAGTCTTGACAAGTCACTCGTCCCAAATCTTGAGAAGTTATTGTCCCAAGTCTTCTCTGCTTGTTTAGGGCTGTGCCTCACCCGTCTTTGCTGAATTCAAATTTTTTTCGAAAATTTCGAAAATTCTTAGTTCTCTTCGGGTTTCACGCCATTTGCAGCCGTTTTAATTCTTTTAAAATTTTGGAAAAATTTTTAAAATTCTCAAAGGGCCCTTTGAGAAATTTCAATTTTTTCGAAAAATTTCGAAAAATCGAAAAACGTGGCAAATCGTCCAAAAAGCGCACAAAACTAAGAATTTTTGAAAATTTTCAACTTTTAATTTTTTTCCGAATTTTCCGAAAATTTTTGGTTTTGTGCGCATTTCAGAAGGTTTGCAGCGTTTTTTGATTTTTCGAAAAATTTGAAAATTTTTCCTTCTAAATTTGCCCTGTCCCATCCCTATCAGGACTAGACACCCAAGTCTTGAGAAGTCACTTGTCCCAAGTCTTGAGAAGTCACTCGTCCCAAGTGTTAAGAAGTTCTTGTCCCAAGTCTTGAGAAGTTCTTGTCCCAAGTCTTGAGAAGTCACTTGTCCCAAGTCTTGAGAAGTTCTTGTCCCAAGTCTTGAGAAGTCACTTGTCCCAAGTCTTGAGAAGTTCTTGTCCCAAGTCTTGAGAAGTCACTTGTCCCAAGTCTTGAGAAGTCACTCGTCCCAAGTCTTGAGAAGTTCTTGTCCCAAGTCTTGAGAAGTTCTTGTCCCAAGTTTTGAGAAGTCACTTGTCCCAAGTTTTGAGAAGTTCTTGTCCCAAGTCTTGAGAAGTCTTTGTCCCAAGTCTTGAGAAGTTATTGTCCCAAGTCTTGTCTGCTTGTTTAAGGCTTTGCCTCACCTGTCTTAGCTGAATTCAATTTTTTTCGAAAATTCTTAGTTTTCTTCGCGTTTCACGCCATTTGCAGTCGTTTTTAATTTTTTTAAAATTTCGAAAAATTTTGAAAATTCTCAAAGGGGTACCCCTTTGAGAAATTTTAATTTTTTCGAAAAATTTCGAAAAATCGAAAAACGTGGCAAATCGTCCAAAAAGCGCACAAAAATAAGAATTTTTGAAAATTTTCAACTTTTAATTTTTTCCGAATTTTACGAAAACTTTTGGTTTTGTGCGCATTTCAGAAGGTTTGCAGCGTTTTTTGATTTTTCGAAAAATTTGAAAATTTTTCTTTCTAAATTTGACCTGTCCCATCCCTATCAGGACTAGACTCCCAAGTCTTGAGAAGTCACTTGTCCCAAGTCTTGAGAAGTCACTCGTCCCAAGTCTTGAGTAGTTCTTGTCCCAAGTCTTGAGAAGTCACTTGTCCCAAGTCTTGAGAAGTCACTCGTCCCAAGTCTTGAGAAGTCACTTGTCCCAAGTCTTGAGAAGTTCTTGTCCCAAGTCTTGTCTGCTTGTTTAGGGCTTTGCCTCACCTGTCTTAGCTGAATTCAATTTTTTTCGAAAATTCTTAGTTTTCTTCGCGTTTCACGCCATTTGCAGTCGTTTTTAATTTTTTTAAAATTTCGAAAAATTTTGAAAATTCTCAAAGGGGTACCCCTTTGCGAAATTTCAATTTTTTCGAAAAATTGAAAAACGTGGCAAATCGTCCAAAAAGCGCACAAAACTAAGAATTTTTTAAAATTTTCAACTTTTAATTTTTTTCCGAATTTTCCGAAAATGTTTGGTTTTGTGCGCATTTCAGAAGGTTTGCAGCGTTTTATGATTTTTCGAAAAATTTGAAAATTTTTTCTTCTAAATTTGACCTGTCCCATCCCTATCAGGACTAGACTCCCAAGTTTTGAGAAGTCACTTGTCCCAAGTCTTGAGAAGTCACTCGTCCCAAGTCTTGAGAAGTCACTCGTCCCAAGTCTTGAGAAGTTCTTGTCCCAAGTCTTGAGAAGTCACTTGTCCCAAGTCTTGAGAAGTTCTTGTCCCAAGTCTTGAGAAGTCACTTGTCCCAAGTCTTGAGAAGTTCTTGTCCCAAGTCTTGAGAAGTCACTTGTCCCAAGTCTTGAGAAGTTCTTGTCCCAAGTCTTGAGAAGTCACTTGTCCCAAGTCTTGAGAAGTCACTTGTCCCAAGTCTTGAGAAGTTCTCGTCCCAAGTCTTGAGAAGTCACTCGTCCCAAGTCTTGAGAAGTCCTTGTCCCAAGTCTTGAGAAGTTCTTGTCCCAAGTCTTGAGAAGTCACTTGCCCAAGTCTTGAGAAGTTCTTGTCCCAAGTCTTGAGAAGTCACTCGTCCCAAGTCTTGAGAAGTCACTCGTCCCAAGTCTTGAGAAGTTCTTGTCCCAAGTCTTGAGAAGTTCTTGTCCCAAGTCTTGAGAAGTCACTTGTCCCAAGTCTTGAGAAGTTCTTGTCCCAAGTCTTGAGAAGTTCTTGCCCCAAGTCTTGAGAAGTCACTTGTCCCAAGTCTTGAGAAGTTCTTGTCCCAAGTCTTGAGAAGTCACTCGTCGCAAGTCTTGAGAAGTTCTTGTCCCAAGTCTTGAGAAGTTCTTGTCCCAAGTCTTGAGAAGTTCTTGTCCCAAGTCTTGAGAAGTCACTTGTCCCAAGTCTTGAGAAGTTCTTGTCCCAAGTCTTGAGAAGTCACTTGTCCCAAGTCTTGAGAAGTTCTTGTCCCAAGTCTTGAGAAGTCACTCGTCCCAAGTCTTGAGAAGTCACTCGTCCCAAGTCTTGAGAAGTTCTTGTCCCAAGTCTTGAGAAGTCACTTGTCCCAAGTCTTGAGAAGTCACTCGTCCCAAGTCTTGAGAAGTCACTCGTCCCAAGTCTTGAGAAGTTCTTGTCCCAAGTCTTGAGAAGTCACTTGTCCCAAGTCTTGAGAAGTTCTTGTCCCAAGTCTTGAGAAGTCACTTGTCCCAAGTCTTGAGAAGTTCTTGTCCCAAGTCTTGAGAAGTCACTTGTCCCAAGTCTTGAGAAGTTCTTGTCCCAAGTCTTGAGAAGTCACTTGTCCCAAGTCTTGAGAAGTCACTTGTCCCAAGTCTTGAGAAGTTCTCGTCCCAAGTCTTGAGAAGTCACTCGTCCCAAGTCTTGAGAAGTCCTTGTCCCAAGTCTTGAGAAGTTCTTGTCCCAAGTCTTGAGAAGTCACTTGCCCAAGTCTTGAGAAGTTCTTGTCCCAAGTCTTGAGAAGTCACTCGTCCCAAGTCTTGAGAAGTCACTCGTCCCAAGTCTTGAGAAGTTCTTGTCCCAAGTCTTGAGAAGTTCTTGTCCCAAGTCTTGAGAAGTCACTTGTCCCAAGTCTTGAGAAGTTCTTGTCCCAAGTCCTGAGAAGTTCTTGTCCCAAGTCTTGAGGAGTCACTTGTCCCAAGTCTTGAGAAGTTCTTGTCCCAAGTCTTGAGAAGTCACTCGTCGCAAGTCTTGAGAAGTTCTTGTCCCAAGTCTTGAGAAGTTCTTGTCCCAAGTCTTGAGAAGTTCTTGTCCCAAGTCTTGAGAAGTCACTTGTCCCAAGACTTGAGAAGTCACTCGTCCCAAGTCTTGAGAAGTTCTTGTCCCAAGTCTTGAGAAGTCACTTGTCCCAAGACTTGAGAAGTTCTTGTCCCAAGTCTTGAGAAGTCACTTGTCCCAAGTCTTGAGAAGTTCTTGTCCCAAGTCTTGAGAAGTCACTTGTCCCAAGTCTTGAGAAGTTCTTGCCCCAAGTCTTGAGAAGTCACTTGTCCCAAGTCTTGAGAAGTCACTTGTCCCAAGTCTTGAGAAGTTCTTGTCCCAAGTCTTGAGAAGTCACTCGTCCCAAGTCTTGAGAAGTCCTTGTCCCAAGTCTTGAGAAGTTCTTGTCCCAAGTCTTGAGAAGTCACTCGTCGCAAGTCTTGAGAAGTTCTTGTCCCAAGTCTTGAGAAGTTCTTGTCCCAAGTCTTGAGAAGTTCTTGTCCCAAGTCTTGAGAAGTCACTTGTCCCAAGTCTTGAGAAGTTCTAGGCCCAAGTCTTGAGAAGTCACTCGTCCCAAGTTTTGAGAAGTTCTTGTCCCAAGTCTTGAGAAGTTCTTGTCCCAAGTCTTGAGAAGTTATTGTCCCAAGTCTTGTCTGCTTGTTAGGGCTGTGCCTCACCTGTCTTAGCTGAATTCAAATATTTTCGAAAATTCTTAGTTTTCTTCGCGTTTCGCGCCATTTGCAGTCGTTTTTAATTTTTTTAAAATTTCGAAAAATTTTGTAAATTTTCAAAGGGGTACAACTTTGAGAAATTTCAATTTTTTCGAAAAATTTCGAAAAATCGAAAAACGTGGCAAATCGTCCAAAAAGCGCACAAAACTAAGAATTTTTGAAAATTTTCAACTTTTAATTTTTTTCAAATTTTTCAGAAAATTTTTGGTTTTGTGCGCATTTCAGAAGGTTTGCAGCGTTTTTTGATTTTTTGAAAAATTTGAAAATTTTTCCTTCTAAATTTGACCTGTCCCATCCCTATCAGGACTAGACTCCCAAGTCTTGAGAAGTCACTCGTCCCAAGTCTTGAGAAGTCACTCGTCCCAAGTCTTGAGAAGTTCTTGTCCCAAGTCTTGAGAAGTCACTTGTCCCAATACTTGAGAAGTTCTTGTCCCAAGTCTTGAGAAGTCACTTGTCCCAAGTCTTGAGAAGTTCTTGTCCCAAGTCTTCAGAAGTCACTTGTCCCAAGTCTTGAGAAGTTCTTGTCCCAAGTCTTGAGAAGTCACTTGTCCCAAGTCTTGAGAAGTCACTTGTCCCATGTCTTGAGAAGTTCTTGTCCCAAGTCTTGAGAAGTCACTCGTCCCAAGTCTTGAGAAGTCCTTGTCCCAAGTCTTGAGAAGTTCTTGTCCCAAGTCTTGAGAAGTCACTTGTCCAAAGTCTTGAGAAGTTCTTGTCCCAAGTCTTGAGAAGTCCTTGTCCCAAGTCTTGAGAAGTTATTGTCCCAAGTCTTGTCTGCTTGTTAGGGCTCTGCCTCACCTGTCTTAGCTGAATTCAAATTTTTTCGAAAATTCTTAGATTTCTTCGCGTTTCGCGCCATTTGCAGTCGTTTATAATTTTTTTAAAATTTCGAAAAATTTTCAAAATTTTCAAAAGGGTACCCCTTTGAGAAATTTTAATTTTTTCGAAAAATTTCGAAAAATCGAAAAACGTGGCAAATCGTCCAAAAAGCGCACAACACTAAGAATTTTTGAAAATTTTCAACTTTTAATTTTTTTCCGAATTTTCCGAAAATTTTTGGTTTTGTGCGCATTTCAGAAGGTTTGCAGCGTTTTTTGATTTTTCGAAAAATTTGAAAATTTTTCCTTCTAAATTTGACCTGTCCCATCCCTATCAGGACTAGACTCCCAAGTCTTGAGAAATCACTCGTCCCAAGTCTTGAGAAGTCACTCGTCCCAAGTCTTGAGAAGTTCTTGTCCCAAGTCTTGAGAAGTCACTTGTCCCAAGACTTGAGAAGTTCTTGTCCCAAGTCTTGAGTAGTCACTTGTCCCAAGTCTTGAGAAGTTCTAGTCCCAAGTCTTGAGAAGTCACTTGTCCCAAGTCTTGAGAAGTCACTTGTCCCAAGTCTTGAGAAGTCACTTGTCCCAAGTCTTGAGAAGTTCTTGTCCCAAGTCTTGAGAAGTCACTCGTCCCAAGTCTTGAGAAGTTCTTGTCCCAAGTCTTGAGAAGTCACTTGTCCCAAGTCTTGAGAAGTTCTTGTCCCAAGTCTTGAGAAGTCACTTGTCCCAAGTCTTGAGAAGTTCTTGTCCCAAGTCTTGAGAAGTCACTTGTCCCAAGTCTTGAGAAGTTCTTGTCCCAAGTCTTGAGAAGTCACTTGTCCCAAGTCTTGAGAAGTCACTTGTCCCAAGTCTTGAGACGTTCTCGTCCCAAGTCTTGAGAAGTCACTCGTCCCAAGTCTTGAGAAGTCCTTGTCCCAAGTCTTGAGAAGTTCTTGTCCCAAGTCTTGAGAAGTCACTTGCCCAAGTCTTGAGAAGTTTTTGTCCCAAGTCTTGAGAAGTCACTCGTCCCAAGTCTTGAGAAGTCACTCGTCCCAAGTCTTGAGAAGTTCTTGTCCCAAGTCTTGAGAAGTTCTTGTCCCAAGTCTTGAGAAGTCACTTGTCCCAAGTCTTGAGAAGTTCTTGTCCCAAGTCTTGAGAAGTTCTTGCCCCAAGACTTGAGAAGTCACTTGTCCCAAGTCTTGAGAAGTTCTTGTCCCAAGTCTTGAGAAGTCACTCGTCGCAAGTCTTGAGAAGTTCTTGTCCCAAGTCTTGAGAAGTTCTTGTCCCAAGTCTTGAGAAGTCACTCGTCCCAAGTCTTGAGAAGTCACTCGTCCCAAGTCTTGAGAAGTTCTTGTCCCAAGTCTTGAGAAGTTCTTGTCCCAAGTCTTGAGAAGTCACTTGTCCCAAGTCTTGAGAAGTTCTTGTCCCAAGTCTTGAGAAGTTCTTGCCCCAAGTCTTGAGAAGTCACATGTCCCAAGTCTTGAGAAGTTCTTGTCCCAAGTCTTGAGAAGTCACTCGATGCAAGTCTTGAGAAGTTCTTGTCCCAAGTCTTGAGAAGTTCTTGTCCCAAGTCTTGAGAAGTTCTTGTCCCAAGTCTTGAGAAGTCACTTGTCCCAAGTCTTGAGAAGTTCTTGTCCCAAGTCTTGAGAAGTCACTTGTCCCAAGTCTTGAGAAGTTCTTGTCCCAAGTCTTGAGAAGTCACTCGTCCCAAGTCTTGAGAAGTCACTCGTCCCAAGTCTTGAGAAGTTCTTGTCCCAAGTCTTGAGAAGTCACTTGTCCCAAGTCTTGAGAAGTCACTCGTCCCAAGTCTTGAGAAGTCACTCGTCCCAAGTCTTGAGAAGTTCTTGTCCCAAGTCTTGAGAAGTCACTTGTCCCAAGTCTTGAGAAGTTCTTGTCCCAAGTCTTGAGAAGTCACTTGTCCCAAGTCTTGAGAAGTTCTTGTCCCAAGTCTTGAGAAGTCACTTGTCCCAAGTCTTGAGAAGTTCTTGTCCCAAGTCTTGAGAAGTCACTTGTCCCAAGTCTTGAGAAGTCACTTGTCCCAAGTCTTGAGAAGTTCTCGTCCCAAGTCTTGAGAAGTCACTCGTCCCAAGTCTTGAGAAGTCCTTGTCCCAAGTCTTGAGAAGTTCTTGTCCCAAGTCTTGAGAAGTCACTTGCCCAAGTCTTGAGAAGTTCTTGTCCCAAGTCTTGAGAAGTCACTCGTCCCAAGTCTTGAGAAGTCACTCGTCCCAAGTCTTGAGAAGTTCTTTTCCCAAGTCTTGAGAAGTTCTTGTCCCAAGTCTTGAGAAGTCACTTGTCCCAAGTCTTGAGAAGTTCTTGTCCCAAGTCTTCAGAAGTTCTTGTCCCAAGTCTTGAGAAGTCACTTGTCCCAAGTCTTGAGAAGTTCTTGTCCCAAGTCTTGAGAAGTCACTCGTCGCAAGTCTTGAGAAGTTCTTGTCCCAAGTCTTGAGAAGTTCTTGTCCCAAGTCTTGAGAAGTCACTTGTCCCAAATCTTGAGAAGTTCTAGTCCCAAGTCTTGAGAATTCACTCGTAACAAGTTTTGAGAAGTTATTGTCCCAAGTCTTGAGAAGTTCTTGTCCCAAGTCTTGAGAAGTTCTTGTCCCAAGTCTTGACAAGTCACTCGTCCCAAGTCTTGAGAAGTTATTGTCCCAAGTCTTGTCTGCTTGTTAGGGCTGTGCCTCACCTGTCTTAGCTGAATTCAAATTTTTTCGAAAATTCTTAGTTTTCTTCGCGTTTCGCGCCATTTGCAGTCGTTTTTAATTTTTTTAAAATTTCGAAAAATTTTGAAAATTAGAAATTTAGAAATTTCAATTTTTTCGAAAAATTTCGAAAAATCGAAAAACGTGGCAAATCGTCCAAAAAGCGCACAAAACTAAGAATTTTTGAAAATTTTCAACTTTTAATTTTTTTCAAATTTTTCCGAAAATTTTTGGTTTTGTGCGCATTTCAGAAGGTTTGCAGCGTTTTTTGATTTTTCGAAAAATTTGAAAATTTTTCCTTCTAAATTTGACCTGTCCCATCCCTATCAGGACTAGACTCCCAAGTCTTGAGAAGTCACTCGTCCCAAGTCTTGAGAAGTCACTCGTCCCAAGTCTTGAGAAGTTCTTGTCCCAAGTCTTGAGAAGTCACTTGTCCCAAGACTTGAGAAGTTCTTGTCCCAAGTCTTGAGAAGTCACTTGTCCCAAGTCTTGAGAAGTTCTTGTCCCAAGTCTTGAGAAGTCACTTGTCCCAAGTCTTGAGAAGTTCTTGTCCCAAGTCTTGAGAAGTCACTTGTCCCAAGTCTTGAGAAGTTCTTGTCAAAGTCTTGAGAAGTCACTTGTCCCAAGTCTTGAGAAGTCACTTGTCCCAAGTCTTGAGAAGTTCTTGTCCCAAGTCTTGAGAAGTCACTCGTCCCAAGTCTTGAGAAGTCCTTGTCCCAAGTCTTGAGAAGTTCTTGTCCCAAGTCTTGAGAAGTCACTTGTCCCAAGTCTTGAGAAGTTCTTGTCCCAAGTCTTGAGAAGTCCTTGTCCCAAGTCTTGAGAAGTTATTGTCCCAAGTCTTGTCTGCTTGTTAGGGCTGTGCCTCACCTGTCTTAGCTGAATTCAAATTTTTTCGAAAATTCTTAGTTTTCTTCGCGTTTCGCGCCATTTGCAGTCGTTTTTAATTTTTTTAAAATTTCGAAAAATTTTGAAAATTTTCACAGGGGTACCCCTTTGAGAAATTTCAATTTTTTCGAAAAATTTCGAAAAATCGAAAAACGTGGCAAATCGTCCAAAAAGCGCACAAAAATAAGAATTTTTGAAAATTTTCAACTTTTAATTTTTTTCCGAATTTTACGAAAATTTTTGGTTTTGTGCGCATTTCAGAAGGTTTGCAGCGTTTTTTGATTTTTCGAACAATTTGAAAAATTTTCCTTCTAAATTTGACCTGTCCCATCCCTATCAGGACTAGACTCCCAAGTCTTGAGAAGTCACTTGTCCCAAGACTTGAGAAGTCACTCGTCCCAAGTCTTGAGAAGTTCTTGTCCCAAGTCTTGAGAAGTCACTTGTCCCAAGTCTTGAGAAGTCACTCGTTTCAAGTCTTGAGAAGTCACTTGTCCCAAGTCTTGAGAAGTTCTTGTCCCAAGTCTTGTCTGCTTGTTTAGGGCTTTGCCTCACCTGTCTTAGCTGAATTCAATTTTTTTCGAAAATTCTTAGTTTTCTTCGCGTTTCACGCCATTTGCAGTCGTTTTTAATTTTTTTAAAATTTCGAAAAATTTTGAAAATTTTCAAAGGGGTACCCCTTTGAGAAATTTCAATTTTTTCGAAAAATTTCGAAAAATCGAAAAACGTGGCAAATCGTCCAAAAAGCGCACAAAACTAAGAATTTTTTAAAATTTTCAACTTTTAATTTTTTTCCGAATTTTCAGAAAATTTTTGGTTTTGTGCGCATTTCAGAAGGTTTGCAGCGTTTTATGATTTTTCGAAAAATTTGAAATTTTTTTCTTCTAAATTTGACCTGTCCCATCCCTATCAGGACTAAACTCCCAAGTTTTGAGAAGTCACTTGTCCCAAGTCTTGAGAAGTCACTCGTCCCAAGTCTTGAGAAGTCACTCGTCCCAAGTCTTGAGAAGTTCTTGTCCCAAGTCTTGAGAAGTCACTTGTCCCAAGTCTTGAGAAGTTCTTGTCCCAAGTCTTGAGAAGTCACTTGTCCCAAGTCTTGAGAAGTTCTTGTCCCAAGTCTTGAGAAGTCATTTGTCCCAAGTCTTGAGAAGTTCTTGTCCCAAGTCTTGAGAAGTCACTTGTCCCAAGTCTTGAGAAGTCACTTGTCCCAAGTCTTGAGAAGTTCTCGTCCCAAGTCTTGAGAAGTCACTTGTCCCAAGTCTTGAGAAGTCCTTGTCCCAAGTCTTGAGAAGTTCTTGTCCCAAGTCTTGAGAAGTCACTTGCCCAAGTCTTGAGAAGTTCTTGTCCCAAGTCTTGAGAAGTCACTCGTCCCAAGTCTTGAGAAGTCACTCGTCCCAAGTCTTGAGAAGTTCTTGTCCCAAGTCTTGAGAAGTTCTTGTCCCAAGTCTTGAGAAGTCACTTGTCCCAAGTCTTGAGAAGTTCTTGTCCCAAGTCTTGAGAAGTCACTTGTCCCAAGTCTTGAGAAGTCACTTGTCCCAAGTCTTGAGAAGTTCTTGTCCCAAGTCTTGAGAAGTCACTCGTCGCAAGTCTTGAGAAGTTCTTGTCCCAAGTCTTGAGAAGTTCTTGTCCCAAGTCTTGAGAAGTTCTTGTCCCAAGTCTTGAGAAGTCACTTGTCCCAAGTCTTGAGAAGTTCTAGTCCCAAGTCTTGAGAAGTCACTCGTAACAAGTTTTGAGAAGTTCTTGTCCCAAGTCTTGAGAAGTTCTTGTCCCAAGTCTTGAGAAGTTCTTGTACCAAGTCTTGACAAGTCACTCGTCCCAAGTCTTGAGAAGTTATTGTCCCAAGTCTTGTCTGCTTGTTAGGGCTGTGCCTCACCTGTCTTAGCTGAATTCAAATTTTTTCGAAAATTCTTAGTTTTCTTCGCGTTTCGCGCCATTTGCAGTCGTTTTTAATTTTTTAAAATTTCGAAAAATTTTGAAAATTTTCAAAGGGAGGCAAGTTGCCTTTGAGAAATTTCAATTTTTTCGAAAAATTTCGAAAAATCGAAAAACGTGGCAAATCGTCCAAAAAGCGCACAAAACTAAGAATTTTTGAAAATTTTCAACTTTTAATTTTTTTCAAATTTTTCCGAAAATTTTTGGTTTTGTGCGCATTTCAGAAGGTTTGCAGCGTTTTTTGATTTTTCGAAAAATTTGAAAATTTTTCCTTCTAAATTTGACCTGTCCCATCCCTATCAGGACTAGACTCCCAAGTCTTGAGAAGTCACTCGTCCCAAGTCTTGAGAAGTCACTCGTCCCAAGTCTTGAGAAGTTCTTGTCCCAAGTCTTGAGAAGTCACTTGTCCCAAGACTTGAGAAGTTCTTGTCCCAAGTCTTGAGAAGTCACTTGTCCCAAGTCTTGAGAAGTTCTTGTCCCAAGTCTTGAGAAGTCACTTGTCCCAAGTCTTGAGAAGTTCTTGTCCCAAGTCTTGAGAAGTCACTTGTCCCAAGTCTTGAGAAGTTCTTGTCCCAAGTCTTGAGAAGTCACTTGTCCCAAGTCTTGAGAAGTCACTTGTCCCAAGTCTTGAGAAGTTCTTGTCCCAAGTCTTGAGAAGTCACTCGTCCCAAGTCTTGAGAAGTCCTTGTCCCAAGTCTTGAGAAGTTCTTGTCCCAAGTCTTGAGAAGTCACTTGACCCAAGTCTTGAGAAGTTCTTGTCCCAAGTCTTGACAAGTCCTTGTCCCAAGTCTTGAGAAGTTATTGTCCCAAGTCTTGTCTGCTTGTTTAGGGCTTTGCCTCACCTGTCTTAGCTGAATTCAAATTTTTTCGAAAATTCTTAGTTTTCTTTGCGTTTCGCGCCATTTGCAGTCGTTTTTAATTTTTTTAAAATTTCGAAAAATTTTGAAAATTTTCAAAGGGGTACCCCTCTGAGAAATTTTAATTTTTTTGAAAAATTTCGAAGAATCGAAAAACGTGGCAAATCGTCCAAAAAGCGCACAAAAATAAGAATTTTTGAAAATTTTCAACTTTTAATTTTTTTCCGAATTTTACGAAAATTTTTGGTTTTGTGCGCATTTCGGAAGGTTTGCAGCGTTTTTTGATTTTTCGAAAAATTTGAAAATTTTTCCTTCTAAATTTGACCTGTCCCATCCCTATCAGGACTAGACTCCCAAGTCTTGAGAAGTCACTTGTCCCAAGACTTGAGAAGTCACTCGTCCCAAGTCTTGAGAAGTTCTTGTCCCAAGTCTTGAGAAGTCACTTGTCCCAAGTCTTGAGAAGTCAGTCGTCCCAAGTCTTGAGAAGTCACTTGTCCCAAGTCTCGAGAAGTTCTTGTCCCAAGTCTTGTCTGCTTGTTTAGGGCTTTGCCTCACCTGTCTTAGCTGAATTCAATTTTTTTCGAAAATTCTTAGTTTTCTTCGCGTTTCACGCCATTTGCAGTCGTTTTTAATTTTTTTAAAATTTCGAAAAATTTTTGAAAATTCTCAAAGGGGTACCCCTTTGAGAAATTTCAATTTTTTCGAAAAATTTCGAAAAATTGAAAAACGTGGCAAATCGTCCAAAAAGCGCACAAAACTAAGAATTTTTTAAAATTTTCAACTTTTAATTTTTTTCCGAATTTTTCGAAAATTTTTGGTTTTGTGCGCATTTCAGAAGGTTTGTAGCGTTTTATGATTTTTCGAAAAATTCGAAAATTTTTTCTTCTAAATTTGACCTGTCCCATCCCTATCAGGACTAGACTCCCAAGTTTTGAGAAGTCACTTGTCCCAAGTCTTGAGAAGTCACTCGTCCCAAGTCTTGAGAAGTCACTCGTCCCAAGTCTTGAGAAGTTCTTGTCCCAAGTCTTGAGAAGTCACTTGTCCCAAGTCTTGAGAAGTTCTTGTCCCAAGTCTTGAGAAGTCACTTGTCCCAAGTCTTGAGAAGTTCTTGTCCCAAGTCTTGAGAAGTCACTTGTCCCAAGTCTTGAGAAGTTCTTGTCCCAAGTCTTGAGAAGTTCTTGTCCCAAGTCTTGAGAAGTCACTTGTCCCAAGTCTTGAGAAGTTCTTGTCCCAAGTCTTGAGAAGTCACTTGTCCCAAGTCTTGAGAAGTTCTTGTCCCAAGTCTTGAGAAGTCATTTGTCCCAAGTCTTGAGAAGTTCTTGTCCCAAGTCTTGAGAAGTCACTTGTCCCAAGTCTTGAGAAGTCACTTGTCCCAAGTCTTGAGAAGTTCTCGTCCCAAGTCTTGAGAAGTCACTCGTCCCAAGTCTTGAGAAGTCCTTGTCCCAAGTCTTGAGAAGTTCTTGTCCCAAGTCTTGAGAAGTCACTTGCCCAAGTCTTGAGAAGTTCTTGTCCCAAGTCTTGAGAAGTCACTCGTCCCAAGTCTTGAGAAGTCACTCGTCCCAAGTCTTGAGAAGTTCTTGTCCCAAGTCTTGAGAAGTTCTTGTCCCAAGTCTTGAGAAGTCACTTGTCCCAAGTCTTGAGAAGTTCTTGTCCCAAGTCTTGAGAAGTCACTTGTCCCAAGTCTTGAGAAGTCACTTGTCCCAAGTCTTGAGAAGTTCTTGTCCCAAGTCTTGAGAAGTCACTCGTCGCAAGTCTTGAGAAGTTCTTGTCCCAAGTCTTGAGAAGTTCTTGTCCCAAGTCTTGAGAAGTTCTTGTCCCAAGTCTTGAGAAGTCACTTGTCCCAAGTCTTGAGAAGTTCTAGTCCCAAGTCTTGAGAAGTCACTCGTAACAAGTTTTGAGAAGTTCTTGTCCCAAGTCTTGAGAAGTTCTTGTCCCAAGTCTTGAGAAGTTCTTGTACCAAGTCTTGACAAGTCACTCGTCCCAAGTCTTGAGAAGTTATTGTCCCAAGTCTTGTCTGCTTGTTAGGGCTGTGCCTCACCTGTCTTAGCTGAATTCAAATTTTTTCGAAAATTCTTAGTTTTCTTCGCGTTTCGCGCCATTTGCAGTCGTTTTTAATTTTTTAAAATTTCGAAAAATTTTGAAAATTTTCAAAGGGAGGCAAGTTGCCTTTGAGAAATTTCAATTTTTTCGAAAAATTTCGAAAAATCGAAAAACGTGGCAAATCGTCCAAAAAGCGCACAAAACTAAGAATTTTTGAAAATTTTCAACTTTTAATTTTTTTCAAATTTTTCCGAAAATTTTTGGTTTTGTGCGCATTTCAGAAGGTTTGCAGCGTTTTTTGATTTTTCGAAAAATTTGAAAATTTTTCCTTCTAAATTTGACCTGTCCCATCCCTATCAGGACTAGACTCCCAAGTCTTGAGAAGTCACTCGTCCCAAGTCTTGAGAAGTCACTCGTCCCAAGTCTTGAGAAGTTCTTGTCCCAAGTCTTGAGAAGTCACTTGTCCCAAGACTTGAGAAGTTCTTGTCCCAAGTCTTGAGAAGTCACTTGTCCCAAGTCTTGAGAAGTTCTTGTCCCAAGTCTTGAGAAGTCACTTGTCCCAAGTCTTGAGAAGTTCTTGTCCCAAGTCTTGAGAAGTCACTTGTCCCAAGTCTTGAGAAGTTCTTGTCCCAAGTCTTGAGAAGTCACTTGTCCCAAGTCTTGAGAAGTCACTTGTCCCAAGTCTTGAGAAGTTCTTGTCCCAAGTCTTGAGAAGTCACTCGTCCCAAGTCTTGAGAAGTCCTTGTCCCAAGTCTTGAGAAGTTCTTGTCCCAAGTCTTGAGAAGTCACTTGACCCAAGTCTTGAGAAGTTCTTGTCCCAAGTCTTGACAAGTCCTTGTCCCAAGTCTTGAGAAGTTATTGTCCCAAGTCTTGTCTGCTTGTTTAGGGCTTTGCCTCACCTGTCTTAGCTGAATTCAAATTTTTTCGAAAATTCTTAGTTTTCTTTGCGTTTCGCGCCATTTGCAGTCGTTTTTAATTTTTTTAAAATTTCGAAAAATTTTGAAAATTTTCAAAGGGGTACCCCTCTGAGAAATTTTAATTTTTTTGAAAAATTTCGAAGAATCGAAAAACGTGGCAAATCGTCCAAAAAGCGCACAAAAATAAGAATTTTTGAAAATTTTCAACTTTTAATTTTTTTCCGAATTTTACGAAAATTTTTGGTTTTGTGCGCATTTCGGAAGGTTTGCAGCGTTTTTTGATTTTTCGAAAAATTTGAAAATTTTTCCTTCTAAATTTGACCTGTCCCATCCCTATCAGGACTAGACTCCCAAGTCTTGAGAAGTCACTTGTCCCAAGACTTGAGAAGTCACTCGTCCCAAGTCTTGAGAAGTTCTTGTCCCAAGTCTTGAGAAGTCACTTGTCCCAAGTCTTGAGAAGTCAGTCGTCCCAAGTCTTGAGAAGTCACTTGTCCCAAGTCTCGAGAAGTTCTTGTCCCAAGTCTTGTCTGCTTGTTTAGGGCTTTGCCTCACCTGTCTTAGCTGAATTCAATTTTTTTCGAAAATTCTTAGTTTTCTTCGCGTTTCACGCCATTTGCAGTCGTTTTTAATTTTTTTAAAATTTCGAAAAATTTTTGAAAATTCTCAAAGGGGTACCCCTTTGAGAAATTTCAATTTTTTCGAAAAATTTCGAAAAATTGAAAAACGTGGCAAATCGTCCAAAAAGCGCACAAAACTAAGAATTTTTTAAAATTTTCAACTTTTAATTTTTTTCCGAATTTTTCGAAAATTTTTGGTTTTGTGCGCATTTCAGAAGGTTTGTAGCGTTTTATGATTTTTCGAAAAATTCGAAAATTTTTTCTTCTAAATTTGACCTGTCCCATCCCTATCAGGACTAGACTCCCAAGTTTTGAGAAGTCACTTGTCCCAAGTCTTGAGAAGTCACTCGTCCCAAGTCTTGAGAAGTCACTCGTCCCAAGTCTTGAGAAGTTCTTGTCCCAAGTCTTGAGAAGTCACTTGTCCCAAGTCTTGAGAAGTTCTTGTCCCAAGTCTTGAGAAGTCACTTGTCCCAAGTCTTGAGAAGTTCTTGTCCCAAGTCTTGAGAAGTTCTTGTCCCAAGTCTTGAGAAGTTCTTGTCCCAAGTCTTGAGAAGTCACTTGTCCCAAGTCTTGAGAAGTTCTTGTCCCAAGTCTTGAGAAGTTCTTGTCCCAAGTCTTGAGAAGTCACTCGTCCCAAGTCTTGAGAAGTTCTTGTCCCAAGTCTTGAGAAGTCACTTGTCCCAAGTCTTGAGAAGTTCTTGTCCCAAGTTTTGAGAAGTCACTCGTCGCAAGTCTTGAGAAGTTCTTGTCCCAAGTCTTGAGAAGTTCTTGTCCCAAGTCTTGAGAAGTTCTTGTCCCAAGTCTTGAGAAGTCACTTGTCCCAAGTCTTGAGAAGTTCTAGTCCCAAGTCTTGAGAAGTCACTCGTCCCAAGTTTTGAGAAGTCCTTGTCCCAAGTCTTGAGAAGTTCTTGTCCCAAGTCTTGAGAAGTTCTTGTCCCAAGTCTTGACAAGTCACTCGTCCCAAGTCTTGAGAAGTTATTGTCCCAAGTCTTGTCTGCTTGTTAGGGCTGTGCCTCACCTGTCTTAGCTGAATTCAAATTTTTTCGAAAATTCTTAGTTTTCTTCGCTTTTCGCGCCATTTGCAGTCGTTTTTAATTTTTTTAAAATTTCGAAAAATTTTGAAAATTTTCAAAGGGGTACCCCTTTGAGAAATTTCAATTATTTCGAAAAATTTCGAAAAATCGAAAAACGTGGCAAATCGTCCAAAAAGCGCACAAAACTAAGAATTTTTGAAAATTTTCAACTTTTAATTTTTTTCCGAATTTTCCGAAAATTTTTGGTTTTGTGCGCATTTCAGAAGATTTGCAGCGTTTTTTGATTTTTCGAAAAATTAGAAAATTTTTCCTTCTAAATTTGACCTGTCCCATCCCTATCTAGACTAGACACCCAAGTCTTGAGAAGTCACTCGTCCCAAGTCTTGAGAAGTCACTTGTCCCAAGTCTTGAGAAGTTCTTGTCCCAAGTCTTGAGAAATCACTTGTCAAAAGTCTTGAGAAGTTCTTGTCCCAAGTCTTGAGAAGTCACTTGTCCCAAGCCTTGAGAAGTCACTTGTCCCAAGTCTTGAGAAGTTCTCGTCCCAAGTCTTGAGAAGTCACTCGTCCCAAGTCTTGAGAAGTCCTTGTCCCAAGTCTTGAGAAGTTCTTGTCCCAAGTCTTGAGAAGTCACTTGCCCAAGTCTTGAGAAGTTCTTGTCCCAAGTCTTGAGAAGTCACTCGTCCCAAGTCTTGAGAAGTTCTTGTCCCAAGTCTTGAGAAGTTCTTGTCCCAAGTCTTGAGAAGTTCTTGTCCCAAGTCTTGAGAAGTCACTTGTCCCAAGTCTTGAGAAGTTCTTGTCCCAAGTCTTTAGAAGTTCTTGTCCCAAGTCTTGAGAAGTCACTCGTCCCAAGTCTTGAGAAGTTCTTGTCCCAAGTCTTGAGAAGTCACTTGTCCCAAGTCTTGAGAAGTTCTTGTCCCAAGTTTTGAGAAGTCACTCGTCGCAAGTCTTGAGAAGTTCTTGTCCCAAGTCTTGAGAAGTTCTTGTCCCAAGTCTTGAGAAGTCACTTGTCCCAAGTCTTGAGAAGTTCTAGTCCCAAGTCTTGAGAAGTCACTCGTCCCAAGTTTTGAGAAGTTCTTGTCCCAAGTCTTGAGAAGTTCTTGTCCCAAGTCTTGACAAGTCACTCGTCCCAAGTCTTGAGAAGTCACTTGTCCCAAGTCTTGAGAAGTTCTTGTCCCAAGTCTTGAGAAGTCACTTGTCCCAAGTCTTGAGAAGTCACTCGTCCCAAGTCTTGAGAAGTCACTCGTCCCAAGTCTTGAGAAGTTCTTGTCCCAAGTCTTGAGAAGTCACTTGTCCCAAGTCTTGAGAAGTTCTTGTCCCAAGTCTTGAGAAGTCACTTGTCCCAAGTCTTGAGAAGTTCTTGTCCCAAGTCTTGAGAAGTCACTTGTCCCAAGTCTTGAGAAGTTCTTGTCCCAAGTCTTGAGAAGTCACTTGTCCCAAGTCTTGAGAAGTCACTTGTCCCAAGTCTTGAGAAGTTCTCGTCTCAAGTCTTGAGAAGTCACTCGTCCCAAGTCTTGAGAAGTCCTTGTCCCAAGTCTTGAGAAGTTCTTGTCCCAAGTCTTGAGAAGTCACTTGCCCAAGTCTTGAGAAGTTCTTGTCCCAAGTCTTGAGAAGTCACTCGTCCCAAGTCTTGAGAAGTCACTCGTCCCAAGTCTTGAGAAGTTCTTTTCCCAAGTCTTGAGAAGTTCTTGTCCCAAGTCTTGAGAAGTCACTTGTCCCAAGTCTTGAGAAGTTCTTGTCCCAAGTCTTGAGAAGTTCTTGTCCCAAGTCTTGAGAAGTCACTTGTCCCAAGTCTTGAGAAGTTCTTGTCCCAAGTCTTGAGAAGTCACTCGTCGCAAGTCTTGAGAAGTTCTTGTCCCAAGTCTTGAGAAGTTCTTGTCCCAAGTCTTGAGAAGTCACTTGTCCCAAATCTTGAGAAGTTCTAGTCCCAAGTCTTGAGAATTCACTCGTAACAAGTTTTGAGAAGTTATTGTCCCAAGTCTTGAGAAGTTCTTGTCCCAAGTCTTGAGAAGTTCTTGTCCCAAGTCTTGACAAGTCACTCGTCCCAAGTCTTGAGAAGTTATTGTCCCAAGTCTTGTCTGCTTGTTAGGGCTGTGCCTCACCTGTCTTAGCTGAATTCAAATTTTTTCGAAAATTCTTAGTTTTCTTCGCGTTTCGCGCCATTTGCAGTCGTTTTTAATTTTTTTAAAATTTCGAAAAATTTTGAAAATTTTCAAAGGGGTACCCCTTTGAGAAATTTCAATTTTTTCGAAAAATTTCGAAAAATCGAAAAACGTGGCAAATCGTCCAAAAAGCGCACAAAACTAAGAATTTTTGAAAATTTTCAACTTTTAATTTTTTTCAAATTTTTCCGAAAATTGTTGGTTTTGTGCGCATTTCAGAAGGTTTGCAGCGTTTTTTGATTTTTCGAAAAATTTGAAAATTTTTCCTTCTAAATTTGACCTGTCCCATCCCTATCAGGACTAGACTCCCAAGTCTTGAGAAGTCACTCGTCCCAAGTCTTGAGAAGTCACTCGTCCCAAGTCTTGAGAAGTTCTTGTCCCAAGTCTTGAGAAGTCACTTGTCCCAAGACTTGAGAAGTTCTTGTCCCAAGTCTTGAGAAGTCACTTGTCCCAAGTCTTGAGAAGTTCTTGTCCCAAGTCTTGAGAAGTCACTTGTCCCAAGTCTTGAGAAGTTCTTGTCCCAAGTCTTGAGAAGTCACTTGTCCCAAGTCTTGAGAAGTTCTTGTCAAAGTCTTGAGAAGTCACTTGTCCCAAGTCTTGAGAAGTCACTTGTCCCAAGTCTTGAGAAGTTCTTGTCCCAAGTCTTGAGAAGTCACTCGTCCCAAGTCTTGAGAAGTCCTTGTCCCAAGTCTTGAGAAGTTCTTGTCCCAAGTCTTGAGAAGTCACTTGTCCCAAGTCTTGAGAAGTTCTTGTCCCAAGTCTTGAGAAGTCCTTGTCCCAAGTCTTGAGAAGTTATTGTCCCAAGTCTTGTCTGCTTGTTAGGGCTGTGCCTCACCTGTCTTAGCTGAATTCAAATTTTTTCGAAAATTCTTAGTTTTCTTCGCGTTTCGCGCCATTTGCAGTCGTTTTTAATTTTTTTAAAATTTCGAAAAATTTTGAAAATTTTCAAAGGGGTACCCCTTTGAGAAATTTCAATTTTTTCGAAAAATTTCGAAAAATCGAAAAACGTGGCAAATCGTCCAAAAAGCGCACAAAAATAAGAATTTTTGAAAATTTTCAACTTTTAATTTTTTTCCGAATTTTACGAAAATTTTTGGTTTTGTGCGCATTTCAGAAGGTTTGCAGCGTTTTTTGATTTTTCGAAAAATTTGAAAAATTTTCCTTCTAAATTTGACCTGTCCCATCCCTATCAGGACTAGACTCCCAAGTCTTGAGAAGTCACTTGTCCCAAGACTTGAGAAGTCACTCGTCCCAAGTCTTGAGAAGTTCTTGTCCCAAGTCTTGAGAAGTCACTTGTCCCAAGTCTTGAGAAGTCACTCGTTTCAAGTCTTGAGAAGTCACTTGTCCCAAGTCTTGAGAAGTTCTTGTCCCAAGTCTTGTCTGCTTGTTTAGGGCTTTGCCTCACCTGTCTTAGCTGAATTCAATTTTTTTCGAAAATTCTTAGTTTTCTTCGCGTTTCACGCCATTTGCAGTCGTTTTTAATTTTTTTAAAATTTCGAAAAATTTTGAAAATTTTCAAAGGGGTACCCCTTTGAGAAATTTCAATTTTTTCGAAAAATTTCGAAAAATCGAAAAACGTGGCAAATCGTCCAAAAAGCGCACAAAACTAAGAATTTTTTAAAATTTTCAACTTTTAATTTTTTTCCGAATTTTCCGAAAATTTTTGGTTTTGTGCGCATTTCAGAAGGTTTGCAGCGTTTTATGATTCTTCGAAAAATTTGAAATTTTTTTCTTCTAAATTTGACCTGTCCCATCCCTATCAGGACTAAACTCCCAAGTTTTGAGAAGTCACTTGTCCCAAGTCTTGAGAAGTCACTCGTCCCAAGTCTTGAGAAGTCACTCGTCCCAAGTCTTGAGAAGTTCTTGTCCCAAGTCTTGAGAAGTCACTTGTCCCAAGTCTTGAGAAGTTCTTGTCCCAAGTCTTGAGAAGTCACTTGTCCCAAGTCTTGAGAAGTTCTTGTCCCAAGTCTTGAGAAGTCACTTGTCCCAAGTCTTGAGAAGTTCTTGTCCCAAGTCTTGAGAAGTCACTTGTCCCAAGTCTTGAGAAGTCACTTGTCCCAAGTCTTGAGAAGTTCTCGTCCCAAGTCTTGAGAAGTCACTCGTCCCAAGTCTTGAGAAGTCCTTGTCCCAAGTCTTGAGAAGTTCTTGTCCCAAGTCTTGAGAAGTCACTTGCCCAAGTCTTGAGAAGTTCTTGTCCCAAGTCTTGAGAAGTCACTCGTCCCAAGTCTTGAGAAGTCACTCGTCCCAAGTCTTGAGAAGTTCTTGTCCCAAGTCTTGAGAAGTTCTTGTCCCAAGTCTTGAGAAGTCACTTGTCCCAAGTCTTGAGAAGTTCTTGTCCCAAGTCTTGAGAAGTCACTTGTCCCAAGTCTTGAGAAGTCACTTGTCCCAAGTCTTGAGAAGTTCTTGTCCCAAGTCTTGAGAAGTCACTCGTCGCAAGTCTTGAGAAGTTCTTGTCCCAAGTCTTGAGAAGTTCTTGTCCCAAGTCTTGAGAAGTTCTTGTCCCAAGTCTTGAGAAGTCACTTGTCCCAAGTCTTGAGAAGTTCTAGTCCCAAGTCTTGAGAAGTCACTCGTAACAAGTTTTGAGAAGTTCTTGTCCCAAGTCTTGAGAAGTTCTTGTCCCAAGTCTCGAGAAGTTCTTGTCCCAAGTCTTGTCTGCTTGTTTAGGGCTTTGCCTCACCTGTCTTAGCTGAATTCAATTTTTTTCGAAAATTCTTAGTTTTCTTCGCGTTTCACGCCATTTGCAGTCGTTTTTAATTTTTTTAAAATTTCGAAAAATTTTTGAAAATTCTCAAAGGGGTACCCCTTTGAGAAATTTCAATTTTTTCGAAAAATTTCGAAAAATTGAAAAAAGTGGCAAATCGTCCAAAAAGCGCACAAAACTAAGAATTTTTTAAAATTTTCAACTTTTAATTTTTTTCCGAATTTTTCGAAAATTTTTGGTTTTGTGCGCATTTCAGAAGGTTTGTAGCGTTTTATGATTTTTCGAAAAATTCGAAAATTTTTTCTTCTAAATTTGACCTGTCCCATCCCTATCAGGACTAGACTCCCAAGTTTTGAGAAGTCACTTGTCCCAAGTCTTGAGAAGTCACTCGTCCCAAGTCTTGAGAAGTCACTCGTCCCAAGTCTTGAGAAGTTCTTGTCCCAAGTCTTGAGAAGTCACTTGTCCCAAGTCTTGAGAAGTTCTTGTCCCAAGTCTTGAGAAGTCACTTGTCCCAAGTCTTGAGAAGTTCTTGTCCCAAGTCTTGAGAAGTCACTTGTCCCAAGTCTTGAGAAGTTCTTGTCCCAAGTCTTGAGAAGTTCTTGTCCCAAGTCTTGAGAAGTCACTTGTCCCAAGTCTTGAGAAGTTCTTGTCCCAAGTCTTGAGAAGTCACTTGTCCCAAGTCTTGAGAAGTTCTTGTCCCAAGTCTTGAGAAGTCATTTGTCCCAAGTCTTGAGAAGTTCTTGTCCCAAGTCTTGAGAAGTCACTTGTCCCAAGTCTTGAGAAGTCACTTGTCCCAAGTCTTGAGAAGTTCTCGTCCCAAGTCTTGAGAAGTCACTCGTCCCAAGTCTTGAGAAGTCCTTGTCCCAAGTCTTGAGAAGTTCTTGTCCCAAGTCTTGAGAAGTCACTTGCCCAAGTCTTGAGAAGTTCTTGTCCCAAGTCTTGAGAAGTCACTCGTCCCAAGTCTTGAGAAGTCACTCGTCCCAAGTCTTGAGAAGTTCTTGTCCCAAGTCTTGAGAAGTTCTTGTCCCAAGTCTTGAGAAGTCACTTGTCCCAAGTCTTGAGAAGTTCTTGTCCCAAGTCTTGAGAAGTCACTTGTCCCAAGTCTTGAGAAGTCACTTGTCCCAAGTCTTGAGAAGTTCTTGTCCCAAGTCTTGAGAAGTCACTCGTCGCAAGTCTTGAGAAGTTCTTGTCCCAAGTCTTGAGAAGTTCTTGTCCCAAGTCTTGAGAAGTTCTTGTCCCAAGTCTTGAGAAGTCACTTGTCCCAAGTCTTGAGAAGTTCTAGTCCCAAGTCTTGAGAAGTCACTCGTAACAAGTTTTGAGAAGTTCTTGTCCCAAGTCTTGAGAAGTTCTTGTCCCAAGTCTTGAGAAGTTCTTGTACCAAGTCTTGACAAGTCACTCGTCCCAAGTCTTGAGAAGTTATTGTCCCAAGTCTTGTCTGCTTGTTAGGGCTGTGCCTCACCTGTCTTAGCTGAATTCAAATTTTTTCGAAAATTCTTAGTTTTCTTCGCGTTTCGCGCCATTTGCAGTCGTTTTTAATTTTTTAAAATTTCGAAAAATTTTGAAAATTTTCAAAGGGAGGCAAGTTGCCTTTGAGAAATTTCAATTTTTTCGAAAAATTTCGAAAAATCGAAAAACGTGGCAAATCGTCCAAAAAGCGCACAAAACTAAGAATTTTTGAAAATTTTCAACTTTTAATTTTTTTCAAATTTTTCCGAAAATTTTTGGTTTTGTGCGCATTTCAGAAGGTTTGCAGCGTTTTTTGATTTTTCGAAAAATTTGAAAATTTTTCCTTCTAAATTTGACCTGTCCCATCCCTATCAGGACTAGACTCCCAAGTCTTGAGAAGTCACTCGTCCCAAGTCTTGAGAAGTCACTCGTCCCAAGTCTTGAGAAGTTCTTGTCCCAAGTCTTGAGAAGTCACTTGTCCCAAGACTTGAGAAGTTCTTGTCCCAAGTCTTGAGAAGTCACTTGTCCCAAGTCTTGAGAAGTTCTTGTCCCAAGTCTTGAGAAGTCACTTGTCCCAAGTCTTGAGAAGTTCTTGTCCCAAGTCTTGAGAAGTCACTTGTCCCAAGTCTTGAGAAGTTCTTGTCCCAAGTCTTGAGAAGTCACTTGTCCCAAGTCTTGAGAAGTCACTTGTCCCAAGTCTTGAGAAGTTCTTGTCCCAAGTCTTGAGAAGTCACTCGTCCCAAGTCTTGAGAAGTCCTTGTCCCAAGTCTTGAGAAGTTCTTGTCCCAAGTCTTGAGAAGTCACTTGACCCAAGTCTTGAGAAGTTCTTGTCCCAAGTCTTGACAAGTCCTTGTCCCAAGTCTTGAGAAGTTATTGTCCCAAGTCTTGTCTGCTTGTTTAGGGCTTTGCCTCACCTGTCTTAGCTGAATTCAAATTTTTTCGAAAATTCTTAGTTTTCTTTGCGTTTCGCGCCATTTGCAGTCGTTTTTAATTTTTTTAAAATTTCGAAAAATTTTGAAAATTTTCAAAGGGGTACCCCTCTGAGAAATTTTAATTTTTTTGAAAAATTTCGAAGAATCGAAAAACGTGGCAAATCGTCCAAAAAGCGCACAAAAATAAGAATTTTTGAAAATTTTCAACTTTTAATTTTTTTCCGAATTTTACGAAAATTTTTGGTTTTGTGCGCATTTCGGAAGGTTTGCAGCGTTTTTTGATTTTTCGAAAAATTTGAAAATTTTTCCTTCTAAATTTGACCTGTCCCATCCCTATCAGGACTAGACTCCCAAGTCTTGAGAAGTCACTTGTCCCAAGACTTGAGAAGTCACTCGTCCCAAGTCTTGAGAAGTTCTTGTCCCAAGTCTTGAGAAGTCACTTGTCCCAAGTCTTGAGAAGTCAGTCGTCCCAAGTCTTGAGAAGTCACTTGTCCCAAGTCTCGAGAAGTTCTTGTCCCAAGTCTTGTCTGCTTGTTTAGGGCTTTGCCTCACCTGTCTTAGCTGAATTCAATTTTTTTCGAAAATTCTTAGTTTTCTTCGCGTTTCACGCCATTTGCAGTCGTTTTTAATTTTTTTAAAATTTCGAAAAATTTTTGAAAATTCTCAAAGGGGTACCCCTTTGAGAAATTTCAATTTTTTCGAAAAATTTCGAAAAATTGAAAAACGTGGCAAATCGTCCAAAAAGCGCACAAAACTAAGAATTTTTTAAAATTTTCAACTTTTAATTTTTTTCCGAATTTTTCGAAAATTTTTGGTTTTGTGCGCATTTCAGAAGGTTTGTAGCGTTTTATGATTTTTCGAAAAATTCGAAAATTTTTTCTTCTAAATTTGACCTGTCCCATCCCTATCAGGACTAGACTCCCAAGTTTTGAGAAGTCACTTGTCCCAAGTCTTGAGAAGTCACTCGTCCCAAGTCTTGAGAAGTCACTCGTCCCAAGTCTTGAGAAGTTCTTGTCCCAAGTCTTGAGAAGTCACTTGTCCCAAGTCTTGAGAAGTTCTTGTCCCAAGTCTTGAGAAGTCACTTGTCCCAAGTCTTGAGAAGTTCTTGTCCCAAGTCTTGAGAAGTTCTTGTCCCAAGTCTTGAGAAGTTCTTGTCCCAAGTCTTGAGAAGTCACTTGTCCCAAGTCTTGAGAAGTTCTTGTCCCAAGTCTTGAGAAGTTCTTGTCCCAAGTCTTGAGAAGTCACTCGTCCCAAGTCTTGAGAAGTTCTTGTCCCAAGTCTTGAGAAGTCACTTGTCCCAAGTCTTGAGAAGTTCTTGTCCCAAGTTTTGAGAAGTCACTCGTCGCAAGTCTTGAGAAGTTCTTGTCCCAAGTCTTGAGAAGTTCTTGTCCCAAGTCTTGAGAAGTTCTTGTCCCAAGTCTTGAGAAGTCACTTGTCCCAAGTCTTGAGAAGTTCTAGTCCCAAGTCTTGAGAAGTCACTCGTCCCAAGTTTTGAGAAGTCCTTGTCCCAAGTCTTGAGAAGTTCTTGTCCCAAGTCTTGAGAAGTTCTTGTCCCAAGTCTTGACAAGTCACTCGTCCCAAGTCTTGAGAAGTTATTGTCCCAAGTCTTGTCTGCTTGTTAGGGCTGTGCCTCACCTGTCTTAGCTGAATTCAAATTTTTTCGAAAATTCTTAGTTTTCTTCGCTTTTCGCGCCATTTGCAGTCGTTTTTAATTTTTTTAAAATTTCGAAAAATTTTGAAAATTTTCAAAGGGGTACCCCTTTGAGAAATTTCAATTATTTCGAAAAATTTCGAAAAATCGAAAAACGTGGCAAATCGTCCAAAAAGCGCACAAAACTAAGAATTTTTGAAAATTTTCAACTTTTAATTTTTTTCCGAATTTTCCGAAAATTTTTGGTTTTGTGCGCATTTCAGAAGATTTGCAGCGTTTTTTGATTTTTCGAAAAATTAGAAAATTTTTCCTTCTAAATTTGACCTGTCCCATCCCTATCTAGACTAGACACCCAAGTCTTGAGAAGTCACTCGTCCCAAGTCTTGAGAAGTCACTTGTCCCAAGTCTTGAGAAGTTCTTGTCCCAAGTCTTGAGAAATCACTTGTCAAAAGTCTTGAGAAGTTCTTGTCCCAAGTCTTGAGAAGTCACTTGTCCCAAGCCTTGAGAAGTCACTTGTCCCAAGTCTTGAGAAGTTCTCGTCCCAAGTCTTGAGAAGTCACTCGTCCCAAGTCTTGAGAAGTCCTTGTCCCAAGTCTTGAGAAGTTCTTGTCCCAAGTCTTGAGAAGTCACTTGCCCAAGTCTTGAGAAGTTCTTGTCCCAAGTCTTGAGAAGTCACTCGTCCCAAGTCTTGAGAAGTTCTTGTCCCAAGTCTTGAGAAGTTCTTGTCCCAAGTCTTGAGAAGTTCTTGTCCCAAGTCTTGAGAAGTCACTTGTCCCAAGTCTTGAGAAGTTCTTGTCCCAAGTCTTTAGAAGTTCTTGTCCCAAGTCTTGAGAAGTCACTCGTCCCAAGTCTTGAGAAGTTCTTGTCCCAAGTCTTGAGAAGTCACTTGTCCCAAGTCTTGAGAAGTTCTTGTCCCAAGTTTTGAGAAGTCACTCGTCGCAAGTCTTGAGAAGTTCTTGTCCCAAGTCTTGAGAAGTTCTTGTCCCAAGTCTTGAGAAGTCACTTGTCCCAAGTCTTGAGAAGTTCTAGTCCCAAGTCTTGAGAAGTCACTCGTCCCAAGTTTTGAGAAGTTCTTGTCCCAAGTCTTGAGAAGTTCTTGTCCCAAGTCTTGACAAGTCACTCGTCCCAAGTCTTGAGAAGTCACTTGTCCCAAGTCTTGAGAAGTTCTTGTCCCAAGTCTTGAGAAGTCACTTGTCCCAAGTCTTGAGAAGTCACTCGTCCCAAGTCTTGAGAAGTCACTCGTCCCAAGTCTTGAGAAGTTCTTGTCCCAAGTCTTGAGAAGTCACTTGTCCCAAGTCTTGAGAAGTTCTTGTCCCAAGTCTTGAGAAGTCACTTGTCCCAAGTCTTGAGAAGTTCTTGTCCCAAGTCTTGAGAAGTCACTTGTCCCAAGTCTTGAGAAGTTCTTGTCCCAAGTCTTGAGAAGTCACTTGTCCCAAGTCTTGAGAAGTCACTTGTCCCAAGTCTTGAGAAGTTCTCGTCTCAAGTCTTGAGAAGTCACTCGTCCCAAGTCTTGAGAAGTCCTTGTCCCAAGTCTTGAGAAGTTCTTGTCCCAAGTCTTGAGAAGTCACTTGCCCAAGTCTTGAGAAGTTCTTGTCCCAAGTCTTGAGAAGTCACTCGTCCCAAGTCTTGAGAAGTCACTCGTCCCAAGTCTTGAGAAGTTCTTTTCCCAAGTCTTGAGAAGTTCTTGTCCCAAGTCTTGAGAAGTCACTTGTCCCAAGTCTTGAGAAGTTCTTGTCCCAAGTCTTGAGAAGTTCTTGTCCCAAGTCTTGAGAAGTCACTTGTCCCAAGTCTTGAGAAGTTCTTGTCCCAAGTCTTGAGAAGTCACTCGTCGCAAGTCTTGAGAAGTTCTTGTCCCAAGTCTTGAGAAGTTCTTGTCCCAAGTCTTGAGAAGTCACTTGTCCCAAATCTTGAGAAGTTCTAGTCCCAAGTCTTGAGAATTCACTCGTAACAAGTTTTGAGAAGTTATTGTCCCAAGTCTTGAGAAGTTCTTGTCCCAAGTCTTGAGAAGTTCTTGTCCCAAGTCTTGACAAGTCACTCGTCCCAAGTCTTGAGAAGTTATTGTCCCAAGTCTTGTCTGCTTGTTAGGGCTGTGCCTCACCTGTCTTAGCTGAATTCAAATTTTTTCGAAAATTCTTAGTTTTCTTCGCGTTTCGCGCCATTTGCAGTCGTTTTTAATTTTTTTAAAATTTCGAAAAATTTTGAAAATTTTCAAAGGGGTACCCCTTTGAGAAATTTCAATTTTTTCGAAAAATTTCGAAAAATCGAAAAACGTGGCAAATCGTCCAAAAAGCGCACAAAACTAAGAATTTTTGAAAATTTTCAACTTTTAATTTTTTTCAAATTTTTCCGAAAATTGTTGGTTTTGTGCGCATTTCAGAAGGTTTGCAGCGTTTTTTGATTTTTCGAAAAATTTGAAAATTTTTCCTTCTAAATTTGACCTGTCCCATCCCTATCAGGACTAGACTCCCAAGTCTTGAGAAGTCACTCGTCCCAAGTCTTGAGAAGTCACTCGTCCCAAGTCTTGAGAAGTTCTTGTCCCAAGTCTTGAGAAGTCACTTGTCCCAAGACTTGAGAAGTTCTTGTCCCAAGTCTTGAGAAGTCACTTGTCCCAAGTCTTGAGAAGTTCTTGTCCCAAGTCTTGAGAAGTCACTTGTCCCAAGTCTTGAGAAGTTCTTGTCCCAAGTCTTGAGAAGTCACTTGTCCCAAGTCTTGAGAAGTTCTTGTCAAAGTCTTGAGAAGTCACTTGTCCCAAGTCTTGAGAAGTCACTTGTCCCAAGTCTTGAGAAGTTCTTGTCCCAAGTCTTGAGAAGTCACTCGTCCCAAGTCTTGAGAAGTCCTTGTCCCAAGTCTTGAGAAGTTCTTGTCCCAAGTCTTGAGAAGTCACTTGTCCCAAGTCTTGAGAAGTTCTTGTCCCAAGTCTTGAGAAGTCCTTGTCCCAAGTCTTGAGAAGTTATTGTCCCAAGTCTTGTCTGCTTGTTAGGGCTGTGCCTCACCTGTCTTAGCTGAATTCAAATTTTTTCGAAAATTCTTAGTTTTCTTCGCGTTTCGCGCCATTTGCAGTCGTTTTTAATTTTTTTAAAATTTCGAAAAATTTTGAAAATTTTCAAAGGGGTACCCCTTTGAGAAATTTCAATTTTTTCGAAAAATTTCGAAAAATCGAAAAACGTGGCAAATCGTCCAAAAAGCGCACAAAAATAAGAATTTTTGAAAATTTTCAACTTTTAATTTTTTTCCGAATTTTACGAAAATTTTTGGTTTTGTGCGCATTTCAGAAGGTTTGCAGCGTTTTTTGATTTTTCGAAAAATTTGAAAAATTTTCCTTCTAAATTTGACCTGTCCCATCCCTATCAGGACTAGACTCCCAAGTCTTGAGAAGTCACTTGTCCCAAGACTTGAGAAGTCACTCGTCCCAAGTCTTGAGAAGTTCTTGTCCCAAGTCTTGAGAAGTCACTTGTCCCAAGTCTTGAGAAGTCACTCGTTTCAAGTCTTGAGAAGTCACTTGTCCCAAGTCTTGAGAAGTTCTTGTCCCAAGTCTTGTCTGCTTGTTTAGGGCTTTGCCTCACCTGTCTTAGCTGAATTCAATTTTTTTCGAAAATTCTTAGTTTTCTTCGCGTTTCACGCCATTTGCAGTCGTTTTTAATTTTTTTAAAATTTCGAAAAATTTTGAAAATTTTCAAAGGGGTACCCCTTTGAGAAATTTCAATTTTTTCGAAAAATTTCGAAAAATCGAAAAACGTGGCAAATCGTCCAAAAAGCGCACAAAACTAAGAATTTTTTAAAATTTTCAACTTTTAATTTTTTTCCGAATTTTCCGAAAATTTTTGGTTTTGTGCGCATTTCAGAAGGTTTGCAGCGTTTTATGATTTTTCGAAAAATTTGAAATTTTTTTCTTCTAAATTTGACCTGTCCCATCCCTATCAGGACTAAACTCCCAAGTTTTGAGAAGTCACTTGTCCCAAGTCTTGAGAAGTCACTCGTCCCAAGTCTTGAGAAGTCACTCGTCCCAAGTCTTGAGAAGTTCTTGTCCCAAGTCTTGAGAAGTCACTTGTCCCAAGTCTTGAGAAGTTCTTGTCCCAAGTCTTGAGAAGTCACTTGTCCCAAGTCTTGAGAAGTTCTTGTCCCAAGTCTTGAGAAGTCACTTGTCCCAAGTCTTGAGAAGTTCTTGTCCCAAGTCTTGAGAAGTCACTTGTCCCAAGTCTTGAGAAGTCACTTGTCCCAAGTCTTGAGAAGTTCTCGTCCCAAGTCTTGAGAAGTCACTCGTCCCAAGTCTTGAGAAGTCCTTGTCCCAAGTCTTGAGAAGTTCTTGTCCCAAGTCTTGAGAAGTCACTTGCCCAAGTCTTGAGAAGTTCTTGTCCCAAGTCTTGAGAAGTCACTCGTCCCAAGTCTTGAGAAGTCACTCGTCCCAAGTCTTGAGAAGTTCTTGTCCCAAGTCTTGAGAAGTTCTTGTCCCAAGTCTTGAGAAGTCACTTGTCCCAAGTCTTGAGAAGTTCTTGTCCCAAGTCTTGAGAAGTCACTTGTCCCAAGTCTTGAGAAGTCACTTGTCCCAAGTCTTGAGAAGTTCTTGTCCCAAGTCTTGAGAAGTCACTCGTCGCAAGTCTTGAGAAGTTCTTGTCCCAAGTCTTGAGAAGTTCTTGTCCCAAGTCTTGAGAAGTTCTTGTCCCAAGTCTTGAGAAGTCACTTGTCCCAAGTCTTGAGAAGTTCTAGTCCCAAGTCTTGAGAAGTCACTCGTAACAAGTTTTGAGAAGTTCTTGTCCCAAGTCTTGAGAAGTTCTTGTCCCAAGTCTTGAGAAGTTCTTGTACCAAGTCTTGACAAGTCACTCGTCCCAAGTCTTGAGAAGTTATTGTCCCAAGTCTTGTCTGCTTGTTAGGGCTGTGCCTCACCTGTCTTAGCTGAATTCAAATTTTTTCGAAAATTCTTAGTTTTCTTCGCGTTTCGCGCCATTTGCAGTCGTTTTTAATTTTTTAAAATTTCGAAAAATTTTGAAAATTTTCAAAGGGAGGCAAGTTGCCTTTGAGAAATTTCAATTTTTTCGAAAAATTTCGAAAAATCGAAAAACGTGGCAAATCGTCCAAAAAGCGCACAAAACTAAGAATTTTTGAAAATTTTCAACTTTTAATTTTTTTCAAATTTTTCCGAAAATTTTTGGTTTTGTGCGCATTTCAGAAGGTTTGCAGCGTTTTTTGATTTTTCGAAAAATTTGAAAATTTTTCCTTCTAAATTTGACCTGTCCCATCCCTATCAGGACTAGACTCCCAAGTCTTGAGAAGTCACTCGTCCCAAGTCTTGAGAAGTCACTCGTCCCAAGTCTTGAGAAGTTCTTGTCCCAAGTCTTGAGAAGTCACTTGTCCCAAGACTTGAGAAGTTCTTGTCCCAAGTCTTGAGAAGTCACTTGTCCCAAGTCTTGAGAAGTTCTTGTCCCAAGTCTTGAGAAGTCACTTGTAACAAGTCTTGAGAAGTTCTTTCCCAAGTCTTGAGAAGTCACTTGTCCCAAGTCTTGAGAAGTTCTTGTCCCAAGTCTTGAGAAGTCACTTGTCCCAAGTCTTGAGAAGTCACTTGTCCCAAGTCTTGAGAAGTTCTTGTCCCAAGTCTTGAGAAGTCACTCGTCCCAAGTCTTGAGAAGTCCTTGTCCCAAGTCTTGAGAAGTTCTTGTCCCAAGTCTTGAGAAGTCACTTGACCCAAGTCTTGAGAAGTTCTTGTCCCAAGTCTTGACAAGTCCTTGTCCCAAGTCTTGAGAAGTTATTGTCCCAAGTCTTGTCTGCTTGTTTAGGGCTTTGCCTCACCTGTCTTAGCTGAATTCAAATTTTTTCGAAAATTCTTAGTTTTCTTTGCGTTTCGCGCCATTTGCAGTCGTTTTTAATTTTTTTAAAATTTCGAAAAATTTTGAAAATTTTCAAAGGGGTACCCCTCTGAGAAATTTTAATTTTTTTGAAAAATTTCGAAGAATCGAAAAACGTGGCAAATCGTCCAAAAAGCGCACAAAAATAAGAATTTTTGAAAATTTTCAACTTTTAATTTTTTTCCGAATTTTACGAAAATTTTTGGTTTTGTGCGCATTTCGGAAGGTTTGCAGCGTTTTTTGATTTTTCGAAAAATTTGAAAATTTTTCCTTCTAAATTTGACCTGTCCCATCCCTATCAGGACTAGACTCCCAAGTCTTGAGAAGTCACTTGTCCCAAGACTTGAGAAGTCACTCGTCCCAAGTCTTGAGAAGTTCTTGTCCCAAGTCTTGAGAAGTCACTTGTCCCAAGTCTTGAGAAGTCAGTCGTCCCAAGTCTTGAGAAGTCACTTGTCCCAAGTCTCGAGAAGTTCTTGTCCCAAGTCTTGTCTGCTTGTTTAGGGCTTTGCCTCACCTGTCTTAGCTGAATTCAATTTTTTTCGAAAATTCTTAGTTTTCTTCGCGTTTCACGCCATTTGCAGTCGTTTTTAATTTTTTTAAAATTTCGAAAAATTTTGAAAATTCTCAAAGGGGTACCCCTTTGAGAAATTTCAATTTTTTCGAAAAATTTCGAAAAATTGAAAAACGTGGCAAATCGTCCAAAAAGCGCACAAAACTAAGAATTTTTTAAAATTTTCAACTTTTAATTTTTTTCCGAATTTTCCGAAAATTTTTGGTTTTGTGCGCATTTCAGAAGGTTTGTAGCGTTTTATGATTTTTCGAAAAATTCGAAAATTTTTTCTTCTAAATTTGACCTGTCCCATCCCTATCAGGACTAGACTCCCAAGTTTTGAGAAGTCACTTGTCCCAAGTCTTGAGAAGTCACTCGTCCCAAGTCTTGAGAAGTCACTCGTCCCAAGTCTTGAGAAGTTCTTGTCCCAAGTCTTGAGAAGTCACTTGTCCCAAGTCTTGAGAAGTTCTTGTCCCAAGTCTTGAGAAGTCACTTGTCCCAAGTCTTGAGAAGTTCTTGTCCCAAGTCTTGAGAAGTTCTTGTCCCAAGTCTTGAGAAGTTCTTGTCCCAAGTCTTGAGAAGTCACTTGTCCCAAGTCTTGAGAAGTTCTTGTCCCAAGTCTTGAGAAGTTCTTGTCCCAAGTCTTGAGAAGTCACTCGTCCAAAGTCTTGAGAAGTTCTTGTCCCAAGTCTTGAGAAGTCACTTGTCCCAAGTCTTGAGTAGTTCTTGTCCCAAGTTTTGAGAAGTCACTCGTCGCAAGTCTTGAGAAGTTCTTGTCCCAAGTCTTGAGAAGTTCTTGTCCCAAGTCTTGAGAAGTTCTTGTCCCAAGTCTTGAGAAGTCACTTGTCCCAAGTCTTGAGAAGTTCTAGTCCCAAGTCTTGAGAAGTCACTCGTCCCAAGTTTTGAGAAGTCCTTGTCCCAAGTCTTGAGAAGTTCTTGTCCCAAGTCTTGAGAAGTTCTTGTCCCAAGTCTTGACAAGTCACTCGTCCCAAGTCTTGAGAAGTTATTGTCCCAAGTCTTGTCTGCTTGTTAGGGCTGTGCCTCACCTGTCTTAGCTGAATTCAAATTTTTTCGAAAATTCTTAGTTTTCTTCGCTTTTCGCGCCATTTGCAGTCGTTTTTAATTTTTTTAAAATTTCGAAAAATTTTGAAAATTTTCAAAGGGGTACCCCTTTGAGAAATTTCAATTATTTCGAAAAATTTCGAAAAATCGAAAAACGTGGCAAATCGTCCAAAAAGCGCACAAAACTAAGAATTTTTGAAAATTTTCAACTTTTAATTTTTTTCCGAATTTTCCGAAAATTTTTGGTTTTGTGCGCATTTCAGAAGATTTGCAGCGTTTTTTGATTTTTCGAAAAATTAGAAAATTTTTCCTTCTAAATTTGACCTGTCCCATCCCTATCTAGACTAGACACCCAAGTCTTGAGAAGTCACTCGTCCCAAGTCTTGAGAAGTCACTTGTCCCAAGTCTTGAGAAGTTCTTGTCCCAAGTCTTGAGAAATCACTTGTCAAAAGTCTTGAGAAGTTATTGTCCCAAGTCTTGAGAAGTCACTTGTCCCAAGTCTTGAGAAGTCACTTGTCCCAAGTCTTGAGAAGTTCTCGTCCCAAGTCTTGAGAAGTCACTCGTCCCAAGTCTTGAGAAGTCCTTGTCCCAAGTCTTGAGAAGTTCTTGTACCAAGTCTTGAGAAGTCACTTGCCCAAGTCTTGAGAAGTTCTTGTCCCAAGTCTTGAGAAGTCACTCGTCCCAAGTCTTGAGAAGTTCTTGTCCCAAGTCTTGAGAAGTTCTTGTCCCAAGTCTTGAGAAGTTCTTGTCCCAAGTCTTGAGAAGTCACTTGTCCCAAGTCTTGAGAAGTTCTTGTCCCAAGTCTTTAGAAGTTCTTGTCCCAAGTCTTGAGAAGTCACTCGTCCCAAGTCTTGAGAAGTTCTTGTCCCAAGTCTTGAGAAGTCACTTGTCCCAAGTCTTGAGAAGTTCTTGTCCCAAATTTGAGAAGTCACTCGTCGCAAGTCTTGAGAAGTTCTTGTCCCAAGTCTTGAGAAGTTCTTGTCCCAAGTCTTGAGAAGTCACTTGTCCCAAGTCTTGAGAAGTTCTAGTCCCAAGTCTTGAGAAGTCACTCGTCCCAAGTTTTGAGAAGTTCTTGTCCCAAGTCTTGAGAAGTTCTTGTCCCAAGTCTTGACAAGTCACTCGTCCCAAGTCTTGAGAAGTTATTGTCCCAAGTCTTGTCTGCTTGTTAGGGCTGTGCCTCACCTGTCTTAGCTGAATTCAAATTTTTTCGAAAATTCTTAGTTTTCTTCGCGTTTCGCGCCATTTGCAGTCGTTTTTAATTTTTTTAAAATTTCGAAAAATTTTGAAAATTTTCAAAGGGGTACCCCTTTGAGAAATTTCAATTTTTTCGAAAAATTTCGAAAAATCGAAAAACGTGGCAAATCGTCCAAAAAGCGCACAAAACTAAGAATTTTTGAAAAATTTCAACTTTTAATTTTTTTCCGAATTTTCCGAAAATTTTTGGTTTTGTGCGCATTTCAGAAGATTTGCAGCGTTTTTTGATTTTTCGATAAATTAGAAAATTTTTCCTTCTAAATTTGACCTGTCCCATCCCTATCTAGACTAGACACCCAAGTCTTGAGAAGTCACTTGTCCCAAGTCTTGAGAAGTCCTTGTCCCAAGTCTTGAGAAGTTCTTGTCCCAAGTCTTGAGAAGTCACTTGTCCCAAGTCTTGAGAAGTCACTCGTCCCAAGTCTTGAGAAGTCACGCGTCCCAAGTCTTGAGAAGTTCTTGTCCCAAGTCTTGAGAAGTCACTTGTCTCAAGTCTTGAGAAGTTCTTGTCCCAAGTCTTGAGAAATCACTTGTCCCAAGTCTTGAGAAGTCACTTGTACCAAGTCTTGAGAAGTCACTCGTCCCAAGTCTTGAGAAGTCACTCGTCCCAAGTCTTGAGAAGTTCTTGTCCCAAGTCTTGAGAAGTCACTTGTCCCAAGTCTTGAGAAGTTCTTGTCCCAAGTGTTGAGAAGTTCTTGTCCCATGTGTTGAGAAGTTCTTGTCCCAAGTCTTGAGAAGTCACTCGTCCCAAGTCTTGAGAAGTCACTCGTCCCAAGTCTTGAGAAGTTCTTGTCCCAAGTCTTGAGAAGTCACTTGTCCCAAGTCTTGAGAAGTTCTTGTCCCAAGTCTTGAGAAGTTCTTGTCCCAAGTGTTGAGAAGTTCTTGTCCCAAGTCTTGAGAAGTCATTCGTCCCAAGTCTTGAGAAGTCACTCGTCCCAAGTCCTGAGAAGTTCTTGTCCCAAGTCTTGAGAAGTTCTTGTCCCAAGTCTTGAGAAGTCACTTGTCCCAAGTCTTGAGAAATCCCTCGTCCCAAGTCTTGAGAACTTCTTGTCCCAAGTCTTGAGAAGTTCTTGTCCCAAGTCTTGAGAAGTCACTTGTCCGAAGTCTTGAGAAGTTCTTGTCCCAAGTCTTGAGAAGTCCTTGTCCCAAGTCTTGAGAAGTTATTGTCCCAAGTCTTGTCTGCTTGTTAGGGCTGTGCCTCACCTGTCTTAGCTGAATTCAAATTTTTTCGAAAATTCTTAGTTTTCTTCGCGTTTCGCGCCATTTGCAGTCGTTTTTAATTTTTTTAAAATTTCGAAAAATTTTGAAAATTTTCAAAGGGGTACCCCTTTGAGAAATTTCAATTTTTTCGAAAAATTTCGAAAAATCGAAAAACGTGGCAAATCGTCCAAAAAGCGCACAAAACTAAGAATTTTTGAAAATTTTCAACTTTTAATTTTTTTCCGAATTTTTCGAAAATTTTTGGTTTTGTGCGCATTTCAGAAGATTTGCAGCGTTTTTTGATTTTTCGAAAAATTAGAAAATTTTTCCTTATAATTTGACCTGTCCCATCCCTATCTAGACTAGACACCCAAGTCTTGAGAAGTCACTTGTCCCAAGTCTTGAGAAGTCCTTGTCCCAAGTCTTGAGAAGTTCTTGTCCCAAGTCTTGAGAAGTCACTTGTCCCAAGTCTTGAGATGTCACTCGTCCCAAGTCTTGAGAAGTCACGCGTCCCAAGTCTTGAGAAATTCTTGTCCCAAGTCTTGAGAAGTCACTTGTCTCAAGTCTTGAGAAGTTCTTGTCCCAAGTCTTGAGAAGTCACTTGTCCCAAGTCTTGAGAAGTCACTTGTCCCAAGTCTTGAGAAGTCACTCGTCCCAAGTCTTGAGAAGTCACTCGTCCCAAGTCTTGAGAAGTTCTTGTCCCAAGTCTTGAGAAGTCACTTGTCCCAAGTCTTGAGAAGTTCTTGTCCCAAGTGTTGAGAAGTTCTTGTCACATGTGTTGAGAAGTTCTTGTCCCAAGTCTTGAGAAGTCACTCGTCGCAAGTACTGAGAAGTCACTCGTCCCAAGTCTTGAGAAGTTCTTGTCCCAAGTCTTGAGAAGTCATTTGTCCCAAGTCTTGAGAAGTTCTTGTCCCAAGTCTTGAGAAGTTCTTGTCCCAAGTGTTGAGAAGTTCTTGTCCCAAGTCTTGAGAAGTCATTCGTCCCAAGTCTTGAGATGTCACTCGTCCCAAGACTTGAGAAGTTCTTGTCCCAAGACTTGAGAAGTTCTTGACCCAAGTCTTGAGAAGTCACTTGTCCCAAGTCTTGAGAAGTCACTCGTCCCAAGTCTTGAGAAGTTCTTGTCCCAAGTCTTGAGAAGTTCTTGTCCCAAGTCTTGAGAAGTCACTTGTCCCAAGTTTTGAGAAGTTCTTCTCCCAAGTCTTGAGAAATCCTTGTCCCAAGTCTTGAGAAGTTATTGTCCCAAGTCTTGTCTGCTTGTTTAGGGCTTTGCCTCACCTGTCTTAGCTGAATTCAATTCTTTTTCGAAAGTTCTTAGCTTTCTTCGCGTTTCACGCCACTTGCAGTCGTTTTTAATTTTTTTTAAATTAAGAAAAATTTTGAAAATTTTCAAAGGGGTACCCCTTTGAGAAATTTCAATTTTTTCGAAAAATTTCGAAAAATCGAAAAACGTGGCAAATCGTCCAGAAAGCGCACAAAACTAAGAATTTTTGAAAAATTTCAACTTTTAATTTTCTTCCGAATTTTCCGAAAATTTTTGGTTTTGTGCGCATTTCAGAAGAATTGCAGCGTTTTTTGATTTTTCGAAAAATTTGAAAATTTTTCCTTCTAAATTTGACCGGTCCCATCCCTATCAGGACTAGACTCCCAAGTCTTGAGAAGTCACTTGTCCCAAGTCTTGAGAAGTCACTCGTCCCAAGTCTTGAGAAGTCACTCGTCCCAAGTCTTGAGAAGTCCCTCGTCCCAATTCTTGAGAAGTTCTTGACCCAAGTCTTGAGAAGTTCTCGTCCCAAGTCTTGAGAAGTCACTCGTCCCAAGACTTGAGAAGTCCTTGTCCCAAGTCTTGAGAAGTTCTTGTCCCAAGTCTTGAGAAGTCACTCGTCCCAAGTCTTGAGAAGTCACTCGTCCCAAGTCTTGAGAAGTCCCTCGTCCCAGTTCTTGAGAAGTTCTTGACCCAAGTCTTGAGAAGTTCTTGTCCCAAGTCTTGAGAAGTCACTCGTCCCAAGTCTTGAGAAGTTCTTTTCCCAAGTCTTGAGAAGTTCTTGTCCCAAGTCTTGAAATGTTCTTGTCACAAGTGTTGAGAATTTCGTGTCCCAAGTCTTGATAAGTCACTTGTACCAAGTATTGAGAAGTTCCTGTCCCAAGTCTTGAGAAGTCACTTGTCCCAAGTCTTGAGATGTTCTTGTCCCAAGTCTTGAGACGATCGTGTCCCAAGTCTTGAGAAGTCACTTGTCCCAAGTCTTGAAAGGTTCTTGTCGCAATTCTTGAGAAGTCACATGTCCCAAGTTTTGAGAAGTCACTTGTCCCAAGTCTTGATAAGTTCTTGTCCCAAGTCATGAGATGTCACTCGTCCCAAGTCTTGAGAAGTTCTTGTCCCAAGTTTTGAAAAGTCACTTGTCCCAGCTCTTGAGAAGTCACTTGTCCTAAGTGTTGAGAAGTCACTTGTCCCAAGTCTTGAGATGTTCTTGTCCCAAGTGTTGAGAAGTTCGTGTCCCAAGTCTTGAGAAGTCACTTGTCCCAAGTCTTGAAAAGTTCTTGTCGCAAGTCTTGAGAAGTCACATGTCCCAAGTTTTGAGAAGTCACTTGTCCCAAGTCTTGTGAAGTCACTTATCCCAGGTCTTGAGAACTTCTTGCCCAAGTGTTGAGAAGTACTTATCCCAAGTCTTGGGAAGTCACTTGTCCCAAGTCTTGAGAAGTTCTTGTCCCAAGTCTTGAGAAGTTCTTGTCCCAAGTCTTGAGAAGTCACTCGACCCAAGTCTTGAGATGTTCTTGTCCCACGTCTTAAGAAGTTCTTGTCCCAAGTCTAGAGAAGTTCTTGTCCCACGTATTGAGAAGTCACTTGTCCCAAGTCTTGAGACGTCACTCGACCCAAGTCTGAGAAGTCACTTGTCCCAAGTCTTGAGAAGTCTCTTGTTCCAAGTCTTGAGAAGTCACTTGTACCAAGTCTTGAGAAGTTCTTGTACAAGTCTTGAGAAGTCCTTGTCCCAAGTCTTGAGAAGTCACTTGTCCCAAGTCTTGAGAAGTCACTTGTCCCAAGTCTTGAGAAGTTCTTGTCCAAAGTCTTCAGAAGTTCTTCTCCGAGGTCTTGAGAAGTTTTTGTCCCAAGTCTTGAGAAGTCACTTGTCCCAAGTCTTGAGTAGTTCTTGTCCCAAGTCTTAAGAAGTTCTTTTCCCATGTCTTTTGAACTTGGGACAAGAACTTCTCAAGACTTGGGACGAGTGACTTCTCAAGACTTGGGACAAGTGACTTCTCAAGACTTGGGACAAGTGACTTCTCAAGACCTGGGACAAGAACTTCTCAAGACTTGGGACGAGTGACTTCTCAAGACTTGGGACGAGTGACTTCTCAAGACTTGGGACAAAAACTTCTCAAGACTTGGGACAAGGACTTCTCAAGACTTGGGACAAGCGACTTCTCAACACTTGGGACGAGTGACTTCTCAAGACTTAGGACAAGAACTTTTCAAGACTTGGGACAAGAACTTCTCAAGACTTGGGACAAGTGACTTCTCAAGACTTGCGTCAAGAACTTCTCAAGACTTGCGACGAGTGACATTTCAAGACTTGGGACAAGAACTTCTCAAGACTTGGGACAAGAACTTCTCAAGACTTGGGACAAGTGACTTCTCAAGACTTGGGTCAAGAACTTCTCAAGACTTGGGACTAGTGACTTTTCAAGACTTGGGAAGAGTGACTTCTCAAGACTTGGGACGAGTGACTTCTCAAGGCTTGGGACAAGACCTTCTCAAGACTTGGGACAAGAACTTCTCAAGACTTGGGACAAGAACTTCTCAAGACTTGGGACAAGTGACTTCTCAAGACTTGGGACAAGAACTTCTCAAGACTTGGGACGAGTCACTTCTCAAGACTTGGGACGAGTCACTTCTCAAGAATTGGGACAAGAACTTCTCAAGACTTGGGACAAGAACTTCTCAAGACTTGGGACAAGAACTTCTCAAGACTTTGGACAAGTGACTTCTCAAGACTTGGGACAAGAAATTCTCAAGACTTGGGACGAGTGACTTCTCAAGGCTTGGGAGAAGTGACTTCTCAAGACTTGGGACAAGAACTTCTCAAGTCTTGGGACGAGTGACTTCTCAAGACTTGGGACGAGTGACTTCTCAAGACTTGGGACAAGAACTTCTCAAGACTTGGGACGAGTGACTTCTCAAGACTTGGGACGAGTGACTTCTCAAGACTTGGGACAAGAACTTCTCAAGACTTGGGAACAGAACTTCTCAAGTCTTGGGACGAGTGTCTTCTCAAGACTTGGGACGAGTGACTTCTCAAGACTTAGGACAAGAACATCTCAAGACTTGGGACAAGAACTTCTCAAGACTTGCGACAAGTGACTTCTCAAGACTTGGGTAAAGAACTTCTCAAGACTAGGGACGAGTGACTTTTCAAGACTTGGGACGAGTGACTTCTCAAGACTTGGGACGAGTGACTTCTCAAGGCTTGGGACAAGAACGTCTCAAGAATTGGGAGAAGAACTTCTCAAGACTAGGGACGAGTGACTTCTGAAGACTTGGGACAAGTGACTTCTCAAGACTTGGGACAAGAACTTCTCAAGATTTGGGACAAGTGACTTCTCAAGACTTGGGACAAGAACTTCTCAAGACTTGGGACAAGTGACTTCTCAAGACTTGGGACAAGAACTTCTCAAGACTTGGGACGAGTGACTTCTCAAGACTTGGGACGAGTGACTTCTCAAGACTTGGGACAATAACTTCTCAAGACTTGGGACAAGAACTTCTCAAGACTTGGGTCAAGTGACTTCTCAAGACTTGGGAGTCTAGTCCTGATAGGGATGGGACAGGTGAAATTTAGAAAGAAAAATTTTCAAATTTTTGGAAAAATCAAAAAAAGCTGGAAACCTGAAATGCGCACAAAACCAAAAATTCGGAAAAAAAATAAAAGTTGAAAATTTTCAAAAATTCTTAGTTTTGTGCGCTTTTTGGACGATTTACCACGTTTTTCGATTATTCGAAATTTTTCGAAAAAATTGAAATTTCTCAAAGGGGTACCCCTTTGAGAATTTTGAAATGTTTTCGAAATTTTAAAAAAATTAAAAACGACTGCAAATGGCGTGAAACGCGAAGAAAACTAAGAATTTTCGAAATTTTCGAAAAAAAATTGAATTCAGCTAAGACGGGTGAGACACAGCCCTAAACAAGCAGACAAGACTTGGTACAATAACTACTCAAGTCTTGGGACGAGTCACTTCTCAAGACTTGGGACGAGTGACTTCTCAAGACTTGGGACAAGAACTTCTCAAGTCTTGGGACGAGTGACTTCTCAAGACTTGGGAAGAGTGACTTCTCAAGACTTGGGTCAAGAACTTCTCAAAACTTGGGACGAGTGACTTCTCAAGACTTTGGACGAGTGACATCTCAAAACTTGGGACGAGTGACTTCTCAAGGCTTGGGACAAGAACTTCTCAAGACTTGGGACAAGAACTTCTCAAGACTTGGGATGAGTGACTTCACAAGACTTGGGACGAGTGACTTCTCAAGACTTGGGTCAAGTGACTTCTCAAGCCTTGGGACAAGAACTTCTCAAGACTTCGGACAAGTGACTTCTCAAGACTTGGGACAAGAACTTCTCAAGACTTGGGACAAGTGACTTCTCAAGACTTAAGACAAGAACTTCTCAAGATTTGGGACGAGTGACTTCTCAAGACTTGGGACGAGTGACATCTCAAGACTTGGGACAAGGACTTCTCAAGACTTGGGACAAGTGACTTCTCAAGACTTGCGACAAGTAACTTCTCAAAGACTTGGGACAAGAACTTCTCAAGACTTGGGACGAGTGACTTCTCAAGACTTGGGACAAGGACTTCTCAAGACTTGGGACAAGTGACGTCTCAAGACTTGGGACAAGAACTTCTGAAGATTTGGGACGAGTGACTTTTCAAGACTTGGGACGAGTGACTTCTCAAGACTTGGGACAAGGACTTCTCAAGACTTGGGACAAGTGACTTCTCAAGACTTGGGACGAGTGAATTCTCAAGACATGGGACAAGAACTTCTCAAGACTTGGGACGAGTGACTTCTCAAGACTTGGGACAAGGACTTCTCAAGACTTGGGACAAGTGACTTCTCAAGACTTGGGAGTGTAGCCCTGATAGGGATGGGACAGGTCAAATTTAGAAGGAAAAATTTTCAAATTTTTCGAAAAATCAAAAAACGCTGCAAACCTTCTGAAATGCGCACAAAACCAAAAATTTTCGGAAAATTCAAAAAAAAATTAAAAGTTGAAAATTTTCAAAAATTATTAGTTTTGTGCGCTTTTTGGACAATTTGCCACGTTTTTCGATTTTTCGAAATTTTTCGAAAAAATTGAAATTTCTCTTCGAGAATTTTCAAAAATTTTCAATATTTTAAAAAAATTAAAAATGACTGCAAATGGCGTGAAACGCGAAGAAAACTAAGAATTTTCGAAATTTTCCACGTTTCTCAAGTTTTCGAAATTTTTCGAAAAAATTGAAATTTCCCTTTGAGAATTTTCAATTTTTTTCGAAATTTTAAAAAAATTAAAAACGACTGCAAATGGCGTGAAACGCGAAGAAAACTAAGAATTTTCAAAAATTTTCGATATTTTAAAAAAAATAAAAATGACTCCAAATGGCGAGAAACACGAAGAAAACTAAGAATTTTCTAAATTTTCGAAAAAAAATTGAATTCAGCTAAGACGGGTGAGGCACAGCCCTAAACAAGCAGACAAGACTTCGGACAATAACTTCTCAAGACTTGGGACAAGAAATTCTCAAGACTTGGGACAATTGACTTCTCAACACTTGGGACAAGAACTCAAGAATTGGGACGAGTGACTTCTCAAGACTTGGGACGAGTGATTTCTCAAGACTTGGGACGAGTGACTTCTCAAGACTTGGGACGAGTGACTTCTCAAGACTTGGGACAAGAACTTCTCAAGACTTGGGACAAGGATTTCTCAAGACTTGGGACAAGCGACTTCTGAAGACTTGGGACAAGAACTTCTCAAGACTTGGGACGAGAGACTTCTCAACACTTGGGACGAGTGACTTCTCAAGACTTAGGACAAGAACTTCTCAAGACTTGGGACAAGAACTTCTCAAGACTTGGGACAAGTGACTTCTCAAGACTTGGATAAAGAACTTCTCAAGACTTGGGACGAGTGACTTTTCAAGACTTGGGACGAGTGACTTCTCAAGACTTGGGACGAGTGACTTCTCAAGGCTTGGGACAAGAACTTCTCAAGACTTGGGACAAGTGACTTCTCAAGACTTGGGACAAGAACTTCTCAAGACTTGGGACGAGTCACTTCTCAAGAATTGGGACGAGTCACTTCTCAAGTCTTGGGACAAGAACTTCTCAAGACTTGGGACAAGAACTTCTCAAGACTTGGGACAAGAACTTCTCAAGACTTGGGACAAGTGACTTCTCAAGACTTGGGACAAGAACTTCTCAAGACTTGGGACGAGTGACTTCTCAAGACTTGGGAGAAGTGACTTCTCAAGACTTGGGACAAGAACTTCTCAAGACTTGGGACGAGTGACTTCTCAAGACTTGGGACGAGTGACTTCTCAAGACTTGGGAGAAGTGACTTCTCAAGACTTGGGACAAGAACTTCTCAAGACTTGGGACGAGTGAATTCTCAAGACTTGGGACGAGTGACTTCTCAAGACCTGGGACAAGTGACTTCTCAAGACTTGGGACATGAACTTCTCAAGACTTGGGAGAACTTCTCAAGACTAGGGACGAGTGAATTCTCAAGACTTGGGACAAGAACTTCTCAAGACTTGGGACGAGTGACTTCTCAAGACTTGGTACAAGTGACTTCTCAAGACTTGGGACAAGAACTTCTCAAGACTTGGGACAAGTGACTTCTCAAGACTTGGGACAAGAACTTCTCAAGACTTGGGACAAGTGACTTCTCAAGACTTGGGACAAGAACTTCTCAAGACTTGGGACGAGTGACTTCTCAAGACTTGGGACGAGTGACGTCTCAAGACTTGGGACAAGAACTTCTCAAGACTTGGAACAAGTGACTTCTCAAGACTTGTGACAAGTGACTTCTGAAGACTTGGGACAAGAACTTCTCAATACTTGGGACAAGTGACTTCTCAAGACTTGGGACGAGAACTTCTCAAGACTTGGGACAAGAACTTCTCAAGACTTGGGACAAGATCTTCTGAAGACTTGGGACGAGTGACTTCTCAAGACTTGGGACAAGAACATCTCAAGACTTGGAACAAGTGACTTCTCAAGACTTGGGACAAGTGACGTCTCAAGACTTGGGACAAGTGACTTCTCAAGACTTGGGACAAGAACTTCTCAAGACTTGGAACAAGTGACTTCTCAAGACTTGTGACAAGTGACTTCTGAAGACTTGGGACAAGAACTTCTCAATACTTGGGACAAGAACTTCTCAAGACTTGGGACAAGTAACTTCTCAAAACTTGGGACATGTGACTTCTCATGACTTGGGACAAGAACTTCTCAAGACTTGGGACAAATGACTTATGAAGACTTGGGACACGAACTTCTCAATACTTGGGACAAGAACAACTCAAGACTTGGGACAAGTGACTTCTCAAGACTTGGGACAAGAACTTCTCAATACTTGGGACAACAGACTTCTCAAGACTTGGGACAAGTGACTTCTCAAGACTTGGGACAAGAACTTCTCAAGACTTGGGACAAGTGACTTCTCAAGACTTGGGACACGAACTTCTCAACACTTGGGACAAGAACATTTCAAGACTTGGGACAAGAACTTCTCAAGACTTGGGACAAGTGACTTCTCAAGACTTGGAACAAGTGACTTCTCAAGACGGGTCGAGTGACTTCTCAAGACTTTGGACAAGAACTTCTCAAGACTTGGGACAAGAACTTCTCAAGACTTGGGACAAGTGACTTCTCAAGACTTGGGACAAGAACTTCTCAAGACTTGGGACAAGAACTTCTAAAGACTTGGGACGAGTGACTTCTCAAGACTTGGGACAAGGACTTGTCAAGACTTGGGACAAGTGACTTCTCAAGACTTGGGAGTCTAGTCCTGATAGGGATGGGACAGGTCAAATTTAGAAGAAAAAATTTCAAATTTTTCGAAAAATCAAAAAACGCTGCAAACCTTCTGAAATGCTCACAAAATCAAAATTTTTCGGAAAATTCGGAAAAAATTAAAAGTTGAAAATTTTCAAAAATTCTTAGTTTTGTGCGCTTTTTGGACGATTTGCCACGTTTTTCGATTTTTCGAAAAAATTGAAATTTCTCAAAGGGGTACCTCTGAGAATTTTCAAAATTTTTCGAAATTTTGAAAAAATTAAAGACGGCTTCAAATGGCGTGAAACGCGAAGAAAACTAAGAATTTTCGAAATTTTCGACAAAAATTTTGAATTCAGCAAAGACGGGTGAGGCACAGCCCTAAACAAGCAGAGAAGTGAGACAGAGAGAGTGAGGCGTAGACGTGGTGAGTCACAGAAATTGGGAAGCAGAGATCGGGTGAGGCAGACACCGAGTCAAGCATGTACAGGCTGATGCACACACCGCATCAAGCAGAGACCGGAGATCCGCATGACGAGTGAAGCAGAGACCTTGTTAACCAGAGACGAAGTCAAGCACAAGCCTGGTGAATCACACACCGTGTACAGCAGATACCGGCTGCCTCACATTCTAAGTACGACTGAGACTGTGTGAAGTAGACAGTGCGGCGGAGTCTAGTCCTGATAGGGATGGGACAGGTCAAATAAGAAGAAAAAATTTCAAACTTTTCGAAAAATCAAAAAACGCTGCAAACCTTCTTGGGACAAGAACTTCTCAAGACTTGGGACAAGTGACTTCTCAAGACTTGCGACAAGTAACTTCTCAATGACTTGGGACAAGAACTTCTCAAGACTTGGGACAAGTGACTTCTCAAGACTTGTACAAGAACTTCTCAAGACTTGGAACAAGTGAATTTACAAGACTTGGGTCGAGTGACTTCTCAAGACTTGGGACAAGTGACTTCTCAAGACGTGGGACAAGTGACTTCTCAAGACTTGGGACGAGTGACTTCTCAAGACTTGGGAAAACAACTTCTCAAGACTTGGGACGAGTGACTTCTCAAGACTTGGGAAAACAACTTCTCAAGACTTGGGACGAGTGACTTCTCAAGACTTGGGACAAGGACTTCTCAAGACTTGGGACAAGTGACTTCTCAAGACTTGGGAGTCTAGTCCTGATAGGGATGGGACAGGTCAAATTTAGAAGAAAAAAATTTCAAATTTTTCGAAAAATCAAAAAACGCTGCAAACCTTCTGAAATGCGCACAAAACCAAAAATTTTCGGAAAATTCGGAAAAAAATTAAAAGTTGAAAATTTTCAAAAATTCTTAGTTTTGTGCGCTTTTTGGACGATTTGCCACGTTTTTCGATTTTTCGAAAAAATTGAAATTTCTCAAATTTTTCGAAAAATCAAAAAACGCTGCAAACCTTCTGAAATGCGCATAAAACCAAAAATTTACGGAAAATTCGGAAAAAATTAAAAGTTGAAAATTTTCAAAATTCTTAGTTAGATTTGCCACGTTTTTCGATTTTTCAAAATTTTTCGAAATTTTAAAAAATTAAAAACGGCTGGAAATGGCGTGAAACGCGAAGAAAACTAAGAATTTTCGAAATTTTCGAAAAAAATTTGAATTCAGCAAAGACGGGTGAGGTACAGCCCTAAACAAGCAGAGAAGACTTGGGACAAGAACTTCTCAAGACTTGGGACAAGTGACTTCTCAAGACTTGGGACGAGTGACTTCTCAAGACTTGGGACGATTGACTTCTCAAGACTTGGGACGAGTGACTTCTCAAGACTTGGGACAAGAACTTCTCAAGACTTGGGACAAGAGACTTCTCAAGACTTGGGACAAGAACTTCTCAAGACTTGGGACAAGTGACTTCTCAAGACTTGGGACACGAACTTCTCAACACTTGGAACAATAACATTTCAAGACTTGGGACAAGTGACTTCTCAAGACTTGGAACAAGTGACTTCTCAAGACTTGGGTCGAGTGACTTCTCAAGACTTGGGAGAAGAACTTCTCAAGACTTGGGACAAGTGACTTCTCAAGACTTGGGACAAGTGACTTCTCAAGACTTGGGACAAGAACTTCTCAAGACTTGGGACAAGAACTTCTCAAGGCTTGGAACAAGTGACTTCTCAAGACTTGGGACAAGTGACTTCTCAAGACTTGGGACAAGTGACTTCTCAAGACTTGTGACAAGAACTTCTCAAGTCTTGGGAAAAGTGACTTGTCAAGACTTGGGACAAGTAACTTCTCAAGACTTGCGACAAGTGACTTCTCATCAGACCCCCTATGACGGACCGTGTTTTAGCCTGACATGGTGTCCGCCGGATCCAGTCTGTGGCGGACCCATTCACTACAGGAACCGGAATCTTCAGTTTTGGGGGCAGGAGGGATGACATCCAAAACTTCGAACATTTTTCAAATTTTCGAATAATAGAAACTTGAAAATGTTCAAAACCGCAAAGTACTAAAAATATTCTAAATTTTCGAAAATGTTTTTGAAATTAAATTTTTTCAATTTTTTAGTATTTTTAGCGTTTTGGACATTTTCCTATATAATTTTTTTAAAAATTTGCAAATTTTTCAGGAATTTCGAGAAGTAAAAATTGTAGTAAAATGTCCAAAAATCCCGCACAAATCCGAAAATTTTTGAAAAATTTGAACTTCAAAAAATGGTTCAAAATGTCGAAAACCTTTTTAGTTATTTTGGACTTCTATGACATCTCTGAACTTTTTGAAAGTTTTGAAAAGTTTTTGACTATTGAAATTCTATCCACCAGTCACTCTCACCGGCACAGACTGTCCGGCAAAGACCAGGTCAGGCAGAAACATTGTCCGGCTGTTCCGGGTTTGAAGAATTTTGAAAACATTTTAAATTTCTCAAAAACGTTAACAATCAAAAAAGTGTAAAAAAATGTCTAGAAAGCTCACATAAGTACATTTTTTGCAAGATTCCAACTTCAATTTTTTTTTTAAAAATATCGAACATTTTTAGTTGTTTTCTTTTTTTATGACATCTGTGAGGTTTTTGAAAATTTTGGAATATTTTAAAAATTTTCAAATATTGAAAGTCGATCCACCAGTCACCCTCTACGGCAAAGACTGGGTCTGGCAAAGACGGGATCTGTCGGAGATCCCGGTTCAGTCCGATACCGGGTCAACAAGGCAGAGTTCCCAAAGTTCGCCACCAGGACTCCTAGGTCAGACAGGATACAAATAACTTGCTTTTTGCAATAACAGTATACTTCCTTATAGTTCAAAGAAATTCAAATTTTGAACCCATACATACCAAACAGATATTTGGTGTTTCTTCAAACAGTTTTCAAAAGTAACAGGCGGATACATTTACAACATCATTTAATCAATTTTTATAATAGTTCAAATAAACAAGTTTGTTTATGCCTTATAATGAGAAAACAGAACAATTTTTAACTGTCTGTCTCAGTATTATGTAGCTGTGACCTACCATCTCTTCCTTCAATTTGAAAAAGTATATTTCAATCACATCATAAGGTGGCAAAGTGTTGCCCCACACTAAGGCTCTTCCTGGCACACTCTTCAACGAGTCGGTTCAACTCACTTGCATTATAGCCAAGAAGCTGTTTTAAGTCACACACAAACTTGTACACAAATCTTTTGCCATGTACCTGGAAAGAAATCAGAATTCATTAACACCTAAATTGTAAGACTTGAGGTTGTCACAGCGGTGAGTATGAAGATATCCGTCTTCTGGGTTATTGCGCTGTGTAGTCTGGTCGATGTTAACCAACGTTTCAGAGGTCATACTGCCTCCGTTATCACGGCGATGAATATGCCAATAGGGTGTGAGGAGCTGGATTTATAGGCCTGGAAGTGAAAGGTGTAGCCTGCCCCGAGCCAATGGGAGTGGACCAATGGTAGCACGTGGGCGAGAGTGGGAGAGGGAGAGAAAGTAGAGAGAGAAAGGTGAGTTTGGTTGTATGGATCAGGGCCGAGTTAGTGGTCTGGTTGGTTCTGGCGGCACACTCTTGCTCGCTCTCGGAGGAGGACTTTGGTCAAAGGCTTAAGCGCTGCCAAGTTAAGCATCTTATATTTGTTGTGTTGGGCTTCACTTTGTCCTATGTTACAAAGATTCTCATTTTCATGAATTTGTATGATCTCTGGTTGCTGCCTGCGCAAAATTCAAACAGTCACATGCAATTCGTAAACCAGTACGCACCTTGTAAAACTGCTAGTGGACCAGAGAGCCTAAATGTGATCTGTACAAACATAATAGTTTGGACATGAAAAATAACAATTAAAAAAAAAGGCAGACTTCACATTCAGTGACAGGTCTAACGTAGTAACAAGTCTGTTCGCTGACGCACCTGGATTTATGTCACATTTTTCCTATACCCCTATCTGCTGTCCTAAGTAAGCGATTAAATGCGACCGGTGCGAGTTGCGTGGGTGACGTGGAAATATCAAACTGGCTGTTTGTGTGGCGCTGTCCTACGTTTCAGTGAAGCGATCAAGGGAAGGAAGCAGAAAAAGTCTGAGTTCAAATAGTTTAATATTTTTGTGCGAATCGCTGTGCTGACCAGTAAGGTGCATGCACAGGAAAGCTGTGTGCGTTCTCCCACGTAGGACAAAAAAACAAAAAACAAAAAAACACAAAAAAAAACAACAACAACAACAACAACGATGATTTCCTCACTTCTTATCACACCCCGTGCAGCTTATGTAGCGCGCGCAGCTTGCTTGTTATCGCTTACGTAGGACATTGCCTTACAACAGCAATTAGTATTTCAGATTTACCTTTGCAATCATGTCTCCATCATAGTAATAGCGGAGTGCCCGACTCAGTTTCTCATAGTTCATGGTTGGTTTGTTTTTACGTTCGCCCCACAACTGCGCCACCATTTCTGGATTGTGCAGCTTGAATTCTCCATCATTTCCAAGCCACTGTATAACACCACGATGCTCTTTGTCTGTCAGCAACTCAAGAAGGAACTGCCACAATTGGATCTGGCCATTGTTCCCTGTGAAAAACAATAGAAAATCAATACACCGCCGACCATCCATTCTATAGTAAGCACTCCTACCAACTATAATACACTATATTTATCCAAATATCATGTGCACCTTCATTTTTGTATAAAAAAACAGTTGAGCATCATATTTGAGTATTTTATTTGTGTAGCACAAAGTGTTATATACATGGTAATATATAAAATGCAGCAGTAGACTCAGCAACATCAATCACATGAGCTGTGCCAACCATCAAGAAGCTTGACCTTGAAAACTCGCTCTCTTCTTTGAGCAGAACTTAATGGGCAGAGATGTACTGTCAACTGTTGTCAATAACTGCAAAACAGTTCAGTCCTTGCTACATACAGACCTACAGCCACCACATTATTCCTTCATTCATAGCAGCCTTTCAGGGAGTACTACCAGGGTCAACCATAATGCCAGTATTTACTGGTCAGAAAACTATCTACATGGCAATAATTTATCCACTGTTAAACATGCATAATGATCATAATGTGTGCACAAAGGAGAAATGTTATTTTTTGATTGAGCAGTGTGTGTCATACAAACCTCCACCCCCCGCCCCCCCTCTGAGATGCCCTGATTAATGAACGGATAATACGCCTCTTGGAAATTAATGAATACAGCAGTGATGCTTTAGTCTCCGTAAGAAACTTGAGATGTTAAAGAATGAGAAAGCAGGGAATCGTGACACAAAGAGAGAGTCTGAAATGTGTGAAAGTCACAACCACTGGTAAGTAGCAGCCACCGGAAACTTTTCATAAGCAAATAGCATCCAAATTCCCAGTAGTATAAAAAAGCTTTCTTCATATTTAAATGAGAGGCAGTAATCTGGTCATATGCTGTTACATGAAATGTTTAGGCTGAAGGAATTAAAAACTGTGAAAGAAATTGGTATCCAGGGTTTAAACACAAGTAAAGATTGGTACCAGATATTTATTAAACAAAATGATTATTATGTACAACAGCAAGCATTGCACAAAATCTTCCTAACGCACACAAAGAAAAATGGCGGCACTTCCAAAGTACAAGTACCATGGTCTGCGACAAAGATGACAAGATCAATTCAGACGACAATAACTGCAACTGAATTGAATTGAATTGAATTATTATGATTGTGTCAGTCATCATGTGTGCTTGTATGCATTTCTAGAGTCGGCCTAGCCACATTAATACAATTTGTCACTTTTTGGCCTTTAGTATTTCACTGACATAACGTCTTTCTTTAAAATGCTAAAAAAAAACTGGGATGCATGTCTTATTTGAATGTGCATGGTATATGGATAAATACAATAGTTCTAAGAATGCACAAACATCGCAAACTTATAGAATAAACTGATCATTAAAAATTCCTTCAAAACCTTTCGCCTATAGTACTTCTATTCACAAAATATGAGAAACTGAACTCCTGCTACATAATACAAGCAAGAAGAATTTAATGTCGTTGAAGACAATTTAATTTTAGGTGCTGGCAGCCAGTCTGTGATAATTCATGGTTTGGTTTGTTGGTTTTATAATATGGTATTTCCTGCAGACCATATGAAGTACCAATAAACAATTAATCACCACATTGAAAAGAGATAAAAATACTTTCTGTTGACCTTCAAATCCATTTAATAATATCTTTAAAACATGAAGTTGGGTAACAAATAAAATGGCATCACAATGCGACCACCAAGATTGCTAAACATGCGACAAGGATTTTGTAATCAATGTATCTAAGTTAAATTTGAGACATGTTACGCAAACAAAATATCCATGATTTTATAAAACTAGTATACATTACATAAGGAGCAATATAAATCACACTAAAAAGTAGTACAACTCCCATTTTTACCATTTTTCTGTATCTTCAAAGTGTGTGCTGGTAGCATAAGTTAGATTTTAACAGGCTAAGAAATCAATGGGCAGTAAACCATAATTACCATATCAATAACAGAAAGGACCCAAACAAATAATTCTGAAAGATCTGCTTTAATTCTTTAATTTTATGATTAATAATGAAGTTCAATTTCATGATGTGGTGTTATTTGGAAATCAGAACGTTTAATTCTTTCAAAATCTGTAAATAAAACATTACAGTTTTCACACTCTAAATGTGATGTTTCATGAAAAATAATCAGAATAGAAACAAAAAAGGAAACTTAAATTTTTATGAATTCATAGAGTAGTAAACTCACCAGTCTAAACCTATCAGCAAAAGTTTCTCATTCCCCATTAAAAGTTATACGTTCACAATTGGTACATGTATATTATTATATTATATTTATTTAGTGTTCTGTCTGACGACAGGTCCATATGAACAGGATCCTTCCATCCTTTTCTCGGAATGGGACCTGTTCATATACATTCTTGGCAGATGATCCAGAAGTGGTTTGCCATTGCCTTCTTCTGTGTGTGAGTGGAGTAATTGTTGGGATGCCACGGAGAGACCGGGGAAGCCCCCGGAGGAAAACTCCATGTTGCCTAGACCACGGCCTTGCCCAACACAAGTTATAAATTCGGGCACCCCCGGGAATCGAACCCGAGACCCCAGGATTACAAGGCCAGCGTTCTAACCGCTTGTATATTGTAATGAAATGTAAGGTCTACATGCAGAGAACATTTCTCACCTGTTCTGTTCCCGCAACCCATGCCACTTGATTCGACAACGCTCAGTGGTAGACCAATGATACGCGGCACTTTGAACAGCTTCGTCTGTCGTGGTTGTCTGCCACGGATCTGCTGTCCTTCAATATGGGTCGTGTATTGGCGAGTGTCTACTTGCTTCTGCACTACAGCTATCAGCATAAAGCCAAACAAATGCCGACAACAAAATTACTAGATAAATAGTAAGAAGACAGAATGACACTGTTTAAAATGATGTGTATTGCACAATTATTTTTGTTCTTACCCTTTCTTCCAAAAATAAATTGTCACTGATATTTTATTGCAATATGAAATCTGTAATTTATCATCACCCTGATGAAGGAAGCAGCAATGACCTCTGATATGCTGGTAAACTTCTACCAGACTACACGACACTACAACTGAGAATAAAGCAATCTTCTACACTTTATCTTCCCCATGAAACTGGAAAACGACTCACCTATAAATTTGCACTTGCGCAGAAGTTCTAAATGGGTCCAGAACAGGTCTCCAGGGTCAACAGGAACAATGGAATGGAAATCAGACAAAGAAAGCTGGCAAAGCTGTTTGCCTGTGATGTTCCAGTCACTCAGGCTAAGACCCACAAGATTGAACTGGCGCACGGCCCACAGCAGCCACAGACGCACATGTGCAACAGACCAGTCATTGGGATCTAAATTCAACAAAAGTATTATACAGGTTAGCACAGGTAGCAATCAACTAGAATTTCAGAAGCTCGCGATTCAAACTGTGGTCAGGGCACTGGATATACTAACAAACTTTTCATGGTTTAACTGATCTAATCCAGGTAAACGTAATGACAGTAACTTGAAATACCCTACAACAGTGGTCCCCAACGTGGCGCCCGCCAAGGCTTTTTTTGGGTGCCTGCGTTGCTACAGAAAAAAGGTTATACTGAATAATAAAAGCCGTTCAACCATGAACATTATAAAATCAAAGCACAGATCTCGACTTACTGACCACAATTCCGGGAACTTTTTGACTGCCCTACGTATAATTTGTTAAGGGGACAGGTTTCAGATGCATATAATGCTACTGGGAGTATTAATGTTTTGTGAAGAAGACACCTTGTTTTTCTAGATATGGATCATGATGTAAACATGTTGCGTAGGTCACAATACGCTCTATTGGCAAGGAGTATTCTGTTATGTATTTCGTCATCTATGTTGTTAAAAAACCTGTGACGCTAGATATTAAAATTCCTTGACCACTTCAAAATTATATTCTCTGAGCGTTAGGTTTTCACTTATTCTATTTCAGTGTGCTTCGCTTGTCAATACCACCTTACATTTTGTTTCGAGTTCATTCACTTGGAGACCAAATTCTTTCTTATGTACGGGGACTACCCTTATTTCATTCTTCAGGTGAAACTTCAGAATTCCATACCTCTGTCATAATTTCATGGATCCAACCTTCTAGTGCTTTTCCCTCACTTTTGTATAACTCCACTGTTAGACCATTTCATCCCGCAGAGTTGTTATTTCTAAGTTTCTTAATTGCAGCAATTGTTTCTTGAACAGGGTCCATTAATGACTGTAATTGAAGCTGCTGAATATTTGGTTCACAGGAGCATATCCCCTCCGTTTATCAACATGTAAAAATGCTCGGCCCATCTACTGATAATTTTGGTTTTATCATTTATCAGAGTGCCATCTTTGTCTTTACAAGATATTGTTTAAAATGTTTCCTTGTTAATTTGATAGCTTCATAAATTTTTCTTGTTTCTTTTCGGTCTCTAAGATCTTCTAGCCGTTATAAACACATTTTTTCGAAAGCCCGCTTTTTTGCCGTATGAATTCTTTTTTATTCTCATCACTTCGTTTTGTATTCTTCCCATGCAGCTATTGTTTGATGTCTTTGTTGCAGGCACTGGGTACCTATTTTAGTAGTTTGTTACGACATGCATGGGCTACAGTGGGGCTATTCTTATTCTCCAACCACCACATGATTGTCCCATATACTGACACCCCAGTGGCCAAATGCCTGATGTATGTACAGTCCCATGTCCTTTTATCAAGCAGCACATCTGAGCACCTTGCATGTGCACTAACCCAAACAAAGCACAAAAGGTTCATTCATAAAATGTATTTGACTTTTGGGAACATGTTCAAATAACTAGCATTAGTTTCTTGATACTCTGAACCCACACAGCAAAAACCTCTTCTTTTATATATGAATATATAAATATATGTCTGTAATAGTTTCGGATCATTAAGTGGGCTAAAAGTTAATCAGTAGCAAATTTGTTATAAACTTCCAAATAGTTCTGAGGGCTGAATATGAGGAAGACATCGTCTGCGCATTAATTTTATAATTTTACCACAAATAATGATTTAAATGAAGTTTAAGTGTTCAAGCACTAGACACAGAAATTTCTGATTTCAGTGAAGCTAACAACAATCTTGGAAATTCAGTTTGCTCTTAAAATGTCAATAAAACACACCTGTTGGGATCTTCAGCCGCTCCTGTTCCTTCTTGAAGTGACTATCCACCACCCATCTAATCACATTGTGTTTTGATTCAGGAGTCTGATAAGTCTGTTTCTGAACAGAAGAGTCATCTGAAAGTGGAATTCTGTTGTTAAATATATATATATCATAAAATATATGCCAGTTTTAAAATTCAAGTCCGAACACCTCTACCGCAAAAGCCTGCCAGTGGATCTAATCCTGAACCAGTTCTTTCCAATTCACATTGCTAAAATGTGTTCCTTAACAATTCACTTTTAACACCCTTTGGAATTCGAAACGGATGCTGTCCAAGAAGTTTCCCCACAAAAGTTCTCTATAGCACTTCTTGGTATTTCAGTCAGAATTGTGTGATCAGCATACCAGAAGTTCACTTTAACTGTCCACAGGTTTTTATTATTTTTATTTGTAGTGTTCTGTCTGACGACAGGTCCATATATTATGAACAGGATCCTTCCAACCTCTTCAGGTTGTCAGGGACCTGCTCATACATATATACATTCTTGGCAGAGATGATCAGAAGTGGTTTGCCATTGCCTTCTTCTGTGTGTGAGTGGAGTAATTGTTGGGATGCCACGGAGAAACCGGGGAAGCCCCCGGAGGAAAACTCCGTGATGCCTAGACCACGGCCTTGCCCAACACAAGTTATAAATTTGAGCACCACCGGGAATTGAACCCGAGACCCCAGGCTTACAAGGCTAGTGTTCTGACCGCTAGACCAATGAAGAAAATACCAACATACTGACAACACAACTAACAAATTTAAACTTCACTTCATACTCATTACACACGACTTTCGCTTGTTTTCTAATGTATAGAGTAAAAACCACATTTAACAGTGCACTGAAGAAAATATGAAATGGAGGAAATTTAACACTGGATCATTGATCTTTGATCCAGAAAATGAACATTAAATTAGGGAAAACTTTTTAACTATAAATCAAAAAACATTTTAAACTGAATCCCTTAACCTGTATCAGAGAAGCATCATGGCTAAACCACAGTTGAGGTGACCATATTTCTCAGCAGCACAGCACCAAATCATTAACACCAGAGTTAAGTCTGGCCATGGGATTAAATCCCCCATTACTGTACAATACAGTTTAAATGTGTGTCACTGTAATTGTACAATAGAAATGCACACATAATCTCCAGATGTATGATGTACGAGGGTGAGTCAAATGAAAACCGTAAAACTGAGATAAAAATTCGAAATATTGCGCCATTGTCCTATAAGTTGGCAGACATGTTACCAATGCTATAACGAGTATCCTATAGGTGACAGTATAATTCAGACAAACAGATCGCCATCACAGTGCCAATTTGAAAATGGCTGCTCCACTAGTTACGTGCACGAAAGAAGAACAACGTTCTGTAATTCGTTTTTTGATCAGTGAAGAATCTTGAAGAATCATCTTCGACCTGCAGTCAGATCAAAGCGATGTGGACTTTTGACTAGAGGTGTCCTTGACATGACAGTGCTCGGCCCCATACTGCCCGTGCAACAGTTGCAACAATCCAAGACTTGCACTTTGAGTGTCTTCCACATCCGCCATACTCACTAGACCTAGCCCCAAGTGATTACCACATGTTTGGGCCACTCAAAGAGGCGATGAGAGGAAAGAAGTTCCGTTCTGACGAAGAGGTACAGCAGGCGGTGCATGAGTGGTTGCGCAGACAACCACAAGAATTTTTTTCTAGAGGAATCCATACACTTCGTAAACGCTGGAGGGCCTGTATTGAACGAAATGTAGGCTAAGTAGAAAAATGATATTGTTGTGTACCGCTTTCACTCAATAAATTAAATTTAAAAAAACAAATTTACGGTTTTCATTTGACTCACCCTCGTATGTCAAGTACTATTCGTAAATAGCGAATCCTAGTTTGGAAGGAAACTTACACTGTTCCTCAGCTATTTCAACATATTCTTCAGCTGGTTTAAGAACATCCACAATATTTATCTTCTTAACATTCCCATCTGTTTTGATTTGCACATTTACCTGGACCAGCCCCTCTCCCTGTACGCACTGATCAACCAAGTTCTTGTGCCCCTCTAACTGCAACAAAAGACATATTGCACCATCTATAATCTCATTGTCTCTGTTTATTTAATGGTGTTTAATCAACCACATGATTTATATAGCACAAAATGACAGGATGATGATGAATAAGAGTAAAGAATATGAAAAATCATGGCCTCTTTTCAGGTGATATCCCAAGTTTCACCCAGAGAAACTTAGGAAAACAATGAAAATCAGGATTCCTGGTATCACAGGTGTGACGGCAATACTAGTATCTCTCAAGTATCCAATAAATACAAGTTTAATGGTTATTTAATGAGATTTTATCAACTTTGTAGGTACCACAGCTTCAAATGACAAGATGATTATGAATGGCAAAAGGAGATCATGGAAGAAAACATGGAATATCTGAAGTGATTGCATAAAAGAACTGAGAAAAATCATGTACAATCTCAGTAAAGATAGCCAGTCTCCAGACCAAGATCTGAACCCAGGAGCCTCCCCGAAAATATAAAACATGAATCCTTTACCACTACATCATGATGTTTGGTTTAGTATCACAAATTTTACATAAAGTTTAATGGTGAATTACCTACAATCTGATAACTAATGCCCTAAACAAATAAACCTTTTACAAATGACCGGGGCAGCTCACCATCTGAGCATCCTGCAGCCAGAATTGGTAGTCTGTTAGCTCAACACCTAGCCTTTGCTCCAAAAGAGTTCGCAAGGTAGATAGTGGTTCACGGATGTCCATATGTTGCATCAATACTCCAGCTGTTTCATCATCCCTGCAACACAGCTAGCTTAAATACACATGAACTTCAAGTCAATGTCATAATGAAGAACCGCCATATTCACGTCAGTCAGATTAATTTTTGTAATCCATAATTCAAAAAGGCACAATGATCCCTCTACCAGAGATATTTCACAGATATTTGATATTTTATATTGCTATCACGTTCACAAACACCTATTCAGCCATTTTCAGTGTGGTCAGAAAGATGGACTGCAGCACCACCAAAACTCATGAGCGACGCAGGAATCAAGTCCAGAGAATGGAAGTACTTTAGGAAAGCTAAAAAGTCGTTGTAAGCTTCACTTTCCCACAGCCCCCATTTAAGGTTTTTCTCAATAAAGTACCAGTACAAAACTTGATACCAAATATTCAATGACTCACTAAGTTCATGCATTCCAAAAGTGTTGCTACAACAGTCAGTATGAGCCTACTGCAGGCAACATGATGGTTTCTACTCAAAATTTATTATCCCTTTGAATATGAAATAAAACACAGTAATTAATTTTAAAAAAATATGCAGTTTACATGCAGGCTTTATAAGCATCACCTGTAGCCCTGCAGACATCCAAATGGTATTTACTTGGTCCAGAACAACAAAGTATGTCCAGAATCGCTGTCACTACAGCTGTGGTGATTCCTTGTTAGATATCTCAAACCATGTAGACAATATTTTTCATGTAAACCAATACACTGGTATGAGATTTGAACCATTTGGAGGCAAGGTTATTGATCCAATACTCCATTTCAATTAGGAAACCTAAGATTCATAGCCGAGCATATCTGAAGACTGAAATGATGCAGGGCCCCATCTTAACTGCAACTATTAAAAATATATTAAAATTGGCCATCAATCACAATATAAGATAATTAAAAGATTAAAATATCATTTTACGTTCCTTATCGAGTACTCGATTTACATGTGGAACATTTACGACATGTTTCGGCTATATATAGCTGTTATCAGGTGTTATATTATAAACTTTTTAACTGAATTACTGATTTTTACTGATATTTAATGATTTTTAGTTTTCATTTTTCTTATCGTGTTCTCGTCCTTCATATTGTATCTTCATCGGTTGTTGTGTCGCCTGTCACTAATATGATTGTATTTCGTAGTGATGTCAATGATGTGTTTATTGGACTGTGAAGTAAAGGTTTCAATACTATTAATGAAAATTGAATATAGAAAACAAAATAAATAGATGAAAGTAATCATATAAACTTACCCGAGAAGTAATATCGCAGCAGTATTAGGAGAGATTGAAGGTATACTGTATCGGATCGTGGCTGGTTACCGACTGCAGTGCTAGTGGGTGAAAGGTGGTTTGTCAGGGTTGAGGTCAAGGTACTGGAGTGCATTAAAAATGGGGTTGTTAAGTAAAATATTATTATCATTAAGGCATATGTTTTGTTTATAAGTTTGATATATGTGATATTTTTCTATTGTATCTCTGTGTCTTTTGTTTTTTACTATTTTTAATATGTATATATAGCCGAAACATGTCATAAATGTTCCACATGTAAATCGAGTACTCGATAAGGAATGTAAAATGATATTTTAATCTTTTAATTATCTTATATTGTGATTGACAGCCAATTTTAATATATTTTTAATACTTATAAATCACAATATGACGCATCTACAATATCTTAACTGCAACTGCATTTTTGGTTTCAGTGCCATCAATATGTCAGAAAACAAACTAAAATTTGTTTTCTTTTCATGCACGTTTTGATTAACATCCCAGATTATACAGTGCCAAATCACAAGATAATCTACTCCTAATATAACAGCCAACGTCTGTCACGCTCGAGTGCACCAGCGTACAGTTCATGTGAAATGGAAAAAGTTTATATTAAGTTCTGGCAGTGGCAACTTTGGTAGCAAGAAATGCAAATGAGTCTATGGCGGTGCCTGTGGTTGCTTCCGGCACAGTCTGTGTTTTATGGGAGTCTGCAGTCAGGCAGTTTGTTTTGTATCAGTGCGTCTGATACGAAGCTGGCTTCAATCACCATGAAATTAGATTCACATGTAAGTTATGTTATAAATACTATACTTTCAATTCAATTTGTAAAGATAATACTGCAATAAAAAGATCCATTTCTCTGTCAACTCTGCTGGGACATACTACACTAGTAAGTAAATAATAAGTTGAGAAAGAATATGAAATAATTCAGTCACGGCCTAATTTAAGGTACTGTCCCAGTATTTGCCTGAATTGAAGGAAAATCACAAGAGATCTGTCATGATACCTGGTCTCGAAGCTGAAATTTAAAAGCTGGACCTCCTAGATATGAACACACGCTACACCAAAATGTGGCCTGAGCCTTTGGGAACTGCTAAACATTTAGCAACAAAACATTAAATCTTAAAACAAGATCTTTTTTGTGCCTGTGTATATTTAAGTCTAAAATTTGTGTCCCATAAAACTATCCAACATAAAATTAACGACAGTCAGGGCATTACATTTACCACAAACTTAATTAGGTACTAAGTAAGTTTTTCAACACAGATTAAAACACAAGGTAACTAACAAGGACTTCTTCTTCTTCTGTGGCCCTCCGGTCCATATTCGGTCCATGGCCTCCTCAATTCTCCTCTTCCATTCGGTCCTAACCTCCGTTGCTCTGTTAGGTCCATCTGTCAGGCTTTGATTGAGGTTTCGAAACATCTTCCTTTTTACGGTGCAAGGTTGTTAACCTTGCGACCAACCCCCAACCTGGAGGACCAGGGTACCTGTCTTAGTCTGACCTCTCCCCCTCGACCAATCTGGCTAGGGAGGCCCTACCAGTAGCTATGCTACCGCCAGCATAGAACTGACAAAGACTATAAATAGTAAATTTAATTAATAATCACCTGGAACCACCTTTTTCACTTGTACATATTGGCAGTTAAAATGTTTTCAAATTTAAAATTCTAATTAAACTAAATATCTGTCCAAATTAAATTGCTGAAGTATGTAACTATCAGTATACACTGCTCTCTTACCCTTCTAGGGGCTGCTCCATTCTGCTTACTCCTATATATTCCCCATCTTCTTCGTCTTCTTCCACCGCAACAGCAGAGATACCATCCACAGACTCCTCAGTGCACCCTGGCACTGCTAGAGATGTCACAACCTCCTCAGCTTGTACCAATTCCAACTCATTGCCTGCTATCACCTCCTGTCCCATTACCACTTCTGTAATAATATCCATTGCACCTGCAGTTACCTTCTTCCCATGATATTGCTTCTTCTAGTTTGATGATCGGTTCACTGATTACTTAAGGAGTTCTAACAACTGCAGTGGCTAATTAGCACCATATAGAAAACGCAACTTTTCCAGATAAAATTGTCAGACAATTTACATCGAAAGAAAATGTGAAAAGGACATTGCAAAAACAGAAAAGATAATATGTAGGGCAGTCAAAAAATTTCTGGAATTGTGGTATAGCACTGTATTAGTAGGACATATGGCAACGCTTACCTAATCACCTTCGATCCTGCCATCGTTGGAAGGTTTCATTTGGAATCTTCCGGAGTTCGGCCATCGCATTCGATACCTTGCTGGTTGTGCAGCAATTCCTCGCCAAGAAAAGCATTCCCGTCATCACCCAATCACCATACTCTCCGGATCTCATTCCGAGTGACTTCTGGCTGTTCCCTACTCTGAAAATGGGACTCAAGGGGACGCGTTTCCCAACCACGGAGGACATCAAATCGAATAAGACGGCCGAACTCCGGTAGATTCCAAACGAAGCCTTCCGCCGGTGCTTCCGACAATGGCAGGATCGATGGAGCAAGTGTGTGCGCGCAAGGGGTCGTACTTTGACGGTGATTAGGTAAACGTTGCCATATGTCCTACCATTACAGTGCTATACCAGAATTCCGGGAACTTCTTGACTGCCCCTCGTATATGCCACAAAATGGAACACTAATCCTCTTCATGACACTGTAGTAAGTTATAAGTACTTCAGTACAAAATACTTAAGCTCTTTACAAGTATTCCTAGCATCACCTTTCCTTTGGGTTGATATTTTGTAATGTTTTGTGGATCATTGCTCACCTTACCAACTAGTACGGTAGTGTACAGAAGTAGCGATACTTAGTTTAAGAAAGATTATTATAAAAGAAATTAATGAATGCCAAAAAGCAATCTGCGTCGCCTACTATCACCAAGTCCTCTCAACGGCAACATACCTATAGCAAGAGATTATAATGGGAAAAACCAAAACAATTTATTCCAGTATTCTGTCGTTAATATCTATTTTATTTATATTCTTCACACTATATATGAGATTAAGAAATACTGCATAATTCAAAGAAAATATTACAAAAGGCTTTTATAGTTTACAAACATGTCCATTACCTGCAATAGCATCATTTGCAACAGTGTCATCATGAAACTGGGCCACGAGTGTGCAGGCCTCCTCTGGCAGCATTGACTCAGCATCCACTGACTGATCATCTAAGTCTGGCTGCTCTAACTTAATGCGCTTGCACAATAACTCGCTCACTTCTTGATCATCTGCCTCTATCAATCCATGAGACTTGTTACCAGTGACAAAGAACCTGCAACATATTCAGTTTTCTTACATGATTTTGTGTTTTACAACAAAACACTAACAGTTAATGATTTCTTACATGGTGATCACATCCTTTTATGTCACACACTGTTTCAAAATTGTTCACCGTCACAAAGTGAAGTTAAAACAAACAAATCTACCTTATCTCACACAAAGACAAAGTTTTATATTTCTATAATAAATATGAATTCAGAGACAGAAATATGTATATATGCTATACACATTCTTCATAATTCTGTTCTGGAATATGATCAACCTCACTCAACTTACTAATGTGGAAAGATAAGCTGGTCAGCACAGCATTGCGTCTCAACAAATGCCCAAAACATCAGAAGAAACACTACGAATTACTTTAAATACTTTAACGGTGTATGATCTGTACCATGCGGTTGGATGAAAACATTGTTGCGGTACACGTCCTAAAACTGTAATGTTGTTTGACTACTTTAATAATGGTACCTGCAAGTGTCTGTATATGTCTACACATCATGTTCCACGACGAAATGTCAATGTGATATATCACACTGAAACATTTAGAAATAGAGTGCACAAACTATATTCCAATATCAGACAGCATACTTCTATAATAAACTTGTAGTTTTATGGCAATGGTTATAATAATTTAATAATAACAGATAATCTATTAAACATTATCCCATTAGGTCAAAAATCCCTTAAAGGCATTACAATAGAAATGATTATAATTATTTACGCATAAGACAGACAATTACAAACATTCACCTATAAACATAACTTTTTAACACTGTTGAGACGTAAAACACATCACATATAAATTACACGTGCGTTGACTGTTTATATTTATTTTTACCTACAGGAGACTGAGAACAAAGAAATTACCGTTTTCTTGTATCAGGTGCCAAAGTGTACACCTTCTTTCCATTCTCGTCCTCCTTCAGAATAAGCACTGCCTGCTGATGTGCCATCATACCAACTCTGCAACAAAAATTTCAGTACTAAGAATTCAAAATGTTATTATGCCCACTGTGGAGCTGCAATATACATGCACATGCACACAAAGATACAAAACCCGACACAATGCCCCTCCATATATTGTCAACTTCGCACTCACAGGTGCACTGAACTGGAGATGGAAACAGAGGAGAATAACTTACATGCAGTAGCAAGTAAAATTTCAGAAACTGTCCTAAAACATTTATGGATTCACCATATTTTTGGTGTCTGGCAGGGCTAATGTACTCTTTCATACTGAATATCTTCTCTGCACGCTTTCTTTCAGAAAATAATGTACAGTGCACAAACATACTACATTCTGAATGCAGTAATAAGACTAGACACAGATTATGAAAGTACAGTATTTAGCACAGCATATTGTGGTGACATATGAAGCTTTCACCAAGACTGAAAGCAATGAAGTATTCTTGGGCAACCAGCCACATGAAAATAGGGCACAGTACTCACGTTAGAGGCAGACAGTATTCAAAACGTTGGGGACACACTCGGTTCTCAAACGGACAATCACCTGATAAGACTTCTGTGTACTAATGACTACTATGCCTTCGTATGAAATTCACCTCTTGCACAATGTCACCAAATATTCTGATCAAAACAGAAATAACTACTCAAGACCTCAAGCAACAACAAGAACAATAACTTTTGTTTCTGGACGCAACTTTTATGGCTGTACCACATGGAAACACATAGTTTTTACTGTCTTTGTTTATACACCATATTCTTTCACTATTACAAGCTTAAGCACTTTGGTTTACAAACGAACGTGCTCCCTGTGTTCAAACACGTATTTCCATAGACTTAAAGTATTTAGAGTCCTTTACACTTGAAATTCAATCTTGACACAGAAGTAACACATATTTGTATACATATACCAATAAACTTACCACCATATACTACCAATTCTATCATATTAATATTAGGTTATATACAGTATAGAATGTCCAACGTAGAAACTTACATGGCCTTGGATATTTTACATGCGGTCAGTTTCCATTAAATGTAATTGCAACGCAATTCCTGCAGAGTGCGACAAAATCTCGATTTGGCATGGAGTTGTTTTATACAATCAAGCTGAGTACTAGCATGTTAAGTAACGCATGAAGTGATCGTCTATCCACTTTGATCATAAATATAAGAAACGGGTCTTTGTATTATTAAGAAAAAAAACATAATATATACAGTAAAACCTTAAGTAGGACACTTGGGGTTCCACGAAAATGTGTCCAAGATAGAGGGAAAGAAAAAATCGGAATGTGGTCTAATGACAATATAATCTATTTACTTACATACACTAATTACTGTAGGCTTACTTGAATTAAGAATTAATGACAATAGTATTAATAATAATCTTTTGAAGCCCACTCCCATGCATTGCATATTACACCCCAACCTCAATAACATTTTCTAAAGTTAATTCCACCAATTTTCACTTCCCCATCTCAAAAAGAAAAATTCCATTTCTGTTAACACAGTCTGAACTCAAATGCAAGCACAGTACTGATGGAGTTAAAACTGTGTCTTCTGCAGTACTGTAGTCCAGTTAAGGGATCAGCAAAATAATAGTTAAACATTTGCAATGTATTCCAATGATGGGTTATATGTGCGTAAGATAATCCTTCAGAGAGGAGGCATTCATCAGTCAGAAATTCAAAATAACAAAATATGTAACTGAAAAGGTTTCCCTGAGAAACACTGAAGCTAAGTGCACGAACCTGTCCAACTTACAAAAAAAGTTCCAGGTTAAATGGGTGTCCAAGACATGTGGATGTGTAAAATTATAGGATATTCACCGGTTCCAATTAAAAGTGTCCAATATAACGGGGTGTCCAACTTGAGAGGTTTTGCTGTACAAAGTTTGATGTTGGGTGACACTTTCAGTTTTATTTTCTTTATTCAAACCTACCTTTAAACTGACAACTGAATAACGAGACTGGATCCGTTAAGTCATACTCAACAGGGTTCTTTATCTTGAAGTTGTGATCTTCAGCACTAATTTGACAGTCAAGTTTCGTTAGTAATAATAAGGTCAAATAACTTATATAAATATGAAGTTGCGTGACTAAAACAAAATACAGTACCATCCTGGCGATTCCGGTAAACTGAGGACAGAGAGCCCAAAATAAATATTTTTTGAGCGTACGTGCTTACCTGACAAATTGAAAGACGGCAACTGAATATAAGTATATATTGGCGTCAAAGAATGTCACTACTGCTCGTCCTCTATTACTCGAGTGTGATATGAATCTCAGCCATGGTTTCACTAACCACAAGTAAAACTAAATCTTTAATCATCTCCCTCATACCATTCACACATGGATAAATCAGATCCAGAATTCACTTACATGCATGGCAGATCAGAATGGGCTGACCTCAGCACAATGAAGTAGCGCTAGCTAGTCTCATTTGACTTGCAACTCCTCTCATAACTCCAGTGCCATAATCCTTGTGGATTTTAATTTTGCAAATTTTGTGGTTGCTCCGCAACAGCTTGCATTTGCCTCTACCAGTAAAGCCCAGTGAAATTCAAAACAATTCTTTTCTACAATGCACCATTAAATAATCTTCAGTTGTTTTAAACGAAAATCTTCATATCAAATCTAAAACTTCTTGACGATGGTGAAGAGTCAATTGAATAAAAATTTACTTGGATATTATCCATCGTCTAGTAATAAAACGTAAAAAACGTAAAACGACGTTTCGGAGATGGGGCTCTATCTCCGTCTTCAGGTTCCTACTCAGTTGGGCCCACTAGAAAGAGCTAATCCCTATGTCCGGACAAATTAAAAAAGTGAAAGTCCCAGAATAAAAAGGCATAACCACACCATCCATCCATTGGGACGTAAAAGAATAGAATGTAGAAAACAAAATTCATAAACACGAAAAAAGCCACTTCATTCATTCATTCAATTTCACTTTTTTAATTTGTCCGGAGATAGGGATTAGCTCTTTCTAGTGGGCCCAACTGAGTAGGAACCTGAAGACGGAGATAGAGCCCCATCTCCGAAACGTCGTTTTACGTTTTATTACTAGACGATGGATAATATCCAAGTAAATTTTTATTCAATTGAAAATCTTCATAATGTGGAAAATTGAATAACTTTTTTTTCCTTCAACATGCCAAGTATTCTAGACAATTCTATGCCTAATTTTAAAAATATAAAAAATAAATTATTTTCCTAAGTTTATATCTCCAAGAGGAACATTTATTTTCCACCAGTTTTTTCCAAGCTAAGCTGTTGTATAAGAATTTTGGATAGCCCTGCGCTTAATTTCCAAAATTGTGAGAAGTCAAAGTCATTTTTCTGAGCTTCTCTCTCCAAGAGGAACATTTGGGCCTCCTTCTCACATAGACTTTCTTCCCTGGACAAACAATAAAAAACAGCAGTTTATTTTCAAAAAGTTCCCTTACCCTTCAAAAGAAAGGGGAAGCCATTAGCTGTATATTTGCAAATGTGTGCATGCCTGTTTGTATCCATATGAGCACATTTGAAGGAACAGGCCATATGGCCTAAACCCTGAATAGTTCATGATGAGTACATTCTTTTACCGCCACGGTGGTCTAGCGGTTAGAACGCTGGCCTTGTAATCCTGGGGTCTCGGGTTCGATTCCCGGCGGTGCCTGAATTTATAACTTGTGTTGGGCAATGCCGTGGTCTAGGCAACACAGAGTTTTCCTCCGGGGGCTTCCCCGGTTTCTCTGTGGCCTCCCAACAATTACTCCATTCACACACAGAAGAAGGCAATGGCAAACCACTTCTGAATCATCTGCCAAGAACATATATGAACAGGTCCCAGTCCGAGAAAAGGATGGAAGGATCCTGTTCATATGGACCTGTCGTCAGACAGAACACTAAATAAATAATAAATACATTCTTTTGTAGTTTCTTGTAAAGGTAAGAACTTTTTTGGTAAAGTCCTGACAGTACTGTTTGTTATTTTCACAGAAAACCTTTTATATGGAAATCACAGAAATTTTATGGACATTTTGTATTTAAACATCTAGGACTTTTACAAATAAGTGTACTACTACATACCTAGTATATAATGTTTTATTATATATAACTTGTCACTACAGCCTGTTAAGCTTACAGGTTACTGACATAAATACAACAGCATACCAAGAAAAAATTAATAAGGCTTATGTATGCATAACATCTGTTGTTTACCAGTTTCAATAACTAACTAACTATATATATATAGAGTTAATTAGAGCAGAAACATATTTATTACAAATGGGATAATATAAATATTGATAAGAAGTACAACCATTTAAACACTACATGATGTAGATCAGTGGTCCCCAACGTGGTGCCCGCTGGCGCCGGCCAAGGCTTTTTTTTTGGGTGCCCGCGTTGTTACGGAAGGAGGTTATACTGAATAATGAAGGCTGTTCAACCATGAACATTACAAAATCAAAGCACGGACTTACTGACGCCCATCTTGATGATTGTTTGCGAGCAGCAACATCATCCTACACTCCCAAATTTGAAAAACTGGTCGATGAAATGCAGCGCCAAACATCACACTAATTTCCCACTTGAGTAATAATAATTGTACTTATAAAACTACGTATTTTTGTTTGCATGGTTTCTTGTATCATTAAACGTGTTGTTTTGTGTATTATTTGGTGTCCATATCTTATTTGTCCAAAATTAGGCTTTGTTAATTGATTGGTGCCTGCCACAAACTCATAAACTCTCAAATGTGCCCGTAGGTACAGAAAGGTTGGGGACCACTGATGTAGATAGCAGGAGAGGGACCAATGACTTTTTTACTTAAAAATTAAAACTCCCTCTAGTTGGGTCTTATGATTTACGAAATAACTTCTTGTACTTGTCTCTTCGGTTTCAGTCTTAGAACATTCTTCATACATATTAAAGCATGTCTCCATTGATGGTAAACATTTGTCTCTCAGAATGAGAAGAGACTACCTTCTCTCTTTCATATTTATAAAAATGGAGAAAAATGGGGGAAAACAAAATTGGGTAATAGTCAAAATCACACTCCCAACTGCTGTGCAAATCTGATATGTGGTTGAACATTTTATAGTCTTAAAAAGTCCAAAGCATTTTAATGAATTATTTTCATTGGTTCATAAAATGTGTACACAGCAGAACATCACTGAAACACTGATTTTTCCAAAACTAGGACAGTCACTATTAATCTTTTGAACAAGAATAATGTTCCATCTTCGTACAAACTGATGGCATTGTGGAAGTGAAATACAAATGAACAAAGAATGTGCTATACAGTTATTCTCACCTCACAATCAAGGAAATTAATATAAATTTAATGAACTTTCAGATAAAATTTACAAATACTATATCAACTTAACCTAGACATTCTTCTATGAATGAAGTGAGGGGATGCGACTGAATCAGAAACATAACGGAATTTTAGATATGGAAATGGGGAGGCCAGATTCCAGTCAAAATATTTGTCACAGTGAACGTACATTGTATCAACATTAATTTATGAGGGAGCCTGGTCAAAATATTAAAAATACTCAATAAATAGTATTTTTCTGACATGATGCAATATTCCTCAAAATTTTCAATGGTGCAATGAAATACCACGTGTGTGCAAATATAAGCTGCATTATTTTAATAAATTTGCATCCCTTAAAAGCAAGGTGCACCTTATAATCAAAATATTTTTTATTGGCGACAAACAAGGTCTGCATCTCCGTTGATTAGACACAGCTTCTGTGTTCATTGGACATATTTCACTTCTTGCAACAGAAGCACAATTGCCACTAAGCACAACTTTTAACCAACGATAGAGAGGGGCATTATGTGCAGTGTTATCGTCACAAAATCAGAACAACTGAAGTCTTTGTAAGGAACAAAGCATTTACGCCTGACAATTATGTGAGGAAGAATTAATTTTCTTCCTAAAATTCAATTTCAATATATTTATGCACGCAGTTCTTATTTGCACAAATGTTAAGCTACATATTCATATCAAATATGTTATATACCTACGTTAATATAAGTTCAGGAGCACTCAGATATTTGAAGCTATTTTCCACAAATTTTATTTGGCTTATTCAGTGACACATTACATCAGCTGCATAGACGTTATAGCACAAAATGAGTGACTATAAGCAAGGAAGCTTGAAGGGACTGAGGAAAGACATGAAAATCTGTCAGGATAGGTAGTCTCCAAGCTCAAGATTTAATACTGATACAAAGATGAAGCATGATGCTCAGTAAAGGACATTCATGAAAGATTTGAGGTTTTCTCAGCGGTGAGTATGAAGATTTCTGTCTTCTGGGTTGTTGCGCTGTGTAGTCTGGTCGATGTTAACCAACGTTTCAGAGGTCATACTGCCTCCTTCATCAGGGCGATGAATGACGGAGGCAGTATGACCTCTGAAACGTTGGTTAGCATCGACCAGATTACACAGCGCAACCCAGAAGATGGAAATCTTGACATTCACGAACATAAAAGCTTGAAAGGTTTCTCTGAAAAATATGATGAGCTTCTTAAACTTGCAAAATTGTTATTCTCCCCATCAGTATTTGAAAAATAGGTTTTCTTAGTATAAAACAATACAGTGCACTCGTGTAAACCTGAACCCTTGTGTCTGGTGAGGTTCTGCTGTATTTCTTGAATGTTTAGAATTTATAAAGAAGTTGCTATATTTTTGGTACTTTCACTGGAGCACTAATGTCAGAATGCAAGTACTTCGGATATGAAAGCACTTCAGTTGGGAATGTGCCACTACAAACGAACATTCTGCTAATAAATTTGTTACATCAGGAAGTAAACAAGTTAATCAAACCATACATGTTGAATTGTATTATATCATACATCTATAACATCTGTGAATGTCACCATCAGAAATAAATGAACATAAATAAGTTAAGTAAGATTTGAGGTTTATACAGCGGTGAGTTTGAAGATTTCTGTCTTCTGGGTTGTTGCGCTGTGTAGTCTGGTCGATGTTAACCAACGTTTCAGAGGTCATACTGCTTCCGTCATCAGGGCGATGACGGAGGCAACAACCCAGAAGACAGAAATCTTCATAAATAAGTTAATTCGATAAGATACGTATGCTTGTGTATCACAGAAAATTACGCTGAATTTTATGTTAACTGACTTAAAAACTTGCATCATATGTATACAAACACTTAACTGAAGCCATAATATGGTGTTTATTAAGTAGATCGAGTCATGGAATTGTGTTCCGTAAATGTCCACCATACATAAATGATCTAGTGCATGTTTATGGCAAATGAAGTGGCGGCTTTTATTCATCAGCTGCTTATAGCTTCAAGTTTAATGCAGTTCTTAATAAATTACCCTCTTATGCATGTGTGAGAGAAATGTAAGGAGTACGATGTACATACAGATTCAAGGCAATTTTTTTAAGTGTTGTTACATGCTCCTACAGTCGGTCATAAAATTATGATTACGGATCATGAAACCTGCCCTCCATTAACAGATGAGTCTGAAACCTGTGGTTACTGTAGTCAGAAGTACAAAGCTTACACCTAAGCTGTAGCTGCTCTCTTTACTGGGAAAGTAAAATCTATATAATGGAAAGTGAAGTGTAAAATTTATCAGATATTACAGAACTGCAGCTGTGAAATCTAACAACAAAGCACAAAAATATTTTACCAATATTTTCTGTGAAATATACCTTTGATACTAAGAGCATATGTTTGTCTATTGGGATTCTATCACTTCAAAATTCTGTGTACGATCATGTGTCGTGTCGGAATACCTAAAGTTAATTTTATGCTGCATAACAAAAAAAAAAATTGACCAATACAGGATAGCTTTACAGTTTCAACATTACCATTACGTATTTACCTACAACCACCCTTTCATTCTACTTTACTCCTCTATGACACATACTGGACACAGGAAAATATGCATTAAAGAAAGGACTCTTACATCGTAATATATCCTAACCATTCCCTACAGATTGTCTAAAAATTCAAATTTTGGTGTGGCATCCACTGTATGCTTAAATTATTAATATCCATTCAAATGACTCACAAGAACCAATACAACTGAATACATATCTCATTCCTTCCCTTCGCAAGATGCGGTCAGTCCGTAGACAACGTATTATGTAACGTCATCACTGACAGACTTGCCAACATACACAAGTGCCATCTAATTCAGTGCATTGAATTCAAATAAAACATGAACGCTATAAACACCAGCTACTTCAGCTTCACTCCCGTTAATCATTCAAGAACCACGGATTGTCGCTGTTGTTATTGGCAGCGGAACTATCGCAATGCTGAGATGCCGAGTCACTGTCACGCACTTCATCCATGTGTACATCCTCAAACTCCGCTCCAAACACGATGTTGTTTCCTTCATCTAATGTGCGGGCCACGTCTGATCCACGGCTTAGAGGGACTAACTTTGAACTGAAGCTGATTCCTTCTGAAAATGAGTACTCCTTTGTCGTGTTCCTACTGGAAAAAGATACTTCACCTGCAGCAGACAAAGGTGTGTGGCCAGAGAAGTTGGCTTCATATGGATTTGCATCACATGCCAGTAACAACTGCACCAGGTCACAGTCATTAGCTTCTACAGCATGGAAGAGAGGAGTTCGCCCACTCTTGGCATCCTTCAACAAAGTCACGTGGTGATGAATTTCATTACAGTCAAGCAACACCCTCCTTTTATTTCCAACATAAAAGATTCCTGATCAATGTCAATAAATAACCTTGATTATCCACAGGTAAATTAAAGTAAAGTTTGTCCCACTATACGCCATGTAGGCGTTTGGGGGGAGATGAGGTATAGCTCCTACTAATTCTTGACTTCGGCACTAGATGGGGCGAGTGGTCGGCATCACGCCCCGGCCGGCATTATCCCCTCGGGAAAAGACCCCGGTACCCATTGTAGAGGAGGCTGGGTGGGCCCCAGAGCCGGTCTGGACGCAGAGGCTAGAGGAAAAATCCTCTGCCCCTGTCGGGGATCGAACCCCGACCGTCCAGCCCATAGCTAGTCACTATACCGACTGAGCTATCCCGGCTCATGATTATCTACAGGCAATACATGAAAAACATGAACATAAAAACACAATTAAAATACGGTATTCTCCAGATTATCCGTTTGCGGATTACACGACTTTTTATTTCACATATAAGTGTGTGTGGACTAGGCTTTTGACCTCTTTCTGTGCCATACTGTTCACTTCAGAAGGGAGGGGGAGGGGAAATAGTTTTGGGAGGGTGTACAGAAGTCTTCCAGCGGTAATGATGATGATGAAGAGAGGGGATATGCTACATATGCTTGGTACTAGAAAGGGTTACCAACAAGGACCCTTGCATTTTAAATATGTTAAGTGTGCTCCAGGCACAGTCTAAAGAATGCCATGTGGTCATATGAAATGGAAATATGCCCAGAAATCACAAACTGAAACTTGCAAAGTGAAAAAGCTACGATTGGTCAAGTATACCAAACAAAACTGCGTTCTGTCCATCATTACAACCAGAAATAAGCATGGGTAGATCAGTCTACATGCACTCTCCCCCACCCAGAAGTTTCACTTTTCTGAAAGAGGGGATTACGACAGGACAGGAGTCATCAAAGCAGATGCTGGTGATTTATTTTCATAGCCCAGAAGTTTTAAATAAGGAACACATCGCTCAGAGGTCCTCACTTGGATAGGGTACAACATTTTCAACTGTAACAGGAACAAGTCCCCGGGGGAGCATGGCATTTCCCATCTCTCTTACAAGGAGGCACAGAGGTCATCAATGGTCTGGTAATGGAAATATTTAGAGCCTGTATTATGTTTCATTATCCTAGAGGTTAGACCCAAGGCATGTTCAGGTAACACCTTTCAGCCCCATCAGACAACCTTCATTTTGAAAACACTGGATTGATATTGAGGTGAAATCTCGGTAACAATCTAACAGTTTATCGGGTTTGGGTGACGTCCAAATACAGATCTCGGACTCTCCATTTCTCTCTCACCTTTAAGTTCACTTCTGCTCCCCTGCTGATAAGACACTTCGTCTCCTCCACTTTGCCATTCAATACAGATAAGTGCATTGGACTATACCCTGCAATCAAATAGTGAATAGAACTTTCAAAACCAATTTAAACACAAAAAGTCTTGCAACATTCTCCACGAAGCATCAAAAAGGAAAAAAATTACATCACTAATTCATGGTCAATAACTGTGAAAGTTCTCTGATCTTTTCCAATTTTCACCAAAGACCGAAGTTTTAATTTAGCATAACAGTGTGAAGAACATCAGGATTCAAACAATTTTTATCTTGGTACAGTACATTTTAATGGTCAAAAAGAACAGTGAGAAGAAAAGATATTTCTTTGTTCCTTACAGGATTAATATGAAAATTTGTACAAATTTCTTTACATGGAAAGTTCATCGCGATTCATCGCCCTGATGAAGGAGGCAATATGACCTCTGAAACGTTGGTAAACATCTACCAGACTACACAGCGCAACAACACAGAAGACAGAAATCTTCATCGCCCTGATGACGGAGGCAGTATGACCTCTGAAACGTTGGTAAACATCGACCAGACTACACAGCGCAACAACCCAGAAGACAGAAATCTTCATACTCATCGCCCTGATGACGGAGGCAGTATGACCTCTGAAACGTTGGTAAACATCGACCAGACTACAAAGCGCAACAACCCAGAAGACAGAAATCTTCATACTCTGATGACGGAGGCAGTATGACCTCTGAAACATTGGTAAACATCGACCAGACTACACAGCACAACAACCCAGAAGACAGAAATCTTCATACTCTGATGACGGAGGCAGTATGACCTCTGAAACGTTGGTAAACATCGACCAGACTACACAGCGCAACAACCCAGAAGACAGAAGTCTTCATACTCTGATGACGGAGGCAGTATGACCTCTGAAACGTTCGTTAACATCGACCAGACTACACAGCGCAACAACCCAGAAGACAGAAATATTCATACTCTGATGACGGAGGCAGTATGACCTCTGAAACGTTGGTTAACATCTACCAGACTACACAGCGCAACAACCCAGAAGACAGAAATCTTCATACTCATCGCCCTGATGATGGAGGCAGTATGACCTCTGAAACGTTCATTAACCTCTACCAGACTACAGAGCGCAACAACCCAGAAGACAGAAGTCTTCATACTCATCGTTCTGATGATGGAGGCAGTATGACCTCTGAAACGTTGGTTAACATCGACCAGACTACACAGCGCAACAACCCAGAAGACAGAAATATTCATACTCTGATGACGGAGGCAGTATGACCTCTGAAACGTTGGTAAACATCGACCAGACTACACAGCGCAACAACCCAGAAGACAGAAATCTTCATACTCATCGCCCTGATGACGGAGGCAGTATGACCTCTGAAACGTTGGTAAACATCGACCAGACTACACAGCGCAACAACCCAGAAGACAGAAATCTTCATACTCATCGCCCTGATGATGGAGGCAGTATGACCTCTGAAACGTTGGTTAACATCGACCAGACTACACAGCGCAACAACCCAGAAGACAGAAATCTTCATACTCATCGCCCTGATGACGGAGGCAGTATGACCTCTGAAACGTTGGTAAACATCGACCAGACTACACAGCGCAACAACCCAGAAGACAGAAATCTTCATACTCATCGCCCTGATGATGGAGGCAGTATGACCTCTGAAACGTTGGTTAACATCGACCAGACTACACAGCGCAACAACCCAGAAGACAGAAATCTTCTACTTCTCTTTCAACGTAAAGTTTGGGAATTACTTGATTTCTAATTCTCACGAAAGAGCAGGGACAGGATATATGATAAAAAATAGCCAAGAGGAATAAGTATAAAAGATAAATTAATAGAAACACGGAGAAAATTACGTAGCGAGAAACCAAACTTTATCATCTACAGTAACATACAAAGAGTTGCGCAGAACACAAAACGTGCACATGTAAAACAAAGAATGGATACAACAAATGTGCACAAAAACCTCAGCAGGAAGTGTCTGCTTTAAGTACCTAGTTGTGGGCGACAGAATATTAAAACAAATGTCGGAGAAACAGTTTCCGAAGATTTTCGGCAAATTGAACTGGCACGATTTTTGTGATCCGCGACACAAAACCTGATTCCATTCCACAATCTTCTCAATGTGAGGGTACAGAATCAGAGCAAGGTAAATTCTAAGGAACAACAAGAAAGAAAGAAAGAAAGAAAGAAAGAAGTAAAGAACTACCTTCCACACTACTTGATCCAAATAATAGACACACCCAAAAATCAGCAACGCACTTACCTTCATCATTGAAGTCATTGAGGGGTAAAGACTTTGTATTATTGGTATTCAGAATTACTTTCACGCATTCTAAATTTCCATGCAACACTGCTAAATGAAGAGCAGTGTTGCCATTATTATCTTTTACAGACGGTTGTGCACCAAAATACAGCAACATCTGGGAGATTTCGGCATTACCATTCAGGACCGCTAGCTGGAGCGGAGTCTGCGCAAAGAAGAAACAAAGGCAACGATTTGAGACATATTGACACAATATTTTATATTATTATTAATATTTATTACTTTTCTTCTTTCTCGCACCATCTCACTGTTTAAAGTCCACTGTCCTCATACGTCATAAGCGATTCAACAATTCTAAAAAAATCCTGGCTTCGGCACGAGGTTTCTCCATAGGCCAGACTCTAAACTTGAGGGAAGTATCAGATTCCATCAATATTTGGTCAACAACTCTTTATGGACGGGCACCCACAAAACAAAAAGACTCTCATATGAGAAAATCTTATCCTAATATTTGGGAAAACTAAACGTACAATAAGATAGTATAATTGCGTCATATTGTGAATCAAATATTAAATTAATTATTCGGTTTTTGTCCGTCTAATCACAATTATATTTAAAATTTTACAAATAAGATAATTAAAATATAATTTTATGTTCCACATCGAATAATCGATTTACATTTGTAACATTTTTTTCAACATGTTTCGGTTTCATCGAACCATCTTCAGGTGTAAAATTATATCAACAAACTTAAAACTCAATTACAATCTCTGTTGTGTAGCTTTTTGGTGATATTTTCTGGTGATGTTCATATCACGATTATTTTCATATATCCGACCAGGCATGGTTCAATACTGATCAATTTTACACCTGAAGATGGTTCGATGAAACCGAAACATGTTGTAAAAATGTTCCAAATGTAAATCGATTATTCGATGTGGAACATAAAATTATATTTTAATTATCTTATTTGTAAATTTTAAATATAATTGTGATTAGACGGACAAAAACCGAATAATTAATTTAAACGTACAATTAAAAACAGCATACATTGTCCATCTTTCCAAAAAAAAAAACTGCCATATTTACCAACGTAATTCTCGCATATACTTGCGATCGAAAACTGGAGTGTACTATCCTGTCACACGCCGTTTTAAATCGACGATCTTCGTATCTTTCATGTAGGCGTCAACTCCCGTCCACCTTTTACCGTCCATTGCGTGTTTAGTTAGTAAGCAATGCCCTCGAACCGCTTGCTAAATGACACAAGGAGATGTGAAAGTGTCGTTAACCATTCAGGAAAGACTCCCAAATGAATTTTCATCTCCTTAAGGAATCTATTTGTGTCATCCCCCTAAATGCCGGCGAAATCTATCCCACACAGACAGACGCTGAAGCAGTGTGCCAGGTAGTTGACCAAATTCTCAGACCACAGTCTCATCCGTCCAAGCCTTGTACACGCACGTGCTAACCCCAGCTCACTTTAAATTGTGATGAGCTGTTTCTATCTGAACTTACGGGCCAGCCTGACATCAATAAATCTCAACTACGAGTGCATAATCGACATACGAATGGAGTATCGTGAATCGTTTCCAGACTAAAAAGAAATGATTGCAATATTCCAGATTTGTTCCTCTTAATTACAGTGTAAAATCGGGGCGAGGGCGAGAATTACGCTAGTAAATACTGTATATATTGATCCACATTTGTATTCATATATGGTTTTTCCTCCCCAATCTCCATGCTTTCAGCATGTACATACCTAAGAAATGATCACTTCAAAAATGTCTTTATCACGGGTCCAACCAAGTAACATTATTATTTCAGGACAAAATATCGAAAACCTATCTGAACTACCTATTAATTAAATAGTTCTATAAACACATGATCAAATAATCTTTACATTCGTTCATCTTAAAGTTAATCCCCACATCACCAAATCTTTACTCTGTCAAAATTCTGCCTTTCAAAAATTAATTCTCAGATCCCTGACATTCACGTGGTCTCCGAACTCTTAGATCCCAATAGACACGTGCTCATGCGCACACATCTACTTACGAAAAGCACAGGATCTGCAAGATTTCAGATAACACACACCCAAACCTTCAAAGAATTTATTCAAAACACATAGAAGAAGTCACACATACCTCTTTATCATAGTTGTATATATCCAGTTTGGATTTACGAGCACAGAGAACCACACACTGTCGTTTTACTAAGGTTATGTTTTCATTTATCACAGCTTTATGCAGAGGGCTGTAACATAACAAAATTCACATTACAACAGGCTTTTGAAAAGTAATCTTAATAATAATCCGTGGCGTAACAGCTCCAGAGAGCCACAGCCGACTAGCTTGACTGCTGGCCTCACGTTCACATGCCTACGCACAGGTGAACGATCATAGTGACGTATGGTCAGCACGACGAACCAACCAGCCATTGCAAATTTTCACGACCGGATCCCCAATTTTTTCACGATGTTGGGTTGGCAACGGTCCCATACACAAAAACTAAGGCAGCTGAATGATACTGTACGCCAACCTGTGGCTTCATTTTGTTAGGTTAACTTTGTTTGCAGGGACCAGAAATATATACTACACTTTAAGCAAACATCAATAAAAAATCTACAAATACTCACATATTTCCATTCTCGTCCGGAATGCTACAACGCACCCAGTCTTCATAAGCTCGATGCATAAGTCCTTTGGTTATCTTTGCTGAAGTCTGTTGCGTGTTTGTATTTATGGGTATAGTGAACAAATCTGAGCATGGAAAGAACACCATGGGGGCACTTCCTTTTCCATTATCAACAACTCCCCTCCTCAAAATCTGTTTTGGTTTTGACTTTCTTGTCTGTAAAGCTATATTATGCTGAACTATAATGTCGTACACAGACTTTGCATCTTTTTCAGTGTTGACAACTTGAGGGCATTTCACTCGTTTATTTGAACCTTCAAGATTAATTATTCCACTTACAGAAATATTTGTATTTCCAAGAGACAAAGGATCACGTAATGTTTCTGCTTTATAATTTTCAACAACTGAACGTGAATTTAAATCAATTACATTTATCTTTTTATGTCGTGAAGATTTCTTAAATTCCACATTTGGCACATCGATCCCGGAGTCAACTGACACTGTATCTGAAGACATCTGTTTGGAACACGTACTGGAAGGGAAAGAACCATCCGAGTCAGTCTGGGACTTCAACATAACGTCCAACCTAACTCTTTTTTTGACTGGTTCATCTGATACGGTCACATTATTCAGCGAAACATTCTTTTCGGTACCTCTATCACCAAGTTCACTTGTCCGTGCCACAAATTTCTTACCACTGTGTGATAACGTCATTTTTGGAAGTGTGCCCGAATTCAACAAAAACCCTGATGGCTTCTGCATCACAGGCGTTACTTTTGAACTGACCATTTTGTCTGGTTCCTCTGAAAGAAAGACAAGACTGATAAAGACATAATTACACTACAGTTTCTGCAACACTACACTACGAACAAACAGTCTGAAAAACTTATGAAAAACAATTAGTCAAAATGTCGATATCTGCCTTCTTCCCGGTTGTGATGCTGAATAGTTAACAATGTTTTTGAGGAATGTATCTCCTCCATATTCAGAGTTGTGATGCCCTGTAATATTGTAGGTGATCCAGAACATTTCTGAGAACATACCATCTCCATCGTCTGCATTAGGCAAAGAAATTCCTCCGACACACTGGTAATAATCTTCAAGACTACCCAAATTAGTAGGAAAGTGTATCGATTATTGTGCTTTGGAAAGTATTCAATAAACAATAATAGAATTTGAACTTTTAATCGCACATTACAGCAAGTCTTGATCACATCCTCCATACTTCAAATTGAGCTAAATCTAGCCTTTTGTTTTCCAAGTGCAGTTATCAGGAAATTTAAATATGCCACTAGAAAATATAAAAGAATTCAAATAAAAATAGTATTGATGATAATTCACCACTCCGAGTTGCTTGTGACTGAGAGAAAACCTCCCGAGAACCTATCATCTAGCCTCTGCATCAGAGAGTCATTAACCCTTTGAAGCCGAAGCTCGTCTGAATATTATTTATGAATTCAGTCCGTACCGCGAAGAAAACACTACACCTCACCATTACGAAAATCAGCTGGTTAACCCTTTGAAGCCGAAGCTCGTCTTCATAATATTTACGAATCCAGACCGTACCGCGAAGAAAACACTTCACTTAACCATTAGAAGTCGAATCAGGCGGTACCACATAAGATTTAACAAACGAACATCCCGGTCAAAGCCTTAAACACCACATAGGAGGACAGACTCGGTGCCTGGTTTAACGCAATAGGATGGATTTCTTGAAGCATTCCCTAACTTCATGCTATCCCCCAGGGTTAAGGCAGCCACAGTATAAAGCTAACTACACACCTCAATGTCTGTATCCATATATACAATCCTACACGCATCACCTTGGCACTGCACTCAAGGATCTATAATTTTTTCTCGTCTGCTAGTGACAACTGTTTAATGATGCAATCTCTAGTCTTATGAAATCAAGCACATATTTTCCTCATTACTTCCCACATACATGCCTCAGCAAACATACCCTTCGCTTCAAGCAAGTTCAAAATACAACACGTAGTGAGTAGTATACTTTTCACTCACGTTTCTATCTGCTTGTGTCTACTGACCTTTGGTCTAGAGGACAAAACCGAGGTTTGAGATGCCTCAATCAGACCATACTCTTGTTCTATTCAAACAAAAAATTGTTGTAATGTAGAACTGATTACGTCCCGATGCAAAAACAAGGAGTCGTTAAGCTCTGACACGACGCTTTTGTGATTCCTAATAGGAATGTTTCGAATCTGGGCTCGAAAACCAATTACCTTGACTAAGCACCTTTAAATAATCTGGTCACTCAACATCAGTAAATAATTTCTAAAATCCTTACTGATGAAGTGAAATGTTCTTTACGAGAAATATTTCACACTGATCGCGTATTTATGGTACTCATTATCCCTGAATTGTAATAACCTCAAATCAAAACAGTGTAGGGGAGCCAAAGTCCTTCCCTAATATACAAGAAACATACACGACAAAGCGCGCGTACATACCTCTGTGTTGGCTTACTAGCTGGTCGTCAGTACTAGATACCACGAATAGTTCCTACGCCGCCTAGATAACTCAGCCTTCACCACAGTCCAAGGGAAAGCCCCTCTAGAGAATCAACATTCGAGGTTACGATTACACTGATCACGTCCGGAACATGATGCATGCCTCCCACAAAATGACGCCGTGAATCGTGCTCAGAACTGTCAACAGATTCTACGCAGGATAAAGTCATATTTCGAACCAGAACTCTCTCTTCGCGTGTTCAAAACGGCGTGAAAATGCATTCCTTGAAGCACACAATTTTTCAAATAAGTGACTATGTATAACTGATTGGCCTTCATATTTATTTACTGAGTCATCTATTGTAAACATATCTCAAACTGCACAGTGAAAAAAATTGATATTTTTCTTTGTACCTGGAGAGGCAGGGTCGACCTACAAACCTCGATTTGTGTGGTCAGGAGTTCTTTGCGATGGGACTAACTGTACGGGTTTCCCCCAGAGACAAGTGCCTCACACAGGGGTGTTGATTACGCAGAAAGATATGTTACGATACACACGTGTACAAGTAGTTTTATCTGTGTGATGATAAAAGCTACGTAATGCCGTGGTGACCTAACTTTGATAATAACGCGCACATACCTACAAAAAAAACAAACAGTACCAACGAAACAGCGGAAAATGTGTGAGAAATGAGAAGATCAACATTCTACCTCTGATTTTGGGAGCCATCTGATCATCTACTCCACTGGTTCTCAAACTTTTTCCTTCATATTTCATCACCCACGTCCCAGCTAATGAGTACAAAGCCACTGCTCCATCTTATTTACCAGTTCCACAAAATTGGGATCAATTTGAGACACAGCACACCTCACATCGCATTCGTGGTTCAACAAACAGTTTCGTTTTGTGCTCTTTGTGAAGGCAAGAGTGGGAAAATCCTATTTCACACACGTAGGTACTTGGAAACTGCAATAATTGCATCACGGCCTCCCCAACTACCACAGGATATTCATCGTGAATTGTTAAACAGAAAGACTCTATCGGTACACAATGATTCATCGCTTTCTTCAGAGTACTTCTCCAACACTTTAACGGTAAATTTTAATGTATATTCCGAGATGTGTTCGTTACCCAACGAAAACCAACTTTTACCCCTTATTGTGTAATTTACCCGTGTTCGGGAAGCACTGATCTACTACTAAACTATCCTCCTTTGTCTTCCATTGCACGTCGCATAGCAATTTACATTGTTGCCAAACTGAATGACATACGGAGTAAGATCTGGCAACTCAGCTTTCCACCATTTATTACCACAGCGAGGCACAAGGGTGGAGCACAGATTCTCTACGCTGAGTAAACGAACGCATTCCCACTAGGGTTATATATTTATACCACTGGTCACAATTATTAAACGTGTTGCATAATGTTGACTTACAATATTACATACGTAATTTAGAGGCGCGTTTATGATACAATTTCGTACTGTTTCATATGCCTGGTTACTGTAAGTAAACTGAAGAAGAATAAGAAGAAGAAAGTTTCAACAAACGCTACACATGAGATGGTAAAGTTGCGTCATATTGTGATATAATAAATATATATTATTTAAATCTTGTCCGTCTAATCACAATAAATTTTTATTAAATATTAAAATATTACAATAATTAACATTTAAAATTTAAAATATTAAATGATGTTCTTTATCGTACATTATTTCGATAAAGAACATCATTTAATATTTTAAATTTTTTAAATGTTAATTATTGTAATATTTTAATATTTAATAAGAATTTATTATGATTAGACGGACAAGATTTAAATAATATAAACGCTACACATTTTCGAAGATTTGCTGTCATACAGTACTTTAGCGCCATATATTGAATGGTACGAACTTCGCTCCCACCTCAAAAATTCGCGCGTCAGACTGATTTAAAAAAAAAACAGTACGAAGTCGCGTTGGTTTCCAGTGGCACAATGTTCATACAAACTTTAGTAAAACTCAATTACGTGCGCCTAAAAAGGCCATGACTTTTTCCAATAGCGCTGTGCAGTGTTACATTATTTACTTACGGCGAGTAGTAATTCAAACTCAGTTTTGTCCATATCACGTGTTCCTTCACAAGCAGCAGAGCATGTACAGAGTTATATAACATCACCCATCCTATACCCAACAAGCACTACCAAAAGGTTACCACAAGAACTGCAGTTACAACTTATAAACATAATTCTAGATACAGTCTTTCCTTACTCTAAAATACGTCCAACTTAAAACCCAAAACAAAATTACTTCGACGGAAGATAAAGTTTAGAGGCTTGCTGTAAAAGAATGCAATGTTACTCATGTACACGGTCCCCCAAAAAGATGTACACACATTATAATACGGAATATTAATTATGCGTGACTTCATATTTTTGAAGCACGTACAGGATGAGCACAAAACAACTTTACATTTTCAAAACATCACACAAACCAACTGAAGCATATTCATAACTTCACAGCCACACCAGTCGATAGAAAAACTCTCAAAATTTATTTTTCAAAAGATCTGGGAGACTTGTTGCTTACCTCCGCTAGATTACACTACTTTTCAAAATGGCTACCCTATAATAGCGGAAATTATATGCTCGCAACCGTCTCCAAAATCCTGCGTAAGAGCTAACTTATGAGACCGTGTAAACTTCTTTTGGTTGAGGCTCAGAAACCAGAAATTTTGGCCGTACGATGCAAATTCTACCGTGGACTGAAAAAAGTAGTTTCATTTTAACATGAACACTAAAGTGAGCCCAACTGGCAACTGGAAGAGGATTCGAACGACTTCATCTTCCAACATGGGGGGGGGGGGGGGCACCTCACTTCCACGTGGCTTTTCGGAACCCCCTTACCTTCTCCGTAAGCAGATCGGCCGTGTGTGAGCCAATGACGTCGTGTGGTGCATATGGCCGCCGAGATCGCCAGACTTAACTCCGTGCGATATTTTTCTTACGTGGTTACATAAAAGACAAAATGTCAGTCCGAAACTGCCGTAATCATTGCCATAGATTCTTCCATCACTAGGGACACTAACTAAGCCTATTTGAGGTGTGTACAAAACTTTGAGAGTTTGGTCTGTGCTGACAATTCTATGTGCCTTTTTTGAAAAGAAAAGAAAAATCTTATGAAGGTAAACAATAACCGAAACAGAATACAGGTATCCCTCGATTTACGCCGGGGATGCGTTCCTGGACGAACCGGCGTAAATTGAAACCCTTTTTATAACGTAAATCAATTTGGAAGTCAATGACGTGTGTTCCCAGAACTCAAACATTGACGAGTAATATAATGGCATTACATTTAAAGTTCTGAAATAATATAAATAAAACAAAGGGAATTTAAAAAAATATATTTTATACACTTACAATCGGCAATTCGTTGGTACCAGCGATTGACTGCGATTATTTCATGTGATTGATGTGTACAGTCATCTCTGCTGTTATGCGATAGTTGCATTCATGTAAGACGCCGACCTATAGAAAATCGCGTAGTAAAAATAACCCCGGGACCTCCGCAGAGATTAAATTAGTCCTTTGAAAGTTTAAAGCGAAAGGAATGAAATTGCATAGGAGCAAACTCGCATATGCAAAAAGTTTGCATTTCACAAAGAACTTTTACCGATTCATCGATCTCATTGGAGCAAATTCGCTTTAACGAAACATACGTAATTGCAGAGATGACTGTATTTATAATTTTTATTTAAAATCAGCGATGTAAGAATTACGATTTATTATAAGAATCAGTACGATAAACATTGTAAAACGTTATAAATAATATTTTTTTTCCACTTTTTGACTTTCTGGTTTCAAAATCGGCGCAAATCGAGGGTTACCTGTAATTCACTCTTACCTTCAAGAAATTTGATCGAAAATGAACGTCTCTTCCTGACATCGGGGATATTTCAACTTCCGCATTTGTCGTCAATAACCCCGTTCCCTCACAATTTCTACTACCCTTATCACCGTAAACAAAGCGTTTAAACAATTTCGTGATGGATCTGACACACTGGACAGTTACTTTGGGTAAGAAGTAACATTTTGTAAAACTTGGTCTTATCCTTTCCTAATTATTCTTTATTTAGAATCAAGATCGGATTAGCATCTTAGCCAACTATCTCTTCCTTTATCTAAAACGGTATTAGCTCTGTATGATCAGAAGATTTCACGGCGACAAAGTATAATGAATTCTTCTCGGGCTACCAGCCGTGTGAAATGCCTAAACGGAGAAAAATCCGTTTCGAGAACATCTTCGTCCTCGTCCTCACGGTCCTGAGCAGCCCGAGAATAATTTGTTATAAAGCATTTACCTCTCCAATATGATACAGCAGGATGGTGCACAGTATTAATATTTATGACTGCACACTTACGTTATCTAATAATCTAAAAGGAAATTCTGTTGTTCTCTTTCTAAACTTTTGGTCGTCTCTCTCCAATGTCGCGTTCAATCTGAGGTCCGGATGCAAATATCAGAAACAAATTCGTCTAAATAACAATTTTCGTTGTTAAAAACAATAAACATATCGTCTACATACTTCCTGTAACAGACTATACTATTGCTATTAATTGCGTAATTATTATTTTCTACGGACTGTATCGGTTGTCAATAAAATTGATACCCTATCTTATAAACAAGCAAAATTTGTTCTTGAACTATTAAATAACTTAAAATAAATTCAACGCAAACAATTATAACATCTGCCAACAAGCTTAAACATTTTTGAACTGAAACATCGTAAATTTATGGCCATTGATATTAAAGATTTGTATACATGTCAACATTCAAATAAATTAGTCTATAACTACGCTAAACCGTAAATGAAAGTAACAAATACAGATTTAAAATATAATAAACGGCGCTATAACCCAGAAGACAGCCATTTTAGCGTTACAATGGTCTATCAGAAATAATCAAAACTGACTACAAATTCCAATAAAACTTCCTCGAACAACTCAGCAGTTGAACAAAAGATTTAACGAAGTCCATCCACTTCACCTGCGAAGGTGGACGCCTACTCATTTAATCGGCTTAGCACAAATTCCTCGTTCCTCGGCGTGTCAGTTCCTACAGTCCACCGTCCTTTAGTCTTTGTGCGGAATATTGTCCTTTGTCTCACCAGAACTTCTACAGAGGAGATGACAAATGCGTATACAATTTCGGTTGAGAAGTGTAAAGAGATGAGACCATTTGAAAGACGGGCGAAAATGGGGGAATAATATTACAGTGGATCTTAGGGAAATGGGGTTAAAGAATGTGAATTGTACTCTTATGGCTGAGGGCAGAGATCGGTGGACTTCAGTTTCCATAAAAATGTTGAGAATTCCTTGCAAGCTGAGATGAATACAGTTGAGACACTAAAGTAAGTTAAGTCATTTGTACACAATGGAGTGTCGTAACAAACCTGTTGAACCTTCCCCTCCACCATCCAAGTTTCAGAGATATCTAAGGTACAGCTTACGTCACTAGACAAGTCTTTATGAACAAAATCGTAAGTTACAAATGTTCGTTGCTAGTATTTTCAGTAATGGTATTATTCGTTTCTTTTCTTCCTTCCAGTAGCCCCAATCAACCCTTCGGTCCGTGGTAACCATGTATACCATAACTCTGAATGTCTCTCACAGTGTGGACTTGATCCAGGTTTAATTTGGTTCTCATAACGAAGAACAAAATTTTCCTCAACACAATTAATACACTAATATTTACAATACTTTTCTTGTAGGTTCGAGAAAAAATTACTTTTTGAGGTACTACTTGGATTAATATTGTCCTTTAAGGTTAAACATATTTTTCCTACAGTCCATCTTAATCTGTTCACGATGTAACTGTTAAAGACTAAGCCATAACATGACATCGAAACGCTGAAAAACTAATTTCTTTTCTGATAAAAGGCGTACTCACTAAGAAGGTCAGTTCATTTGCCTTTTCAACTGAATGGCAGTGAAGAACCGAATTACATACGAGGTGCGATCGGAAAGTTTCAAGACTGTGTCAATAGAGGGCGAACCGGATGTAGTACGAACTTCTGCCGCTAGGGGGTGCGGCCTACATTCATAGTGAATCAGTGTGCCAGCCGGCATCATCGAATTAGCATTTGTTTCTTAGTTACGGGCGTTTTGGTAGTGCATTACACCGACCCTCCTGCGATTTCGGAATGGCGTGTGCATCAAATTTTGCCAAAGACTCGCCAAAACGGCTACAGAAACCTATGAAATGCCAAAGCACGCATTTGGGGAGTCCGCAATGGGTCGTGCACAAACTTTTGTGTGGCATTCACGTTTTACAAATGGCCGAAACTCTGTCGATGATGACGAGCGTTCTGGACGACCATCTTCGAGCACAACGCCCGAAAATGTTACGAAGATTCGGCAGGCCATTCACGAAGATCGACGTCGTACCATCAACGACTTGTGCGACATTGTTGGGATAGGCTGTCACTTGATTCTAAAGGAAGAACTCCACATGCGACGCATCCTGTCTGAGGACCAGAAGCAGAATCGACTTCTCGTTTGTCAGGAGCTCAAAGATCTTGCAAGAACCGACCCCAACTTCCTTTATAAGCTCCGTGTGACTTCTTCCTCTTCCCAAAGATGAAAATTCAGCTAAAGGGAAGGAGATTTGAGACTTTAGAAGAGATTCAGGCAGAATCGCAGATGGTGCTTGACAGGCTGACAAAGAAAGATTTCCAGGGATGCTTCCAGGCTTGGCAGCGGCGCTGGGATCGTTGTGTTCACTCCCAGGGGAACTACTTCGAGGGTGATGGATAAATTTAATACCTGAGATAAGTGTACGGGTTTTTATACGCGCAGTCTGGAAACCTTTCGATCGCACCTCGTACACTTAGCGAACGCGCGTATATTTGTTACACAGCACACAACGGAAAACTTGTTTATTTACTTAGTAGACAACGTCAAGGAGGGAAATTAACGCTTACAGAATTTGCATAAAGTATGACAAACATTAGTATTTGCGTTTCTTATCCAAATGGCGACTTGTGATGGTATGAAGGTTAAATGAGCCAAGACTGAATGCTCAGTGTAAGCTTAAGGCTATATAGCATCCAAAGGTTGGCAACTCTTTGCATGAACGCAAGCAATGCACTATAACTGTAAAACAGAACACGATCGCAGTTAAACGTACACGAAAAACATAGGGGAAGTCCCTGGGTATGCAGAAAAGGTTTTTTTTTAAAAATCAATTAATATTATTATTATTCCATCTATTTACCACTTTACAGGATATTTACTTCCATATACCCGAGACAAACCTTCCCTCTAAGGTACAGAATGCAGCAGCTATTTCCGAAATACATTTTGTTTTTAATACGCGCTACATGTATTATATAGTTATCATCATCATCATCATCAAGAGGCTTTCGTAAGATAGAAATTATGCATCAGCACACTCTTGGAAACAGAGCTTAAAGCTTAGTATAATGTACCCGATCCTGCATTAGAATTTGTTATACCTTAAATAAAAAGCAGGATCGGACCCGAAAGATTCAGCACAAAAACAGAATAAAGAAATGCACTACAAAACGAAATATGGAAGAACACAGCCAAATTAACACAGGCCTACTCATTTGCATGCAGAATGAAATATAAGTTACATGCCACACCAAATTTCAGTCATTTATTTAAATTCTGAACACAGAACAGCTCGGTCGATTTGTTGGTGTCGTTGAACACGGAACAATCTAACTAACTAGATGGCTTACGGAACCCGAAGGTTCATCACCGAATTAACCAAAGCCCTCCACCGGACCCTGTCCTGGGCCAACAAAATCCAGTCTCCTTCAACTCCTATCTCCCATAGATCCCGCCTGCGATTATCCTCCCATCTACGTCTACGTCTCCCCAGCGGTCTCTTCCCTTCAGGCGTCCAGACTAATACCCGGTGCACACCTCTTGTCCCATCCATGCGCGCTACATGCCCAGCCCATCTCATTCTTCTCGACTTAATCACCCTGACGATACTGGGGGAGGAAACAGATTTTTAAGATCGTCATTATGCAGTTTTCTCCACTCCCCATCGTCTTCTCTCCTAGGCCCAAATATCCTCCTCAACACCAAATTCTCAAACACCTTCAATCTATGTTTCTACCTCTGAGTGAGAGACCATGTTTCGCACCCATATAATTAAATTAACTGCATTCTCAGTCCGACTAGAACGTTAACATGTGCTGTGTGGGAAATCAAGGGAGAAAGTTCTAACTAAAGTTTGGTGTAGAGCCTTCATTGAACATACATAAAATCGTGAAACTCCGTAGAGCTGCACGTTTCTCCAAGGGGTATCCGGGGGTGGAGTCAGTTTCGTTACGCGAAGAAAGAACTGTTGGATGCAGATTCCCCTCACTGGCACACGGCGGATAAACCAGTCTGGGAGACTTAATTTACAAAATTCCTTCGGTCGTTAAATCCCACAATAAATCGATGACAAACGTAACCACAACACTCACAAATACTTTCATTAAAGCGAAGAGGAGTTCGCAAATGCCTACTGGTACACCCGTTCCTGTTATGTTTACGAAATTTGCGATAGTCACGTGAAGACAAGCCACTTCTCAACACGTGGCTTTGTACACATGCTGCCATCTCAAAAACTTCCACAGGACCAAATATCCCTAAAATTACATCCGACTGTCTCTTATAATGTTGGAAATTTGTATAGCCTTCTCTGTGAACGGACTTTTCCTCAGACAATCATGTCACGTGACTGTTCTCCGTTAAAACTTGACACCCAGAAATGTATTTCCATTCCAATCTTGCATCTCGTTTGCATAATATTGAAACCCCCCCCCCCCAAAAAAAAAGTATATACATATTCAATGAATGAAATAAAACTATTTTAATAAACTAAATCATTACGTCAGCACCGCCATATTCTTTTTGGGTCACCCTGTATATCAGAAGCAGTATTTACGATTTACAGCACAAATAGACACTTCCAAATTCAAGCACTATATTATATACCAGCAAATATTGAATTAACACAGCTGAATAGTGCAGGAAATGTCTTTTGGTCCTGACCTCGATGAATGGGGAAAACCCAATCTACGCCACAACGTGGTTAGAAAATGGGCAACACTGTACGTGCCTAACGTTGATGGGGGCCGTGAGATACCTGAGTAAGTCATAGACAGAGCCAGGGCAGTCTCTTGTCCTCGGGGTGAGAAATGGGAATTCGCACTGCATGTCGGACAATCGAGACTACGTTACCAGTCTGGGCTGCTACTCTAGACGTAAACCCAATGTAACATAACCTAACATTGTACTGTACACTGCAAAGACGGCGAACGATTCTACAAATGTGTGTTTCGACGTTTGTGGGGCTCGTCTTTCAAAACACCAAATGTGAATAGCTTCAATGCTGACAAGGATTTCTCAACCGCAAGAAATTTCCCTTATTCTTTAGCCGGAAAGAAAGCAGACTTACAAGACCTGTAAAACCTTATGACGTCAGTCCGAGAACTTTTTTTTTATCATTTAGTTTGCAGTTTGACAGCGATAACCAAACGAGCTACCTGTAATAGGCATGTGAAATGAGGGGTTGGGATTGCCCAAGGACAAGTTTGCAAATACAAGAAATAGTATTTGCAAGTCAGCCATTACAAACATGGCAACGGTGCAAAACGTTGAGGTTATGTGCTACAAATAAACCGTAAGATCATTTGCTTTCATTCTATATTAAAACAAGATCTGCAATACGAAAGGTTTTATATGTCCTACGAGAAGCTGAGTTAATTTTATTCCGTGGCTTATGTAATGATGTGCCAATTATATCCTGGTATTTGTCGAAGGAAAATCAAAAAAAATTGAATCCGGTTCTCCGGAATATGAAGACTTTCTGCAATTTTTCATATCATAATATTTTTTAAATCCACACATTTTACATACATTTGTTGAACCTAAGGACTAATTCTTCTACGCGGGATCCCTATTTCACACATTTTCGACAGATTTTATAATTGTGCAAGAAACCCGATATTTCCCAAACATCACACAGTGTAACTTCACACAAGACAGAATTAAGCATTCAGCTTTCAGATTTGTAATTTTGAAACCAAAACATTTGTCGTCGAGAAATATATTTTCAAACTCCACGATGGACAGAGCAGGGGAAAACAGGAAATAGAGAAATATTTTGTTCTTAAGTAAATTAACACGAACAACCATGTCACCTACGTCTTTAGCATCTGAAATTACTGAAATCCACACGAACAGGAAGACGTCAAGGCGGGCGGAGTAGCTCAGGGCCAGTTATAACAGCTTGAAATAAGGCGAGGGGAGACTCAAGAGGTCGAGGACCGCTTCCCAAAGGGCTCGTGGCGGTGTTGCCACAGCCAAGTACAGAATGACCATAAATTATTCATCATAATCCAAACACGAGTAACAGCTGATGAGAACAGGTAAAGGAGTTCTAATTTACGACAAAATGGGCACCATTTTGAAATTGGCAGGCGGTGATAAAAAGCCTGACGAAACCTTGCCCACTATTTCAGTGTCTAGCCAATACGCGCATAACACTCATTATCAGTACGAATTACCAGATCACAGCTGTAATATTATTACGTTGTAAACACATATTTTTTTTTGTACCGAATTGGGTAGTCTCATAAAAGTTAACGGACGTGTTTCAAGTACATACTGCCTTCATCATCTTCACCACCAATCACTACCCTGACGATGGAGGCTGTATGAAGCTTTGAAACACGGTAAATTTCTAGGAGACCACAAGATGCAATATCCCACAAGGCTATCATCTTAATACTCAACACCGTGGGAGCCTAAGATCTCAGATTTTAAATAAACTGTATGATTTATCAGTAGGACTGAATTAATGTTGGTATATTTCAGAGGTAAACTAACATTACTATTACGTCTGTTGGATTTCCAAACTCTTCGTCTGGAAATGAAACTGGGGAGTGAATCCAGAATTAAACTCACGAGACCACAAAATAAACATCAAAAGACTAGAAAAGGAAAAAAAAAAAAAAATCTGGATTAACAAAAGATATAAAAGCATGAGAGCTGAGATGTTTCTACTTAAATGGCGAATTAGGCTTACATGTACACATATCTGGGCACGGGCGACTTAAAAATATTACATTTTGTGAATATGAACTAAAGTTTTATAACTTTCACTGATATCATATGAGTATCCATAAAAATTTCTCTACTCCTGAAGATCAGTGATGTAAAAATAGACGTAACACTTCACAAGGCTATCTAAAAAAACATTACTAAGACAAAATACTTGTTTTATTAAACTTGGGGGGGGGAGGGGGAGAAAACATCAAAAACACCTAAGATTGCAGACAAGTCGTCGCCACTTCTTTATATTCAGGAAATATATAGTTCAAATATCAGCGTACAGTCACACACTATGCTGACTGACCATTTCTTGATTTTCCTCAGCCCCTCTTGACAGAAGCTAGGATAATGCCTTAAATATGGCCATTAATGCTGCCTTCCATATTCGCCAGATGGCACCACCTAAAGCATCATTGAACGCTCTACCGAGAGCAGGCATGGTTCAATTGAAACAATTCTTTTGTATACTTCTGTAATAATCATTAATTTTTGTAAACGAGACTATTATTCCGTTGTCTAGGTACTTTTCCAAACACAGCATTTTAAAAAAGTAGATTACCATCAATTTGTGGTGTAAGGGGGAGGTTCTCACCCAGTCGGGCCCCTCTGAAAGAATCATGAAATTGATGGCTTCAGAAATTGCATTACGTCAACTCTCGGGCTGCAAAATCTTCAAGTTACATAGCTCTACATTAGTCAATATTCAGGTAAGTGTCAAAACCTGAATATAAATGCAGAACTTCTTCCTGTGCGGACAATAACATTGCATTTTTTCTCTTTAAAACTCAAATTAATCTCTAAAGACATTTGCATCTCTCCTTATGTCACAACACAGTCATGTCCGCGTCAATGAACGCGTTAAGAAATACATTTGATGCAAGAGACTACTCGATACAACACGTCAAACACGGAATAAGAAGTAAAATCTCACAAACAGTACTCACCAGTCTTGTCAGCACTGATCATCATTTCGACCATACGTCCGGGCTCGACGAGACAGAACAGGTTGGTCTGCGTACCCGTCTCAGACAAGAGTACCCTCCGCGCAGGAAGGTGAAATTCTTGAACCAATTTGACGTCCTTGGCACGTAGCACTTTGCGATCCACCTGCATAGCGATGTTCTGTCTCCTCTTCATCATCAAAATCTCATGCTGGAGTTGCTTCAGCTGTTTCAATTCCACACTTTCATCTTCTGCCGGTTTATCAGGAGGTTCGACACATTCGCTGTTCTTATTCTGTGCAGACGTCTGCTGCGGAGCAACGATTCCTGTCGTCTGCAGTGAGAAAGTAAGGGCATCTTGTAAGGACTCTCGTGCCACACCCAAATTGTTGGTCTCCTGCGGTATTGGATGAACTGCGACAATGTTCTGTTCTTTACTAGCACATTCGGAAATAGTCTTCAGATTTCCACGTGAAATATCGTGATCATGAGTAGCGTTCTCCTCCTTAAGTGCTGGTTCAGCGTCAATCTTCAAGTTTTCATTCTCCCCATTCTTAGGAACTTCAGAGCGATGTTTTGAGTTTCCTCGAACAACATTACGCTCCTTTATATTAGATGAAGACTTGTGCTTCAGACTTCCCCACACAACATTCTGCTCTCTCGTGGTCGGCTCGGAGTTAGGTTTCAAATTCTCCTGCACGATACCACGCTGCTTTCTGCTAAGTTCGAAGCTCGGTTTCACACTTCCCTGCACAAGCACAGTTTTCAACGAATCGCTCATCACTTCCGCCTGCCCCACAAATGGTTTTATTACATTTTTTGCATTCTTGGCATCTTTAATTACATCCTGAGGACTCTTCAAAACTATGGTATTCGCTTTTGAATTGCTGCCTTCCTGCTGGACGACGGGTTTCGTCTGAGACAACGGCTGGAATATCAAAAACTTCCCCCCGACAATCCCCACGTTACTGTGAACAGCATCGATTGCCCCTACTGTAACAGTGCCTCCTGTACTTGAAACTTCTGTCACAGCAGCTACTTCTGGTACATCTTCTGCCGTTCCTAATCTTTCTTCCACGCCGACTTCAATTTTTGAACCTAACGCACCTTTTGGTGGTGTAACAGTTTTCATTTTGACAGACGATGCGGAAGATACGGAACCCTCATCTTTGCTAGGGTTAGAAGAATCCAAATTAACCTCCTTAACAGTCAGCCATTTCTGTAGAGAGCTATTCACTACATCCAGCTTACCAGCAGCACAACTTTGCAGTGTACCAGGACAATATTCTTGAGTTAGAGGCGTGGAAGGGCCCATCATCTTCACTACGCTTCTCACCGGCAACGTAGTCGTCATCTCGTGCTGCAAGTTACATAACTGTTTCCAACGCTGTTTTGGCTTCCCAAAATTAACGTCCTTCTTTGATCTCTTGGGCAAAGCATACGCACCACTCAACGATGGGAGTGTGAATTTGCGCACAATCACTTGTGGCTCAGAAGTTAATAGCTCTGGCAAAGCATACGCACTTCTGAATGGTGGGAGTGTAAATTTGCGCACAATCACTTGTGGCTCAGAAGTTGATGGTTCTGAGTCCGGTGAGGATTTCAATTGTATGGGTTCAAGTGGTAGTACTGAACATGAATCTTTAAAATGAGCAGGCAACACATGAAATATTGAGGACTGAGCTTCTTTCTTGTCTGTGTGTGAAGCAGGAGTGTATATTTCACAATGCTCGTTTCGTGTTCGTTTATTACGGTATTGTCGGAGTATAGGTCTTCCATGCAGCGCAACTTCTTCTTCTTCTTCTTCGGCAGCACACTTTACATGCTGCATGGCTCCTCAAAATGCAATGCAGCCAACATCACCATAATAATAATAATACACCTGTAACAAACAGAAAAAAGTATCTTATAGCACAATGCAGAATCAATCTAATCCTGTGCATCATTAAGATAAAAAATTAGCATACTAATAAGCGGTACGCTGGAGTCAGAACAGCGTAATGTGATGTACAACACCGCCATAAGGAATTTCTGGACTACAGTGTGTTGTTGTGTAAATGCAATAACTTATTTCTTGTTACCTTTTACTAAATTTACTCTATCAATACTTCAGTAGCATTGAAATATACACATTTACAAAATGGCCACCTTCCTTTATGATATATATATTAAATATAAATCTTGAATGATCCTTGCGATGCGGCATGTCTCATGAACAAGAACGGCGGCAATAGACATGGTCAATCTATTTGAAAATGCGACAGACTCAAAATACTCTCCCACACTCATTCAAAGTCTCAGGAAAACAAATCCTTAAATTAAAAATGCAACATGGGAGGCATCAGGTTCGATTCTTGGCCCAGACACTGGCTATCCTAACAGACATTTTTCGTGCTTTTCCAGAGTCCATCCTGGCAAATGCTATGCAGTGCCATAAATTTGCCCATAAATGCTTCCATATTCTTTACAGTTCATTAATCATCCTAAATTTAAACCTGTATAGTCTTCAGGTGCTGAAATCATTAAATAACCTCCCCCCCCCACACACACACACACACAAAAACAAGGTTCTATGATAAAACTATGCCGAAATTATACGTTGTGCGACTCATCAACATTTAATCCTAAATAAATACAAAATACATCTTAATTACAGACTCAGACTGCGGTCTACTGGGTTGTAATGCTATATTGTTTTATAGGTGGATCAGTGGAATGTGTCACAATCTTCTACCCTCAAAATGGAGACAATATGTTCCTTCAAAATACTACTTGGCAACAATACCCGAAGATTATAATCCACATTCTCACCACCACAAAAATTTCAAAACCTCACACAGGTTACTTCAAATTTCCATACACAAATAACTTTGAAATTGCGATGGCAGGTTAGTTACTGCTTAATAATTCACCTGCTGCCACAGATTTGGAAATAATAAAGTACCACTCGGAAACACCACGGTGATCTGGCATTATGGAATTACCGAATACAGAACGGCAGAATGAAAATGAAACAAGACCAGAACTACAGGCATTGTAAAAATATGAACGCAGAAAACAATTAATATCATTGGACTACAACAGGTGCAGAGAGGGGTGAGGTAGAGTGGCACAACAGATGAGGAGCCTCGATCAGATATTTGCAAATAAGTGTATGCAAGCTTCTTCAATGGCTCTGAGATTCACAAAGAAAGTACATGCATATTTCTTCAACCTCCAAGTCTTTAGGCAGAAGACATTCATTTGGGGGGAAGTACACAGGCCGAGAAGTGCATTTAAAAAAAAAAACTTCTGAAGATAGTATAAGTCCAAGACAGAGAAAGTAGGAGAACAAATTAAAAAATAACAAAGAGTTTCTCATACTCTTTTTCTAATACTGTTTGGGTGATTAAATGAAGGATGATATGGACAGCATAAGTAGCACAAACAGCGTAAATACTAAGAATGGTTCAAAATTTTACAACGGAAGAAATCATTTGAAAATCTCAGGCATTGTAAGTAGTAGTTGTTGTTGTTATCTGTAGCTCTGCAGTCCTAAAATGACCTTGGCCTCCCCACACGACGATGGGTTCTTAATCTATTTAGACGCTGGTAGGGCTCGGCCCATCACAAAGCCCCTGCCTGTACATGACAGCACGTCACAGAACGGACAAACGCCTCGAGTGGGATTCAAATCCACAGTCGCAGTGTCCAAGTGAACAAGGCCCATGTCCCAGACCGTACGATCAATAGATGTAAGTGGTCTATAATAAAAAATAATTAGGAAAAGATGCAAGACTAATATCAAAATAAATCTTCCAGGAATAGATTGTGAAGATGCGACATACAGGAAATCTGGAGGAAGTGGGGGGGGGGGGACACGGAATATCAGCCAAGACTGCCCAAACCTTGCGAGGGGTCAAGCGATCTGGTCGAAGTTAACAACCTCAGTCCAGGGCGGCCAATTCTGAAATATATTCAGAGAAACATCCATTTATGATTCCTCTGTGATTCCATTCTGAACTGACAAAAACCACAAATGGAAGGAGGAAAATTTACTTCCTGAAACATGAATTGTAGTGTTTCACTAGACAAGCAAGATACATGATTCCCCTTCATGCCAAAACATAACTAATGAAGCGCTTTCTTCAATCTGAAATATTAATAGCTTCATATCTAAGGTTCAATATATTTAGCATAAATAAAACATAAAACAAGCGACAGCTGAAGGAGATCAGATATGATGCTCTTTTGAGTTCTGACACGATGTGGATTGTTCGGCAGATGCCGACGTTTCAGAGAAACATACCGTCTCCATCTTCAGGGCTGAAGTCAAAATGCTGGAAATTAGAGGAATTATACAGAATGGCAGGAAGAGAACTAAGAAGGAATGGGCCCATCAGAAATGTTAAATTACTTTACAGAAACTGTAAAACCAAATTCAAAAGCAGGAATACATAGTCACCACACAGTAAAATTATGTGAGAAGTTCCTCTGTTTTATGTTGCAATTAGCCACCGTCGGATGTATGTATGTATGTATGTATGTATGTATGTATATATATATATACACACACAAATGTAACTTTCTGAAATTTATATGCACAGTGAATTATACACAAGGTCTTGAATCACCACAGCGACACTCCACCTGCGAAGTTGCATTCGTTTCAACAAGTATTTAAAATCATCAACTGTCCTTAACTTTCTACAGATCTGTATCACCAAGATACACCCAATTTCACCACCAGACAAATGGATTTGAAAAAAATTACTTTCAATTCTAACAAAACAAATTTCATGAATTTTTTTTACTACCAACAAAAATTGTGTTAATCAAGTAGAAAGTGTACAAGGATAAAACAATCGAAGACGCACAAACAACTGAATTTCTTGGCCTACAAATTGACAGCAACTTAAAACTGGAGAAATTATTCAATACAAAGGTCAGAATGACTTTCACATCACTCATAAAAAACAGAAACTTTCAAAATTACTTACTTCCACTCGATCCAGTCACATGGAATTATTTTCTAGGAAACTCAACAGACAACAGAAGGTACTTTACACTAAAAAAATAAAATCATTAGAGAATAGCAGGCAATAAACACAGGGAATTAAGAAATTTAATATTCTTCCACAAGCCAGCAAATTCTTGCTCTCATTACAATCATTTGCAGTGGATGACAGAAAAACTCAGATACCCACAATATAAGTACAAGACACAAACACTGAACTCAGTAAATATATAAAAAAAGGAGTGTTCTTCAATAATCTTCCCCCCCACTATTAGAAGTCTGAATCATGATATAAAGCCAGAATAATGTACCTCAATGACAAATTCTCAGCTATTGTACATAAATGAAAGCAACAGTGGTTATACTTTTCAATGAAATTATTTTTGTGGTAATAATAACACTGACTGTCATAACTATGCAACTTATATTTGGATTAGGACCGAGTATTGTACTTGTGCTATGACATGTTCTACATCCTTGACTTGGGCCAATAAATGATCTACAGAATGTAAATAAATTCTATTCTATTCCATTATTATTTGGAGAAAAAGCAGTACAACTGCCAAGCTCTGAATCCCCATCACCTTTAGCAACCCAACGTTAATAAAATCAGTATTGCCATTGCCAAGATTTGAATATGCATTGCCTTTAGTAATTCAACATTTTTTAAAAAAAAAATATTTTTAAACAGCATGCTTCAATACTAATAATACAAAGCAATGTGAGTGAATGCAGTCAATGTTTTAAATCCAAAGAGAAGTGAAGAAGTCACACCTGACACCACTGGAAAAGAAAGAGGAACATTTTATTTATATTTGCTTCCATTACACAATTTATATTACATTCAAATAATCAAATGTTTCGCTTATTTCATTGTGAGACCAAAATGGTAGCATTGATCTGGTAACACTTCGATTTACATACAATAGTTTCACTCATATAGGATTACCCTTTCTAACGGCACAAGACTAGGTTATAATCCGTCAAAGTACTACACTTCAAATATTGAAATGGTAACTGCAGTATTATAACACATGCATTCAAAGCTCATTTTTACCAAAAGTCTTTAATTATAACGATATTATCTAAATTCCGGTTCACTTCTGATGATCACAGACGGATCAGTAACATGAATGAAAAGAAACACTCCGTATCAAGGTCATTAACCTACAAAGGCAAATTTGTATTCCTTTTTTCGGTTTACTTTAAGCCACGAGGCTCCAAGAAACGTGTCTGTGAAACATTATTTATTAAAATATATAATTTCTCATTCATGATTATTCCACATGGGCAGATGAAATTTTGTCATTACCGAACACCACTGTTAGAACGCAACAACGAAAATACAGTTTAAACAAATACATTCAGTTTACATTAAACAATGTACTTACTCATTTTTGTGGCCACCTTATTTAGTGATTTTTCTCAAAACTTGGGTAATTCCCCGTAACGAATCCATGCTGCACACAACGTACGTCTCGGGTATTCACCGAGCGCATAAGTATGGGAATACGTATGCACAAATCATTCCGACGTCATAACTTACATTTCGAAAATACGTTAAAATACATCAAAAATAAATCAACACAAATACAAAAAAATAATCTATTTCTTATTTTTTCATTTCACTTCAATCACGTAACCCTAACTCATTTGAACCGTATAAGGGTACCGTACGGAACCATCTTCTGGACTGCGGCGCTCCTAGCCAATGCTGAGCGATGACGTCACACAGCATTGCCAAGCGTTGCACAAAAATATAAAAATGATTTCACAAACGTAATAGCTGTTATCACGTTCGATTTTACGTCATGCAACGTAACTTTTAATATTTAGAATTTCACGCTAAAACATTAACACAGACGCGGAAACCGTATCGTACAAAATGTTGGTTATATTACCCCAGTTGTTTCGTCCCTCTGTCGCTACAGCCAGAACTTCGAACATCGAAAACAAATGAAGATGTGTGTGTGTGTGTGTGTATTGCTTGTTGCTACTACTACTACTACTACTACACAGGACAAAAAACCCCGAAAGAATGTTCATTCTCATTTGAAAGTGGGCGAGAATCTAAAATAAAATTGGCATTTTGTGTATGTTCGCTTCTGGCTCGAAAACGGATAAACTGACTTGCACCAAACTTGGCAACCGTATTCCATGAGACCAGGAACAGCGCCAAGACCAGAGTGGTTTGTTTCGAAGATGAAATCACAGAAACAAAGACCACGACCCAGAAAAGTTAACCTGTGTTAGACCGACGCCACGACCAAAGTTATTTGTTTCGGCAAGGATATTACGGGAACAACATTCACAGTCCCCAAAGAACTGCCCTAGGTTGGAGTACCGATGAAAATTTTTTGTGGTTCGGAAAATACGTTAGAAGAATTCAATTTTTTGCGGTGAGGACATTAAAGGAATTAAGGTCACAAACTCGAAAAATTGAAATGGGTTCGAGTCCCGGTGAAGGTGTTATGTTTAAAGGAAAACCTGTAACTATACAGAGCGTTCCGTTCTTCTTTATCGTCATGATCTCTTTGAGATATTTTGACTAGAACACAACATTTTGCCATAAACAATTTGTATTTACAGCATTATTAATATTGTACCTCTGTAGCAAAGATTAAATTCTGCACATAAAATAACACTGTATTCTGATTTAAATTTTCATTCCATTTATAGTTCAATAATTTTGCATTTCCTTTTGACGTGAAAACGTCTTTAAAATCGATGCCGGGTGTGGGGAGGCAATCGCGCCCAAATGAGCGACAGTTTCTGTCGAAGTAATTTCAAACTTCAATAACTCGGCTCAAAATAGACGTAGCGCCGCCATCTTAGTCTCGTTTTAAAGAGGAAGGATGAAAGTTTGTGCAAGTACCGCTCCGACATTCGTGGCGGCCGGACGTCGCGAACTGCGCACGCGCAAATTGAACCCACGATTTTCGACTTTCCGGATTCGACACGTGTCCATAAACGGGATCATATCTCAGAGACTAATTATCCGATCCGAGTGAACCAAGTGTTGTTTTGAAGAGGAGTGTATATGTTACAACTCATCCTGGCCTCCAAGTGTGTATCTGAAAAACTCAAAAAGATACGAGGCTGTGAATTTGAAAAAGTTTGAAAATTTCCCGATTTTCTTAAAATGTCGCGATATATGAGCGCAAAGTCACCCAGAATTACAAAAATGTTTAATTTCAATATACTATACACGATTTAAGTTTTCACGAAAATAACTGCAGCAGTGTCCGACACTGCCTATCAATTTTTTCCCCGAAAATATCATACAGGATCAATAAATCCAGTATCAGTTCTAAAATCTGAAATGTTCCTTAATGTAATTTCCATCGGAGAAACGTAATCTGAAACATTATTTTTATTTCTTCCTATTCAATACTGTAAGTATATTCCTTTCTCAAAATTCAATGAGTGAGTTTCCTCCCATGTTGCATTCTTTATCTTTGCTTTGTAACGCAACTTAAATTCCTAACTACACGACGGCAGATGCTGTAGATGACGGAAGTCACTTTCAGAAGAATGAAGCATGACGCTTGGTTTTCAGGAAAAATGAATTGTGAAAATAACTGACATCATTTTTCAGATCTTCCACGAAGAAGGAAAATGCAATCTGGCAGGAGATAAGCTCACAAATGTCATAGATTCAACCGATGTCATGGAAATGACGCTACTATGCACGAGTAGCGGCCCTCAAATCGGGGTTGAGCACTTCGCCTCGAAGCAGCATTGGTCGACAATCACGTGATTTGGCATGTGCTCTGACCCCTACAAACCCACGACTAAGGACTAGGATCTGAGATTCTCACGTTAGATTGCTAACGTTTCGGAGGTCGTTAGTGTGTCCATCATCAGGACGAGGGCGATATTTATAATGCATAATATCAGCATAGGTATGTTACAATTTCTGAAGATGCCAAATGTAAGCCGAGAAGTGTTCGAATCTTATCGAAGATTTCAGAATAATAATTCATCGTTTCTGATTGGGTACTTAAAGTGAATAATGATCCTAAAGCATATGTAAATATTTATCTGATTGGCTGGATTTTAGAGACTAGGTTACTAGTCGGCTGCAAAATATACCAGGATTTGACAGTTAACTCGGCTTGTAGGAACGTACGCTGTGCACACCTGCTCAGTATGGTTATATAAGCCTACTGCGTAACGATTCTCGATATACTACAAATAAGCTGCCTATCGATACTAAAAACCAACTGTTACGACTTCATTCTCGGAACTTCGTAGCGTCTTATTGAAGTATATGAATTTCTAAGTAGTCAACGAGTAACCCAATATTCCACAAAGACATGTTACGTATAAATAAGAATGTCAATTGATTCAAAATTTTAACCGATTAACAATGACATAACCTATTGTCACGAAAGAATGCGGATTAAGTATTAACGTCGTATACAGTTCCGTTCACGGTTTCGCCTTTTTCAGTCGGGTTGATAGATCTTTAGATTGCATTGCATTCAGCTGTGTTTCGTTTCTTCAAAACTGCTTATTTTCGTAGCGTGTGTAACGGAAACGACATGCATAACACTGAGAACCATTCACATCGGAACGACAGCAAAATAGATTTTATAATTATCTCTGGGATACAGGCTTTACGTGTCGAATGCAACTTTTCTGCAGTGTCATCGAGCGTTACATATCGATTATCGCTATAAAGAGGGGTTGGTAGTAGTGGCTTATTTAATCGTACAATAAATCGTCTTGTGTGCAGCATATTATAGTAGTTAGTATTAAGATTAATGAATATTAACGAAATGTTATGTTCGTACAGATTATGGAATATGTGGTTTGTAATGATCACGTAATTTACCGACATATTCACAAATCGGCAGTTTGATTGTTTTGATGTGATGATATATGAAATAGCATGTCACCGAACACGTGTTGCTTGCTGGTAGCCGCTGGAGTGTTAATTGAGTCCGCCATAACCTGAAAGTATACATTTTAGTGCGGTTGTCACGGATTAAACCTGCTGATATTTTCCGATTCAAGATTTTTTTTTTCTGAAGTACCAGACATGTAGGGACTATTATACAGAATTTTCATTTTAATATACAACGCTTTTTACCATTTTATTCGAAAACAAACAGGTATGTGCACTTATATTTAAGTATCTAATTAATTTGCACTTAAAGCATGAAAATTGTTAGTACATTGTTAGAAAATTACAAGTTACGTCTTAACAGTGAAACAGTCGTAGAAATGATAATGAGTGTTGTGTCCACTTCTCTACATTGGACTTCCGGTACGCCAGCATCCTTGTGTAAATACCCCAATCTCTGCACCATTCTGGCTGAATTATCGTGATGCTTTCCTGACTTCCTGTATATATCGAATTGCATTTGGTCAGTTCGAACTGACAGCCCGAAGTTAATGTGAATGTTGCTCATGTAGGCGTGGGCATACCGAGCTGACAAAGCGAATGACCGTGTCACTGCCACTAACGAATATACACGGGCGTGGTTTGGCACGCAGTTAAGGTTGAACGAAAATGAATACCAATCATTATGAAACCATTGATACTTACTGACAACAATGAAATGGTTTTTTTAAGTTTCTGAATCTGTCTGTACTCAGGATGGTCAGTCCCTTTGAATTTGTCGAATATTCAACCGACCTAAATCGATACTGAGTAAATTTTTCATTACGACTCTGACGTAGCTTTGAACCCTGGGCTTTCGATTACAGTATCTTTGGTGGAGCGGCACAGAACATTGTCACGTCTATGATTTTTGTCGTGGAAAGTTGTACATAATCTCCTTTACGTTGATGATATGATATATGACACAAGGAAAGCTTCAACATTTTCCTTATGATAACAATAAGGAAAAACTGTACCAAATGAGTAGGCCTACATAGTAGTTCCATACACAAACCTTAAACTGAAGGACAAGATGGACTTTCAGTCAGTCATTTAAAAGCAAACAATAGATTTGTAAACATCAGCGTATAATAATCGTTCAGCCCCAACCAATGCTGTGGAAATACCAGTATGTATTTAATTACGTCACTAACTGGCAACACTGTGGACAAAGTTATTATAAGCTACAGTGCTTGTGGAATCTACGGTTTTGAACATCTGAATCGCGGTCTGCCATGTTGTGACGTCACATGGTCTTAGTACGTGGTCAACAAAATATCTGAAGACATAACCTTAATCTTCAATGTATGATCAGAAAGCCTACAACTCGTTTTTGCCGCTCGTCATTGAAGGTTTTAAAATTAACAGGAATTGTTATATCCATCAATAAATTCATTTCAAAATAGTGAGATATCGGAATTCTGCAATTATCAGAAAATTTATTAATAAAATGTGAGTTTATTCCAATTCCAATTTATTTTTGAAAATTGTTAATCCTAATTTAGATATTTGGTAGAAGTGCGTGGGCGGGAGGTCAGCTCTTTGCAAGGGACATCGCAACACAGCGGATTCGAACCCATGATCACAGCGGTTGAAAGGTCAACTGTAATCGGTTCAAGCTATTATTAAATCTCAAACGAAATTGAGATAGTATCTGCAGTGTTCAGTTGCTGTAACAGTAACACGTGATTACGAATCATTGTGGTTTCTACATAGAAGTTTATTTGTTGAGGTGCATTCAGACTGATAAATGAGTGTCCCCCCCCTCCTCCCGACTCCTTATGCACCAATGAAGTGGTGATGCTGCTTGGGCGATATCTTATCGCTTATTTCTTCCCTAGTATTCGTACGTGTTTTCTAGGAATTGCAAATAATTCTCTGCGAAATGCATGACCTTCAGATACGAACAACAGGAAGAGAGATTGTCGATATCTCGACAAACAACTGCGTTACCAACCTTGCGGAAACAAAATCCACAATCCTTCTAGAGAATGGTTTCACGTATTAATCCTTCGTTTTATTTGGAATTTTAAGGAAGCTCTTTTAAATGGTAAGGTTATATGGCGCCGAAAGGCACATTAGTATGAATAATTAATTGGGACGTACGAGGTGCGATCGGAAAGTTTCAAGACTGCGCCTATAAAAACCCGTACACTTATCTCAGGTATTAAATTCATCCATCACCCTCGAAGTAGTTCTCCTGGGAGTGAACACAACGATCCCAGCGCCGCTGCCAAGCCTGGAAGCATCCCTGGAAATCTTTCTTTGTCAGCCTGTCAAGCACCATCTGCGATTCGGCCTGAATCTCTTCTATCGTCTCAAATCTCCTTCCCTTTAGCTGAATTTTCATCTTTGGGAAGAGGAAGAAGTCACACGGAGCTTAGAAAGGAAGTTGGGGTCGGTTCTTGCAAGAAATTTGAGCTCCTGACAAACGAGAAGTCAATTCTGCTTCTGGTCCTCAGACAGGATGCGTCGCATGTGGAGTTCTTCCTTTAGAATCAGCTGACAGATCCCAAAGCCTATCCCAACAATGTCGCACAATTCGTTGATGGTACGACGTCGATCTTCGTAACATTTTCGGGCGTTGTGCTCGAAGATGGTCGTCCAGAACGCTCGTCATCATCGACAGGGGTTCGGCCATTTTTAAAACGTGAATGCCACACAAAAGTTTGTGCACGACCCATTGCGGACTCCCCAAATGCTTGCTTTAGCATTTCATAGGTTTCCGTAGCCGTTTTGGCGAGTCTTTGGCAAAATTTGATGCACACGCCATTCCGAAATCGCAGGAGGGTCGGTGTAATGCACTACCAAAACGCCCGTAACTAAGAAACAAATGCTAATTCGATGATGCCGGCTGGCACACTGATTCACTATGAATGTAGGCCGCACCCCCTAGCGGGAGAAGCTCGTACTACATCCTGTTCGCCCTCTATTGACACAGTCTTGAAACTTTCCGATCGCACCTCGTATGTTGAAAAGAGGCGGTCGGTGTTTTGGGGTTAGGAATGCCACGAAGGTCTCTTTCTAGACGCATATCATAATTTTGACTCCCTTATGTTTGTTTATTGTTGTCCGTCAGTCTGTACGCCTACAATGGGATAATTTAGAATTAACGGACGTTAAAGAAGCTTTGAAATTAGAGTGTTTAGTACAATTCGGTTAACAAATTTTATGTTCCATTAAACTAGACAACACATACGGTGTTGCTCTACTGGTCAGAACATTTGTCCATATTCGGAAGATCAATGGTCGTCTCTATTAATCTTAAAAGGAAATACAACAAAGGCATTATCTGTATAATAATTATAAATAACACGAAGCCAATTACCGAGACGTTGCTTACGTTAAATGTATATCAGTGGTCAATGCCCAGCGTGATACCGAAACAATGAATCAACCACTGTCACAAACGTTTCATTACAAAATAAGAATATTACTTATTATTATTACGTCCGAAGTTTCATCTCACAGACAATTTGTTGGATTTAGATATTATTCAGTATGCGAAGTCCTCCAAGAAGGATACGGTCTTACTGACAAGGATTGCTGAGAATTAAGAAGGTAAAGACAGATGCTGGCCTACGCTGGCGCCTCGCGGCGGAATACTGACGTATCAAGGCCCACTCACTTTGTCACCACAAACATCTCTCACATAATCTATGATGGACAGTAAGTTTGTCTTATCTTTCGAAACACGTGGCTTCAAGTACGTGGACTGTCCTTGCACAAGGCGGACGAAATTTAATAGAATCACCGTCTGGTCAGTATATTTTATGAGATACTCAGTTTTCTTTTACTAAAGTGTGAGTAATCTAGAAGTGACTAAGGAACTCGTAAAATCGCGGAATGTTCAGCACCATCGATACAAAATCCTGCCATTGGATTTTATCTCACTTTGCACAAAATTTTAAGGATCATTTTAATAATTAAATCTAAAACTTCTTGACGATGGTGAAGAGTCAATTGAAGAAAAATTTTCTTTGGATATTATCCATCGTCTAGTAAATATAAAACGTAAAACGACGTTTCGGAGAATCAAATCTAAAACTTCTCGACAATGGTGAAGAGTCAATTGAATAAAAATTTCCTTGGATATTATCCATCGTCTAGTAAATATAAAACGTAAAACGACGTTTCGGAGAATCAAATCTAAAACTTCTCGACAATGGTGAAGAGTCAATTGAATAAAAATTTCCTTGGATATTATCCATCGTCTAGTAAATATAAAACGTAAAACGACGTTTCGGAGAATCAAATCTAAAACTTCTTGACGATGGTGAAGAGTCAATTGAATAAAAATTTCCTTGGATATTATCTATCGTCTAGTAAATATAAAACGTAAAACGACGTTTCGGAGAATCAAATCTAAAACTTCTTGACGATGGTGAAGAGTCAATTGAATAAAAATTTCCTTGAATATTATCCATCGTCTAGTAAATATAAAACGTAAAACGACGTTTCGGAGAATCAAATATAAAACTTCTTGACGATGGTGAAGAGTCAATTGAATAAAAATTTACTTGGATATTATCCATCGTCTAGTAAATATAAAACGTAAAACGACGTTTCGGAGATGGGAAACCTTTTATATTACCGAAGATTTTTGTGAGAACTACGGAACGCACTAAAAAGTTTAAATATTAATATAATGGTACATATGTATTTATGAAAACAAAAAAAGAACAATTCATGGTGAATAATCTTTTATGGAATATATGTTCAAAATAGCCACCGTTCAGTCATTCAACTTGAAAAATATGAACGACTTCGCTCGTGGTCACAGGACAGCACATGTCCTCCGTACTATCATCACACATGAAGAATCAAGGCTGTATTTTTTTGGAAACACTTTTTTTCTTAAGATTACCCAAAGGAAGAATTCGCGGGGGTTTATGTCCGGGCTATTGGGTGGCCATTTCTGTCCAATTCGATGGCGAGCAGGATATCAGTGGCAAATTCATGAACCACTTTATATTTGACGGCAAACCAGGGTGGTATTTTCTTTATATCTACAGTTTCCTTATACGTCTATTTGTATTTTGTCGTCAGATAACTTCAATGGTCATTTCAAAATAATATATGATAGGCAAAAGTAACATTTGAATATTCAAGGGCATTTGAGTGCAAACAGAGCGAAGTTTCAGAACTGAAGTGTTACACCCAACAATGCAACTGAACGCAGGTCGCAAGACCTTGATTGTAATTCGAAAAAAAAAAATTATGTTTTTACGTAACAACGCGAAACAGTAATAAAGACTCTGGCAGGAAGTGTCAGAACGTCACGAAATTTTAAATTGAATCAGGTAATAATGACGCAGCCTTCATCAGAAGTCATAACAAATGACAGGTAGGAAGGAAAAAGGCATTGTCTCTGTCATCGTTTGAATTTAATGTGAATTAAGGCTTGCCTCTGTTTACGAAATGAATTGCAGAAAATGTCTTCTGGCACCAAGCCTGAACAACTTGAAGGTACGTGTGGGTCGAAATGTAAATTATAGAAGTGCTTCGGATTTTCTGTATGAAAATTTAATTAGGTAAAAGTATGAGAACGTTATTAATTAATTATGCATATGCAATTAAACAGCTTGCAGAAGTAAGACGGTTCTGTAAAAACACACAAAATAATATCGATTTTACGTTCTGGACAACAATAATGAGAAATTAGTAGGCGTTATGGCATGATAAGTCAATATTATTACGAAAGGTTTTTTAACAAATTTTTTTAAACTCAGGTTTTCATATAACAGCTGATAATTGTTCTTCCACATTTAGTAATTATTTAAAGTTGAAAAATAAAATATAGAGAGAAATACTCGTGTTATAACTTTCTTACAATCCAGCCTAACTGCAAAAAAGCCAATAATTAACATTAAATATCTTTTGTATAAGAATAAAATAAATGTGAATATAATTAAAAGTTGCATTAAAGGAAAAAAGTACAATTTCGTCTGCATTTATTTAAAAATAACGTCAGGTTTTATTAAACTTGATTAATCTCAAAAGACGATTTTTCAGGGGTCTAGGCACGATATAGTCTATCGCCCCTGGGAATATTGTACAGAGTACAAAGTACACACGCTGTGATCATTCACTTCAGTAAATAAAGGCACCGACTGAGTATAATTGCAACGGGTTCAATTTGACAATGTTCTGTAAACAATAAATCTCGCTGAAAAGCCAGTCTCATAATACCCTTTTGCATTAAAAACAGCTGCACGTAGCTGCGAAGGTCTGTTAAAAATACAGAGCACAATCTGTGGCGAGAATGCGAACTACACTTAGCCAAACACGTTAGTGGAGCTGAAGAGGACTTTTGTTTTCCCCCACAGCTATTTCGTCAGTGGAATCCGAGGGGTGACTGACGTCATAGCCCTCCGCTTTAACGAGTCGCAATTGTTTCACTACTTCGTGTCGGTTGGTTAGACTTATTTTAAATCTTCGTTCGGAATGTAGAGACTAGATCCTTAGATAAAAGTTAACGATCATAAGAATTACTTTACCCGAACAAAGGGGAGTCTTTCGTTACTTTTAAATTTTGACGAAGATCCACTGATTGGACGCTATATAGTCTGAGCTACATCGTTGAGTTCCACAACCTTCATTAAAACTGAAGGACTATGCTATAGCTAACAATAACTAACGTACATTTCAGATTTAAAATTAATCGTTTAAAACATGTAATATTTACGTACAATTGTGTCATGGCTTCCAGAGAAGTAACACAGGAACGAACATTACGAATAGATTTTAACACTTGTTAATGTGTCGTGATTTCTAGTTGAAATCAATGCACTCCGTGATTGACATTCACCATTTTATTTTACAATACTGTGTGTGAAGACGTTCAGGCAATAGGAAATTATTCTGAATTGTGACACTCAGACACAGGCGAGCAGGCACACAAGAGATGAAGTTTAACAATTCCCCGAAAGAGTGTGCTTCAATTACTACTGCTGCTGCCATCTGTGGAAGAATAACACGAACAATTTGTTACTGCGTAAAGTACGATCAATACAATCAAAGATTGTAATTTCGTCATGTAAAGTGAGAAGAGAACCAAGATTACTTAACGATATTATATTAATTTAAGACGCTATAGGTTAGAATTAATACAAGAGGATAATTACGTATCGTGAGTGAGCATCATCAGTGTCCTGTGTGTAGGTATTATGCCGATTTTCAGCTGTAAAAAACAAACAAACTGGATATTCTCTCATTCAAGACTGGCTATGACGTTGATGAGATAAATCAAAATTAATGTTAGACAAATTTATTGCGAAGTTGTGAACTGGACTGAACCGGATGGTGATATGATCCAATAGCGGAGTTTTTGGCGAAGAATATTTTAGATTAAATAAATGTATGTACATGAAATGTCTTCATACGTATTAACTACTATTGAAAAGTTCGAGAATTTGGCTAATGCATGTAGCACGCAAGGGAGAAATGAAAGGTAGAAAAATGTACTTATAAGACTGGCGGGAAAGAAACCAGGCGCAGATGGGAGGATAATATTAAAATTTATTTAAAAAAAATATAGTACAGAGTGCAGGCTGGATCATGATAGGTCCAGTGGCGTGCTCTTCTGAATACAATAATGCACCTTCGATTTCCATAAAAGGTGGCGAATTTCTTGAATAATGGTCAATTCGAATGGAAGTAAGACATATCGCTGATGTAGCTGTCGTGTTCCGGCAACATCTTACGTAGAAGATCAGTGGATTAAGGATTCGTTCATGCGATAAGAGACCAAGGACTTTGTAGATTGAGTGTCCGTAAAATACGAGGTGCGATCGGAAAGTTTCAAGACTGCGCGTATAAAAACCCGTAAACTTATCTCAGGTATTAAATTCATCCATCACCCTCGAAGTAGTTCCCCTGGGAGTGAACACAACGATCCCAGCGCCGCTGCCAAGTCTGGAAGCATCCCTGGAAATCTTTCTTTGTCAGCCTGTCAAGCACCATCTGCGATTCTGCCTGAATCTCTTGCCAAAGACTCGCCAAAACGGCTACGGAAACCTATGAAATGCTAAAGCAAGCATTTGGGGAGTCCGCAATGGGTCGTGCACAAACTTTTGTGTGGCATTCACGTTTTAAAAATGGCCGAACCTCTGTCGAGCACAACGCCCGAAAATGTTACGAAGATTCGGCAGGCCATTCACGAAGATCGACGTCGTACCATCAACGACTTGTGCGACATTGATGGGATAGGCTATGGGACCTGTCAGCTGATTCTAAAGGAAGAACTCCACATGCGACGCATCCTGTCTGAGGACCAGAAGCAGAATCGACTTTTCGTTTGTCAGGAGCTCAAAGATCTTGCAAGAACCGACCCCAACTTCCTTTCTAAGCTCCGTGTGACTTCTTTATCTTCCCAAAGATGAAAATTCAGCTAAAGGGAAGGAGATTTGAGACGATAGAAGAGATTCAGGCAGAATCGCAGATGGTGCTTGACAGGCTGACAAAGAAAGATTTCCAGGGATGCTTCCAGGCTTGGCAGCGGCGCTGGGATCGTTGTGTTCACTCCCAGGGGAACTACTTCGAGGGTGATGGATGAATTTAATACCTGAGATAAATGTACGGGTTTTTATAGGCGCAGTCTAGAAACTTTCCGATCGCACCTCGTATCAAGGTTTAAATATCGCAGTGCAAATAAACGTGCCAGCGGTTATCAGGCTGTGGATCAGTGGGTTTCGTACACCGGAAAGAACGCGACCTCTGAAGCAGGAAGGAAGATTCCAGTTTACAGACTTAATCTCGGTCAACAATTCTGAAGAATAATGAAGCTGTTATTATAATTATTTCAATGTTTTAATATAGCAGCACAACGTTTATGCCATCATCAAGATGACTTTGTTGGTACTGCTTATGCATTGCTTCAAACATTTTTGATTCAGTAGATCACACGACACTGATGCACAGAATGAGGGATTAGTGTTAAGGACGTTCAAGAAATCAGTAATGATCTAGCATTTAAGACTCTAGACCAGAGTTTTTATGTTGTGCTAGAAAAAAAGATAGAAATTCGTCCCTGTGCTTAATTAAGCACCATGATGTGAAGATTCATGAAGAAATGAAGAGATAGATCCATATAAATTACTAACTAAAACTAACTAACTAGATGACTTACCGAACCCTAAGGTTCATCACCGAATTAACCAAAGCCCTCCACCGGACCAACAAACTCCAGTCTCCTTCAACTCCTATCTCCCATAGATCCCGCCTGAGATTATCCTCCCATCTACGTCTAGGTCTCCCCAGCGGTCTCTTCCCCTCAGGCTTCCCAAATAGTGGACCCAACCAACTAGATGGCTTACGGAACCCCAAGGTTCATCACCGAATTAACCAAAGCCCTCCACCGGACCCTGTCCTGGGCCAACAAAATCCAGTCTCCTTCAACTCCTATCTCCCATAGATACCGCCTGACATTATCCTCCCATCTACGTCTAGGTCTCCCCAGAGATCTCTTCCCCTCAGGCTTCCCAAATAGTGGACCCAACCAACCAGATGGCTTACTGAACCCGAAGGTTCATCACCGAATTAACCAAAGCCCTCCACCGGACCCTGTCCTGGGCCAACAAAATCCAGTCTCCTTCAATTCCTATCTCCCATAGATCCCGCCTGAGATTATCCTCCCATCTACGTCTAGGTCTCCCCAGCGGTCTCTTCCCCTCAGGCTTCCCAAATAGTGGACCCAACCAACTAGATGGCTTACGGAACCCCAAGGTTCATCACCGAATTAACCAAAGCCCTCCACCGGGCCCTGTCCTGGGCCAACAAAATCCAATCTCCTTCAACTCCTATCTCCCATAGATCCCGCCTGCGATTATCCTCCCATCTACGTCTAGGTCTCTCCAGGGGCCTCTTCCCCTCAGGCTTCCCAAATAGTGGACCCAACCAACTAGATGGCTTACGGAACCCCAAGGTTCATCACCGAATTAACCAAAGCCCTCCACCGGACCAACAAACTCCAGTCTCCTTCAACTCTTATCTCCCATAGATCCCGCCTGCGATTATCCTCCCATCTACGTCTAGGTCTCCCCAGAGATCTCTTCCCCTCAGGCTTCCCAAATAGTGGACCCAACCAACCAGATGGCTTATGAAACCCGAAGGTTCATCACCGAATTAACCAAAGCCCTCCACCGGACCAACAAACTCCAGTCTCCTTCAACTCCTATCTCCCATAGATCCCGCCTGAGATTATCCTCCCATTTCCTTCTTGGTCTACCCAATGGTCATTTGCCAGAAGGATTCTCTACCTCTGCTACATGTCCAGCCGATCGGGGCCTCCTAGGTGTCACTCTCTTCACTATCCTAGGTGACCTGTACAATTCACGCAGCCCCTCGTATGCAACATACTAAATTCCCCACTATTTCATCCTTCCTGGGTCCAAATATCTTCCCTGAGCACCTTGTTTTCAACCGCTTGTAATCCACGTTCTTCCTTCAAGGTAAGAGACCATATTTCACAACCATACAAAACATCAGGAGAAATTATTGTTTTATATATTCTGATCTTCAGTGCTTTGGATAGCAAATGAGATGATAACTTTAAAGTAAATTATCGGAGCTATGATGGAGGCAGCAAGGACCTCTGAAACGTCGGTAAACTTGTACGGCACTACACGGGGCAACAACTCAGAAGACAGCGATCTTTATATGCATTAGGTATTTAATTTACTTTGTCATGATAAAATAGCAGATAAAATACAATACAAAATTTACTGGTGGAATATTAAAATCTTTAAGAGGCTGGGCTAAAGTCTGGCATGATCTGTTCTCCACTAAGCAGAATCCCTTGGTAGTTTAAAAAATTATCACTTTTCACAGGGACAGAAGACTCTTTACATTATCCACAAAAGGCAGGGAATATATTGACTAGCTGAGCGACTGTTAGCTTCTCAATAAGGATTTTACTCCACAATCAGTTAGTTAGGTGACTTAACTAAGAATATCGTTATCTTAACATAAGAAACAAAAATTTGCGTACGAAATTCCAAATATCCACTGTGATAAGCAGATAAACGCAAGTTTAACTGAATTTTGACAGCTCCAAATCTGAATCACTGTAAGTGCAGTCAACCAGTTTATGAACAAACGCAGGGAAATTCGAGGGGGGAGCAGTTGGTATCGCTAAACCATTTTCAACTTTTCTCTCTCTCATCCCCCTATCGATATTTTGAGTCTCTAAAAATCGAACGTGGCGATCGAATTGTTAACACTAATGTTTTTGGTTTGAATCTCGGCTGGGACAGTGCCTACCTGACTGAAATTTTTATTTTATTTTCTTAGATCTTGGCATAATGCCTTAAAATAGGCCATGGCCTTCCAATTTTGCTGTTTATTAATCAGCTCATTATACGATGGTATATAATGAGTTACTGACAGCGTTGTTTTAATTAAATCATTGATAAATAAATAAAATCCAAGGGGGCTGATTTAGAAAAGACTTCTCAACCAAAATTTTTATATATTTCCCTCATGTTAGGGTAAGATTAGGGTCGTGCAGATTAAACTACTGTTAATAGGCCTGTAGCTTCCGGAAATATGTAGAATGCATTTTTGAAACGTACAAAACTTTTGTTAAAGTAATTTAAAACAATGAAATTGCAGGTGTGGGAAAAGTTTAATTTATTTATCATTTGCAGAAGGAACTGGTTTACAATTGTAGAAAAGAATATGAGCTTTTGTGTGAGGACAGATTGAATGTAATCATCCGACAATTTGAATCTAAGCAGAATCTGCAAATAAGGTTTCCACCCTTAAAGATAATAATAATAATAATATGTTTAACAAAAATTGGGCGTAACATATTAATTTCATATCAAATCTAAAACTTCTTGACGATGGTGAAGAGTCAATTGAATAAAAATTCTCCGAAACGTCGTTTTACGTTTTATATTTACTAGACGATGGATAATATCCAAGAAAATTTTTATTCAATTGACTCTTCACCATCGTCAAGAAGTTTTAGATTTGATTCTCCGAAACGTCGTTTTACGTTTTATATTTACTAGACGATGGATAATATCCAAGAAAATATTTATTCAATTGACTCTTCACCATCGTCAAGAAGTTTTAGATTTGATTCTCCGAAACGTCGTTTTACGTTTTATATTTACTAGACGATGGATAATATCCAAGAAATTTTTTATTCATATTAATTTCAACTAAAACCGACAAAATATTTATAAATCGATTAGATTAGATTCTTACACTAGTGAGGTAAATGGAATTTTGGTACACGATTATAAGCTTACATTAACTAAATATAATATTAGCAACGCAAGATTTGAATGACTGGAATTCAGTGCAGTAGGAATGAGGTTTTTATGAGTTCAGTCCGGAAGCAAACGTCGATTCATTAACGCAGTTATTATTCCAATTGTCTTCTAACTCAAAAATATTTTCCATTAACGAAGAAACAAATTTTATTAAACACGGAACTTATGTAGTGGAATAGGATTTGAGACTTTCGCGGCGAGTACAATTAATGAAATCTTCTCGGGCAATCAGCCTCGTTAAATGGTTATCGTAGTAAACCGACGTTTCGGGAACCAACTCTGTCCCCATCATCAGGATTCTGATATGACTGGATACTTTACATCAGAATCCTGATGATGGGGACAGAGTTGGTTTCCGAAACGTCAATTTATTACAGTAACCAGTTGACGCGGCTGATTACCCGAGAAGATTTCATTGATTTATGTAGTGGAATATTGGAACGTACCAGCTTAAAACAAATGTCAAAATACACATTTTTATTTTTGTTTCTTGAAATATGTACGCAATGCTGGCCATGGTATTTGTTATCATGACAGTGAGACTGATAACAGAGTTATTGCGCGCGCATTGAGCGAGTTAAGTGTTAATCATCTCCAGTCCCCATTCATGTATTTGCTGTTCATACTGACGTTGGGCTACACGTGTAAACCATGTCAGTGGACAAGACGAACTACCCACCGCAGAAAAAGACCACAAACGGCTGTGGGAGTTGGTCCGGGACATGCACACACTTCAAGCCATCACGGGGTGAGTCCATTTATCATTGTGATTGTATTTAACCGCGGTGTTATTAATATATAAAAGTGATTGACACATTTGTTCTAAGGGAAGACACATAAATTACAAAAATAATTAATATTTTTAGGATATGAGGATTTTACGTGGTGGTCTAGCGGTTAGAACGCTGGCATTGTAATCCTGGGGTTCTCAGGTTCGATTCCCGGCGGTGCCGGAATTTATAACTTGTGTTAGGCAAGGCTGTGGTCTAGGCAACACGGAGTTTTCCTCCGGGGGCTTCCCCGGTTTATCCGTGGCATTCCATTCACACACAGAAGAAGGCAATGGCAAACCACTTCTGGATCATCTGCCAAGAACGTATATGAACAGGTCCCAGTCCGAGAAGAGAAAAGGATGGAAGGATCCTGTTCATATGGACCTGTCGTCAGATAGAACACTAAATAATAATAAGATTAGGTGGTCTAGCGGTTAGAACGCTGGCCTTGTAATCCTGGGGATCTCGGGTTCGATTCCCGGCGGTGCCCGAATTTATAACTTGTGTTGGGCAAGGCCGTGGTCTAGGCAACACGGAGTTTTCCTCCGTGGCATCCCAACAATTACTCCATTCACACACAGAAGAAGGCAATGGCAAACCACTTCTGGATCATCTGCCAAGAACGTATATGAAGAGGTCCCAGTCCGAGAAAAGGATGGAAGGATCCTGTTCATATGGACCTGTCGTCAGATAGAACACTAAATAATATATATAAATGAATTAAGATTCTGTTCTTCTGGGTTGTGACGTCGAGTAGTCTTGTAAAGGGGTCACGAAAGTTTCGGACGAACTACTCCATATTCAGGGTTGAAGATTTCTCGAAACGCTGATACGCATCCAAAAGACTACGCGACAGCCAAACCAAAGGGTCACAGTCCGAGCACCTGTCTCTTAACGCGCTGGACTCAGTTTTATTCAGAATTGCGAGAAGTTCCTGTAATATTTAAGATACTAAGTGTGTTCCATCGAGATGAAAAATTGTGTTCTCATTTCGAAATCGTCTAATACCGAAACGACTTAATCCCCAGCGCCTTAAACGAAGCTTTACTGTACTAAAAATAACGCACAGAGACGCTGAATTTTTAGATTTCAATTTCAGTTGAAGATCTGAAAAGTTATTTTAACACAAATACGTTTCATTAAACCGGTTCGTGGTACATGAACATCAAAAATGAGTTTTTACTTCTAATAATTCTTGTTCTGCAGTTTTCCGGTTAACATCTCGGCCTTGAGATCAGTTACTCTGACATTGCCTTCTAGGACGTTGCGTCATGTACTCTGGTATATACTGACCGACGTTTCAGAGGCACACCGCACCATCCCAGAAGTTAACCATCATTTTACGCTCCACCGTGAAGATCTAAAATCTTATCCTAATATTTTTGTGGTATTACTAAGTCCCTCTAGGCAAATATCGTGATTCTATGTACAAGATATTCATAAGTATGTGCCATTAATGTTGAATTCTTAGCTGAGGGAAGACTTAGTTATTACACATATTACCACAAATCGTAGAAATATCCTCCATGTCCATGAAAAACACATTTATCAACACGAAGACGTCGGAACGAGGCTCTAATGCCCGAGATGTGAGACAAATCTCGTTTGCTGAATCCTGTACGCGTTGCAAGATTTGATCTTTGGCGTTAACAGTCTTGACGTAAACCGAATTTTTAATGCGCACAAATAAAGCTCTATAGGATTGAGGTCTGGTGATCGTGGTGGCCACTACATAGGAGTCTCGGGACCATGACCGATCCACTCGCCTAACCACTGACGTACAGCCAGAATAAAGTGAGCCGGAGAGCAACAAAGCATCCTCCAATAACTGAGGTAAAGTGTAAGGACAAATTGAAGGCGATGGAACCTGGATCATTCCTTGATTCCGGCCCACACGTATCACAATCGACTACTCTTGACGTTTCATCCTCAGGAACACTTGCAGATTCTTTTATGTACGCCCTGAAGCTCCCTCTTAATTTAAACACCCTGTATGTATATAATAGGTTGCTAAGTGTGGTGTTATGCGTGACTGACAAGAGTTATCAGTAATGACCCTAGATGACAGAATATTCTGTTTCAAAAGTGATGAGCCATTACGTTGCCCTCAGAACGTCTTCTAAAGGACACGAAGATGCTACAGGGAGAACAGAAAGGAAGGAAGAAAGGGAGTAAGGGATAAATATATGAAAAAAAGTTTCCCATTGAATTCCAACGGGCCACTTCTACTAACAGCCTTTGAGTTAAGTCATGAATTCTTGTTTCCATACGTTTTTCAAATCATTTTCTCTAATAATCCTGTTATTCGACTCTACAAGCTAGAATATGAGGTATTAAAAGCATCGATACATAAACCAAAATTTAAGATTAAGTATTATTTCCCATTGAAATTTAAAGGGAAATGAAAAATTTGTATCTTTTTTAAAAACTTTATTTATTTTTTTGTTGGAATTAAAAACCTTCATAAAAAGAGAAATATTATTTAATATATTTTCATAGACGCACCAATTTTTCGGACTCCCCTGTATAATATTTTAGGAACAGTGGGAAAACTACACGATTTTTCGGAACTGTCTCTCAAATAAGAAATTTTTTGAATTCAATCTCTTTCTGATTCACCGCTTGGGGAAAAAAAACCAACTGAGCAATGCGACATTCCACTCATTTTGGAGGCGACAAACAGACAGACAGACAGAGGCAGAGCCCTCCTGTGTACTTGGGCATTATAAAATTCACTATTCGTGGTTATCGCTCTCCAGGGCGACGAACCCGGGATCAGCCATGATCTAGTAGCGCCTTGCTTCTGCTCGTTTCATGGTACACGCGTGCTTATGTTATTAATTACTCATATCAAATGCGATAATTAGCAAGATACTCGCTGACGTACTATCAATATCACAGCTTATGCAACGTGGATAATGAAGTGGGGGAAATTGACAGTGGCCTATTTTAGCGTAACTACTCTCCGATGATCATGCGGAGAGGAAGAGTAGACACTTCGAAAGATGTGATGCCATCTTCAGGAATGACTGGAGACTTGTAATCTTTAAATCGGTATCATACAGGCACCTTTGGGAATTTTTTTCTAAGTCCGATGTATATGTTACAGGCAACGTATAGAATGCCTAAAGTCAGTAGGCAATGTATGAAATAAATTGTAATGTAAATATTGTTTGGTTGCGTAAATTAAAATTAATCAAGGTCGATTGGGTAATCTGTCAAGATGGAGTTTGTGCAAGATAGTAGCGAAAACACTAAGCTACTGAATCTGAATATAATAGAAGTTTTGAGAATTAAAAACATTTTTTTTATATTAATTTTTTTTTGAAAATATAAAATATTAAATAAAATATATAAATCGTATTACAGAAACTTCTTTGTTATATACTTTACCTAAAGAATCTGAGGCACTTTTTAAAATTCCTATGCAAAGTATAAAATAAACTGTTAGTTTCATACATTGCCTAAAAGTTCAAGGCATTTTATAAAATGCCTGGGCATTCCATAGAATGCCTACTGACTTTAGGTATTCTATACATTGCCGGATTTCATAGTTTGGCGGTAACACATAACGTTTAAAAATACTACCATATCTGTTTCTGCAAAGGTTAGGTTAGGTTAGGTTAGGTCATCTGATGCATAAGCTACAAAAATGCCTAAATAGCGATTAGTCAACAAAATGCTTTTCTATACGAATAATTCGTTTAGAAAATCGGCAGAAAGAACCCAGGACTTTTTGATCGTCTCGCCATACCGCGAAGATGCGATAACCTCGGACCTCGTCTGATGGAGTTCAGTGAACCCAGAGGCGAAGAACAGAACCACGCTGTGCGTGCCAGGACTTTTGTTTCATTTTGTACGACAAAATTTGTAAAATCCGTCTTGAGAAATGACTCGCCAATGGAAACACAGCTAGGAGGAAGCTGATGTAATATTTGTCTGTAAAAATCGACATGAACAATCTGTGATTGAAATCTTTCCAGAAATTTCAACATGAAGATCGTATAAACATACTCAATAATTAAGACCCCGACATATATTAGACATTCGAAAGGTAAAACAGTCTTTATTTAGGTTTAATATTAAGTAAAATAAAAAAAACAATAAATATAATTTAAGGATATTTTAGGGTGATAAATTATTGTAACATTACAAGTTAAATTTGTAATGTGACTATGTTATAAACGTACTTATTGATAGTACCAACAAGTTCTAATTGTTTGGAAACCTAATGTGTACCATCAGGAAATGTTATTCGGGTGTGAAGTTCAAAAATTTCTTTCGTGATGAAAATAATTCGATTGTCAGTAGAAATATTTAGAGAACTCAGGCTTTAAACAACAATACGACCTCTAGCTGTATTGCACTGTAACATCTGTGCAACTCGTCACCTCATTTCCTTAGAGGTCATTTCAATTTGGCACGACAATCACCACTCAATGATGTCTTGGTTGACTGTGGAAATGGCACAGCTGTTGAAAGAGTTATCAGATAATAACGCGATTAAGTGTTATGATATTTTAACTCTTTGAAGAACGAAGCTCGTCTAAATAATAAGCCCCCATTTCAAAATTTCAGTCCGTAATGCAAAACACAACGCATCTACGTCACAAATATCAATTGGTTAACGGTATTGAGGGAATTTATCGCTGTTTATTTTCAGAATCTCATAATTCCCATTAAAACTTTGTGAGTAAAATGTTTAGTTATTGAATGTTGAAAGCATTAATAATGCTAATTCATTGTTTCCACTAAGAAGCTGAGGTCCAGTCAGCCTAATATGGGCTACGATGGGTGCAGGAGGGTCATTCCTCAGTAAAAGAACGGGTGTCCACTTCTGGAGCACTGAAAACTGGAAGATTTTGGATTTCCAATAAGATAAACTAAAAAACATAATCAGAATTTATAGAATTTAAAGAACTCAAATAAAACTCACAAAAATATCTGTTGGTTTCTGCCCCCCCTCCCCAACATTTCTAGCGCAATGAGAATTGGGAGTTTCTGCAATTCTAATTTTTATTCTTGTCCTCTAAACCCCCAAGCGAGAACATCAGTTGGTTTGAAACAAGCTTTTTCTTCTGTTAATAAATAACTTTTATCATCTGTAAAATTTAATGATTTTTTAAATTAATTCTTCAGTATAGATTTTATATTCATAGCTTCTAATTACCTTTTGTTTATTAAAATTTTTTCTGAAAGAAACATTTTTAATGTTCTAATTTAATTCACATGTTTTTAATTCCTTCCAACTTTTTAATTTGCTCATCAGGAGTTTCATAAACATGCATTTTAGAACGAAGACGAATCAATTCTAACATTTTTACTCCATTAAGTTCATCATCAAATCTACAAATTCTTTTTTTATCACCGTATAGTTCATTGTTTTCTGAATAATCTGACGTGCGAAACACATGTAAATAGTCCTTCATAAAATCATAGAAATTTGAATTTTTAAATTCATATTTGTAAACATAGTCAACCACGTAACATAAATCTACTCTTAGTTTAATTTCATATTAAATTATATTTCAATGAAAGTCATGCATTGATCCAAAACAGCTTGGCCAATACAATTTGGTTTATTAATTTAATATATTTTATAATTACGGGCTGGCACGAAGTTCTCACTAAATTCTGTCCTAGATTTTTTTTAACTTTGATTTATTTATCCTGTGTGTACTTTCTTAGACTCGGAATATTATTTTATACTTTCTCTGCTAAGCAGATTACGCTGATTTCCCCCAAAACTGAATTTGACATTAACTTCCAAAAATATTTTTCAAAACCTTAAAATAGGCCACGACCGCTTCTTTCTACACAATTTACAATTAATTATTTACTATCATCCTCTCATTCGACCCTATAGAGTCTGAGTTACTAAAAAAGGATATATAAATAATGCAGAAATATATAAAAAAAATATTTGCACAGTTTACTTTAGAGATGATTTGGTATTTTGTTTACCACCATGAAATGAGACAACTACAACTTTTATTTTAAAAGACTTTTGCAATAAAATAACAAAACAATTCAACTATAAAATAATAAAAAACAAATTTCCTTGAGTAATAAGGAGGGAAACAGCGAGCAGCTAACAGGTTCAATGAGCGGGCAGTGATAATCTCAAAGGCGGATGTACTATTAATTGACACCATGGAGCAGAGTCCTTGAAGATGCAAATAACAATTTACGATGTCACAATTTTCCCCATTTTTATTGAAACGGAATGTTCATTACAGTGTTAACAATATCCAGCCACTGAACCCTATCCAGTTTACGTCTTCAAAAACCATTTATTTAATAACCATTTTAATATTATCCACTCATCTTCCGCTAGGTCTTTGAAGTAGTCCCTTCGATTAGGTTATCCCACTAAATTATTTGTCACTTCACATCTCTCACTTGAGTGCTACATATTCGCCCATATTACCTTTGTAACATCTAAATATTAATACAGGGTGATTAAAAAAGGACTTTAAAACTTTGAAAGTGTATAGAAATTTATTCAGAAGGCTTAAAGAATCGGTTGAGGTGTCATTTTGTAGCAAAACAAATCAAGTTTTACCTCAAACAGTCATTTTGGTTAGATGTGATTGCCATTGGTGATACTGCAGACATCCCACCTGAAATCAATTTCTTGCCAAACACGGTCCAGCATATCCGGTGTCACATCTGCAACTGCGACGGTGATTCGAGCTTAATTGGCAGGTAAGGGTGGAACATACACACGATCTTTAATGAAACCTTATAAGAAAAAATCGAGGTGGCCATGGTATCGACCCTGTTCGACCAATCCACCGACCTGGGAAACGGTTATTGAGGAAATCCCGGACTTCTGTGAGGTAGTGAGGTGGTACGCCGTCTTGCTGGAAGTGAATGCGTCCCTTTTTGGTCATCTTCGTCTAACTGTGGTATGAGAAAATTTTACGAGCCATTTTCAAATCCACTGCCGCTTGCGCTCGCGGTGACGGAATTCGGTACTACAGCACAACGTGAGTCAAACTTTATTTATTTTGCTACAAAATGACACCTCAACCGATTCTGTAAGCCTTCTGAATAAATTTCTATACACTTTCAAAGTTGTAAAGTCCTTTTTGAATCACCTGGTACTATTCGCCCCAAAATTTCTTCTCATTATTTAAATCTTTCAGCCTTCTCGCCATCTTGTTTTAAAATTCTCGAATTCTTTCCATAAGATATATCAAGATCAACGGCTATCAGAATTGTGGGGAAAATTAACATCTGATGTCCAGGAATAAATGAGTTAATACTATTTAAAAGAGTGGATGACGTCAAATGTGGCCTGAGAATCACGAATTAAAGCAAATTATCTTCAACTTCAGCCGTCGCCGTCAGACAGGAAGTTCATTCAAACAGTTAAATACCTTTCAATGTCTTGATTGAGATGGTACAGTCTTGCCAACTCTCTAATGTGAAAAAAACCCATGTAATTCTCAGTATTCAAAATTTTTAACTTTCAGTTTATCAGGGAAATAAATCAAGTTTCTTCTCTCCTCGCGTCTCTACGTAAAATTTGGGTTTGTATATTTTAATTATTAGTGTAGTTAGGTACAGAAGAAAAGATGTCGGAATTAATAAATCGCTCAGCATCTTATCAGCTTCTGAAGAAGGGCTCTGACCCACAGACTGAGCGAGCGAGTTAAGTATGATCTATGTCTTCTATAGTCTTTGAGGGGAATTAGCTGCGTCAGGTGGCGGTAAAAACCGACGTTTCGGTGGCCGTCTTTGTCATAATCATCATGATCATGAATCAGGTTGACAAGGACACCTCCCGAAACGTCGGTTAATTTTCTATGAAATATTAATTGAAGTTAGTTACAGTATAGTTTCAATGTTGTTCGCTATCTTTATAGTCAGTCGCAAGAAAACCAAATTATTTCTATCTCTTAACCTTCATCATGCATTGCTCGTAATAATTACGACTAAACCAATCAAGAATCGTGAATCTATCTGCGGGACATTGTAAAGCGGTCTGAATTGAGACACAGAAGTTACAACCAACGATAAATAACTTTAGCTTGGACTCTATTAAAATGTAAACAAAATTCGAAGAATTATATTGTGTAAGTATCTTAAGAAATGTTTATGTAATATATTTTTACATCTTGTTATCATGTCTTCTTATGGCCTACTTATCGTGATGAAATATGAATGTATTTTGACTGAAGAGTTTGATATTTTACGATAAAGACGTAATATTTTATCACTTGCAAACTAAAAACTACAATATTTAAGTTTCAAATTAATTTCAAATTTTATAGAATACAGAACAATAAATTTATTATTACTAATCACTGAAGAAAGAAACTGTCGTTAGTGTTTTTTTTAAACTATTTTACACAAGGGCTTCATTCCGCAATGACGCAAGACATACGACAATTAAAGGTTCAGTGTTTGTTGGTTATGTTCGGTTGTTTTCCGTAGGCAATCAGAAGTACTGAATATGGATATTGTCGTGCATGTTTCTAAATCACCATCTCCTTAGTCAAGGATCTTCGACAAGCAGAAACGATTCGACATGAATCAGTTAAAATCGCTTACAGATTTACCAAGAAATCATTGATGCCTGAACGACATTTGTGGACTATTTTCTGTCTCGGAATTCGCGTGTATTAAGCAGGGTCCGCACCTGCGCAGTCCACGCTCTTGTGATTCGCCATTTGTACACAACTCCCGCACGCTCACTTCTACTCAGGTGTTGTAACGCAACTGACAGCAGCGCCATTCGGGGGGCCAGCGACCGAACGAGGGACTTCGTTCGCATTTGCGCAGTCGCTGTTACGTTGTTTTCCTGGCTTTGGAGGAAATTCGTCGAAACTTCAGAGCGACGAGTGGATATTAAATGCAAGACAAATGTTGCACAAAGTCGAGTGATGACAGGTCTGTTTACGAAAATGTCATCTGACATTCATATTACATCAGAAACCGTCGGAACGAGGTGGTTTAACATGCAGGTCGTTTAAAACCTGAGGATAAGAGAAGAAAACATTGTTCTGCAAGATAACACGCGATGACACCGGTTGATCTCTAATCGTTCGAAGGTTGTAAGGGTTACCATTGCATCGTCAGACACAGAGAAATTGACCCTTACGAGATACGAAGGTGACCTTAGATTGTCGCTCCAAGCAGACCGTGGCCTAGCAGTCTTATCTGTTAACATAAGATAGTGTTTTCCCAGAGGTCAAGGAGCGAACCTGGTTTTGATGTACATAGGGCCTCTAATTTAAAACTCTAAATCCTAATGTCTGCTTCAGATCTTTTCTCGATGTCTTCCGCAGTGTATCAGCGTCTCGAACATAAAGGTGTGCTGGTTATCGGGATGTCCGGGTGTGGAATTACACCCTTGAGACCTGGTGTCCTGACTGATTAGCTTTGAAATTTGTAATCTACGTTTATATTGTCAGGAAGAAGGTTGCTATGGTAAGGAAAGCAAGTGTAGACCTAGAAACAGATGGAGGATAGTATTGAGCTGTGTTGGGAAAGGAAGTTGTCGCCAGCTGGAGGACGAGAACCGAACTACACATGACGTCATTTTTGATCATAATGCCCAACTTTATTTAATACTATAGAGAATGTTTTTGTGAGTGAGCTAAAATCTATTTATGAGTCTTATTTTTCATGTTAATGTAAGTGAACTGTCTCCCTCAATTTATGAAACTTTCTTTGCAAGTGTCTGAGATTAGATGAAAATATTTGAAATCTGTTTGAAGCTGTCGTTAAAAAATTGTCTGCTGTGGACGGAAACTGAAATGATTAGACAATTTTTCGCTAAAACCTCCGACATTGTATTTATTAAATCTGGGTTGATAATGTTGCGTCATATTGTGATGATTATAATTGTTTAATTTTAACCGTCTAATCACAATAAAATATTTTATTAAATATTAAAATATTATTATTACAATTAACATTTAATATTTAAAATATTTAAAATATGTTAAAATGATGCTCTTTCTATCGAAATGTTCGATTTACAATTAGAGCATCATCTTTTTCACGACATGTTTCGGTTTTCAATGAACCATCATGAACAAAGTACAGTTGATCTAGAAGAGGATAACTTTCCGATATTTAATGGACATCTGACGAAGGATTGCATTTAGAATATTACATTTGAATTTATATCGATTAAAAATACACCTGAAGATGGTTCAGGTAGGCCTATATGTAGGGTTTAGATTACTTAGACTGATATTCACTGCAGTATTAACCGTTGCAGTTCAATGGTAACTATATATACCATCTGTTTTAACAATTCTACATTTTGTACTTATGTGTTCCGTCTTCTTCTCACAGTAAACACCGATTATTTTCTTATAAACAGAATCAACCAATCAATACCTGTAATGGTAAAGAGTTGTTTACTTTGCGGTACAGACTGATTTCCTAATTGTTAATTCACACTAGCTTAAGCTTCAAAGGGTTGACTAAAATTGGTCAGTGTCATCAGAGACCACGTTATTTCCAGTTAAGTTCAACTTTCGTCCACCACTGGCGACACATTACTTTTCCAATGACGCAAAGAAATGGGGTAGGCCCTGGCCTCTGACGTACAAAATCTACAGGAAAACATTTACATGTCTTAATTTTCTGTAACTATGAGTTAATTTGTTAATAAGTACTGTTGTTTGTTTAATTTTAACCGTCTAATCACAATAAAATATTTTATCAAATATTAAAATATTATTACTACAATTAACATTAAATATTTAAAATATTTAAAATATATTAAAATGATGCTCCTCCTATCGAAATGTTCGATTTACAATTAGAGCATCATCTTTTTCACGACATGTTTCGGTTTTAAATGAACCATCTTCAGGTGTATAATCGATATAAATTCAAATGTAATTACATTTGAATTTATATCGAAATATTTAAATATTAAATGTTAATTGTAGTAATAATATTTTAATATTTAATAAAATATTTTATTGTGATTAGACGGTTAAAATTAAACAATTATAATCATCACAATATGACGCAACATTATCATCTCATGAATAAATACTGTGTTAAAAGGTTGTTATTTCAGTTGTAATCTTGTTTGCGTTGCAGGGTTGGTAGCGCTGTCGGTAGTGGTCGTCATTGTCATTGCTGCCACCTTTGTCGTGTGGACCAACGACTTCATAAGAGTCAGGTTGAACAAAGTGAGTAACCTAAGAGCATAAGACACAACCCACATAAATTCTGTGCGCGCAAATGATTGTTGTTGTATTTAATGACGCTGTATTAAATGCTAAGGCTGCATGCAGTCGAATGAGAAATAAAATAAAATTATTTATGTGGGTAATATAATATTTATTATGTCGATAAAATCGAGGAACGGTCAGAACGCTGGCCTTGTAATCCTGGGGTCTCGGGTTCGATTCCCGGCGGTGCCCGAATTTATAACTTGTGTTGGGCAAGGCCGTGGTCTAGGCAACACGGAGTTTTCCTCCGTGGCATCCCAACAATTACTCCATTCACACACAGAAGAAGGCAATGGCAAACTATTTCTGGATCATCTGCCAAGAACGTATATGAACAGGTCCCAGTCCGAGAAAAGGATGGAAGGATTCTGTTCATATGGACCTGTCGTCAGACAGAACACTAAATAATAATAAGATGAGGTGGTCTAGCGGTTAGAACGCTGGCCTTGTAATCCTGGGGTCTCGGGTTCGATTTCCGGCGGTGCCCGAATTTATAACTTGTGTTGGGCAAGGCCGTGGTCTAGGCAACACGGAGTTTTCCTCCGGGGGCTTCCCCGGTTTCTCCATTCACACACAGAAGAAGTCAATGGCAAACCACTTCTGGATCATCTGCCAAGAACGTATATGAACAGGTCCCAGTCCGAGAAAAGGATGGAAGGATCCTGTTCATATGGACCTGTCGTCAGACAGAACACTTAATAATAAATAAAAAAAGATGGACGCAGCTGTAGGACGCGTGGGTAATAAAATATGCATACAGAATCATACTTAGGATAATCCAAAGGGAAGAGATTACTTTGGGAGACCTAGATATAGATGGAAGGGCAGTATTGTAGTGGACCTTAAGAAAATAACATTTAAGGTATGGGCTTGATTCAAATTGCCGAGTGTGGTGTCATAAATGTTGTAATCACCCTTTTAGTTGAATATATGTCGGTGTATACATTGACCTAGAATTATCTTCTCAAGAAATACTTCGTGGGGAGAATTAACTAATTTATTGTAATATTAAAGACGAATCTATCCCAAAACTTTAAAATATAAATCCATTGCTTGGAAATCATTATTAAACCCACCTGTAGCACTATTCAACAGGAGTCCATAGCGAAATGATCAACATTTTTGGTTTTAAATTTACGAAATTTTCTCTAAGTATGTGTAAATTTACTGCGTGTTACAGAGCCATCTGTGAGCAGTTTATTCTGCTCAACAAATAAATTGTCTATTGCACTTTCATCACCGTGATCACAAAATTCAGCAGTTCTACGCATTACGAGGTGCGATCGGAAAGTTTCTAGACTGTGTCAATAGCGGGCGAACCGGATGTAGTACGAGCTTCTGCCGCTAGGGGGTGCGGCTTACATTCATAGTGAATCAGTGTGCCAGCCGGCATCATCGAATTAGCATTTGTTTCTTAGTTACGGGCGTTTTGGTAGTGCATTACACCGACCCTCCTGCGATTTCGGAATGGCGTGTGCATCAAATTTTGCCAAAGACTCGCCTAAACGGCTACGGAAACCTATGAAATGCTAAAGCAAGCATTTGGGGAGTTTGCAATGGGTCGTGCACGAACTTTTGTGTGGCATTCACGTTTTATAAATGGCCGAACCTCTGTCGATGATGACGAGGGTTCTGGACGACCATCTTCGAGCACAACGCCCGAAAATGTTACGAAGATCGACGTCGTACCATCAACGACTTGTGCGACATTGTTGGGATAGGCTATGGGACCTGTCAGCTGATTCTAAAGGAAGAACTCCACATGCGACGCATCCTGTCTGAGGACCAGAAGCAGAATCGACTTCTCGTTTGTCAGGAGCTCAAAGATCTTGCAAGAACCGACCCCAACTTCCTTTATAAGCTCCGTGTGACTTCTTCCTCTTCCCAAAGATAAAAATTCAGCTAAAGGGAAGGAGATTTGAGACGATAGAAGAGATTCAGGCAGAATCGCAGATGGTGCTTGACAGGCTGACAAAGAAAGATTTCCAGGGATGCTTCCAGGCTTGGCAGCGGCGCTGGGATCGTTGTGTTCACTCCCAGGGGAACTACTTCGAGGGTGATGGATGAATTTAATACCTGAGATAAGTGTACGGGTTTTTATACGCGCAGTCTAGAAACTTTCCGATCGCACCTCGTATAAGCACGTCTCGTCGTATTTACGGCGAATAAATTGTTCGTAATAGCGCATAAAAGTTCCCGCTGTTCACGTTACATTCCTGATTTCATGGCCCGAAAGAGTAAAAAGTGAACGACTGTTTTCAGAACATAGGACTCGAGAACAACACTTTGTCGTATAGGATGTGGGAAAAGCCACCTGTATCGCCGATCATGGCCGTCTATATTTTCAACTACACCAACGCTAACGAGTTCCAGAAAGGAATCGATAAGAAACTTAAGGTTCAAGAAGTGGGACCTTACGTCTACAGGTAAAAGACAAGTCATCTACATTCAAACTTCAGTAACCTCACTGCGCCACTGTCCTCGACGTCTTCTATGACAGGTATTTTCTCAGTGTCTTCAGGCGAATGTCAGGATGCACCTTTGCTGAGGTGATTAAACAATGACTGAGTACAACCGAGATAATGCTTAAAATACTTGTATGTTCGGTACGAATCATCCCGGCATCTTCACAAACCACCACAAACTACAGCCATGTTTATCAGCATTACTATCATCCGTGCTATCACTCACAAAACATTTGTCACGGTCCGAATTTGCAGGTCAGAAAAACCGGAATATGTCTTCAGGACACTGGACTCACGTAGGTTAAGAATCGACCTCTGACACGTAACTTCTCAAAACAAAAAGTTGTCAGTGGAACGACGGTTCCGGAGAATTTGACGTAAATACGTCTATACGGAAAGGAAGTTTATATATTGGCTTTATTCTAAATATTTCCTTTATACATGCTTTACAATTGAGTAAAGTTTGATTAAGACTTTGCTCATTTAACTTGAATTAGTTAAGCTTAAGATGGGTCTGTGGTAGCTGAATGTAATGTAAAGTAATGTAATGTAATGTAAAGTAATGTAATGTAATGAAATGTAACGTAACGTTTCCTAGGTAACAACAATTCCGAGTAAACAGATGACGTTTCATAGGTAACATAACAATGAAGTTACACTTTTTCGTAACATATTTTTGTAACACTTTTTCGTAACACATTCTTGCCGAATGACCCTTCCTTATAGACGTATTTACGTCAAAAAATTAGGAACCGTAGATCCCTGAAGGCAAACGTCATTCAGAAGAACTGAAGACCAATAAAACATAGATTCTTGTAACATTTTAGCCCACAATTATACCAACATTGATTATCTTAGAACATCACATACACAGCAGAGTCTCACCAACCGCTAACGTTAGGCTGCTAGCGAAATCTCGTTGTAAAAATACCAAGGCTAATGAGAAATTGAAGTCACAGAAAACCATGACTCATTTTAACGTTCATCAAACCCTAAATAAGTCGCTTGTTAATTAACTATGCATAAATAAATAAGAATCAGATTATTTAAAAATAATACATTATACATAAAGTTTCATTAACACACCACAGTGGCAATCTCAATGCCGGCAAGTTGGTACTGGCACAGTCCTACCAACAGCATATTTGAATCTCTTGGTGAGGAATTCTCTGTATTTTTTCCGTTTGTACACTAAATCAAAACTAAATGAGACGCTTCCAAAACTGACAACAGATGGAAAGCTGTGACTGGCGACGGGCTACTCAATTCAAAACTTATAGACAAGATATTCCCAAGTACCAAATTATTGAACTTAATTCATGACATTTGCCTCGAAATTATTCAGTTCTTAACATTCACGACATGTTTCAGTTCCATGTCGTGAAAAATGATGGTCTAATGTAAATCGAATATTTCGATAAAGAACATCATTTAATATTTTAAATATTTTAAATGTTAATTATTATAATATTTTAATATTTAATAAGAATTTATTGTGATTAGACGGACAAGATTTAATATATATATTTATTATATCACAATATGACGCAACTTTACCATCTAATAATAATCTAATTAAATTCATTTACAAACATGCTTCAAAGGCAAGCACTGAAATTTATTATTATAAAGACTTATGTAAGACCGCCTCTGATGGGTGTACTGTAAACTTTACCAGTCCAAGGTTAAAAAGTGAATTTATTGGCGGAGGATTACATAAAGACTAGAAAAAGATTCCGTCCCAGTGAAACTTCTACCATCGAGATTTAATGTTGAACTGCCCTGGGACTGAACGCGTGTCCTCTGTTACAGGGAACATGCTGAGAAAGTGAACGTCGTCTTCAACCCAAACGGAACAGTGTCCTATCAACAGAAGACGTCCTTTAGCTACGTACCGGAGTTATCGGCTGGTCACAGACCTCGCCAGGAGTACATCACAGTGCCAAATATACCTCTCCTGGTCAGTATGACGTAATTAGGCGCTTGGGTCTAGTCAGATTGCGAAACGAAAGATAATTTTGTTTATAATTTAATCAAATCTGCGTGTGTGTTGTGTCCTCGCTGGACAGTCGTGGACTTCTGAATTTCCAGAATGTTCCCCGTACTTTGGACACGAAGTCCCGCTGTCTTCAGCGTAGACTGCAAAGGTTTATTAGATGCAGTCCTGACATGGTGATGGAGTACACCCGAGCACCCTTTTCACTTCGATGGCGATGACCGATAAAGCAACATCAGATTTAGTAAAAAGATATTTTGCAAAATCTATAAGGAATATTTTTGACTTTGAAATTACAAGTAATTTGAAACTGTTAAGCTTTGTTTGGGAACTTTACTTAAATATGCTGTGGTGTTTCTGTGTTGATGGAATCACGAAAAGCAAACGTATACAGGCATACCTCGAGTATATTGCGGTTTCGGTTCCAGAGCACCGCAATAAAGTGAGTCACACAATTTTTTTTTTGTTTCCCAGTGCATATAAAAGTTATGTTTACTCTATACTGTAGTCTATTAAGTGTGCAATAGCATTATGTCTACAAAAACATTGCGAGAATTACCAAAATGTGACACAGAGACACGAAGTTAGCACGTGATGTTGGAAAAATGGCGCCGATAGACTTGCTCGACGCAGGGTTGCCACAAGCCTTCAATTTGTAAAAAAAAAAGTTGTCAGTGGAACCACGGTTCCGGAGAATTTGACGTAAATACGTCTATACGGAAAGGAAGTTTATTTATTGGTTTTATTCTAAATATTTCCTTTATACATGCTTTACAATTGAGTAAAGTTTGATTAAGACTTTTCTTATTTAACTTGAATTAGTTACGCTTAAGATGGGTCTGTGGTAGATGAATGTAATGTAATGAAATGTTTTATAGGTAACAACAATGCCGAGTAAACAGATGACGTTTCCTAGGTAACATAACAATGAAGTTACACTTTTTCGTAATACATTTTTGCCGAATGACCCTTCTTCATAGACGTATTTACGTACGTCAAAACCCCCGCAATATCTGCGAATCGCAATAAAACGAGGTATGCTCTATGCTGTGGCGAGTAGAGTGACGATGATGCATGCCCTCTTTGCAGAGCGCCATGTCGGTGCTGAAGGACAGCTACGTGCTGGCACAGCTGGCGTTCCTCGCGGTGTCGAGTGGCATGGAGACGCGTCAGTTCACCAGCGTCACGGCGCACGACTTCTTCTGGGGCTACGACGACACGCTGTTCAGCCTTGCCCGCACCTACGGCTCCTTCACACAGGAACTGCCTTACAAGAAGTTTGGCATCCTCGTCCAGGTATAAATGCTCTTCATCGTCGTGATCCTCTACAGTTTACGTATCAGAATCCTTACTTCCAGCACCAACTTTGTCCCTGTCACTTCACTAAACGCTGTATCAATCACACACGATATTGAAATCCCACTTATCATTATTAACAGTTTGTCCATAACCATTAGGGCGACTACAGTGTTACTTCCATCCAGTTACTATTTTAAGTCTCGTAAACTTAAGAATCATCACTGAAATATAAATCTTTTTATTTAGTTTAATACTTAATACGTAACTTCCACATAACTCCCTCTGGAACGAAATTATAGGACACTTGATTCAATTAAAGGCTGGTAAGTTATCGCAATCATCATGTATCACCATTATTACTACATACACTGTCATTACAACAACAGTCATCATTCATGAATGAAAAAGCTAACTAACTAACCAGATGGCTTACTGAACTCGAATGTTCATCACCGAATTAACCAAAGCCCTCCACCGGACCCTGTCCTGGGCCAACAAAATTCAGTTTCCTTCAACTCCTATCTCCCATAGATCCCGCCTGAGATTATCCTCCCATCTACGTCTAGGTCTCCCCAGGGGTCTCTTCCCCTCAGGCTTCCCAAATAGTGGACCCAACCAACCAGATGGCTTACCGAACCCGAAGGTTCATCACCGAATTAACCAAAGCCCTCCACCGGACCCTGTCCTGGACCAACAAAATCCAGTCTCCTTCAACTCCTGTCTCCCATAGATCCCGCCTGAGATTATTCTCCCATCTACGTCTAGGTCTCCCCAGAGGTCTCTTCCCCTCAGGCTTCCCAAATAGTGGACCCAACCAACCAGATGGCCTACCGAACCCGAAGGTTCATCACCGAATTAACCAAAGCCCTCCACCGGACCCTGTCCTGGGCCAACAAAATCCAGTCTCCTTGAACTCCTATCTCCCATAGATCCCGCCTGAGATTATCCTCCCATCTACGTCTAGGTCTCCCCAGCGGTTTCTTCCCTTCAGGTTTCCCAACCAACACCCGGTGCACACCTCTTGTCCCATCCATGCGCGCTACATGCCACGCCCATCTCATTCTTCTCGACTTAATCACCTTAACAACGTGAAAAAGCTAACAAAAACATTATTTCATTGCCTGTAAAGCAATTCATTATATTCTTTCAGAAACCACGTAATTTACAGTGAAAATGATACCTAGAAAAGAAATTCAGTTCGTTTTACCACAGCAGATTCTGATGTTACTTTGCCCAAATCTCGACCCGCGACAGACAATATTCGATTCCCTCGGGTATTACATTCTTTCCACGGATCAAGGGATAAAACTCCTGATAGACTCACGCTTCAACTTTGTAAATTTCTCTTTAAATGAAGCTCTATAGATCTCATTACACATCAAATAATCTCAGAACTTGATACGTTGTCCATAAATAACGAGTCCATTCATCATAGAACGCGAGAAATTTCCGTCATGAGATTTGAGACTGTCACGGTTGTGATAGTGGTCTTAAGGGGTTAAGGCGGCGGTAATTTCGTCCTAGAACGTTGGTACCACTTACAAGTCCACACGGCGTCACAACTTACAGGGCCAACCACGAATATTACAGCGTTATTTTGTGATTTTTATACAGAGATTCCTTCGGGTACAGTTTCACAGCGCCTTTTATATGAACAATTTGCTGACTGTGCTGTTCACTTAAAGGAAGACTGTGAGTGAAGTTTTTTATTTCAGAAGAACGGGATACTGAGAAACCGCGTTACAATGTACACCGGTAAGGAGGACGTGCAGATGTTGGGAGTGATATCGAGGTTCAACGGCGAAGAGCGACTTCACCACTGGAGCGGCAAAGATTGTAACCGGATTGACGGAACGGATGGATCGCTGTTTCCACCCAACCTCGTGAAACGCAACTCGACCATCCACGTCTTCAGCGGGGAAATCTGCAGGCGGTTTCCACTGGAATACAGCGAGGATATTATAGTAGGTGAACCTCTACGTCTCAGATGTTCTTGATAATCGTAGTAGCATATGTTTAATACAGATTGAAAGAATTGTTATTAAACCCGTATTAAAACTTTTATTGACAGTCGAAATTCAATACGTTTCGATTGTACGAGGTGCGATCGGAAAGTTTCAAGACTGCGCCTATAAAAACCCGTACACTTATCTCAGGTATTAAATTCATCCATCACCCTCGAAGTAGTTCCCCTGGGAGTGAACACAACGATCCCAGCGCCGCTGCCAAGCCTGGAAGCATCCCTGGAAATCTTTCTTTGTCAGCCTGTCAAGCACCATCTGCGATTCTGCCTGAATCTCTTCTATCGTCTCAAATCTCCTTCCCTTTAGCTGAATTTTCATCTTTGGGAAGATAAAGAAGTCACACGGAGCTTAGAAAGGAAGTTGGGGTCGGTTCTTGCAAGATCTTTGAGCTCCTGACAAACGAGAAGTCGATTCTGCTTCTGGTCCTCAGACAGGATGCGTCGCATGTGGAGTTCTTCCTTTAGAATCAGCTGACAGGTCCCATAGCCTATCCCAACAATGTCGCACAAGTCGTTGATGGTACGACGTCGATCTTCGTAACATTTTCGGGCGTTGTGCTCGAAGATGGTCGTCCAGAACGCTCGTCATCATCGACAGAGGTTCGGCCATTTTTAAAACGTGAATGCCACACAAAAGTTTGTGCACGACCCATTGCGGACTCCCCAAATGCTTGCTTTAGCATTTCATAGGTTACCGTAGCCGTTTAGGCGAGTCTTTGGCAAAATTTGATGCACACGCCATTCCGAAATCGCAGGAGGGTCGGTGTAATGCACTACCAAAACGCCCGTAACTAAGAAACAAATGCTAATTCGATGATGCCGGCTGGCACAGTTATTCACTATGAATGTAGGCCGCACCCCGCAAGCTCGTACTACATCCGGTTCGCCCTCTATTGACACAGTCCTGAAACTTTCCGATCGCACCTCGTATTAACAGAACATAAGAACGCTGTGACTGTACGAGAGCCCACGCAGGTCACATCATGTCGTAATCTGCTAGCGGCCAGTCCTTGAGTTGTCTTTCAACACTCAAAGTGCAAAGATTTCTTTCTTTTTTTTCAAAAGAGCAGCGATTGCTAATTGTCGAATACAATTTCGTACCAGTTTCTGGACTTTCCAGAATGAGTAAAGTGACACGTTTCCGGATTCTCCTGTGCTAAACAAAATCGATAAAGTCTCGTCTTCGCTGGTTTGAATAAAAAAAAATAGGAAAAAATATTAAATACTTATTCGCTGAACGAGGTGTTTTTGTTTTTATGATTTTAATTTATATATTTTTAAACTAGAACGTGCTTCAGGAATGGGTTGCGTAACCCTCCTTAGTTCACTCTGTATATTAAGATTTTATCACCTTCGTAATGAGAAGTTGTGAAAAGGTGTTTCTCTGCTTCACCACGTATCTTCATCTGCGTCTATTAACTCGAGATTTGCTCAGCGTTTTTACGCTGATTTATCCAATAAACCTCTAATAAATGTGTATCGTGGGATATTTATCTTAACACTAAAATTTAAAAAAAAATTCGGAGCTAGTAGCTCATCTTCTTACGTAAAATAAGAGGTGTAAAATATACCATACTGATCAAACTTTCTCATATCCTACGGTCAGACCACTTTCTCTCTCACGCGTTTGAGAAAGTAAGGAAGTCTCCGTCCTGATGACGCGTTGTTCCGTGTGCAGAAAAACCCTTAACAAACTCAATTGGACGGTCTAGGTCAGGGGTATCAACTTTTCAGGCAGACGGGCCACAAAAAAGATATGTTTAACGAGGGCCGAAGAGTTAAAATACATAATTGGACATTACAACATAAAATACATAAACATACCTTAAAAAAAGACGGTGGTCTAGCAGTTAGAACGCTGGCCTTGTAATCCTGGGGTCTCGGGTTCGATTCCCGGCGGTTCCCGAATTTATAACTTGTGTTGGGCAAGGCCGTGGTCTAGGCAACACGGAGTTTTCCTCCGGGGGCTTCCCCGGTTTCTCCGTGGCATCCCATTCACACACAGAAGAAGGCAATGGCAAACCACTTCTGGATCATCTGCCAAGAACGTATATGAACAGGTCCCAGTCCGAGAAAAGGATGGAAGGATCCTGTTCATATGGACCTGTCGTCAGACAGAACACTAAATAATAATAAGATGAGGTGGTCTAGCGGTTAGAACGCTGGCCTTGTAATCCTGGGGTCTCGGGTTCGATTCCCGGCGGTGCCCGAATGTATAACTTGTGTTGGGCAAGGCCGTGGTCTAGGCAACAGGGAGTTTTCCTCCGTGGCATCCCAACAATTACTCCATTCACACACAGAAGAAGGCAATGGCAAACCACTTCTGGATCATCTGCCAAGAACGTATATGAACAGGTCCCAGTCCGAGAAAAGGATGGAAGGATCCTGTTCATATGGACCTGTCGTCAGACAGAACACTAAATAATAATAATAATAATAAATATGTGATACCATAACCCACTTCACGAACAGAATATTTTTCTGTATTTACAATATTCTTTTCAATTGCCTTGGAGGAGAATGTTCGGAACGAACCCGTGGCCTTCGAAGCCCTTAACCCAGACTTGTCGCTCCAGTCGCTCGTTTGTTTTAGGCCCACGGCAGATTCCCAGCTCTGAGGTTCCGGGCGCCTCGTGACGTGTTCGCAAACCCTGACGTCAACCCGGAAAACGCGTGCTATTGTCACCCCGACACCGAGACATGTCCGCCTTCCGGGATATTCAACGCCTCGCCATGTGCTTTCGGTAAGGCTAAGAGGAATCAGAGACGTCTGTCAGGATGACCGCTTTCAACAGACAACCTACCATCAAGCCCACTTATTTTATGAATATGATTTGTACTGATTTACACAACCAGATATTTTAAAAATACGAGCGAATTCATTCTTTATATTTATAATTAGTTCATATTGTATGTGGTTTCGTCTATTTTATAACAACCTGAAGTTAAGGTTTGGTGTGTGATTCAATAATTTTACCCGCTGTTGTGTCATGTCGAAACATGAGCTCTTATTTTGAGAGATTATGAACAGAACGAACTTTAAATAAGATACTTGCGTATAAAACAACCAAAGCTCAAAATAAAACACGAGGAGATTTAATCACATGTTTCTAATGTTTAAAAATGGTGGGAAATACAGTTGAACTAACATTAATTACACTGCTGAAATTCTCAAATACAAGATGGTAATTCAAAAGGTAGTTTTTGTGTTTTAAAAAAAAAAGTCATAAAATCCAATCTCGTTGTTTACTCATGAATGAATTATTTACTACATTCTTGTGTTACTGTATGAAATTAATATTTGGTTTGATCAATGGCAGTCTCCAGGTCCGAGGGTCTCCACACTCGCTGGTTTACATGTTTCAGGTGCACCAGTCATGATATCTTTCCCGCACTTTTACCTGGGTGACCCCAGCCTCCTGCAGACGGTAGAAGGGCTGAAACCCGACCCCCAGAAACACTACGGATACTTGGATCTTCACGAGGCAAGTGTGAACTTGGCTTATTGAGAAGCACTGATAACGAATCTGTCACAAAAACACTAAATCTATTTAAGTAAGCGAAGTACTTCGAAGTAATTTGAGACTTTACTTAAGCCAATGAAATTTCAGGTACCTTTAGATGTCTGGGTCGGTTAGATTAAAGTTCAGTGTACGCAAAATAACTCCGAGCTCATTCACCGGACAAAGGTTTGCATCTGCTTTGTTAGTGTCCTATAGTCAGTTTGATTAGCAAAATATAACGTAGTTCAAAAATTATTTTATCAAAATGGCACAGATTGTGTTGAGATTAAAGTGTAGGAGGATGTTATTAGTGAAAGTTTACAAGTGAAGAGAAAGTCTGTGTTACGCAGAAACGGTATTAGAATTTTTAAGGATACCTGTTCCTACCACAGCTGCCTTGCTAATTCTCAATTTGTGAACTGTACAAACGGAGAATTAAAATATACATGATAATGAATAGCGATTCCGAAGGTAAAGATCGTGGCCTATTTTTATGTAATATTCCATCATTATCTTAGAAGGACTGACGATAATTGTGGAGACTTAAATCATGAAATTACCTGCTTGGAACAATACACAACTTAAACCTTTATTGGTGAGATATGGAGGTAAAAAACTAACTTTACAGTCCCGAGTTTCAGCCCAGGACTTCTCGAATGTAGGTCTAGTGGTGTGTTATACAGACAAGCTCCATCTAAATATCTTTCCGGGTTTTCCCTTTTAGGAGTTGGGCGTGCCTCTGGATGGCAAATCCAGGTTTCAGTTAAATATGATGGTCAGATCGTCTTCCACGCTGCGACAACTTGCAAACTTCAAAGACGGATCCATACTGCCCATTGCTTGGTTTGATGTGGTAAGTACCATATAAATACTTATAAATTTATTTTAGAATATCAACATTTTACGCCTTAAGTCTGAAACTAAAAACAAAGTTGGAATTCTGAAGAAAACACTCGATATATCCGCCGTTCTTACCACTGTAAACAAACAAACGCTTTTGCCAGGGTAAGGAGACGTCGTTAATTGTTTGGAGTAAGTTTTGTGATCAAGTTTATAATTCATGCATGAACTGAGGAAAATCACAGAAAACCTCAGTGAGGATAGACAGTCTCCTGGTATAAGCGTGAAACTCCGAAATACTGAGTAGTAGTTGTAGATGTCTGACCGCCACGTTTGGCCCCTTCTAATTTGTCTCTGGCACAAAATACGTGATCAGCTTGTTACGTCATTCGACGCTAAATAAACTGCCCAGTTGATAAAACGTCGCAAATAAATACGAATAATAATACACCACCGTGTAAAAGCACATAAATGTACCGTCTGCATGTTTTGTATGAGGTAAACTTAAAGACTAGATGAACGGCTTGCGTATGTCAATTTTTTAGGTTACTGGCCCCGTGCTACAAATATGGAAGGCTGTCAAGAGAAATTCGCGGAAATAATTGCGAATTCGACTGAGTCGCTCAGACCATAACTTACTGCTTGAAGTAGAATCTAACCACCTCCGCTTCATAGTAACTTCAAGATATAATAAATAACTCGCCTGGCTATACACAACCAGACTAGCCTGAAATTTATATCCGAAGTGAAAAACATAACCTAACTTTGACTACAAACTGAAAGCAGCGCCTGCTCTGGTCGTATTTAGAACTAACACAGAAAACAAGTAAGAACTGCTATTGTAGCTCGCTTGATCAGCTACTAAACTCCACTCATGTAACGGAACTTTCTCAGCTTACATAGGGTAAAATCCCAGTGTTAATTAACTGTAAATAAAGCGGAAAGATGTGGTAGTGGCCTATTTTGCGGTATTATAACTGATTTTGCATGGAATTACTGAGGAAAACGTCACTCAGGTTGGGCTTTTTCTAGGCTCACGTTTGAACAAGGAACCTCAAAAATAAAATAAACAGGCTTGCCAACCATTCGACTGCAACGTGTCGTAATAATTTATCTTCTGAGCTGAATGGCAACTTAATATAGACTAGATCCAATACTTGAATGTGAGAATATGGTCTAATTTAAATAAAAGAACTTCTACTTCTATTGAATCATCACAAACGGAAACATTTCGTTTAAAAATGTTTTGTCATTTATTAGATACGTAAGATGACGTCACTGCCACGTTTATCATTTACGTGCTTGTAATGTCTAGCGGTTAGAACGCTGGCCTTGTAATCCTGGGGTCTCGGGTTCGATTCCCGGCGGTGCCCGAATTTATAACTTGTGTTGGGCAAGGCCGTGGTCTAGGCAACACGGAGTTTTCCTCCGGGGGCTTCCCCGGTTTCTCCGTGGCATCCCAACAATTACTCCATTCACACACAGAAGAAGGCAATGGCAAAACACTTCTGGATCATCTGCCAAGAACGTATATGAACAGGTCCCAGTCCGAGAAAAGGATGGAAGGATCCTGTTCATATGGACCTGTCGTCAGACAGAACACTAAATAAAATAAATAAATAAATTATTCAGAAATAGCCACGGTGGTCTAGCGGTCAGAACGCTGGCCTTGTAATCCTGGGGTCTCGGGTTCGATTCCCGGCGGTGCCCGAATTTATAACTTGTGTTGGGCAAGGCCGTGGTCTAGGCAACAGGGAGTTTTCCTCCGTGGCATCCCAACAATTACTCCATTCACACACAGAAGAAGGCAATGGCAAACCACTTCTGGATCATCTGCCAAGAACGTATATGAACAGGTCCCAGTCCGAGAAAAGGATGGAAGGATCCTGTTCATATGGACCTGTCGTCAGACAGAAAACTAAATAAAAAACCTGACACAGTCACAAATTAAATCTGATTGAATCTGAAACTTAGCTATGATTCAAGTAGGTTGATGAATAAAATACTCATTATGACGAAGTACTTGGATTCGTAACTTTTATGCAACTAAAGCTAACAGGACTGTATTCCTGTTAAATTATAACAACCAAAAACATGCAAATTTAAACAGGAATGGATTAATAGAAGTTTGAGGGTGGAATTAAAAATTACTTTTAACTTGTGGGTAACGTCTGTATGCTGTGAAGTGCACTGCGTTTTGAATCTGAAAAAAAGGTGATCACAGGATAATGGACAAGGCTTTCGATAGGTAATTTTACTGTTCTGTAATTTGCTTGGAAGAGGGGGGGGGGGGGCTTTATGACTAATTGTAAACGCATTTGCGTTCCAATGACACATACAAAGCTTATTGGCGGGAAAAATGACACATGTACCTAAATACAAATAAATTGTCGTGTGTTAAATGCCTTGATCATAATATTATCCTCTAACGCGTAATATACTGTCACTAACAAAATAATTTGCCATCACGTCGCATTTAGGAATTAAAAAAGAAAATATCCTCCTAAGGCTTGGTACATGAGGATTAATTACCTCTTGGAAGCGAACAGAGGGGAAAAGTGGCTTTAAACACGAATAAAACATTTCTAGTTTCCTCCTCTGTGGAAACGTGCACTGTGGTATAATGGCTTGTGATGCCGTGTAGTGTCGTAGGTTCTTACCAATGTTTTCGGAGGAACGTAAGATGCATAAATACAAGAACAAATAATTGCTTATTGCAGGGAATCGAAGGACTGCCAGAAGAGATCATGGACTTGTTGTACCACGTGACCTTCACGACGCGCCATATTCAGCTAGCCGTGCAGTACGTGCTCTTGGTGATGTCGATCGTTTTGATTTACGTTCTTGCACGAAGCATACGTTCCCGGCCCACAGTGACTGCTTCTTCCGACGTCATCTCACCCATATGATGGCCATCTCACCCATATGATGGTCATCTCACTCACGTGATGGCCATCTCACCCATATGATGGCCATCTCACTCACGTGATGGCCATCTCACCCATATGATGGCCATCTCACTCACGTGATGGCCATTTCACCCACGTGATGGTCATCTCACCTACGTGATGGCCATCTCACCCATGCGATGGTTATGTCGGCGCCTGCATGAAGGTCGTGTGGTTCTTTTGCTGGATTCTGTACTATTAGTATTTATATCTCATGTCCTCAGGGTCCTGCCTCAAAATTTCACGCCTCTCATTAATTTTGGGCCCATCTTCCGGCGACACTAATGAGTGAACTTTTTAGCGTCCGAAGCTTCTAACTATTTCTGAATTAAGCTTCTGAATTTACGTACCGGTTTCACATGTGTATGGATGGAAACTGTTATGTTCATTATCGTCCAACATTAACTTCTTGATCTCCCTTCTTCAGTTTATCAACCATGTTTTCTTCAAATATATTGTCTCTCTGTAATATATTTTTCTTCATACTGTCTACCGAAAATGCATATATTTTCAAGACGGTAATCGAGTCCACAAGAGGTTAAAATTCAGAAGACCTTCATCGAATTGTTTTTTTTTTAAAAAAAAGGCCCTTCTGTTGCTATCTCTGTCCGTGGTCCATCCAGCAGCTCTCATCTCCGTACTGACCAACCGTCTTGTTCTCTCAACTATCTCGTAGCTTATGCTTCTGTTAGGTCACTGCAAACACTGCCCATTCAGTTATGTCGTTCAGCCAAGGAAACAGAAGAAGATATTTGATTAATCGGCGACGGAAAATACAGTGGCACGCGATTCTTCGCGGTTCATTTCGAAAAGATTTATCAAGCTAGTCCAATAAAAGTCTTTGATGTAACAAACAGATCAGTGCATTCCGAATTCTGTACCCACATGCATTTGTTTACTAGAAGCTGCACCAAACTGTGGCTATGAATCGACTATTCGGAGCCAGAGTCTCTCTGAAACTCAATTAAAATACAAGACTGCTCAAAATGGAGACGCTTTTTCATATTTTTTTTTGTTTAAATGTGTATATTTTTGTTTATAAAATAAAAGTGTAGAAACAAATATTCCTTTTAGGATTTTTATATTCTTTCCGCGTTATCGTACGCCATAACTGCCGGCCATTCTTATCTCTCTCCTTCATACTATTTCCTTGATTCAGTTTCTTACCCCCCCCTCAATAATCCTTTACATGTTTCCTATTTAATATACATCACATTTGATTGTTGGAACTACTATGTTTTCTCATTCAGCAAACAAAAAGTCAAAACTTATATTTTTATTCTACTTTGATCTGGATAAATATTATATCCTGATTATTATTAAGGTACGTATACATATTGTTGAATATCTACATGTCTGTACCCCCCCAGATTCTTTAAAAGTCCCTATTCGTCAATCCGGGGGCTTCCCCGGTTTCTCCGTGGCATCCCAACAATTACTCCATTCACACACAGAAGAAGGCAATGGCAAACCACTTCTGGATCATCTGCCAAGAACGTATATGAACAGGTCCCAGTCCGAGAAAAGGATGGAAGGATCCTGTTCATATGGACCTGTCGTCAGACAGAACACTAAATAAATAAATAAAATTCGTCAATCAGCCTGTGTAAAGACACTGTTTCTTTTATGGTAAATACATTTTGCAGGGCACAGAATCATTATATACCACCGTAGATGCTCGGTTTCAGAAAGGAGATTGATTTGAAATGGCCTTAAGGATTAGCGGTGCAAGATGGATTCCAAAAATTTCAGTTTTACTGCAAAACCAAATAACACTGATTTCGCCTCATTCAGTTTAGTTCCTCGTCTCCTCACACGGAAGAAGGCAAGAAACTGAACAAATCAAAATTATTTGGACACTAGAGAGAGGCACTTTAATAGGAGTTCAGCTGAAAGTGCGTAATAAATGCAGTCTTTCTTTTTTTACTATAAAAATTTGTGATTCCTCGTTGTCATCAAAAAATGACGTCATCAACAATGTCAACAGATATTTGTTTACACGGCATTGTTGTGGAACACAACAATGCCGAGTAAACAAATATAACGCTTCACAACAAAGAAATTAAAAAATATCAAGCCAGTCGCATTATCACTTCTCCAGAACGCAACCAAACACTTGAACCCCCTCAGAAGGGGGGTTGTTCAAGTGTTTTAACCCCCGGCATTCGGGGGGGTTAGTTTAGTGTCTTACTCAAGATTTTAAAACGCAACCAACCCCCCCCCGAAGGGGTTTTGGGGACCTGTTCATATACGTTCTTGGCAGATGATCCAGAAGTGGTTTGCCATTGCCTTCTTCTGTGTGTGAATGGAGTAATTGTTGGGATGCCACGGAGGAAAACTCCGTGTTGCCTAGACCACGGCCTTGCCCAACACAAGTTATAAATTCGGGCACCGCCGGGAATCGAACCCGAGACCCCAGGATTACAAGTCCAGCGTTCTAAACGCTAGACCACCGTGGCGGTCTCTGAACTATACCACATGTTTATAACAACAACAACAATTAATTACCGAATGCACCAAATGTTGAATGTCAACAACTCTCGTTGCCACGGATATTAGACTAACATTAACTTGTGTGTGGATAAAAACGTGCACTGGAAAGATTAAAACGGTGAGTAAATTCACGTCTTTAAAACTTATATTTATCTAGATAAATATCGGAATAATTTATTTTATAAGGGACGTCAGTACGGTAGCCTACATAATTTACGTGTTAGTTATCCATCGATAATAAACGAAAAAAACAACGTACATCGACGTGAGACTGGTTACATGACATATGTTACGTCTTTGAGGAATGTAAACATGAATTTTATATATATATTATATATATAATTATATACACCTGAAGATAGTTCTTTTAGGAACTGAAACATGTCGTGTAAAAAGTGATGGTCTAATGTAAATAGAATATTTCGATAAAGAACATCATTTAATATTTTAAATATTTTAAATGTTAATTATTGTAATATTTTAATATTTAATAAGAATTTATTGTGATTAGACGGACAAGATTTAAATAATATATATTTATTATATCACAATATGACGCAACTTTACCATCTAATGAATATTATGCTCAAAGAAGCTTATAAAAAATCAGTGGTATAATCGTAAATTAACGTGTGAGTTTAATTTAAAAAGCCTGGCTACATGTGTAAACAGGAAATTGTGTGTGTGTTCATAGGGCCCATCCCAGTAACTCGCATTTTGATTTTTATGGGTCCTCTAATACCTGGAGTCACTCAAGTCGTTCGGTACAGCTTGACATAATCAATACCAAAAATTTGTCAAATTTAATCTGTTTCTTCAAAGTTTTATTCCTGAAAATATCTGATGGGGCGACATTTCTTTTGAAATTTACGTGATTCAATGACCAGGTTAGTTTATAATTTTCCACTCACATTTAAAACAAAATTCTGTTTACTTTACGACTCATTTACAGAATAACTATTTCTAAATCATTTTACATTTATAACAGTAAAATCTGGCAGGCTAAAAAGATTCTTTATTTAATCGTAAACAGAATTTCAGTTTGTTATTTTCGTTGCTAAGTATCTGAATTAACAACAACAATTAATTACCGAATGCACCGAATGTTGAATGTCAACAACTCTCGTTGCCACGGATATTAGACTAACATTAACTTGTGTGTGGATAAAAACGTGCACTGGAAAGATTAAAACGGTGAGTAAATTCACGTCTTTAAAACTTATATTTATCTAGATAAATATCGGAATAATTTATTTTATAAGGGACGTCAGTAAGGTAGCCTACATAATTTACGTGTTAGTTATCCATCGATAATAAACGAAAAAAAACAACGTACTTCAATGTAAAGTTATTAAAAATATTTGAATATTTGTGTCCATTCGGAGATCCGATTCTTCGTATTACAGCGTACAGCCTTCTTAGGGGACCTCACAAGTAAAGGTTATATGATATAAAATGAAGACAATTGAACGTATAACAAAACGCTCTCTGCTAACAGCTGAGAAATTGTCTCTATAATGAATAAATACGTGACATATTAATGTAATACTACTTTTGTTTCAGATGGCATCGATTATAACAGCAAAAACTGTCTACAGGCTGATGGCAATTTTGTTATGCATCGCGAAACTTGTAAGTGTTTATTACATTTGATATACATTTTCATACGTAGGGAACTTATAACAAGTTTCGGGTCTGTCTCTGATTGCGTCGAACCTTTGTTTGAATTAAAGACGAAATTGACTTTACTCCAAGGCCAGCGAAGTTTCTGGTCAGCGATGAAGTATCTAACTTAGAACCGAGAGTGTGATGATGTGCTGATTGGTCCAGGGTCATCGCACACCTGGTCGGGCGTTAATACATAAACGTGGAATAATGGCGGGATGTTGATTGGTAGGGATAAACCTAAGAAACCATTTCATTCCACGAATCTCACTTTGTCACTCGGAAGTGAACCCGGGACCCGACGGTTAGAAGCTAGTGTCTTGCTAGGGAAGACTCAAAATCCCAACGGAGCCAAATGCGTGCGTATTGCAAAGCAAAATATTCCTTCGTCATGTTTCATTTGTCGTCCACACTGGCTCAGGGGCGCATCGAACGTCTTCTTACCCGACGAGAGACAGATATGGAGTAGCCTGAGAATTTAACTTACCACTCACCACCATCTAATACACCGAAATCGTGGAGACAGACCTCAACCATATTTTTTAAGGTCCAGAGCTTTAAAACTGGGATAACTTTGCATTTGCTTTAGCATAGATGGCTTATGAACGTAATCCTCAGAGATATTCTGTGGCCTTGTAATCCTGGGGTCTCGGGTTCGATTCCCGGCGGTGCCCGAATTTATAACTTGTGTTGGGCAAAGCCGTGGTCTAGGCAACACGGAGTTTTCCTCCGTGGCATCCCAACAATTACTCCATTCACACACAGAAGAAGGCAATGGCAAACCACTTCTGGATCATCTGCCAAGAACGTATATGAACAGGTCCCAGTCTGAGAGAAGGATGGAAGGATCCTGTTCATGTGGACCTGTCGTCAGACAGAACACTAAATAATAATAAGATGAGGTGGTCTAGCGGTTAGAACGCTGGCCTTGTAATCCTGGTGTCTCGGGTTCGATTCCCGGCGGTGCCCGAATTTATAACTTGTGTTGGGCAAGGCCGTGGTCTAGGCAACACGGAGTTTTTCTCCGTGGCATCCCAACAATTACTCCATTCACACACAGAAGAAGGCAATGGCAAACCACTTCTGGATCATCTGCCAAGAACGTATATGAACAGATCCCAGTCGGAGAAAAGGATGGAAGGATCCTGTTCATATGGACCTTTCGTCAGACAGAACACTACAAATAAAATAAATAAAATTAAAGTAACTTTGTCAAGATTCCCTGAAGTCCCGTGGTATTCGGTTATAGAACATCTGTAATTTGTCTAGTGTTACGCGGTCCACGAATATTAACCATTGACGAAATATCCACATCAACTTACAAGGAAAATTTAACACGTGACGACGAAAATGTCGTTTAATGGAAATATTTTTGAAGCCTTATACCAGAAAGATTATTCACATATACTAAATTAGCCAGGAAATCGATAATATTATTTTTCAGTAATTAAGAATTGAAAATAATATCGCAATTAAAAATGTTATTACCCGAACTGTACAAAATATTATTGTTTTGCTAATTGCATTTTGAAAAAAAAAAGATCTAATTAAGAGGCCGTTATGGACCGTATTGAATCCGAATGTCGTTTAGGCCCATATATCGACTCACAAATTCCGATATATTTTGTCGATAGAATAAACTTCTTTTTTTCGGAGATAACCATCTTAGAATGCCGAAGGTTTCCCGACGTTTCAACAAACACTGCAGATGACACGTGGTGAATGCCTTTCGGCTGGAGGCGGTTTCCGGAAGTGACCGCCTGTCCATTCGCGCCTCCATCTCCTACTGACCGCCGACTGCCATCTCCTCTGTAGAACATTTATCTCAGAGATGGTAACATCAATTTCTACCGAAACGTCGGAAACCCTTCAACATTCTACACGATTTATTCGCGATGTATCAGTCGTTTGTTTCTATATGTGTACGTTTTCGTGATATGCAGGTTACGTCGGTCTTTCTGATGAGTACTGGAGACAGTCAATGGGCTATTCTCTCCAATGGTACGCTTGTAAGCCGGGACACGTGGGATGTCCTCGAAGAAGTCAATTCAGGTAAGTGATTGTTTACTGTCTTTTGGCCTGTGAGTAATATGAAGTAATTGCTTTGCTCATGAACACGAACCACTCGCCCCTGTGGGTAAGGCATCGTGCGACGTATTGAAAGGCTAGTCCACACTGCTTCTAAGTAAAAAAGTAAAACTTATTTTTTTGTAGGTTATGTTTTTACATTTATTCACTGTAATTAATTAAAATATATTCTTACTACAGTTGATAATATTTTCTAGTAAATGCACCAAATTATTCAACACTTTAAATTTGTTGTTAAGAAAAAGACTCATTTTATGAGACGTACGAATTGACATATCATTTTAGCTCTGGTGAGTTCATATATGCAACGCTGTCTTAAACACATTCAAATTCTGTTTTACTAACGTAAAAATCCTGCTACGTAAATTCTATAATCGAGTTATGTTTTGTTCCAGGTATTATTGTTGAAGTGAAACCAAGTATTTTGGGAGCTGTTACAAATATCATCACAGCGTTAATGATGTTCTATGGAATAGTAACGGTAAGTACCTCCTGGATTCAGAACACGTCAAAGCAATATTCAAAAACTGAAAATCTCTCAAAACACATACGAAACATTCACACATTTTACACAGCCCAGATCACAGTCTAACTTGACCTTGAAAACTTCAAATCCGACATTTCCCAACACAAACATGGATCTATTATGGGTTGTTGGCCGTGGAATTTAGTAGAAGTTTACGGACGTTTCAGAGCTGCTTGCTGCCTCAATCATGAGGGTGCAAGAACCCAGAGGACATCCATCTTCACACTCTCAGCCGTCAGAACCACAAATCTTACTACATGTCTTGTTTGTTTACTAGAACAAACCGAAATGGTTATACCCCGCTCTGATGAACGCAATGGCCAGTCTCTTGTTCGATTGCATCAGCGCCTTTTTCTACTCCGTAATGGACGACGTCGTCAGGGAGAATGTGGTGTATCCGCGTTTCATTACTATCTTCTCTGTCGTAATTGGTAAGTGTCTCTCGCCTTTTGTTTTCAAGTCAATTTATCAACAGCCAGAAGGCCAATTACAGATACAGCACAAGAGAGGAATACAATATTAAATATAATAGCAAACATAGATAGGCAATAAAAAAAATATATAGGAATACATTAGTACAGAGGACGCTAATACACCAAGTAAAATTGCTACTAAATATATTAGTATATTTTTAATAAGAATTTAAATAAATTAAGTAAATTAGACTACTCTAGAATGTGATGAAGTGTAACAATTTTTGTTTCGAATGTATCCAAGTCCCTGCAGACTACTTTCTTAATTTACGAAGATGTAATATGATTTTAATTTTACTAGTTAAATAGGAGGAAGTTCAGGAATAAATTACTGTGGAGAATACTCGAACATTAGAGAGAGAAATCAATAGGATTATAAAGAATAATATATAATAATGAAGATATTTATAAATTATGCTATTCACTACGTAATTGAATGTAGCGAAGGGAATTAAGTTTGATAGTGAAGGGTTTAAATAAATACGATGCGAGAATGTTGAATAGTTTCATATGGCTTGGGATGGGGCCAAATGCTGTTTTTTTTTTTGAACATCAGGGTACCATAAAAGCGAGTAACTTGAGAAATTACCTACTTTTTTGGGAGCAAATGTTCAGTATTAAGCAGACGAGGACACGTACCGTGCATAACGAAGGTACGCTTCATATCTTTACTAGTTTTTCTCTGCTTTTCATTTTCAATCTCTGATTACGTTGTTTATTATTATTATTATTCTTACAGTGGGGCAAGTTATTCTCGTCCATGGAACAATGCGATTCTTAAGAGCAATTAGAACAGTGAGAACCCAAAATGAGTGACGCTGACATAGAAGGTACGACAAACAAAAGAGATTACTGGCCGGAGAAGGCTTTCCCGGAGTAACGTGTGCGTTGACGTGGTAGAGGGTCCGAACAAGCACTCCGTTCGCTGGAGGCTTTATGGACGGATTAGTCGGAGGCCACCACATCTGACCGTGTTGTGAGGACCCACCTTGATCTCAGAGGCGTCTCTTATCACCTGTGCTTAAGTGATATTTATTCCCAATTTCACCGATTCCGAACGAATTTACAATCTATTTTAGTATTTAGTTAGGAGGAATAAATCCTTTGAAAGTGTGACGAAGTTCATGAATTTGAATAGACTGGATTTTGTTGGCCCATGACAGGGTCCGGTGGAGGACTTTGGTTAATTCGGTGATGAACCTTCGAGATCCCTAAGTCGTCCAATTAGTTAGTTTAGTGGAGCAGATGCTTGTGTCTTGGAGTTAAATTCCATGGACTAGGCAAAATGTTTCGGTTGTGACATCCACATGAAAGAGCCGTGGCCAAACACAGCACAAACCTGGAGCATCGAAATATTCCCTGACTGCAGCATCAGCTCCGCTAAACCCGGACACTCGGGTCGGATGATCAAGGAGGTTACCGAGATTGAGCTACAGACTAAGAACGACTTATCTCGTCTGCTATAGCAGTTCTTAATAGAGCCTGATGCTAGGCCAGTGCACATGTTTTTATTGTATTTTTACTTTTATTGTACTTTTTATTATCTTTCTTTGTTCCTGCCTCAACTTTCAAGTTTCTATGACCCCCCCCCCCTCCGCCATAATCCATCGGTGTTTTAAAAAAATGTAACAATGCAACTTTTTATTTAAATTAATGTTTTATTGATATTGGTAATTTATTCTTGTGTTCGGAGCAAATACCACTGTAAAATATATCTGCAAATTAAAATGTATGTCTTCGCATGAGAATTTATTAGATTGTTCGTAGTAATTATTATTATGATAAGTACCCCATTAACCTCTCATCTATGGTCTGCTATTTTTTTTAGTGTTCTGTCTGACGACAGGTCCATATGAACAGGATCCTTCCATCCTTTTCTCGGACTGGGACCTGTTCATATACGTTCTTGGCAGATGATCCAGAAGTGGTTTGCCATTGCCTTCTTCTGTGTGTGAATGGAGTAATTGTTGGGATGCCACGGAGGAAAACTCCGTGTTGCCTAGACCACGGCCTTGCTCAACACAAGTTATACACATAATCTTCTGTCCAACAAAGCAAAATACATTCTTGCTTGTTAACCTATGGCAACTTTCCAAATGAAGCAAAGATATGTAAAGATTTTGATTTCTATATTGTACTTTCTTTGCACTTACCAATAAAAATAAATTGTTTTTAAGAACAAACTACGAACTTAACGACACATTTACTCGTTCTTCACATACGATAGCAATCGAATTTTCAAAAATCTTCATCTGTTCGTTAACATATGAAATTTAATGTGCCCAATTGTTATGGGTTTTTTTTGCACAAAATGCATAGCGAGAACGCATTATGGGCTTGTCTTTGTCCGTCCGTCGGTATGCCCATTCCATTCAACTCAAGAACAACTGAACTGATTTGGATACAATTTCACGTGAAGGTTGTGCTATTATCCACGACCTTAGAATATTAATTTAAATTTCCTACGATCTGTGATAACAAAATGACGGATAAGAAAATTCTTGAGGTGGGAAATATGGTGCTGCGATCTGGTGGACATAGTGGAAATCTGTTTACATTCAACAGTTACCACTGACAAGTAATGTTATCCGTTCTTTGAAAGTTTAATCACGTTGTTACATCGATTACCTATGATTACCACTATTATCCTTCTTACCACCATTGAACTCGTTATTACATTGAATTTCACAGCCATGTTGTGCCGTAAAGAACGCCTTTGGGGTTTCAGTGTACTCCGAATGCCACATAATTTCAACAGCAGGAACAAAAGTGCATTTCCGCGAGAAAGTATTTGACTGGTGAATAATTGTACGCCAACGTGAAGATAAAAGCTTAATATTAAAATGTACACGAGGAAGACACGCGGTAGAATAAATGGCTTACGTTAAGGTCAAACAGACTTAATTTTCTTCAAAGTCGTTCTCGATTCTAAATTTTCCATCCACAAATATTACTCTTCGCATGCGAAGTTGGCTTGTTTTTCAATGTAAAATAATCAAACAGAAAAAAAAAGATAAGGACGAGGTTAAAACACACGTCGGAAAACACTTTATACACTTCCTGGTATTTGCGTTGTATAGCGATGATGAAGAAACACGGGATCGAAGTTCTGCCTCGATGTGCCGTTACGAACACTCACCGGACCAGACCCCTAGGATCTATGCAACAAGCCACTACTTTCACCAGCCTCAATTCACTTCGTTGCAACACTGGCTTATCTCCACGACAGAGTCCCATTAAATTTATCTCGTCTGTGCTGTCAGGAAACAAGAGGTTGCTTCTAGCAACGGCGAGCTGAAGATTCCAAAAAAAAAAATCCTCGTTTACATTTCAGCTCTCTCCGTGGTTCAAGGTTTTCTTTAAGAAGCTGACAGTTATCCAGCCGGTCGATATTTATTCTTTCGTTGAGGTGTGAAGTTACCGCCTCATTTCCATCATAATCGCAAACCTGACTAGGTTCATCTAATGAGATTTCCCAACCAAAATTATGTGGGTGTTTGTGCGTTCCTTGCTCGAAGTGCACAGGGAAAATTTATTATGGGCTTGTCGTGTCTCTCCGTGTATTCAGTCGACTATACTCGAGAACTACTGGACGTATTGGGACGTGGAGGTTGCGCCATTCTGAACGACCTCAAAAATTTGAGAGGTGGACACTAAGGTGCTGCGATCTGGTGGTCAAAGGGTTGACTATCGAAGTCTTAGTTTGTTTGTTTACAATGGTTACCACTGGCGACCACTGTTATGCGTTTTTAAATACTGCGGTTACTATAATAATGGTCTTTCGTATAAATGTAAGTGGGTATCGGATGAAGTTTCCGTTTACGTTAATTTTTTTGGGGAGGAGGAGAGTTCAGGTTGGATCAGGATAGAACTTATCAGTTTAGGCTATGTTAAATGAGGTCCGCCTAGGTTAGGTTACGTTACGTTCGGTATATTTTGTTTTCGTTGAGAAACTTTAGTTTAGGATAGGTATTTAAACATGAATTTTTAAATGTTGAAATTTATAATTTTTAATTCTGGATTTTGAAATTTTCAAAATCGTGGGTTTTCTAAAAATTACGGAATTTTTTTCGAGATCAGTAAATTTCTAAAATTTTTAAATTGTCGCCAAAATTGATGAATTTCTAGTTTTAGAAATTTCGAAATCGTGAAAAAATTATGAATTTTGAAAATTATGAAACTTTGGTAACTGTGCAAGGGTTATTTCGGGCTAGGTTGTGTGTAGCCTGGTTAAGTTAGATGAGTTTAGAACACGTTATTGTAGGTTAACATTAGTTACGTTAATTATGATGTTTGGTTTTTCTTTGAGTGTTAATGTAATGTTTTGTTCTATGTTAAAAAGTTATTTAAATTAATTTACATGTTTGTCTAGTCTGTCATCATTTGGTTATTTCTGAATTCACAGTTCATGACATTGCGTGCGACGCTTCATTTTCGTTTTATATCTAATCTACTTTACTTACGACAGCAAGACAGGAAAAGTACGAGTTATCCACTCGTCAACACAGCACAAACTTTCACTTACTAATGGACTCATGTCTGATCCTTAACCTATCTTATTTATTCTTTCTGTGATTACTTAACATCCATTCTCATGCAGAATTTAGTGAATCTGCTTCGAGATTTGGAGAAAACTGACTAAAATGTGGATCGATACCAACAATTCTTTGATTTAACGAAAACTACAAATACTTAATGAAATAAATTAATAATATATGTTAATAATCACTGTTATATCCTCTCGATTATACGAAACCTTCTCGGGTTTAGTTACTGATCTTGAAACAGGTTCTCAAGTTTATACTCCATATTGCAAAGAAATTTCTGGGATAATTTCTTAAATGGGTAACATGACAACTTCCTTTCACACATCTACTAATGTACCATCAATAATTGCCTTAATATTCGACGTTGAAAAACCAGTGGAATTGAGTGATCGACGTTTAAAATTAAAAACAAAACAAACTTGAGATTTAAATGATAATCACATTTTTTGTTATAACTAAAGCAAAGCGCTCCTTTCGGAGCTCCAATATCAACAAATCGACAACAATGGTTACCTATAAAACGTCATCAAAAGAAAATATACATTCAACGGAATTTAAATTGTTTTCACGAATGAAAGTCCTCGGGAGTTTTGATGTAAACAAAGTAATTCATTTCCTCTTGTAACAATGGAAAACAGTTCAGATTGCTTTAATTGTTGGGCGCTCTTACCATCTATTAATAAACCTCGAAGTGACTGGGTTATTTGCAAACATTACGAGAGTCCAAACTCAAAGAAAAGAAAATCATTTCGGCAAACACAATATTTATTTTAAGACTAACACATTTTTTCCCCAAGAAATTACGGCGTATATATAATTTGATTGCAGTTCACTAACATTCTTTTGTATCTAGAGTTATAACATGGAGTTATTTTTGTGTTCATTGTTTCTGAAAGTACCCACGTAATGATAAAGGAAAAATTCATAACTCGTGAGGTTAAGTAACTTCTTCTCACTTCTACGGTGACTAAACCAAAAATCTAGTAGTAAAATAATAAGGGAAATACTACAGAATGAAAAACAATATAAATATATATATACATAACGATGGTATATATATATATATGTATATTTATATTCATTCAACGAATTCTCGAAACAATCGATACTCCGCCATTTTGAATATCTAAATTTTGGGAAAAATTTGTGGTGCCATCTGTGAAGAGTAAAGCACACTACATTCCCTAGTAAACAAAAACACATGAAGATCGAAGACAAGGTTAATATTCCCGTATTATGATTGGGACATTCTATATATTTAAGGCTTGTTGTTCTTGTAAGAAAAGTTGCATTTTCCCCTGCTGATTGCCACTGTAGGAACAGCGGTCAGAACGCTGGCCTTGTAATCCTGGGGTCCCGGGTTCAATTCCCGGTGGTGCTCAGATTTATAACTTGTGTTGGGCAAGGCCGTGGTCTAGGCAACACGGAGTTTTCCTCCGTGGCATCCCAACAATTACTCCATTTACACACAGAAGAAGGCAATGGCAAACCACTTCTGGATCATCTGCCAAGAACGTATATGAACAGGTCCCAGTCCGAGAAAAGGATGGAAGGATCCTGTTCATATGAACCTGTCGTCAGACAGAACACTAAATAAAAAATAATAATATTTTTACAAAGGGCCGGTCTAATAAAGGTACAATAGACAGTTCTTGTGCCAGAACGTCTTTTTATTTAAATAACAGATTAAGTGGTCTAAAATTATTACTAATATAAAAATATTTAATACTCTATATGGTTAATATTTTGGTTATTGTACATCATCCAAACACCGCGATTATCGTCCTGATGATGGAGGCATTGAGAACCCCTGAAACGTCGATAAACTTACGTCATAAGATAGTGTAATTGCGTCATATTGTGAATATTATAACAATTATTTATTTTAATCCGTCTGATCACAATATTTAAAATTTCTTATAATTAAGATAATAAAATATCATTCATGTTTCGTATCGATTGATCGATTTACATTTCGGAACATTTACACAACATGTTTCGGTTTTTATAAAACCATCATCAGGTGTAAAATATATCTAAGAACTTAAAACTCAATTATGATTTCTGTAGTTGTTTTTGGTGATGTTTCATTACGTTTGTTTTTCAATTTTTGGGCGAAGGTGTTGTTTTTCTTAAATGTTATTAGATGTACATATCGGCCTGTAAGTAAATGATTGAAAGAAACACTAAAGAATTTGAAAGAATTTATAAAAGAATTTAGAGAATAAAATGCAAAATATATAAATTATAGTTAGATTACACGGCTCTACAACCCAGAACAAAGCCAACTTCTAAAATAGATTTTTTTTCGGAAAATCATTTCTGTTCAGTGCTTATGTATCCCTGCGCTGCTCTCAGGATCTTCCTCAGTAAATGGCTCCCTGTTAAGATGTCACCAAAAAAGTGAACAGCGAGAGAACTGACTTGGTTGTTATCCACGTAAATAGAAAGTGAGGTTTAGTTTGGCTGCAACGTTCGATACATTCGGTCGCGTTGTTTCTCCTACTAAGTGATTTCTCGCGTGGGTAAGTACCAGCGACTCTTATATTCCTGCACTTAGGTCTGAGGTTCGATCCCCACTCGTTTATTAAACTATTCCTGTATCGGAAGAATACGCCAATCGCTGATTACTCTTACTGTATTGTTTCAAGATGGACTGTATTCTGACGTCATAAGTAAACACGAACGGTTTATCTAAAGCAATTAATCATGCAAATATCAACTGTAATTTAAGTACGTGCAAGATATTAATTTTTTATAAATAAATTAAAATGGTATGATAATATTAAAATTTATTTTGAGCATGTCCCTAGGTTAGTGGTTCGAATCCTGATCCTCGCATGATTCTTTCGTGTTGGATTTTAGTTATAGGAAATGTGACCCCATTAAAGAATTCTATCGAGTGTCTAAGAAGATTAGAAATTTCGTAATAAGTTCTAAATTTAATCAGTCTGTTGTTTCACCATATATAACAAGTGTCTGTTTTACTTATAAATCTATTAAGCACGTTTGAATCTTCAGCGATTTTGCAAAACTCTAGATATTTATAAGAAAACGCAAAGTGAAATATTCAAATAGCAAGGTTTATGTGATTGCCACAATTGTTATAGAATCATATTCACTTGTCAGTTTATAAAGAAACTGACTCTGTAATGATGTTAGCTAATTTCTTACGTATTAAGATGAAGATTTCTGTCTTCTGATTTGTTGCGCTGTGTAGTCTGGTCGATGTTAACCAACGTTTCAGAGGTCATACTGCCTCCGTCATCAGAGTATGAAGATTCCTGTCTTCTGGGTTGTTTCGCTGTGTTGTCTGGTCGATGTTAACCAACGTTTCAGAGGTCATACTGCCTCCGTCATCAGAGTATGAAGATTTCTGTCTTCTGGGTTGTTGCGCTGTGTAGTCTGGTCGATGTTAACCGACGTTTCGGAGGTCATACTGCCTCCGTCATCAGAGTATGAAGATTTCTGTCTTCTGGGTTGTTGCGCTGTGTAGTCTGGTCGATGTTAACCAACGTTTCAGAGGTCATACTGCCTCCGTCATCAGGATCTCCTTACACAAAACCAGGGATCTCGTTTACGATGCGCATTCTACAGGGGATCGACAATTAGATGACTGACACGCAATCATGATCAATGCTGAGACAAAACTTTGCTGTACTCCGGAGAACAATGGGATTTCAAATGATTTCTTACAAGATAACTGTCTTCTAGGACGTTGCGTCGTGTAGGCTGATAGAAGTTTTTTGACGTTTCAGACGTATCTGCTGCTTGTGAAACGTCAGTTAAGTTAGATCAGGGTATTCGGCGCAAAATCGCAGAAGACGCCTTCTTAATCTGCAATATCATCGAGTCATTTGAAATTTTGCGTCACTCATTAGTCTTATTTGTGACCAGTTTCGCGTGTATTGTTTGTTTCAATCTTATAGATCATATAAATCTTATTGTGGGTGTTTACTGTGTAAGACTGCGATCGTATCTGATTTAATTTTGCGTGGTTTACGTAACAGTGCTGTCAGCTACTAAGATATTTGAATTATTTTTTATTTAGTGTTCTGTCTGACGACAGGTCCATATGAACAGGATCCTTCCATCCTTTTCTCGGACTGGGACCTGTTCATATACGTTCTTGGCAGATGATCCAGAAGTGGTTTGCCATTGCCTTCTTCTGTGTGTGAATGGAGTAATTGTTGGGATGCCACGGAGGAAAACTCCGTGTTGCCTAGACCACGGCCTTGCCCAACACAAGTTATAAATTCGGGCACCGCCGGGAATCGAACCCGAGACCCCAGGATTACAAGGCCAGCGTTCTAACCGCTAGACCACCGTGGTATTTGAATTATAGGATGATTAATGAATTTTAAGGGAAACTGAAGGAATCTGTTAAAGGTTCCTACAAGAGAGTCGAAACATCAGTCACTAATCACTTGAATTTAAATTAGACGTGACGTTTATTATGTCTGAAACAGCAATTTAATGCGAGAAAAATTGTGTAATGCAAAATATGTATCTCATAGGGATTACGAGACTGTTAAACGTTTACCCTGACACAAATAAAAATGTTTACCGCTGTTCATAATCATTTCGCAGTTCAAGGTAAGTGTCTCGAACGCGCAGATACTGACGTCATGATTTCGAATCGCACTCGTTGTCCAGTGTAGGCAGAGGCGTCGATGCGGGCCGATTCCCCGTCCAAGAATTCCCGTAACTCATCAGTTACGTTTCGAACCAGGAATATCTTTATAATTTATTGACCAGACTACACGGTGCGACGACTCTGAAGACAATCGGTCGTCTTTAACCTCAACTGCTGATTCAGTGTCATTTTCCAGTGATTCGTGACTCGCTCGTCATTCCCTATCGATCTCTCGATTACGGCCTGAGGGAATGTTCACGTGAGAACGGGCGCTGTTACGTAACGGAAGGTCGGTCGGTGTTCTCCAGGTGGCAGATGCGGAAGGAATGGAAGTGACGAGGGAGTCCGGGGGGGGGGGGGGGCTGCCGTGCACGTAATAGCTCTAACCTACTGGGGCGAAATGGACCGTCGTCTCTCACATCTGTCTCCGCAGCGTCACCTGTTATCTCTAAATTACGTTCGAAAGGCCATTGGGTCGAGGCCAAGGGCCTGAGTCCCTGACCGAGTTTATTCAGTCGAGAATATCACTCAAGCTATGGATGTCTGTCCGCGTTTTTCTATGTTGTGCTGTCCTGTGTACAGGTAGAGGCCTTGCCACGGGCCGATCACTCGTCCAAGGAGTCCTACCGAATGTCTAATAGATCAAAGCTAACGAAAATTGAGACCAGCAGTGCTCAGACACTTGAACGCGTCTAAAGATTTATTACGAGTTTATGTTGACTTTAATCAGAATCAAGAGTTGTCAAAAGATGGCTTTGACAATACTATGGACCTCAAGATCATAACTAAATTAATGAAAAAAATTTAAAATTAAATTATTTGGTTATTCCGTCAAATCACAATGTATTTAAAATAAGATAATTAATATAATTAAAATATCATTCTGTGTTCCATAATTTAATTTTAAATTAATAAGTCACAATATGACGCAACTACACTATCTTATGAAAAAAACTTAATGTAACTGCTACACTGTTTTAAAAGCCAGGACAAATTATTTAAGAGCTGAAGGCGATGGTAACGCATTCTGCATCATTTATTGCCAACACTGATAGACCAAGAAGCCTCAAAATTGAATTAACTCAACGAATTGTAAAACAAACATCCTGTCCGAAATTTAGTCGAGATTTGTTTCGTCGTAGCTGAATTTGTTTTTATGAGATCAGAAATTTGGGTTTGGTAAAATTGATAGGTGGTTTGTAATTCTGTTGAAATTATTTATTTGAACGTCATGTTGTTGAGTTATCTTGGAAAATGTTTATAAGACCTAACTTTTGTCGCAGGCTGCAACAAATTATTTTCTACATGAAGACAGTTACAACACGCCGAAACATGTTTCTCCGTGTTTTTAAAACTCAGTTACTACCATATCTTAAAACTAGTCAAATATAATATTTTAGGGACGGAAATAATTTGTAACATGAGAACATTTATCATCGAATTAAATTTATTTTGTTTACAGTTCATTGGTAAAAAAGAATAAAAGTTTTCCGGACACTTCAGTCCGACATCTTGAACCGAACACACTCTCTCCACTTCCGTGTGAGACGAGTGAAAGTCACGTGTTTGTTTTGCTCCGTACTTCGTAGTCTTTGCGAGCTAATCACACGGAACATTGTGTTTCAAGCACAACCGGACTGCTCATCCCGGGGGTGACCAAACTACGACATTTAAGTCACATTAATTGTCCTACTTTTGTTTAAATTTCACGAATTCAGACGGATTTTAAATGTAATGCCCTGCGGTAAGAATCAAGACAATTTTCAAGCACATGTTTGGAGTGGCTGAGAAATATCACGAAAGTTTTTAGCTAACCTCCGGACTAACAGACGATTACTGGGCCTGTCCACTGATCTCTCTCAAATACGTCGTAAGATCGCACTGAAGGTTATTCTACCGCCTGTACAATGCGCGGAAAATAATTAACGCTTTAGTATGAAATTTATATATATTTATTTATTTATTTAAATCTTGTCCGTCTAATCACAATAAATTCTTATTAAATATTAAAATATTACAATAATTAACATTTAAAATATTTAAAATATTAAATGATGTTCTTTATCGAAATATTCGATTTACATTAGACCATGTTAATGTTAATTATTGTAATATTTTAATATTTAATAAGAATTTATTGTGATTAGACGGACAAGATTTAAATATATATTTATTATATCACAATATGACGCAATTTTACCATCTTATGAAATTTATACTAAAATGTATTAAATAATTTATATTTATATTCAAATGAGATAATATACATAAATAAATCCAAATATACATTAAGATACGGCAAGAAAATATTTCTGAGCAGAAAAAGAGTCAGACAACATTCTGTATGCACGATAATTAATATAGCTTTTGTGTAAACATCAGAAATATTTTCATGCGTGTACCAAATTCGAACAGAATGATGATAGTCCACATTTTCCCTATCACAACTTCTTTTAGTATTTAACAGTTTACACACACTTTCCGTTATGTTTCTGTTTTATTCCAGTAACTGAAAAGCAGTTGAATTATTACGTCGTAATCTATTACATTCATAAAATTCAATAATTTTTACTTTGTACTTAATTTTGGGAAACATTCCCACAGCCTTACAGCAATTTTTTTTTTGTAATTTTTGTAAATATATACAATTAAGCACCTCTTCTAACTCTGTTCAGTGGCATTGTGGATGAACGTTGTGGGGATAACATGCAGATCTCACGAAAATTATATCTGTAACTCTTATCAATGTGGCGTTTTAACAAATAAGTTTCAACTGATGAATTAATATCCGATGATTTATCGACGTCGGACGTCCATGTGAGGTCAACACTCTCGAAACCTAAGCTTGGTTCCTGAGTAACAAACATCCAAGTGACGTAACGCGAAATTATCCGGGAATCACCAGTTGGTTCAGCCCGTTAACTGCATATCAGACGTTTTAAAAGACGCCACGATTAATTAATGATACGCCAACTTACTCTTCAACGAAAACCATGGAGAAAATTCATTCCTCAGAACCTAAATCTCGTTCATCCAATCGAGAATTTATACGCCTTTTATAAAACCCGATGATTTATTATCATGTTTACAAGATCGCTTATCCGCTGAAATTATACCTTTCTTTAAGGTGAACAATTTTAAGCAAATGTCCAGCCCCCAAGTTGGAGGACCACCCACTGTCGGCTGTCCATGACTGCTTATTCTATTTATTCGCAATTACCCACCATATCTGGAGGCAATTTCCTCTACGTAATAATAAATTACTTTAAATTTATTTGCACTGTAAGATCTTCCATCAACTCCTCACTGATTGGCTTCAACTAGCATCGTATATTGGATCCGTCGAACGGTTAAAGATTTTAAAGTCATATCCATTCACGCTGCTAGAATTCCTCGATGGGGGATCAGCCAAATCTTTTTTAGTTTATGTATCAGTGCAAAATAACACGTGGAGTTGATACAAAGTTAATCCTGGTTACCGTGATGTCTAAGGCGCGTGTGGTATTAGGCATCTTATGCGCTGGGACTGCGTGTTCGAACCCCCTTGTTGCACGTAATGTCGTCATAGTTTTTTTGTCTAATCCTGTGAAGGTAAATACAAGCATTGCACCATAATATCGCGTCTTAATAGACGAAGCTCGAGTTACAAATTGGGCTATATCGCATTATAAACAGCTCATATAGATTTAAGTAAACATTTTACGAATCTGACAATTGTTTCCTTATTGAATAGCGTCTTTCTCTGATACAATATTTTCTAAACACAATGTCATTTATAAACTGAAATTATTCGAAGGAAAAAAAAGTGTCCCACCATCTATGAACAGTTACACGAACTATTTACGGCTTTGAATCAATAAAAATTACACGTTCGTAAGTTTACATTATAACAGATGAAGATACCTGGACAAGAATTGAACGAGCTGAAGAAATCTATAAATTATGTGTTTCAGAATCAGTTCATTAATGAGGATGATGCCGTGTTTCGGCTGGAACAATCGCTCGTCCGAAGCAATGAAAATCAGTTCAACAAAGGGAGAGGCTGACAACGTGATGGCGAGCTTCAATTGTTGTTGTAACTTCCCTAGTTGCCACGAGTGTCGCGACAGTCTGTCCAAGCAGCCATTACGAGGGCAGGATGACGCGGTCCAAACTCGCACCAGATGGAGAGGAAGCCAGAGATACAGTTTTACGAACTTTCATAAAGGTGAGTTCCTTTTTAAGTCTCAGGACTTTTAGCGAACAGACACACGGACATAGATAAATCAGAGGCGAGATTTGATGTCCTCACGGCGGCAAGTTCGAAGATGGATGTCTTCTGGGTCGTAGCGCCGTGTAGAAGTTTACCAACGTTTCTGAGGTCCTTATTGCCTCCTTCATCAAGGCGATAAAACGTTGGTAAATTTGTACCAAATTACAAGGAGCTTCCACCTACAAGACAACCATGTTCGTACTATACGAGGTGCGATCGGAAAGTTTCAAGACTGCGCCTATAAAAACCCGTACACTTATCTCAGGTATTAAATTCATCCATCACCCTCGAAGTAGTTCCCCTGGGAGTGAACACAACGATCCCAGCGCCGCTGCCAAGCCTGGAAGCATCCCTGGAAATCTTTCTTTGTCAGCCTGTCAAGCACCATCTGCGATTCTGCCTGAATCTCTTCTATCGTCTCAAATCTCCTTCCCTTTAGCTGAATTTTCATCTTTGGGAAGAGGAATAAGTCACACGGAGCTTAGAAAGGAAGTTGGGGGGTCGGTTCTTGCAAGATCTTTGAGCTCCTGACAAACGAGAAGTCGATTCTGCTTCTGGTCCTCAGACAGGATGCGTCGCATGTGGAATTCTTCCTTTAGAATCAGCTGACAGGTCCCATAGCCTATCCCAACAATGTCGCACAAGTCGTTGATGGTACGACGTCGATCTTCGTGAATGGCCTGCCGAATCTTCGTAACATTTTCGGGCGTTGTGGTCGAAGATGGTCGTCCAGAACGCTCGTCATCATCGACAGAGGTTCGGCCATTTTTAAAACGTGAATGCCACACAAAAGTTTGTGCACGACCCATTGCGGACTCCCCAAATGCTTGCTTTAGCATTTCAAAGGTTTCCGTAGTCGTTTTGGCGAGTCTTTGGCAAAATTTGATGCACACGCCATTCCGAAATCGCAGGAGGGTCGGTGTAATGCACTACCAAGACGCCCGTAACTAAGAAACAAATGCTAATTCGATGATGCCGGCTGGCACACTGATTCACTATGAATGTAGGCCGCACCTCCTAGCGGCAGAAGCTCTTACTACATCCGGTTCGCCCTCTATTGACACAGTCTTGAAACTTTCCGATCGCACCTCGTAAGCGGTGTCTAGAAAATAAAAGGACTTATTTGTTTTTTGAAAGGACACCTATTTATTTTCCTAAAATAATTACATCTATCTGGAGAATCTAATCATGAATACATTTTATATAACAGTACGTAAACTGGAGGCTACAAATTGCTACGAAAATAATAGGCTATAGTTTATGATAACTGCGAAACGTATATAAGAGTGAATTTGAGCCCAATTTGTTTGTTACGCGTCGAGATTTGGATGAAAATAGAAAGAGAAATGAAAGATAATTGGAGAAGGAATTTGAAAAGTTGTTAAATGATAACTAGCGGAGAACATATTCACTGACTTGATAATATTAATAATTCTTTCATTTAATTTTTTTTGAGTTGATACGTTCCTATTTAAAAATTTGTTCATCCCTGTTCTAAACGACTGAAGTGCTGTTAAACTGTCGGCACGATTCAGAATAAGAAAGCCGGAAGTCGAGTTTCGTAATGGCTGCTCGACGTAAACTTTCATCCATAAAGTTGCACATATTAACAGGGCATTGTCAAGAGACGCTTTGACGACAATCATCTTCTGTGACGTCATTGCCAAGAGCATCACAAGTCACTTCAAACAGCGCATTAAATAGAAAAATCGAGAGGTGACTGTATCCGCGGTGCCCACACCTCGATGAGTACAAAGAATACTTTGCTGAATTATTCATGAAGTATTTAAGACTGCAAACCAGCGGCAAAGGTTGGTATGACTTGACGGAGGGGCGAGTTACGAACTGAGAGCTATTGGCCTCGTGATAAGTTTTAAAATGTTGTCATAAGAGACTGAACCTGGCATAAACAATTTTATTTTATTTAGTGTTCTGTCTGACGACAGGTCCATATGAACAGGATCCTTCCATCCTTTTCTCGGACTGGGACCTGTTCATATACGTTCTTGGCAGATGATCCAGAAGTGGTTTGCCATTGCCTTCTTCTGTGTGTGAATGGAGTAATTGTTGGGATGCCACGGAGGAAAACTCCGTGTTGCCTAGACCACGGCCTTGCCCAACACAAGTTATAAATTCGGGCACCGCCGAGAATCGAACCCGAGACCCCAGGATTACAAGGCCAGCGTTCTAACCGCTAGAAATAAATAACAAAACCTAGGATCTATATTTTCACTAACCGAGATTAAAACAACGTAAAGTAACAAAAAGGCTTACAGTTGTTTATAAGTTTGTCTCAACTCGTAACTACATTCCTTAACTCACAATGCAAATGCAGCCACACCCTTAACAAAACGTAATTTCTAAAGTACGGATTCTCAGAGAAATGTAAAACGCAAGCAATGAATCTTTTGCCCACGACGGAGTTCACAGCTCTCGGCCGACTGACGTCACGTCCCCACAGGACCTTATAAGGTTAAAAGCCGCTGCCAGTGTGCCATCTCCTCATTCATGTAGACAACTGGACCCCCTCCTTTAAAATTTCTGCGCTGCATATAAGTACACGTATTCAAAAGATTTATTGAGTGTAGAAGACAATTGTAGTTGGAAAAATTGTTACCAAGTATATGAATGTAATTAAAATTATTTGTTTTTGGTTCAAAATTATAAAAAAAAAAGTCCGAAGATTCCCAACATATCGCTTTCGACATTAGGAAATTTCTTGATATTTTACAAAACTACTGAAAACTATAAAATAATCTTGACAATTTAAGGTATTTATATTGGAACGTTTTGGAATATTATGTTGAGTTTAGTTTCAGTAAATAAATTCACAATTCGTAAATATTCAAACGAGGTGATAGTATTGTGAGTCTATTCTTCAATTTTCTGAAGAAAAAAAAATACGTCACAAACATTTATCACTGCGTTAAGAGTGAAATATGAGCAATTTATTTGAAATTTTTTTAAATTGTTAAGAATTTAATTCCCAATGAATGATTAAGTTTCTTAGTCCGGCGTTCTGAGACCCTTCAGCTTAGCCCCCACAAGTTGTTCGTCACTCAAAACTGTTCCTGAGGTAACATTCGTGTTGTTGACTTATTAAATTCTGAATAAAATTTACAAGGATCTCCAATAAACGTGTTATGTCTTATGTAATATTTCCATAACATTCAGGTATTTAAAAAAACTACTATTATAATAGAGTAGCAATGAAAAATGCACTGTCGTAAGCGATGTCCAATCTCTTTCTGTCGGTATACCACGTGACCTGATTTATACAACACATTGCTTATATTTGCATAGAGCATGGACGCCATGTGTACATAAGATAACAATTTCCAAAGGCATCTCAAGAGTGAATTGTCAGTTCCTGTTACGTAATGGCGTGTGAGGTATGAACCCCTGACCTGATATCTACAAAGAGAGCTTTTTCGTAAATTCAAAATTATTTTATAACGAATATACAATTAGTATTGAATGACGTAATATATTTGAAGTACGACCTATTAATGGAGCGATATTGTTAGCACGAGGCTCGTCCTTAAAGTAAGTTTCCCTGGGGCCGTTTACAGAAACAAAACACAATTTCATGGAAATATTTGTTGCAACAGATACAGCAAGTATCCAGCTATTTTTCAACATATTCGCCACCGGAATTGAGACATTTGTCATTCCGTGGGACCAACTTTTGAATACCTGTGTCGTAGAAGTCTGCCGCCTGGGATTGGAACCACTGTGTGACAACCATCTCCGCCTCTCTGTCATTCTCAAAACGCTGACGCTGACCGGACAGGAATTTCTTGAGGTGTAGGAAAAGATGGAAATCAATGGGAGCGAGGTCCGGGCTGTAGGGTGAATGATTAAACACCTCCCAGCTGAACTCCTGCAGGAGACTTGCTGTCCGTCGAGCCGTGTGCGGCCTAGCGTTATCACTGACCGCACTTCACAGTCGGCGGGAGCTGGAATAAGAACCTCCATCTTCAACAGCTGCAACGATGCTACTGTGAGAACGCGGGAAGTACCGTTAATGCATGCGCCATGCTACGTCATTGCTCTATCACGTACGCACAGTCGCTTCGCGCAATATAAGGTTTGCTAGCTGTGGGACGAGTGGGAAACTTACTTTTGGGACGCGCCTCGTAGATATTTTAACACAAAGAGATTAATATTGATTGCCCTTACTTGTGGTTCTTGTATTTTGTTCTTCAAGGTCAAGGCTGGTTTCATGACACTTTCAAAACGACGCAAACTTATAACACCGTAAACAAGGCTGAGTTTCTTATTGAAAATCCCCGTTCTGCTTGATATCAGCTCTGAACAGGAACTAAGCAGAATACAGACCCACAACTTCCGCGCCTCGCCAAAGAGATTGCAATAACAAGTGGGACAATTCATTTCACGAACCGAGTAATCTCTTGCTTATATGAACCTGTGGACTCACAGAGCTGATACGAATGTCAAAATAAAGCAGCCTAAGGAAAAAAAAAAGTATATGAAGACTCACGAACAATTTTTGTACACGGCCCTTCCCTCACAACAGCAAAATTACGCGAGGTAATTCACAGATCCTTTTTTTTTTGAGATCAGTCGCACAAATATTTATTTTGCATTCAATAACTTTCCTTTTTTACGAAAGAAGCCGCTAAAAAGTTGAGACAAAAATTTCTTGGGCACAATCAAATTCCATTAAAACCTACGAGGAGAGGATTATCACAACGACTAGAGAAAAATGCGTAATGAGGAACTTCGTAATTTATACACATCATAAAATCCTCGTACCTTCATCAAACCAAGACGGCATTGACCTTCCATGAGATAAAACACGTTCATGCAGCCTTGAAGAGAATTAATAGATCACGTGATGGTCAAGGGTGTACATGGGAGGATAATATTAAAGTGGAACCAAAATAAATAGTTGAGAGAAGAATAGCGATAGGATTTATCTGTTTTGAGACAAGGTCTAAGTAGCTAATGATTTCACTTTTGGGTTCCAGCTTTATATCTTTGACTAGATAAACGATGTTGCACATGAAAGACTACGCAATCCCTCGTTCAACGTGGATTCGATTAACCGCGTGAAAATTGGATTATACGCGGTCTGCCAAACACGCTGAAGTTTAATAAGAAAAATTCCTCTACTCTTTAAGAAGCTGAAGATGGTTTATCTCTCACATACGTATTTATGTAATAAATTTGATTAGTTTCAAATCAGGGGTACTCAATCTTTTTTTATAATTTAACACATTAAATGTGCTATTAACCAAATGCGCTCAGGAAAAACTGTTATTTATGTTAATATTAACTTTTGATTTTGTTAGTTAGCGTACCACTCAACATTGGCTCGCGTGCCACCAGTGGTACGCGTACTATAGGTTGAGAAACGCTGGTGTAAATTTTTAATTTGATGTTGAACCTAAAAATGATTTCAATTGATATTCTAACATCTAGACCAGCGTTTCCCAAACAGGGTTGCGCAGATATCGTCAGGAAGTTCCGCGAGGAATCCTGGAATAAATAAGTATATCGAAATTGGAATCGTCTACAGAAAACCTTGCCCAGTACTTTCCTTCTTTGTAATCAGAAATATATGACTAGCTGAGGAATCCTTTTGTAGAGTTCTCAACAAATGCACAAAACTCTACAAGAAAATAACTGATTAAACTACAGTGCGATCTAACTTTGAAGATAAAATTAAAGGAATGCTGCCCTGACGTGTTTTTGATTTTGATAACGAAACAATATCCCGTGATCTCAGCAAAAGCAGCGAACATCTTACTTCAAATTTCAACTTTTTACTTCTGTGAATAAGCTTAAGTATCTCTGACAAACATTAAAAGCAAAGGAAGAAATCTTCTGCTGTCTGTCAAGGAAGAACTGCGAGTGTGTTTGTCAAGAATTCGGCCAAGAATTCAACATTTCTACAAAAAGAAACTAGCCCAAGTATCACACTGAAAGTAAATCTTATATTGACTTTGGATGTGAACTTTATTTGGATGTTTAAGTAAGCTTTATTTTGATTTTATATTTTGATATTTCATAACAAAGATTATATAATAAGAAATACAGGTAAAATGCTTCAATCTTTTTCTTACAATTTTTCAAAAAAATTTTCTTCAAAATAATTGAGTAGCAATTGAAATGAATTCCTCGCTATCAACTTTTTCTGGTCTGCAAACGTCTTTTTAGCTAGGGGCTCCTTGTTATATGAAAAATTATTTTGGGGGTTCCTGCACGGAAAAATATTGCAAACACACTGATCTAGACACTCGCACAAAGCTTTCCTAAAATTCATCTGCTTATAAAAGAGGTCCCAAAGGGATTTATACATACGTCAACATTATGTATACATCTTTTTGGAACATTCTGTATAATGCATTTGTCCCCATCATGAAAATCTCCGTGCTTTGTTATTCTTCTGTATGCGTTGTTCGTCCGTTCATCCTCACGTAAGGAGCAGTCCCGAAGCAGTTTTTTCATCTCTCATGATTTTCCTTTTCATTGTCTTTGCTTGAGTTAAAGTAGCATTGAATGGTCGTAAATTAATTGGATTTCATCTGCCCTTTTCTTCAGTTATAAATAGAATGGGTAAAAATTGGAGTAATGCCATGTGACGTGTGCCCTAATGGAGGTTAAGGCAATCTGAGGAAAATTACTTTTATACCCTAGAATGTGAAAGGTTCAACTTGTGAAATGAACATGAAAAAATTGGTCTGTAGCAGGAAAGAGAAATTGCAAAATGAAAAGTTCATGAACAACTATCGTTTTGATAGAACCACTTTCGACTTAGCAGTCAGTAACAGGTAGCTCATGATTGGGCGTTTGTCCGGTTTAAGTACGAAAAAACCTGCTACGAAGTTCCAAGTGTCAGACACAGAACTTGTTGTTCCTCCCCAAGAGACTAGAATCAAATATAATATTAATATTTTGTGAAAATGCAAAAAATTGTCTCCGATTTTGAGAAAAGGTAGGAAGGCCGAAATGAACTACGTATGACGATATTTGTAAACAAAATGTTGTCGAGAATACTGAGACATAAATAGCACAGTATCGAGTTAAATAACAAATAAAATGTTAAAATGTATTCCCAATGCAGTAATATAAGGTAAATAAAGGATAACGAGATGTGGATGGATGATTTCGAATGGTGAATATGTGAAACTGCAGCCGTGTCCCAATTTAAATTACATTTTCTATAGAGCCAGTGAGGTAAATCACAAAAGATCTTCACCCAAGGACGTGTTTTCATTGCACCTCTAAGTTATACAAGCTCATGTTTCAACTGCAAATTTAAAGAAACGTGAACAACATACTATTTTTATGTCCAACAACAAGTTATAAACAAGCTTCTTTTCGTAGAATCTTTATGGCATGCTCCAAATCAGAGTAAATTTTATTAACACTGTGAAAATCCGCTTCGTAATAAATATCTGTTTCAATGAGACCACGAAGAGCAGCTAACGATGGGAAGAGCATCATTGTTTGTTTCGTTCTGTTACCATCAGCGCTGTTGAATCGTGACCTAACTCCAACCAAAACTCATTTATCTTTCCTGCAGTGTGACAGCGAGCGCTGTAAATGGACTAACTTGTACTTGAAGAGAGTGAGAGTGATCGCTTTAAGTGGGACATCTTGTACTTGAGGAGAGAGAGAGTGGTCGCTTTAAGTGGGACACCTTGTACTTGAAGAGAGTGAGACTAATTGCTTTAAGTGGGACACCTTGTACTTGAAGAGAGTGAGACTAATTGCTTTAAGAGGGACAACTTGTACTTGAAGAGAGTGAGAGTAATTGCTTTAAGAGGGACAACTTGTACTTGAAGAGAGTGAGACTAATTGCTTTAAGTGGGACACCTTGTACTTGAAGAGAGTGAGACTAATTGCTTTAAGAGGGACAACTTGTACTTGAAGAGAGTGAGAGTAATTGCTTTAAGAGGGACAACTTGTACTTGAAGAGAGTGAGACTAATTGCTTTAAGAGGGACAACTTGTACTTGAAGAGAGTGAGAGTAATTGCTTTAAGAGGGACAACTTGTACTTGAAGAGAGTGAGACTAATTGCTTTAAGAGGGACAACTTGTACTTGAAGAGAGTGAGAGTGATCGCTTTAAGTGGGACACCTTGTACTTGAGGAGAGTGAGACTAATTGCTTTAAGAGGGACACCTTGTACTTTAAGAAGAGAGTGAGAGTGATCGCTTTAAGTGAGACAGCTTGTACTTGAAGAGAGTGAGAGTGATTGCTGTAAGTGAGACATCTTGTACTACCATTGTTATACGAAACTGCAACGAATTATGAACCAACTCCAATGCATCGTCGTTCCACACGTGCTTTCTTGGTTCAAGAATTAACAGGACTAGACAGACGGGTTGGTTTAGCTATAACGGGGGTTACCCCAGTTTAAACCTGATTTCGTATCCCAAACATGAGAATTTGTAACATGTTCACAAACTACAAATCTTTATGCTGAAGACTGACATTTGGTTTATTTCTGTTTCAGGGGCACTGCTTCTGACTGGCTTCGGAGCAGCATTTCTGCTCGCTTCGTACGCAATTTTTGCTCTCAGGCCTATTGACTCTATCGTTACATCTGTAAGTTACATAGTAATTGTTTGACTGTTAATAACAATAGACTAACACAAAAGTCCTGACGCCGTACTATTATAAATAAAGTGCTAAAGGGAATTGTCATTTGAAATTTGAGATTACCTTAGCGGTGAATAAGGTACTTGAAGAGAATATAGCTAAGTCGCTGCCAAACCCATAATTTTTCAGGCTGTTAACAGAGGTCAGCACGATTAGGCTAAGAAAATCGGCCATATTGTGTTAAGTGCTTCTTAAAACAAATTAATTAAGTTTATAGTTTAAATGCGTCATGTTTGTGTTTTATAATTAAAATATATAATATAATTCAGGTCATATACACAAACTTTACTTACAGATGTTAAAATTTGCGCTATTCATCGTTACTACGATGTTACAATACTGCGCCTTCATTACTACATGTTTCGATGCGTAGCATCATCTTCAGGTTTTTCCTTTAACAGAACACATACTATAATAATTTAAAAAACAGATGAATAAATGAAAAACTTGCATTGAAATATAAAGTAGTTTTAAAGGAAAAACCTGAAGATGATGCTACGCATCGAAACATGTAGTAATGAAGGCGCAGTATTGTAACATCGTAGTAACGATGAATAGCGCAAATTTTAAATTTTAAATTTTAACATCTGTAAGTAAAGTTTGTGTATATGACCTGAATTATATTATATATTTAAATTAATTAAGTTGAAAAATAGACGCTTGTATATGGATTGTGGTCTTCTGGTTCATGACGTCGTGTAGTCTTGTAGGTGATTAGCAAAGTTTTCTCCATCTGTAGGGCAGAAGACTTAGAAGACCGAAATTCATACTTTCTAAATATTACTCTGGTTACAAACACTTAACGCTGAGTACAGTATAACACTGTATCTGCAATTAATATTAATAATTACAGTGACTCTATCATAAATGTAATCCATTTATACATACAATATGGCAGCAAATGAGCCTCTCGGAAGGGTCCACCCTCTACCACTTGTGGCTGAAGCCTCCAGTCAACGTGTACATCAAAGTATATGTGTTCAACGTCACCAATCCTGAAGAGTTTCTTAGCGGGAGAGAGAAAATTCGAGTACAAGAAGTCGGACCTTATATTTATAGGTAAGCGAGCAGTAACACTGTTGTGACATGTGGGTGTCTTCGTGAAGGAACTCTTTGGTAACAGGACCGCACGTTTTAACTGTTCCCTGCAGCTTATGCAACACACTTTCAGCCCAGTAAATATAAATTGCATATTACAGTCTGTTGGAAAAACTTGGAAAGCAACAAATTGAAACACGAAAACGGAGATACAGAAATATTTGCAAAAATAGTTCTAGAAAAACTTAAAGCCTGTTCTCCTGTAAATATTTATTTACTTGTAGAAGGAAAACAGTAGATTAGAAAAAGTGCTGATGTAACTTTAATATTGATTTTTGAAGAATTAATTTCGAGTACCTGCGAATTGTAGGCAACGCTCTCAAACATTCTTTAAAGTCGCCAGTTTGAAACTTTTAACACATATTTATTTTAATCCGTCTTATCACAATATTTAAAATTTCTTATAATTAAGATAATAAAATATCATTGATGTTCCATATCGATTGATCGATTTACATTTTGGAACTTCTTTTACACAACATGTTTCAGTTTTTATAAAACCATCATCAGGTGTAAAATATTTACGAACTTAAAACTCAAATATGATTCCATTTGGTGATGTTTCATGCCAATTGTTTTTCAATTTTGGGCGAGGTGTTGTCTTTTCTTAAATTTTTTATCAGATGTACATATCGGTCTGTAAGTAGAAGATTGAAAGAAACACTAAAGAATTTGAAAATTTCTTTCAATCTTCTACTTACAGACCGATATGTACATCTGATAAAAAATTTAAGAAAAGACAACACCTCGCCCAAAATTGAAAAACAAATGGCATGAAACATCACCAAATGGAATCATATTTGAGTTTTAAGTTCGTAAATATTTTACACCTGATGATGGTTTTATAAAAACTGAAACATGTTGTGTAAAAGAAGTTCCAAAATGTAAATCGATCAATCGATATGGAACATCAATGATATTTTATTATCTTAATTATAAGAAATTTTAAATATTGTGATAAGACGGATTAAAATAAATAATTGTTAGAATATTCACAATATGACGCAATTACACTATCTTTTAACACATAATTAATTTAAACGAAAATTTTACAGTTCTGTAGCTTATGAAAATTTTCACGTGTCAGGCGCCATCCAAAGAAAGAATAAATACAGACGGAGCGCCCTAGACATTTTGATTTGTGTTCTACAGGAAGGAAGACATGATACATGATATAAATTATTATAAAATCTGTTACTACCAAAATTTCAAGAAACTATTTTTACTGGCACAAATGTGTTTGCAAATCATAAGTACGCAAGACGGCCATGTTTTTTTTATTAAAATTGGATAGACTAATTGCCCTTCTGTGGAGAAACCAACTCAAAGGAGCAAACTCATTGAGAAGCTCGTAAGTCGCTCAGGTAGAGGCCAAATTCCTCGCTTTTTATGTAACTCAAAACGTCATCATCGTCTTCACAAAAGCCCTGGTCCCTATTCCGACTAAATGGAATCCATTCTATGCCCTAACTCACGAGCTGTGTAATATTCTTTTTAATATTATCTTTATACCTAAGCCTAGGTCTTCCAAGGTTAGGAAAATTTTGTAGACGACTGTACATTTTGACTGTGATAATTATACCGCTGCAGGTTTTGGAAAGAACAGAGTGAACGAGGAAGTGTGCTATGATGTCGTGCGGGAATCGAAGTTATAATTCTGATGCTGTGACCTTTTCAGAGAGATCCTGGAGAACACGAACGTGACCTTTAACCCTAACAACACAATTACGTATATCCCGAAGCGCAAGGTCGTAGCCGAGCCCGAGATGTCTCCTAGGGACCCGGATGCAGATAGGATTATTGTACCTAACGTCGCATTGCTGGTATGTTGTTAGTTACAAACGGAATGCTTATTGTAACATAATCGGTGAATACACCGGGGCGTTCTTTGTTTAAAAAGAATACACACAATAGATTTATTTCATACTTTTACGACTGAATATTTCTTGGATAAATATCTTTCGCTTCACAGATCACAGTCCTGATTATCAAGATATAAATCCTCCCTTATACATCGCAAATCCCGTCTCTTCAGTCTTCTGACGCCGTTTGGAAGCGCTCACTTCTGTCGTGACATTTTAATCTCAAGTTCCGCATGAAGCACTCGAATTTCAACTGCCAACTATCCACTGACATCACAAGTCCTTGGTCGCTGTCTCACTCGTTGCTGGAGCTCGTATTTTTAAATATAGTAATTGTTCACAGAGTTCTCCAAAGCTTCAGAAGTCATCATCAGAACACGCTCCATTCTTCCTCCAATACCAACCACTGATTGACATTACTGTGGAGGGGTTCAGTAATTCGGACATTTCTGGAAGTTTTCGTAACACAGGACCGGTTGTGTCCCTGTAGCAGGAGAGCCGGTTTAAAAAGTTCTGAATTCTTCGTTAATTTAACGGTGCTTTGAATTTGTTTCAATAGATGACACTGAATGATAGGACGAACTGGAAAGAATGCGACTGAAATGATAATGTACCAATATAAGGTACTGTAGCGGCTTTGGCCTTGGGTGACTGAGGAAAACCACGAACGTTTTAGCCAGGACCGAGATTTAAACCTGAGATTTCCCAATTACGAAGCAAGGGTTTTGGTTCTAACATTTCAAATTAATGATTGGTCCTAAGAATTATTGGGCATTTGACTTTGGGGATTCCCACAAATTATTTATTCTGCTGGGTGATATTATTCTCTCATCCGTGGAGGTAACGCAGCGTCGGATTAGATGCAGATAAAGTCACGAATTATTGACAAAGATTTGGAGAAAGGCGGTTGGGACTTATTTGAAATCAAAATCCTGATTCCCGATTGGATAGACAATCGAAAAACTTTAGTACAGCAATTTTTTTTTTTTTCAGAATTTCCGAGATAATGTCGGAGTGGTGCTTTTCCTTCCCGTTTCCTTCCCAATTCTATCCAGCACATTACAGACCTCAAATGATCATTTCTATATGTCACTTCAGTTTACTGGGAAGTTCATACGAATCAATCAATGGATGACCCAAAGCTTCAGTTTATACGACGTCTCTATAAATACATTGAATTCGGAAAACCCTACTCAGTTCTAGTTAAGCAAGAATTTGGATTGTGTTCTACTGAATTTTGCCTAGTGTAGACTTGCGGACGTTTCAGGAGAGAATATGGAGAAGGTAAATAAGTTCCTCCGAAACGTCTGTAACTACCTAGGCGTAAAAGCAGGGGTGGCCAACCCGCGACCCGCGAGATTCATCACACTTTTACAAAATATATTTATTTTATAATGGCCAAAGTAGTGAAAACCAATGTATTAAAAAAATACATTATTTGTGCATCCATATATTCAAAAATTATATTTATATATTTTTTATATTTAATTTTTAGCGCTATATATTTCTTTACAATGTACGCTTAGTATCATTATTATTATATTATCTATGTTTACATGTAAGAATAATAGTAAACACAATAATAATAACTCATTATGTTTCAATTTTTCACTCCAAAAAAATATCTATAGTGTATCTAAATCTAATATGGGGATATATAATTTTATATGTGGCCCGCGGAGTTATGATGCATTTCCAAAGTGGCCCGAAAGATCATTTGGGTTGTCCCAACCTGCGTAAAAAAAAAGCAGATCGCAGTGAAAATTTCAAGAGTCAAAGGAGTTCATTTGCAGGGCATGGCGTCAATGCTCCACAAGTCGCCAGCCTTGCTAAACGTCGGGCTAGCGACATTGGCGAGGTACTTGGACTCACAGCCACTACTCAACCTCACGGCCCACGAGTACCTGTGGGGATACGATGACCCTCTGGTGCGCCTCGCTAGTACAATTCTGCCCAATTGGATCCCCTTCTCGAAGCTTGGGCTCATGGACAGGGTAAGCGGTCCTATTTGTCCCCAGGAGCTAGTAACACCTAAATTAGTGGGCCAGTTTTAACGTAATTCGGTACGATAAACCTAAAAAGATGGCTGCCTTTTGGAATCCTCTGCCGTGTAGACCAGAGGGTCAAATTTTATCAGATTCCACTGCGCATGATTCCAAGAGATAGCCGTCTTCTTACAATATGAAATCAGACATGGTGCGACTGAGTTTAAATTTACAATTTGTTATAGTTCCGTTAATTTGACTGAAAAGGGCTCATCTTGTCAATAAATAAATTTTATATATGATCTGAAGCTTTCTTCTCGGGCTACCAGCGATGTCAGGTGATTTAATTAAGAAAACACCAAAGTTTCAAGAACAATCTTCGTCCTCGTCCTCAGGGTACTGAAGTATACCCTGAGGAAGAAGACGAACCACGTGACACGTCTGGTAGCCCGAGAAGAATTCATTAAGCTAAGTTTGACTTTGTTACTTAGATGTTCGACGAAGGGGAGAACGTGGTGACCGCTGCTCTCAGTGGCGCTCAGGACGACGAGACTGAGGTAACGGAGAGGCGACGGAGTGTGTACTCATTTGATAGCTACAACGGGCTAACAACCCTGAGGCAGTGGACGGGAGGGACAGGCTGCAGTTCACTCAAGGGTGTCAGAGAGGGAGTACTCTACCCAAGGTACATCTGGCTTCCTGTCTGGCTGTGCGTTAACCGCATCTAAGCCAGAAACTCGAGGTTCGGTCCTCAGAACTTCCTCCCTGACAGACACTCACAAATGACCGTAAAACAGATCATGTTTTTTGGGAACGTAAATGCGAGTGGTGGAATCTGTCTCGCCTTTAGAGCGACAAGTCAACAATCCTTCAGTCCTCGTCTTTCGACGCAGAAATATTCTTTGAAGAGCAGTTTACAGTAGCCTGTGGCTATCACGCGTTCTTAACTTCACACTGGGTAGAAAGGAGAATTTATTCTTATGCCCTGTAATGGAGCAGCGTGTACGTATAGGAGAGGGATTTTCGTCTCTCTCTCGGATAGAGGGTAACGCAGCCCCCATTGGATAGAGTCTGGAGAGCGGAAAGGCCAAATTTGACGCGGTGGCGTAGTGGGAAATCTCTACCAATATCGGCCACCTAGTCTATGACCTGGTCATTATAGCGGGTGACGTATATCTGATTCCTCTTGTTCACAATATACCAGATAAAGCACTGTTAAGTAATCTATGAATAAAAAACATCCTCGGCAAGGAACCATTACAGTTTTCCTACATTACAGTTTATAAAATAGGTCTAATTCTTACGTCACGTTTAAATTTTCAGAGTTTACGGAACATATTTTAGACCGAGAGAAAATTGAACAGAAGTGTGACATTTTATTTTCGCTTGGACGAACTCACAAGAACTTTCTTAGACGGACTCAGTTGAAATGCGAAAAACGTCATCAAGTCTCATGGCCGATATTTGAATCCTTGATCTGCGAAATATAAAGCAGTGCTAACCAGTCGGCATGTCCCTTGATTTGATCACAATTATAATAAAACCGGAGTTTCTTTCACAGCAGTCCGAGAAAAGAATTTCCACTGTTCACTGATTGAAGACCTAAATGTAATTGAATATTATAATGGTCGGTTTCGAAACTTTGCTTTGAAAAGAAAGCATATTCAATTTAAAATAAATTGGAGTTTATGTGGAAGGAAGTGGTCGTGGCTTAGTTTGAGGTACTATCCTAGCATTTCTCTTGTTGAATTGATGAATACTATAAGAAATTTAATCGAGGTAACCAGTTGCCAAGCAGAGATTTGAACCAAGGACTTGAATAACATAAAACGGAAATGGCAATCGACGTCAGGTAATTCAATACTAAAATTGATCATAGAGAAACAAATTATGACTGTACGTAGAGAAAATAGTCGAAGGTTACTTTTTGTTGAGTGTGTTGCATCCTGCTGCATTACAGGCGCCTGAATCCGAACGATACGTTCCTGATCTACCGGAAGGCGTTCTGCAGGGTTCTTCCCATGGTTTTCTCAAGGAGTGTTGCCACTGACCAGGGATTCCCTGCCTACTGGTTCCGTCTGCCTGACAACGTTTTCGATTCACCGGACAGAAACCCAGAAAACGCGTGCTATTGTCGACCGGATGTGGCACCGTGTCTGTTGTCCGGTTTGGCGGACATAACTCCATGCTACTATAGTAAGTTCACGTCCAAAGGATTCTATGCTTTCTCAAGTACAGCCTCTACATTCATCGTTAGTAATGAAAGATTATGCGGTGTCATAACACAGATGATAATAGATGATTAATTACATTAAGTAACAACCCTGCTCTAACTGACTCCGTCATCAGCAACGGGTCTCTCTCCATCTCTTGACTCTCTGCCCTGTCGTCGGTGTTAAACGCCAACCCGTCCACTAGCCTACAACAGAACTGACTGTTCCTTCTTATTTTTCAGGCATTCCCGTTGCATTATCATTCCCGCATTTCTATAAGGGGGATCCCCGACTACTCGACAAGATGGAGGGTCTGTCTCCGGACCCGAGCAAGCACGAGTCAACCTTCATCATTCAGCCGGTTAGACAATTTTACCTTTTGCAAGCCACATCGATGCAGACCTATTACGACAATGTAAAGACACGCAGGACTGTTCAGATATTGTTTGCAAACTGTACCAGGAACCTGCCATCGATTTGATCATTCTCACATCGATAGTTTATTATTAGTGTTCTGTCTGACGACAGGTCCATATGAACAGGATCCTTCCATCCTTTTCTCGGACTGGGACCTGTTCATATACGTTCTTGGCAGATGATCCAGAAGTGGTTTGCCATTGCCTTCTTCTGTGTGTGAATGGAGTAATTGTTGGGATGCCACGGAGAAACCGGGGAAGCCCCCGGAGGAAAACTCCGTGTTGCCTAGACCATCGTAAAAAATACATTTTTTTGCAATGAAGTACATAAGGTCGAGTTTCGAGTGCTTCAGGGCGAAGTGTGTTCAGGCCGTGGTCTTGTGGATTATAAGAACCGCATAGTATTGTAACTGTCTATATTTCGAAAAAATATGCTGTCTTCATCCTCAAGTACCTTGAGGATAAACACAGCCGGATCCTCTGAACCGTTACTAACCACCAACATGGCTGCATATTGTCAACCCAGAAGACTAACAGTCGAAAATATTTTGGTCTGCTTCGTGTTGTGGATACTCTGTTCAAAGTGCATTCTCTTGCAGGACCTAGGTCTACCCATAACAGTCCGGACCCGAATGCAGCTGAACCTCGCCGTACATAATACACGTGTCAACCCCAGGGTGGCCCTGTTCAACAACCACACTCTACCCATCTTTTGGCTGGACTGGGTTAGTAAAATGTGGGTGGTTGTTAAGGTCTCTAGTCGAAATCTGTCGTCTTGGCAAAGTATTTACGAGTTAGACAGCATTTACATAAATCTATTTCAGCTCTTCACGTATTTGTACTTTTTCTTAAAACGAAATTACGTCACCACCATAAAATAAGATTCCCATTTGCGATTTAAATTTAATTTATTTCATGTTTCGGTGATGCATGCAGTATCTATTGGTACGTAAAGATATTATTTAAGAGTTATAATCATTACATAACAAAGCTTTATATTGTTAAGTAATTTCTTCACATATGTCAGGTATTAATTTTTCATGAATCCAAATTCCCTTCAAATATTTTGAATGTATATATCGAGGTGTCAATATTAGTATAAAAATATAACAACAACAACTCGAATTACACTTATGTATATATTTAATTGTTTTTTTTTTTTGTCTTTCAGAAATGAAACCATATTTTATAATAAGTGGGTGTTTTGTAGTAAAATTTGCTTTCCCGCATTAAGACTTACATTCTGATGAAAGAGATCGCTCATTCCTTGCAGTACTTCGAAATGCCCGACGTCCTGTCACGTCTTCTGTACCTGACGTTATTCGTGGCGCCCGTCCTCCAGTCTGCAGCTGTGGCGTTGCTGGCGTTGCTTGGGGTCGCCATGTTGGTATTTGCCGCGTGCAGTTGCAGCAGGAAGAACAGTGCGGTGGCAAGTAAGATCCTCAGTAAAAGTCAGCACTTACTGGAGAAGAACGCGGGGACGGGGGAACAGCTGCTAGGCCGAGGGCAGAGCGGCCTTCGAGGTGGTAGGAGGTGAGGATCAGCGGAGACCGACGCTTACGGGAATGTTGAGTCCTAGTCAAGCGCATCGAAGGACTTCGTCGAAGGTTCCTGCAATTACGTTCGAACTATAAGTAGGAATATTCTAAAGGGAACTGCAGATAAGTGAAGAGGATGACAAAACTGAAGACGTGAATGTTCTCCTGGTTTCTGCCCAGTGTTTAGATACAACGGGGAAGGTAAGAACTAAAAACTATCGCAACATGACATTTTCTGCAAGAATTGGAAACCCATTTGAAAAGTTTAAAAACATTAGAAATTGTTTTGCAGCTGAGTAGAAAATTCTGAAGATGAATGTGTAAGGACGTGGAAAAATCTGAAAAAAAAATGTGAGAAAATTGCAAGGAAAAATCGTGCAGAAAATTTGGATGCTAATCCGAAGAAATTCTCTGTAAGGACTTGGTGTAGTTTATAAAGGAACGATGGCTCGTTGATACGCAAAGTGATCTATAAATTAACGCGTTTTATGAGAATTTGATAATTTTGCTTGAGTTCGTGCGAACTAGAGGGGGGACGTGATATTTGGAACGTTGTAATCTCTGCAGAAGATTGGAACTCTTCAAGAGTGCAAGACCTTTGAATACTAAAGTATCAAAAGATACTCTGTGAGAAGATTAAGTGTCGGAGGATAACTGGACATGAACAGTTACAGAGATGTAGAGCAGGCCAATATGAATGTCTACGTTTGTTATTTGACTGTGTGAAACATTTTCTGGGAAGTTCTATCCTGATTAAATGAGTGTGAGTCGATAAGATATCAGGTGTACAAGAAAATTGTTGTCTTAAAATGTAAAACGAAATACACGTTTATAATTTAAAGAGCATATAGTCATTTAAATTGTATGATAAAAAATGTCCATAACATAAGAATGCAAATTAACCGACATTAAGTAATTCTTATAGTACTTATGATGTCATGGTGAATCAATAGATGTATTGACTGTGTAGAGTGTAACGTGCCTCTGGTTTTTACATTACTACATTATTTTTTAATATTATATTGTAAGATATTTATCGTTTAACTGGCAGATGAACGAGACTTAGTTTTCATTATTCGAATACTGCATATGTATTATTATATCGTCAACTGAACAGAAGTAAATATAATATATAAGAAAACAACAAGTGTATGGAAAATTGACATAGCATTACAAGTTGGTTAACATCATTCAACTATAATTCATATTTTTCGTAAAATGTATATTAGTCTAGTATTAGGCTGTATTTTATAGACCTCGAAAGAAAACCTCTAGACTTTCGGAAACAAAAAAGATTAAATAAAATTAAATTAAATTATGGTCCTATGAGGTGGTGTGGGTCTTAGAGATATTCAAATAAACAAAAGGAATTAGTTGTATAATGATCGCATCGCAGTAATATACGTAAGAATCGAAAATACATGAAACAGAAAGTGAAAAATTACGTAATTTCAAACAAGCCCATTTGAAACACAATTTAACTTACCTGGAGCTTTTATGTCCGCCTTCGACGAAAGTCACTTTCACGATAACCACAGAACAACAAACTCCTAACACGAAGAAGCCAAGACAGGTTTAACTAAGCATCGCGGAAAATGTAAAGATAAACCACTCGTCCTCGTAAGTGGAGGCAGAAATGTTTTGTTACAAGCTGTATCGTTAAAAGGGGCATGACCCAAATATAAATTGAATTTGTCAAAAATTGTTCACTGAAAATATCCACAGGATATCAAAAATAACTTTTTAACGCGTATAAATTGTATTTGAAGGTTAAATATTTTAATATTTTCCGTCAAATCTCAATTTTTAATAAGATAATAAAATATAAAATATTTAAAAAAACGTTCCAATTTGTAAATCGATCATTCGATGAGGAACGTGAAATGATATTTTAAATATTTTATATTTTATTATCTTATTAAAAATTGTGATTTGACGGAAAATATTAAAATATTAACCTAATTCACAATATGACGCAAATATAATACCTTATGTATTTGAAGGATTTGATTGGCTTTTTTAGTCAAGAAAATTTTATTCGGTGTTTTAAACACAGACAATTGCATTGGAAGTTCCTTGACACGACGCACCAACAGAGAAATAAATGTTGAGATGGCTTGAGGTTACTTACACCGCGAATAACCATCTTTCTTAATTTAATCGTAATAATATTTACGGATGTTACATTGTATAATTGTATCATGGAAACCGTACGATATTAATTGTGTTTTTGTAAGATAAACAACGTTTTAGTTCATACAGAACTTATGTAAAAGTTAACATTTTTGAAAATATAAACAATAAAACAGTCAAGAAGTATATTGTGTTGAAGTGGTGTTTCTTTGATTTAAGCTCATTGACACAACCTGTCTCCATCTTTAGAAATATAAGGCAACTAAGTTGGGACCCGCAGTGCTCAGGCACTTGAAGAATGCGTCGTCACACTTAAGTAAGTATCAAAACAACTCAAACAGTCAAATGTTGTGTCGTCTGAATTCTGTTTTCGTCAATCGATCGGTTCCTGCAGTCGACTATGTAAGATTTAAATTTTATAGGCTCTGTTAGTTTAAATTCGGTAGGAAATGCTTGCGAGGTCCTGTAACATATGCAATCCCCGGTAAATAAAATTTTCCAACATTTATTAGTTTAATATGCCAAATAAACTGAATGGAACTAATTTCTTGCACAAGTTCTCAAATAAGTCGAATATTTTAAACAAAAAATGTTCTTAAACGCTTAGTTAACGAAATACACGTGACCGTCAAATTGCTATAACCATCCAATGATCAAACTGTGGACGTCGTATGCAAATTTCGTTTTCCCCTGTACACATAGTACGCAAAGAAGCGATTTGAGGAAAACTAAAATATTATTTAAAAAAGTACCGAGTCCCCGATGATTTTCATAAAGAACTGATATCGAACTTGCTTAAAATTCTTCCTAGTCAAGTTCCTGAGGGTGGAATGGAAGCTGTCTCCACTGGACCACTCGATCTTTAGCCTGCTAGTTCGCTGTTCTAATTTTCCGGGATAATGATTCCAAAAATTGAAAACTACTTCCACCAATAAAATGTCATATTCTCAAGAACGGCCTTCATATATAAGATTTGAGGTTTCCACAGCCCTGAGTATGAAGATTTCTGTCTTCTGGGTTGTTGCGCTGTGTAGTCTGGTCGATGTTAACCAACGTTTCAGAGGTCATACTGCCTCTGTCATCGGGGCGATGAGTATGAAGTTTTCTGTCTTCTGGGTTGTTGCGCTGTGTAGTCTGGTCGATGTTAACCAACGTTTCAGAGGTCATACTGCCTCCGTCATCAGGGCGATAAGTATGAAGATTTCTGTCTTCTGGGTTGTTGCGCTGTGTAGTCTGGTCGATGTTTACCAACGTTTCAGAGGTCATACTGCCTTCGTCATCAGAGTATGAAGATTTCTATCTTCTGGGTTGTTGCGCTGTGTAGTCTGGTCGATGTTAACCAACGTTTCAGAGGTCATACTGCCTCCATCATCAGGGCGATGAGTATGAAGATTTCTGTCTTCTGGGTTGTTGCGCTGTGTAGTCTGGTCGATGTTTACCAACGTTTCAGAGGTCATACTGCCTCCATCATCAGGGCGATGAGTATGAAGATTTCTGTCTTCTGGGTTGTTGCAGTATGACTGCCTCCGTAATCAGGGCAATGACGGAGGCAGTATGACCTCTGAAACGTTGGTAAACATCGACCAGACTATACAGCGCAACAACCCAGAAGACAGAAATCTTCATAATCATCGCCCTGATGATGGAGGCAGTATGACCTCTGAAACGTTGGTAAACATCGACCAGACTACACAGCGCAACAACCCAGAAGACAGAAATCTTCATACTCATCGCCCTGATGACGGAGGCAGTATGACCTCCGAAACGTTGGTTAACATCGACCAGACTACACAGCGCAACAACCCAGAAGACAGAAATCTTCGACCTTCATATAATTTGGCGCTGGGATTTCCCTGAGTTATAAAGAGTAGAATAAGAAGATTCTTGAGTTTTGTTAGAAGATTCAACGGAGGCTCTTATTTAAAGCGTCGATTCTCGTCTGACGTAACAATTCGCGTTGATTTCAAGTACATAATTTAGCTTACTGAGAACTTACGGAAACATACATTTTTGGAGTGGCCGGATATTCTGCAGATCATGCAACGTAGAGAGCAGTCTCCCTTCCGTTACAACCACTTCCGTAAAGACAAGTTAAATGATGACAATTTCACTTCACCTAGTTGCCTAGAGGCTTCAAGCAGAGCATTACGTCACGCGAAAGCTGGGTGAGATTCGTGGCTGTGGACTCCTGGAGGATATTAATGTTTGAAACAGGAAGACTTCCACACGATGTTTTAGCGCTTGTTTATAAAAATACAAGGACGATAATTAATAAAAAACTTAATCACTCTACACATTCAAGATAATATAAGTGTAGAGTAAGTGTAAGTCTACACGTAGACTTGACAAACAGAGCGTGTGCTTATCACGGCAATTCTGCATCCTGCGGTAAACACGAAAAATCTGATCTTTTCCTTTCTCAAATCTCATCTCGACCGCCTTTAATTTCTAAACACCAGCTTTAAACCATTCTAACCCGTTTCTCTGATTTCTTGACGGCAAATTCTGTGTCTTTCCTTGTCCCCGCTCCACTTTAATTTTACAGCAACATACTTACGACATTTCTATCCTTCAACATTATCCCATCTTTATTTATTTAACACTTCTTACTCACAATATTCAATTTTATATACAGTGTCCGTCTTTAGAATTATGTTTATTTATTACAAATACAAACAATTACTAAAAGAGATGACTCACAAGACAACCAGTGCATTGCATTAATAAAGATAAATAAATATTGCCTCCATTATAACACCTGAAGATAGAGACAGTATATTCTTATGAAACGTTAGTAAGTATCCATGAGTTCGTAGAAGTTTAAAAGACCAGCCTCGACATTTTCGTTAGCGTCAGAAACTCAAACCTCAATATAGGACACTAAGCCTTTGTCAATGCGAGCGAGAGCTGCCATACATCTCCCTAAAACATTAAAAATTCTTTAAATAATCTCCAATCCGAATCAACTGAAACATATCTCGTGTTAATTGACGTTGATTTAAGGGCAAAAGTTTCCCGTTTTCCTCAGCCTGAGTTTTGTAATCGGCTTGCCCATTAACTTTCGAAATTGTATGAACGCCTGACCTCGTTACGTGCACTACACACGTGTAGGAGAAGTTGCTGCACTAGCAGGCGCTCCACAAATTTTGCTCTATTTGACTGCTGTCCTCTCTTGAAAAAACATACAAACTCCGTCCTGCTTTAAGTGACTACTCCGTCATACCAAACGTGAACCTCCAAACTACGTAGGAAAAAACTTCGACCACAGTACACAAACTTCTTTCTTCTACTCGTTTATCTTCGAATATGTTTCTCCATCATCCTTACCCCCTGGTACGAGAACTTTAAAATTCAGGTCATGGATATTCTCAATTCTATCTTCATCCTCTGAGAATTGCATCTTCATAGACAAACACGGTAGAGCACTGTACATATTTTAATTACAAACACATTATCTGATAGTGAGAACACAGTTATCCACGGTTAAATGTACCTTGTTGACTAAATAAGTAAGTTTCTATGAGACTAAGTCAGTACGTACCACATTACAAGGAAGTATTCCACAGGTGACCATCCATTTTCTTATTTAGTGCTGATAACTTCAAAAGGGCCATCTTCAGAACACTTAGTCAATCCCGTGCACGACAGATAACATAGAATTTTATTATTTATTTAGTGTTCTGTCTGACGACAGGTCCATATGAACAGGATCCTTCCATCCTTTTCTCGGACTGGGACCTGTTCATATACCTTCTTGGCAGATGATCCAGAAGTGGTTTGCCATTGCCTTCTTCTGTGTGTGAATGGAGTAATTGTTGGGATGCCACGGAGAAAAACTCCGTGTTGCCTAGACCACGGCCTTGCCCAACACAAGTTATAAATTCGGGCACCGCCGGGAATCGAACCCGAGACCCCAGGATTACAAGGCCAGCGTTCTAACCCCTAGGCCACCTCATCTTATTATTATTTAGTGTTCTGTCTGACGACAGGTCCATATGAACAGGATCCTTCGATCCTTTTCTCGGACTGGGACCTGTTCATATACGTTCTTGGCAGATGATCCAGAAGTGGTTTGCCATTGCCTTCTTCTGTGTGTGAATGGAGTAATTGTTGGAATGCCACGGAGGAAAACTCCGTGTTGCCTACACCACGGCCTTGCCCAACACAAGTTATAAATTCGGGCACCGCCGGGAATCGAACCCGAGACCCCAGGATTACAAGACCAGCGTTCTAACCGCTAGACCACCGTGGCGGTCAACATAGAATACATAAAATTAAAAGCACTAAGGTTTAAATAAATAAAATTTTCAGTAGTGTTTTCAACAGTTCGATAATTCTTAACTTTGTATTTACAAACATACTAACAGTAAATTAACTGTGTAATTCTGAGGAAAATGACACAGTTAACCAATAGACATGAGTAAATATGGCACACAGATAAGAGCTGTAGGCCATAACCCATCCAACAAATGTACATAGAATCTGCTTGGCATTCGAAAAATTAAAAGCTTGTCAACTAGATATATTCTTCTAACAAGCTCAAGGTTGTAAAATAATTTCACCTTTCCACAGACAATCAAATTACAACAAATAACGTATTATGTGTCAAAGAAACAAATATTAACATAACTAACAATTTGTTAATAGTTGTATTGAGCAAAATTCACAAACGAATATTGGGAACAGCATCAGTTTACACGGATACAAATAACAATAATAATAATAATAATAATAACAAGACACAGATATTGAATGTACAAATTATTTTCAAAATAACATCGCCCCTCTACTGACAAATGAAATTAAGTGTGGGTAATAACAGTGAGTGATCATTTTTCCACTGATAACATTTTTACTACGTACTAGGAAACATTACACAGCTAAAACATCTCTGGAATTTAGTTCCAACAGAACATATATTGTCGCTGCTATTTTAAGTCTCCTTCCAGTCGCGTCATGAACGTCTTTATATCGCTGCCGTGATGTCAGAGAGGCTAAATTCTGCACTTTCAGATTATGAGATACATTTTAATATACAGAAGGTTACGACACTGATATTCGAATTGTTGTCAAAAAATAAAGGAACCTTCCGACACGTTTAAAAACGTATCAGAAGAATCACAAGGACAAACACTGATTTCATCTGAGCGGTTACATTCTCTCGTAACTCCGCCGAATAATTCTATCAGCCGCCATAAAATATTCAACACAACAAAAACCCGTTAGAAGCTTTAAAGACGCAGATTTAGGTACAATAAACGTACAGTTAATCTCTCCATAACCACACGACAATTTCACTCTTTCCTTTCTTCGTTTTGAGTTCTTGAATTCTCGAAAGAATGAAAAAAATAGACGGAACAAAGTTGTAAATCACTGCAAACACAGAAAGTTGCTTACCACGCCACAGCTCAGTTTTTCGACTGTGAACGAAGGAATATTTTAACTATAAACTACGATTTCTAGCCTGAAAGAGAGACATTTGTTGGTAACAATATTAAGCCATAATCAATACTAAAAAAACTAATTAAAATTACAATGATTAATAATTTAATAAAATTAAAGAGCAAACCAGAGAGTACAGCCCAGTTACTAAGAGATTTACCAGCATCCACTGACTTTGGATTTGTTAAATCTGTGAGAGAACATTGTTGAAGAAGTACCTACTAACCGCAACAATATTAATTTGGCATTATAAACCACAAAATGTCTGAAGACAATTTGTTAAGGTTGTACATCTCTCCAGTTCATCAAGAACCCCTCTTAACTTTAATTGCTGTATTTGCATTAAGTGTGAAGGCAGTTATACCAGATAACCTTCAATTACTTGAGAATTAAATGTTGAAGTGAAATCCATTTCCGATAATAATTATTTCACACGCGTTTCAGACTCGCGAACATTCATGTGGGTTTAAGATGACAGTAATATTCAGTATCGTAAACCACGTGACGTCAGCTTGAGTTCAGGGTGTTGGAATCTTAGCGACACGTTTCCTTGTATCAGGACAATTACTTTATTGGCTAATTATCTATGTCACGTCTAAGATAAAAGCACTGCTCCAAAAATATAAGAAAACAGTAATGTTCAAAAGAAGTCGTGTTATTTTAGAGTTCCGACAAAGGTTTTATATAAACATTCTGATTAACATTTTAAAGAATTTAAAAGATTTTGAAATAAATGTGTAATGAGTACAATCTCAAACTGTATTCTCTGGTGGGAGGGGAGCAAATACATTAATAACTCGACGCACTAATATATTTTTATCTTTTGACGAGATCAAATTTTTATCAAAAACTTAATCTTGACGTTAATAACACTTTCAGTTGCAAAACGGTTTACCGAAATTCGAAATTCGCTTCGGAAATTCAGTTATTACGCTTATCAAACATTTTAAACAAGAAATCGTTAACAATTAGAATGTTTATTCGGACCCCGATTGAAAGATATATTATTAAACATTTATTAAAATACAAGGACCTCGACTGTGTAAGTATGCGGCCATACTTAAGATTTTATTAAGGAAAACTCTTCAGGCACACGAAAAATAGAAGGCTAGCTGATTAATTTGTCGGTGTAGTAATTTAGTCGATTTAAGTACGAATAATAACGGCTTGTCTGTAAAACCTCCGAAAGTGATAGCATCCAGAAGATTTGATTTTGCTGTTTTACACACGAGGAAAAGAAAATTTCCCCCTTCCGGGGCTCAATAATTGTCTTCCATATCACTCGCTCTCAGAGCGAAAAAAAAAATTCATTGTTTCAACACTGAAATAAGTTCCCTGAATTGTCAGATGCAAATACATAGAAAAATATCCACGAAACATGGCTTACAGGCGTGTTTCTAGTGTCAGAATCTATTTGTAGGTAAGATACATGATATTTGTTCGCTCCCAGATCGAAACTTCAATCTTCCAAGGGCCGGGAGTTCGGGCTAATTCTGAGCAAAAGAACTTGTTGATCCGCGGACCAGCGGCAAATCGCTACACAGTTTCACAGCACAAGGCGCAGAACTAAATGGAAGACGGCACAGTGTCTAGTGAGATGTAGCTGTACACAGCTTTCGTCGCTTTACGCTGAAACCTGAAGACGCCGATTGCAAGTAGAGACGTCCCCAGAACCACCAACAACGCACTCACGACGCCCTGGACGTTAGGTAAGACTACCACGACGAAATACATCATGGATACCAGGTACTGTGGTATCCCTACTTGGTGCTGCAAAGCAAACAACCATAGGGAACAGTCAAATACACTTTTAATCGACCCTCTAAAGCAGACATTATCGTCAGTTCGCGGTCTGTTTGTAGCACGCTCTTTGCAGATGGTTTTAGTGCAGTCCGCGAGTATTTAGGGTGTAACATTATGTTTCTAGTATTTTAAGAAATAGATTTCTGGTATCGCAAAAGAATCTTCGTTAAAATCGTAAGTATTTCATAGCACATATTGTCTGTGGCGGTGAGAAGCCGCTGGACGTGTCTGTACAGATTAAATATTATCATTTAGTGTTCTGTCTGACGACAGGTCCATATGAACAGGATCCTTCCATCCTTTTCTCGGACTGGGACCTGTTCATATACGTTCTTGGCAGATGATCCAGAAGTGGTTTGCCATTGCCTTCTTCTGTGTGTGAATGGAGTAATTGTTGGGATGCCACGGAGGAAAACTCCGTGTTGCCTAGACCACGGCCTTGCCCAACACAAGTTATAAATTCGGGCACCGCCGGGAATCGAACCCGAGACCCCAGGATTATAAGGCCAGCGTTCTAACCGCTAGACCACGTCATCTTATTTTTATTTAGTGTTCTGTCTGACGACAGGTCCATATGAACAGGATCCTTCCATCCTTTTCTCGGACTGGGACCTGTTCATATACGTTCTTGGCAGATGATCCAGAAGTAGTTTGCCATTGCCTTCTTCTGTGTGTGAATGGAGTAATTGTTGGGGTGCCACGGAGAAACCGGGGAAGAAACCCCCGGAGGAAAACTCCGTGTTGCCTAGACCACGGCCTTGCCCAACACAAGTTATAAATTCGGGCACCGCCGGGAATCGAACCCGAGACCCCAGGATTATAAGGCCAGCGTTCTAACCGCTAGACCACGTCATCTTATTTTTATTTAGTGTTCTGTCTGACGACAGGTCCATATGAACAGGATCCTTCCATCCTTTTCTCGGACTGGGACCTGTTCATATACGTTCTTGGCAGATGATCCAGAAGTAGTTTGCCATTGCCTTCTTCTGTGTGTGAATGGAGTAATTGTTGGGGTGCCACGGAGAAACCGGGGAAGAAACCCCCGGAGGAAAACTCCGTGTTGCCTAGACCACGGCCTTGCCCAACACAAGTTATAAATTCGGGCACCGCCGGGAATCGAACCCGAGACCCCAGGATTATAAGGCCAGCGTTCTAACCGCTAGACCACGTCATCTTATTTTTATTTAGTGTTCTGTCTGACGACAGGTCCATATGAACAGGATCCTTCCATCCTTTTCTCGGACTGGGACCTGTTCATATACGTTCTTGGCAGATGATCCAGAAGTAGTTTGCCAATGCCTTCTTCTGTGTGTGAATGGAGTAATTGTTGGGGTGCCACGGAGAAACCGGGGAAGAAACCCCCGGAGGAAAACTCCGTGTTGCCTAGACCACGGCCTTGCCCAACACAAGTTATAAATTCGGGCACCGCCGGGAATCGAACCCGAGACCCCAGGATTACAAGGCCAGCGTGGCATCAAAATTAACTTCTTATTTGTAAACAGTCGGAGGGAAACATGAAAATGGAAACCTGATTTTACAAGATTAATCAGGCAGAGTAAGTGTCAAATATATCACCAGTGACTAAAACAATATCTTCTTCTACTAATATGTGAACCTGTCTAAGACAACACGCCTAATTTAGTAGCATTTTAGTCACTGTCTGTGATGACTATAACCCTCGTATCGACAAGAAATGGTGAATGTTGTCCCGGGTCTGGACGAGTTTGGGAACCCATGCTTACAAGGTATTGGTAACATGTGACATTGACGTTGTCACTTCGGTGAAGATGTTGGTGATATACTTTCGGATTCTGGCGCCGCGGTTCTCCATCTTCGTGGCTGAAGATGGAGACAGCGCCTTTCTACGGAACGTTGGCAACTACTGGCCAGTTTACGCGGACCCAGAACACAAAACACCATCAACATGGTGACCATATGCCTGCTTTCACATTCTGCTACCTATCAATAGGCCCACGTAATCCATACCCAGATCTCATTTGTTTCTCTGAATAAACAGGAATATTGTCCAAACATCCTAATGAGTGAAGTTGGTAAGAGTGTTGTAATACGTTTTATGCAAGGCCAAACCAAATTCGTAAAAACTTAGATGAGACAAGTCCTTTAAGGGGTTAAGATATTTATAATTCTGGCAATTTAGGGTCATTATATAAATAAATAAATATATACATGTCACAACACATGAAACATTAATACTTTTAACACATAAGGCAACATATTTTTCCTTGTAACAAAAAAAGGGAATTTCTGTAATGTTAAATCATACACCTCACTTTCAATCTGTATGTTCTAATTTATAAAACTTCGATATTTTCACTATTCCAGCACACGAACACATATGAAGGTTCATGCTTACAATATCAACCAATGTTTCATACTAACTTTCTGTTTTCAAAAATTCTGTATGTAGAAAAGAGCCTGAAGATGGTCCACTGAGTCGAAACATGTTGTTAGAAAATACAGAAGGCTGGATGTATTTACTTAATAAATATATTAATTAATTTTTAGACAGAAATTAATTTGAACTGAGAAAAGTCGAAATATTAAACCATTTTGGATTTTTGGTTTTGTTTCAGATACCTACATATTTTCTACCCTTCTGTTATTTCATAACTCTGTTTTACTAATTATTATAAGCGTTCTGGCAATATAATTTTTATAAATTTTATAATAGGAATTAAATATTTAATATTTACTTAAGAGATAAGTGACTAATTATCCAACTAATTTAGAAATCAACAGAAAAAATCATTTACCAACCTAACCTAACCCTAACCTAACCTTCCTCTGAAGCAATGTAACGTCTTATCGAGTATAAGAACCCGGTCGTTTAATAGAGTTAAAAGATGAATTCAATCAGCTTAGCACACGTGGAATATATTGTATAAAAGGTCAAAAATTACGAGAAACTTACCAGTTGCAACCAGAATATAGGGATGTACGTGTTGGAAAAAGATTTCACTGGACTGTATCCATCGACATTCTTTACCACTAAATTACACTGCATACCAGCTTTGCTCTCCAATGGCAGTCCCGTGTTCTACGAGAAAAAAAAATCGAACTTAATATATCGATATCAACATCAAACGTTATATGCGAAACGACTTCATTTAAAGGCAAATTTTATTGTATTGTCATATCAGTAACTGAAGTTCCCATTAAAATAAGAATAACAAGAAAGATGCCAATTTGAAACACAAATAAACTTTTTGAAGATTTGCCTTCTTCTGGGTTGTTCCGTCGTGTAGTCCGGTATAAGTTTATTGACGTTTCAGAGGTCTTTGCGGATAGCCCTGATGATGGAGGCAGTAACGACCTTCGAAAGTCAGTAAATTTCTCTCAGACTACACGGAGATACAACTCAGAAGACGGTCATCTTCGGTATAGTCATCGTGAAAACTCCAAATGCAAAGAGACTGGGATTTTGCGACAAGGTTCAGAGATCTCAAATGCATCGAATTCCTGGATGAGGTGAATGTCCGCTTGCCACTCCTGCGTCGTGAATCAGCTGATGCATTTGTACTTACCGGTTCGATGGTGACATAGCCCGAATGTTTCTCTTCATCAGGTTGCATTCCGTCAACTTGGTTCCTGACGGCAGGGTCTACAGCCAGAAAATGAGGTAACGAAGCAACCATAGGAAAATCTGTAACATTCGAGTTTACAGCGTGAGCAATCAATTTGAGGGCTCGCCGGGGGTCTTCTAGCAGATTGACAGGTCCTGTGTTAAAAACTTCGAAACAACGGACGACTGTCTCCTGGGATTTGCCCTGAAAAGTCTGTCAGAAACTGACCGAAGGTTTCTGAGGTCATTACTGTCTCTATCATCAGGTCGATTTACTCATCACACTGAGGATGAAGTTAAAAAGTACCTCTGAAACGTCGGTTAACTTATACCATACTACATGGCGCAACGACACAGAAGAATCCATCTTCAGACTCACAGCCGTGAAAACCTCAAATCTTACGACGTTTATCCTCACTTATACCGGTCCTCTGGCCAGTTTGAGAAGTTAATAACTCATTTTAGGAATTTTTGCTAGGTGTCGCTGTGTGAGACAGCCTGAAGCCTTGTAATGTTTAAAGGTACTCTGAGATAACGACCGAAACAAATTGTCGAAACGTCGGCGTTTTCGCCTTTCAACTACCTGACACGGATGATAGCCCCGAGAAGAATTCATTATTCTTAGTTGCCGTGAAAGCTTCAGATTAAAGAACTTAAAAACAAATTAACTATGGTGTTTGGTAATAAATAATTGAATACAAATGATACATAAGACATGATGTAAGATGCTGAGCCCTTAAAATAATAAATTCTTGCAACTGAGGCAAAGAAATGTTAGTTTATCAATACATCGGGCAAGGGACATGTCGTACAAATAGGGTTTACCGTAGAAACAGGGAGAAATCTCGGATAGACCGTCCGGATGAGGTTTGTCTCCAGGTAACGTGTAGCAATCGTGACTTCCATCCTTAGGCCTGTGGAACGTATCCAGAGGTAGCACGTAACGATAGGTCGACATCCCCAAGTTGACGGTCTCATCTAAAACACAGATGTTCCTGCCACATTTATGGACGGATTGATGTTCAGTTATCTGGAAGGAAACTCCAGGGGGTTTAGCAAATCGGAAACAATTCACTCACAGACAAAAGTTTTAAAAAAAAATATGATCTCGTAGTGGCGTTCAGTGTGTACTTTGTGCCAATGTACGCAGTCGGCAAAATACGCCTTATATGGATTGTGATCTTGTGGATCTGTACCTCAGTTGATGCTTACTTAAGCTGTGTAGTTTTTGGCCTCAAACACCATGGCCGTCATCCCGCACCCTCCTTATTCGCCGTGTGACTTCTTCCTCTTCCCAAAGATGAAAATTCAGCTAAAGGGAAGGAAATTTGAGACGATAGAAGAGATTCAGGCAGAATCGCAGATGGTGCTTGACAGGCTGACAAAGAAAGATTTCCAGGGATGCTTCCAGGCTTGGCAGCGGCGCTGGGATCGTTGTGTTCACTCCCAGGGGAACTACTTCGAGGGTGATGGATGAATTTAATACCTGAGATAAGTGTACGGGTTTTTATAGGCGCAGTCTGGAAACTTTCCGATCGCACCTCGTACTTCAATATTACTCCGATGGCTAATGACGTCACAACCCACAATATCACGAATAAAATCTTCCAAAACTCACAACTCATTTGGCCGTAATAAAAGACAATCATCAAAATTCTGTGAGTTGCTTTGCTCTGTGAACACGGACCAGCTTGGACAAGATATGTAAGATTGTTGAATTTATAAATCCATTATAAGTAACCAGAAATGAACAATTTACGATTCGTCACAATGTTTTAACCCTGTGGCAACAGAAAGGTATTTTCCTTTGATTGTATTTCACAACCCTAATTATGTTTGGCTTTGTCATTCCTACCTCAGACGCAGGCATTCTTTATGGCGTATATTTTAAAAGCAGACGCAGCATTAACTCTGAGCGACTTTAGAAGTCACTAGATAACGCGGACAAGTACCAATAATACAGTAAGATAAGTCCACTTTTCTTGATAATGCTGTAAGTTTCCACGCTTAGAGAAGAAAAACGCGTCATTTTAAAACATTTGTAGCGCGCATGGATGGGACAAGAGTGTGCACCGGGTATTGATCGGGAATCCTGAGGGGAAGAGACCGCTGGGGAGACCTAGACGTAGATCGGAGGATAATGTCAGGCGGGATCTATGGGAGATAGGAGTTGAAGGAGACTGGATTTTGTTGGCAGTGGGCAGGGTCCGGTGGAGGGCTTTGGTTAATTCGGTGATGAACCTTGGGGTTCCGTAAGCCATCTGGTTGGTTGGGTCCACTATTTGGGAAGCCTGAGGGGAAGAGATCTCTGGGGAGACCTAGACGTAGATGGGAGGATAATCTCAGGCGGGATCTATGGGAGATAGGAGTTGAAGGAGACTGGATTTTGTTGGTCCGGTGGAGGGCTTTGGTTAATTCGGTGATGAACTTTCGGTTTCCCTAAGCCATCTGGTTGGTTGGGTCCACTATTTGGGAAGCCTGAGGGGAAGAGACCGCTGGGGAGACCTAGACGTAGATCGGAGGATAATGTCAGGCGGGATCTATGGGAGATAGGAGTTGAAGGAGACTGGATTTTGTTGGCAGTGGGCAGGGTCCGGTGGAGGGCTTTGGTTAATTCGGTGATGAACCTTGGGGTTCCGTAAGCCATCTGGTTGGTTGGGTCCACTATTTGGGAAGCCTGAGGGGAAGAGATCTCTGGGGAGACCTAGACGTAGATGGGAGGATAATCTCAGGCGGGATCTATGGGAGATAGGAGTTGAAGGAGACTGGATTTTGTTGGTCCGGTGGAGGGCTTTGGTTAATTCGGTGATGAACTTTCGGTTTCCCTAAGCCATCTGGTTGGTTGGGTCCACTATTTGGGAAGCCTGAGGGGAAGAGACCGCTGGGGAGACCTAGACGTAGATCGGAGGATAATGTCAGGCGGGATCTATGGGAGATAGGAGTTGAAGGAGACTGGATTATGTTGGCCCAGGACAGGGTCCGGTGGAGGGCTTTGGTTAATTCGGTGATGAACCTTGGGGTTCCGTAAGCCATCTGGTTGGTTGGGTCCACTATTTGGGAAGCCTGAGGGGAAGAGATCTCTGGGGAGACCTAGACTTAGATGGGAGGATAATCTCAGGCGGGATCTATGGGAGATAGGAGTTGAAGGAGACTGGATTTTGTTGGTCCGGTGGAGGGCTTTGGTTAATTCGGTGATGAACCTTCGGGTTCGGTAAGCCATCTAGTTAGTTAGTTGTACGAACGTCACCCCAAAAGTAATCCACTATATTTAAAAAAAATCCCCTTTTGTTCTACCGTATTGCTATTCACACAGAACACAGATACATTAGTTCCGCTCCTATTAAAACTTAGTTCATCCTTCTCCCGCAAGTGGCGCATGTGTATCATTCGTTAAACATGGCTGTTGTTGACGTTCGTCAGGAACAGCTTGGTGTTATCGAGTTCCTGGTGCGTTTGCTCTAATAAACTATCACGTAACCTTCACTTACTAGCGAAATATAAAGGCGTGACTCGGCACAAGTTTTTTCGGAAGAAGTGAAGTTTATCTTCCTTCGAGACCTCCTGATGGTACAGAACTCCCTCCGTGGCCAACTTCACTGAATCACACGTCATGTTGGACCAGTATCCGAACCGATTCTTTCCGTTGTACATGTCCATTGTGAAGAAACGCTTTGTGTTGTTTGGGCCAATGAACACTGTCACCTCATCCTCGTACGTTCTGTAAATCTACAGCGAAACACTTCATCAGTAATTGGTCTTTATTCGACATAGAATGTAACCAAATATGGTAACATTTCGGCAAGCATGAAGATGGCTATCTTCTGCCCTGTAGGAACGCGTAGTCTGGTTAGAAATTTACCCACGTTTCGGAGGCATTTGCTGTTTCCATTATCATGGCGTCGAGACTACCAGACCGCCCAACGCAAGAACCCAGAAGGTAGCCATCTTTATGACTAAACAGATTAAACAATTCGAGCATTATCGTATTCTTTGCGAAATAAAACATTTTTTCACCTTAAATGTTTGTGTTGAAATATATAAGCTGTTTGTTAATTGATTACATATATTTATTAATTATTTTACATATCTATTTAAGCTATTCTGTGTATAAATATTTTCGATGGTTATAAGTTTACTTAACTACAATAAGAGCTACTGAAATATTACAAGGGAATATCGAACTTTCTAATAAAGATATTATCTTTTTGAATACCTTCATAGGTGATGGAGTGGCAAACTTGCATTGTCTTAAAATACATTACTATCTGAACTAAAATAGCTTGATTTTTGGAAGTAGAATTTTATTTTCAGTCATCGGGAGATATTTATTAATCTGGTTTAAACAAATGAATCCACTTAGTTTTGTCACAGATTTGAAGAAGCTCACTCTATAAAAAAACATTTGAATTCAGATTTAGTTACCTAAGTTACGATAAATCTCGAATAATTAGAGAATTTTTATTGTACTATTTAACGAACTAATGGTTCTTACACAGAAAAGAACATGCCTCAATACTGTTACGAACAAAAAACTTTGCTCTTTAGTACAAGAACCAATTGAAACCTATGGATACTTTAACTGAGTGCAGAGTTAACGATGTTGAAGTAGATGGTATGCATAATTACCATTAATACACTGCGTTGAATCGAATACTGTTATGGAAATAGTGAAAACAGAGAAATTATTGGATATTATTAAAGTATGCTTAATATATCTGAAGGGTTGATTATAGAAATATTTTACGAGAAGTCTGTCAAAGTTTCCGGCTGGAAAATTCAGGAATCCGAGGATCCTGAAATGGGGCCTGTGTAAGCCAGAGAAAGTTTTAAAAGCTTAAGTAGGTCTGAGAGCGTAGCAAAATCAACAGATTGTCTCACAGTTTCCTGGCACGTCGTAACTTTCAGGTGTAAAAGCAAAGTGCCACGTCATCAGGTCGACTAACTTACCATATGAAGCACGCCCAAGTTGTCTACTGGTATCATATTGGGCACCATCTTGGACGCAAACGTCAGAAGGGAATTTGAATTGTTCCATAAATAATCGTATACAGATATTTTAACCAATGGCTGCATATCCATTTTTCTGACCACCAAGTTAAAAGCAAATTTCACGAAGAACGATGCACCTGATAGGTAAGACGTCATCCCCTGAAACAAATTAATTTATTTATAGAGCTTCACCCCGGTATTTAAAGACGCATGCATTTGTTATACCCATGAGAAATGAACACGCACTGTAGGGACAATCCTCACGTTGTAGCATGGGCGAAAACACTTCGTGGGTTTTACACAACAGACCCCTAGATCAAATCATTGGCATCAATTTTTGCACAATGGCCTCGAATTTTATTAATGCAATAAAGACTTAATGTGCCACGGTGGTCTAGCAGTTAGAACGCTGGCCTTGTAATCCTGGGGTCTCGGGTTCGATTCCCGGCGGTGCCCGAATTTATAACTTGTGTTGGGCAAGGCCGTGGTCTAGGCAACACGGAGTTTTCCTCCGTGGCATCCCAACAATTACTCCATTCACACACAGAAGAAGGCAATGGCAAACCACTTTTGGATCATCTGCCAAGAACGTATATGAACAGGTCCCAGTCCGAGAAAAGGATGGAAGGATCCTGTTCATATGGACCTGTCGTCAGACAGAACACTAAATAATAATAATAATGACTTAATATTGCATTACAACAACAACCTACTTAATGTAGCATGAAGAACACCTCTGGAATGTGAATGTACTCCAAAGAGTACATCCTTCTAACTGTTTATTAAATTCTCTGTGACAGGAGCCAGGGACAGGCCTATTTATGGAAATTGGGAATAATCCCCCACTCTGTAAGAGTAGCAAGTTACAGAATGTTGTCAGGGTAACGGGATAACACGGAAGGTTATGTATTCAGAATTCCTCGTTTCTTTATAGGACAGCTCCATTGAAATTATTAGCAGAGGCATTAGGAAAGTTTATTTAGGGTTAGTGAAATTTAACAGGTCAGTCGATTAAAGGATATCACTGAAACAGAAGACGTGTATAAATGCGAATCGTCACATAGGATCGGGTTTTACACGCAATAAAATCAGGTCGGCATCAGGAGGCAATATTTATTATTGGTACGATATCGTACGTAGGTCCTAGTAGTTACTACAGGCTGCTGTTATCACCAGTGTTCAATCATCAATTGTAGACAAGCGAGATTGTCTTTGTGAGGAATCAGAGCGTACATCTGCTCAGTAACCAGCAAACAAAATAATTCTGTTGGAAGATATCGATACAACATGTGGGAGACAATTTCGATCAGGTGTTATAGAAGGAGACGTTAATATGAAATTAATATTGGAAATGGACTTAGGATTGTAAAATTTGCCTCAAATACACACGCTTCTCTGATCCTGAAAACTACCATCCAATATGTGAAATTACTGAATGCACTTCGACTTATCCCGTAAGAAAGAAGCTGTAAGACTGGTAAACTCTTATAAAACAATAAATTTTCAGCATAGAATTAAGATAAAATGAAACTCTACAAGTTGATATCAACTATACATATCCTGAATGTGTAAAAATATTTCTTCAGTCAGCTATCAATTTTAATGCGCTTAATTTTTAGGTAGTCTTAATGAAATGCACTCAGCTGGGTCCTTAGGTTAGGTTAGATTGGGTTAGGTTAGGTTGGGTTGAGTTAGGTTAGGTTATGTTAGGTTAGGTTAGGTTATGTTAGGTTAGGTTAGGTTAGGTTAGGTTGGGTTGAGTTAGGTTAGGTTATGTTAGGTTAGATTAGGTTAGGTTGGGTTAGGTTAGGTTAGGTTAGATTGGGTTAGGTTAGGTTGGGTTGAGTTAGGTTAGGTTATGTTAGGTTATGTTAGGTTAGGTTGGGTTAGGTTAGGTTGGGTTAGGTTAGGTTAGATTGCGTTAGGTTAGGTTGGGTTGAGTTAGGTTAGGTTATGTTAGGTTAGGTTAGGTTGGGTTGGGTTAGGTTAGGTTGGGTCAGGTTAAGTTAGGTTAGATTGGGTTAGGTTAGGTTGGGTTGAGTTAGGTTAGGTTAGGTTGGGTTGAGTTAGGTTAGGTTGGGTTGAGTTAGGTTAGGTTGGGTTGGATAGAGTTAGTTAGGTTAGATTCTTCTCAGGTTAAATTGCAATTGTAAATTTTTAAAAGCTGTAATGTGTCCATACTCTTCTTTTTGTAATAATACACTTATTAAACCATAATAATACAAATTGGTTTTCAAAAATCAACATCGCCTACTGCCCTACATGTGTCAGCCTTAGCAGGTTATCATTTCTAATAGCTGAATAACTGTGGATATCACATAAGTAATCTTAGGTCATGAAACGTAGAGTACGTGTCAAATATGAAATCTAGCTAGTGAAGTGTCATGATATAAACTAAGGAATTAAATAGCAAGGGGAAATTGGCTTCTTGGTTTTGGTAAACACCTAAATAAATTAATTGAATTGAAATAATAAAACAATAATACGGTATTAACCACAACTGTTACATTTTCTGTAATATTTTAAAAACACTAGCTCAGGCAACAGTGAAGAAACATTTTCATCGATGTTGTGATAAAGGGTAAGCACATTGCCAATATGTCAAAGTAAACTAAGAAAAATAATCCAAACTATTCAAGGAGAGTCATTGAAAAATGCACTTCACAGAAACTGACTACATACCCACAAAATCTAAAAATACGTCTAAGTACTAAGTTATAATGTAGTTGGTAGAAAGAAACGTTATCACCATGATGTGCGATTTCAGCTCATAATTTGTATATGGTCACTGTCAACACTGATTGTGGAGGCAGAGGCAGTCTCCGAAACGTTGAATCGCAAGGAACATTATGACGATGATAACCCGAGAGTACTCCATTGCTAAACGAATATACCATTCACCCGTGAAATGGCATAAGATTAATAAAGTATGTTTAAACGAAACTTATAGTAAATTCGCTGTGGGTAATCAATTTACTGGTGCATATTATAAGCTGAGTTAATTAAACATATTTATTTGTTTAAATCTGGTCAGTCTAATCACAATAAAATTCCTATTAAATATTAAAATAATACTATAATTAACATTTAAATATTTAAAATATATTAAATGATGTTCTCTATCGAAATGTTAGATTTAAATTAGATCATAACTTTTTACTTTTTACACGACATGTTTCAGTTCTAAAAGAACCATCTTCAGGTGTATAAAATAATATAAACTTAAATATAATTTCTTAAATGCAACTTTTAGTCAGATGTTTATCAGATTTCAAATGATGTTTTCTTCCAGATTTTATTGTATTTTTAATATCGTATTCGAAGTTGTTCTGTATATGTACGTCGTGCTTATTGTGATTTCGTGTGGGTGAACGTTATTTCCTTTACAGGCTGATACAAAAACCAACAACAAAACGTTTCGATAGAGAACATCATTAATATATTTTAAATATTTAAATGTTAATTACAGTAATATTTTAATATTTAATAGGAATTTTATTGTGATTAGACTGACCAGATTTAAACAAATATATATTTATCACAATATGACGCAACTTTATCATCTCATAAACATATTTAATCAACAATAATTTCTTTTAGTTCAACTTTAGATATACGCCATTATGAAAGTACAAAACAACCCTACAGTTGGTATATAAGGGAAGATATCAGCTTTTTACTTGCAGTGTGCTTTTTATGTTAGCCCATATATATATATATATATATATATATATATATATATATAAATTTGCACGTGTCATCTGATCCCCATTTTATGGTATTTTGACATTAGTTCAGTAACGTTTTGCAATTAACAATGTAGCTGACTTTAACAAGAAAGTTCACACTATCTACTACTACCAAAGCAGGGCAATGGGTTGAATTACGGGTGGAATAATAAATATCACACCGGAAACACGAACAAATGTGTTAGACACAAGTAATGTTGTTTATTTAAAAACAAACGTACTGAAAGCTACCTCGTCACTACAAAGCAAAACCAACCCGTAACATAATTTAGTCATTACATTCTCAGAGAATGTAGAACAATTCAATTATTTGGCGTTAACTAATTAAAATTATGTTCATGAAAAAGTTAAGAGCGAATTGTTTGCGCCTATACAAAAATTAAATTATACCTGTTGTGCGTAAGACTTGGTTTCTCACTGTAAGGGAAGTCTCGTCGATGTTAACCAACGTTTCAGAGGTCATACTGCCTCCGTCATCAGGGCGACAACATCTACCAGACTACACGGCGCTATAACCCAGAAGACAGCAATCTTCAGTATATTTAGAAGATGACATTGCGTGATCGAGCTGTCTTTAACTTCCGGATTGATCTTCATCTTTTTTGGGGTGAGAGAAATTATACTCACGAGTAAAGCAAGGTTGGGCACATTCAGAGATGCGTTGAGGCTTAGTGTGTTCAGATCTGGTTCGAACACAGCCCTTCGCTTCGTTGTATACGTCAACGTACCATTTTCGTTCAGTCTGATATCCTTGTGTTCTATTTTCTCTCTGTAAATAATATATAAATATCTATTAAATAGGGATGACATTGACGTCGGTGGAATTGACGACAGCGAAGATGAAGATTTTCGCGCCGCGTTCAATCGTTGGTACATTCCAACGTTTGACATAGCAGCAAGATCAACTTAATTCGGACGACTGGGTTTTGCCAGTATAAGGGTTACATACCGGAATATGTAGGGCCCGACCTCTTGAAGGTGAATTTTTGTCTGGGATCCGTTCATGAATTCGTCATAGTTAGTGACGTTGAAGACGTACATGCGGACCAACACCTCCTGCGGGGGATCGGCCCACCACTCGAAAGCCGGAAACCCCTTCCTCATCTTCAATCTCTGAAGCACGAAAATATCCATTCGATCGACATTTCATCACGAGGTTGAAAGATCTCTGAAAAGTGGAGACGCTGCTGATAGTCATACCTCGGTCAGGAGGAGATCTCGAGGCGTCCAGATGAAACTCAGGCAACCCAGCAGGAAGAATAGAATTCCGCCAGCCAGATAGCCGATGACCCCTGAAACGGACGAGTTAGATCAGAAAGCTAAGCAGACCCTCGGAATAGCTAATTCTCTGGAAGATTTTTTAAAGCGTGTTTAATGTCAAATTCGTTCTGTTACTCGACAAGGAAACTTTAAATCCGATATTATTTTACGGAGATCCCGTGACGGCGGGTGGGGGGGATCCTTACAAGGCCTGCATATACACACACACGCCATCACAACTTATAACCACACGAATTACCACGCCCTAAACCTCGCGGCTAATCTGATCATGGAAGTTTGCTTGTGCAAAATATGATGGCTGATCCGGTCCTTGGACGAGCATTTACGTCACAAGATGGCCCTGACACGAAGCAATGCCACTGGCCTCACCGCTTGAAAAAGTAGCGACATTTAAGAAATTAACCGGTATTTTGTTACGAGCTTGATGCACAGATTAATATTCCAAGGCATAACGAAAATTATCGACCGAGACCAAATCTATCCCTTTCGACAACAAGGAACATCTTCTAACAAACATAAATTTGATAAAGAATGCCTTCATATTTCCTTCGACTGACTGACTAGTTTTTGTGACGAGAATAACACAGATATCGAGTCCACTGAACACTGGGCTACAAGCAATGTACATCTGAAGGAAATGCTTCACATTGGTTTGTAAGCTGATGGTTTGTCGTCATTATCGTAATAGCTATTGTCCAGAGAACGTATATTTTAATATTTTCCGTCAAATCAAAATTTTTAATAAGATAATAAAATATAAAATATTTAAAATATCATTTCACGTTCCGCATCGATGCGGAACGTGAAATGATATTTTAAATATTTTATATTTTATTATCTTATTAAAAATTGTGATTTGCCGGAAAATATTAACCTAATTCACAATATGACGCAAATATACTACCTCAGAGAACGTATATTTCTCGTGTGATACCTGTTTATCAAGAAGACACGGACAAGATAAAAGAAGGAAACTTTAATATCTTTGAATATCTACGTCGTCGAGAATTCTTTCAACGAAAATCTACCAATATTAAGGAGATTAGAAAGGCATATAAAAGGTTTCGTATTATCAATGGAAACGGTGCGACGAATGTCACTGAGGGACATTTACGTTTTGTAATTATTCCTCAAATAGCCACGGTGGTTTAGCGGTTAGAACGCTGGCCTTGTAATCCTGGGGTCTCGGTTTCGATTCCCGGCGGTGCCCGAATTTATAACTTGTGTTGGGCAAGGCCGTGGTCTAGGCAACACGGAGTTTTCCTCCGTGGCATCCCAACAATTACTCCATTCACACACAGAAGAAGGCAATGGCAAACCACTTCTGGATCATCTGCCAAGAACGTATATGAACAGGTCCCAGTCCGAGAAAAGGATGAAAGGATCCTGTTCATATGGACCTGTCCTCAGACAGAACACTAATAAAAAAAATTATCCCTCATTCTATAATCCTCCCCCTCCCTTTCTCTACTGTGATCAAAAATAATGACAAATGTCAGCCCGTTACATTTCTTCAACAATATTTGCATTATTTCTAAAAGCTACCATAGCAATTATGCGATTAAGTTAAGAACGAAGGTTTCGTGGGCCAGTTTCATTGCGTCATCCCTGATTTTGACTTGATGGACTGAAAAAACAAAACAAAAAATCCCTCAAACGATAGAAAGAATTTCCCGAAACTTATCTGCTCTTAATTTGAACGTGGACGCAATTTTAATTTGAATTTGCCGTTCACAGTTATTAGAACTGTGTCCCATTTTCATGAAATTAATTAGTTGTCTCAATGTTGTGTCTTTGTGCCATATTCTGGTGAAATCACTAGGACGTCTATGCGATTTCTTTCCTTTTACAGATATACCAAATTCTTTTGCCAGCGTCTAATGCAGTTTCTGTACTGTCTTACGTGGCAATCATATCTTCGCCGAATATATTGACAGTATAAACAAGAAACCGGTGTCTTATTCGATTTCTTAGACCATTTGGGTGATATAATCCAAAGAGACGTTTAAAAATAAGAATCTCCTTGTTTCAGATCATTCCAAATAGGAAATTCAATGCAGAAACGTTTACCTTCTCGGGTTTTGATACAGGTTTCGCTTAAACATATGCTAAACAGCCGAACCTGTTTGATGGGTATACCCAATCCAATTAGCACGTTGTATTATAATCACGTTCTCGGCAACAAGCTGTTTAGACGTGTTATAACTTTTCTCAGTATGAACCAATGCATAACAGATGATTCGTTGTTGAACCATTACGTCGAAATGAACACTGACATTCCCCAGAAATATCGCTTTCTTATAGAATTAACATTTACTTGAAAGTGTCGGGTAAAATCTGCTAGGAGTTCCTGGCAATGGCGTAATTAGTCAATTAGTGACTTTCTTCTTAATGAGTAGATTCAATAGTGGATTATTTCAATTGATGTAGTCATCAATTCTCGCCGTAAATAAATCCGTAAGATTATGGATCCTGTTGTATAACGATCCACGTCTTCCTCTGAAGTGTTCTGTCGGAGTCTGATGAAAACTTGGTGATTTATACCTCCTTAAATTCTAAATAGTAATAAAAATCTGAAAATAACTGAGTTCAGGCACTTGGATGGCTTAGCTGTTATGTATTCCAGTCTGCTTGATATGAATAACCCCAAACACATTTAATAACTGACTGAAGTAATTTTTGCACTTATTCAATATACTGTGTGAATCTTCCAGCAGTTTGCCAAACTTATTTTCTACAAAATTCCTTGATCAGCTTGTCTCCGTTCTACCAATGCAGCCCATCATTCATCATTCGGCCTAATGAGAGCTTATTCTCCGACATTTGATATCCTTTGTCATATTTTCCTAATGATTTTTCCTCCGCATTACTGTGCAAGGTTTTCGAAGCTCTTATTATGTAAAAACGTCACTTAGATCTGTCCTTGGCTTACGCAACACAGAATAACCGTTAGTAGAAGTCAGCTCCTTCAAAATATGGGACACTTATAACAAATGGGTTCTGTCCTTCTGTCCAAAGAACCACAACATCCCTCTATAAATCTCTACGCTGAACAACATTAGCCAATCCAAGCCACTGGACTCTATTTTCTTAGAATACTTTTTAATATTGTCATAGCAGCTACCTCTAGATCTTGAAATATATATTTTTCTTTCGGACTTCCCAGCCAAAATTTAACACTAGCCAATTTCACGTGTGTCTCACGTAGCGTGGGGTCTCAAGTTCCACACGTACACAAAACGACGGATAATATTATATTTTTGTATGCTTTGACGTTTCAGGTGGCTGACGGGAAGGGAAAATACTATAAACTTCACTCCCCAAATTCAGTTTGTTATTAATCTCCGCGTGAACAAATTTTGATTAGTTAATGTCGTCCCCAAATATGCGAACTCTGCCTCATCTACAAATTACATTCATATGATGACTTCGTCCTGAGTTTTTCATTTCTTGTTCTTATTTCTAAACAAACTTCCTACTACCTCCTGTAAAGTTTCTATGTTACTTTATGGCTTGTATATTTCAACCTATTAAATTAATATTATCATTATAGATCAAAAACTGATTTGTCCTTTTCAATGCCAAAATTTATGTTTTCTTGTACCTTCCTAATTCCTCACTCGAAATCAAAGTTGAAAGTTGTTTCAGAATTCTGGATAGGAAATGCACCAGGAAAATGTCTACTCAAACTGTCCTTATAAAAACACGTCTTAATTAGCCTAACCACATTCGGTGGTATATATTTCAATGAGAATATTATGTAGCACATCCCTGCTAACGAAATTTTAAGCTCCTTTAAGTTCCATAGATAACCGATGAACTTTCTCGTTGGACTCATGTTGTTTTTCTAGTATCTGACGAATGCAGAATATTTAAATCAGTACTCGGTGCTTAAGGTTGAAATCGGCATTGATAATCCATAATAAACTTTACTTAAACTTTATAGAATAATGTTCAATAACAATTTATATGTAGCTGATAAAAGTTACATTCGCCGATAATTATTGCCCTTCTTATAAGAAATTACAATTTTAGATTTATTTCACTTGCTTTGGCAAGTCTTCCATATTCCAAATAGTCCTAAACAAAATATCAGTGGAATTCAGGACACATTTTCTTGCCTCGTGCATGGTTCATTTCTACCTGTGTATTTATATTTGTCAACCATTCAAAAACAATTTCAACCTCATTTACTAATGGTTCAAGTGTACGTATTTCTGTCCTCCTAGTATGAGTAAATATAACGCATTACGCAAGACGTTTTTCAACCTTTTCAAAATTCTGTGCTAACCTGCACAGAGTTTATTGTTCTCACCCTTCACCAAGTCAGTTCTGGGCTAACAAATAAAAAATACAAAAATATTCTCAATTTCACTTATACCTATGTACGAGGTGCGATCGGAAAGTTTCGAGACTGTGTCAATAGAGGGCGAACCGGATGTAGTACGAGCTTCTGCCGCTAGGGGGTGCGGCCTACATTCATAGTGAATCAGTGTGCCAGCCGGCATCATCGAATTAGAATTTGTTTCTTAGTTACGGGCGTTTTGGTAGTGTATTACACCGACCCTCCTGCGATTTCGGAATAGCGTGTGCATCAAATTTTGCCAAAGACTCGCCAAAACGGCTACGGAAACCTATGAAATGCTAAAGCAAGCATTTGGGGAGTCCGCAATGGGTCGTGAACAAACTTTTGTGTGGCATTCACGTTTTAAAAATGGCCGAACCTCTGTCGATGATGACGAGCGTTCTGGACGACCATCTTCGAGCACAACGCCCGAAAATGTTACGAAGATTCGGCAGGCCATTCACGAAGATCGACGTCGTACCATCAACGACTTGTGCGACATTGTTGGGATAGGCTATGGGACCTGTCACTTGGTTCTAAAGGAAGAACTCCACATGCGACGCATCCTGTCTGAGGACCAGAAACAGAATCGACTTCTCGTTTGTCAGGAGCTCAAAGATCTTGCAAGAACCGACCCCAACTTCCTTTCTAAGCTCCGTGTGACTTCTTCCTCTTCCCAAAGATGAAAATTCAGCTAAAGGGAAGGAGATTTGAGACGATAGAAGAGATTCAGGCAGAATCGCAGATGGTGCTTGACAGGCTGACAAAGAAAGATTTCCAGGGATGCTTCCAGACTTGGCAGCGGCGCTGGGATCGTTGTGTTCACTCCCAGGGGAACTACTTCGAGGGTGATGGATGCATTTAATACCTGAGATAAGTGTACGGGTTTTTATAGGCGCCGTCTTGAAACTTTCCGATCGCACCTCGTACAGGTTTCAAATGCCATTTATATTTAAATTTTCTTCAAGCTCGTTACTTTTATCTTTTACCCATCTCTTCTTTGCACCTGAAAGTTTTACTAATTTCGCGTCTTATATTTTTCACAATGCATTAATTAACTTTGCACTGGCTCTACAGCTACAGCTTTGTATAATACTGGTTTTATTTTCGCTCTTAAAAATGATGCTTCAGTTTGAACATGCAACGGTCACGCTGAAACAAATTGCGCATGCGCACGAACTGATACATTTACGCAGTAAACTACTCGCAATATTTAACGACAGCTTGTGCAGGGCTCACATTTTTATTGTACTTTTAATCTTATGCAACGCTACAGGTCATGTCAAAGAGAAATCACTTTGTTTGTATGTATGGATATTTTATATCAAGTATGTATGTCAGTTTAATTAATATAAAGAATAATTTGTGTGCAGTGACTCACGACTGTCTTCAAACATACTTCAAATATCGGTTTAAAGTCTGGGGCGGTTATTTCTCGTGAACTGTGATGACTTGATAAAAGCTGACCTTCATAATTGTATTAGAAGGTTATATCAGTTGGTCCTTATTGACATAACCCAGAAATCCAGGAGGTTGTATATTACAAGTTACTAATCTCCGAAAGAAAATATATTCGATCTTATCATTAACTGTGTAGTCTTCACGAATGTGTGTCTGTAGGCGAAACATTGTATGACATATTTGTTTATGAAAATTAAAAAAAAAATTATAGTGTAGCGAATATTTATCGAAGCGAACTAAACTTTTATTTAAACTTTTTTCATTTTTATCTAAGTAAGATAAGAAAACATAATGTAATTTGTGTCATGCAGTTATTTGAAGTAGGTTCAAAATACTATTTTATTTAGTCATTAAAATATTCGTGTCTAAATAAATACTGCAAAGCTTAGATAATTTTAAATAAAATTCTTCTAACTATCTAATATTTAATTTCACATGTAAAGTCATGACTTCAGCCTTTGTTATCCAAAATAATGTTTTTTTCTCCTTTGTTTTACTCAGGCTACATTTTGGATCGTATGTTAATTTCGAATTCACCTTAATCACTAAATTCATTCATACAATCTTATAGAAATGAATAATTCTGTTGGCGGTTTCATGTATGAAGTGTGTATTGCCACATGAACAAAAATAAACAAATGTGTTCTTTTACAATCTGAAGCAAAAAATTAACATTATATTAATTAAGAATTCAGTTTATATCATGAAGAAAAAATCAAACGTCCTCACTGTAACGATGAACTAGTCAATACTGTTGAAGGAAATAATCGCTGTTTGTTCCAAGAATCGTTTCAGAAACATCAACGCACTTTGTGGCCAAAAACGCAGGGTTAAAGGTTCAAATGTCATATTAGATGAATGTTTCATTCTGGGTTTTCACGCCTTCATCCACCCCGAAGGCGAGGAAGCGATGTTCCTCCGAAGCTTTGGGAAGCATTCACAAAACTACACATAATAACCCAGAGGCTCGAAATCAAAATCTTCACGGCAATAAGATATTTAAACTCGCATAACATTTTACAGCCACACTGAAATTTCAATTCCTCCGTAAACACAAAATAATTGTCTTCAGGGCGTTGGTGCATTTTTTAGGACGAATATATTTGCCAATTTTTATTTTTATAATTGTTTGTCTAAGGATTCTCTGTCACCTCGTCTTACCTTGAGGAGCGAGCAAATATTTAACATTATCAAGAATAAATTTCTGAAGACAAAGTTAGCTCACAACACAGACAAAATAACAGCGGAATAAAGGCTCGAATCAGGAATTCCCCAGTTCTCGTTTTCATGTCTTATTATTAGAATGGAGAAATATTGGTCCCTGAGATGAATAGAATTCGTGTGGTGCATAGTCGGAAACAGAAATTCACACGAATGTTTTGCTGAAAAAACAAGGAGCTATTTGGAAAACAAAGAAATAGATGGGAGGATAATAGGGAAAACGTCTATTATGTGGAGATGTGAAATAAACTTATTTTAATAATAATAATATGAAATTCGTCGACTCCTCGGTTTTAATGGTGTGTTTTGGTAGAAGTTTAACAGCGTTTAAGAGATCCCTGCAGTCTCCATTATCAGAGCGAAAAGTGAAGCAGTAAGCACCTCCGAAACGTCGGTAAAATTATACCAAAATACACGACGCAACGTCCCAGAAGATATGCAGCCTCATTGATATAATTTCCTTTATACTAGGTCAATAGTTGAAATATTTTTTTTTAAATTTGTATGTAACTTTTTCAATTTTATAATATCTCTTATATTAAAATAGTCTTCTTAGCATTTTATTTGTATTTTTCACTCCAGGGGACGAGTGTATGAGTGAACAAATTTAATTCAAGTTACGAATTTATATTCTATGGTCTTTTAGCTCTTATATAGAAGACAATATTATAAAAAATTAAATGTTGCTGCTTCAAAAAATAATAAGACGTCAGATGTATATATCAGAAGGAATTTTGCTGATGAATGAATACCACTGAATGCAGTTCCTCTTAAAATGTTGTTATACAAGTATGCTTAATGAACCCGTCATAATTCATTAATCCCATTCACTGCCTCAAATCTTTATATTATCTTACTTGCACTTTAAACATTGAAAGAACACTGATTACTGAACACAAACACATTAATACTAGTGTTTATAAAATGCGTAGAAAGCTGTTATTGTACAAGGCAATTCGACTGGTCCCAATAGTACGAGCTTATTATAGGAGTGTGTTACAGAAGATTCAGGAAGAATTAATTATTATATCACCGAATAATTCAAAATGGATTTCTACAAATCGATTTCTTCGCCTAATGTTAATAACGCGCTCAATCTGAAAAGGATCAGATTGGATAGTCATGTAGCACGCAAGTCCGTATAAAAATTCATAGATATTTGTTGTTAGGAGGCCCTAAGAGAACAGAGAACCAAAAATGATAATATTAAAATAGTTTAGACAGTGAAGTTGACCCACATTGTTTATATGTATAGTGGATTCAGCTGAATCCAGAGTCCAGTTACAAGATTTTGTGACCACACTGATGAACATCGAACTTCACAAAAATAGGCCGCATGCAACGGCTTTGACGGCGACTAGTCGTATCAGGTGGATGGAAAGGCGAAAACACCAAAGCGCCCTCAGGGCACTCAACTTAAGTGCCCTGAGGACGAGGACGAAGAGGGTTGTCGAAACCTTGGTTTTCTCTCCAACAAATCATCTGACAAGGCTGGAACACCCGTGAATTATTCGTTATAGGACGTATGGAACTTTATTTCTTTAATAAATGATAAATCCTTACACGTGTTTCGAATTATTCTTAACCGCATAGGTCAATTTCTTAAAATAAGCCACTACGCCCACTATAAAAACTGTACCTATTTCTCTGATCTCATTCAACATTGAATAACATTTGTATTTATTATAGCGTCATTACATAATGTATAATGGTATAAAAGGCAAATTGTACATATAATAATAATAATAGTAATAATAATAATGTAAGTAAAGTAAAGTTTGTCCCACTATACGCCATGTAGGCGCTTGGGGGGAGTGGAGGTATAGCTCCTCTCTTCCTTGACCTCGGCACTAGATGGGGGTGAGTGGTCAGCATCACGCCCCGGCCGGCTTTACCCCCGGGAAAGGACCCCGGTATCCATTGGATAGGAGGCTGGGTGGGCCCCAGAGGCTAGAGGAAAAATCCTCTGCCCCCCTCGGGAACGAACCCCGGTCGTCCAGCCCGTAGCTAGTCACTATACTGACAAGCTATCCCGGTAATGGGGAGAGGTAGTACCTTTCACCATCACAGTCTGATCCAAGAGCCTCTCCTTGCTCAAGACCGTCCGTGCGTGGTGAAGAGCCACATCCGACTAGAGGTGACCCTGTTATATAACAGAACACAGCGGATCTAGAGGAGTAAACCTCGATAAATAATCCCTTAGTTCAAAGTGTGGACAACCGTGCAGCTACTACCGAAGAATGGAAAGACAAAGATCTGGAGTACAGGTCGCCTAGGTACTCCAAGGACTGAGGTTGGTTACGGCAACGAGGCGACTCAACACAAGCCAACCATGGACACGCACAGCCAACAAGCCCAAGACTCACAAGAAAATCAAGAGTGGCTTATTTTATAATACACGTGGCACTTGTTAAAAACAATATGGATCTCGGAAATAGCTGCTGCCCTATGTACCTTAGGGACAAGGTCTGTCTCGGGTACGTGGAAGTACATACCCTATAAAGTGGTGAAGAGATGGGTGGTGGTCTAGCGATCAGAACGCTGGCCTTGTAATCCTGGGGTCTCGGGTTCGATTCCCGGCGGTGCCCGAATTTATAACTTGTGTTGGGCAAGGCCGTGGTCTAGGCAACACGGAGTTTTCCTCCGTGGCATCCCAACAATTACTCCATTCACACACAGAAGAAGGCAATGGCAAACCACTTCTGGATCATCTGCCAAGAACGTATATGAACAGGTCCCAGTCCGAGAAAAGGATGGAAGGATCCTGTTCATATGGACCTGTCGTCAGACAGAACACTAAGATAAGAACACGACTTCACCTTGTGTCGACAAACAATACGATGGCTGTGTTCGGGGTTGCACCGCCGTGTAGTCTGGTAGAAGTTTGCCAGATGTCCTTACTGCGTCAATCAACCACAGGGTTGTACCCAGAAGACAGCCATCTTAGTACTCAGCCGTGAGAACCACAGATCCTACTTAAGACATTAGCAACATTTGTCCCTGTAATAGTCAATATATTCTTCCTCAGTACAAGCAAACATAATAGATATGTGGATCATACTGTGACACAACTCAGCTCTGGTTTGTTCGTATTTTTTTTTTGCGTGACAAAGAAGTCGATTGCTATCGAATGACCGACGTGATCCCATAGTAATAAAGAATGTCAGCACATTTTATATTAATTTTATTCATTTCGACTCAAGGCAGTTTATAATAAAAATAGATATTTACGCTTCCAACAAGCCGGAAAACTCTAAGTTTTATCGAGGATTATTTTATAATGAGTGATCGATGTTCAACGCAGACATGTTATTTGTCTTCTCGATAACTCGTGGCGCTTATGAGGGCAATGATCTCGAAGTTTATCGACTCAGGTCAGTGGCTTTTAACCTAAAAATGCAGATCGTTAGTTCCTTTGAAATGTAGGCAAACGCCAGTGTCGCAACTCAGGAAAAAGAAATCCAAGTTTTCACAAACTGAAAAACTTAAATTTCAGGAAAGTAATTATCAACAACAGCAGGAGACAGATTAATGTGGGCTTTCTGTCCGGGATTGAACGGGGGGGGGGGGGGGAAGGATCCAACCCTTTTAAAATGTACGAAAGGAGGGTCGTGTTTATGAAGTGTAAGACAGAGCACGTGGAAGAAAGACGTTCTGAACGGGGTTTTGGAACACAACCAGAACATTCCCTGATGATGTAAGCAGAGACTCTATTCCAGACGCCCTGATGACGGAGGCAGTATGACCTCCGAAACGTTGGTTAACATCGACCAGACTACACAGCGCAACAACCCAGAAGACAAAAACCTTCATACTCATCGCCCTGATGATGGAGGCAGTATGACCTCTGAAACGTTGGTAAACATCGACCAGACTAACAGCGCAACAACCCAGAAGACAAAAACCTTCATACTCATCGCCCTGATGATGGAGGCAGTATGACCTCCGAAACGTTGGTTAACATCGACCAGACTACGCAGCGCAACAACCCAGAAGACAGAAATCTTCATACTCATCGCCCTGATGACGGAGGCAGTATGACCTCCGAAACGTTGGTTAACATCGACCAGACTACACAGCGCAACAACCCAGAAGACAGAAATCTTCATACTCTGATGATGGAGGCAGTATGACCTCTGAAACGTTGGTTAACATCGACCAGACTACACAGCGCAACAACCCAGAAGACAGAAATCTTCATACTCTGATGATGGAGGCAGTATGACCTCTGAAACGTTGGTAAACATCGACCAGACTACACAGCCCAACAACCCAGAAGACAGAAATCTTCATACTCTGATGATGGAGGCAGTATGACCTCCGAAACGTTGGTTAACATCGACCAGACTACACAGCGCAACAACCCAGAAGACAGAAATCTTCATACTCTGATGATGGAGGCAGTATGACCTCTGAAACGTTGGTAAACATCGACCAGACTAACAGCGCAACAACCCAGAAGACAAAAACCTTCATACTCATCGCCCTGATGATGGAGGCAGTATGACCTCCGAAACGTTGGTTAACATCGACCAGACTACACAGCCCAACAACCCAGAAGACAGAAATCTTCATACTCATCGCCCTGATGATGGAGGCAGTATGACCTCCGAAACGTTGGTTAACATCGACCAGACTACACAGCCCAACAACCCAGAAGACAGAAATCTTCATACTCATCGCCCTGATGATGGAGGCAGTATGACCTCCGAAACGTTGGTAAACATCGACCAGACTAACAGCGCAATAACCCAGAAGACAGAAATCACCATCAATCTATGTTTCACTCTCAAAGATAATAAACTGCAAACCATATGTAATTGTAATAATTTTTATGACGTCAGTAAACGAAGAAGTGTCGAATTTATAAGTACGTATTTTACTTCTGATACAGGGGGAATACAAATGCATTGGAATGTCGGTTTGCAAGCGAAAATCAAGGTACATGAAACACCTTGGCACAGAGCCACATTTTATTTTAAAAAAATTGTATATGGATTACACTGGATTTGATCTTTGGCCCCAGCTCTGAGATGCGGGCGTCCAACTGACTATCTTTTGTATTGTTATTGGCACATATAAACTGCTCCTTATTGAAACGAATGTGAGGTCAGCATCAAGTTATGCGTCTTTTCGAAGAGACACGAAAAGTCACTTGGTTCATGAGCAGCCTAACGATTAATATGCAGATCTTCGGAACACGTGTTATTTATTATAAGAAAATAGTTAAAATAACCACACACAGAGGCCGCCGTGAAAGGAAAACATTTGTTGCATCACAAATACCATGTCATTAACAAAACGACTCGACAGCCTTCGTCGAATCAAGGCTACCTGAAAATATTCCACGCATCTGAAGCAGGTCTCATGGTGCATGGCTACCCACGCGCACTGGACAGACAGAATTATGGACTCGGGAAAGAATGCCTAAACATCGTATCTGGACTACAACCATTTGGACCTCTTAAGCAAAGATGAGAATAAATGTTGATCGGAATTCATCTGGTCACAAGCCGTGGCCAACATTCCATATTCATTTTGTACCTTGAATTTGCCTTGATGACAACCTGAATAATTTTACTTCAAGACTTAAAACTTTAGGAAGGTATACAAAATAATATCGAATAGGTGACCTACAGAACTGAAGGCCACATGTGGTGAATCATGACCTTATACGTAGAAGCCATGAAAATCAAAGATTCTGTAAACAAACAGCTCCTAATGTCCATCGGGAATTTGCCAAGTCTGACGATCGTGTTCGCTCCAAAGCTGATAACCCAGGCATACAAACGTGACAGTACTATTAAATTATGTCAACTTATTTGACAGTATGACAACAGTAAGTATAAATTCTATTACTCTGCATTTTATAGTAAGTAGGATAGCTCAGCTAGTGTAATTACTGACTATGGACCGGGCGACCAGTGTTCTGATCCCCAAAAGGGGCAGAGGACTTTTCCATAGCCTCTGTATCCATACCGGTTCTGGGATCCACCTGGTACCGGGGTACTTTCCCGGGGGTAAAGCCGGCCGGGGCGTGATGTTGACCACTCACCCCCATCTAGTGCCGAGGTTAAGGAAGAGAGGAGCTATACCGCCTCTCCCCCCAAGCTGCCTACATGGCGTATAGTGGAACAGCTTTATTTAGTTTTTCAAACAGTTTCCCGGTATTTATTCTATAATGCTGGCATTCCTGGAACATTAAATCATGATTCAGCTCTAACAGAAGGCTTATGATTAAATTCGAAGCCGAGGCCTTCCAGTGCTGATGGAGAAGAAAAATGTGCACACAAAATTTTTCGGAAAACTGAAAAAAACGAGGTTGGGTCTTGGCGTAGGCCTAGATGGTAAATGCAGTCAGACCTGAGGTAAATTGTGGGCTGACGTCTTCTGTCTCTGAAAACGAACCGATGGTGGGCTGTTGTGAACACGCCAATGAAACTTCAGATTCCATGTGTATTTCTCGACCAGCTGATCGACTATTAACTTCTCAAAAAAGGACTCTGGTTCCAAGTTCAGGAGAATAAAATCTTCGTGTATAAACCTGAATAAGGTTAAGATGGCTCTCTTCTGGGTTGTCACAAGGCGAGGTACACCTTGACTGTCTGGTCCTTGTATCTCAAACCGATTCCATACGAGTGATTTACTCATCGCCCTGATGATGGTGGCAGCAGGGACATAAGAAAAGTTGGTTAACTTTTTTCTACACTACGCGCCACTACATTCCAGGAGACAGCCATCTTCTTACTTTCCGCTACGAGAACCTCCACAGATCCCAATGTGCAAGCCTGTTTTCCGTCAGCAAATATGCTTTGATATTCGGGTGATTTCGCGATTCATATCTTGACCCCCCCCCCCCCGGATCTTTAGCGCATTTCCTGAATCCCAGTAAGTATGCATGTACATTTAAGAACGAGTGACAGCTCGGTGTTCTGAAATGTGAAAGTATCTTTCACACTTTACATATAATTAGCCTACTTATGCAGACGCAAGGTTAGTATATCAAAAAATTTAAACTGTCTTAATACAGTGCAGTAATCAAGTGACCCTGAACTTGTTATGGGCCCGTCCAAAGTTATAAGACTAGCTTTGGCCCTCACATTCCTCACACAAATGTACCGCTCCTGGTACCACAATTACACCGGAATTTTATGGGCTTTGTCAATCGTCTAATATGTGTCTGACACTGAATTTATTGGGCTACTTGTCATCATACTTATATATTTTTGTATTTAATTAACCTGCTCTAGATTTTGAATATTAAAATTACGATACGAACTACAAATCAGGATGTTAAATGTCATAGTACTAAATTGAAACAAGATTTTAAAATCGTGCTCTCTGGAGTACACCGCACAAAGATGTTACGTCTGAGGCCATTTTTTCCATAATATTTTACCAGGCCATTGCTGAGAAACAGTGTTATCTAACAATTATCATAGATCGCTCTTGAACAAGTGTGATATGGTGTTCCAATGTTGGGGAAAATGAGTTTAAACAATCATTTTGAAGCGATAAATGCTACGGGCAGATATGGACCAGCCGGCAAGGTGGTCATGGTACACGCCGAAGGACGAAGAACACTTAAAAATATTAAATATCGTCATTAAAATGTCACTCAATAACTTGAAAATGCGAGTAAGGAGAAAACCTCGTAATTAAAGCGTGAAAATGCGCGAATGAACATTTGTACGTCCAAGGCAAAGTCCGAATGTTATTACTTCTCGCTCATAAATTTAGTTTATTAATTTCACAACATGAAAATTAAAGTCGTTAACATTTTTCTAGAACAATTTCAAATTTACGATTAAATTTTGTTGTTATAAGAGTCGAAATCTCATCAATTACGTCATTCAAATCGATGGTGTTGAAATATCATATTCACTGCTAGTACAACAAGGAGACACGTGGACATCAGTTCTGAACCTGCGACTCAATGTATCTCAAAAATATATTTTACAGAGTGAAGAATATATTGATATACAAATAAATACTATTACGTCCCTAAGCCCTGGGCCTCGACGCGGGTTTGGTCGTGTGTACCAAATTTTATTTAGGTCCAACATAATCTAGCATTAAAAATAACGAAGAAAATATAATATAATATATATTTATTATTATTATTATTATTATTAAAATGATAAAGACGACGATATAAACCTGAAGATGATGTCATAAAACATCGAAACATGTCGTGAAATTAATAATAAGCGCCATAATATAACATAATATAACTTATTGTAATATTTTATACTACAGATGTTATAGTGTTATATAAATTTTAACAACTGCGATAATAAATATATATTTGATTTCAACACAAACATGATGCAAGCTACAAAGAAAAATATAATCTCCTTTGTTCTCTTAATTAGGGGTGGTATTTCAATGTAAAATAACGAATATCCTAACAATTTACATTCTGATACATTAATATCAACGTCGCCACGGTGGTCTAGCGGTTATAAGGCTGGCCTTGTAATCCTGGGGTCTCGTGTTCGATTCCCGGCGGTGCCCGAATTTATAACTTGTCTTGGGCAAGGCCGTGGTCTAGGCAACACGGCGTTTTCCTCCGGAGGCTTCCCCGGTTTCTCCGTGGCATCCCAACAATTACTCCATTCACACACACAGAAGAAGGCAATGGCAAACCACTTCTGGATCATCTGCCAAGAACGTATATGAACAGGTCCCAGTCCGAGAAAAGGATGGAAGGATCCTGTTCATATGGACCTGTCGTCAGACAGAACACTAAATTATAATAAGATGAGGTGGTCTAGCGGTTAGAACGCTGTCCTTGTAATCCTGGGGTCTCGGGTTCGATTCCCGGCGGTGCCCGAATTTATAACTTGTGTTGGGCAAGGCCGTGGTCTAGGCAACACGGAGTTTTCCTCCGTGGCATCCCAACAATTACTCCATTCACACACAGAAGAAGGCAATGGCAAACCGCTTCTGGATCATCTGCCAAGAACGTATATGAACAGGTCCCAGTCCGAGAAAAGGATGGAAGGATCCTGTTCATATGGACCTGTCGTCAGACAGAACACTAAATAAAAATAACATTAATATCAGCGACTGTTACCTGAAAGTATTTCTTAGTTTTAACCAACAACTCCACTTCGCGGCCTCCGCTGATGCTTATCCCCTACATACAACCTAAAAAACTGTGACACCTTTCAAGAACATGGAAATTAAAACATTTTATGTAATTGGTTAAGAGTTAATGACTTTGGTAAGTTGTCATACAAGACGTCTTGTGCAAGCGAACCTCGATGGTCCGGCGCGTGGAGTTTCCAGACGGTCTCTACTAGGCCATGGATACAACACAAGGCAGACGATTATGACATTTGCAAATGTCAGCTTTTTATGTATCCATAAACATTTCACTTTGAAGTAAACCGAAAGCTATTGACAAACGTAAGGGAACTGCGTTATTTCTGTCATGTCTCTGCGGGACAAGTGATAACCTACAGCCTTCCGTTCTTGCTTAATCGATTGAACGTCTTAGAAACACTGGCCGTGAAGTGCAAGGCCAGGTAGATTCCAATCAGACCAAGGACATAGACGAATACACGAGTTTAACTGAGTCTGAACTGCGTCCCATGGCAAGGTTTGTATTTAATTAACCATTCTGATTATATTTGTGGACATCAGTTATTGTAAAGGAGTAGCATGTAAGAATTAGAATGCGAGAAAAATCTCAAATTTGGTATTCTCTCGAATTACGCCTGGCTGTATAGATCAGTGTTGCGCAAAATTTATACACTCGTGGCACACTAAATATTATCGAAGAATCATGGCGGCACACAGACCCCATTCTGCATATCTTGGCGTGGAAGGGGATAAGGTCAATGGTTAATGTACTTTCGACTTGCAGTCAACAGTGTGTTAGTATTTGAGAGATATGTTGTAGTGTGCTTCGACTAATATAAAACAAATACAAATTTTCCCGTCAAGAATAACGAGAAATTCTGAAATAGTAAACGCAACACATTCATAAACATTGTCCCACAAGTTTAAAAATTACTTACCGGAATATATTCACCAGCCAACGAAAGCTTGTTTAATATATGGACAGAAATTTTTGTAGACCTTTAATTTAAAGCGTGAACTATAAAATGTTTCGACATAAATCTGCCATTCTCAGACCACGAGGTCTAATCCTGTGTAACATATATTATATAAAAAAAATTGTATATAGTCGAGTGTGTAAAATCTTTTTCCTGAAACTGAACCATCCAAAGGAAATAAAATATTGTTATAAAATCCTGATATATTACGTGACGCCAAAGAACTTGAATAACTATATTGTATTTCCTACAAATTTATTTTAATATTATCCTCTTTTTAAGGCTTAGGTTATCGTCGGTGCCTTTCGTGTTTTCCGACTGGATAAGACTTAATTTTTTAAATGTTCATTTTTTTTTCTTACGGATGTTAGTCCTGCCTGGAGCTCATAAAACTGTCATGACATCGTAGCTTTGTGAGCTACAGCACAGTGTTAATCTTGATACTGATTAAAAATATTATCATTTACGTCGTAATTGATGAACATTACAAAGAATTCGGTAAATTTTCATTCTAAACCAAGGACGCAGGCCTATGTATCTCCAAAGAGCCACAACTGAACCACAAATACTCCCTTCTTAATTGTGTTCTTATCATACGCTGTTCGTTTCCTTACGCCTTGGAGTTCGGCGGAAGAGCCTCCTGGGATGGTCGCGGGCGTCGTCATTCGGGTGGAAATCCCGTCTGGGCAGCGACTGGACCGAATCTTCCGTGGGCTTCCTTAGTCCCTCCACGCAAAATATTAGAAAGCAAACAATTTCTCAACTCACCGTTGATTCTCATTATACTTTATCACCGTTGGTTAATTATGTGCAATAAACCAACAAAGAAATTTCATTAAATGTTCAGGAGCAGATTTAGACTTTTAAATCGATATTTACAAAATTTCTAAAATGAGTGTTTTTTTATGAAAGGAATATTTAATTTATATTTGGGTCTAAAATATATATTTTAAACAATTTGAAATTGTAGTACAGCCTACCTACAAAGAGATAAATACAAAATTTAAATTCGACCTTCAAATGAAGAACAGATCTCGAAATCACGTTTCTAGTATTTTATCATTTCTTTATCTATCATCTCGTCACAGTCAAACGAAGCGTTGATGATCTTATTTTCCATCTATTCGAAAATTTTACCGATGAAACTTCTCAGTGGAATACGATAAAATTTGGTTGTGAATCAATAACAGTTGCTTGTCGAATATAACTGAATCGATTAATTGAAAAATCACACAAGTCCATGTTTTATGAGAAATTAGCAGTCATCAGGGACAAATGCATTGCTCACCACAAGGATCGCATCGGCCCAAGGCTTTGCTGGAGTCGAGCAGTTCGTTTCTCGGTAAAACAACACGAGTCCTGGACTCATTTTATTCCAGAGGTTCTGTTGTGGTTATGACCATAAGAACACACCGAACACTATAGGGACTGAAGTATAAAAACACACATATCCACACAGGACATGCACTGTTCCTTAAGTATTACGTGGGTACTTGTAAACAGCAACAGTCCATAAATAACTTGGCTTGCAACTCAAAACGAAAAATATGTTAGCGAGTTCGAAACTTGACAATTGTTGTTGGAGTAAATAAATCAAACACAAAATAAACAGCGTGTTCTCTGTTTGGTATCTTTACAGTTTCTTTAAAATTGATTTTTGTGGACTCGTGTGGTTTTATTAACAACTGATTCCAATTTTTTCAATCTTACGTACGTAGTATAGTAATTATTTTGACTTAACATAAGCACTAATAAAATTTTATTAAAATTCTGCTATAAACTTATTTCGTTTTATTTATAAAATATGTTTAATGATAATAATTACATTCTTGAAATGGCTATATTGTTGGATAACGAACTTACAAATGTAAATTTGAACAGCAATGCCTACTTTTGTTTATCACGGATGTATTTAGCAACAACATTTGATGAAAGTATAGTCAAGTACAAATACAGATGATTTATGTACATGGGCACTACAGTACAATTTATTATTTATCTTTCTAATGAACATAATATAAACGCCAAGCAGCGCGGTTTCTGTACTAACGATATACTTCGTAAGAATATATTTGTAACTTAATAAATTATTCATTCTGTTCATAAAGTTCGATTATACTTCGTGATCGACTCTTTTCCTGACTCACCTGCCAGATCATTGACGTCGACGAGACGATAGTTCATTCGCACACCTTCCTCACTGGTTCAGAAATTTTCGCACGACAGCCTGTCACAAAAGCTACAGTTCCCTGCCGAGAGCTTCATTATTAACACGTGCGTTAGAAAGCGTCACGAATCTTGGTGTTAGACTCATCATATCACGGGGCGAATCGACATGCACAAAGTTGCATAACATCCATCGTGCAACCCACATGACGAGGACTTCACAGTTCTAGAAATTCCTATAATTGTGGCACTGAACGTAATTGAAGTTAGTACTAAACATCGTCATGTTAATGTCATTCTGGACCGGCTCCAGTCCAGTTAATTATCTCACAAATTACTTCCCCAAGATCACATTCAATATCAGGACCAGCCAATGTACGTCTCGGCGTCTACACTGCCGACTTCCCATATTAACAAACAGAAAAATCTGTCGATGTTGATTAAATTTTATAAAACACCATAAACACCATAAAGTTAGCAACCTTCTGGGGTGGTACGCCGTGCAGTCTGGTAGAAGTTTACCATAATCAGGGTGATGACGGAGCGATATGATGATGATGAAGGCAGCAAGTACCTCTAAAACGTCGGTAAACGTCTGCCGCATTACACGGCGCAAGACCCAGAAGACAGCTATTTTTATATTCGCCTCAGTGGGAACCTGAAATCTCAGTTATGAAGCACATCAAGACATTTTTCAAGCACAACATCTTATGCTGACTTAATGTCGACTTTTCTAATTAAAATTTCAATCTACTTTTCCCCGTCACTCCACGACTGTCTTGATCTTCCTATAGGCTTCGTCATCCACAAACATTAATATCTGAATAACTCGTGTATTCAACTAACTGTCGTTTAATAAACTACGAGCCACTTGCATCTCATTGTACCATTCCGCTTGAAAACCAGAAGTTGTTTCTTCCATCTAACATGTTCTTCGCATCACAACATTCTTTATTTAACCTAACCTAAGCTATATATTAAATCTTGTCCGTCTAATCACAATAAAATCTTATTAAATATTAAAATATTACAATAATTAACATTTAAAATATTTAAAATATTAAATGATGTTCTTTATCGAAATATTCGATTTACATTAGACCATCATTTTTCATGTTTCACGACATGTTTCGGTTCCTAAAAGAACCATCCTCAGGTGTATATAATTATATAAAGCTTCAAAACGATAAATAATTTCAAATACAATTTTCATACATAATGCCTGCGTACATTTTTATCAGATTTTTACCAGATATCAGACGATGTTCTTTTCCAGATTTTATTTCATTTTAATAACATATTCGATGTTGTTCTGTATATATATACATCATGCTCAATGTAACTTTAGTGTGGGTGAACGTTTTGTTGTTTTTGTATCAGTCTATAATGTAAATAACATAAAGGTTAAATAAATATTAGTAAAATAGAAAACAAATTAATATATATTGAAGATAATTCGATAAAGAAGATTCGAATATTTCGATAAAGAACATCATTTAATATTTTAAATATTTTAAAATGTTAATTATTTTAATATTTTAATATTTAATAAGAATTTATTGTGATTAGACGGACAAGATTTAAATAATATATATTTATTATATCACAATATGACGAAACTTTACAATCTTATCTAACCTAAGCTGTCAGTAAACGAAATCGAAATTTAACTAATTCTGTCCACTGTTAATAAGCTTACCGCCCTGTTTTCGTACTGCGAACTGCAAAATGTCAGAACAGAGCTTAGACAGCCTATTTCAGACACTTCCAAGAATTAATCCGGAAGAACACGATGAGGCTGAGTCAGGACAACTATTGAATCGCCAAGATTCGAACAGGGTCTTCTGACACTGTGAGATTCTCTCAGATATAGAAAATATCTCTTAAAGAATTTTATAAGTTTTTCTCTCGGAGGTTTTTGGGGAAATAAAATAAATCTTACTGAGAATAATCCGTTTCCTTAGCAGATCCTAACCGATAACTTTTAAAAACTCGTAAAGCAAAATCGATTAAATTTGAAAGTGTTGCTTTGATATTACCACATACTGGAACCTAGTAGTAGAATAACGCAACCAGACTCGTTATCGGCTTACCCCAACGTATAGACACAGATCACACGAAATTCTCGGGCAAAATCCATGTCCTTTGCGAGATTCGATCACACGATAACTGTGACTGAAGTTGGTTTACCTTCGGGTTCAAATACGTAGTTACTAACCCTTGTTGAAGACGATATCCCGACGCCGGACAATCTCGGATGCCTTGTTGTCGCAGCCAGGACCGCGATGCCAGCAGAACAGTTTGCTGAATGACCTCATGGTGTGCGCGTAGCTTCAACACTGACTGAGGACTTTGCCTTGCAGAAGGAACTTGCAGATCTCGGCCTTCGGATCAGAACACGCTTCGTGTTAGTATTGCACCAATCACAGACAAGCTGTGGGGATTAGGCTCTAGTCGGAAAGAGGTCATGCAAGGTCATCATTGAAACTCCAGAGGAGGGATGTGACCATCTCTCTTCATCTCTTGAAGACGCGTGTTATGTGTCACATGTAAGACATACAGAGAACTATCTGCGTGTTATGTAAAGACGCCGATAATAAGCGTGTAAGCTTTCGCTCGCAAAATTACACTCCAGTAAAATCTTACGTGCGTACATCGATGTTTGCGGCCTGATCTCACATTAACTACAAACTACAGTGGACCGATATTACATAAATTACTTTCCGAACTCGTCTGGGCCACTAGGCTTTCAGGACGGAGGTTTCTTCTGGTTTCCTTCGCTGTTTCTATGAAAATGCCAGGATATTACCTCGAACCAAGACATGGCAGCGTACTTGCGATATCACGTAAACTGACCATCAGCGAATATTTCCATTTTATTCAGCAAATATTAAAGCACGCCTAACTGGGTACAATTGTACTAGTGTTACTAACTAACTAACTAGATGGCTTACGAAACCCTAAGGTTTATCACCGAACCAACCAAAGCCCTCCACCGGACCCTGTCCTGGGCCAACAAAATCCAGTCTCCTTCAACTCCTATCTCCCATAGATCCCGCCTGAGATTATCCTCCCATCTACGTCTAGGTCTCCCCAGAGGTCTCTTCCCCTCAGGCTTCCCAAATAGTGGACCCAACCAACTAGATGGCTTACCGAACCCGAAGGTTCATCACCGAATTAATCAAAGCCCTCCACCGGACCCTGTCCTGGGCCAACAAAATCCAGTCTCCTTCAACTCCTATCTCCGATAGATCCCGCCTGAGATTATCCTCCCATCTAAGTCTAGGTCTCCCCAGGGGTCTCTTTCCCTCAGGCTTCCCGGTGCACACCTCTTGTCCCATCCATGCGCGCTACATGCCCAGCCCATCTCATTCTTCTCGACTTAATCACCCTGACAATATTGGGGGAGGAGTACAGATTTTTAAGCTCGTCATTATGCAGTTTTCTCCACGCCCCATCGTCTTCCCTCTTAGGCCCAAATATCCTCCTCAACACCCGATTCTCAAACACCTGCAATCTGTGTTCCTCCCTCTGAGTGGGAGACCATGTTTCGCACCCATACAAAACAACAGGCAAGATTATTGTTTTGTATACTTTAATTTTCAGGTTCTTAGAAATCAGACGGGAAGACAAAATATTTTGAACTGAGAAGTAGCAAGCATTTCCGGAATTTAATCTCCTCCTAACTTCCTCACGAGTGTCATTTTGATTTGTTATTGTTGTTCCCAGATATTTGAACTTTGTCCCCCTTTCAAAGGACTTATTAGCCACCCTAAGATAATTTTGTTACAGATTTAAAAAATGTGCTAACAACACATCTGTACAAAATTGGATGCAAATAGGAAAATAACATTAGTGACGTACAATTTCAAGCAGGTAAATGGGAGAGTGGAACCAAACTTCAATTGATACTTCCAAAACAATTATCCATCTAAGCTTGTACAAAACGCAAACATTAACTCTCAAAATTTGACCAGCTCACTGGACGTATTCAAACTAAAGACTGTCCTTTGTGACGAACAAAGGGAACACTCAGATACTTGACAAATGATGCTAACTAGTAACGTTTCCAAAGACTAAGCACTGCTGGATACTAGGTGCTGTCCAACGCCGTACGGATCTCTCTTAAAATTATTCTATTTCGTGTAAAAATTTTCAATTCCCCGCCAATTCTGTCATAGAAATACAAGAATATTTCAAATAATGTATACAAACATACACAAAGGTCTAGATACATTCTGTACAGAATTTACATGATGTAATTCAAATGCATTTTACGACGTAACAGTCTCAAAATACTGTCGATTACTCTCTGTCGCTTGGAGCTACTGCGACGCTGGACAGCGTTGGTAAGAGGAGTAATGTCGGAGGACGCCGACATCTCGCGACAATGTTTCGACGACACAATTCCGATTTCAATAGCACCAACATTATTTCCGGGTTTAGAAACTGGTTTACGAATAAACACTCTTTAAACGGTCAGATATCGGTCCACGGTGGCCGCGCGGTCTGAGGCGTGGACCTTGTGCCACTTGGTCGCTAGGACCGTGGGTTCGAATCCCACTCAAGCCATGGATGTTGTGTTGTGCTGTCCTGTGTACAGGTCGAGGCCTTGCGACGGACCGATCCCTCGTCCAAGGAGTCCTACCGGATGTCTATAGATCGAGCCAACGAAAAGTTAGGACTCGCAATACTCAGGCACTTGAAGAACGGGTCGTTCCCAGTATCCCAGTATTTCGTGAAAGTAATTGTTTATAAACTGCAATGAATATTAAAAACACGTGTCCACCATAGACTTATAAATATCAAATAGTAAGTTGGCCAGCGTCGAAAGAAGGACATTTAATCAACTTCCTTCATCGGGCGAGAGAACTCCCTCTGGGCCAAGATTTGAAGCTGTTTCTGTCTAAGGGTCTGAGAAAGTACCAAATATTATCCCATACTCTCATCTGATGAAGAAATATTACAGCTAATATCCGAAAAGCAGTAATTCAAAAGATTCGATATGATAAAAAATGTCCAAATTATTAGCCATAAACTTTGGTTACCTCGGATATTTTAACATCGCCGTCTACCAGTTCATTTTATTAGTCAAGCCTTAGCTAGCTGTTGCTGCAAATGACAGGAGTGTGTAATTTATTCATGTCTGCATAATGTTTCATCGTACTGGAACAGCTTAATTGAGAAAATTCTATCCCTTTGGTTAATGTTATTACGTAATTTTTGTAATACAGCCTTGCTCGATGCAATTATAATGTCTGGGATCTATACGTGGCTGGACATTTCCCGACGGTATTATTTAATCTGACAGCCATCAGCAGACCACTCTCGCACACAGAGACGTAAAACCTGACACCTGTCTGTCGCGAATTTACACACGCGTATAACTAACAATAGCTGTAATAATTATATTTAATTAGTAGGTGGAACATAACAATTATTTATTTTAATCCGTCTTATCACAATATTTAAAATTTCTTATAATTAAGATAATAAGATATCATTGATGTTCCATATCGATTGATCGATTTACATTTTGGAACATTTTACACAACATGTTTCAGTTTTTATAAAACCATCATCAGGTGTATAATATTTACGAACTTAAAACTCAAATATGATTCCATTTGGTGATGTTTTCATTGCGTTTGTTTTTCCATTTTTGGGCGGAGATGTTGTTTTTTCTTAAATTTTATTGGATGTACATATCGGTCAAAGATGTAGGAGTGATTGTTCCGATATGTCCAGAAGTACTACTGTCTTCGTATAGGTGTGGGTCAATAATTCTTTATCGATGAGAATTCGCGTAATTTCAGGCACAAAAATATCGTTCTTGCAAGGTAGATTAAATAAAAATCATTAATGGAATACTTTTGTTTTGAGTGATTGTCCACTCTGGTGAGGCAAAGTCAATTTGTGTTATGTGGTTCATTTTCCAGTTTGTGTCGAGTGCGCATGACGTAAAGATGGCTGCTACACTTGGGGTTTGCACCAAAGACGAGCAACGTTTGTATTTGTCTCTTTTGCGGCAGGAAGGAGTGAACGGGACAGAACTGGCTTTCCAGTGTGGACAGAGATGTTTGACACAAAGAGTCGTGTACGACTAGTTCGACAAGATGACGCAATCAGATCGCAACATCCAACCACATCCAAAAACAACCAGCACAGAATGTGTCCTGGAAGTGATTCTTCAAAACTCCAGTGGGCATTCCTGCAACTGGTCATCAGTGTTAATCGTCCTTGGTTCAAAACTGAAGTGGAGCAACCACTCAGCATAAAGGGATTATGACTGAACCACACTCGCAGAACGCCAATTGGTGACCTTGGGATATACAATGACCAATATTTTGAGTTTGAGTCTCCGACGAATTTCCTGAAAGCAGTAAAGATTAAGAAGTCAGTCCATTAGAGGTAATTTGAGGGGGCATTGCGTTTGGTTTTTTTAATTACCGGACTGTGATGATATGCGGGCTGTGGCTATAAGTATTATGACGTCGTGTAGTGTTGTAGGTGTTTATTTACGTTTCGAAAAAACATCGCAACAAATTTTACCATAAAGGCGAAATGAGATGATAATGTTGCGTCATATTGTGATGATTATAATTGTTTAATTTTAACCGTCTAATCACAATAAAATATTTTATTAAATATTAAAATATTAAAATATTATTACTACAATTAACATTCCATATTTAAAATATTTAAAATATATTAAAATGATGCTATAATATTAAAATGTTATTACTACAATTAACAATCAATATTTAAAATATTTAAAATATATTAAAATGATGCTATAATATTAAAATATTATTACTACAATTAACATTCAATATTTAAAATATTTAAAATATATTAAAATGATGTTATAATATTAAAATATTATTACTACAATTAACAATCAATTTTTAAAATATTTAAAATATATTAAAATGATGCTATAATAATATTTTAATATTTTAATATTTAATAAAATATTTTATTGTGATTAGACGGTTAAAATTAAACAATCATAAAGGAGAAGATGATTCGTTCTTTCGATAATATGGTAACCACGTACGGTGTCACAAACCACATTTTAACCTCACTGAAAGCTTCAATTCTCATATCTGATAGGATGGCGTACTGTGCATGTATGAGGAAAAACATGAAAGAAATGTTTTTACTGCATTATCGGCATTTGTGAAAAATACTCAGAAGTTCCTTCGCGATTCTTGGAACCAGAGTGGAATTATAACACGGAAAACAGCTGAACGTGAGTCAAACGGTTTGAGACTCTTCGGTCAATTTCATTAGAGAAATTCATTTGTACCCAAAAACACAAGTAACGCAGTAATGAATCAACTTTAAATTCTACGTCAGAAAAGTCGAACGACTCGGAAAATAATGTAGGAATAAAATTGTATACAGTTAAGGATTCCATACAGAGTGCAGATATAAAGGGAATTTGAAGTCATTCGTTGAAATAACACGCAGAAATAATTGTGCACATATTAAAATCAGTTAAACAATTTTATATTATAGACCGTCGTATACAAGTCATGATCCTGACCTGATGCTACGTGATACTACGGAACTACGTATTTCTGCCTGATGATACCAAATTTAAATACTTTTAAATATGATAATTTATTTAGCACTTACAGATTGAGCGTGTCGTCACATTTACCAGGTGAAAGGCGAAAATTCAACAAGTGAAGTAATACGAGGTGCGATCGGAAAGTTTCAAGACTGCGCGTATAAAAACCCGTACACTTATCTCAGGTATTAAATTCATCCATCACCCTCGAAGTAGTTCCCCTGGGAGTGAACACAACGATCCCAGCGCCGCTGCCAAGCCTGGAAGCATCCCTGGAAATCTTTCTTTGTCAGCCTGTCAAGCACCATCTGCGATTCTGCCTGAATCTCTTCTATCGTCTCAAATCTCCTTCCCTTTAGCTGAATTTTCATCTTTGGGAAGAGGAAGAAGTCACACTGAGCTTAGAAAGGAAGTTGGGGTCGGTTCTTGCAAGATCTTTGAGCTCCTGACAAACGAAAAGTCGATTCTGCTTCTGGTCCTCAGACAGGATGCGTCGCATGTGGAGTTCTTCCTTTAGAATCAGCTGACAGGTCCCATAGCCTATCCCAACAATGTCGCACAAGTCGTTGATGGTACGACGTCGATCTTCGTGAATGGCCTGCCGAATCTTCGTAACATTTTCGGGCGTTGTGCTCGAAGATGGTCGTCCAGAACGCTCGTCATCATCGACAGAGGTTCGGCCATTTTTAAAACGTGAATGCCACACAAAAGTTTGTGCACGACCCAATGCGGACTCCCCAAATGCTTGCTTTAGCATTTCATAGGTTTCCGTAGCCGTTTTGGCGAGTCTTTGGCAAAATTTGATGCACACGCCATTCCGAAATCGCAGGAGGGTCGGTGTAATGCACTACCAAAACGCCCGTAACTAAGAAACAAATTCTAATTCGATGATGCCGGCTGGCACACTGATTCACTATAAATGTAGGCCGTACCCCCTAGCGGCAGAAGCTCGTACTACATCCGGTTCGCCCTCTATTGACACAGTCTAGAAACTTTCCGATCGCACCTCGTAATAATTTCTCAGTTTCTAGTTGATACGTTGTTGTACACAGTAAGAAATTTTTCAAATTACCAGTTTCTTCAATTTGTGTTCTGGCGTCAGACACTGACGCATCTGTGTTAAATGATTGTAGCATATTGACAAATTTTTGTTGCCTTAATTTTTTCTATTAAGTATCTCGGTATAAGAACATTTGCTTAAATGATCATAGCGCAAAAGCATTGAGACCTTGATCTCCATATCTACTAGCTACAAATAATTTCTCGTTTTCTTCTGTATATAATTTTATGTGGTAATACCACATTCATTAATTGTAAAAAACATTCTTAATCTTACTAATTTACAAGACTATTCAGTGTATAATGTGGCAGTAATGTTGTGTCATGTTGCTCTTTACAAATATAAACATTAATTAGTTGCATCAGACTATGTTTTATTGTAACAGTTTCTTATATTAAGTGCAATCACGAACTTTATACTGGAATTAATCGCGCCAAATTCCTGTTATTTTCCGATGGTCTGAACGTTCATCGAGACATAAATTCTAACTAATACTATGAAAATTAAATCACGTTTTTATATAACAGTATAAATTTTAATTACTATGTCAGTAACATTTTAATTTTGAGATCTGACTGTATAAAAAAGATCTTGGCTTTATGTTAGGTGGTAAAATTTATTTTGATTGTCATGTTGATCACGCAAATTCGCATCCACGAAGGACATCGAAGCTTATTCGTTTTAATACTTACAATTACTCCTCTTTAGATCGTCTAGTTTTTTTTAATGCTTAATTGCGTCAGAGCTGGATTATGTCGTACGGAATAATTTTTACATTTACAGACGTCAAGAAAATGGAACGTGTACAAAGAATATTTGCATGTTTGTGTTATTTTTTTTTTTGTATCTGTTTGATAATTTACGTAATTATGACTTAATTTCAGTATTATTTTTCCAGACGATAGTATGTCGATGTTTTATATTTTGCTAATGTTTACAACCGGAACATAAATTACTATTTAATAGCAAACACTGTTGGTATTCGTGTGCCAAGGTAAATAAGATAATTTTATGCTCTTTTAGAGTCTAAGTGTATTGAAACAGATATTTAACTACGTGCGTCATTGCTACAAATGAAATACTCAGTTTCTTTTAATATTTAACAGAAAAAATCTCGATACGAAAAGTTGTCTAGAATGACGAATGAATTTTTTTTTTTTAATTTCTTTGATTGTTTTCTGTTATTGTGTTAATTTTATTTTCTTGTGCTCACTTTAAATGCTCCACCCCACGTGGTTTTCCAGTTGGCGTGTTAAAAGAAGCAACTGACTCGATTGAACTGAACTGAGTTGAATTAAATTATTCTCGGTATATGTTTATTATTATTTAGTGTTCTGTCTGACGACAGGTCCATATGAACAGGATCCTTCCATCCTTTTCTCGGACTGGGACCTGTTCATATACGTTCTTGGCAGATGATCCAGAAGTGGTTTGCCATTGCCTTCTTCTGTGTGTGAATGGAGTAATTGTTGGGATGCCACGGAGGAAAACTCCGTGTTGCCTAGACCACGGCCTTGCCCAACACAAGTTATAAATTCGGGCACCGCCGGGAATCGAACCCGAGACCCCAGGATTACAAGGCCAGCGTTCTAACCGCTAGACCACCGTTGCATGTGGTAGGCTATATTAAAATATTATTGTAAAATAAAAACAATAATACAATAATGTATTCTATCCTCCGGTTATAATATGTTCAGATACACTGCATAATAGAATGTTGCAAGACAAATTAACACTACTTAAGCACACATCAAGTATCTTTGTACTGTGTTTTGTTAAATGTTAGGAATACAGGTAAATGTTTTAAATTATATTTGCAGACCTTAATGGGACTCGAGGACGACACGAACAAAATGCCAGTCTTCTGTTTTCCGATCGTAAATTTAATGACAGTATTTATTAATTCAGGTTTTGATTCTAGTAACGCACTAACCTAAGTTCGGTGGAAAATCTCGGCCCTTCTGCTCTTTTTTTGAAAGTTTCCTGGTTAAAATCTTCGCCCGCAGGCCGCCTATCCTGAGGTTTTACTTGGTTTTCCTCAGTCCCTTAATATAAGTGTAGGGCTAGTATAGTAATTTATATTATATCACGACCACTTACTCGCACATTATTTTAATTACTTATTCATAAATCATACTAACATTCGATACCAAAATAATCTGACCTACCATCAGCGTCGTCATATAAACCTGGAACGCACCGCCGCTAGTGTCCTCCGATTTAAATGAAAATTGGAAAATGCTGACAATGATTAGTATAAAACTATAAAGTATGAACTTAAATGAAAATCTGTTCAGCATTGATGGGAATTATTACATGCGGACGGACAGACACGGTGAGCATAATTAGACGCAGCTTTGCAACTCCTTGTCACGAATGTACTCGAATCATGAAAAGAAATCGAATTGACTGCCGTACTAATAATCTACGTCAGGAATAGAGCTCTGATAACATGTCGGGAGGTTGAGATAAGATCCACAAATTATCAAGCTTTCTTCCTTTCTGCTAAAACGTGAGAAAGAGGCGCTTATGTAGTCGTTCTATTAAGTTGTCCGTCCGTCGCATATTTTTAAGTCAAAAAGATCGCACAGCCATCTATCAGTGGCCATATGGACTATTAGCACAGCCATCTATCAGTGGCCATATGGACTATTAGCACTGCCATCTATCCTTGGTCACGCGAAATAATTTGCTATCATGTCCATTGTAAGTGGCGTAAGTAACACCTTTGGAACGTTTTTGCACTCTGCAGAACACACTTCTGTAGTTATTTTAACCTCTAGATTTGATGAAACACGTGACTGGTCTTGTCTCTCTATTTCTCCCCCGTGACCTTGGAGGATCGATAACCGCTTCTTGTGTCGATTAAGCACGTCCTTCAGCAAACAGAGTTCATAATTACCTCAGGGAGCTGAACCACTTTAACTGAACGGCACTTTTAAAAGGCTTCGAATGTTGTTGCCCGTGTGTTTTAAAAAATTATGTTGTATTGCTCACATAAATCCATCCATATATCACGAAAGTGGACTCAGTTATAAAATTGTATTTACTGACCAGATAAGTCTGTTTCCTCGATGTTGTTCTGTGTCGCAAAGGAAATTGAATACAGAAACGTCTGTTCCACCGAGAACTTTGTAATTTAGGATAAATATTCTATGTCACATCCTCCTCACCCGCAGGACGACAAACCAGTTCCTCGTTCCGTAGTTAACAGAACTATGGTACACGCAGTTTTAAAGTAAAGATATTATGTTTATCACATCCAGCGAGAAACTACCAAAGATATTCAGGTTAGTTTAATTACTGTGGGCAAATCCAAAAGTTCCGTTCAGTCTGCTCCAATATAAACATAACTTAGACGTATATTTCGGGTGATAAATCTTAATATTCATTTTTTTTAATTTATATCTTAATTGCGTCATGTTTGTGTTTTATTGATACAATATTTTTATTTTCCGTCTATACACAAACTTAAAATAATGTTGTTTAAAATTATTTAAAATTATAACATTCTCAGTAGACACTGTAACTTGTTACATTTTTTGTATCGACGACATGTTTCAATGTGTATCACATCATCATCAGGTCTATCAATTTTAATATATTTTTTTAAAAACTGTAGTACATTTTGCGTTGCGTTTATTGATTATTTTAATTTATTTAATTTTAAGTTTTTTGTCTCTTCCTTTTGGTTTGGAGGTTGTACTTGGATGTTTATATCGGGTTGTAATTGATGTGTTGTGTGTCCGATATTAAGAGTCGTAAGTAAGCTTTTATGTTTCTTCCACACAAATAAAAAATAATTTTATTTCAGGGTGTAATTTATTTTAACATTATCGTAAAATTTCCTTACTCTGGTTTATATGAGTGCATTTTTTTTTTTAAAAAAATTCTAATCTTACTATAATTTCCTTTATCGTACTAAGGATGTTTGCCAGTAAATAAATTTCTGTAATTTCAAAACTTTTGACAAACTACATTTCCGGCAGAATATAACAACAATTTAAGATTTTAATCATAACATTTTCAACATTTCCACGCGTCCAAGTCACTGCAGCTTAGGGCATGATATTGTAACGCCAATAGCCCAAGATGGCAGATATCGAAAACACATGTACCTTACGTGTTCTTGTAGAAGCGGTTTTCAGTCGCAAACTACTGAAGGCTCCTGCGACCTCCTGCAGACACGAGGTGTCCGCTGCACATCTGGCTGTCCAGCCACAAACTAGATGAAACAGCACACATTGACTAGGTCTAAACACTCTCTCACAGTAATGATTGAATACTACTGGTATAATTCACAGCAATCAGCTGACATACGCTTGTAGTGACCTACTTCTAACCCCCCTCCGAATTCCTAGACGTCTGGACCCACTACCTATCTTAGATATTATTCTGAAACACTGGATTTAATGTATGTTGTAATGAAATAGTTTTATGAATTATATGGATTCTGTGACCAAAGTAAAGGAATTATCAGAAGGTCATTTATACCCATCTGTCCGTCAAACAGAATGTAATTTATTTCAAGCATATCTTAATGTATGTCGGTGAAACATGTGACTTAAAGTAAAAGTTGTTTAATTCTTTCTTGCTGATTTTATATCGTTTCGTTATTGACGTAACAGCTGATTTGTAATATCCTCATATTGAAAATGATACACTTTCAAGAACTTTTCATGAACAAAAGATATTAATTTACAGCACAGAATGTACCCCTCGCTAAGACCTATCTTTAACTTTGATAATAATTATCGTGAACGAAGTCTACGTGCAGAATTAGGCTCTACTGAATACTCTAAAATTTCCGATAGATATCGATATTGTACATATCTTCCCATATATTTTATCTTCACTAATTTTTTTTCGTCTAATCTGCTTTTGTCATGCCTACTTGTTGTAGCTAGTTTTATATTTTTAACATCAATTTTGTACTGATATGTGCATTTCGTCCATGGACCAGTCTAAAATCACTCATTAAACTTAACGAATGTCATTTTTACATTCCGTAACTACCAAATTTAAAAATTAATTTGATATAATTTTACTTATTGTCATCATATATAATAATTTTCTGGATTGTATTCATTTGCATTCTCAAACCTCAATCCTGAAGTTGTAGACAATCATATTTCTTAGAAATATTGGTTCATAATCACTTCTCCACCAAAAAAACTTCTCCTTCTTCCACTCTGTCTCGGTTTTAAAGGCGTAAGTGACCTCAGAGAGTGTCAGTAATTGCCAAATCAACTCCAAAGAAGAGAGAATCGATACTACGTGGACATATCGTAAATAAAAAATCGAGGTTTAAGGGCTAGTATCGATCTTTCATGTCTGGTGCTGATGTTACACTTGGATTTATTTGTAAAACAATCATAACAACCTATTCTTAACGTTGTATCTCGAATCACGCATATCAAATAATATTTTACTCACATATGTTAGTCGTATTTGTTCTTATTACATAAGAAATTAATTATCCTAATCGTCAAATTCGTGACGACTTACATTAAGAGATCAACATTTCCTTAAAGCGAAACTTGAAACCGGCGCGATGTTGGGAAAAATTCTCTCGTGCTGTAATTTCAAAAACCAGTGAAAGTGAATGCTAAAATATGTTCTCCAAGTCAAGTTTTTGTGCTCGCTTCATTCAACTGCACTGCATTTAGGTCAGTTGAGTTGCAAACGAGTGACATTCGTTAAGCCATGAACCTTCATGCATGTTAATTTTCTAATAGACAGGTAGACGAAATGAAGTCGGTTACAAGACAATCAGGAAACTAGAAAAAATTATATTCACTGAGGCCCATTTGACCACAGAATGGCGTTTTTCAGCGTGTGGATGTAGCAGATGGTGGAAAATGGGTTGTCCTCCAGGTGAGTTTGAGGTGGGAGAAGTATAACAGGCGGTTATGGAACATTACGCAGTGCTTTGGTTTCTTGGCAGATTATTTACGGGCTCTGCTGGAAACCAAATATTAAATTTAGAATTTTTAGTACTAAAGTAAAATCCGTCCTATTATGTGGCTGTGAGACCTGGAAAGTCACTAAAGAAGTAATGCAAAAATTACAAAGTTATATCAACAGTTGTCTAAGGTTTCTTCTAAAAATTAGATGACCAGAAAATATTTCAAATGAAAAATTGTGGAGAATTACCCATCAAACGAAAATACAACAACAGATCAATGAAAGGGAATGGAAGACGATTAGAGGATTTCAAAGCAAGTGTTGGACTGGAACCACCAAGGAGCACGGAAGAGAGGAAAACCGAGGATTATGTGGCGGAGATCTGTTTAAAAGTAAGTGAGATCACAGGGGAAAATTTGGAAAGAAATAAAGGCACTTTATATCACTTTATATATGAGTGGTTTGTTACATCAGGATTAGAAAATTACCATCAGAGAGCACTCTACCAAGTACAGAAGATGATTAAAATTCCGTTCATTAGACCAAATTAATATTATTACTGTATAAATAAACAAAGGACATCTGTGAAATCAAACAACTGAACAGGTCGATGCTTCGAATTATTTACGCTGCGAAATTTATAATAATTTAAATTGTGATGCAGATAATGAAATAATCTTCCGGCAGACTTGAGACACAATCCGAAAGAAAGTAAAAGTTTAACATTGTGTACAAATACTGGCTCTGCTTTAAGGCTCTGAGACCTGAGGATTAAGAAATCATTCTTGGATGCAGCAAGAAATAATAAAAATATTACGATCTACGGGAATTGATTACAAGGAGAATGAGAATATTAGAAAGGAACTAGATTATTAAGCCTGAAGGAAGGAACAAAAAAACCCCTCAGAAATGCGTTACAAAGAAAACATTTAGAACGAGAACAAAACAAGTTCTAGTTGTCGATCACGAGATAGAAGAATTTTACGATGATCAAGACGAAGATGACTTGAAAAAGATCATTAATGCTGATGGAACATAATAGGCTTAATACGTGCAGAGATAAAGACGAATTATGCAACACTGCGTTCACATATGTAATTAATTGATTGAGCTACATCTGAAGAACACATTAAAGAACGCTTTCAATGTTTCGTTGAACATAAACTCGTCTTACGTCGTACATTCCTCTGTAATGCTTAAGGCGCATCTTGGGTTGTTCAGGCCCTGAACTTGAGGGCACTCCTCGAAATTCTGGCTGGCAGCCGAAGGACTGGACGGCAACAAAGAAAGCAACGACGACGTTTTACGTTTTATATTTACTAGACGATGGATAATATCCAAGGAAATTTTTATTCAATTGACTCTTCACCATCGTCAAGAAGTTTTAGATTTGATTCTCCGAAACGTCGTTTTACGTTTTATATTTACTAGACGATGGATAATATCCAAGGAAATTTTTATTCAATTGACTCTTCACCATCGTCAAGAAGTTTTAGATTTGATTCTCCGAAACGTCGTTTTACGTTTTATATTTACTAGACGATGGATAATATCCAAGGAAATTTTTATTCAATTGACTCTTCACCATCGTCAAGAAGTTTTAGATTTGATTCTCCGAAACGTCGTTTTACGTTTTATATTTACTAGACGATGGATAATATCCAAGGAAATTTTTATTCAATTGACTCTTCACCATCGTCAAGAAGTTTTAGATTTGATTCTCCGAAACGTCGTTTTACGTTTTATATTTACTAGACGATGGATAATATCCAAGGAAATTTTTATTCAATTGACTCTTCACCATCGTCAAGTTTTAAATTTAATATAATTTTACACCTGATGATGGTTTAATAAAACCGAAACATGTTGTAACTGTTCCAATTGTAAATCGATTATTCGATATGGAACACAGAATGATATTTTAATTACTTTAATTATCTTATTTTAAATACATTGTGATTTGACGGAATAACCAAATAATTTAATTTTAATTTAACATTCAGCGTGTTTAAGTCAGGTGATGTTGATGGCCATAGATAGAAGATGAATCATCCTAGGAGCCGTGTGTAAACATAGATCGCCCTCAAAGTGGAGAAGAGTATTTCCGAAACACACTGTATTTCCAATTGCTTCCATGGACAAGAATTCTTTATACACCAAGAACAGTGAAAGTCTGAGCGAACATCCAACGATACGAAGGTAAAATATCTACATTAAAGGATATAAAAAGTTGGGAACACGTGGATTTGATTCATAATTCTCAGGAGGGGGTTGAATTGTGTAATTTGTAAACACAGTAAGAAAACCTCAGGTCTTATAAAAGAAAGGCAATGTCTTGACTAGCTGAGTAAGTATAACCTTCTGAAGAAGTATTGTACTGTGTCGAATCACTTACAGTAAAAAATTTCCAAATGTCAGACCGGGCTTAAACACTGAGAGAAACATTAATTATCATATCCTGAACCTTTATATCTATTTAAAACATTATTGAATGTTTTAATTGATAAATTTTGAAAGGAAGTGCGTTCTTGTGGTGGATTCGTACTGAGTCTTGATGTCAGCAAGGTTACTGGTGAAGTTTATTCGTGACATCCGGGGAGGTGAAAGGTTTTTTTAGAAGATTCTTGCTGGCTTTTAATGGTGTAAGAGACGTTCATCTGGATGTTTTTCTGGACCTTATAGATTTGACCCCGGGTTACTTGCGTCAATATTCTTATATGAGTTGCTGGCTTCGGTAGTTGCCGGTGGCTACGACAGGGGGATTTCCGTTCTTGCAGAAAACAATAGAAGGACAAATCAAATATTGCGTATTTCGTGTCTAGAATTTTATGAGTTTTCAGCTACAACTAATTGAGTAAATAATATGTTGGATGCTTTTAAAAGTGAACATAATACAGGCGTATGAACGTCGCGCAATTGGTGGCTTCGATTAACTAAATTGATTTCTTTGTCTCTAGCTACGAGGCGCGTCCCAAAAGTAAGTTTCCCACTCGTCCCACAGCTGGCAAACCTTATATTGCGCGAAGCGACTGTGCGTACGTGATAGAGCAATGACGTAGCATGGCGCATGCATTAACGGTACTTCCCGCGTTCTCACAGTAGCATCGTTGCAACTGTTGAAGATGGAGATTCTTATTCCAGCTCCCGCCGACTGTGAAGTGCGGTCAGTGATAACGCTAGGCCGCACACGGCTCGACGGACAGCAAGTCTCCTGCAGGAGTTCAGCTGGGAGGTGTTTAATCATTCACCCTACAGCCCGGACCTCACTCCCAGTGATTTCCATCTTTCCCTACACCTCAAGAAATTCCTGTCCGGTCAGCGTCAGCGTTTTGAGAATGACAGAGAGGCGGAGATGGTTGTCACACAGTGGTTCCAATCCCAGGCGGCAGACTTCTACGACACAGGTATTCAAAAGTTGGTCCTGCGGTATGACAAATGTCTCAATTCCGGTGGCGAATATGTTGAAAAATAGCTGGACACTTGCTGTATCTGTTGCAATAAATATTTCCATGAAATTGTGTTTTGTTTCTGTAAACGGCCCCAGGGAAACTTACTTTTGGGACGCGCCTCGTATTTTCTTTGGTCAATCAATAACTGTTTGCCTGTATAACGAAAAAATTAGTATTAATTATTGTATTATTTGTATTTATTTATTTATTTCTGCTACCTGTTACAACACATAGACTGTCAACGTTACAAAAATTCGCTCGTTACGTCTTTTTTTTCAGAACTCGGCATTTGATTTACAATAAATTTAGTGGAATTAACCCCATTCAGTTACAAAAACAGGGTTAATTCACTAAATTTTACTTTTTGGGAGAAGAAAATTAAAGCTTTAGACATCTATACAGCAATGTATATAATTCAGAAATTCATCATGTCTTTAAATGAAAGTTTGCTCTTTAGTGACAAAACTGGTTTTAAAATTCGTAATTTTTATTAAGAGATTTTCTAATAAATTCTTCTCAAGCTACAAGCCGTTTCAGGATACTTCAGTACTCCGAGGACGAGGACGAAGATGGTTCTCGAAACGCTGATGTTTTCTCCATTAAACTACCTTAAACTGCTGGTATCCCGAGAAAAACTCATTATACTTAGTCACCGTGAAATCTTTAGATCTTTAGAATATTTTCGCTTTGCATTTTCTAATTTAGGACTGTTCATGACCGGGTTATCTTTCCTGTACCACAAAAAATCGTGCTTAGTTTCCCAATTAAATCCGATGTAGCCTTAAATCGTCACACAATGCAATCATAATGAATAATAACTTAAATTAATATTTCCGTAGTATTAAAATATGATGGTACCGGAGGCAAGAATAATACTAACTCATAAAGACTTCTTATTTTTAATCTGAATTCTGTGTTTGCCTAACGCAATTGAGATTTATAAAAAAACAAAATAAATTTCGATATAAGAATTATTAGATAAAATATTAAGACAAAATAATTAATGACTCCTCGAAGTGGAATATCTTTACTTTTTATAATATTTGTTAATGATAGAATTAAGTTCGTGGAAGAGTTAAAATTTACAAACAATATAGGATAACTATTATTAAGTTTAAGGTTTACATGCGTCATGTTTGTGTTTTATGATTAAAATATATAATAAAATTCAGGTCAATACACAAACTTTATTTAGATGTTAAAATTTAAAATTTAAATGTTAAAATTTAAAATTTAAATTTGCGCCATTCATCACTATAACGATGTTACAAGTTATAGTGATGAATGGCGCAAATTTAAATTTTAAATTTTAACATTTAAATTTTAAATTTTAACATCTAAATAAAGTTTGTGTATTGACCTGAATTTTATTATATATTTTAATAATATAGGATAACGTTAATGAATATGCACGTACGATTAATTGGATAATGTGTAATACATAGAGCTTTATTTTTATACAATAAATCACATGTACAAATCGTTGTCCACATTCCCTTATATTTGTCTCAAACACATGCAGGCGTGTGTGGGACTACACAGTCTCTCTGAAAGTGAAATAACATAACCACAGCAGACCTGTTTAGATGTGCCACTGTTGCACTGTGGGCTGGGACATTGCGAAATTAGGCCAATGACCGACCTTGTACCTAGTCTCTCCGATTGCCCAGTTGCGTCACGATCTCTTTCTCGTGAGTCTTGGGCACGTGACTGGATTCTTCAGTTCTCCTCATGGCTTTCGATTTCCTATTTCTTCTCCTTTCAACTCAGCCTTTATCAACTGGAATCTGTACTTTCAGCTCCATAATTGAAGGGTCGCGATTTTTTATCGCGGTCACATCGACTCCGATTCGATAGTCGCGTTCTTAAAAAAAATCAAAATTATATAAAAAAACATCAAAAAGTGCTTTTCTCTGCGTGCCATTGTTTACACTGACGCAGTTAGCAACAGGCGGTTGATGTTTCTGAAAGAAATAAGAATGAATTTCAATAGGAGCGTTCACATCAGAACGACAGCTATATCGATTTTCAAATTATCGATCGGTGATAAGCGATACGAGACGAAATCGACTTTTCTGAAACATCGCTTAGCGATACGCAAAGCGAACTGCAAAGGAGATTCTTTTTTTCTCTTTGTAATAGCTTACTGTGCCATTTAATGTAATCTTGTGTGCAGAACAGCGCAATCAGGTTTACTGAACATTAAGTTAGTGTAAATTTGTGTCTAGTCGCTGAGGTGAAATTACTGCCTAATTCTTGCATCGTGTTATATCCAAAAGCGTCATAACTGAAATCTAATTTATTTTATGTGTGATTCAGAATACGGTCGGAAAACTTTGCTTTTCAAGTCCGCGACTACATCCAGACTTGGTCGAGGGCCTACCCAGTCCTATTCGCTGGCTCCTGAGGTTTATTCCTCAAAACAACTGACCGGAACGTTCCCTTCATGAGGGCCTCTGTCTTCAGTACTTGTAAGAGAAGTCCTCCATGGTACTACGCTCCTAGTTTATAGTAAGTATTTAACTAAACGACAAATTAATTATTGAAGATTTCTGTCTTCTGGGTTGTTGCGCTGTGTAGTCTGGTCGATGTTTACCAACGTTTCAGAGGTCATACTGCCTCCATCATCGCCCTGATGATGGAGGCAGTATGACCTCTGAAACGTTGGTTAACATCGACCAGACTACACAGCGCAACAACCCAGAAGACGGAAATCTTCATACTCACCGCTGTGAGAACCTCAAGTCTTACAAATTAATTATTAATATAGAACCAATTCCAATTAGAATAGGTTCCTGCATCTATTTCGAGGCCAGTGGTAATACATGGCAATAAAAAGTTCTTCTTAAGCACCGTTAAGAAGACGAATATATTTTTTCGTGGATGGTTGTAATCCGGCACAAAGGAAGGTAGTGTTCAAGGTCATAGGTCACGTCACACACAAAGTATGTGCTCCATGTAGATCGCATATGAGCACGGGGACCTTTGAATCACTTCCCATTTCAACAACTTTCTCCTACAGGTTCACAGAGACTTTAAAATCACTTTCCACAGCAATCAGATCTTCTAATAGATGCACAGGAATTTCCGTATCACCTAAATAAACCTACCATATGTGTCCAAATCTCTGAAATGGCGTCTTTCTTGTGAGCTATGCCAATAGATCTTTACGCATTCCTAGATATCCATTATGACTTCTGTCAAATTAAACTTTCATCTAAGAATTTTCACGCTGCGATATCGACAAACATAAATGTCGAGAGATGACAGAATAAATCATTCGAAACCATCTTTTCTGACACATACAAGTGAAAAAGATGGTTATATAAATCTTGATACCCCTGTTAATTATTGCCTTTCGGAAATTCTTTCCAGTATTATCAATCCCTGGCATTCGCTCAGGAGAATAAGTTCTACCTACATCTTTTTCACAATAAACACCAGGGGGAAGAAATTTGACTGTTGTTCTTATGGGGTGCGGCTATGTCGCTGTGGAACTGCAGTCGCTAACTTCGTGAGTGAACATGGAACAGCTGTGGAATTATACTGACAGGATAAAATAGAATTACTGGTATAGAAACCTGTCTCAACGTTAGTTTCTTCATTGCAAATCCCACACGGATTAATCTGCGCGCGATCCCGGGTTTCTGTTGACAGAAACCAGCGACCACCAGCCTGAGCAAAGGCACAGCCTTATGTAAACATTTATTATCTTTCTCAGAAAGAATATTTCATAAAAGATGATAACCCCAAACTGAATACCACAAATGGACCTACAAAACCCAACTAAACTGGTAGAAAATTTTATTGAAGAGAAATTTATAGGAAAAATTAATGCACTTCAGTGGTTCGTTAAACCTGAACCTCGCTAATACACGGAGGAATCGGGTCAGATACATACATGGCCCGAATAAACCAATCACAAAGCCGAGATTCACGTCGGACCTCGTTGAAAAACGTGTCCACTCACTTTACGAACAATAGAATTAATAATGAAGTCAGTAATATTTCTCTCGCGGTCGAAAGTTTGATCGCTTTAAAAATGGAATCCAGGGTTCGAATTCCACTGCTTCAGGCACGGATTACTCCGGCGATTTTCTGTGCAAGCAAAGATCTTGTGTAGGATCGATTCACGTCTTATCAAATTTCTAAAAGTATTAGTGGTTTTAGAAGTTACTTGTGAATTTGAACAGCAAAGACACTTATTCAGCAATAGTTAAAGAAGATGGCTGTCTTCTGGGGTGTTACGCCGTGTAGTCTGGTAGAAGTTCACCAACGTTTCGGAGGTATTTGATGCTTCCATCATCAGGGCGCAACACGCCAGAAGTCAGCCATCTTCGGATTCACAGCCGTGAAAACTTCAAACCCTATTTAGTTGGAGAAGATTAAATATTGCATATATGCAGATGATTTATCGTGTCTGACACGTTATTCGTTCCTTCTCAAACACTTGATTTTGTAGTCACAACATAATTGAAACAAACCACTTTCTTCTGTTTGCGCGTTCTTGTACTGAACATAGCCAACTAACCTACCCACGTATCTACCTTGTCACTAAACACCACTCCACATGTAAGAAGCTAGCCTCACCCTTGCACTATTTATCCGATTACGCCGAATGAACATATAACAATTAATCAACCATACGAAATCGAAGATTGTCTAAATAACTAGGAATTCAGTAACCCTTCACCATTACTAAGATCGCTTGATTAATTCTGTTTAAAGAAATAACCGCTCTCTACACATTCAATCACAATAAACCCATAAATTCGAAATTCAGACTTAATTGCTTACTGAAATAGCTTACACTAGTATTTAAAGAATTAAAGAAGGCGTCGGTCCACCGAACATCGCGGTCAAAAGTAGTTTGAATTAATGAAACGTTTACGAGAATTCATGTAGAAGTCTATTTAAGATATTAGAAACCTTTGCTCTTATAAATACATATTCTCGTTAATGAACTTTATCGTAAATAACCAAGAACTCTTTCAAACTAATTCTGCTGTACACAAGGAATAAGAATCAGCTTCATAGACCAGTTGGCAACCTCTCATGCTTTCAGAAGAGTGCGTATTATGCACGAATCAAAATTTTCAATCGTCTACCATCAAATCTCACAAGTCTTGTAAATAAGAAGGAACAATTTAATGTAGCATTGAAAAGATACTTAATTACACACTCCTTTTACTCTGTCAATCAATTTATGTTGTTTACAAATAAGTGATAAATTATCTTCTTTGTGTAATTGGTAGATCTATTTGTAACTTATCATTACTTTAGGTGAACCCTTTGTTTGTATTATGTGAAATTTATATAATAGTATAAACTGTATTTTATAATATGTATTATTATTATTATTATTATTATTATTATTACGGATAAGTTTAGTTAATCCGTTTGTGTAATATTATCCATTATTATTTCACTATTATTGTATATATTATCAGTGTTTGCCTGTTATTGACTTCTTGCTGTAGGCAAACACGTAAATAAATTAATTGAATTAATTAAATTTAATTGAATTGAATTACTTTTTCCACATAGTATTGTTATCTATCTTCTGGATCCATGAAATGCAATAAGATATGTATGTATGTATGAAATCTCTTCATGGAGACCTACTATACTGACCGAAATTTTTCGTGGTTTTCTTCAGTCTATCTATTCAAATTGTGGGATGATTTATTAAATTAGGCCACAGATCTTCCAGGGCATTATTCGCGAATGTAACATTTGACGTTATGTAATATGTGTAACAGTGTCGTTAAATAGTCCACGAGTAAGCAACACGAGCAGATCATATTGAAAGACGTAGAGGTAAGTCCCTATCCTTGACCAACAGCTGGTAACTAACACCTCATTGTCAGCTGACAGTTCCAGGTCTCAATTCCAGCATTCAAATTCCTTCCACATCTCCTGCCTTGCAGGTTCCCGTGTCCTTAGCCTCGACTTCATTAACAGAAATAAGAAGTGGTCCACAGAGCTCTGAAAACGAAGAATCTCTGCGCCTTCTTCACAGCAGCCCCTAACATGTCCCTGCCCTGAGCCAGCCGAATCCACTCACATCCTCAAACACTTTTTCTTTGAGGTAAATCTGAACGTCAACTTCCCGCTTACTTTCATTCGAGTTAACCTACCAGATTTCTTACCGTGCATTCTACATGCCCAAGCAAACTCATCATACATTTACTGACACCAATGAACAGTCACCAAATAGTTGGCTAAGTAAACTTAATTGTGGTAACTCAAAGTCAAACCTTACAGCCAACAGACCTTGAGCAGGAATAAAGATGGACCTTTGTGCAATGCGGAATTTTCTGACCGTAATCCATTTAATGAACTGAATAAATGTATGATGAATAAATACGAGGCGCGTCCCAAAAGTAAGTTTCCCTGGGGCCGTTTACAGAAACAAAACACAATTTCATGGAAATATTTATTGCAACAGATACAGCAAGTGTCCAGCTATTTTTCAACATATTCGCCACCGGAATTGAGACATTGGTCATACCGTGGGACCAACTTTTGAATACCTGTGTCGTAGAAGTCTGCCGCCTGGGATTGGAACCACTGTGTGACAACCATCTCCGCCTCTCTGTCATTCTCAAAACGCTGACGCTGACCGGACAGGAATTTCTTGAGGTGTAGGAAAAGATGGAAATCACTGGGAGCGAGGTCCGGGCTGTAGGGTGGATGATTAAACACCTCCCAGCTGAACTCCTGCAGGAGACTTGCTGTCCGTCGAGCCGTGTGCGGCCTAGCGTTATCACTGACCGCACTTCACAGTCGGCGGGAGCTGGAATAAGAATCTCCATCTTCAACAGCTGCAACGATGCTACTGTGAGAACGCGGGAGGTGCCGTTAGTGCATGCGCCATGCTACGTCATTGCTCTATCACGTACGCACAGTCGCTTCGCGCAATATAAGGTTTGCTAGCTGTGGGACGAGTGGGAAACTTACTTTGTGGACGCGCCTCGTATTATGAAGTTGTTCACTGAGTCAAAGTACGAGAATAAGCATCCGGCTCTCAGATACACTTCATACGGGCATGATTTTCCTCAGTGTATGGGAACATGGGGCAGACATTTCAATGAACTTTCCCATGTAAACCTTCTCGCTCTTATAGCAACACAGCAGCTCACATACAATACGATAGTAATATCAAGGTTTTTTTAATATTTAAAGAACTTTCTCATTACTCGTCATTCACACTTCTTTGTTGTTATTACATAAACTCTATTTCTACCTAGAATATTGCGGGAACTGACAATCTGTTTTTATTTCTGTATTTTGTAACAAATCAGGAATTAATTTATACAAAATAACAAACAATACTAATAATTTGATAGTTCATTTCCTGTGAGTATCCTTGATCAAATTACAGTACGTGAATGTGGTAACATAATTCTTTTAGGTACAAAATACATCCCAGAATAGATAATTATACTTTAATAATTTACTGTTCATATACGTTCTTGGCAGATGATCCAGAAGTGGTTTGCCATTGCCTTCTCCGTGGCATTCACACATAGAAGAAGGCAATGGCAAATCATTTCTGGATCATCTGCCAAGAACGTATATGAACAGGTCCCAGTCCGAGAAAAGGATGGAAGGATCCTGTTCATATGGACCTGTCGTCAGACAGAACACTAAATCATAATAAGATGAGGTGGTCTAGCGGTTATAACGCTGGCCTTGTAATCCTGGGGGTCTCGGGTTCGATTCCCGGCGGTGCCCGAATTTATAACTTGTGTTGGGCAAGGCCGTGGTCTAGGCAACACGGAGTTTTCCTCCGTGGCATCCCAACAATTACTGCATTCACACACAGAAGAAGGCAATGGCAAATCATTTCTGGATCATCTGCCAAGAACGTATATGAACAGGTCCCAGTCCGAGAAAAGGATGGAAGGATCCTGTTCATATGGACCTGTCGTCAGACAGAACACTAAATAAAATAAATAAGCATGGCTCAAAGTGACTCGCCCTCTCGCAGTGAAATGCGTTCTTGTTCGGTGCATATAATAGCACATGGTATGTCACAAAATGGTTAATAAAGACTTTGCTTTTAATACAGTTTATATTTACCCACTTGTATTTACTTTAACTGCAACTTATCATATATACTGCTTGTTATTTTATCAAGTCAGAGCAGTGTCTATTTGTATCTCTGGCGATACCATTCAAGTACAAAAACAATTTCCCAACCCAAACACGTTTTCCACAAAAGAAAATAAATTCGACAGAATTTATTCATTGGGAAGGACAGGACTCCAAATTTCAGACTAAATGATTCGTTTATGATCAAGACTTGATTCAGATTCAAGCTGACGATGATGACAGGACTTTGATTTAATTACTGTCATTACTGAAGACGTTTGATTAAATAGGTATTTTGTGTCAAAAGGTGGTAATTCCTCGGTAACTATAATGAGGGTTCCACATATTCAATAAGGATATAAATGCAAAAATCAGGATTATAAATAAATTCACATTTAATCTTAAGAGATGCATCGCAGGAAAATTCTATCAGGGACCATTCAGATCAGTACACGCTGATAAAAGAGGCAAGTCTGAATTCAACCGTTGAAATCCATTTCAGAATTAATGAGGTGTGTCAGGACTCGAGGTTTAATTTCTTGAAATTCATAACCATCTTCCTAGAGATACTCACTCTTGTTGGCAAACATTTCTACGGTGCCATCTTCAGTAAGACAATCCCAAAATGTGATATTCGTGTATTCCGAAACTTCGTAAAAATGATGACAAATGTGCATAGAAGCGTTTAGTCTATTTACCTTATCAAATTTTTCTGATAAAAAAAGATATTCTGAGTCCCGTAAATATCTTCACACTATTTCTTTCAACTAAACTGCTCGTTTAAGAACATTACCTCTAGATAACCACGTCACCTCCGAATTCAGAACAAGTGATGTGCGGTCACACGAGCATTTTCTAGAGCAGCGCAAGTACGAGGTGAGAATTCGAAGTGGGACCTTTGGCCCCTAGCTCAGAGTGTAATTACGGCCGGAGGTCACGACATACTGAAGCCTCACCATGAATGAAGCAATGTATAACTTTTGCGTATGCAGAAAATTGTCTCGCTTAAGTCTGAAATCATTTCTTGTGTCCTGCCAAAAGTGCTATTGCCGCATTAGAATCGATGCCGACAGTTTTAACAAGAAATTTCTTACGAATTCGTACAGCGACTCACAGCCTTTTTCAGCTGTAGACAGAACATAAAAATGATAAACCCAAGCAGGTGAGGTAAACCAGCATCATCTCAGGATTTTTCTATTTCAGTTGAAATTTTTGAATTACATTTAATCTGTTTATCAGGCGTTCCTTGATGTCTTCTGTGTCGTCTTCAATTCGTCGATTAACGATACCATTAAAAAAGGAATTGCTATAAATACTTGGTCGTAGTTTTCATAGTACATAATTTTACACATCTCGATGACTGGTGGTATAATAAATGTTTCTAAAATGGTACGACGATTTCTGATTTTAGTAATTAAATATGAGCTCTCAAATTAAGGTTATCAGTCATTTATCGATGCAATTACTGCTGTTTTAATTAAATTTATCAATCAAACTGTCTTGTTGTTAAATTCCTGTACCAATTCCTTGCATTTTAACTATCATATGCGAGAACGTCATCACATGCTGAAATTCTTTCTCTGTTCACGAGTTGATAAGTGAAACCGGATGTCAGAAAATCTGATATTTTTTTATATATATATATATATTTTTTTTTTACAGCAGAAGAACCATGGTTGCATTCCCTGTGATTGTTTGCTTCGATATCACTTTGAAATCAATATTTTTATTCACAGCGAATTTAAGAATCAAAATGCCCTAACGTCTCCTATGTTAGGAAATTCCGACATCAGACCACGATTATTTACGAGAATATAAGCCTTAAAAATATTTGTTTTTTATTTCTTGACTGCTGTCTGACAAAGGCTTCCACCAATCACAGACCCGTTCCTACCAGTGTCCCCGACTTCGGGTCCATTACAGAGTGGAACCTGTAAGTATTCCCGTTATGACTACCTAATTGACATTACATAAAGGCCTTGAAATATACAGTTGTGTAACTTCGTGAACGGTTGATAATTATGTATTTTGGATCACATGCAATAAATAATAAAATCCCGTGATTTTTATTCGCAAAACATTAGCGCGTGCCTCCCATTCTGGATAACTCTGAATTAGATAGCATGCCTCAAATAATCAGTAACCTCTCGGTTGTAATCCGTCTATGATAGAGAAGACAGAATTACTGCAGCCATTTTTATTTAGTGTTCTGTCTGACGACAGGTCCATATGAACAGGATCCTTCCATCCTTTTCTCGGACTGGGACCTGTTCATATACGTTCTTGGCAGATGATCCAGAAGTGGTTTGCCATTGCCTTCTTCTGTGTGTGAATGGAGTAATTGTTGGAATGCCACGGAGGAAAACTCCGTGTTGCCTAGACCACGGCCTTGCCCAACACAAGTTATAAATTCGGGCACCGCCGGGAATCGAACCCGAGACCCCAGGATTACAAGGCCACCGTTCTAACCGCTAGCCCACCTCATCTTATTATTATTTAGTGTTCTGTCTGACGACAGGTCCATATGAACAGGATCCTTCCATCCTTTTCTCGGACTGGGACCTGTTCATATACGTTCTTGGCAGATGATCCAGAAGTGGTTTGCCATTGCCTTCTTCTGTGTGTGAATGGAGTAATTGTTGGGATGCCACGGAGGAAAACTCCGTGTTGCCTAGACCACGGCCTTGCCCAACACAAGGTCACGAAACGTTATCCTCCCCTCTTACCATGGTTCTCTAAATAATCAGAGCAGTGATACAAACTTCGCTACCCTGCGACTTCTGAGTGGTCATCATTCGCCTGGGCTCCGTTCATTGTCGTGACCTTGAAATTTGATGATGGCTACTATAGTGTTTAACGTCATAATCCTGAGGCGATTACATTTCTACAAGCCAACAGAGTTAAAATGAGAATAAAACGGAAAGGTTATGCATTGAGAACTAATTCAGTACAAACATTGTATTTTGTGTGGGCTGAATGCAGTCTCAATAATTTAGACATTCTACATCTTGGCTTTCTTTCCAGAACAAAGAAAACATGCAAAATTTGAAGTAAAACATCTACATGATTTAGCTGGATGTATAAGAGATCCCCATGAGAAACTACCAGTCGCTTAGCTAGTCAAGAAATTTACATCCTTTTAAGAAACCCGAATGAAGATTCTCAAACTCCCTCCATTAATCCTGCTTTTTGTCAGACAAATGCAACCCAATATCAATTTAATATTATTCTCCCATGCAATATTGGATTTCCCAACTAAAGTTTGTATGCATTTCTTACCTTTTAAGTGCATACTACATGCCCCACCCATGTCATCGTCCTTAATTTAATTAGTCTGATAATATTCTGTTAATTGTAATACCGATAAATTATAAAGACGTAGATAGAAGTTGGTCTTCAAGTTTGTTCAGCCGTGTGTCAGCTGGAAAAGAATCCCGAAGATGGAGACACTACATTCCTTAGGAAGCTTCGTACGCAGCTAAAACCCTACGAGACGCTGAACCCAGAAAGCCATCATGTTTTTGCACACGTTCGTGAAAAGCTAACACATTACTGTATTCAGCCTCGCAGTGAAATGACGAAAAATTTCTGCCGTGAGTCGTCAGCCTCTGACGGCGCAGGACCAGAGAGATTACTCTCCGGCCTTCGGTTTTCCCTGTCAGAGTCACTCCACCGCTGCTCCGTATTGACAAACGTGTGATCTGGAAGTTGGACACGGAGACATATTAGCCTCATTACATTAAGGCAAACATGCTCTGTAAAGTAATTTTAAACGTAATACGCAACGAGTATGTGAAGCATTGCAAGGTCTAACGTCGCTCCCAGGAGAGTTTAGAAAAACTAGCACCGCTTCTCAGTGTGCACTCATGAGGGGTATGACAATGAGCCCAATTGTGGCACAGTTTTGGAGAGAGACAATCCCACTGAAAAAAGTTATATACCATAAGATGTTTGCAGTGTTACTCCGAAATGTTGACATACTGACGTAGAAGAGAGAATTTATATACAGTTAACCAGAATTATGTTCTGTGGAGCGACAGACATTAATTCAGTAAATAACTGACCGTAAAGAGATCGGAAAGTTTATTCCGTACCTGAATACACATAATATCCTCGTGTGGTCTTTGTAATGTGTTTTTAAGGTTATAAAATCAGCGTCTTTTTCGATAGTTCTCGTTTTCGCCACCAGATCGGAACACTTCAGCGTCCACCTCCCGACTTTACTTGTCAGTGATTTTGTTTCTACCGCTCGTAGAATATTCAAAAGTACGAATTTGAAGTCGTGGATAATAGCACAACCTCCACATCAAATTTCATTTAAATCCGTCCTGTGGTTCTCGAGATAAATCGACTTAACAGACAAATAAGATCAGCCCATAATGAGGTCCCACTATACATTTCAAGCAACGAACGCATGAGAAGGCAATTAGAAAGGCATTATAGCCTGTTATCTAATGTGTTTTAAAATTGTATTCATATACAATTACTTACTGAGCACAGAGAACAAGACGCTGCTAGCTGATCGTGTGTTATTTTCGTGTTATGACATTACTTTGGAAATTCTATCAGCGGCCTAACCACAAAGTGAAATAGCACGATTCGGAAAATAAATATCAAAGGTACGCAGACTTTCTTTCAGTACAAAATTTCGCATCACAAAAATAAAAATTAAAAAATTTCAATGAGGAACTCTCTTCGTGAGCTGTGCACGGTAAAATTGTCTCAGACCCAAACTTAATATGAATGTATCTCGCTTCTTTTCGTAGCTCTGAGTAATTTAGCTACGGTTTATCAACTGTTCAAGATATTCATCTGCCTCTGCTCTCACCTCAAGGTGAAAATTCTGTTTTGGCTGGTCCTATGACAAGGGGCCGATCCAGGGTCCAGGTATTGGGCTTCGTTCTTTTGAATAGACCCACGATTATAGAATTTTTACATGAGGACGGTACGACATCCAACTCTCCCAAATCGTAATAGTGGAGACAGCAAGGACATCTGAAACGTCGGTTAACTTCTACCAGACCACATGACGCTACAAACCAGAACACAGGCATCTTAGTAATGGTCTTATTTCAGGATATTAAACGGTTTATCTTTCTTTATTTTTTTATTTATTAATTTTCTTGATGTATTTAGACAATGGTAGGACTCCTTGGATGAGTGATCAGCCCTACGCATGGCCTCTACCTATACAAACACAGAAAGACGCCGACAAACATCAATACCTTGAGTGGGACTCGAACCCACGGTCCCAGCGGCAAGGCGCACGAGGTCCATGCATCAGACCGCGTGGCCACTGCGGTCGGCCTTAAACGGTTTTTAAAGTCCAGAAAAAAGCAAAATTGAACAACTCAGGATATAGTAAATAACATAATTTAAATATATATATAAATTTTTATAGTTGTGTTAACACATTTTCCAAGATAACACACATGAAACATACATATTAGCCTGAAAAATAATAAAAGATACATTATATAAATAAAATATTTGTTAATGGCAGAATTTATGACTAAAAATCTGGGAAATAGATTTTGACGATATTTCAATCTGAAGCACAGAATTTCTCAGTGTAGACCAACTGACTGACTTCAACACGTACAACAAATACACATAGCGTAATTCAAAGTCACAAACATAAACGTAATATTAACAGACGCTCATAGTACATAGTCCATAGCCCGTACTACGTAATGTTTGATTTCTAATGTCTGTACTACAAACGCTCTATAAGTTACGTACGTCACACAACAGGTTTATACAAATAATTCTGAAGGTCACGAACACAGAACTAATGGAATTTTATTATTTTTATGTGGCATTGAAAACCGTCATTTGATGCTGAGAATCGCTGTCATTTCGGCGTGAGCAAATATTTGCATAAGATGTTCAGGTGCTTTATATATAAACAAATACTAACAAACAAAGTATATCAGCGCAAATAATTAGTGTATGGTTCCGAGTGTGTTCTCAGGATAATGATACGTGTCATTGCCCAGGAATTCGACACATGGTTATGATGTCACGAAGGTAAGTGGCTGAAGGTGATGACTTATTCAAATAAATTACGATCTTTCGCGACATTTGGCTTACTGTATGATTAACGGTTATGTTAGGTCAATTCAGGTTATTTTATAATATGTTATATTGTGTTGGGTTAGATTTCGTAAGGACGGTTTAAGCAAATTTCTTTTAAATTTCAGAAAATATTGATCATTTTCAAAAATACTGACTACTTTTAACACCTTTGTCTTCGAAAATGTAGATCTTTTAAATATTATAAATTGTTTACAATATTGATAATGATGAAAGTATTAAAAATGCCTAAAACGTTTGAACATTTTCGAAAATATAAATTTTTAAAATCTTTTAAAACAATTCTGAAAACTTTTAGACTATAAATCTGGGTGAATTATTTAAACGTTTCTAAATTTTTTTTCAACTTTTAACATTTTGAAATTTTTAAAGTTTTTTTCTAAATTTTAAATTTTTACAAACGCATAATACAGAGGCCGTTGTAATTCAGTTCCTATAAGAAATGAATTTCGAGCTGGGTCGCCAGGGTTTCATTCCCGACAGGGATAAGGTTTACCACAATGTCCAGCCCGGTTCTGGGTGGATACTAGATTAGTTTGTTAGGGTAAAGCCGACGGAGCTTGAGGCTAAAAATTCATGTACAGTACAGATATTAAGAACGCGTGGAATTGTACCTCCACTTATATCTTGGTGGTTAATGAAGCATTATTAGGGTGGGTTATACCTTTTTCTTGGTACCATCGGTGACATTATGAACACGTTCCCTCTGTAAATGATCCAGAAGTGGTTTGCCATTGCCTTCTTCTGTGTGTGAATGGAGTAATTGTTGGGATGCCACGGAGAAACCGGGGAAGCCCCGGAGGAAAACTCCGTGATACCTTGCCCAATACGAGTTATAAATCCGGGCACCGCCGGGAATCGAACCCGGGACCCCAGGATTATAAGCCCAGCGTTCTGACCACTAGACCTTACATAAAAAGGAAAAAACGCCTCTGAATGATAAATATGATGGGAAATGTAATTAAAAATATACTACAAACCAAAATAATAATCTTACACACATGCCTAAGCAGAGGTGAACGATCATCCAACCAGATATAGGATGAAGTTTGGTCAGCACGACGAACCCCCAGCCATTGCTAGTTTTCATAACCGGATTAAGCTAATTATTGTAGCTCCCCAATTTTCTCACGATACTGGGTTGGCACCGGTCCCATACACTGGTCGAAAGCTCATGAGAAATTGCTTTCCCCGAGACTCGAATTACAATTCCTGTTACACAACATTTTATGTAGGTAGGAACTGATATATGAAGTGATCTGTACTGTATGATTGTCTAACATAGCATCTGCAATTATCTGCTTGTTTATTCGTAAGTTACACGGCATAAACTCGCAAGCAGGCTACGTGAGAAACTTAAGGTTGTTATCGCCTGTGACAGGATTACCACAAACAAGAAAAGGTGGTCAGAGTTCGTGGTGTGGACACAGCGAACGCGGGCAGGCACATATTCAAGGTCAGTTTAAGACAATAAATTTGCGTTGCAGGACGAAATCAGGTACGACGAAATGTAAATCGCATGATGGCGATGCTAATTGCTTCTCAGTTCAGTGCGAAATCCTGAAGAAAATATAAATCTAGAAGAATATGAGAAAAAAAATTATTAAAGTCGACATTAAATAACAGGATTTAAGAGTTTATAACTGATTCATGTGCCTCAGGTCAGGGTAGTGTCGGTCTTTGTGAGCATAGCACAAAAAATTTTAAAATTAAAATTCTAAGTATTATGATTTTTTTTAAATTTATTACTATCGCCAGAGATAAGATTTAAGAATAGTTACAGCAGTTTTAGCCCTTAAGCACGTGTTAACTGACCAATTTTAAAGAGTAATGACCATGTTAAGTACGCAAGTATTTATATGAAAGTTAATAACGATGTTTCATTGGACTTCGTTCATCGTTCTATGTTATTTTCGAGATACGGTTGTGCCCCAGTCTGAAAGCGAGAGGTACCAATTGAAATGGACCCGCGTCAGAGGGCCAGTCTCATTCACGTTTAGATATTTAACAACATTATCCGAAAAGCACAATAGTTCTTTAGAAATGTAGACAACTACTCTTTCAATTAAAATACATTGTATTCAAATTATTGCTATATATTTCTTCCCATAATTTCTCGTTTCATATCTCTTGAGCAAATAATTATTATATTTGTTTACCGTCAAATCACAATAAAATAGTAATATAAGATAATTAAAATGATTAAAATATCATTTTATGTTCCATATCGAGCATTCGATTTACATCGGAACATTCACAACATGTTTCGGTTTATCAAACCGTCATCAGGTTTAAATTATAAACTTTTAAACTCAAATTACAATTATTTATATTTTTTTACAATTTTATAATTTTATTATCTTTCTCAGTATATTTTATGGAAGTTGTGTCTAGATATTATTAATATAACATTATTGTTGAGGTGGTGTTATTGATGTTTATATCAGTCATATATGAAATAGCAATCGGTTCAGATGTGTTCAGAGGAGAGATCCAGAAGTGTTACCATCTCAGAACAAGGTTCGTTCTCTTGAACAGTATAATTTTTCATAACCACTGTTACGCACTATTATAATTGAAATAACTACAGTCTGAGACGTTAACATTTTAAAATTGTATTTATGTATGGGAAAGGCTGGTAAGATCACGTGGTGCCTCGTTTCAGCACTTTCAAGCTGAAATGAAAGTGTCTTTATTTTTTAAATTCAATACGCCGTAACGAACTGTCTTATTTTATTCTCTTGAAAGTCGTCTGTTTGTGGGGTATAAAAATATGTTTTATACACGTTAACGAGAACCAAACCGACAGACCGATAAAACGATATATCGAATTAAAAGTCGGATTGTGTACATCAGAACAGAACATAAGTTGACTTATCTACGTAATTATGCGTTATGATATCGATTGTATGACTCGATACAATAGCAATGTTAATTCTTAAGGAAATGGCGGTTGTACTTATCTGAGTCTTAACGAAAATTAGGTACAAAGACGCAAATAAACGCAATTAGGTAATATAAATGCTAGAGTACTCTACTGGACCATAAGTTGCACAATCTTATAGCGACCACAGTACGCATTTCACTAATATTTATTTAATATTTCTTCGTGTGAATTGAACGTACGTTTTCATGCAAAAATTATAATCCTATAAAACGATTTATACTCAGTTTAAAAAACAAAATTTACTATTCGCAACTACAAATATGTTACCTGCTTGTTTCTACACGCCTATGGATATGTGCCTTTGTTCCTTTGAATATTTAACATTCACACTGCTAGCTTGTTCGCTCTTAACCTTCCCAAGGGGACACCACCTTTACGTGGTGGGGAGAAATGTGCCCGCTCCCCCATGACGCTGACGGCCATGTCGGTGGTAAAATCAGTCTCACTCATACACTTCTTGATTGTAATATCCGGATAGGGTCTCGAGAAAAACTCGGTGAGAAAAGGACAAGCGATTTGGGATTTTGGAACAGGTAGACATAGCGACGTGGAATGTGCGTGAATTTTCCAGTAAACTATTGGAACTACAAAATGAATTAGAAAATAAGAGGATTAAAATTGAAATAATTAACAGAAACTACAAGGCACGTAAGATCTGTGAAAATACACAATGATATTTTGCGGAGTCGCCGTGGTCTAGGCAACACGGAGTTTTCCTCCGTGGCATCCCAACAATTACTCCATTCACACACAGAAGAAGGCAATGGCAAACCACTTCTTTATCATCTGCCAAGAACGTATATGAACAGGTCCCAGTCCGAGAAAAGGATGGAAGGATCCTGTTCATATGGACCTGTCTTCAGACAGAACACTAAATAATAATAATACCTTACAATCATCTCTGCATACGGCGCCAGAGGAAGGATAGAAAGACATTTCAGAATAATTTTACAAACAGCTACAGATACGATCTGGACATTTGTAACAAACAAAAAATAAATCGAATTATTTGGGCAGATGTAAGACAGCATTTCAAATTAAGGACGTCGATCAATTGTGTCGCCAGAGATTCGAAGAAATTGGGCAAGAGGAATGGAATAATATACGTCAACATTTAGAAAAACTAGAGAAAATTTATTATGAGCAAGAAGGCATAATCGAAGACGATATTGAACGTATTATAATTGAAGATAATGGAGTGAACAGCATCAGAGGTAGTGATGAATCGAGTGATGTCACAAAGAGATGATCTGTGAGGATTGGAAGAATTGGAAGTGGACCGAGGATTTGTGTAGAAGTTAAAATTATCTAACACTCTCTGCAGTTTTAATTTTCTTGTGGTGTGTACCGTAGTGAAATCGACTTTTCTGTGTTACGTACCATGATGATATTTCATTTGGAGTGTACTGTACGCGGTCTGTTGCTATCCCTTCGAGAAAACTTCTTGTAAGTGACTCGCTCCGAGGTTCCAATTCACAAAATTTCAGTGGCCAAAAACGCTGGAACGCACTATAAAATCAGGCGCGCTTTGAAGATCTAGAATGGATACACAGATTAAATTTTACAAGGTTAGGCAATGCGGAAGGTAAATTTGGACATAACAAAGAAAAATATAAGTAGAACTTAGAGATGCGATTTTCTACGACCGGTTCTCGGCATAAGAAGACACGACCGCTTAAGAAATATCGAGACAAACAGTCACTAGTCTCAAAGACAACAAAGACAGATACAAAGAAAAGTTCCTGAACCGCTCATGTACAAGAATAGACTTCCGCGTGCTGAGCTACCGTACCAGAGGAAAGAGAAGCTTGGGACGACCAAAGAAAAGATGGCTTGATTAACAAGGAGTCGCATCACCACCAACTTTCATACCTTTCGACCTTGTTCCATGAAATTCCCTCTCTTTTATATTCAAGGCGAATTCTCTTCTCCGATGTTTGTTCTGAAGAATGAAATTAGCGACTGTCTTTGGAGTAATACCACATACAATTTTTAAGTAAACAGGATAACGTCATTCGATGCAAAGTTACTAAATCAGGATTAGTTTTGCAAAAGAGAAATTTAAATGGCAAACGTAAAGAATTCAGTAGCCGTTCTAAGTGAACAGCCTTTTGGTAACTACGTACATTCATAATACATATAAAACATTCCTTCATTACTTCGAAGGGTCCACACACACACTCTGCTGAAATAGTTTAATATTAAATTCGATTATCGCCCTGAAGATGGAGGCAGCAGGGATCTCTTTGAAACGACGGTAAACTTGTACCAGACTACACGGCGCAACAACCCAGAAGTACGTAAATTTGAGCTACAATTTTACCTCTCATATTTCATAATTTATATTATATAGATATTTGAAATTATAATGTTTATATGTTCAATGTAGAAGTCATTAAATTGTGTATGAAATAGGGGAATTGAAAATCCAAGGGACTCTTTATTACGAAGACAGACAGACATCAGAAAGCAAATGACCTTGGAACTGTCTTAACTGCACATAAAGTTGACAGGCTTTTGCGTAAAGAATAACTCTTATGACACGAGTGTCCTCTGCTATTTATGGTTTTTGACAGAATAATGGAAGGTTATGTTTCTCAAAATTATACAATTCTTATCTCAAGTACAAACATGTCTAGAAAATAACTGACAGCAATCGGGGAAGTAATTTATCAATGTTGCCTACATTCTAAGAGACAAGATGCATGTCTACAGGAGACACCAAGGCACTCTAAGCTGGTTTTATCTGCATTTATGGAAAATAAGTTTATCTTGCAAAAATTGTGCTGTGAAACCTAACCAACCCACTGGTTGAGGCCGTGTGAAATGACATCTTCAGTAAGTCCTCTGGAAGTCTCTCCAGAGCGCGACATGATAAGATTACTGTCTCGACTGTCTTCCACGAGAAAAATTTACACTCACGGGTTAAATATATAATAGCTGGATCATCCTTGAAAAATATAAACGCTCGAAGGAGCTCCGTTCTGCATAAATGTCACTGTACACCAAATATAGTTGGTAGCACGCCATTTGTAAAACGTACTGATTCTAACAGAGTTTTCCCTATCTGTAAATAAACAAAGATTCCTTCTAACAGTAAATTTGTAATATTAGAAACTTAAAATTAAATCTGGACGTGCTTCAATCACTTATCATTTTCAGGCCGTCATGGGAACATTTCTTGTTATGAAGCAGTTATATGTAATTTGACATTGTGTAAAATTATGTATTACAAAAATTTAAAAAGTAAGTTAAAAATTAAAATTAAAAAATTACAATCTGATCCGGCAGATAACCTCATATTATAAAAATTATTATTTCTAGTTAAGCAGGTTAGAATAATTGTGAGTTACATACTTTAGCTAAGTTCTTATGGTAAGAGCATTTTAATTAAGGTAATATGAAACATACAAATTTTAAATACAAGAAATGCATTTGTTTTTATTATTACTTTAACTGTGTCCAAACTTTATTAGAATTGATGCACTGAATATGTGATTTTATTATATTACATGATTTTATTATTGCAGTATACAGAGTGAGCTGGAAGTACGTAGGCATTATATAACCGATATACATTGGAAATATAGAGATTATAACCATTTCTCAATTCCTGCTTAGTTCCAACTCACCCTGTATATTATATGCTCTTGTATCTTTACACATAGGTGATAGCAAGCATAACAGTATTAAGATGTTTTCGACGCAATAAATGTATACGCATACAAATATTATGCTGGAAGATTATAGTATGTACAAAATTATTTTAATATGGTTTATAGGTAATTATTTTGAATAACCAAATTTGTGATTACAGATTTATTTGTTTAATTATATTACTGTGAGATCACAACTTGTACTTTTTAATTTCTAATTCTAAACTTACTTTTAATTTGTGTAATACATAATTTCAGACAATGGCAAATCACATATAACTCTGTTTTAGAATAATAAATGTATCCGTGATGAACTAAAGATGGTCCAGAGTGACAAATTTCATGAAAGAATTTAATTCTACACTGTTAATGACGATGATGTATTGTATGTGAAAATTTTTCTTACTTTATACATAACAGCACCAGTACAGGATGCAAAAAAATAGATATTTGCGTATTCTCTGGTACAAAACTTAAACTTCACTGATTCATTTACAAAAAATTGGTACAAGGGCCCAAAATCAACAGTGAAATTTACACTACTGTTTCAATACAAATAGGCATCAGATATTAATTTAGAAATATATAAATACATATTCTTTTCCTGTGGAATAGTCCAGTTAGTCAGGTGGAAAACTCACCTGAAGTTTTTATAATTTACAGACACCCCTCCTCCCCCCCATCTAGTAACGATTGCACAAAAAATACGAGCTACCAAAACAATATACAAGGATGCACAAAATGTGTCCAAAATTAAAATTTACAGTTCAAATTCATATGACCATACACACACACACACGACAGGAGTACGTCTAGCAACGCTGCGATGTTCCCTGGTGGCTGTTAAGACTTTGAAAGACTTCAGAAATGTCTCGAACACACACACAGACCCCCATATATCAGAAATCAGAGCTCACAAAGGGCATATGATAAAACTATCTACGCATCTGTGCGATGTAACTGTCACAGAAATATGAAACATCAATACGAATATCAAATCTAAAACCTCTTGACGATGGTGCAGAGTCAATTGAATAAAAAATTTCTTGGATATTATCCATCGTCTAGTAAATATAAAACGTAAAACGACGTTGCGGAGATGGGACTCTATCTCCGTCTTCAGGTTCCTACACAGTTGGGCCCGGACCGGAGATAGGGATTAGCTCTATCAAGTAGGCCCAACTGTGTAGGAACCTGAAGACGGAGATAGAGTCCCATCTCCGAAACGTCGTTTTACGTTTTATATTTACTAGACGATGGATAATATCCAAGAAAATTTTTATTCAATTGACTCTTCACCATCGTCAAGAAGTTCTAGATTTGATTCTCCGAAACGTCGTTTTACGTTTTATATTTACTAGACGATGGATAATATCCAAGAAAATATTTATTCATCAATACGAAGCTCGTCTTATTACGTTGATCTGCGTTCTTGGTTCCTACACAGTATTTATTTATAATATATATATTGTGTGTGTGATTTATCAAGTCTTTAAAGGGTTTATCAGTGACTTTTTAACTTACAAACTTTCCATGTAAGACATTCAGAAACAGAAGCAACTTACTTTGGTCTTTGGAGTATCAGAGTGAACATTCCATCCCTGAACACCATTTCAAGATTAAACTTCATAATTTTATAAGGTATTGTAGATGCGTCATATTGTGAATTAATAGTATTAAAATTTAAATATTTAAAAATAACCGTCAATCACAATAAAATTAAAAGATTAAAAGATTAAAATATCATATTATGTTCCCTATCGAGTACTCGATTTACATATGGAACTTACACAACATGTTTCGGCTAAATGTAGCCATCTTCTGGTGTATTATATATAAACTTTTTACTGAATTACTCTTTACGATTTTAATGATTTTTAAGTACAGTCAGTAATCAGCCACCATCCAATGCAGTACGTACACCTCCGATCTCTCCAAATAAGATTACAATATTACTTCTTGGTCCATATACGAACTTCGACATCAATACGTAATACGAAATTAACATATTTGCGACCTGAGATACCACAACAAATGGTACTACAACGAATGGTGAATCAATATAAAGGACAAAACATCAGAAGAAAAATCATTAAAAATCATTAAAATCGTAAAAAGTAATTCAGTAAAAAGTTTATATATAATACACCAGAAGATGGCTACATTTAGCCGAAACATGTTGTGTAAGTTCCATATGTAAATCGAGTACTCGATAGGGAACATAATATGATATTTTAATCTTTTAATCTTTTAATTTTATTGTGATTGACGGTTATTTTTAAATATTTAAATTTTAATTCATAATTTTAGTCACAAATGCACTGACTATGCAGTATTTATCCTCTACAGCATGAATTAATTTATTTTAATTTATTCACAAAAAATTACTGTGGGTCAAATACCAAGTAATATGAAAAAAAATATATTAGCAATTAATTAGAAACAAACTAAAAATAGTTTGTTGCCCTCAGATAACACCACGCATAGTATTTGTCTTCCTTATTTTTCATAGATCCTGATATGGATACAAGAAAAATTATCAGAATTAGTTACAACGCTCAAATGTACATTGAAATCCAAGCATTTCACTTTCAGTGTTCCCTCAGTCTTCCTTCCTTCCCTTGAAAATAAATAAAAACATAAATCTAACCTAACCTCACGCGTAAAAGTTAACAGCTGATGGTATCTGTGGTTACAGACTCTCAGTACGTTCTTCCGGACATTTCTGGTTAGAAGGGTTTATACTTTTGATTTGCAATACTAAATTTTACCTTGCACAAACACTTGGAAGTTCAAGTTTTCACTTCGAAATTAATCCCTTCAAATCACAAATTAAAAACATCCTATGTCCCCCCACCCCCTCTTCTTGTTCCTTCGGGTGTACAACTTCAGACTCCTCTGCTAATCAACATTATTCACACTTACAGACAGAACATTCCAATTATATATTACACAATCCAACGCAAGTCTCACCAAATAGGCCAAGTCCCCCTGTGTCACATTGTTACAGACTCACAGAATACATTTTATTACTTCAAATTTGGAGGAATTATGAAGATCTTCATCCAATTATATCTCTCTTTATGCACAATTACTCGTTGATGGTTAATTTATTTCAGAAGCATCACACAAATATTCCTCAATGTCTGTCTCAGGAATTATAAATGTCATGTTTGAATTCTTATCTGCAACAAACCCATTAATTTTCATGAATAATGACTATCTTCTGGCTATATTTTTAACTTTCACATAAGTCCCACTGTACTCTGTCGTCGGTGTAAACACTGTTCTAATGTAAAACAATAAACACATAATTTATTTATAAATTACTAATTTTGTAATGAATTTCAAGTACATATGTACTCCAGAACATGGTACTGATTTGTCGGCACATACACTAATTATATCGTATATTCAAAAGTATTTACATAATAATAAAATACTATGCACTAAAATGCACAATACACTGGCTGAGTATAAAAGTAATATTTATTCGATGAAATATATTGACGTAAAAGTTTACGTAAAGCTTCGATTATTCTCGACGTGGCCAGATGTAATCAAGCAGGAAATCATTCGGAACTACCAACAGCTCACTTTCTAGCCATGCCCAAGCGTTACTGAATATTTAAATTTTAGAACTTCTGATATTCTGGAAAAAAAAACTAAAACGATTCACATTAATGATTTGTGATAATACTTATTGTAAATACCACATAACACCCTGTTGAAACAGGTCGGGGTTTGTCAAAGACTTTTAGCAAGGAGTATTAAACCTTACTATTATCTTTGTACGTTGGTGACATTTATATTCTTACGTGTGGCACAACACAATGACAGTTGGTGTCAGACGACTGAAAACGACTGACTCATCACGTTGACGTCGTGTCATTTTAATTTGAGCTGTGAAATAAAGTTCATCAAGATGAAAAGCTTGCAGTTTGTTATTAAGGCAAGTGAATTATTTGCCATTCACCGCATTTTCATTTTAATAAGACCCGATATTACGCAGTACTTGTTAAATTGGTGATTTTATTGCATCATAACCTCAACATAATTCTCAGAAATCCGTCTTATGTTACATACACATATTTCACTGGTCTCACAATCAGATTGTACGTAGTAATAAATATGTTATACGTATTTTCCCTCTGTTTTACACATTGTTGTGATACTGAGTTTGCTTACACAACCTTGACAGTTTTTTAGTACACGTAACCACACTGTTCTTAAAGGCGACCTACCATTAGCTATCGCTTTAAAGAGAAACGCTGGATGTGTGTGCGTTAGCGTTGACATTCGACATCTTAATAGTGAATAAACAACTGACCTATTCTCTTTAACGACGACTTTAAACTATAGACGAAGACCCTGAAATGTTTCTATCAATATTAGACAGCTCTTATAATGCAATAAGTTTGTAATAATAGAATATTAAAGTGCATTATAAATAAAGATAATTCATCGCTCTCTACGTTGATTTCTTAAACAATTGCAGGCATTATTATTTTATTACGTGAAGAAGAAATCATTTTGTTAAATATTAAACTAGCTTGTATCACTAAAATACAGTTTGTTTTTTGAAAAATTGTTTCCTTACGTACGAGAGCAGGGCCATTGTTATTCATAGCTTTGACAACATTCTTTACTAAAGCAAGTTTTATACGGAGAGTCGGTAAAAATACTTCAACTAAGGAATAATAAATAACATTTCTTTTACCTGGGGTCAGTTTCTGACATTTCTTGCCATGTTTCACCGAGCAGTGCTTGTCCTTGGCTCGGCTATTCCATTCGCAAATAAATCAGCAGTACTTCCTATATATTAATCGCGTGCCTAAAAAGATTACAATAATTTTTTAAGTTACCACATACATTCCAACATGCTTGTTGTAGTTAATTTTGTCAAATATTTTTCCTTCCTGTGAAAGCTCTGACTCGGAGGACATGGAACGTATGAATTTGAAATTATAAGTTTTATTTTTTAATGTCATTCAGTTAAAATAAAAAATAAAAACAATAAAATAAGATTGACAGAAATGAAGACGACAATTATTTAAACAATAGCTATAGGCATAATTACAAACGGTTTTTTTAATTTTTTTTTTTTTAAAAATCTGTGGGTCATAGCAAAACTCTGTTTTTAAATTTGTTATCAACAATGAAAAAAAACATTGAAATCATGTTTCATACATTAGGAAACAAAAACTTTGTATAACAGTGAACTTATTTTAATATATTTAGCGTTCTTAATTCTTTTATATAAGATAAAAATCCTCATAGGCACGTTTTGGCCGTCTGTCTGATGCACCTTGGAGTCAGTAATTGTTTTTGCTGTCAAATATTAGTGTCCGTATGACATTTTTGACGTCACACCCAACGGCATAATTGCTTTAGAACTTGTGTGTACTCCACAGAGTAAACCTTTCCAATATTATGTTATTATTTATACCATAGTTCCTACGAGGAATTCTTTCCGTTCAAAATAAAGAAATCAACTCATTGAGACGTCCAGTCCATCCGTCGACATGTGACCATGTGAACGTTGAGATTGTTGTGGTAATGCGTTCTCCCTGATTTGCACATGATGACGTAACAATTTTTTTTTTGATTTCTAGATCGTATCCGTAATTGCGATGTTCGTATTGCGCTTGATGTGGGGGATCCTCCGGCGTTGCATCTGGCCATTCGACGTAGATTTCAGCAGGGTGTCGGTATGTATTTATTTCAGAGTATACATATTATATTTTTACAGTAAGTTGGTTATAATTAGACGGTCTCATCGAAACCAGTTTAAACTATAACAATCATCTTCCGTTGGTTAGTCAACAGCGGATTCCGAAAACTTCAAAGACGCCTTGCATTCTAGGAGAGGTAGAGTTTAACCAACCCACGGAAAATTTCCATCAACGCCTTTGAAATGTTACGTGCGTCTCATATGAACTTGTACGACACAAAATAAAATCGGAGGCGTGTGGGAGGTTCTGAGTAGACAGAACCCACATACTTTCTTGCAGCTTTAAACGCTCAAACAACTCGTTATTTATGATAATTCTGAATATACGTACATGACATATGATTTTAAGGCTAAATTTCTGTTTCGTTCGTTTGTCAGAAACCTTAACAAATAAAAGGATGTAGACTGTGTTTTAAAACCTTTAATACGCGCAGTGTATGTCAACGTTTCTACAGACATAATAATAGCGGAGAAGATCTTGAAATACAAGGACCTTCACATTGAAATACAGCGAATTTATAAAGTGAAATCAAAAATAATCCCGATAATTATAGGAGCAACTGGAACTGTCTTCAGGGCGGTCAGAAAATATTTAGCCAACATCCCGCTCGATCACGACATCAGGGAACTGCAGAAGACCGCCATTTTAGGATCTTAATACATCACTCGAGAGACGCTGTCGTAAAATGTTTAGTTATCTCTCACAATAAAACTATTAAGAACAAAATGTATTTCGGAAATAGCTGCTGTATTCTGTACCTCAGGGGCAAGGTTTGTCTCGGGTATATGGAAGTAAATACCCTGTAAAATGGTGAATAGATGGAATAATTCAATTTAATTCAATTATTTTTATAATAATAATAATAATAATAATCAATTACTACTAGGAATGGCCGTTCCGGGACACTTGTTCAAGGCAACTTGTCCTTATTGGTCTTGTAGGGTGCATTTGAGTAGCCTCTGCACAATTTCTGCTCAATCCTGATTCGTTTGCTAGAGCCATCCGGTGGGAAACCAGAAGAGACATGGGTGGGAAACACGGTCGCTGAGTTCTGTCGACAAACATTGTCCCTTTTGTGATTGAACGCGTGTTAAAATTGTCGTAAATCTACGACATAGGACCGAAGGAAGTTGTGCTAAGGATTTATATAACCCTCGGCCGGGTTTGAACCCGCGAACTTTGGGCTCAGGTCAAATGGCGAGGACGCTAACCACTGTGCCACCGACCACCGAGGGGTAACGTCTTAATCTTGGAGAAAATTATTAATTAAATAAAAACATTTACTTTGTCGAATGACAAAGATTTAACCAAAGTTTTTGCCGAGTTCCTCAAGTGTTGTTTTCTTTTAACAGGAGAGGCCACGCCCGCTGTCTGAAGGAAGGACCCGGAGTGACGTTCAAGACATTGGTCTGTCGGCGGGCGGAGTAAACGCCTCGCACGGAACACCAGAGCGACCGATTCTGCAACTTGTCCGACAAACAACTTGGACCGGCGATGATGACATCGGTCTGTCGGCGGACGGAGTAAACGCCTCGCACGGAACACCAGAGCGACCGATTCTGCAACTTGTCCGACAAACAACTTGGACCGGCGATGATGACATCGGTCTGTCGGCGGACGGAGTAAACGCCTCGCACGGAACACCAGAGCGACCGATTCTGCAACTTGTCCGACAAACAACTTGGACCGGCGATGATGACATCGGTCTGTCGGCGGGCGGAGTCCGTCGGAAGTACCAACCAGTGCTTGGCCTGCAGATTACGTACAGTAGACTGCGCTCTGTCCGCTCTGTCGTGGATGAACCTGATATCGTATTGGGAAGACTGCTGATTCCAAAGGACCACGATTTGGAGACTCTCCGTGCATCATTCGACAAGCATAAATTTGTATTTTTTCATCATTTCTTTTGTTCGTATTTGTTTCATAAAAGTGTTGTCGAAGAACAATACGAAAGCAATTGTTAAGTATTTTAGTGTTTTAAAAATTTTCAATAAAATTATGTTTTTTTATATAAAAATGAGATGTTTATTTGTGATGGAAACCCAAAGTGTCCTTTGAGCCATTATTGCTGTTTCATTTCTGGTTTGACACTTCTTGTCTGTCAACCATTTCCTTGTACATTTGTTTAGCTTACGAGTTAACAAACGACAAAACAAAGCCCACACAAATTTGCCTCTCTTAAGACAATAGTACCTTACCACGGTGGTCTAGCGGTTAGAACGCTGGCCTTGTAATCCTGTGGTCTCGGGTTCGATTCCCGGCGGTGCCCCAATTTATAACTTGTGTTGGGCAAGGCCGTGGAGTTTTATTCCGGGGGCTTCCCCGGTTTCTCCGTGGCATCCCAACAATTACTCCATTCACACACAGAAGAAGGCAATGGCAAACCACTTCTGGATCATCTGCCAAGAACGTATATGAACAGGTCCCAGTCCGAGAAAAGGATGGAAGGATCCTGTTCATATGGACCTGTCCTCAGACAGAACACTAAATAATAATAAGATGAGGTGGTCTAGCGGTTAGAACGCTGGCCTTGTAATCCTGTGGTCTCGGGTTCGATTCCCGGCGGTGCCCCAATTTATAACTTGTGTTGGGCAAGGCCGTGGAGTTTTATTCCGGGGGCTTCCCCGGTTTCTCCGTGTCATCCCAACAATTACTCCATTCACACACAGAAGAAGGCAATGGCAAACCACTTCTGGATCATCTGCCAAGAACGTATATGAACAGGTCCCAGTCCGAGAAAAGGATGGAAGGATCCTGTTCATATGGACCTGTCGTCAGACAGAACACTAAATAATAATAAGATGAGGTGGTCTAGCGGTTAGAACGCTGGCCTTGTAATCCTGGGGTCTCGGGTTCGATTCTCGGCGGTGCCCGAATTTATAACTTGTGTTGGGCAAGGCCGTGGTCTAAGCAACACGGAGTTTTCCTCCGTGGAATCCCAACAATTACTCCATTCACACACAGAAGAAGGCAATGGCAAACCACTTCTGGATCATCTGCCAAGAACGTATATGAACAGGTCCCAGTCCGAGAAAAGGATGGAAGGATCCTGTTCATATGGACCTGTCGTCAGACAGAACACTAAATAATAATAATAAAAAAAGACAATAGTAATACAAAATGTCATCATATTCTCTTCCGCAACATTTAATTTAATCAAGACACGCCTTTAAATCGTACACTTTATTCGGAAAAAGGCAGATTGGGATAATGGATCAGATTCAACAAAATTGTGGTAAGAATTAGGAACGTTCTCTTGTGAACACATCGCGAACATTAGGGTTAAATAAAGGGCAACTGTTTGCTTCTCAAGAACAAATCTGTTCCGTGGATTTGGTTTTTGGGTCTTGTGAACGTAATAATTAATCTTGAAGTGCGTGGGAAAATGCAACGAATTAACCTGATGAACAACCATTAGCTTTTCAAGAAAGACTCTGCTACATGGATTTAGTTATGTCTCATAATTTTTATCTCAGGCTTTTGTTGATGTCATGGCGTCTGCTGTTTAGATAATGACTGTAGTTCTTTGCAGATGGAAGGTAAGACAGGACCTGCTAACCCTCCAAATCCTCTGTCCCTATCGGGGGATTTATATCTAGTTGTAATGTTTATTTAATATCTATGTGCATTTGGTTATTATCTGTCGATGTATGGGATAAATCGACATATATTTAAATTAATTTAATGTGTTCTTAACCACATTAAGGCAGTGTAAATCTCATTAAATATTGCAGAAAGATTTCTATCAGCTTCTTAAGAGAAAAGATTCAATTGAGATACAATCACGTTGTTGCTGGAATGTTTGATGTATTATCAGAGTCGAAGTGGTTCTGTGTTGAGTAATCGCTTCACATTCAATATCGGGACTATTAACGATTCGTATTTGTATCAATCTCTGTGGCATCCTTAATGAGGACACCAGGACAAAGACTGGTTGCATTTGGGTAGAGAATTTAGCCGTAGTTAGAATCTGGGAAGAATGTAATTGAATTTTAGTCCGAGGTACCTCAGTCAGTGTAGTGACTTGCTACTAACTGGACGAATGGGGTTCGATCCTCGAAGAGGACAGAGGACGTTTTTCCCAGCCTCTGCATCCAGACCAACTCTGGGGCCCACCCAGCCTCCTATACAAGGGGTACACGGCCGGGGCGTGGTGCTGACCACTCACCCCCATCTAGTGCCGAGGTCACGAATGAGTAAGACCTATACATCTCTCCCCCCAAGCGCCTACACGGCGTACAGCAGTCCAGCTTTACGTTTTGTGTTTTCCCGATATCAATAAACCGATAGAAGTATATTATTTATTATTTATTTAGTGTTCTGTCTGACGACAGGTCCATATGAACAGGATCCTTCCATCCTTTTCTCGGACTGGGACCTGTTCATATACGTTCTTGGCAGATGATCCAGAAGTGGTTTGCCATTGCCTTCATGGCAATCATCCTCCAGTGAAAAAATCCTTTCAGTTTAGTCGCCGCGAAAGCTGTAGATTATACTCAATGTATGATTTCGGGAGCCGGGGGGGGGGGCTGTTGACACATCGCTAGATACCAACGTTTCGGGGGGGGGGGGGGAAACGTGTCATCTCCATCTTCAGGGCTGAAGTGACACTTTAGCCCCGAAGATGGAAACATTATGTTTTTCCGAAACACTGACATCTGCCGACGATTCTACACTGCGACAAAACACAGATCATCATCATTATCATCGTCACCATGGCGAAAACATCAACTATCGCATTTAAGGGATTAAAATCATCGCAAAAATGTTTACATTTTATAAGAGAATTTGCTTGAAAACGTCGGAACGTGTTTGTTCATTTGCCGTACAATGGACGGAATGACGGCAGATGGACAGACAGACAAATACTGCCATTATTATGCATTTTCAACTCCACCTGTTCCAATATCCTTTATTCGTCAATATTTTCTTTACCTGGACATTATCAATTCTCGGACGTTGACCATCGCAAAACTGTTTGACGACACCTGGAGAAGCCGCGATATTTTGTCAAAATATATGCAGCTGAATAATAAAACAGCCTTCAATTTTCTGGAAGCAAACGGAAAGTTGTGAAATGTTGTCTTTGGAAGAATTCAAACATCAGTCTCATCCAAAGAGGAAGTTTGCAGTTACAACAGGTGTCACAGACACAAAAGGTTCCAAAAAGTGTTAAGTTCCTCCAATAGGCGTGTTACGATGCAAGGCACCAAGGCCGGTTTCATGCCAGCCACGGAACAGAGCAAAAGAACTGGTATTTTTCAACCAGGAAGAGATGATATTTTCTTGTTTGCTTAGCTAGTGCGCCGAGTCACATAATACACTGTATCAGCTCAACGCCCACAACATTGAAGCGAAATTCTACAAAAGCTTACACCGTCCTGGCTTAGTTAAACAAAAATAGCAGGACTCGAACACAGGACAAATTTTCGTGATTGGTTCCTTTGTTCTATTAATTTGCCTGCGGAAACAAGCAACTCTTGTCTTAACTAAGTTCTTATATCGTAATTCGTATCGATCAAATAAAAGATATCCATCGGGACTCGAAGCCAGGAGCTAACTTGACTGAAACTTTCGTCAGATTATCGCAATGAGTAATGACACGTACACACCACAATTGGTCGCATTTGAAATTGGCGAAAAGCATTGGCAAAGCGTAATTTTGCATGTGAAGGCCTAGGAGTGAATGCAGACAAAACTGAGTACGGGACCCACACTTAGGAACAGCTTCGTATACTCTTCCGGATGAAAGTCGGATTCTGGAAGCCAGGAGGCATAGAGAGGGGTTGTGAGGGGACCGGGGAAAGGAAACTGCATTCCTCCCCGTGCCAGGGCAAGGAAGATGTTCAGAGAAGTGAATACAAATTGTGAGAAGTTCCTATGAATAAATTAGCTCCTATTAAATTTGAAATAATAGTGTTTTTGAGTGTTTGTGCAGAAAAGAGTACACCGCAAGACCAGTTGTTATATGGTGATAAGTCTTAAATAAATTTTATTTGTAAATAACTCCTATAACATTAGTTAAATTTACTGTACCTCTGAAGATGGCTGCCTCCATCATCCATGATAGACCTGATGATGGAGGCAACAAGGACCTCTGAAACGTCGGTGAACTTCCACCAGACTACACGGGGCAACAACCCAGAACACGGCCATGTTTCAGACTCACCGTCGTGAAAACTTCAAATCTTACAAAACTGTCTCTCAGCTACTGTTTTTAAAACATTTTCTTTTTCCACGAACAAAAACGTTCATTGCTGTGATAACAAAAGACAGCCGGAGTCTTATGTAACACTACGACAGCCTGGCCTTTGTTGTGAGGTGTTATTAGGGAAAACCTCCAGTCCGGAGGACTGCCTCTTTTCGGTCATCCCGCGCCTATTTATTCAAGTTACTTCCCTGAATATATGAAGGCCGCTTTCTAAATCCACAACCTGACAAAGCACCATGAAGTGGTGATCAGGCTGAACGTTGCAGAAGTTCATTTCTCTAGATTTGAATTTAGATTTGAATTCATCTGTGTCTCAGTAACCAAAATTTTGCTCCCTAAGATGGCGTACGATACCCACCCTATAGCCAAACAGCTGTTCCATTTTCGTCTTCTATCCGAAATTCTTTATCCAATGAAATAAATAATAAAATCTAAATAGTCGTGGCTTAGTTGCATAACACTGCTACGTCAGCCACTAGAATTCTAGTTTGTATTCAGCGGCACATGCTAGATTATCAGAGAGCAATTTGTAGTCTGCACGTCGCCTGCAGAACCAGGTTTTTTCTCAAACTCCATTCACTAATGAGTGGATATGAGAGGAAAATGAGAAATGAAGAAATATATTTTCTGCAATGAAAGCACGAATTATTTCTATTACAGTCATTCATTATATAATTCGAACTGGAGAGTTCATTCGCTGTGTAAAATGAAACGATGTTATAATGTACTTCTAAGATCTTCATTATAACAAAAGATAATTAATAAGATTTAAGGCATCCAGGCGCAGCCTTCAAGTTTAATGGAAGAGGCCTGGAAGTCAAACAAATAAAAATCTAACGGGTAGAACAAATCAGTATACGCAGGGCAGCAAGTGCAACAGATTTTAATTTTAATTGATAGACCTGACGATGATGGGATGAACATCGAAACATGTCGTCATTTTAAAATGTAACAATATCAAATGAAGAAATGTTATAATTTTATGTGATTTTAACAATCTATAAGCTTGTGTAGAGACGGTGAATAAATTATTATAACAAAAGATAAATTTCTCCTTTTGTTCGCCCAACTGGGATGGATTTTTACATAGACGTCAAATGGATCGAGCTGCTAATTGTCTGGCCTTGTCTTGGGCGTGTGTAATTCATTAATGACGTTTTTACAATTAAAAAAAGTAAAGCCCACGTTTCATTGAAGTTCAAAGGCACAGACGACACAACCACGGCTCGCCGTAGACCAGCTACGGCCACCAGACCATTGGACTAATAGCTAAGTGCAGAATACAGTACACCAACTCCTGTGAAACCATCATCTAGTAAAGTGTTACCTAATATGGTTGTGTAAAGAACTCACCTTTATGATCTCTTTAAAACCATATTCTTTTGATCATATTATATGAATTAATTCCCCCGTTTTGCCACTGATGATGACCTCTTGAGGTCGAAACGCATTTGGAATTAGTGTCTTTTATATTGTAAACAATTTTGTTTGTAAGCTTATTTTCATATTACAATACACTAAACGTTATGTAAGGTTTTAAGATGTTTTTACTACCATAATAAAAAGAAAATTGTTTATCAGCTGAATAAATATAAACTTATCAGAAAAGAAAAATGATTTATTTTTGTTTATTTTAGATTAACTTGAAGTAGGATTGCCGATTAAAATTCCATCACCTCAGCCCAGTTTATCACACCAGCCGATTTTTAATTAACTCGTCCAAAAACGCTTCTGTTTAAAGAAATAAAAATTCAATTTTTCGAAATGCAGCTCTGGAATTTGATAAAGAAACAACTTTGAAGCCGAGACATTGGAATAAAATGTCAATACATATCTTTAAACAATTCGAAGGGAATTAGCAGATTAAGGTTAATACTGGAATATTTTCGTTGTGTAATTTGTAATATTACTGAGGCTTAATCATACTTCATCATCCACGTTTTATTCCTTTGTGGATGTGGATTGTGCGTTCCCTTGTTTTGTGTGTCAATAAAAATGGTTCGGCTACTTTTAAAAGTTTTCATCTACTCGTAAACACGTCTTTGTGGCATGCAGTTCTGTCCATACTTGGCAGACAATTGTCGATTGAAATTTGCCCCTTATATTCTTCTAGATACCAAAACACGCGCTTTTAAATGTTGCTTATACTTTGTGCGGAGAGATCATTTTTGAACCACACTCACAGCATGTCATCGTCTGACCTTGAGCTACAGCATGACTGGGCCTCAACAGTGTTTAAATTCATACAACAAAACTCTCTCTAACTTTTAAATCTGTTTCCTATGTTCCGAGTTATTATTGTGGCTGAATAAGGGATCTGTGGCGAGTCTAATGAACGATCTGTCTGTCTGTCTGTCATATCAGTTACTCAAGTAACAGTTATTTTAATTCGGTCAGACAGTAATATACGGAATGTCCGGTTAAAAACTCCGGAGTTTTATTTCCTTACTTAATCTGTCCAAGTTTTGGTGACATGAATTCTAAACAGATGTCAGCACCGCACAGCGGCAAGTTGGGACTGCATGAAAGCGGGAGTTATTCAATCATGGCGTCGCCTCAGAAGAAGACTCAGTGTGTGTTGTGGTACGCGGAATCAAAGTCTGTTGTGACTGCTCAGAGAAACTTCAGGCAAGTGTGTAGAGAAGATGCTCCAACTGCTAAGACTATTCGTACGTGTTAACAACAGTTATAAGAAACCGGCAGTGTGTAAAAGGACATTCGCCAGGAGATTCCAAAGAGTACAGTGCATTATTTGCATAGAGACTCCAACCACGTGCGTACAGAATACAACTATTACCCCCAAAGGTTAAACTCTGTGACGTTCAAGCTAGAACAGCTCACTGAAGATGACAATTATTTCCAGAAAATTATTTTCTCCTATGAGGCCACTATCCACAATCGCAGGATTTGGGGCAGTGGGAACCCACGTGTCTTTATGGAGCATGTTCACGACAGCCCCAAGGTCAACGTGTGGTTCGACATCACGTCGGACCGAATTATTGAAAATTTCTTTTTTTCCACGAGAGCACCATCACGAGGGTAGTTTACCCGGATACGCCAGAGAACTTTGTGTTACCACAGAAAGATGAAGCCGACGGCCTCATTTTCCAACAAGACAGTGCACCACCCACACTGCTCTGGACGAACGATTTCCTGGTCGATGGATCGACAGGGAAGAGTCGATTAATTGGCCCCCACGAAATCCTGACTTAACACCCAAGAACTTCTTCTTGTGGGGGGGGTACATCAAAAACGTCGTTAACAGCGAAAGGGTGGAGTCTCTTCCCGATCTGGCTGTGTTATCTCGGTGTGGGGTAAAGTGGGATTTCGTTTCAATGGTGCTCACACTGAATTGCTCTAAACGACCCTGAAACTTTTCTAATAGTTTTTTTTGTAAATAATACATTTTTATGTCAACGCAGTAAATAAATCTTTATAACTGAACTCCGAAGTTTTTCCTTGGACATCCTGTACAAGCGTACAAATCTAACGCCGTAGTTTAAAGCTAACAGAGTCTCGTGGCAACAGATTTCGTATCTGATGTCAAGCAAGTACATTCTGCATTGCTACTTGATTTTACTTTTATATGAAGAAGGGAAAAATCCATTCAAAGAGGCTGTCCTTGCATTCCTGCCTGTCAATACGAATAGTTTTACTACATGCGTCTACGTCATTTAAAATTACTGCCCTAGGTGTAATTCCACTCTTGAAATAAGTGTCTACACATACGAACCAAGGTGCATGTTTTCGCTTCTTGTAACAACATGTCAGTAAAACATTCAGCTGTAAATTTTATCGTCTGAGTTAAATTTACCAAAAAAAAAAAAAAGGCGAAATATTTTCCGTTTCTGTCTTTTGCAGACCTTCGTCCAAATAACTTCCACCTTTATTTTGATTCTGTTGTATCACCGGTGTTCCTGATAGAAGACGACGTGATTTTTCTCAACCCCCTCCCCCCCCCGTAAATTAAACAACTAACTCCATGTAGTACAGTCGCATTTGAAAAGCTGATAGTCGTTTCATAAGCCTGTCACCAGTGTTTATCCTGAGTCACACGAAATCAGTCCACAGCATCACACACTGGTTCTTTAAAATCTATTTTAGCATTATTCTCCTATTCAGAGTAACTTAATCCAAGTGGCCTCTTCTGGTTTTCTGACAAAATTTCACGTATTTTTATCATATATCCCACGAGAGCAACGTGGCCAATCCATCTCATGCTCGTTCATCAGCCTAATGACATAGGTCTAAATATTTTTCTCAGTACTATCTTCTCAAAAAACCTTAAATTCACGCCAAAAAACTGCCTATAGCTAATACTTTGAATCAAGTCACCGCAGATTACTAACTTTCGACTTGATAAAAATACACATTTGATTCAAAAATGTTTCGCAGAGTAGCCAACATAACAGAAAAAGCAACAACAGTGCAGGTGTGTAAATTCACGTAACAGAAAGTAAGGGAAATTTAGGAAAACCATATTTGCGTGATTGGCAACACTGCTGAGGCCTGGTCGTACTTCGACATGCTGCGAGTGTGGTTCAGTTGTACCATTTGCGCATGATCGAGCGTGACGTTAGGATGTTTACTACACAAGAGGTTTGCACCAAGGACAGGCAACATTAACTCTGAGTCTGCAGAAATTTTCAGAATATTTACTGTACTGTTTCCACAAGCTTTTGTTTGTTTTATTTGCCTGTGAATGCGAATGGGTTTGCTTACCTGGCTACGTCAACATACAACGAAGATATTCCAGTAACTCTACCCCATAACCTTTCTTTTTATCTTACGAACGTGTTTGTTCCCCAACATTGTTTAATTTTAACCTTCTAATCACAATAAGCCACGGTGGTCTAGCGGTCAGAACACTAGCCTTGTAAGCCTGGGGTCCCGGGTTCAATTCCCGGTGGTGCTCAAATTTATAACTTGTGTTGGGCAAGGCCGTGGTCTAGGCATCACGGAGTTTTCCTCCGGGGGCTTCCCAGGTTTTTCCGTGGCATCCCAACAATTACTCCATTCACACACAGAAGAAGGCAATGGCAAACCACTTCTGGATCATCTCTGCCAAGAATGTATATGAACAGGTCCCAGTCCGAGAAAAGGATGGAAGGATCCTGTTCATATGGACCTGTCGTCAGACAGAACACTACAAATAAATAAAAAAATCACAATAAAATATTTTATTAAATATTAAAATATTATTCCTACAATTAACATTCAATATTTAAAATAGACCTCCTCCACTCTTGATATCTGACCGATTATAAAAAACCACTACAAACATTTCACCCACGCAAGATCACGCTACATTTACGAAACAACATTGAATGTGATAACAAAGTACAATTGCTCTAGAAGAGGATAACTTTCCGATATTTAATGGACATCTGACGAAGGATTGCATTTAGAATATTACATTTAAATTTATATCGATTATACACCTGAAGATGGTTCATTGTAAACCGAAACATGTCGTGAAAAAGATGATGCTCTAATTGTAAATCGAACATTTCGATAGAAAGAGCATCATTTTAATATATTTTAAATATTTTAAATATTGAATGTTAATTGTAGTAATAATATTTTAATATTTAATAAAATATTTTATTGTGATTAGACGGTTAAAATTAAACAATTATAATCATCACAATATGACGCAACATTATCATCTTCCCAACATTATTATATTACTTCGGAATTAACATTAAATTAGAATGTTTTTTTTAATTCAGAGTGAAGTTTCTTTCCTATAAAAGCTTAGGAAACATCAGAAGTCGCCTTCACGTGTTTCTACAATTACAAATAATAGATGAATAGGTCAAATTAAACACGAACATATATTTCTATCACTACACGACATGGATAGTCGTTCATAATTCATTATTATAATTATTTATTTATATATTATTATAATTTATACTAAAATACTTTTCGTAGAAGTGTAGGCGCTTACAGGAAAGTCAGTAGCTGTCGTAAATCATCTCCAGGACATTACACGTTACTTTAAAATTTTATCAAGGTAGAATGTTTACTTACGCACTATCAGAGACTTTATTTAGTATTGCACAAGTGGAAAAATTCGTGCCAAATTTAAATAGTTGCATACGTGAAGCATGTATTTGGAGGAGATAGATTACGATGGCGCATTTACTTACAGCCGATGACATGGATATTTCAGAAAGAATAATCATATAATGATATGCCATTATAAAGTATAATCAAGTGGGGTTTTTTTTCCCGAGGAGCTCTTATATGACACTGATATCCTTGACCTTGAACCTCCATTACTAAAACCAAAGAACCAAACCCTTTTTTTTTTTATAAGTAGGAAATTTTTAAACGAACGTCACGCAATTGTTTTGCGAAAAATATTACAGAGCGTAGATAAACCAGACAAACAGAGTACATTTTTTTTTTCTTGTTCGTCGAACAGGGAAGGATTTCGCGTGCTATAAGAAGGTTCTTTGTTTCAACACGTTGAATAGCGTAAGTTAATGCTTTTGAAACGTCGATTCTCTATACTTACAGAGAATTATACATTATTTATTCTGTCATCAACGAATGTATTAATGCATGTACGTTGCAACGCGTGAATGTTCATAAAGCTGAAATTGTGACGTACAGGCTTCGTATTCAGTAAATAAATTAAGGAATTCTTGGATTTGTTTTTTTTGACTTCAGGTCAATGAGCCAACTTTATCATAAGGTTTTTTTTGTTTTGCTAGTGGTAATAATGTAATAAGGAAACAAAATACGGATAAACAATTTTGATAGCCAAGAAATTAGAGAGATAACTTTTCTAAAGAACAATACTTACAATTATGGATACCATAAAAACAGATGTTAGAGTTATAGCTTTGTAGACGGGAATCGGTTTAGAATTAATTCAAATGTGCTGCTGGAGATATAAGCTGCCGACCTCCATGGAATCAGCAATAATTATCTTGATTGGATGGGCGATGTGACTGTTCAGTGAAGTAAATTATTAAACGAACTTTGCAGTCTGTAGATCTTTGAAAATTTGTTTAGAAAATACAGTTTTAAATTTCTGTGTTTCAGAAATGTTAAGGAATCGTGCAGATAAGCTGGTTTAATATCAGATAAGAGGAACTACAGATGGACCGGCCCCACGGTTTGACCGGTTTCGAAAATTTGATAAAGTTTAATAAGAACCAATTCCTGCCCTAGAATTACAAATCACGTGAGGAGAAGAATCTGCTATATTATATTTATTGTTTACAGAACGAAGATGGAGAAATATCTCGAGCTACGTTTTAATTCGTTTTCTTAATCTAATTTCACTCTATTTCAGTTTTCTGTTATTATAAACCTAACCTAACATTACGTAACTTCGATCTGAACCATGTGAAATCTGTATTTTTAATCTGGAGTTTTCTTATTTTGAAAATACAAATGCCGAGCTTTAAGACTGAATAAAAGATTTATAAAATAAAAATGTCTTCTTGCCACCAATGGACCGCGCAGTTTCCAAGGACGTGCTGTAGTTCAGATGACGTCCATGTTTTAATTCGTATATAATCTTCAGCTATAGTTTAATGGTACTTTGAATCTGTAGAGAGTTACGTAAAATTTAAAGAAACTTGTGGTACATAATTGTAAAAATTTTACGTCTGCACTTAATGACAGATAATTCCTTCAATTATAAAACATCATTACGGTTTTCTTTAAAAGTAATTGCTGCTTTAAAAACAAATGAGATTACTGTGATGTTTATCGGAGCAGTTACTGCAGTTTTCAATGTATAATTTAGAATTAAATTCCATATTTAAACTGTATTAAATTCAAGTTTTACAATAATCTCCCTTATGCTAAAAAAAAAATCTGTTCACACACATGGTTAAACTTTTTATGGTATTACGTAAAAATATTTAATATATTCTTCAAATCAGAACTATTGTCTTTTGGGATACCTAAAGGTGAACGATGTGGGTCTTGGGAGGAAGACGATATGGGGGGCGGTTTCTGGACTATCTTAAGACTTCGACCTCAATGAAGCCGCATGAACGTATTCGAACCCGAAAGCTAAATTGAAGAGACGTTTACATTGCAAGAACTCATACGCTGTGGGTCACAAATATCGTCAATGGTCTTAGAGATATTTCTAAAGAAACTTAAAATCTATATTTTGAAGCTTGAAGAGAGAATTTTCCTTAATTTAAATTACAGCTTTGAAGCTGAGGTCCAAGGGATGTGTAGTCGTCGAAAGATATTGAATTGCTCATTTTTTTTTTTTTAAACTGTGTCCTCATGAAAAGACGCCCAGAACTATGTCTGAAGCAGCCAGAAACAACTTCTTCAGTACTAGCCACTCTCTGCAGTCAGAGTTCTTCGGCGCTCTGGAGGGGAAAATTGGTGGATTAGAATGAATTAGATGCCACCAGTTTATTCAGGGCTGATGAAACGGGCTTATCTACGGTGCATAGAAAGTTTGACTCCACGTTTAATCTGCTTCTAGTGGGGGAATAGAAAATCTGACAATCGCTGTGTGTTGTGTAAGTTAGATGATATTCAAAAGCTAGGAGAAAGGGCGCCTCCTAGAGCTGACTTCACATTTAATTCTGAAATCAGTTATATTACTAAAAATCCATTCTCGGTCAGGATTTTATTAATTTAGTAAAAAATATACCTCTAAGGAAAAGAATGCTTTGCTTCTATTGGACGGCGACTCAGACCACAAACCACACTAAGAATTTAGAGGCTCTGGACATGACACGCGAACACGGGGCTGTACGTTTGCCAGTTCCTGGAAACATAACACATTCTTCAGGCCCCTTCTTACCAAATGGATGACTTCTTTGTAAGCACTGTTCTCCTGGATGACAGTGAACGAAGTTAAAGTCAACCAAAGGCAACCAAATCAATTTTCACAGAATTATATTTAATAAATGTTCATATTTCATAGTGAAATTAATTTTTAATGTATTTAAACATGTTTCCCTTACTCAGACTGTAAGGTCCATTGGAGGAAACAAGGTTGTCCAAACATACAAACGGGTTGTTTCAATGAACAAATAAATTATTCACGAAAAATGTGTGTAAAATACGAAATTGTACAATTCTGTTTGGTGATGGTATTCGTCACCAATCGGCTTTCTGTTTGAAACAAATGGGAATAAATAACAGCTGTAAAAGGTCACAAACAGAGAAGATAGATCTGTATAGTCTTAAGTGGTCCATCTGCACGGAATCTCCCAAAAATCTTTATATTTATAAAGAACATTTTACGGAATATCATTACTTCTTATAACAATGCAAATATAATCGAAATTCCTCTGTCTCATAAAAAAATGCCAAAAACGTGAAAACCTCAAAATAATGTTGAAGTTTTCATGGCGGGGATCATTATGACGCTGTTTTCTGTTTCGGCGCTGACCCTGAAGATGGAGACAACATGTTTCTCAGAAACGTTGGCATCCATCGACGAGCCTACGCGGCACCAAAATCTCAAAAAAAAAAGTTCTTCGTGAAAAAGATAAGTCCAACTGATTGACCGCGGTGACATTTGAAATTCTGTCGACATTGCACAGGCGATTAGGGTATTTGGAGCAGTAGCGGCTTATGTGCTATGATATGTGAGTAAGGCTTAGAGAAATTTAAGTACGAAAATTTTCAACAAGATTTATTTAACAATATTAATAATGTAGGATTTGAGGTTTACACAGCGGTGAGCATGAAGATGTCTGTCTTCTGGGTTGTTGCGCTGTGTAATCTGGTAGAAGTTTACCGACGTTTCAGAGGTCATACTGCCTCCGTCATCAGATCGATGGTAAACTTCTACCAGACTACACAGCGCAACAACCCAGAAGACAGAAATCTTCATACTCATCGCCCTGATGATGGAGGCAGTATGACCTCTGAAACGTTGGTAAACATCGACCAGACTAACAGCGCAATAACTCAGAAGACGGAAATCTTCAACTTTTTTGGTCTTTAAATCGCGTGTTAGTCTGTCTCTCTCGAAGTTAAAACTGTCGTGTTCTGTGTTTTTACGCGCAGTAAGAAAGCAGAAGAAGATTCTACTTTGGAGCTGTTAAATTGCCTCATTATATGAAAGTCTCCTGCGATAACCAAATCCGGGAAATGCTAAAGGCTATAAAATGTCCAAGGCAAATATGTAGCTGTGTGCAGAGGGCGTCGAAACAAAGTCCTCTCACAGAAAAACAGTATTACATCAGGAAGCTATACTTAGTGCAATCACAAAACAGTTTCTAAGGAAGCAATAAATATTTCGATGTGTAGACATCTCTTCACATGCTAGCAACTCGACACAACGCGAATGCGTCAGTAATTCTAATAAACAATTTTACTGCGAATCACATGTTTTCGACCTTTCTGAATAATTACAAATAATAATACATGACGTATTAACAAATTAACTAATCAAAACTTACTACTAACAGCTTGGAGCAGAGTCTTTGAGAAAATAAAATTTATTTCAGCTGATAAAGGAACTTTAAATCTCTTTTGTAATCAGAAGTTCATTACCACGTCCATAAAATCCCGCCACTAGTCCTTATCCCGAACCAGCTGAATCCAGTCCACACACTCACATCCTGCTTACTTAAGTCACATTTTAGTATTAAAGTCCATCTGCTTCAATGTCTGAAAATTGTGTCTTACCTTCGGTTAATACGACTAGTGATTATCATATTATTTCATGCATTCTACATGCCCCACTCCACTCTGATCGCCCTCTGTCGAGGTTAACGCCTTCCAGGTGACTTCTTGATGAAGTGTTTCCTCAGGACAGGTCTTCAGCTGTTCGAGGACACTTTTTTCGGTATACTGAGGGAGTCACTGCCTGTTTTATGCAAATCGTATTTTGCTGTGATCACAATTTGTGTGAAATTCTACTGCGTGATGAGCAAATATCTGAAAAGATTCCTTCTCTACTGGAGCGTTGTTTAAGAAAGAGGCGTGTGTCAGGACGAGAATAAATTACTGTGTTCGTCTGTCATTGCTGGCATTTGTCCAGCCCGAACGACAAATAAAATTCATGTGCTTAAGGCCGTCTGGCAATTTATGACGATTGAGACCAATACAAACCCCCAATTCCCTGTTTTAAAACTTCATCTATAATAAGCACAAATCGATAATTATGTGAGAATATGAGAGGAAATATCTCCATTTCTTCAAATAACTTATAAAATCGCATTAGAATCCAGTCTCTCTTCATCGTCTGTTCTTTTTTTTAAATCTATGTCTTAAATGTTGTTCATAACCCTGAAATTTACATATCTGTCATGGAAAATTATTATAGTATAAGTATATTAATGTTTCGTTATACAAGAGCAAATATTCTATTAACACAAGAAACATAAATTTAAACTTCTGAATACTGACTAGCTTTATTTACGATTAAGCAACACGAAACGTTGTCCCGTTGAAGTTACAATACTCAAGCCCCTACATCCCAATCGCCCTGATGACGGAGGCAGTATGACCTCTGAAACGTTGGTTAACATCGACCAGACAACACAGCGAAACAACCCAGAAGACAGGAATCTTCATACTCTGATGACGGAGGCAGTATGACCTCTGAAACGTTGGTAAACATCTACCAGACTACACAGCGCAACAACTCAGAAGACAGAAATCTTCATACTCATCGCCCTGATGATGGAGGCAGTATGACCTCTGAAACGTTGGTAAACATCGACCAGACTACACAGCGCAACAACCCAGAAGACAGAAATCTTCATACTCTGATGACGGAGGCAGTATGACCTCTGAAACGTTGGTAAACATCGACCAGACTACACAGCGTAACAACCCAGAAGAGAGAAATTTTCATACTCTGATGACGGAGGCAGTATGACCTCTGAAACTTTGGTTAACATCGACCAGACTACACAGCGTAACAACCCAGAAGACAGAAATCTTCATACTCTGATGACGGAGGCAGTATGACCTCTGAAACGTTGGTAAACATCGACCAGACTACAGAGCGCAACAACCCAGAAGACAGAAATCTTCATACTCACCGCCCTGATTATGGAGGCAGTATGACCTCTGAAACGTTGGTAAACATCGACCAGACTACACAGCGCAACAACCCAGAAGACAGAAATCTTCATACTCTGATGACGGAGGCAGTATGACCTCTGAAACGTTGGTAAACATCGACCAGACTACACAGCGTAACAACCCAGAAGAGAGAAATCTTCATACTCTGATGACGGAGGCAGTATGACCTCTGAAACGTTGGTAAACATCGACCAGACTACACAGCGTAACAACCCAGAAGACAGAAATCTTCATACTCTGATGACGGAGGCAGTATGACCTCTGAAACGTTGGTAAACATCGACCAGACTACACAGCGCAACAACCCAGAAGACAGAAATCTTCATACTCACCGCCCTGATTATGGAGGCAGTATGACCTCTGAAACGTTGGTTAACATCGACCAGACTACAGAGCGCAACAACCCAGAAGACAGAAATCTTCATACTCACCGCCCTGATTATGGAGGCAGTATGACCTCTGAAACGTTGGTTAACATCGACCAGACTACAGAGCGCAACAACTCAGAAGACAGAAATCTTCATCTTAACCAGAGATTACTTCAGTACATGAATTAGATCTTAGCGATGATTACTTAAGAATAGGGACGGACGTCGAACTCCCCCGTTCCTTTGCTTTGTTCTCTCAAAGTCTAAATTGTTTTCCCCAAAATTATAGAATCTATAAATATACCAGATACATGAGTACGAAGACAAAGGAAAATCTTATGTTTTTGCAAACAAACTTCTTTGTTCTTAATAAAACCCTTTGTGAAGGCTGGTTCTCTGAAGGTAATCCAGTACCCGTAATTACTACGTATATGTGCACAGAATTCCATGTAACAAGCACCAGTAATTACGCTAGGTGGCCTTTTGAAATAATTTTTAGGCATAAAAGGCTATACCGTGCTATGAATTCAGAGATGGGTAATATAAGTTTACTTGTATGTGTTTTGTTTATGGTGTTTACACATCGTCCAATGATAGAGTTTGGTCGTAGGCTGATTTATCTCCAGGCATTGAGGTAGGAGATTCTAGCTTCCATGATATTTTGAAGATAGAGTACGAGTACTGAGGACTTGACAAGGCATTCGGTGAGCTAAAATTATGACAACAGGTTTCAAGGACGTGATCTGGTTTACGAAATGACGCAATATATACATTTCATGATTGTTTAAAATCTGTAAACCCCTTTAACATCTGAATAATGATGGAAGGTTCAGGGAACACCCTATATTAAGATGTCAGTTACAGGTTTTGTAGTAGAGACCTTAATGTGTTAAGTGTATGACCTGGCACCCCACAGTCTTACCATGATATAAATTTAACATTAGTGACGGAATATTGATTTAAAAACTTAAATTCCTTTAACTTCGAAGGGAGTGGTAACTGTAGTACAGAATGTTCCAGAAAAATGTATACACTCAAGGTTTTTCTTCATGAACACGAACAAGGGGAAGGTCTTAAGACCTGATCCTTTAAAGTTCAAGGTGTTCTTTGTTTTTTCCATCTTTTCATGGGTCTTCCGGCAGTACGTCTTCCCCGGAGCTGATAGCACAAAGCTGCTTTAGAAGTAATGTTACGTATTCGTAATTTCTATCTCTGTTGTCATGTTTGCCACAGCGACCTTCAATTATATACACAAAAGGTTAGCATTCAGTATTATATTGTGTATAAATCTGTTTGGGACACCCTGTATATGAAACTTTAAGTATGAGAATAAAATACAGTCGTCAAGTTTAATGTTGTTGAGATCATTAATGGCAGCTAAATCACGAGATAGGTAGAGAAATGATAAATGAAATGTAAAGAAATATGCAAAACTCCACACAAATGAGTAGTTCAAAATAAATATTAGCTGCATATGAGAAGTAAATTGAAGAGTACGTTCTCGTAAAAGACGTGAGATTTTTTTTATGATCAGGAATAAAACTCATAAAGAAGAAGATTATGATAATGGTGAAGGTGAATGTTTTGAAACATTATCATACTTTGCTTAGCACATATTTAAAATACGACCGTTGAGAGGAAACATGTTGTTTGCCAGCAAATATTCCATTGCATTCTAATCCTTTATCGCCAGTTACTTATTTGTCAAACAAGACAACTTTTTGCATTTTTCATAGCAAGAAGTTAGTAATTATTCCGAAAGAGAAGTGAATGTCTGATGAAATCCTTACTTAACTTTTGTACGCGATGTTTCACAAATATTGTCGGAGGCTTTGTGTTACGATGATGTTCATTTGTGGCTCCACCCAACGGTAAAGCTTCTCTAAGAAACCCTGCCCCAAACGAAATGTAACTGATTTATCTCGTAAATGGACACGCCGAAACAAACACGATCTCTCCTTGCAGTATTGAATAATCACCATTTGCTTTGTGTTGTTGAGACGGTCTCAGTGCTTAAGACATCGGCTGTTATGACGTCAACTTCGCCAAGTATTGAACGAAAAAGCTGTCCTCTTCCTTACGACTTGCGTCATCTGATCAAATTACAAACGCGACTGGGGTTGGCAGGTGTTACAAAGCCTTAAGAATAACACGCAAAGGTCATTTTTTTGTGAAAGTACGAGCCCAGGTTTTGGCCAAGTTGAAGGTTTACAACTGCTGTTAAAAAAAATTGCACAGTAACAAATGAATTAATTATGATTGAAGTTTTTTCACGGAGGTGAGTCTGAAGATGACTGTCTTCTGGGTCGTTGCTCCATGTAATGTCGTAGACATTTAGCGACGTTTCAGAGGTGCTTGCTGCCTCCATCATCATCATCGTGATGGAGACAGCAAGCACCTCTGAAATGTTGGTAAAACTGGTATCTGAATTCGTGGCGACAGAACCCAGAAGAATACTGCAGCCTTCGGATTATGACTGGTTAGGTTAGGTTAGGTTAGGTTAGATTAGGTTATGTTAGATTAGGTTAGGTTAGATTAGATTAAGTTAGGTTAGGTTAGATTAAGTTAGGTTAGATTAGGTTAGGTTAGGTTATGTTAGATTAGGTTAGGTTAGGTTAGGTTAGGTTAGGTTAGATTAGGTTAGGTTAGGTTAGGTTAGGTTAGGTTAGGTTACATTAGGTTAGGTTAGGTTAGGTTAGGTTATGTTAGATTAGGTTAGGTTAGGTTAGGTTATGTTAGATTAGGTTAGGTTAGATTAGATTAAGTTAGGTTAGGTTAGGTTATGTTAGATTAGGTTAGGTTAGGTTAGGTTATGTTAGATTAGGTTAGGTTAGGTTAGGTTATGTTAGATTAGGTTAGGTTAGGTTAGGTTAGGTTAGGTTAGATTAGGTTAGGTTAGGTTAGGTTATGTTAGATTAGGTTAGGTTAGGTTAGGTTATGTTAGATTAGGTTAGGTTAGGTTAGGTTATGTTAGATTAGGTTAGGTTAGGTTAGGTTAGGTTAGGTTAGGTTAGATTAAGTTAGGTTAGGTTAGGTTATGTTAGATTAGGTTAGGTTAGGTTAGGTTATGTTAGATTAGGTTAGGTTAGGTTAGGTTATGTTAGATTAGGTTAGGTTAGGTTAGGTTAGGTTAGGTTAGATTAGGTTAGGTTAGGTTAGGTTAGGTTATGTTAGATTAGGTTAGGTTAGGTTAGGTTATGTTAGATTAGGTTAGGTTAGATTAGATTAAGTTAGGTAAGGTTAGATTAAGTTAGGTTAGATTAGGTTAGGTTAGGTTAGGTTAGGTTAGGTTAGGTTAGGTTAGGTTAGGTTAGATTAGGTTAGGTTAGGTTAGGTTAGGTTAGGTTAGGTTAGGTTAGGTTAGGTTACATTAGGTTAGGTTAGGTTAGGTTAGGTTATGTTAGATTAGGTTAGGTTAGGTTAGGTTAGGTTAGGTTAGATTAGGTTAGGTTAGGTTAGGTTAGGTTATGTTAGATTAGGTTAGGTTAGATTAGATTAAGTTAGGTAAGGTTAGATTAAGTTAGGTTAGATTAGGTTAGGTTAGGTTAGGTTAGGTTAGGTTAGGTTAGGTTAGGTTAGGTTAGATTAGGTTAGGTTAGGTTAGGTTAGATTAGGTTAGGTTAGGTTAGGTTAGGTTAGGTTAGATTAGGTTAGGTTAGGTTAGGTTATGTTAGATTAGGTTAGGTTAGATTAGATTAAGTTAGGTTAGGTTAGATTAAGTTAGGTTAGATTAGGTTAGGTTAGGTTAGGTTAGGTTAGGTTAGGTTACATTAGGTTAGGTTAGGTTAGGTTAGGTTATGTTAGATTAGGTTAGGTTAGGTTAGGTTAGGTTAGGTTAGATTAGGTTAGGTTAGGTTAGGTTAGGTTATGTTAGATTAGGTTAGGTTAGATTAGATTAAGTTAGGTAAGGTTAGATTAAGTTAGGTTAGATTAGGTTAGGTTAGGTTAGGTTAGGTTAGATTAGGTTAGATTAGGTTAGGTTAGGTTATGTTAGATTAGGTTAGGTTAGATTAGATTAAGTTAGGTAAGGTTAGATTAAGTTAGGTTAGATTAGGTTAGGTTAGGTTAGGTTAGGTTAGATTAGTTAGATTAGGTTAGGTTAGATTAGGTTATGTTAGATTAGGTTAGGTTAGGTTAGGTTAGGTTAGGTTAGGTTAGATTAGGTTAGGTTAGGTTAGGTTAGGTTATGTTAGATTAGGTTAGGTTAGATTAGATTAAGTTAGGTTAGGTTAGATTAAGTTAGGTTAGATTAGGTTAGGTTAGGTTAGGTTAGGTTAGGTTAGATTAGGTTAGGTTAGGTTAGGTTAGGTTATGTTAGATTAGGTTAGGTTAGATTAGATTAAGTTAGGTTAGGTTAGGTTAGATTAGGTTAGGTTAGGTTAGGTTAGGTTAGGTTAGATTAGGTTAGGTTAGATTAGGTTAGGTTAGGTTAGGTTAGATTAAGTTAGGTTAGATTAGGTTAGGTTAGGTTAGGTTAGGTTAGATTAGATTAGGTTAGGTTAGGTTAGGTTAGGTTATGTTAGATTAGGTTAGGTTAGGTTAGATTAGGTTAGGTTAGATTAGGTTAGGTTAGGTTAGGTTAGATTAAGTTAGGTTAGATTAGGTTAGGTTAGGTTAGGTTAGGTTAGGTTAGATTAGGTTAGGTTAGGTTAGGTTAGGTTATGTTAGATTAGGTTAGGTTAGATTAGATTAAGTTAGGTTAGATTAGGTTAGGTTAGGTTAGATTAGGTTAGGTTAGATTAGGTTAGGTTAGATTAGGTTAGGTTAGGTTAGGTTAGATTAAGTTAGGTTAGATTAGGTTAGGTTAGGTTAGGTTAGGTTATGTTAGATTAGGTTAGGTTAGATTAGGTTAGGTTAGATTAGGTTAGGTTAGGTTAGGTTAGATTAAGTTAGGTTAGATTAGGTTAGGTTAGGTTAGGTTAGGTTAGGTTAGGTTAGATTAGGTTAGGTTAGGTAAGGTTAGGTTATGTTAGATTAGGTTAGGTTAGATTAGATTAAGTTAGGTTAGGTTAGGTTAGATTAGGTTAGGTTAGGTTAGGTTAGGTTATGTTAGATTAGGTTAGGTTAAGTTAGGTTAGATTAAGTTAGGTTAGGTTAGGTTAGGTTAGATTAGGTTAGGTTAGATTAGGTTAGGTTAAGTTAGATTAGGTTAGGTTAGGTTATGTTAGATTAGGTTAGGTTAGGTTATGTTAGATTAGGTTAGGTTAGATTAGGTTAGGTTAGGTTAGATTAAGTTAAGTTAGGTTAGGTTAGATTAGGTTAGGTTAGATTAGGTTAGGTTAGGTTAGGTTAGATTAAGTTAGGTTAGGTTAGGTTAGATTAGGTTAGGTTAGATTAGGTTAAGTTAGGTTAGATTAGGTTAGTAGGTTATGTTAGATTAGGTTAGGTTAGGTTATGTTAGATTAGGTTAGATTAGGTTAGGTTAGGTTAGGTTAGATTAAGTTAGGTTAGGTTAGGTTAGGTTAGATTAGGTTAGGTTAGATTAGGTTAGGTTAGGTTAGGTTAGATTAAGTTAGGTTAGGTTAGGTTAGGTTAGATTAGGTTAGGTTAGATTAGGTTAGGTTAGGTTAGATTAGGTTAGGTTAGGTTAGGTTAGATTAGGTTAGGTTAGGTTAGATTAGGTTAGGTTAGGTTAGATTAAGTTAGGTTAGGTTAGGTTAGGTTATGTTAGATTAGGTTAGGTTAGGTTAGATTAGGTTAGGTTAGGTTAGATTAAGTTAGGTTAGGTTAGGTTAGGTTAGATTAGGTTAGGTTAGATTAGGTTAGGTTAGGTTAGATTAGGTTAGGTTAGGTTAGGTTAGATTAAGTTAGGTTAGGTTAGGTTAGGTTAGGTTAGATTAGGTTAGGTTAGATTAGATTAAGTTAGATTAGGTTAGGTTAGATTAGATTAAGTTAGGTTAGGTTAGGTTAGATTAGGTTAGGTTAGGTTAGGTTAGGTTATGTTAGATTAGGTTAGGTTAGATTAGATTAAGTTAGATTAGGTTAGGTTAGATTAGATTAAGTTAGGTTAGGTTAGGTTAGATTAGGTTAGGTTAGGTTAGGTTAGATTAGGTTAGGTTAGATTAAGTTAGATTAGGTTAGGTTAGATTAGATTAAGTTAGGTTAGGTTAGGTTAGATTAGGTTAGGTTAGGTTAGGTTAGGTTATGTTAGATTAGGTTAGGTTAGGTTAGATTAGGTTAGGTTAGGTTAGATTAAGTTAGGTTAGGTTAGGTTAGGTTAGATTAGGTTAGGTTAGATTAGGTTAGGTTAGGTTAGATTAGGTTAGGTTAGGTTAGGTTAGATTAAGTTAGGTTAGGTTAGGTTAGGTTAGATTAGGTTAGGTTAAATTAGGTTAGGTTAGGTTAGATTAGGTTAGGTTAGGTTAGGTTAGGTTTCTTAATATTCTCCTCTTAACTGCAGAGTTTAATTAAAAAGTCCGATAATGTGACAGGGTCATCTTACTTTTCACGAGTCATCGATATTCCGTTAAATAGTGCCTATCCATATACTAGTTACTACTGTAAGGACTTTGCCCACAGGAACTGATGAATATTAATAAAATTATCAGAAATAAATTTTGTCCCCTGGGTAGAAGTCAACTGGTCGCTGCTGTTTGCTAATATTTCTTCCTTCTCAATTTATTTTACAGCTGGTCTTATATACGTTATGTCTACCTGCCACAACCAATTACTACAGAGGTGAACTAATCCATTACATTCGACAAACACTGCAGATGAATGGAATGTAATATATCAATATATGAGCTCTTTATAAAGGCTGTCCCAGAAAGTTGTGCACACAACATCCAGCATCTTTGGTGGTCGCTCGTCAACTGTGCCACGAAGCTCGTGGTGGTATTATTGAAACACCAACTTCAGACCCGATAATAAATATGTAATAATTTAGCTTTTTTAAAATATGTTACTTTCATTAATTTAATGCGTGTACACATGACTTTGAGACATTCTGTAGATATTTGAGAAAGCGAATTAAAGCCCGCTGTGTGCTTTTTGAAATTAATTCGCAATACGAAAGATTACTTTAAATATTTATGCGCTGGGTGTGTAGTTGACTTCGTACAGGTAAAGATTTATGCAGATTTAGTTACAGTACCAAAATAAGGTGCATTTGTTTTAATTTTAAAATAATTAAATTACTCGCGGTACTGAACCTTTATCGGTCAGCGACATTTATTTCCATTGGCGTATTTTTTAAAAGTTGCTTTCTTGCGATAATAAACATTTATCATGTGTTATTCTGTATTCAATAATAATAATAATAATAATAATAAAGAAACAAAAGTGTGCCTTGAATAATAAAATTCGACAAAGCTTTCTCTACGATCCATCGTCCACCAAGGTTACGAAATTCCTGCATCTAAAATCTGCTTGTTCTGTGATGTGAATAACTACGCTGAAGGATAGAATTAATTTACTTGGACAAAAAAATCATGATAATATTCAACACCAATAACAATAATATCACCTTCATCAAATCTACAAGGCAACATTTTTTTTGTTTTTGAAATCGTTTGCTGCCGTTCGTAAAATTTTTAGCAGTGTTTACCCTGAGTAACATAACAGTACCCTGACTGAAGACAAGAAGTGTTTTTTCTGTATAAAATAAATAATTCAACGAGCGAAAAATAGACGTACCGATTTCAAGTAATGCATCAGGTGTAAGAAATTAATATTACCACTGATTTCGTTGTGTTCTGTGACGTAGTAGGGTTGCGTTTTCAATGGATCACCCTGTACGAGCTGTAAAAATGTGAACTGGCTCAGAGCTGGGTCTTATGATGATGGTGGCGAGCTTAGGGTTTCCATTGCAGAAAATGTCTTGACTGTCTATGCAATCAACTGCTTAGGAAGAATCCTACCGTGGAGTTTCGTCAAGGTTTTGGTAGAATATTTGCAAGTCCTGCCCTTACGGCAAGCAGCTGATTGACTCAAAAAAGAACCGCTGTCATATTTTAAATAAATTTCATAGCAAGAAATCTACCGAAAGCCAGGGCCAATAGGTTGACATTCCTGCAGATCAGTTGCAAGATCCTGGACCCAATAATAGGCTCTCAGACCCGTTAGGTTAGCGGTTCCTCATTCCTTAAAATAAAATGTCGGAATTTCGCCCCAAATTAGGTCATGATCTCTTATTTTCACATTTATCATTATTCATTACTTGCTCTATCATTCGACGCTACGTGATCTATGCTAATGACAGCGCCGTTAAATAATTGAAAGTAAACCTAATAAAGAAATAAGTAATTACTGAACTCTTACAGAGAATAAGCATATTTTAATACAATAAGTTATATTAAAATATCATCTAATGACACATAACCTAAATTTATATTTTATTTTCCTGCTGGTTGCTATTAGACACATCTCAAACTGGTTTCAGAGTCACAAAACAGGTTTGGAATTCTTGTTACAAGTTGTGTCTGGACATTAATTCTATTTCTGTAGCCAAATCGCTTGAAAAGAATTCTCGTTTTCTACACGTAACATAAATCATATGCATTACAAAAAAAAAAACTTGTAACGCCTTCTTCCGTTCAAAAGCCTCTAACTTATAGGTGGATACTATCAGGAGGTCTTGATTAATAATCATGCGTTACAGCAATGGAATTGGATCTGAGTGAAAAATTTCCGCCAATACAGAGTTGGGCAGCGTCGACCACAGTTTATTCATATTTATTCGTGTAAGGTGATAGAATGAAAGCTGTCCCGCTACACACCATGTAGGCGCTTGGGGGAGGCACCACGTATAGCTCCTACCCATTCTAGACCTCATCACTAGATGGGGGTGAGTAGTCAGCGCTTGACTCCCGGGGAAGAACCCCGGTACCCATTGGATAGGAGGTTGGGTTGGGCCTCAGAACCGGTCTGGACGCAGAGGCTAGAGGAAAAATCCTCTGTTCCTGTCGGAAATCGAACCCCGGTCGTCAATAAGATAGTTAAAAGATTAGAGTTTGCCAATACTGAGAAACACTGGGACAAAGTTATTTCTTAAAAATAACTCCCGTCAGATGTCGACCGTCAAGATTAATGCATTCGATTCATAAACTCCCCATTACGTGCGGTAACATGGCCTGTGATATGGCATTAATTTTGTTTTAAATTCTCCGTTTTAGGTTTTGTTTGTTTGAAATACTTCGCTTTTCAAGTAGCCCCTTAAAAAGGAATCGGAAGCCGACAGATCGGTCGGGAGGGAAATTATTATAAGTTCAAAGCCGACGTTCGACTGTCGACCAGACTACACAGCGCAACAAACCAGAAGACAGAAATATTCATACTCATCGCCCTGATGATGGAGGCAGTATGACCTCTGAAACGTTGGTTAACATCGACCAGACTAACAGCGCAACAACCCAGAAGACAGAAATCTTCATACTCATCGCCCTGATGACGGAGGCAGTATGACCTCTGAAACGTTGGTTAACATCGACCAGACTACACAGCGCAACAACCCAGAAGACAGAAATCTTCATACTCTGATGACGGAGGCAGTATGACCTCTGAAACGTTTGTTAACATCGACCAGTCTACACAGCGCAACAACCCAGAAGACAGAAACCTTCATACTCACCGCTGTGAGAACCTCAAATCTTACGATCTTGATTTTCATATACAAATATTTTTTAATTTAAAATAAAATTCGTAGACATTCTTTTACCCTGCACCATTTCATAAAATCGTAGCGACATTATCTTCACCAAAGGTAAGACAAATTTATATTTCAGGCGGTCCCGATGTTTTCGTCTCATTCTTTCCATTTTACTAAAAATAACTTGGCACATTTTCTTTTTAAACTTCTGGTGCCATAAATGACAGTTTCTGCATTGGTTCTGGTAGGGGGGGTCACAAAATCACAATGCCCCCACAAAGTACGAAATGTTCGTAGAGTTTTGTGAAACAATTTTTTGGGAATTTGGAAAAAGCTACAAGTTCGGGGAAACACGAACACATATCTGGTCCTTTTTTTTGCAGAATTATTGGGCAGATGAACCTAAATCTGCTCGGGTTTGTTTCCTGTGACGATTTCTCAGAGTGTGAATCGGATCAGTGTTACAACTGACCGATGATTCTGCAGTCAGGAAACAGCGCGAATTTCTCCAAAATTTGTTTTGTATCGAAAAACAAATGCATTTGGGTATAAGTTATAAGATTAACACAGACAATCGCATTTAACCAAAATATATTTTACGCTGTGTCATCTCATTAGCCTAATCAGTTGGACTGGTGTTGATAAAACTTCGTCATCAAATCATATGTCGTCCGCTCCAAAGAATTTACTCTACTTAAAGACAATTTACAAAAAAGTTAACATTCAAAAATTGAAATTTGAAACGCACCATATCATATCAGAGCAAATGCTCCACAGATGTAACAATACACGTTTATTTTCATTTCACATCTTCATTTGCCTTTAATTCTCTCTCTTTTCTATTTTTCACGTTTCCTGTTCACACGTTTCCAAAACAGTGCCTATAAACGTTTTTCTTATCTGTCCGTCCGTCAACACGTACACTAACACAACTCGAGAACAAGTTAACGGATTTTCGTGTCGCTTTGTAATAGGAAGTAAATCCAAAACGTGACCTCATATTCCAATTTCGGATAAAATCAAATAAAATTAATTCTTAACTTTATTATTATTTATTATTGACTGCAAATGGGTTTATACCCGGTGGCAGTGTCCTACAATAACATACAAAACAATGAGACAGAACAGAACAATGAGATACATCAACACAATGAGACAGAACAAAACAATAAACAAAAGGACACAACAAAAACAATAAGACACAATAAACAATGAGATACATCAACACAGAGACAGAACAAAACAATAAACAAAAGGACACAACAAAAACAATATGACACCCAAACAATGGGATACATCAACACAATCAGACACAACAAAACAATAAACAAAGGACACAACAAAAACAATAAGACACAATAAACAATGAGATACATCAACACAGAGACAGAACAAAACAATAAACAGAAGGACACAACAAAAACAATATGACACACAAACAATGGGATACATCAACACAATGAGACACAACAAAACAATAAACAAAGGACACAACAAAAACCATAAGACACAACATACAATGAGATACATCAACACAGAGACAGAACAAAACAATAAAAAAGGACACAACAAAAACAACACATCCCACTCAAAATCAACCAACTCATAAATTACAAAACCATCCAACCTCAAGTACTTAACTTAAAAAAAAGAACTTAATACCACCTAGACATAAGACAATAACTGTAATGTATTACAAACGTCATGAACTGATGCACTCACACAACAATGCAATGAGACACAACAATACAACATACCACACTCAAAATAAAACATCTGACACACAATAAAAAAAACACACTTGTTTATGAGCACGGACGCGCCTGGGTGGAGAGCAACCCACAATCACGTATTCTAGACGTCGGATATTCCTCGCCAGGGGCGAGACATCCCGCCCACGGAAAGGATATTGACATCACACAATTTTGATTTCCCCCCCCCCCCCCCCCCCCCAGTTCATAAATTTAATCCACTTTCTTCGGGTCCTGCTTTAGTTCATGCGTAATTTGCATTGGCTCGATCACTGATTCATAAATGAAGCCTTTTAAAGTTCAGGCAGACTGGAAGAGAAAAGTTTGCCTTAACTAAAACATCTTAGGACCAATGTTAACATTGACAGTGTTTCATAACTTATTATGAAGGACGCTTGAGGGGCGTCTGAGGAGAAGAAGTTGACAAAGGGGGAGAATGATCAAGGATCCTCAAGCTATTCCCCAGAATGACAAAAGGAAAATTTATATTTTTAACAATTTCACATTTTATAACAAGCTATTAAATCATAATTTTCATCCTTCCGACAACTGTTATAATCTCTGAAGACGACATAAAAATAATCTCATTAAAATTAACATTTGAATAAGCCTCATCTATCAAAATCACTCTACGATGTATCGAAATATCGATATCGAATGACACCTTCATTTAATGCGATGTGTAACCACATCTTTATCGAGTGTCTGTGAGTTTTAAGATGGATTCGAACCTAGCACCTCTCAAGAAAAAAAGGTATGCCACTGTGCTAACCTGCTTCACCAGCCAAGCTGCGTTTACCAATTTTCTTGTCTTCGAGTACCTCAGCGTCCACTTGAACGAATTTGTATGCACGTAGACAATAAACTAAGCACGGCCTTAATTAAATTCAGAAGTAAATATTCAAAGCCTTCAGCTCATGGCTGCCTATTTTTTACGCCTTATGGTAATCAGCATTGATTGATTTATTGACTTATTCTGACTCCGGGTCATCTTTTTTACAACAGTTCCCGAACTTTTCCGTCTGTGTGATGGGTATACAGTTGTCATGACAACTGCAATCAATTTCGGCGCAGTAAGGTATCTTCTCAGACAAAAGAAACCTGTGATGAGGTTTAACAAAGCGCTTCTAAAGACGTGAATGTAACGTCTAATGGCTCCACTGAGGCCTCGTCTCGCTGATAACATTGGTATGTTTCACAACGTTAGATCCATTCTCCATTTCTCGTACGACTGGACTTGTCTGTAATGTTATTTCAAAGGCACCATTCTATTTTTTTTTTTTTAAGTTTGGTGTCCGAGAATTCATTATGGTATACGAGGTGCGATCGGAAAGTTTCAAGACTGTGTCAATAGAGGGCAAACCGGATGTAGTACGAGCTTCTGCCTTTAGAGGGTGCGGCCTACATTCATAGTGAATCAGTGTGCCAGCCGGCATCATCGAATTAGCATTTGTTTCTTAGTTACGGGCGTTTTGGTAGTGCATTACACCGACCCTCCTGCGATTTCGGAATGGCGTGTGCATCAAATTTTGCCAAAGACTTGCCAAAACGGCTACGGAAACCTATGAAATGCTAAAGCAAGCATTTGGGGAGTCCGCAATGGGTCGTGCACAAACTTTTGTGTGGCATTCACATTTTAAAAATGGCCGAACCTCTGTCGATGATGACGAGCGTTCTGGACGACCATCTTCGAGCACAACGCCCGAAAATGTTACGGCCATTCACGAAGATCGACGTCGTACCATCAACGACTTGTGCGACATTGTTGGGATAGGCTATGGGACCTGTCAGCTGATTCTAAAGAAAGAACTCCACATGCGACGCATCCTGTCTGAGGACCAGAAGCAGAATCGACTTCTCGTTTGTCAGGAGCTCAAAGATCTTGCAAGAACCGACCCCAACTTCCTTTCTAAGCTCCGTGTGACTTCTTCCTCTTCCCAAAGATGAAAATTCAGCTAAAGGGAAGGAGATTTGAGACGATAGAAGAGATTCAGGCAGAATCGCAGATGGTGCTTGACAGGCTGACAAAGAAAGATTTCCAGGGATGCTTCCAGGCTTGGCAGCGGCGCTGGGATCGTTGTGTTCACTCCCAGGGGAACTACTTCGAGGATAATGGATGAATTTAATACCTGAGATAAGTGTACGGGTTTTTATACGCGCAGTCTCGAAACCTTTCGATCGCACCTCGTATATTTTAACAAATATTTTCTTGCGATATAGAGCCCCTGGTCATATTTCACTATTACCTTTAATATGAAGACGGAATCAAGGAAACTAAGCCCCCTGTTTATGTCTTCCTCGTCCTGGACAGTCTTGAGTCTACTTGGCAAACCTATAATCAAGCGTGCGTAACGAATACTTGCAGAGTTCTCAGTAATTCGAATTGCAAATAATGTCAACTGTTCACAAAGTGCAAAGTTAACTACATGATGATGGTTATCGTGACCAGAATTACGACATATTTATCCATAATTAATACATACAATTTCCAATAACCTTCAGAGTTTTACAGTTATGAAAACCTTCAATTTCTTATAGGTAATACAGGGTGTATATAAATTATTTTTATAACTTTACTCGTGGTTAAAGCCTTTATGAAAACAGATAGACAGAAAATCAAAAAGTCCTATCGAGTTCCCGGTAGATGGTAGCACCACCGGTTGCTCAGGTCCAAAAACGTTTCAGAACGTATCACAAGACCATCGATATGAGTGTCTGGTACAAACAGTTAAAGAAAACCGGAAGTGTTTCGCACAAGAACGTTGCGGATAGTCCAAGTGCGTCTGATGAAAATGTCGAAAAGATAAGCAGGAAATCTTTGTCTATTCAAATTTACAAAAACTGCAACCTGCCGTGCTCTCCCAGCAAGACAGTGACAAGAGACATCCACACTGGAGTTTGGTTTGACTGTGCGTACATCTCTTAATCAGGATTTCCCTAACCGATAGATTGGCCGTTCTTGTACCATAACTTGGCCGGCCGGATCACCGGACATCAAAGCCTGTGATTTCTTTCCTTTGGGGATACGTAAAAATACTGTGTGTACCGAAGTCCGGTGTTCGACGCTGCAGCGAAAATTGATTAAGATTAATAACGATTGGCCATTGTAAGTGTGACAAATGATGCCAACGTTGAATGCTTGTAATGTTCAGAACAAACTTTGAGAATTTATTCTGCAAAAGACCCCCACATTACCACGTGACACCGACGGACAGGAAGGAGATAATCTGTTCAGTTCCTTTCCCCGAACCTCACGATCGCCGGATTTAACTAAACTGTATGTTTCTTTTGAATGTGCCTAAATATGCTGTCTACAGCAAAAAGATAGTAACACTTCGAGAGAGAAAAGACAAGAAATTGAACGGTCTTGTGCAAGTTCGATAGCCGCTTGTCAGTGACTTGTTCACCCCTGTCAACTGTGCCACGAAGCTGACGGTGGCCATTTTTAACACCTATGCTAGATTCGCTAATTCACTAATTCATTGCTGAAGTATGTAATGGTTTATTTTATTAATACATATTTATTTAATTCATTTAATGAGTATTACATATATCGTTTTAGGAAACTCTGTACTACAACTGCAAAGATATAAAGTACATAATTTGCACTCTGAAAAATAAGCCTCACTCACTCTACGATGCAAGAAATATTTTGAAAAGTAAAATGTATTCCTACTCAGCTTATCAAAAAACAGCCCGATTTCTTTATGCAACCCGAATCTTCATCACCGTGTTCACAAAAGCTCGCATCCGGATATTTCCTGAGCTAACCTTCGAGACATTTCATAACAAAATTAAGTTTTTACGGTGAGGAGTTGTTAGCCCCACGCCCAACCCCAACCTCCGGATGACCACCCCTTTTCGGCTGTCAGAGACTGCTTATTCAGTATATTTGTAGATACCTTCCATATCTTAAGGCTGTTCCTCCATCCACAACCTGAGGACTCGCCATGTCATCATCCTACTCATGACAGAGCGAGGCAGAGATTTTTCTTAATTTTTAAAGGCACTCTAATCGACCACAGTTTATTCAAATTTATTCGAAGTAATGTGAGCTGAAAGGCAAGTGTTTGCCTTCATGAGGAACATTATAAAAACGTTTCTTCTTAAGAATTACACCCGTCAGATGTCGTCCATCAAGACTGATGCACTAGAGTCGTAACACTTACCATCACGCAGAGAAACATACTCGATGACACGGCATAATTTTGTTGAGAAAATTACTTCACTGCAGTCTATTAACACTTTAAAGACTATTTAAACATCTAATAATTTCCCGTTATGGCGACATTTCTTAGATGGTCCGTTAGTCTCGAATGTCGGCTTGTGACTTCTTGAAAGGCAAAGTTTTTCAGACGCATCTACCAGACTTAAACAATCTCAAACAGAGACTTTCTGTAGTCGACGGAGACGTACAAACGTCCACAGACGCACCCAGATAAAATACAGCTGGCTCGCACTTTTAAGACACAAAGATGTGTTTCGCCACTTTAACCTCTCGCCTTGTAACTGTCTTCAGAAAAACCCAGCGACCTCCCACCGATCGCATTTCCCTGTAAACTGATCTCTGGTACCCGGTTATAAAACAAATCTATCCAGCAATTATCAGCGGTACGTTACAAAAACTGCGCGTTATTCTAGATACCAGTGATTACATATGTCCTTTTAATCCGCATACAAGCAACGTGCTTCAAACTGCATCCTTAAATACATCAAGACCAAGATAACTTGAATGTTAACTCATCTTTTATATAATGTCAATTTTTATGATAGTTTAAATTTCATTTTCCTTCTTCGAAAACGGCCATAATTAATTCGAAATTTATTCCTGACATAGAACAACAAACATCTTTTCCTACACACGTATTCAACACTTCATCCCACAAAAATAAACCTCATAACGTAATAACATGATTTTAACTTTGAAACGTTTTCAATTTAAAGAGTTTCTGAGCAACACGGGCATAAGACTATATTTCCCATATCCGCATACGATCATGAATTCGTTAACATAAATTTAAATGTAACTAATCTGTACATTAATGTGTTAATAACATCTTAATTTACAACAAAAGCTAATGAACACGTCTGATTTATCTGAATGACGATCACACGGTATTTATTAGACTGCAAATATTCTGTCGAGAAAATAATATCATTCATGAATTCATAATTCATGAATTAATTAAACATATTAAAACACTTCACATATAAATATTGAATGCGACATAAATAGTAATTACAGAATAATAAATTAATACAAAAAAAAATTGTATTGAATATATTGTCAGATATGATAACATTGAGCCTATAATGGATCCCATTCAAAGCTAAGGCGAAGCAAACTGGATATTTTCTGTGTGATGACGAAGTGAAGATATCAGTGAAAGTGAAGAAAGTCTTGAAATCTCTCCAAAAAAAATTTTAAAAAAAAATCCGATGCCGACAGTTTTCAAAACCTAGGGGCAGGCAATGATGTCCTCGTGAACATTTATTGTCAATAATACGTCAAAGTAATGTATTTTGTCGTGAAGTACGTTCCATTTTAAATTCTCTAAGTTTTTGTGATTATAATTATGTGCATTATGATTTTTAAGAAATCTATTCTACGAGACATTAATTTTAATTCAAATTTGTTTGAGTCAGTGGTAACAGGGAAATTCCAAACAAGATAAGTGTATTAACTAGACTGCTCTAAGCAACTTAAAGATTTTTAGTTTATAAGCTGAGTTGCCTTATCATATTACAGAATAAATAATCAACATTCTGACGGAAACGAATTTACGAGTCAATTATAATGTGAGGGGCAGTGTATTTAACACACTTGAGAAAAAATACGACTTTTAAAATTAGAAATGTTAAGTCAAAATGTGGTTTTACAGATTATTTTCAGATATAAAGATAATTGAAGTCAACTGCGAAGCGGCCTGTATTATGACTTGGCCAACCAGAAATTTTTTAGAGTTAGTTAAAAAGACAGTCTACACGTTTTATATCAGAAGTCGCTTAGTAACGGGCTGCAATATTTTGTGTCTGTACTGTACTATAAAAAAATGTTATGCATAGAGTTTAGTAAAAAAAAAAGTTAATATGCGATGCATTATGCGTTATATTAGAAAAATAAATAAAAATGTTACTTTTTTATGTGGTAGATAATTGTTTGTATAGGATGATCGTTCCAGGAATCCGATGTTAAGAAGTCAGAATTGCCTTCCGTGTCACGTGCCAGTCTTCAGGTAATGAAACGAAGCGAGCTCAACCGACGACGGGCTGGTTCTCTCGCAGGCACGATAAGGTGATTATGCATAGATAGGAAAGGATCTGGCATTCGACTGCAAGAAGGAGGCCATTGTCATGACTGCCTGTACTCCAGCCGGGACTTAAACCGAATATCTACCCAATGCCGTCAGGTTAGCAGAAGACCTGAGTATTTTTAAAGAAGAACGAATTATTTGCATATTTATTTATTTAATACGAGCATTTATGTAAGATCTACCTATTCTTACAAATAAAAACACTAATTACATTACAGGTACCAGATTATCCTCGTTAACCGATTAATTATACATTGTATCTGGATTTTTCTTTTCAAATACAATTTGTAGTTGTGTGTCTAGAACGCACATTTAAAAAAATTCATAAATTTAGATTTGAATCTCATCCGTAGTGTATGGTATAGGCCTTTCAATTTTAATGTTGATCGCAGATACCAAATTTAGTAGAAATTCGTTCAGTATTTTCAAAAATAAAATTGCGGAATGTATGTGTTTTAAATAGCTTAAGTACAGGCAAGCGTCCCCATTACGCGTTCATTTTACGTACTGGATGTAAAAAACACGTGTTTCCTAAGTAACTGAAGGACAGAAACATATCGAATGACGGAGGAGGTTTCTTATATCGTGTCTCAAAATGTCATTGAAGACCTGAGAATATTAGTCTGAAGCACGTGGTTCAAACATCGCCTTGTCACCACCTGTCTTGACGAGGTTTGTCGTAGATTTCTTAAGGCAAATAATTTTCCAATTCACCGACTAAAAGATCTTACCGTGTTAGTTGGTTGGCAATTAGATTATCTTACGTTGCTGTATCATTTGCTGAAGTTACGTAACTGGCAGATGGCCGAATGCCATCTCCTAACAAAAAGAAATTCCCCGAGGCTAAATTATTTCATCATCGGAAAATAACCTAAGAATCGATATTTTCCACATTTCTCTAGAGCAGGAGTTCCCAAACTTTTTCGCTGGCGTACCACTAATTCTAATTTAACACATTAAATGTACCACTAATCAAATGCGTTCAGGGAAAACTTATTTATGTAAATATTAACTTTTGATTTTTATACATAGTTCGCGTACCACTCAACATTGGCTCGCGTACCACTAGTAATACGCGTACCATAGGTTGAGAAACACTGCTCTCGAGGGAGGTCAGGAGTGTTTAAGACTCAGCTTGTATAGTCAGTTTTTACGACAGAGATTCTAACCGAAGGCATACGTAACGCAAATCAGATGTTTGAACGTTTAGATAACCTGCTAGGTATAAGAATGCAAAATGTACGTCTGTAGCTAATTATTGGTAATTTCCACCAAGTGTGCCAACACTTAAAAAAACCTGTAAAATCTACCGGCTTAATAAAGGCTAATTTTTTTTTCTGAAACAATGTATGACGTAATATTACCTTTAAAAATAGGTGAAGGTGTAATAATACTATAATTTTCGTAATTGTGGTGCATTAAAATTACTCGGTACACATGCACCTGGCTTCCAAAAAAAAAGATAAATTCTCGTACGTCTTAACAATTTAAGAGTTAAAATGACTCAAAGTGTAGACATACATTTCGATATTGTCAAATCTGTGATAAACAGAATAAATAAACTCTCTGCTGTGATGTTGGTAAGTTTGTTGTCCAACTAATGTAGCCTTTTTTATTTAGTGTTCTGTCTGACGACAGGTCCATATGAACAGGATCCTTCCATCCTTTTCTCGGACTGGGACCTGTTCATATACGTTCTTGGCAGATGATCCAGAAGTGGTTTGCCATTGCCTTCTTCTGTGTGTGAATGGAGTAATTGTTGGGATGACACGGAGGAAAACTCCGTGTTGCCTAGACCACGGCCTTGCGATTAGTTTATACTCTCACAGGCAATGTGTGTTCTAATTTACAAACATGGCCGTGTTTAGAAATCTTTCAGCAACGTCTTGCTAAAGAATTTCTAAAGGATGTAACATTTCTAGAAAGTTTTAACGTTTAGGAGAACTGAGGAAGAACTCGGAAAATTCGAGAATAAATTGAGAACAAGTGTTTGATTTCCAGCACTAGAGATAATTGTAAATATGCTTACCAGAAGAGTGGCATGAAAGATGACTCATTAGCAGGATAATTTACAAGTTACATTTTGTTAAAGATGACTGTCTTCTGGGTTGTTGCGCCGTATAGTCTGATGATGGAGGCAGCAAGGACCTCTTAAACGTCGGTAAACTTCTATCAGACTACACTGCGCAACAACCCAGAAGACATACATCTTCAGACTCACCACCGTGAAAACCTCAAAACTTTATATTACGTTTTTGAATTGTTAAATGCCTCAATTTTATTGTAACGCGATGGTTCATATTTTTTGTTTGTCCACAAAGTATATGAGATTAATATGTGCCCTAAGTTTTAATATAATTGAGAAATAAGATATCTTAAATTTGTTAAATCGTACTCCAAATTCGTCCAGAATCTGGTATTTTTATATGACTCAAAGTCTTATTACGGATCAATTTTACAGTTCTTAACAAGTATTTTAAAAAAAAGTCGGGACAATTCAGCCCCATTCGTTAGCAAATGTTAAAAAAATAAGAAAAGTTATTGAAGAAGGTCTTGACCACATAGCTCACGTCAAGTGTGGGTCTTGCCGGCAACGTGGTTATTAAATGTTTATCAGGTCTAATTCGTAATCGGGAGGTCCCACCCCGAAACCGAATCCAGTCCTTCCAGTTGAATGCAAGGAGGTTGTACTCTAAAATAGGCCACGATCCGTACTTTTACTTCTAATTCATTTTACCAGATACATTCATTCTTCCATTTGAGTAACCAATGGAGTTGAAAAGTGTAGTTAAATAAACGAGAAACTGATGGATTAGTTATTAGGAGGATTTGAGTAAAAAATTAATTCCACCACAGCATTACCCAGAAATCCACACTAATCATTCACGATTGCCGATTAGTTTGTAGACGCTGAAGTTAGGAAACACTCAAATGCATGTCAAGACGATCGTGAACACTGGGTACAGGGATCTGAAAGGAATCGGAGAAGCTCTGTTAAGGCAGTCGACCAGGGCGACAGAAGGAATCATGGCTTACGAACCGACGTCTTAAAGAGGAAAAGACTAAGGTTTAATTAAACTTTTGTGGTCTCAACGATAATTTATTAGAGTCTGAAGATGAGAGTCACATTCAAATGCATCTTAAATCACGCAATCACCACGCCTACGCATGTACGAGCGCTAGACAGCTCATTTTTAAGTCTGAGCTCAACAGCTACTTATACAGGGTGCCACACTAAATAATAAGCGATTGAAAGTTTAGATAAAAAGCTATAACATTCATATAATGGTACACACGTATCTACAAAAAAAATAACAATTCATGGAGATTTATCCATTATGGGTTACATCCTCAAAATGACCTCCGTTTCCATCATGAAACTTCATTTAAACTATCAGTCGAGATTCATTCCAAGCGCCAGTCTATTGCAAAATATCTTCCATGTAGAATACTTATTAATATTCATCGCAGGTATATTTTATTTATTTAGTGTTCTGTCTGACGACAGGTCCATATGAACAGGATCCTTCCATCCTTTTCTCGGACTGGGACCTGTTCATATACGTTCTTGGCAGATGATCCAGAAGTGGTTTGCCATTGCCTTCTTCTGTGTGTGAATGGAATGCCACGGAGAAACCGGGGAAGCCCCCGGAGGAAAACTCCGTGTTGCCTAGACCACGGCCTTGCCCAACACAAGTTATAAATTCGGGCACCGCCGGGAATCGAACCCGAGACCCCCAGGATTACAAGGCCAGCGTTCTAACCGATAGACCACCTCATCTTATTATTATTTAGTGTTCTGTCTGACGACAGGTCCATATGAACAGGATTCTTCCATCCTTTTCTCGGACTGGGACCTGTTCATATACGTTCTTGGCAGATGATCCAGAAGTGGTTTGCCATTGCCTTCTTCTGTGTGTGAATGGAATAATTGTTGGGATGCCACGGAGGAAAACTCCGTGTTGCCTAGACCACGGCCTTGCCCAACACAAGTTATAAATTCGGGCACCGCCGGGAATCGAACCCGAGACCCCAGGATTACAAGTACGAGAATATCTTATTGTTGTCATATTTCTTTAATTTAACGCGCTTAAGTTAATGGTAGACGCATTCCGATTTCTACAACCTACAATTCTATATTCCCGAACAGTGGACAAGTTACTCTGTAAAGACGAGATTTACATAAAGAGAAGCCTTGAAAATCCGAGCATGTAATCTTGTGACCATCCTTTATAAATATCACCTTCAAACCACTCCTCCCCTCCTATTGCTTACAGATGATTTCCTTCGATATATGTGTTTAAGAACCTAAAATTATCTTGTGCGGTTTATACAGAGGCTAAGGAAAACTCCGAAGAATATTTATGAAAGGTAGAAACTTAAGTTCTCGTAATAAAACTAGTGAAAGTTAATTACATTTTGGTCCGCCTGAGACTTCAAAAAATATTATAAATAGTTACAGAACAGTTAGTTAAATGTTCTGTTATAAATATATGAATAATATTTTATATCTTAATCCAAACAAAAAAATATTCCTTTCACAATAAATGCTAATGGAACTCGTAAGGAAATCATTTAAAAGGATGAGTAAAGTTTAGATTATTATTAATGTTATTTAACTTCTGAATATTTAGGCGACATCATCCACAGTATTGCCTCACAAATTAAGTGGAATTCTGCTGTACATCTTTCTGAAATTTGTTCCAGAAGGTCGCCATGACCGGCTGGTCAGTTAGACCAAACCACGACCTCAAACATGTCTAAGTCTGCTTAAATCCCAACGCCGTTTTACGCAGGCGCATAAATGGTATAAGAGTGAGTAACAACGCCCTACTACTAACATTCCGCCATAATAATTGACCTTCTGTTAACTCTTTCATATCTTTATCTCCTCCAGATCAACTCACAAAGGAGCTGTCGTAAGTTGCTGTCTTATGAGATGTATCGTCGTATAGTCTGGTGGTAGAAGTTTACCGACGTCTTAGAGGACCTCTGAGACGTCGGTAAACTTCTACCACCAGAGGACAGCCATAGAAAACAGTTTACTACGATTTTATGAACATTTTTTTTAGAAAATTTCGACGAGAAAGCCTTTCCTCTAGTTCGTCACAAAGATCCAGAGACAATAAAACATCCTTTACCATGTAAATGCGTGAATTCATTCTTAATTTCCAGGAGAACAGCGAGATATGTTCAGTTTCTTGAGGTCTTCTTCTATTGGCTGTATAAAATAAAACTTTGAAGTCTAAGCTGTAAATTTCTACAGTTCAATACATCCTATCGATGGACATAAAATTAATATTATAGATTCTATCTCTGAAAATCATTCAAAAATCTTAATATCTGCTTCAAAACAACGGAACTTCTTCATATAAACACGATTCAAAAGCTTCCGTTTGCCTCTTATTCCCTCGAATATACACGGTCATATGTTTCAAGTCTAACACCGTTAACTATTGTAGTTCAGTGCCACCTATGGGGAGCGTCAGTAAATTAAAACATTTCTTTGTGAAGCTTCCAGCATCAACGATAACGGAACACCAGCGCTTGGCCTTGTTTGCGGAAGTAACTGAAACCACTCCATTCGACTCTACTCTCCGTATTGTGCCCTATTCGCTCTGTTGTTCTATCCTATTCGCATATCGAACACTTGCAGCACAGAAACAGTATTATGAAACAAAACACTTCTGTTGTCCGTACCATATATAAATGTTTTTATGGAGTTGTGCTGTGGCTGAATAAATCTAATGGGAAAGAATCTCGGAAGAAAATTTCTTGTCGAGAATGATACCAGGGACCACAAGTACAGTAACTGATCCTCGAACACAGGTTATTTTATGGGAGAGCTGTGAACACATCGGCCATTCACCTCGTTCTTTTCTGAGCAGATACGAGATATTAAAAACGAAGTGGAAAGAACCAGGATTATTACAGGTTTCGAGGAGTGAAAAATGAACATAACCTAAATGTCAAGGGCTATGAGTGAGGTTAGAATCGAAGGAGAAGTTGAAATTTGATACCATATAAAAAAAACTAAGAATACCTGCATTATATCAACACGAAAACATGAGGCAATTACATCACTTCGACATCAGCTATTACCTGTCTAGTGACCCCGACCTCTCACTTTATGCATTCATAATAAGATGGTTTCTTAGCACGTGTTTGATTTAAACGGATAACGCTGATTCGAACATCCTAAAACGTCTAACAAAACAATACATACAAGGCAGATTTATTCTGCGTTGTATACACAGGTGTAAGGTTGAGTCCGTCCGCAAATTACCCGGAGGACTGCACTAACGTTGTTTGTATGCATATAAAAAATAGATATTCAACTGTTTCCGTACGTTCTTTGCATAAATGCATAGCGAGAACGGATTACGGGTTGCTCGTGTATGTCCGGTCGATTCAACTGGAGAAGTCAAATAAGGAATCTTAAAATCGAAGGACCAACATATTAATCAACTCTCTTCGAATTTTAATTACCAAATTGTCTTTAATTTAAGTCGGCTGGGTTATTAATTCATAGAGGCTTATTTATATAAACGTAAAGGTTATGGATGACGATGTATCGGGAGCTCAACACACATTACACTTCGTAACTCCCTGAATATATGAAGCGTGGTTACCAATTTGCGTTCTCGGGGAACTCAGCCCCCCTCGATTTTTATAAGGTCATTATCATATTTTAGCAAAATGTAGATGTGTGGTATTTGGAGGACATCTTTAGGATAGCCTAGCCAAATTAATGTAGGACACACAAGGACAACGCTGAATAAAATGCCAATTGCATGTTCTACTTAGTCACAGCTGCAACAACTAGAGAAAATATTTGTTTGCTCTGGTGGTCCTCTCATTTCAACGTTTAGGCCTAGTTTTCTGTCTACCCAAAGATTCTGGACTCAAAACGATACGTATCACACAGGCATACAAAGACGTCCAGTACGTAACTCATGTACAAACGCAATTTTAAACAAGATAATACGTACAGACCACAAGGTAATTTTCTAATTATCATTAAGTCAAATCTGTAATAAAAATAGAATATACATTTGTCTTACCTCATAGTAAAATCATCGTTGCACAAATTGTCTTGAATCGCATTACAATTCATAACCAGAATTACACACTCACCACAAAAACTGTTCTGTTGTGTAGAAGCTTCTGCACCGCGTGACAATGCTGCCAATATAGAGTAGTAAAATTTTCCCTGTTCATACTGTAAAATTTTCCTACTTTTTACCTGTAGTCTGTGTAATGAAGAGTTTGTTTGTGTTTGTCATCCCACAATATCCACTGACAGAATCACAGAACCAGAAATTTTAATAATTTACTGGTCTGAAACTTAGATAAATGTCCTGGACATTTTACTTTGGTCTTACCCATACGGTAATGTTAGACGGTTAGTTACGGTTCAGGACAGGTGGCGGCGTCAGTGTCGATAGAAATTCTTCCTAACCCCAAAATCTACACTCAAACTCAGAAGTTCTTTTCGTGATTATGGTCTTTGTTCCTGTAGTCGCCTCTTTGAAACTAACAACTCTAGTCTTGACACAGCTCTCTGTTAACAGTGACCTCGAATACAACTGTTGCCTGTTATTTACTACGAACGATCACCTGCGATGCACCGAAAAGAACGCCTTGAAATTCTTGTACACTACCCAATCTTTTTTATTCTATTACGTACGAAATACGTAAAAGATATTTTTAAAGCGTTGTAAGACTTTTGACATCAGCTGTAATCGGACTTCTGTACTGGACGGGATAACACTCAAACACTGAAAAGTGTTGTAATCTGGATTCAAAGTCAGGACCTTCAAAATACAGGTCGACAGATTGACAATGAACAGAAGTTATTATACGTGTATTCATCGATAAAATTAAAATAAAATAAAACAAATTAAAATAAAGTACAAGCAGACAGACTCTTCTCAGAATAAAAATAAACGCCATCATAGAATTAGCACCAGAGTGCTGAAAGCGTGTTTTTTTTTTCCTTCGACGTAAGAGGGACAAGGGGGCGAGGAACGCTGTAATTGATAAAGTGGAAATCAAAATCAACAGTAAATATTCAAACATGAGTTTTTTGTTTACGAGGTGAAAGGAACACAGAATCTTCCGACAGGCTGAGTACAAATATTTTATAAAATAATGTAGTTGCGTCATATTGTGATTTATTAAATTAAAATTAAATTATTTGGTTATTCCGTCAAATCACAATGTATTTAAAATAAGATAATTAAAATAATTAAAATTAATTAAAAATCGATTATTCGATATGGAACACAGAATGATATTTTAATTATTTTAATTATCTTATTTTAAATACATTGTGATTTGACGGAATAACCAAATAATTTAATTTTAACAAATATTTTAGTCGAAAAGCATTCACTTGGAAGGACCAAAAAAAATATGTTGTACAACACTGAAAAATTTCTTCTTCTTATTATTATTATTATTTTTTGTTATTCTTATTCTTTTGATTTTTTCCCTGCTTCGCCAGGTTGGACACCCCTCACATTGATTATTCTTTGGTACATAATAGACCATTCAGGCCTCAGGAAGACCTCGACTGCCCCCTGAAGAGTTTTTACAGCCAACAGCGCTAAACCATTTTTGGGGACTACGTCTTGTATTAGAGCTCCGAACGCCTACTCCAAAACAGGAGTCTGGCATCGAGCAATTGTCACCCCAGGGCTTTGCCTCATTGAGCCATCTCTCCCCTGGCAGTATTAATGTTATCCTGAACCCACAACTGTTACTTGTTCATTAAATTACGCAACTGCAGATTCATATAATTTTTCACATACACACGATATTCCTTTCAATATTTTGGACGTAATGACTACGCAAGTGTTGGATAAAATATACAGAAAATCAACTAAAATCTACCAATAATTTGCTTTCTTTCGAAATAATAGACACAAAATACCTTCTTTTGAAATCTATATTCAATTTAAATAAAGTAAACCTCAGAGTACTTTTAAAATAAACATATTTTTATTTATGTATAAAATTTGTTGTACATAACAACAGTCCAGCCCAAAAAAGATTAGCACCACACTGATCACAAGGCACCACGGCGCTGGCAGCCAGCACCCAGCTGTTTTACGCAGTGGTTTCAAACAGCAAATCACTTCCAACGATCCAGCTGAGCAGTGCGCAGATCCACAAGACATCGATCAAGATCGCGACTGATTCTCAGCAAAACAAGATTTTCCTCAGTGCAGTTTCGACTACCACAGGTCCCAAATAGAACTTCGTGAGGGCCGTAGGTAAAAATCACGTCTTCTGTCTTACGTCACGTGTTGAAATATCAACAGATGACACGGTTTCACCAGGAATCTCAAGAAATTTTTGATTCAAGAATGTTATAATATAAATAAAATCAATTAATTGAATACAAATTTTCTTGGATATTATCCATCGTCTAGTAAATATAAAACGTAAAACGACGTTTCGGAGATGGGACTCTATCTCCGGAGATAGGGATTAGCTCTATCTAGTGGGCCCAACTGTGTAGGAACCTGAAGACGGAGATAGAGTCCCATCTCCGAAACGTCGTTTTACGTTTTATATTTACTAGACGATGGATAATATCCAAGAAAATTTTTATTCAATTGACTCTTCACCATCGTCAAGAAGTTTTAGATTTGATTCTCCGAAACGTCGTTTTACGTTTTATATTTACTAGACGATGGATAATATCCAAGGAAATTTTTATTCAATTGACTCTTCACCATCGTAAAGAAGTTTTAGATTTGATTCTCCGAAACGTCGTTTTACGTTTTATATTTACTAGACGATGGATAATATCCAAGGAAATTTTTATTCAATTGACTCTTCACCATCGTCAACAAGTTTTAGATTCGATAAAATCAATTAGTTAATGAAATTTAGATTGGATAAGGACACGTCATGACAGATAATTGTTGCAGTTCGTAACATCGTAAATAAAATTTAACAGATCACTAAATATCAAATGCGTGGCATTTCTTGGCTAAGGGCCCTTCTTTTGGAAGCATTTAACGTAGAAGGTGAGGCTACCTAATGCCATCTGCAGAGACTTGTCAGAAAAACATTCATTTCGTAGTTTTAAACAATCAAGCACGGTGTCATATGCATTCTTATACTTGGCACCAGATTTCCTCAAAGGAAGGAGCCCCCTGGTACCCACTGGAGACTGAGCGGGTCTCATGGTCAGAGAGGAATATCCTGCCGCGCTGAGAATCAAGTTAAGGACCTACTAATTATCTTAGCTGTAATTGTATTACCTATTTTAATCTATTATTCTTTTGATTATATATTAAAGTCTACCAGATCCAATTTCTTAACAGCTCAGATATGAAATATCCGACTGCTGGAACACGGCTTCCGATATTTCAATTACGTCCAGCAGGAAAATATAATATTTTGGTCTGAGTCTTTCAAATCAGAAATTTCCAGGATTTTGCCCTTCAAGGAAAATTTAATTTGGTATCTAAAATTTTTTTTCATTTCATTATCGATATAATTACGTTCGGACTCAGCAAACTTACGATTCGCAAGTTTGTCGATCGAACGGCTGACGTAATGAAATATCCTAAGTTAAAAGTTAAATTAATCTAAATTTCGTTCTCATTAACTCGATCTAACGCTGAAAAAAACTCACTGCTTTAAAGTGGATACTGGCGACGCACATTATTCCTGTTCTCAGAACACAAAAAAGTGTTCGATGTAATATTAATTAAAAAAAATAATAACAACGTAAATAAGTACAGGTAAGTGCATGATCAATCTGTAATAATAATGGAAGACAGAGTAAAACATACTGGAAATGAATTTTGAGCAAAATTCATAGTAATTGCACTTTATATGATGCGTAATAACATCAGCTGCGATGCAACTTCATTTAACAGTTATCATTCATATACATGTGGTATTTACAGACACTCACACTGCAAGAAAGACGATTCTTACCGGAAAGCCAAAACCAGACAACGTCACAATTAACAGACGCCAGAAATTTTATTATAAAACCTGAAATGATTAGAAATCCACGTAAACCCTCCGCTACCCGCGTACCTCGGCTGCACGAGATCAAAATGTTCTTATATACACAATAAACACAAGGAATTAAAAATATTTTTAAATTAATAAATTTTTTCCTGATATTAAACTTGACAAATGACGCAGCGGAAAGTTGAAAGGTCACCTCAAAAAATTTACAAAAAGTCAGTCACGTGGACACTTAAAAAATATACTTTACGAAAACTGTCTCGCGTGTTCCACGGACAAGCATCGGCGACCTTTCAACTAAGGTACGGGCATCGTAAGACGAACACGCGTAAGCGTAAGTCAGCGCAAATTTCATCTGTCGTGACGCGACGCAATCAGACACTTCCTATATTTCAATTGCTTTGTGATAGTCTCATAAATGGCTATACTGAATATAGAGGTGGTATGTTCCTTCGAAATTCTGGCATAACAAAATCACAACCCACCTTGAAACCAAATAAAAAAATCTTCCAAAAAAATTTTCAATTTTACCTATGGTTTGGCGTTCCAGTAAAATGCTTTCTGCATTTTAAAAACGCACGCAAGTACGTGATCCCGTCACTTTCCACCGCCACACACAACGCCTCAGAACTCGCAATCCATCACAATCCTTTAATTCGCGCATCTTCATATTTGTACTACGCTAATTATATGTACATCGTTACGTGGGAAAAGAAAATTAATAACAAAATAGCTCTTTCAGTAGAATGCACAGAAAAACATAATTAAACATTTCTATACGAAGAAGAAGTACTACATACTTAACTAAAATGCTTGTAGTACGTGAGAGTGACCGTCCCACAGGCGGCAGTCACGTTCTTATGAATACAATTTGTTCACATCGTAATGCTCAAATCTGTCAAATCAGAATTAAAATACTAATACATCAGAATATTACGCCAGAGTTTACAAAAGTCGAGGAACAACGTGGAGCGACAAAACATTCTTTTCAGAGGGCGATGACGCATCCTGACCCCATCACCGTACTCCGTACCCCATGAAGTTAGAGAGGATTGTCGAGAACCATCGACCCTAACAGATTCGTCCGCACGCGCTCACCTGAGGAACGTTAATTCCGTGTGCGAATACAACAGAGCAAACAGGAAAAACAACTGAAAACAGATTAAACGTATAAAAGTTAATTCATCAGACGATAGTAAAACTGACCGCAGTCACTCGGAATCAGACGCTAGCAAAACTGACCGCAGTCACTCGGAATCAGACGCTAGCAAAACTGACCGCAGTCACTCGGAATCAGACGCTAGCAAAACTGACCGCAGTCACTCGGAATCAGACGCTAGCAAAACTGACCGCAGTCACTCGGAATCAGACGCTAGCAAAACTGACCGCAGTCACTCGGAATCAGACGCTAGCAAAACTGACCGCAGTCACTCGGAATCAGACGCTAGCAAAACTGACCGCAGTCACTCGGAATCAGACGCTAGCAAAACTGACCGCAGTCACTCGGAATCAGACGCTAGCAAAACTGACCGCAGTCACTCGGAATCTGTCTTCGAGTTGTTTACGTCATATATCATAAAGGCAGCCGGATCTACGTGATCCTACGCCTAAACATGGACGGAGATCTGACGTGAAAATTTTATAACATAATTGTAAAATTTAAGTGTTCGTTTGTACGTTTGTACGTTTGTACGTTTTCTGCCCTTACGAAAGTCCAAAATACATCAGAATTTTCTTAAATTTAAATTAAAAGGCGTAACAACCCTGATTCAGTTTGCTGACTCGACGTGTCACTCCAGAGTTCGACGCTCAAATGCCACGTCAGAAGATACGAGCGCCATACGTTAAAAGAAGTTAAAACTTCGCGGACAATTTTCTCTACGGAGGAAATGAATAAGTTTTAGTACGAAACTAAGGAAATTTAACACTAAAAACTTTATCGCACTGGAAAAAGTTATTTAAATGCCCATATTATTGGGGGGGGGGGGTGCTGGCTGCACTTTTAACCCTCGAATAGACGGTTTAGTAGTTAGAGCGATGCTCGGGCGGTTGGATCGTTCATGAGCTGAAGAACGTGAGTCGAAAGAATTAACATCCTTATGGCGCAACTGATATTCGAGACTGCGACCGACCACATCTAAAACGGTCGTCCCGTCGAACCAATTTTGGACAGGTTCATCCGACGTAAAATAATTCCTACAATAATTTAAAAGACGAATTCTAACGCAACTGAAGTACCTGCCAAATTTTCATCCGTCTCACCAAATTTAGCCAGAAATTATTAGTTTAGTCTCGATTCCAGGTGACAGATTAAATTTTCTCTAACGTCTCTCAGCTTCGTGACGTGCGGAATGTTTCTTTGATGTCAGTCAGGATTTCAAGTAAAATTTAATGATGACGTTTAAAATACACATCGGAAACACAGAGAGAGACGAACGTCGTGCACTTCTGAAAGACGAATTTGGAGTGGAAACCCAAAAACTCCTTCTTAAAATGTTGCCTCGATGCGTTCAAATAAGAATCTTCTGTTCCGAAAATTCAGAACAGTTGGTTACGCGTTTTAACATCTCCGGAAGTTTCGAAAACGTCTAAAGGATCAATGGAACCGTTCTTCAAGATCAACAATCTTAAGTTTTTTTTTTTTCACGGCTTACATTATCATTGGTTAAAAAGACTGTCAACTTCACTGGTCGATGAATCGACTCTTTTGCTGTATCATTACGAAATTGTAAAAAATTCATTGATTTGTTACGCCATTCTCCGGGCCCCCTACAAATGCTGGGTTTAGAGTTTCCAGCGTCTTTCCCTTGCCATTGGTGTGACCGTTCGTAGCGTCGGGATGTCCCGTCGTGGTCGGAGGTTTCTTTTCCGGCTTCACGTAATGGCTGGTTCCCTCGAGGTTCAGGGTCTCTTGGCGTCCGCTACTTCGGATAAGGCACGTCACGGCTATGACCAACAAGACGATTCCCAGAGCAAATAGTCCATAGGCGATGACAGCGCGAGCGATGGGCGGAGCATTCGTAGCCAGACTCAACATGTCCGTGACTTCCTCCGGAAGATGATCGATGCCCTGGGAAGAAATTTCAAAAGTCATCAAGTTCAGACGTTTTTTGAATTCCTATCTGACACGCAATATCAGGGGACACTTACTTCTTCAAACCACATGATGGGGAACACAATGTCAGGGAAGGTGGCGACCTGCTTGATGTCGACAACTTGACTCACGGCCAAGTTCAGCTGAATCCTTGCCCGGGCGCCCAAGGCCACGCCCATTTGCTGAAACAGGAATCTCAACATCACGCAAACCAAAAACAAAAAAAAAATCTATGAAAAAGGCAACTGTGAATTTCAGGATATTATTAAAATAAGTCTTGGTGCAGGAAGTTACGTAGATTCAAATTTATCCAGCTCAAAGTAAACGCTGCAACTGCAAAATCCTGCCACTAAAATGGTGAGAATTTTGATTTTTTCAACAAGAAATTTATTGATTAGCTCAAAGAATCTTTTACACTCGTACATCATACGTGTGAAGGTAGAAGATTCTGCGTCATCGAAGTAAGTCAAACACTTTCTATCAAAATATGATAAAATCTTTTATTATATATAAATTACAAGTAGCAATGATAACTAACTAACTAACTAACTAACTAGATGGGGCTTACTGAACCCGAAGGTTCATCACCGAATCAACCAAAGCCCTCCACCGGACCCTGTCCTGGGCCAACAAAATCCAGTCTCCTTCAACTCCTATCTCCCATAGATCCCGCCTGAGATTAACCTCCCATCTACGTCTAGGTCTCTCCAGGGGCCTCTTCCCCTCAGGCTTCCCAAGTAGTGGACCCAACCAACCAGATGGCTTACCGAACCCAAAGGTTCATCACCGAATTAACCAAAGCCCTCCACCGGACCCTGTCCTGGGCCAACAAAATCCAGTCTCCTTCAACTCCTATCTCCCATAGATCCCGCCTGAGATTATCTTCCCATCTACGTCTAGGTCTCCCCAGCAGTCTCTTCCCTTCAGGCTTCCCAACCAATACCTGGTGCACACCTCTTGTCCCATCCAAGGGCACTACATGCCCCGCCCATCTCATTCTTCTCGACTTAATCACCCTGACAATACTGGGGGAGGAGTACAGATTTTTAAGCTCGTCATTATGCAGTTTTCTCCACGCCCCATCGTCTTCTCTCTTAGGCCCAAATATCCTCCTCAACACCCTGTTCTCAAACACCTGCAATCTGTGTTCCTCCCTCTGAGTGAGAGACCATGTTTCGCACCCATACAAAACAACAGGCAAGATTATTATTTTGTATACTTTAATTTTCAGGTTCTTAGAAATCAGACCGGAAGCCAAAATATTTTGAACTGAGTAGTAGCGAGTATTTCCGGAATTTAATCTCCTCCCAACTTCCTCTTGAGTGTCATTTTGATTTGTTATTGTTGTTCCCAGATATTTGAACTTTGTAACCCTTTCAAAGGATTTATTAGCCACCCTAAGATAATTTTGCCCGCCTGTCTTGTGATGACGAGATACTAACATGTACTTACTTCCAGCCCCACTTGTCTACCAGCCTCTAGTAAAACTTCTGCGTTCCTCTTTATTGTATTTATATCGTCCCCCAATAAATTAACATCATCAGCAAATGCTAATAACCGACGTGTCCCGTTCAATTGCAAACGCTCCGGCCTATCTTGGACTTGGCGTAACTCGAAGAGCCTTCACTGAATAACGCTAATACTGTTCGTACATCAACAGTTTTCAAGGCTTCCATGTTAGTACACGTCAGGACGCAGGCTACAAGATGGGGCACGTTCCCTAAATGCGTGATGCTCATTTCAAGTTTTAAAGTAACTAAACCGCGGTCACGACGATATTAGCCACAAACCAGTTTATTACGAGCGTCTTACACCGAACAGGAGAAGAGAGAAACCAGAACTCACAGGCTGAACGTCGATGTAGAGCTGGTGCTTCTCCGGATCAGGCGGGCTCATTCCCTCGACGGCGTCTCGCAGCTTCGGGTCGGCAAGGTAGAAATGCGGGAAAGACAACATTATCGGCGAGTCTGAAATCAGATGTCGCGAGGTGAGATCTCCCGTTCTCATGGCAATCAGCGTCTTCTGGGTCTCACAGACACTTCGCCATCATCGGAGGCAGTGAGCACCTCATTGGTCAGTTTCTACCAGACCAGAGTCAACAGTAAATGGACCACGCGTTAAGATGTGAGACGCACACTCGACAAGATTCAAACTAGAGCCACCCTTGCGATCTTGACCGTCGACTCTGACAGAACCAGTCAATACCAAAGACTCTTTGAGTCACAAAATCACGAATTACGCTAAAAGGAACTAATTTGTGGATAAGCCACCAAGGAGATTACAGACTCAGATTACGAGGTGCGATCGGAAAGTTTCCAGACTGCGCGTATAAAAACCCGCACACTTATCTCAGGTATTAAATTCATCCATCACCCTCGAAGTAGTTCCCCTGGGAGTGAACACAACGATCCCAGCGCCGCTGCCAAGCCTGGAAGCATCCATGGAAATCTTTCTTTGTCAGCCTGTCAAGCACCATCTGCGATTCTGCCTGAATCTCTTCTATCGTCTCAAATCTCCTTCCCTTTAGCTGAATTTTCATCTTTGGGAAGAGGAAGAAGTCACACGGAGCTTAGAAAGGAAGCTGGGGTCGGTTCTTGCAAGATCTTTGAGCTCCTGACAAACGAGAAGTCGATTCTGCTTCTGGTCCTCAGACAGGATGCGTCGCATGTGGAGTTCCTCCTTTAAAATCAGCTGACAGGTCCCATAGCCTATCCCAACAATGTCGCACAAGTCGTTGATGGTACTACGTCGATCTTCGTGAATGGCCTGCCGAATCTTCGTAACATTTTCGGGCGTTGTGCTCGAAGATGGTCGTCCAGAACGCTCGTCATCATCGACAGAGGTTCGGCCATTTTTAAAACGTGAATGCCACACAAAAGTTTGTGCACGACCCATTGCGGACTCCCCAAATGCTTGCTTTAGCATTTCATACGTTTCCGTAGCCGTTTTGGCGAGTCTTTGGCAAGAGATTCAGGCAGAATCGCAGACGGTGCTTGACAGGCTGACAAAGAAAGATTTCCAGGGATGCTTCCAGGCTTGGCAGCGGCGCTGGGATCGTTGTGTTCACTCCCAGGGGAACTACTTCGAGGGTGATGGATGAATTTAATACCTGAGATAAGTGTACGGGTTTTTATACGCGCAGTATTGAAACTTTCCGATCGCACCTCGTATCTCAATAGTTCGAGTGACAGGATTATCATTTACGACAATTTGTAAGTTTTTCTTTAAAAAATATTTATTTGCAAATCTACGAAGTGACTTCGTGATCGTTGTGTTATTTAATGATGCTGTATCAGTTTCACAATGGATAAACCGAGGAGAATGTCGGTGGAATCGGCGGTGAACTCTTAATCGGACTGAAGACACGTCAGTCAGAGCCAAAATTAAGATTAAAATTAGGTGCGTACCAAACTGACAGAGACTGATGTTGAAGAGTCCATTTGGAGAACATGGAGGACCCGATGGACAGAAACAGTCATTTTCTGGATTTTTCGCTACATCTGCAAACACATCTTTCGGGGGCGTGAATCTATAGCCCTTAACCCCTCCGGCAGTCTCAACCTCTTGTAAAAACCTGCAACAAAAATTCAAGCGCTTACAATTCTCTAAGTTCCAAATCAGGATCATAATTCCGGTCATTTCTAATTTCCTCGTTACCTTTCATCTAAAATCCATTAATTTCAATTATTTACGCCAAAAATTTCAAGGTTTTTTCCTAAGCCACACGAGCAGATGCAAATTTCTTGCATACGACGAGAAAAATACCCCGAGAGGCACACCTGAGGGGAAGCAGGCGACAGAGGTCCTTCTCGTATACGTAGAGAGTGGTGTTCGGTGTGATGTGAGGAGGAAAGATGGAACCATCACTGCCGTTCAGTCTGTTACACTTCTCCGTCTTCCAGTGAGTCAGATGCGAGAGACCATTGAACTTGTCGATTAATCCAAACTGCCTGATGTCATTGCCTCCGGTGAACACGGTGACATTGTCTACAGACGTCGAATTCTTCTGCAGATGAAACGGTAAATCATTACGCATTTGCGCAAATTCCAACATCAAATTTCACAAAAATGTTTTTCCATACACAGAACTGAATGACGCAAGGTTCCTAGAATAAACATACAGTTTCTAGGGTACCCTGCCCGTTCAAATTCACTTCTGAGACAAGTTTTTGACGTGAAAACGTCTTTAAAATCGATGTCGGGTGTGGGGAGGCGATCGCGCCCAAATTAGCGAGTTTCTGTCGAAGTAATTTCAAACTTCAATAACTCGGCTACAAATAAACATAGCGCCGCCATCTTAGTCTCGTTTTAAAGAGGAAGGATGAAAGTTTGTGCCAGTACCGCTCCGACATTCGTGGCGCCGGACGTCGCGAGCTGCGCATGCGCAAAATGAACACACGATTTTCGACTTTCCGGATTCGACACGTGTCCATAAACGGGATCATATCTCAGAGACTAATTATCCGATCCGAATGAACCAAGTGTTGTTTTGAAGAGGAGTGTACATGTTACAACTCCTCCTGGCCTACAAGTGTGTATCTGAAAAACTCAAAAAGATACGAGGCTGTGAATTTGAAAAAGGTTGAAAATTTCCCGATTTTCTTAAAATGTCGCGATATATGAGCGCAAAGTCACCCAGAATTACAAAAATGTTTAATTTCAATATACTATACACGATTGACGTTTTCACGAAAATAACTGCGGCACTGCCCATCAATTTTTTTTCAATTAAGACGAAATAATCATTTACGGGTGAGCCACGATGGTCTAGCGGTTAGAACGCTGGCCTTGTAATCCTGGGGTCTCGGGTTCGATTCCCGGCGGTGACCGAATTTATAACTTGTGTTGGGCAAGGCCGTGGTCTAGGCAACACGGAGTTTTCCTCCGTGGCATCCCAACAATTACTCCATTCACACACAGAAGAAGGCAATGGCAAACCACTTCTGGATCATCTGCCAAGAACGTATATGAACAGGTCCCAGTCCGAGAAAAGGATGGAAGGATCCTGTTCAAATGGACCTGTCGTCAGACAGAACACTAAATAATAATAAGATGAGGTGGTCTAGCGGTTAGAACGCTGGTCTTGTAATCCTGGGGTCTCGGGTTCGAATTTATAACTTGTGTTGGGCAAGGCCGTGGTCTAGGCAACACGGAGTTTCCCTCCGTGGCATCCCAACAATTACTCCATTCACACACAGAAGAAGGCAATGGCAAACCACTTCTGGATCATCTGCCAAGAACGTATATGAACAGGTCCCAGTCCGAGAAGAGAAAAGGATGGAAGGATCCTGTTCATATGGACCTGTCGTCAGACAGAACACTAAATAATAATAAATAAATCACTTACGCCATACATGAGGCCGAACTCTTCGTAGGGCAACTTCTGTTCCTTAGGCACCACGTCCTTTGCAAGCTTCAACAGGGGGTCCTCATAACCCCAAAGCAGTTTTCCCACCGGCACCTCGACAAACGGTCTGATCTTAAGAATGTCCATGATGGACGCCATTGCCAGTCGTAAGAAGCGAGCTGCGTGTTTACTCTGAGACGTTGCACTCTGAAACATCGCATTCCATCGTCTGAGTCACACCACCAAAGCGCAAAACAGACCTACTTCAGCCTCGTTCATTCTGTATGAAGAACGTACGATAATAATACTTAAAGTCTGGGACGTTTCCAGTCACAGATAATTTCCTGTGACGTATTAGCAGCCCATTAATTCCCCTGTGACCAGTGTTTACAAATGGTTACATCTACTCGTCGCAGAGTGGCGCTGCACTGATACGAAAATAAAATTCAAGTAGAATTCTTTTTTGTTGGTAAAATACTTAAGAGTGTGTAGAAAGTAAGTTGATTCACACCTTAAGTTTCCTCATACACAACCTTGAAAGGCATATTTTAATGGCGTGTTGTTACGTAACTTAAAATTGATGATAATAAAATTATGGGTTCCTTTCCTATCGCCGGATCCGAGCATCACAAGATAATGTCCTCATTATTATTTGTGATTCATCACAAGACTAAATACATGAACACGTAACATGATTACATTTAAAATTGTTCGACATTCAACGTAAATTTATTTTACATTAAAACTCTTCATGTGACTTTGATATGTAAAAAGAATTCATACGCGATCTTTTTAAGGTACTACAAAGCCATATCAAATAACTGTAATTCCTCGCTTGTTACAGTTTAATTAAATTACATAATCTTGAAATAATATCAAAAGTACAAGGAAGTTACTCATCTCTGTCAGAATTCTAAACTGACTAGAGCTGAAACCCTGGAGACACGACGTTCGTATTCAGAACTGTTCTGAACGTAATATTTAACAAAACAACGCAGGAAAGGCGAGAAATACTAACCAGCATGGGTATGTTGGGTACAACAACCACGTCTTCCAGATCACCAACAGAGAGTTCAGGTACAAATTTGAATGTTTTGCGCTGGTTAAACGTGATTGTATTATTGTCATTGATTCGCAAGTTCACTTTCTCCCAAACTTCTCTGGAACATGAAAAAAAGTTACAATCGTCAAGTTTCAGTAATTATAAAACTCAATAAATATGAAACATCCGTCTAGATCAGTGGTATTCAACCATTTTTTGTTCGTATACCCCCATATATAATTTCCCTTCAACTTTGTACCCCCAAAGTTGTTGGATTATAATTCAAGTTATATATATAGTATATAATCTACATCTAAAATAAATTAAATAAATTACATTACTGATTATTCAGTGTTTATTATAAAATAATATATATTTTTTTAAATTTCACGTATCCCCTAAGATGTCTTCGCGTACCCCAGGTTAAATACCACTGGTCTAGAGCACAAGATATAAATATCATCGAACACTTACAAACATTTCTCATGATAATTAAATTCAATGAAAGCGACAAATACATAATAAAAATAATTATAAAGTAATGTACTCCTCACTTGGAGAACTCATAGATTATAAACCTCTATTCTCTTATTCTCCTTCCCTTATTAATCTTAACATTATCATTAAAAAATGTTACAGCCAAAAAAATTACTTTGACCATCTCTTCCCTGGTCTACCAATTGATCTCCCCCTAGGACAGTGCTCCCAGACCTGACTTGGTAAATATTTCCGCTAATTTCATTCTGTATATGCGAGCCATTGATTTATATTCCCTTAAATCTTGTCACCAAAGTTACACGTTTCCTGTCCATAAGAGAATATCTGACACAGACGTAAGAAATTTCATCTTAACTTCCAGTATCTCATTTTGTAATTGGTCACTGTCCTTGTTTCGCTACCGTAAACTAATTCCCGTGTCACCAAAACTCGTTATCATTTTATTTAACTGCATTTTCTAGCTCTTGATTATCGCCCTGATGATGGAGGCGGCAAGGACCTCTAAAACGTTGGTAAACTTATACCAGGCTACACGACGCTACAACCCAGAAGACAGCCATCTTTTAACTCACTGCCATGAAAACCTCAAAACCTACTTAAGTATTCTTTACGATCCTGTAAACGGCGTAGTGTGTACTATCTGCTTCTGAAGGACCCTGCCCCATGGAGATATTTATTAATCCAGACTTTTAACTTGCCCTTTCAGTAATTTACTTAATACTTTCACAGCAATACTGACAAATAACCTACACGACATAACGAGACGAGACAACGAGTAAGCGACAGTCAATTGTCAGTTCTTGCGCAGATTCGCCGCGCAACAACAACCAAAAAAAGAAGTCACGTGCTCTTGTCCAACAAGCAGCGACATCGACGGAGAACAGTAAATTTAACTCGCCCATTTATGTCAATAGGCTCAGGATGAGACAATAAATGCGTAATGAGACAAAATTGGGGAGACCGAACAATGGCTCACATGCCATGTGACCAGGAAATTGGCGTACACATAGCAAGAAGAAATACTGCTACTTTCACTAACGCCATCAAACCGAACTGTTATGTAAATACAGGTTCCATGTAAAAGCGACCCATGTTGCTGTCTCTAGACGCACAACTTCCTGCAACACTTCAGTAGGTCACACTGAGATATCACCTGTCTGTGGTCCCATATATTTCTGATATGGTATTTCGCATTCGAATGCTTATGAAAACAATTTTATAATGTAATTCTGGTCAAATCGTTACAGTATGAACAAAGAAACGGAAGGCGTGACGAGACGGAAGTCTTACTGACTGCAACAGAAGAATGACAACATTGCATAACGGAGTTTAACAATGAAGTTTCTCGTCACACGATTTTCTCTATTATTATTATTTATAGTCTTGGATCAAACAGACATTCTTTTTAAAACTCACCCACTCCCAATCATGTTTTGTATTATAATATACGTACTATGTTCGCAATAATGTATAAGTAAAATAACATTTTATAGAACCTGTACATACCATTGCATTAAGTTTGTTACGTAAGATGGTCCATTGTTCCTGGACGTGCATTCATTAACCTGTGATTTACTTAACGACACCGACATTATCTCAAACAAATATTGCCGAACAATGACTTTAAATGGCTGTTGAAGAACACGGTCGTGGCTTAGTTTCCAGTACTATCCTGGAAACTTGCTTGGAAGGATTTGACATAACCTCAAAAAAATTACTCAGGTCTCCGATGCAAGATTCCAAAGCGTGACTTTCCGAATGCGGAGCAGGTGTACCAACCACTCGACACAAATTTAGATGTGCGCGCGCTTAAGCCATTTTGCGTATCTGAATCATGGGAAAAGATATTGTGGTGCCATCTGTTAAGTATACACCACACTAGTTTCTCCTCGTGAACACAACACACGGGAATCGATAAGAAGGTTAATATTGCATATAAAATACATATCTTTTTCGGACACGTGTGTGTGTGTGTAGTACATTCGCGTTACATAATTTACTTACTAATATAACAGCCAATGTCCGTAACGCTTGACTGTACGAGACGCCGCTTTCACGGTCCGGAAATATGGAGTTTAGTTCTGAAGACAGCGATTCTGGTAGGAATAAATGTAAGTGAGGTTATGGTGGCCACGTTCAGCCGGAGTCTGGAGTCTCGCGGTCGGCTACGTGTTGCCGCTTTTGGCCAAATTCTGTCTTCAGTCGCCGCGAACATGTGTTCACACTTGATTTAGTTTATAAAGATATTTTATAAACTTTGTGTTTTCAATGTACAGTTTGTTAATTCTGCAATTCTGCCAGGCTATAAGGCGCCAAAGCTAGAAATCTCAGAAATCCAAAAATGTCCAAATAAAAGTCACATTATCTGTGCATTATCTTCGTTATGAGTAAAACTTATGACCAGCAAATATTAAATTGGATTTCATGGATATTCTTTTCCAGTGCTCAATTTTATTCTCTAAAATAGAGTTTCTCAACCTATGGTACGCGAACTAATTAAGAAAATCAAAATATAATATTAACGTAAATAACAGTTTTCCCTGAATGCATTTCGTTAGTGGTACGTTTAATTTGTTAAATTATAATTAATGGCACGCCAGCGAAAAAGGTTGCCAACCCCTGCTCTAAAGAATTATTACAATTAGTTATTCATTGCACCAATACCATTTTAAACACTGCCCATTGTGTGAGGACACGACGTTTCGGGAGTTAACTGTATTCAAATTTTCAGATGCTTGGTTTCATTTTAATTATACCGTTCGTCCCTTTTGTAACAAATATTAGGCTCGAAAGTTGGGATCAAAGTCGGGGACTTTCCAATACTAGGTTAAGTCCATCATCTGGTTGTCGTATCAACATAATTCCATTATGGTGACCATTAGATAACTCTCGTTTGAGACAACCATTTGAAAGTTTGTAGAGAAGGATGTGTCTTGGCAATTTTTTTTAGTACAAATATTAATTTCTAACAGACATTTTAATAAATTTTACAATTATTAACATGTAATTTATAGTGTCCTCGTGGTAACACTGGGGGAAAAATTACGAATACATTTTACACAGCAAAACACCTCAGTAGTTTAAACACGCACAAAGAAAAATCACTAAATTCTAAACACAAGACATTATTTTTCACGTAACCTTTGTGTAACAACGTTTAAAGGAAAACAGGAATCAGGCATCCTTCCTGATCCTTTCAGTCTGTCCTAAATTTGTCTACGTATTACATTCCACTTCACCGCAGTCTACAAAGTAGACGCCTGAGTAAAACTCGAGAATTTCTGTCACACTGTGTGGGCCTTCGTCGTTAAAAAGAAAGTCAGTCTCTCATGACTAAAACAAGGTCCGATGCGACTGTCTTGCACTCAAATGCAGAGGAGAAAGTCTCTCACATGTAGGTAGCAGATTGACAAACCCTGTAATTCGTCTATACGCACTCAAATTTTACCGAATTGGGAACCAGGGGAATTCTGACAAGTTAGCTCAGCGGTAATGTCTCCATCTTACATTCAGAAATTCGACACCATCTTCAGGGAGTTCATAACTGATCTATTTATTCTTTCCAGTTTACTTCAAGTAAAAATTCTCTCGTCTCTTTTAAAATTACGAGCTCTTCTCGGCATTTTCCAGAATAAGCCATCGTAATTCTTCAAGAAAGGCATCCTATTTTGATCAGGATGGGTCACAGCGTTTGCCCATAGCTAATGATATTAATTTATTACGTGATAACATGTATTATAAATAATTACGCAGAGGCTGGTAAGGAATTGGATTTAGAAGTAGACGTAGATAAAATTACATGTTTATGTCTATCCACCTGATGATGGAGGCAGCAAGGACCTATGATACGTCGGTAAACTTCTACCAGAAGACAGCGATCTACAAATAAAGAATCCTTTGACTGTGTACGAAGTCAGAACATTTGGGAAAATTGAATCGATCGTTTTCAGAAACGAAAGTGTTTTTTTTTTTGTGGTAAAAATCTAAACCACAACATATCACTAAAATAAGTCTATGACTCGTGTCGTTTAAAATATTTTTCAAAATACAGAAATGCTGGCCGCGCGCGGTAAACACGTGGACTGATGTGGTAGCAATAACACAGTTCTCTCAAAATGTGGACTCGTGTGGTTTCGTAATGACCGAACACTTTCTCTCACGTGGTTATGTATTTCCGTCTATCTGAAACCGTAAACACTAAGTGTAGAAGAGACAAAAATATGATTTTGCCTGTTGTTTTTGTGGATCTTAAACTGTGTCACACGTGAATGGAAGTACGCAGACTGAGGTTATTTGAGGACAATTCGCTGATCAGAATATTTGGACCTAAGACGGATGAAGTGACTGGTCCTCAGGGCTCCACAATTTGTGGTTCTATTAAACAATGTTCGGATAACCCGATGAATGAGGCAACCAATTTCTACAAAAGAATTCGAATTAAAGTCTCTGACATTCGAAGTATAAAAATAATAATATAATAAACAAAGAAATGAGAAGGAATCTAATAAAGATTAATCATATAAAAGAAATTTCTGAAACAAGCACGAAGATTATGTCACTTGTCATAACTTTTTCAATCCGTTAAGTTAAACGAATTCACAAATCCCTCCGAGGCAGCTCAAAACTTTCCCTGCACGGAGCGAGTCACAGTGAAAGTGCTGAATGCGCTCCCGTTACAGAACCAAGAATCATCAAGAACGTTTGGTACAGCCCAGGGTTCTGAAGGACGCAGACACGCCCTCTGCAATTCCCTAATCATCAACACGTGCAATCGGACTGAGTGAAGAGTGTCGGAGAAAACCACTGCGCTAGGCTTCCGAGCCAGGTTTAGCTTTCGCACAAAATTTATTAACGTTGAGGGAAGATGTGGGCTGTGGTCTTTGGGATTATGACGTCGTCGGTTGCTACCATCGTCAAGGAGGAATTTATTGCCCGTATCTCCAGCCACGGTGGTCTAGCGGTTAGAACGCTGGCCTTGTAATCCTGGGGTCTCGGGTTCGATTCCCGGCGGTGCCCGAATTTATAACTTGTGTTGGGCAAGGCCGTGGTCTAGGCAACACGGAGTTTTCCTCCGTGGCATCCCAACAATTACTCCATTCACACACAGAAGAAGGCAATGGCAAACCACTTCTGGATCATCTGCCAAGAACGTATATGAACAGGTCCCAGTCCGAGAAAAGGATGGAAGGATCCTGTTCATATGGACCTGTCGTCAGACAGAACACTAAATAAAAAAAATAATCTCCAGGGCACCGAAGACGATCCACAAGGCCCCAATTCAATTTTCTTTTATTGTTATACAAGTGGTAATACAAAGTCGAACACAGCCGTGGCCGATTATTAACGATATCGGTTTAAACGCAACTGAGAATAATATGCGTAAGAATTGATACGAAGCAAAATATATTCGGCGGCAAAACCTTTCGGGGATGTTGAATTCATGTCATGGCTCCATAAAAGTATCCTAATTATGAAGGTTTCACCATGCAAAACCAGTAGTGCAACTGGCCTTTTGGGCGCCTTCGATAAATCAGTTTTCATACGACTGTACGAAATTATGCCTCGCGCTCAGGGCGTGTGTGTACGGAGACGTCAGATCTTTCAAGGGCCCATTTCCTTCTAGTTGGTAATTATGCACAAAACTTCAGGCTTCTACGAAATATCGAATAACAGCGACACGACGTCAGCTTCGTCACTGGATGACCGGGGTTCTATTACCGACAAGGCACGAACATCCACTGCTTCAGGAGTGACCAGATTAAGAATGCCTACATTCATTCCCCGGTACTTCTTCATTGCACGGTGCTGATCCCTTTAAAGGGTAAACGTCCATCAGTACGTTGCTTAATAATTCGGTTTTCACCGCCAAGAAAACAAACCTCATTACCATAAATATCTCAATTCTTAATTGTCTTAATGCTGCTGTTCAGAAAATCACGAGAAACCCGAGAAAGACTACGTGGGAGACATGACCTGTTATTGAACGTCGTCAAAGCAGGTAAAACACACGGTTACAACATCTCAAACACGGAGGAAATAACTTGGCTTTAACTTACTTTCATTTTATTCCAGCGCCCCCTCTAACAACCCCCCTCCCCCCCCCCAAACATAACGGACACGCGTCCTTCACACAGCCCCTTCGTGTCAGACTACCCGTGACGAGTTAACTCGTCCGAGCTAATGTGATCTGCAACTCACAAACTGAGCCAGTGTCAACACGCGACGAGAGGCGAGGAATACACGTGATTCATGCAGCGTTCTTGAGTCGTGAAGTGAAAATCTGCGTCTGTCTTTCGAGGCGTCAGATTTCGATCGCGATTCTAGAGAAACTTCAGACACTTGCAGATGGAACACCCTAATCTTTGACATTTCATCAGACTGCAGCAAGCTAGTTCGAGGCACTTTCAAAGAGAGCGTCCCAGAAAGCTCGACCTACATGCGATGAAGTCGCTCCCAATATTTACGTCGAGGCGTGTATAAAAACTCTCCCACCCCACACGCACACAGAAACTTCAAGTGCGCATGCGTCGACATGCGCATCAGCTCGCTTCTTTTGTCTCTCTCACGGGACGAGTGAGTCGCCATAAACCCAAACCTCTTCCGGCGACATTGCGAGCACAGTTTCGTGCGTTTAGAGGTTAGCAATTTCATAAAGGCTTGAGAAAATGTTGACTTACCACACTATTGCCACGTTATATGCAAAAGCGAACTATAAACTCTTCCGTCTGGGGAGTTTATACCAAAATTTACAAACAGCAGATAAGCAAGAGTTGTCACTCTCACACTGCTCTTATTCAGTGGCGGTCCTTTTCCGTCTCAACTTCCGCTGCGACAGGCCGTGCCAGCCGGTCATCAGTTCCCGTGTCTGCTTTGTCACGCGTGTAACTAAGACGCCATAAGACAGGGTTTTTTTATTTTCATTCCCAGTACTGTCATGGGAACGCAACTGATATAGGGCAGGGAACATTTCCGAAGTCCACGCAAAAGTTCCGCGTAGAACCGTTATTTTCCATCGGAACGTCGGCACTCGGGATTCCTACGTTTACATCGCAGATAGAAAATACAACCTCAACGAAAAGATACCAGAACACGTGACAGCTTAAGACCGTACGCCATTCTTGCACTCAGTGGAGAAACGCAACTCATCTCGAACGCGTCACTGGAGTTTAAGATATTCATTTAGGCCATCGCCACTTCCTTCTTTGTACTTTTTCATTCACTAATCGCGCTAATTTTCGACGCTGAATCATCTGAACTACTAACAGCGTTGTTAAATAAACCACAAGTAAAAAAAAATGCAACAACCAATCCAGCATCCAATCAATAGACCAGCTTTACCTTCCTGTAGGATTAATAAAAATCTATGGGGATCATGAGAGATGTTTCTCCCTTAAAGTTAAGTAACAGCTGTCTAATCGAGCATTGCACATTTTTATGTTCCACTACTAAACAAAATATGTGGGATAAATCTATCCAAATTTCAACACAACAGTCCATGTTCTACGTAAGAGGTCACGAGCCTAAGCACATGCAATGCTTTAAGGACGACTGACAGTTTCCAACATTCCTAAAAACATTTATCTTAGCCTCGTGTCGTGAGGTCACGACTAAAATGCCTCTCCTTTCCGATATAGGCCTACTAAGGGTCGTCGGTTGCCGTCTTCCGTGATTTTATCTCTTCACAATCTATACACAGGTTTAGGGGGGAAAAAATCTCGGAGTGATCCGACGTAAAATTTTCATCTTTTGAGCTGTGGGACCTTTCTATTATAGATTTGCGTATGACGTCAGACACCAGCGTAGTTATAAAGAATAAAACATTAAAGTTATACAGCCTGAGTGGCGAAGTTCACAACTGCAGCGCAGAGAGAGAGAGAGAGAGACGGAAAAATTACGGCAGCCGCCATATTTGTAGCCCCCCTGCACACTCACTCGTAAACGTAGGGCCCCAGTTCGTCCAGCATCGGTTTCTTGCCCTCGTAAAGAAATTCCTCGGGGTTCGTCACATTGTACACGTAGATTCTGATGACGGGTTCCACGGGTGGTTTCCGCCACCATCCGAACGTCTGGGAGCCATTCCTCAGGATTATTTTCTGCAAAAAGTTATGAAAAAAACAAATGTTGAAAATAAAATACACAATACAGCATACAAGAGACCTGTAATTAAAAGTCCTTAGGCCGTGGTCTAGGCAACACGGAGTTTTCCTCCAGGGGCTTCCCCGGTTTCTCCGTGGCATCCCAACAATTACTCCATTCACACACAGAAGAAGGCAATGGCAAACCACTTCTGGATCATCTGCCAAGAACGTATATGAACAGGTCCCAGTCCGAGAAAAGGATGGAAGGATCCTGTTCATATGGACCTGTCGTCAGACAGAACACTAAATAATAATAAGATGAGGTGGTCTAGCGGTTATAACGCTGGCCTTGTAATCCTGGGGGTCTCGGGTTCGATTCCCGGCGTTGCCCGAATTTATAACTTGTGTTGGGCAAGGCCGTGGTCTAGGCAACACGGAGTTTTCCTCCGTGGCATCCCAACAATTACTCCATTCACACACAGAAGAAGGCAATGGCAAACCACTTCTGGATCATCTGCCAAGAACGTATATGAACAGGTCCCAGTCCGAGAAAAGGATGGAAGGATCCTGTTCATATGGACCTGTCGTCAGACAGAACACTAAATAAATAATAATTACATTCGACCGTATAATGGTCCAGCCTAAAGATACAAGCTACTAGTTGCTTATACTTCGCTTACAATTTTAACATTAAATCCAACACTGGACATACACTTAAGCCAGTTTAATTTAGTTGACATATTTTGGTCCAAGTTGGAATTACATACGTCCAAGTGGTTCATTTCCGGAAGGATTCCTAAAATTATCGTATGCATTTTTTTTTCAACCAAGCTACAAACTCCGCTCAGGATAATGTCCATTTCTTAAGTACCATAATAATACTAGGCCCAGGTTAAACTGTACAATTACTCATTACGTGACATTTTCCAGGCTTCTCGGATGTTTTCGGTTGACGTTGAATCCCTCGCGGCTTTACGCTGTCTTTCCCTGTAACTACCTTCCATCCACTGCTCTTAGCATCACTTCAAAACGCTGTTCCCAGCTCAGACTACACAGCGTCGGGAGACAAAATGATTTATAAACTGGAAAGGATACGTAAGGAAGCGACATCTGCCTCCATAGACTAAGGACACATATAGAACCTCAGTCAGGACATCGGGTGTCCGGGACGAGATTTGAACCCGGCACCTCACAAATACAAACCAGGAGTGATAACCACTCGGCTACATTCTATTTCATTCTATTTCTGTCGGTAATGCAGCACTCTGAACATCCGCAGAGAAAATAAATACATTGCTGGAATCAGACTGTTGCGTACGCTGGAGCATAGCCTAGAGTTTCCTTCCCGATTCATACAAAGAAATCAATTTGAGGACATCGTCCTTAAACTGCGGCTGGAACACAGCGGAGTGCAACAGAGCGTCTCGGTTCGCTGAATATCGAGCTGAGGGCTTAAAACGCCTTTGTAAATCCTCATTAGGCCATACGCCACACACCGGTGTTGGCGTTATTGCCTACACGTCACGGCGATCAGTGACAGAAATTACAATTCTTCATTAGCGTAATTACAGACATGTCCGTTTGTAAGAGACATCTGTTGGGGAAAACGGTGAAACACCTGATGGTTCATCAGGGTCACTTTTCAACCTGCATCACGATCTTACTCTGGTACTTTTTCAAATTTCCACCGAATGTGTGCGTAAGATTAATTTTAATATCAATTTTTTATCAAATGTTCTATGGTTCTTCCATCTGTCGGCGATATATTGAATTTCCTGCCGGCTCGACATATCTCATTTACGTAACTTAACCCTTTAAAGCCTAGCGGTAAAAACTGACCTTCGTGATGGAGAAGTATTGTGTTTCCTTTGCGGTGCGGACTGAGTTATTACATAAGAGAGTGCCCGCAGTGATACCACGAGACACCGTGGCGACCTGGCGACGTGTGTGGCTTGTCACACTCGAGAGACTTGTAGAAAACATCCGAGTCTGTCTACTTTGGCTAAGGTTAGGTTAGGTTAGGTTAGGTTAGGTTAGGTTAGGTTAGGTTAGGTTAGGTTAGGTTAGGTTCCGTTGCATTGGGGTGGGTTAGGCTTCGTCTAGTTTCGTCTTAGGTATTGGTTAGATCATATTAATGTTAATGTTGGTTAATTCTAGGTTAGGTTTAGGTAAGGAAAGGTTAAGTTAGGACAGCTTAAATTAATTTAGGTTACGTTACATTCTGTTAGCTTAGGTTCTGTTCCGTTTGGTTCAGTTAGATTCTATTCGAGTGTTAGGTTAAGTTAGGTTAAGGCGAGGTGAAGTAGGGTTAGGTTAGGTCGGGTCAGTTTTGTTTTGTATAGTTTAGTTTATTATTGGTAAGGTCCGGTTAGGTTAACATACTTTATACAATTTCTTTAATTTTTTTAAGATTTTTTAAAATTCTGAAATATTCCGTAGATTTTATAAAAAATTAAAAATGTTTTTCTTTCACTTCACGAAACGTTTGAGTTCTTCATTTTTAGAATTTTCTAAAATCTTTAGAACTCTTGAGACCTGAATTTGTTTTTAAATTTTATGTTTTTTTAGTTTGATAATTTAAATCAGGAATTTATTAAAATTCGGAAATGTATTAAATTGTTAAAATTTTTAAAATATTCGTAATTTTTTTTAAATATTGTTTGGACATTCGGAATTTCCGAAACGACTTTATAATTTAAAAAACAAATTTCTAAAATCTCGAACATGTTTTAATTTTTTTTAAAATTCTAGAGATTTTTAAAATTCCAAAATGTTTGGAAGTTTCTAAAAATACTGAGGCGTTTTAAAAATTCTTAGAATTCTCGAAAGCTTTAAAAAAAGTATTAAATTTATAAAATTTTGGAAAATGTTAGATTTTTTAAAAAAAATTAAAATCTTCAGAATTTTTTTCCGAATTTTAAGACCTTCTGATAATTTGGAATGTTCTGAGATTTTTAAAATTACGGCGAAGTTTCTTAATACGTTTACACACTCCAAACATTTTAACATTTTAAAAAATTGTGAAAACTGTAAATTTCTTGTCTTTATTTTGGGATTTGGTTTAATTTTTTTTTAAAATTCTGGTAATATTCAATACTAATTCCGTCTCCGTCAGGCTTTGTTACTTTTCAGGCATACACGGACAAATATACTAGATAATAAGAACGACTTGAATTTTACACAAGTTGTCCACTTTCGCTTTCAGAATTCGAATATTCTGAGCTCTTAATTTTTGTTGTTTGCATAGAATGCACATTTTGTGCTGACTTTGTCAAGAAATCACATGATGAATTAATTTACCAACAGCGTATAAATTATCTTATATACAACTTAGCCAGTACACAAAAATATAAATAGCGTGACGTTGCATTTGGACTTCAAAAAGTCATTTAATTGGCCCTTGATGATTACAAAACCAGACACGGGATGGATGAAACCCAACTTGATACCACTTGAGGTCCATTCGCGTGGGTCCAATTCTAACACTGCTCATACGTCAGTCACATTTTGTTCTGAACGAACTCGTTATTAATTACGAGGTACTGAAGAAAATGCAACCTCGACTTTTGTAACTTCAAACACAGAATAAACAGGAGTTCCAATGCGATTTGTTGTTTAAAGAACTTACGTTGTCAATGATCGAGTTAATCCAGGAGGAGAAGTACACCGTGACGATGGCGCCTAATAGAATCAGCACCAGCCCGACCACGATTACAAACCCTGCAAAAACAAAAACACTAACTTTGACTTCTATTAACTCATTTGCCATACTGGCTGATATCAAAATTGAAAACAATTTAATAATAACTGACAGAGACGAGGAGTGTCTTCGTAAGTCATGAACGCATGGTTTTTGATATTGCGCTGGTAAATAAATGAACAGATTCGTGAATTACTAAATTAGACCATTTTTGTGGAATTCTTACGAAGATTAAGCCCTTAAAGGGATATAACATAAACGCATAGATGTCTCTGAGATGCATACTGCCTCAACCATCAGGGTGGTGATGATCAATGAGTCAAATTATATCAACATCGTAGAATGCAGTCATCTTCAAGATTATTCTTGTTCCCACTGGCTAACACAGGGAGGGGTTTGTGAATACAGTAATTAAACAGGTCCATATGAGCAGGATCCTTCCATCCTTTTCTCGGACTGGGACCTGTTCATACACGTTCTTGGCAGATGATCCAAAAGTGGTTTGCCATTGCCTTCTTCTGTGTGTGAATGGAGTAATTGTTGGGAGGCCACAGAGAAACCGGGGAAGCCCCCGGAGGAAAACTCCGTGTTGCCTAGACCACGGCCTTGCCCAACACAAGTTATAAATTCGGGCACCGCCGGGAATCGAACCCGAGACCCCAGGATTACAAGGCCAGCGTTCTAACCGCTAGACCACCTCATCTTATTATTATTTAGTGTTCTGTCTGACGACAGGTCCATATGAACAGGATCCTTCCATCCTTTTCTCGGACTGGGACCTGTTAATATACGTTCTTGGCAGATGATCCAGAAGTGGTTTGCCATTGCCTTCTTCTGTGTGTGAATGGGATGCCACGGAGAAACCGGAGAAGCCCCCGGAGGGAGGAAAACTCCGTGTTGCCTAGACCACGGCCTTGCCCAACACAAGTTATAAATTCGGGCACCGCCGGGAATTGAACCCGGGACCCCAGGATTACAAGGCCAGCGAAATAGTAAATGGGTACAGAATTTTGATAGGAAAGCAGACACTTGGAGTACCAAGAAAGTCGGAGTGCGAATAAAGTGTACCTGCCAAGGAAAATACGATGGGCGGGGCATGTAGCATAACGCATGGGAGAGATGGAAAAAGGATACGAAGCTTGGCCGAAAAATCTGAAGGAAAGAGACCAAGTTAAAGACCGAGATGTCCATGGAAGGATAATATTAAAATGAATCTTAAAGAAACGGCTAGGAATAGGTGGACTGGATTCATCTGTCTCAGGACAGAAACTTGCTGTGTGTTCTTGTTAACGCTGTTAAAATATTTTGATTCCGTAAAAGACCGGGATTTCTGACAGACAGACTCTGCCCCACGTAGTCATAAGTAGATAGGGTAAAGTTACTTAATCCGGGCCAGGGTCTATCCTTGCATTTATAGACACAGGACCCACAGAATTGGAAAACAATAACCACGAAGACTTAAACTGCACGCCATTAGAGCTCGCGACCCGACACGCCATGGCTGTTGAAGGTGAGGAACCTTCCTCGCGTCAAGGATAACGCGTGCGTGACGTAACTTCATCCTGCGACGATGAGGATGTCACTTACGCACCACGTTCCTCCAAACGCGCACTTGTAAAGGAATATGTAGAGTCGAAAGCAACAAAGAATGATGGAATAATGAATAAAACAGAGGCCATATGAGGACCATCGCAACTGGCAGCTGGGAAATGAGACGCTGATGGAGGAAACGAGTAGAAGACATTTTGAAGACTGGATTGGAAAGGAGATCGGAAGAGATCGCTAACAAGGGCAAACTGCATCTCAGAGACACGGGTGTAAGGATGAGAACTACAGAGAACTGGATCCAGCTGTGGGCTTGTGTCAAAGTGACGACGTGTCGGCTTCTATAATAAGAAATTCATCAGCTGAACTGCTCAAGGAAGATTCTGTAATATTTTCTGACTTAGGTTAAAAATTAACAAAGGATTATCCAAATAGGCTTAGTCGATTATTTCGCAGTGCTACAAACATATAAACCGCAGAGGGAAAATAGTGGAGACTTGAAGGATGTGACAGCGAAAATGTCTTCAGGTGCTGGCCACCCGGTGGTATCTCAGAACGAAATTTGAGTCCGCGTATCTCGTAAGTTACAGTGTCCTTTTTTTTAGTTTTAAGGGACGCATCGAAATTCCGTCTGCTCAACGCGTTTTATGATTATAGTCTCAATGTTTATTAAAATATTGTATTATATATTTAAAAATGTGGTATTTTAATAAGCACTGAGATATAATCATAAAGTTGGTTTTTCAGACAGACTGTCAACCTTAACGATACAATAAGGTTATTCACCAACAAACAAAACTATTTTTAAGATAGTGTAGTTGCGTCATCGTGCCACGGTGGTCTAGCGGTTAGAAGGCTAGCCTTGTAATCCTGGGGTCTCGGGTTAGATTCCCGGCGGTGCCCGAATTTATAACTTGTGTTGGGCAAGGCCGTGGTCTAGGCAACACGGAGTTTTCCTCCGTGGCATCCCAACAATTACTCCATTCACACACAGAAGAAGGCAATGGCAAACCACTTCTGGATCATCTGCCAAGAACGTATATGAACAGGTCCCAGTCCGAGAAAAGGATGGAAGGATCCTGTTCATATGGACCTGTCGTCAGACAGAACACTACAAATAAAAATAAGTTGCGTCATATTGTAATTTATTAAATTAAATTAAAATTATTTGGTTATTCCGTCAAATCACAATGTATTTAAAATAAGATAATTAAAATAATTAAAATATCATTCTGTGTTCCATATCGAATAATCGATTTACAATTGGAACAGTTACAACATGTTTCGGTTTTATTAAACCATCATCAGGTGTAAAATTATATTAAATTTAAAACTCAATTACAATTTTTTCGTAGTGTAGTTTTTTTGGAGGTCGTGTCCAGATATTTTCATATAATGGATCAACTTTATTGTTTGAAGTGATGCTTTTGATGTTTACATCGGTCAGAGATGAAATAGTAGACAACACAGTTGTGTCTGGAGGTGATCCAGAAATATTACCGTATCCGATCAAGGTTTATTACTGAATATAATTTTACACCTGATGATGGTTTAATAAAACCGAAACATGTTGTAACTGTTCCGATTGTAAATCGATCATTCGATATGGAAAACAGAATGATATTTTAATTATTTTAATTATCTTATTTTAAATACATTGTGATTTGACGGAATAACCAAATAATTTTAATTTAAAACTATTTTTGCAGACCACATCATTTAGAGTAACATAATTGTTCATAAACGTATATATGCTAGGTATGGGTGGGGCACGTAGCACGCATGGGTAAAATTAGAAATGCAAACGTTTAGTCAGAAATTTTGAGGATAGGAGACAAAGGACACGTCGGCATATTCGTAAGATAACATTAAAATGACACTGAAAAAAGAACAGCGCGCAAGGATGTAGACTGGATTCATCAGGTTTAGAACATGTTTTTAGTGGCTGGCTCTTGTTAACACGGTAATGAACCTCGGAATACAGAAAAGATGAGAAATTTCTTGCCTAGCTGAGCGAATATTATTTGGTCGAGAAGGACGAATTCTTTTGTCTGGTATTAATAAAGGTGTAATTGCCCTGACTAGGAACCATGACATGAAACAGTATAAGCGGAGTGAAGAGAAAGCTCCAGGCATTCACGATCCGGAAGGTTCATCCCTAGGGAACTCTTGATATCCGTCGGACAAAATCTTTGTGGACCCCAGAACCATCTAACACGTACCCTATAAGTGGCACAAAATATGATTGCACTTGTCAATGACGTTGGCTGTGGTCTATGACGTCAGAAAGCCACACTGATACTGAGATTGTTCATCCCTGAACTCAAAAGCAGCGGTTCATTATCCTAAAGCTTTCGAACACCATTTAAAACATTTATACAGAATTATCAGCCAATGACGAAGCCCAAAGCGAAGTTTACTTTACCGGTAGTAATGTTCTTTTTAACGGGGTTTTTTTCAAACACCGATTTTCAATTACGAGACAATCGCGTGTCGCACGCCGTACGCTTCTGGAATTCAAATGAGAACAAAGCGGATGTGACGTCAACTGTTGGATTCGAGATTGTTTCTTTCCATGACCTTCCAATTCCCTTTCCGTTCTTAAATCATTTCCTTCGATCTTCTATAAATGTTTTCTTCAAAATTCTTTCTTATTTCATTTCTCACAATCAAATTCTCACGGGCCTACTTTGAATAAAGTAGTATTGCTCTCGTTTCAGAAGCTCACACTGCCATCTCGTTGGAAAATGTGGCATTTGTAGAAAAAAAACTAAAAGTTTATGTTCAGTTTTCAAAAAAAAAAAACAGCCGATTAATTACAAAGTTATTACAGGACAATCAACGTACAGTCCGCAGACCAGGAGAAAATCCCTGCTAGGAATTAGTTAAACGCGCATGCGCAAGATTTCGCGGTGAGTGACGACCCATCCTAAAAGCATTCGTTCCACAACCACTGAACGAACAACAGATAACAATCTTTCATGTGTTCTAATGGGTACAGCTTTAAGATTACCTCACAGCGGCACAGCGATTTAATCTAGAATATTATCGCAACACCCGCAGAACACAATAAAAGTGCGCTCACTACACGCTACTCGTAACTGCTTGATATTTTCAGTCTGTGTAGTAGAGTAAAACTCTGACGTATCACACTTCCCACCAATAGCAGCCCTCTAGTCGACCAGGCAGTAAACATCCCCCCCCCCGCACCGACCAGAAACGATTACCCCTTGCAGGGTTTTTCTCATCTGTGGCTTTGCGCCATGCGCCATGTTCACTCGCTCGACGTGCCCTCTGACGACCTTGACTAATGAAGCGACGTGAGGATTATTAACTATTAAAACAATGGATGAAATTCTGGTATGGTGTAAGTGAAGGTGTTAAAATAAAAATACAACTCCGAGATGGGACAACGAAAGAATTCTTGTCTGCCATTGTTTTCTTAACAAGTGACAAAGGTACGGTGTTGTAACTCTAAAGAAGAAAGTGGGACATATCGCAACAAGTTATCAGTAAACACGGAGGACTAGAAGGAACAGCCGGCGGCATTCTGAACAGCCAGACAGCAGCACGCTTTAACCAGGAGCAACTAGGAGACAAAGGCCCACAATGGCGAGGAAGAGGCTGTTCATTATTGAGTTTAATGACGCTGTTTCAAGTGATATAAAAACGTTATATCAATAGAGGGCATGCGAGGAGTTTGCATAAGAGAGAACGAATGTACGAGGCACATAATTACACTACACATCGCGGTGAAAGGATAATTACAGCTGGGATTCGAACCATGTTCCGTGGAGTAACAATAACAATGTTCAGTTTTATAATCAGTAACTAGTAATAATTGTACGTCCAAAGATTTGTGGCAACTGTTGATCTGTTACACGAATACATTACATCTGTTATTATACTGGGAAATTTCGCAGCGGATTCACAGGACACTGAACAATCCAGTTTATAACAAAATGGCAGGAAACTGAGTTTGTCATGATAATTAGCCAGTTGACTTCGCTGCATCTATTAATTCAGAAGACCTTGCATTAGGCGAAGGACAATTGTTGCAACCGATCGGCCATATCACGACGACAAACAACTCGCTAGAAGAAAGTAGTTCCCGTTATACGCGCTCTGAGAGCAGCGCCAATCTGGTAACACAGTCAACCGTTATGTGTCTCCGATGCTTAAACACGTGTTAATTAGCCTGACTGACTTCTTAGGTACACCAAATTCAAGAAAAATATTGTAAAGAGCTTCTTGTTTGACTGAGTCACAGGCTTTCTTGAAGTCTATAGTCTATAGTCTTCACTTCTTCTCCAGTATCTGGCGAATGGAGATAATTTGATCAGTTTTAGATTTATTACGACGAAACTCACACTGTGATCCCCAATAATTTCATTGGCATATGGAGCCAGCCTCGACAGAAGAATGTTTGATAAACATTTGTAGACAGATGAAAACAGGTAGATACCTCGACAATTATAGCAATGCAGCCAACATAACAGAAAACAAAATTCTAATAAAAATATATGGATTCAGATATGAACATGGTATAAATTTGTCTGGCTCTTTTAAGGGTCTAGTGGCCGGTTCTTTCAAAAAAAAAAAAGACATTGAACTTCGACTTCGGGGTTTCGTAAACCGTAGGATATTTATTTATTTTCTCGTCAAGAGAGAGTCTACGACATTGAATTAGATTTGAATTGAGCACAGAATAAGGAATTTTGCATTCCATACTAACCTGCGTTTATTCTTGTCTTTAAAACGCTCAGCAGGTGGAAACGGTTGAGGGGAAATTACACATGCCTGCAGAATTTTAATTTGGAAACCACTTTTAAATAACTCGGAGACAAAGAAAACCAAATGGGAAGCATTATCTTCAAAAGCACGCATATTACAATTAAAGATCAAGTGTAATAGAAGTTTTTTGTGTTAGCGGCGTTGCAGAATAAAACTTAATTTTTTACGTAGATAAATTACCACTTAGGGCTATCTAACTAACTAACTAACTAGATGGCTTACGGAACCCAAAGATTCATCATCGAACCAACCAAAGCCCTCCACCGGACCCTGTCCTGGGCCAACAAAATCCAGTCTCCTTCAACTCCTATCTCCCATAGATCCCGCCTGAGATTATCCTCCCATCTACGTCTAGGTCTCCCCAGAGGTCTCTTCCCCTCAGGCTTCCCAAATAGTGGACCCAACCAACCAGATGGCTTACGGAACCCGAAGGTTCATCACCGAATTAACCAAAGCCCTCCACCGGACCCTGTCCTGGGCCAACAAAATCCAGTCTCCTTCAACTCCTATCTCCCATAGATCCCGCCTGAGATTATCCTCCCATCTACGTCTAGGTCTCCCCAGCGGTCTCTTCCCCTCAGGCTTCCCGACCAAACTATTTGGGGCTCTATGACCCAATTCCAGTAAAACTCCAAAACACTTCTGAAAATTCGATAAATTCACACGTAAGAAGTAATTGAGATTTCAGGTTCTCAAGGAGGCGACCGTGAAGATGATCATCGCTGTGTATTCTGGTAGAAGTTTACAGACGTTTCAGCGGTTCTTTCAGGGTGATCGCCCTGACAATGGATGCAGCAAGCACCGCCAAAACGTCGGTAAACTTCTACCAGAATACACGGCGCAACGTGCCAGAATACGAACATCTTCTCAAAAAAGAAATTACTTGTTAAAATATCACAGCCAACGAAAAATGTCTGTAAACCAGAAACCACAAAGGTCCGCCCCAATTACATTTATCGCCAGTCAACGGTGCGTTGTATTATTCAGTGGTTTGAGGTAAACGTGCCTTCCTTGAACTCAACTGAATTACACAGTTTGTCCGAACGACTACATTGCAGACAATTTAACAGTACCAGGACAAAGATTTGCTGAGGTCGCCATAGAAATCCCTCAGACGTTTCGTGGTGCAACAGTGTCATATGAATAACGCACACTTTAATCAATTGTGTGACGACAAACATTTCCATATGAATTAATTTGTACATGAAAGCATTCTCTTTCCCAAGCTACCTCCAGCCTTAATTTAGAGCTGAAGTCATTGTCAATTGCATTTCTAGGGATTTCTGAAACATTGTAAAGCGAAATGTTCTGTATACATACAAAGGTGCAAAAATTTCCCATGGAAATGAATTACAACAACAAAATTAATATGAGAGTCGCGTACAACGTTCTAATTTGAATCAACTCAAATTGCACATGAAATAAAAACTTCTTTGTTCCTATGAAAACTACCACGCAGAAAACACAGCGACAAACATTACAACACGAAGTTACCACGACCTTCTGTAACAGAGCAATATTTCTCGACCTGCTGTTGTTAACACACTCACGAACATAATAGGATTGTGCTAATACTGTCACGAAACCGGGCAACTATTATTACCAGCGTGCAACAATTTGGAACCTTTGATTTCACTGTTTCAAACAATGAACAAGATTTCTGTCTTCTGGGTTATTGCGCTGTGTAGTCTGGTCGATGTTAACCAACGTTTCAGAGGTCATACTGCCTCCGTCATCAGGGCGATGAGTATGAAGATTTCTGTCTTCTGGGTTGTTGCGCTGTTAGTCTGGTCGATGTTAACCGACGTTTCAGAGGACATACTGCCTCCGTCATCAGAGTACGAAGATTTCTGTCTTCTGGGTTGTTGCGCTGTTAGTCTGGTCGACAGTCGAAAGTCGGCTTTGAACTTATAATAATTTCCCTCCCGACCGATCTGTCGGCTTCCGATTCCTTTTTAAGGGGCTACTTGAAAAGCGAAGTATTTGAAACAAACAAAACCTAAAACGGAGAATTTAAAACAAAATTAACACCTTCGCCCAAAAATGGAAAAACAAACGTAATGAAACATCACCAAAAAACTACAGAAATCATAATTGAGTTTTAAGTTCTTAGATATATTTTACACCTGATGATGGTTTTATAAAAACCGAAACATGTTGTGTAAATGTTCCGAAATGTAAATCGATCAATCGATATGGAACATCAATGATATTTTATTATCTTAATTATAAGAAATTTTAAATATTGTGTTCAGACGGATTAAAATAAATAATTGTTATAATATTCACAATATGACGCAATTACACTATCTTATGAGATAACTCTCTTTCAAATATGTCCCATAACATCAACGTCGTCGTCATGTCGGCCAGTTCCGTTCCAAACGGGACATCATCAGTCATCAGACTTGCCCTGACTTTCTCTTAATACGTACATAAAAATTTTCTCTGGAATATGAAACTGTTCGCTGGAAGGTCTTCTATTTGAGCGTATCTGATGTCGCAAACTTATCCTTTAATACACGTATGAAGTTAAAAAAATTGCAAATTTTCTGTTGTATGTGCACTTTCAACCATATCTTTGTTTTCGTATTGTAAATGAAATGTTTCCACAGGTAAGCTAACATCTAAGATTTTAAGTTACGCTAACTGCAATTTATTATGTGCTTTCAAAAATCACACACAAGGTACAGTCGAGAAATTTTTCTACTGTTCTGCTGTCCACAAACAAAACATGACTTTCCATTTCTTATTCACTTGTTCCTATTTTGTATTGTTGATTATTCTGCATAGTTACTGTAAGAATTATTGACTAATAAGTTCGGAAACGAATGTTAGTCACCTATTTTAAGGATTTTGCCTTGGAATATCTTCAAAAATTATCTCAGCATTTTCCTGAGAAGAAAGAGAGAGGAAAACTTCAAAAAATACTTCAATCTGAAGACCCAACTCACCAAGTGAGATCTTAACAGGGATCTCCCGGGTACGTAACAGAAGTGCTGACCGACATTCCATCGTACATCGCGACGATAAAGCGAAAACAACATGTCGTCATAAGTCAAAGTGCGAGGACTCGGGATTTCTACTTGGCCAAATTTCGATGAAGTAAGAGCCGGATATAAAGGGAATGCATGCGTAGAACTTAAGGTGACTTAACTGGCATTGACTTCGCTCACCTCGAATCTTGCCACAACCATGAACTATCACCAGAACAAGAAGGTCGATAGGCAACAAACTAATCACCGAGTAGTTGAATCACAAAAGAGCAGAGGAACTCAGTTCTTGCAACACGTTTGCGAAATATGAATTCCTTAACAAATATAAATTCATGGAAATTTGGAAGCAATCCCTTATTTCATGTTATTAATTTTATTCTCAGCTGTAACTGCATTACGGCCTCAACAAATTAAAACAACTCATGAATAAAAACTTAACACCGAAATTTAAAACACCTACGCACAGAAAGAAACCGATTATCCAAAATTTGTATTTAATATATGGTACATACGAACCAGGGATAGACGACGCAAACAGGAATCATTTTATATATTATATATTAAGTATATATTAAATTTTATCCGTCTAATCACAATAATTCTTATTAAATATTAAAATATTACAATAATTAACATTTAAAATATTTAAAATATTAAATGATGTTCTTTATCGAAATATACACCTGAGGATGGTTCTTTTAGGAACTGAAACATGTCGTGAAATATGAAAAATGATGGTCTAATGTAAATCGAATATTTCGATAAAGAACATCATTTAATATTTTAAATATTTTAAATGTTAATTATTGTAATATTTTAATATTTAATAAGAATTATTGTGATTAGACGGGACAAAATTTAATATATACTTATTATATCACAATATGACGCAACTTTACCATCTTAGGAATCATTTTGCCAAGAAAATGAAAGCGCATTTATTCTGTACTGATATTCATATATTATTCTTCCTAATTTAATCTTAATTAAACCTTACAATGAAACAACTTCATAAGAGAAATTCTGATAATGAATACAGAAGTAGCTTTCAAAGGAAACGAACTATCAAGATGTATCAATGTAACAAGTTTAATGATTTCTTTATTATCATCAGTGGCTCCACAGTCCTTGAAGGACTTTGGCCTCCTCATGCGTGTGACCTATCTTAATCTTTTCAGACATTTTGTAGGACTCCACGGACGAGCGATCACAGCGCCACGTACGTAAATTAATAGAGCACGTAGAGATATCGAAACGTATAAATAATTTGGTGGTCCAGAGAACGAGATAAACAAATTGAAAAGCAAACACTTGTAACAATAAGCAGTCAAATTTTCAAAAAACTTTTTGGCAAAAAAAAAATGGATGCAGGAGAGCAATTATCGAAATTAAAAGAAAAATCTGCAAGAAACGGGCAGTTTAGGGCACTTTGCCGCAAGAGGTCTCAGGTGTGCCGCGAATTAATACAAGAAATTTCTTACTCGCACGTAATAGTTAGAAAAAAAAGGCAGTATCTTATCGCTCGTAATTATAATTCGTAATACAGGTCAGCTCATCATCAATGGTTGCATCCAACATGACCGTCTTGTTTCCACATGCCTTGACAAGGGCTAGGGTTATGTAACTTTGCAGTCATGGCAACCTGATTTGGTTTTCACGGTCTACTCTCATATACTGTAATGGCACACATGAAAATATGGTAAACCTTAAAAAATAAATCAGGACGGAGCCTATGTTATCCGGCCGAGTTTCTAAGACAGGTAAGGTCTTAGGAGAAAGGCGATCGTGGCCTATTTAAAGATGACTCACTGAATTCGACAGGACGAACGGATGAAAATAAGTCCTCAACATGGACTGTGAATTACATGGCCCGTATTCGAATCCAGCACCTCCAAAATACAAGGCCGAATATCTTCTTTAAATTACTATCCTAGCATTTATCAGCCGCTGGAAATTTTCTCCCCGTGAGGCGCAGACCTGGAAGTTAGGCTCCACGCAGTGAAGCGTTACGCTCCGGCCGCCTTAACCCGGGAGGAAGAACCTTGGGTGTATGTTGGTGAACTCAGTGCCGTTTACGACGAAAGGTAAAGTCCTCGTCCTCCGGAAATGGAACCCCGATCGTGGAGGACGTACAAAAGTCAGTTTCCCGCGCAGAAACCGAGGACGAAACTCCTCATTCAAGTCGGTTTATCGGCCAAACACCTGACTATAATATAACAAGGTTTGAATTCAGCCTTTCAAGGTCTGGACATATTTGGCTCAATTTACAGACAAGTTGACCGGTTGGGTTGCCCTTGAGAAGACCTTCGGCTGACCTGACTACTTAATCTGGTCTCTCACAGCCCAGAGTCCAGCAAGTGGTTTCCAACAGGCTTCTGGTACGCTGCGAAAAATAGTTCTGCCGGTGCGTAGCAAAACGTTACGGAAGAACATGCTACCTCCGCCTTCACGGTTGAATTACGATATTAAAGAGGTTTACGGGCTCGCCCTGGAAAGTGGTAGAGGAAAGACCCGTCCGATCATTGACGAAGAAGATATTTCAGTCACATGCCAATCCACACAGAGCATTAATCGATAGAGCGTGATTATAAACAGTAATTAAGAATATGGGTCATGGGGATTTTTAAGGTAATATCCTGGCTTTATCCAGGACAGGATACGGTAGAACCCAAAAGGAGCTCAGGACAGCGTTACAACATCAGCTGCCAGGAACGGAAATTACTTCCTGACGTCAATTTAAAGCGTCTTTAAACTGCACTTTACATATGAATAAGCTCAATTCTGAATTATTACTTCAAAAGCCATCTTGCTTCATCGAACATCGCATTATAGTAGTTAAACCCCCCTGATTCGTACTCTGAAGGTCACCATTTCGAAACTCGACAGTAGACAGACCGCGTACTTACGTGTGTGTCGAGGTATTCCTCAGTCTCTCCAGTTAAACGATGGGATAGCATCTTAGAACGGGTAATGAAGTTACTTTTCGCCGATCCTTTCCAACGTAACCTGAGAATTTTCAGCGAAGCCATCAGTCTTATCTGTTTACAGCGTCGTTAAAGATGTGTCGTTGCTTTTTACTGTCTGATGTACTTTTCAGGTGACAGGTGTCGTGGTAATTTACGTTACCAAAAGTGATCTTGTTCCTTGGATTGTCAGTCCAGTAAAATCAAGGTTTCGAGTTCTGATTAAGAAATGGATGTTTGTGCACTGTTTTAAGAGCAGTAATAAAACAGCATACAAACTGTAATACAATTCATTTACTGTAATCGTGTAGTATGCCACGGTGGTCTAGCGGTTAGAAAGCTGGCCTTGTAATCCTGGGGGTCTCGGGTTCGATTCCCGGCGGTGCCCGAATTTATAACTTGTGTTGGGCAAGGCCGTGGTCTAGGCAACACGGGGTTTTCCTCCGTGGCATCCCAACAATTACTCCATTCACACACAGAAGAAGGCAATGGCAAACCACTTCTGGATCATCTGCCAAGAACGTATATGAACAGGTCCCAGTCCGAGAAGAGAAAAGGATGGAAGGATCCTGTTCATATGGACCTGTCGTCAGACAGAACACTAAATAATAATAAAATAATTCGTGTAGTAGCGACAGAAGAAAGAAAATGGTTCTTTTACAAACAATTGTGAGTCATTGACTGGGAAAAAGAGAAATGGGTTGCAAAATAAGTGGGAAATTTGTGACTCAGAAGGTTCTCCGAGACGTGAATCAGAATTCAAGTTGAGACGACTGTTCAAACACACACGATTTCACGTCTGGCATCCGGCCACTGGTATGTCGGCAAACCGCTGAGTGTGACGACCATGGCCAGCGACAGACTCCAGGATCGAGCGAGTCATTTCTTCGGAAATTCATCCCGACAGCATTTGAATAGCGTTTCAGCGTTCATAAGAAACAAATGTATATTTCCGCCATTATTATTATATTTTCTGTCCCGCGCCGGTAAAGTTGTGACGCCATGTGAATTTCTAGGTTCAACAGTTCCATCTTTAAGCCCTGAAGATGGAGGTACATTTCAAAACTCGATCACTCGATGTCAATTCAAAGTTCTCCCTTCGTGATCCACGCCCTTTAGATAACGCGATGGACGATGTTCAGTGCTTCATTAAAGAATATAAAGTCGTAAATACCAAAATTAATACTTCGTGGCCCCCATGTTCATAGGAACATTTTTTTAAATCCTGGAACACGAACACGAAGTTTGTAAACATATTTCTGACTCATCCTGTATATGTCCAGTATCAAAACTCGTAACTCAGAGCATCGCCAGGGTTATGGATCTGGGTCAGTTCGATTTTATTCAGATTTCCAAGATTTAACAGAATTTTTACGTATTTACTTTGTCGATATTTAGAAGGAACACGTTTACATACGAAATACGAATAAATCTAGGCATATACTGTAATTTTATACATGGGTTTCAAACTAACAGGACAGAAGGCCGGGGGGTCGAGGCCGGAACCTCGCAAAATGTGAGGAGCGTTTCGAAATTAGCACCAATTATCATTCCACTGCAGTCCTTCACGTCAGCCAAGCAACCGACAGTTCAAGACAATCCAATCCTTCTACCTCAGGAAGAAAAATGATTGGATCCAAGATCACGCCGGCAAGAACAATGGAACGCAGTCCAGTCGTGACAAGGACATCCACAGGAGATCGTCAGAGCTTACGCGTTCCGCAGGAGCAAAATTTTCCGACAGGCAAGGCCAGCTTATGAGATCAACACGAAGTTGCAGAATGACTTTAATTTTAAATCATTTCACCCTAAAAAGAAACCACTTAACCTTAATAATTGTTAACCAAAACAAACAACTGATGTATTAAATTTGCTGTCTTCCGCGATGTTACACCGTAGAGCCTGGTAACAGGTTTCCCGACGTTTCAGAGGTGTCTGCTGCCTCCATAATCGCCCTGATTATGGAACCAACAAGCACCTCCGAAACGATCACGAACTGAGATCGTAGAATTCGCCTCGACTGAAGGAGCGGTCTCTTGTTTACATTTTAATGTACATTTCTAGTTGCCAACCTGGCCGTGTAGGATTCGTGAAACAGTGCCAGCCATTTACAACACAAGGTTCTGAGTGAGCAGTAAGCGGTGAACTTTCTAAAAAGACAGCCACGTGGACGGTAGACACCGGAATAATATTAAAATTGCCTATATAAAATATGTTTCGGTAATGTTGCACTCATTGGGCAACTGGTTCGTGATTCTGAACCACTGGACGGTGCATAAACGGGGACTTCATTTATAACAGAATCCGGAGTCAGCTGAATCCATTTATTCCATACGATATTATTAAAATGTAGCTACTTATTGAGTTTCACTGTAATGAAACTCCTTCTCGATGATTTTCGAGATGTGTTCCCTGTCAAAAATGTGCAAGAATTTCTTCGTTCTTCCATCCACGTCTAGCCGCGAAGTAAAGTTCTGAACCTTTCGCTTGTTTTGTTTGTCTAACGTCAGAAAATATTTCCTCGGCACCTTGTACGACAAAGTAAGCTGAAAAACGCTCTGACTAACAAGGACAAGAGGTTTTTGTCGATCTACATAAGAAAACAGAGGAAGTCGACGTTAGATGGCGGATAAGTCGTTATAGCGTAAATAGGTGCACGAAGAACGTGTCATTGACAAAACCTAAAAAAAAATTCTGCCAGCATTTCTTGTAGGGATGAAACAGAAATTTTCTGATTTTCTAGCAAGACAAGAAATGTGATGTAGACATATATATTTTCCAAATGTGTTGCTTGGAATTCTGCGTGCCTCATTACATCTGGAACTACATAAAATCGTTTTCGCCAACAGACCGCGTTTTTTACGGTTCTACTGAAATGTTTAACATCGCTGTCTGCAGTGTAAACAATACAAAATCCTCGTATGTTGAAGAATTTTAAGATCTAATATAATTTTCGCGTATTATTCACACGTTACAGGCCTATTAAATAATTTAAAACGGCTTCATCCAAATTCTCTTCACATGGAATTAAACTACAATCATCATCTAATTTTATTTTAATTCCACTAGTTATTTTCCATTTTCTCTATTCCTTTCGCTCTTTGCTTAATATCAGATTCGTTCGTTTAATTTTCTTCGCTCTTCTATTCCCATCTACCTCTTGATCTTCTCATTTTACTTCTTCCTATCATAAATCGGCTGGTAGTCTCGCAGAATCTCGGACTTCGTGTGATACTGACGAAAAGCTGGTAATCTCGCAGAATTTCGGACTTCGTGTAATACTGACGAGAGGCTGGTAGTCTCGCAGAATCTCGGACTTCGTGTAATACTGACGAGAGGCTGGTAGTCTCGCAGAATCTCGGACTTCGTGTAATACTGACGAGAGGCTGGTAGTCTCGCAGAATCTCGGACTTCGTGTGATACTGACGAAAAGCTGGTAATCTCCCAGAATTTCGGACTTCGTGTAATACTGACGAGAGGCTGGTAGTCTCGCAGAATCTCGGACTTCGTGTAATTGACGAGAGGCTGGTAGTCTCGCAGAATCTCGGACTTCGTGTAATACTGACGAGAGGCTGGTAGTCTCGCAGAATCTCGGACTTCGTGTGATACTGACGAGAGGCTGGTAGTCTCGCAGAATTTCGGACTTCGTGTGATACTGACGAGAGGTTGGTAGTCTCGCAGAATCTCGGACTTCGTGTAATACTGACGAGAGGCTGGTAGTCTCGCAGAATCTCGGACTTCGTGTGATACTGACGAGAAGCTGGTAGTCTCGCAGAATCTCGGCCTTCGTGTGATACTGACGAGAGGCTGGGTAGTCTCGCAGAATCTCGGACTTCGTGTGATACTGACGAGAGGCTGGTAATCTCGCAGAATCTCGGACTTCGTGTGATACTGACGAGAGGTTGGTAGTCTCGCAGAATCTCGGACTACGTGTGATACTGACGAGAAGCTGGTAGTCTCGCAGAATCTCGGACTTCGTGTGATACTGACCCTCCCACAGGTCAGAGTTATTGAGAACTTGGTCGTCGCCGAACGCTTTCACGTGTTGCACCGTGACTTCTTTGCGCAAAGTCACAACTTTCTACTGCAAACCGTTAGAGGCCGCTCTTCGGTTGTGGTATCGGTTACAGTCCAGCAGCCACGACTACAAAATGTTTACCGACCTTATCCACTCTTTCTCTCCTCCTTCTCGCTTTCTGTCTCATTTCTTGCAGACCCACGCTCCGTTCAGATGTTCTCAAACGTAATATCGAAATCCATACCGTCACTGTGTTCCAATTTCTTTTACCACCTACGCAAGCAAACATTTCCCTGGTAAAGTGAATTTCCTTAACGGTTGAAGGCATTTTCAGCAAAAGAAACTACGAATTAAACGACTCACAAAATGCGTCCAGCGTCACCAAATATCAAGTTCATTCCCTGTTCCACGCGTACTTCAGATTAAAACTGTACTAAACGTGTCATACGTGTATAAACATTAGAATTTAGAAATGTAGCATGAATGAATATTAATCTTTGTAATGTCAGTAACTCTGAAATATTTGCTTTTCAAAACGGCTGTGTGATCTGTGCAAAAATAAAAATGCTAGCAAATAGTTACTCATGCTTTCAAACAGGATGGTAGCCCCAATTTGTATTACTGATTAGTTCAGTCAACAAGAGATTCCTGTCCACAATAAAGGAACGGCAAACTCAGTCAGGGATGCCAAATGTCGAATGCTGAAATTCAATTTCTACCGAACTACAAAGCGCATCTGAAATACACCTCGTAAACTGGGGACATAAGTGAAAGACGAATTCCCGAAAATAATTCCGAAAGAAGCCATCGTGGTCTGTAGCAGGATTTAAGGTTTCCACGGCGGTGAGTCAGAAGATAGTTATTCTGTGATCCAGCACCGTCAAGTCTTGTATATGTTTACCATAAGACTCATCGCCCTGATGATGGAGGCAGGAAGGACCTCTGAAACGTCGGTAAACTTCCACCGTATCGCACGGCGCTACAACCCAGAGACGGTCATCTTCAGTTCGTGGTCTATTTAAAATACTACTCGTATTTATTTATACCGAGATAAAACCACGGACCACCAGAACAGAAGAAGGAGACGTTCGATTTTAGATTTTCGAAAATTTTACAAAGCGAATCAATAATCTACGAAAAGTCTTCGTTGGGTTAATCTTCCAGCCGCATGAAATTCGGAGAAAAATAAATAACAATTCAGTAATAAGCAGTGGTCACTGGCTATGATATAAATAATATTTGAAAGTACCAAGTCGAGGAACAAGGGCTGCAAAGCTAACAGTTAACTGAGACCATTTCCCAATCTGAAACACCTCCAAAGGTCTTTAAAATCAGTACCCAAACCAGAATCTTCTTACATATGTGTGTCTCGCCTCAGAACCCAGAAGTGGGACATACCCGACACTGTCGTACTGCATTCTGTTGAATCGGTTCCAACTCTAGAGAACTAGGTTAGTCGTAGCTTGCCTCTTAGTTATCGTCAGGTAAGACACGCCGTGCAGAGTTATGGTTAACTGGAGGTACAGTTCCACGCTTTCTTAATCTCGGCACCAGATGGTAAGTGGTTAGCTTCAAGCCCAGGTCGCTTTAACGCCAAGGAACAGGGCACTGGGTGATATAACACAGGCATGGACATTACTAAGAAGGAAGAACTCCTCTGCTAGGAATTGAAGCCCGGTCGTCCACTTCCTAGCATAGTCGTTAATCCCATAACGACGGTCTTGTGGATGACAAACCTTCAAGGACCACGATCTGGCAGCAAAAGGATGATGGATTTCTCATGGCTGATAACACCTAACAATAAAAGACAAAGTTTCGGAAACGCTAGGATCTCTCCGTCCTATCCTCGTGTTCGATAACGACGACGACTTCTAAACATCTCAATCTCTCGCAGAAGATAATGCCAGAGAATCACAAGCACGTGATCTGTTGCGAAAGAGGACCAATCGAAGACGCCGAGAAACGCCTTGCAACCGTGAAAAAGAGTCCGGAGTACCTCGGATAAGTTTCCTTCGGCCTGGGAAATCCAGTGGTACGCAGACAGGAATCGGAAAATTTGTGTGTGAATCACCAGGTTCACCACACAAAACAGAACACTGGAAATAACCTTAAGTACACAACGAAAAGGTCAGAATAACGTACGAAAGAAACAAACGAAAAGTCCCAGGAAAAGTACACGAGAAAAATTTCTGAAGACAGAATTTCTGATGCATTGGAAAACAGCGGATGCACCAATGAGGAGCGATCAGACAAGTGTCCGTGGCGTGACCCCTGCTGGCAATATTTCAATTAATTTTAAAAGAAACTCAAATTTTAAAAATCACTAAGTAATGTTTGCCGTTCCCGCTTTCTAGTAATACTTTACTCTCTGGAGACTTCGTTCAACTTAAAACCCACAGAATTCATACTTACAAAAATGACAGTGGTCTAATTATCAAAGTTGGTTGAAAACTCACGCACCGCACAATAAAATATTCTACAGACGGTCGAAATTCAGGAACGTCCAATTCGTCATTCAACTTACAGGCCAACGAAGGACATCTTGCGACATTTTTCACAAACGCCTCACCTTACGAAGTTACGTAACTTTAATAAGTTGCAGTAGATCTAGGACGGATCAGGGCCGCGACCCGTTGCCTTGTTCAGTGCCCGGTCAACGCCCTGGCCCTTTCCCTAAACACAGTGATGTCAAATACAGGGCGTCCCAAAAATATTCACCAAGACACGGAATATTAATCTTATTATCGATCTCCGTGCGTTGTGTTTAAGGGAGACATGTCCGGTGGCCATTTTAAACACAAACACAACATTATCTAATTAACTAAGTGCCTATGCTGGCGCATGTAACGACAGTTTATAAAAAAAGGTCTTTATTTCATTCATTTAATGTGTATACATTTTGGGACACCCTGTATATGCGGTGTAGCGTACGGGAAGAATGGCTGTAGAATTCCAGCCAAAAACTTAAAATTTTTAAGCAGAGAGTGTGCATATCCAGAAACTTCGAGATGTTACGTCGTATAAAACGTCATAGAACATACAAACCTCTTTGCTCCAGAATTAATATTCCCTCATTACAATTTGTTTGTTTGTCTGTGGGCTCTTTAACATTTAATTCTGTATTTAAATGTATAAAGTTTCACGTGACGATTCGCGGATTATTATTTCAACCTGTAACCGCGTGCGAGGTCACACTGCATCGAACTGTGTACCGTCTGCCTGAGAGCCATGATTACGTTCACCATGACTGTGGAACTTACAAGGACGCATGCGCACAAGACGTTCCATGTTGCGATGGGAGGCCTTTGGTAACTACTCAACCAAGCAAGTAGTAATTCCTCACTCACTATATCAATAAAATGATAATGACGATATCGTAATTAATTTTTGATTGCAAGCCTTGCATGTAGTAAGTAGAGGTGAGAGTTAAATAGCAACACTAATGTCAGAGAAGTAGACTGTAGGTTTAAATGTTTAAAATGGTTAGCGATGTCTTAAGGTAGTGTTAAATGGCGGACTTTTATATTGGCGGTGAAGGACTTATGTCTTCCATACCAACATGTAACCTCTTAAAAAGATAAACAACCACAAACACATCGATAAAGACGCTTTGCCACAACGCCACAGGTGTTCAGACACACAAATACATCCTTAGCGCTCGGTAACAATGGCCTAAGCCAAAATTAACGTGTATTGCCTTAGGCCCTTCTTACAGAGCACGAAAGACATTAATTACAGGCGTAAAGAACGAAATAAACGATAACGATTCGAATCTGAAATGTCATCGTAAAAAACCCGAAACGAAAGAAACTGAAGATGTTGTTAATCCATAAACTTTTGAGTCGCACGATAAGCGCCTAAAATATTAATAACAGAAAATCCAATACGAGACTTACACCACTTCCTGAGGAAGTTACTCTTCAGCTTGTCACAAAGTTTCTGTCTGTGATGCATCTTGAAGGCTTCTGGACGCGGGTCAACACTTGGCCACACACGACACTACATAGCACATCGCAGAGAGACAGGATTAAAGACCGGAGCTCACGGCAAGCAGCCTGCGACTGACTGCAGCTAGACTGCTAGAGCCACGGAACAGGTACACGACGTCAAGGATGAAGCGATTGAGGGGCGGGAGGGGGAAATATATCAGCCGCGGAGAAAACATCAACCCGCTGCCAGTTGGTAGGGCTCCTTGGACTAGTAATCAGCCTGTCGCAAGGCCCCTAGATCAGTGGAATTCAACCTTTTTTGTTCGCGTACCCCCAGATATAATTTCTCTTCAACTTTGTACCCCCCAAAGTTGTTGGTGTATAATTCAAGTTATACGTAGTATATAATCTACATCTAAAATAAATTAAATAAATTACATCACTGATTATTCAGTGTTTATCATAAAATAATATATTTTTTAAATTTCACGTACCCCCTAAGATGTCTCCGCGTACCCCCAGATATAATTTCTCTTCAACTTTGTACCCCCAAAGTTGTTGGTGTATAATTCAAGTTATACATAGTATATAATCTACATCTAAAATAAATTAAATAAATTACATTACTGATTATTCATAGCTTATCATAAAATAATATACCTTACTATAAAAATTCGTGACTTGTCGTCTATCAAAAAATGACGTCATCAACAATGTTACGTTATATTTGTTTACTCGACATTGTTGTGTTGTTCGGGGGGGTTGGTTTAGTTTCTTACTCTGCTCTAGTTTTTTAAATTTTACGAACCCCCCCAAGATGTCTTCGCGTACCCCAGGTTGAATACCACTGCTCTAGAGGACAGTACAACTCAGAAAAACGCGGACTAATATCCATGCCTTGAGTGGGATTCGAACCCACGGTCCCATTGACCACGCGGCCACTGAGACGGCCCAATGCCCCTTTAGAGATTCAAACCTCGGCCGTCCATCTAAAATCCTTATCGTTTTAAACCTCGACGACAACTAACCAACTACTTGCTACCAAAGTCCGCAGGCACATGATTCGAAGCTCACATAACCCAGTTCACATGGGCTACGTGTCATTTGCCTCCCATATCACACACGGTTAGGTTAGGTTAGGTTAGGTTAGGTTAGGTTAGGTTAGGTTAGGTTAGGATAGGTTAGGTTAGGTTAGGTTAGGTTAGGTTAGGTTAGGTTGGGTTAGGTTGGGTTAGGTTGGGTTAGGTTAGGTTAGGTTAGGTTAGGTTAGGTTAGGTTGGGTTAGGTTAGGTTTGGTTAGGTTGGGTGGTCGCTTTTCGAGAAGTTTACCACCAAAAGTCTGTTTGATGTCTCGTCTTATCTGATGAATTGTATGTACGTCACCACAACAGTGTTAGGTGACTCATCTAACACATTTGGCTGTATGAAAACTTACGGCAAAAAAGTTTCACTCGCAAATCAGAATCTCCGATTCTAATTTTTCTTTCAAAATTACTCAATTCCAAGGTTACTGGAACTTTTCATGAAGATCAGATATTAGAACGTGGGAAATACCTCACAATTCGCGAGTGTTATTTCCTGTGCTAAGACCAATCTGTTCACAAGACCTTACAAAATATGACTGTTAATGAGAGATCATATTTAAACACGTATCGGCAAATACTTCTGTTTCCATCTTCACGGTGAATAACAGATAGATTCAGTAAAATATGCAAAGTCTGGATGTAAAAACTTTTTTTGTGATTATCAGATTGCGGTGCGAACAGGGACAGAGATACGTTCGTACGTACGAACGAGATAAATCGATTATCGGAAAGTCCCAACCGGTTGTGCGTAGGGGAAAAGAGGAGACATTTAAATTGTTCAAAATTGGTGACTGAAATGAGGAACTCCTGAAGAAACACACGTCTTCGGTTAATGTAGCTACAGAATCGAATCCCGGAAGCCCTTTTCCGATTCAACAAGAGAATTTCCCTAATCTTTTATACAAAAAAATCATAGACTGATAAATATGGAAGGCGATTCTTAAGAAAGATTAAAGCCGGGATATGAACCTGAAATATGAAGAGGTTCTGCTGGAGCTCTGCCAGTAGGGAACGCGGTGATATAAGAAACAGGTGGCATAAATAACATTTAATTATCGACAAGCAAATTAAAACCATGGCCAAAACACACGTCCTCATAACCAGTTTCAAAGCAATTCATGGTCTTAAGTTTCGAAACGAACACTCAAGGACTTCGGGTCGACTTTCAGTCACTTCGTCGTTAAAGAGGCTGTCGGATGGGAATCCCACTGCAGATCCACAACGTATGCACGTACCCTGGACCACACCCATCACTTAATTACTTCATTGGTGTCTAATCACCTTGGCATTCGATAATTTCTGGGCTCAGATGTGACCCGGAATACGAATATCGCGATCGAAAATTTTTAGTAATTTTCCTTAGCCTCTCCACCAGATTCCGAAACATCACTTCCATTCCAACAAATATTTCGTTAATCGTCCTGTCATTCCACGTTACAAATGGCGTCGTTAAATAGACTATTAATATATTAATAAAACTGCTACGATCTGGTGTCTGATCTAGCAGCACAGGCTAAACGTTAGACAGCAGCCAAATTTGGAACGGAATGTTTTGGTTTTTCTCGGTACACTCTCTTTTCGCAAAGAAAAAGTTATTCGGAGATGCTCGAGACACTTTTGTGCTCAGGAAAAAAAGTGATGGTGGAACCACGGTTCCGGAGAATTTGACGTAAATACGTCTATACGGAAAGGAAGTTTATATATTGGCTTTATTCTAAATATTTCCTTTATACATGCTTTACAATTGAGATAAGTTTGATTAAGACTTTGCTTATTCAACTTGAATTAGTTACGCTTAAGATGGGTCTGTGGTAGCTGAATGTAATGTAATGTAATGAAATGTAAGGTAAGGTAATGTTATTATTATTATTAGTGCTCTGTCTGACGACAGGTCCATATGAACAGGATCCTTCCATCCTTTTCTCGGACTGGGACCTGTTCATATACGTTCTTGGCAGATGATCCAGAAGTGGTTTGCCATTGCCTTCTTCTGTGTGTGAATGGAGTAATTGTTGGGATGCCACGGAGGAAAACTCCGTGTTGCCTAGACCACGGCCTTGCCCAACACAAGTTATAAATTCGGGCACCGCCGGGAATCGAACCCGAGACCCCAGGATTACAAGGCCAGCGTTCTAACCGCTAGAGCACCCCTTTTCGTAACACATTTTTGCCGAATGACCCTTCCTCATACACGTATTTACGTCAAAAAAAATCACACCGACTAGATTTTCTCGGGGATTTTCGTAGCTTCCTCTCTCTCGAAAAAAAAATTGTTCGAAATAACGTCTTACAAACTTGGCATCCGACATATTTGTATTGTTCATCAAACGTCAAAACAACCTCAGACGTGCTTAGAAATTATTTACATAATCCATTCAAGGATTACTGGTATTTGAGCACTAGAAGAAGCGTGTATTAATGGACCGACAGTCAAGACAGATTGCAAATAGATCAGTCTCGTAAGAGCAAATATGTCAGGCTTATGTGAGAACAGTTAACATATTTATTGACTAGCCGAAAATCTGCGTATGTATCCAAAGAAATTCTTCGGATACTTTCGAATGATTAGCAGCAATTTCGACGAGTTACTGTTCACGATTGGACCATCTATTACCTACCAAAATACTGTAATGAGGAGGTTTGTGCAGGCAGAAGGAAGATTTGTCAGTAACTCTACGATAGTTATATATTTAATTTTCTTTATTACATTTTATAACAATCTTACATTTAATTGTAGACTTTAAACATACTTTTTCTTTCCTGTTATGTAGTTTAGGGAATTACAATCACAATATTCAGTGTAGTTCGGTATCAGATAATGGTGACATGGTATTGCTATCAGAGGGTGACATCTGGGGAAGTAGAGTGCTACTACTGGTGGACGTAGACTGCTCAGGACTGCGGAGGGATTCGGTGTGCTGAGGTTTGAACTTTGGCGAAAAACTCTGGTTTATTCCGGGAGGATTAGAAGGTGGAAAATTTGGTGGAAAATAACTGTTCGAAAGGCGTCGAGTGCTGAAAGGATACTGGGGTTGAGGCAACGTTACCCTCCTCAAAACATTTAAAAACTCCACTTTCGCTATGTACTTTTGTTCATCACTGAGTTTCTTAAATGATGGTACCAGAGAGAGTAAGAAAGATTTGTCCTCATCAATATCATCTCTGTTTCTCTCTTTGATTATTTGTAGTAAAGATTCTTCATACGTAATTTTGGAACGTTTACTCTGTCGTCTCTCGTTTGTTTCGTTCGCATTTGTGACTCCTCTGACCTGACGTCCTGTGTTTATATCTTCCTCGGTCTCATTCTCATTCCCAGATGAGCTTCGTTCTTGAAGTGTTGGCAGAAGGAACAACAACTGGTCAAAATAAACATATTTTCTCCTTTTTCTGGCCCCTTGTCCTGTTGACTTCTTTTGTACTTGAATTCCTTTTCGGAAATTATCACGAATATTTCTCCATTTCCGTTGTATGACATTGCCTGAAAGTATGACATTTTTTACTATAAAAATTCGTGACTTGTCGTCTATCAAAAAATGACGTCATCAAACAATGTTACGTTATATTTGTTTACTCGGCATTGTTGTGTTGTACCAACACAACAATGCCGAGTAAACAAATGACTTGAGTAAGACACTAAACTAACCCCCCGAAGGGGGGTTAGTTTAGTTTTTTATTCAAAATTTTAAAATTTGGTCAAGTGTTTTAACCCCCCATTCGGGGGGGGGGGGGTTGATTTAGTTTCTTGCACAAAATTTTAAAATTTGGTCAAGTGTTTTAACCCCCCATTCGGGGGGGGGTTGGTTTAGTTTGTTGCACAAAATTTTAAAATTTGGTCAAGTGTTTTAACCCCCCATTGGGGGGGGTTGGTTTAGTTTTTTACTCAAGATTTTAAAATTTGGGGGGGGGTTGGTTTAGTTTCTTGCACAAAATTTTAAAATTTGGTCAAGTGTTTTAACCCCCCATTCGGGGGGGTTGGTTTAGTTTCTTACTCAAGATTTTAAAATTTGGGGGGGTTGGTTTAGTTTCTTACTCAAAATTTTAAAACGCAACCAACCCCCCCGAGGAGCATCCGAAAGGAGCGCTCTGCTCTAGTTATATGATATTGACTGATATTCTTATCTGCTTACAGGTACCTTGCAACTGGAAATAGCTTCCATCCATTACATTAAGAATATCTGCTTGGTGATAGCAGGTCTTTATTTTTCAATTACAAAAACTTCTTTTCTATTTTCCTTATGGCTTTAGTGGACGCAGATTACTGCTTCATTAGCATAGATGTGGGAGCTTACGGTACATCTAGTGACTCTAATATATTTAAAAACACAAATTTATGTAAAATGTTGGAAGAAAATACATTAAATATTCCAGATTCCAGGCAGTTACCTAACGATGCCATTTGCCATTGTAGGAGATGAGGAATTTTCTCTATCGGAAAATTTGGGTCTTCTCAAACGTATATTTAATTACAGATTATCGAGGGCAATGAAAATGGTGGGATGTGCATTTTGAAATACTGTGCAAAAAAAATGGAGAATTTTCCAACGTGTCATTGACGTTCGTCTTGATTTTTGCGATATTATAATTAAAACTTGTTGTATACTAAACAATTTCGTCCGCAAGAGAGACGGAATTCATCTTGAGGATACGATGTGTGAATGCCCCTCTGAGATGGTTCAGTCTATTTGAATGTGAGAGAATATTACGCAAAATACTTCCCCACAAGCTCTGTTCCTTAGCAATACGAAAAGGTTTAACACAGCTTCTATTGTTATTACAGAAAACACGTTTGCAGGTTAAATTGACGGACGTACATCCTATTATAATGCAGTTAAATTAAACTGTATCTTGTATTTTATCATTTAACTTGATCTGAGTGTAAAAAATATACACAGAATATATAAATAAAGTTAAAACGAAAATAATTTACGTTTCTCCTTACCTGCAGTCACTCGTTCTTTCTTGTCTAGGTGGCACCAATTTGGCAACACTGCTTCACAGACTTCTTTCCATTGTTTTTCTTTATAGTTCTTGTCACTGTACTCTGGCATGACCTTATTGTACAGTGCCGGCCTCTTCTCCACTTCGGAAATCAATCTCTCACTATCAAAAACTGTGGTGTTCAGTTCCATTACGCGTTCGATCGATTCCAAGGTCGGGCAAACACTGGTCGGCCGTGCGGCTGTTTCACCGTTCGCTCGCGCACACAGACAGCGTTCTTTGTGTTCTAATGACACCGTCAGCCGCTGTGCGGCAGCAGCACCGCATCGAAAATGAAGCATGACTCGGCAGAAAAACCCAGGAGGTAAAACCACCGCGCATGCGCTCGCTTCCTACTCTTCGCGACTGTAATCTTCAGACTTGAGGGGGCAAGAAAGTGGGGTTAAGGACGAAAGATAGCGAGAGCCTTTAACGCTTCGGACTTCTATATTCCTTGCAAGTCTCAAGATTACAGTAGCGAACAGTACTGAAACTGCGATCCATTAATGCAGTTTAAAATCTGCTCGTGTGCGCTAGCCCACAGTTTCAGGTGTGTTAACTCCATTATGTTGTAAGGTCGTAAACGGTTTTGTGTGTCAGCAGGTAGGTGTCTCCACGTGACAGAAGATGCCATAGCTCGCGTAGCTTTGTATGCTAAGGTATGTATCGGCTTACACTTATTAATATTTATAACTGAGGGATACTTCGGTTTGTGCTGGACAACACGAAATCAACTCTCTGGTAATCCAACGAATGTTTTTTATCAGCCTCTGTTATTAAGCGTTGATTAATTCAGAGTATGGAAAAGGAAGAAATAGTCAGTCTACCTATAAGCCACCCTCTCCAGTACCTCTCTGTCTATAAATCTGAACTGAATATTATTTTGAGAATCTTTTAAATCCAGATTCAAACAACACTAATGCGTAAGCAAATTTTCTCTACATTCTGTTAATTAATTAAGGGTAAATGACGAGGCCGATCTTTATGATTGAATATTATGATTAGAATCAACTACATTCATTTTTTGCAAAACTCAAAGCAGTCAGGCGGTGAACAGAAAAGATATATCATAAAACACACAATAAAACAAAACCGACACAAATTTCAGGTAACGCGTGAAACAGAAGGCAAATGTTAAGAATTAAACCCCAAAGAGTCTGAACAGAAAAGAGGTTACACATTGATTACTGAATCAGGAAAAGAGTGGCATATGTCAGTAATCGGAATAAATTATTTGTAAAGATATCAGCATTTATATAATTCAATTAATTTATTTAAGTGTTTGCCAACAGTAAGAAGCCAATAACAGGCAAACACTTATAATACATACGATAATAACTAAATAATAATGAAAAATATTTCAAAAACAAATTAACTAAACATAAATATTTCTCTGGCGCATGCGTCACGTGTTCATTTGACATGAGTTGTAAGCTATTGATTTCGAAATGACATGTGGACAAAGTAGCCACAGGATCAATGGAAAATAACACGTTTCACAGGCTCGACCTGTGATCATCCTTGTGTTTGAACCACCAATTAGAAAGTCTTCATTGCTGTACTTATCGACAAGTGACGTAGGAGGAATTTGCATATCGAATATAAATTAATAATTAAAAGCTCGCTGAAAATTTAAAAAAAAATTCACTTCATATCAATCTCAACATGAATTTAGCAAAGGTTGGCAACACCGTGTGGCATCTATGAAACACGCTCGGAACTATAGAATGTTGGTCATAGATCATTTATGAGGTGTGTAAAATAAACTTGGAGAGTTTCTCTTTCTGTCGGCATGTCGCATGTTATCATCCTTTGCACCATTCAAGTCTATCGACATTTTGTAATGTGTCAGGGAATTATGAATAACCCTGTACCAGGTATGCATCTTCTCCCATGCGCGACGCAGCACTCTCTTGGGTTCAAATATTCTCAGACACCCGCCCTTCAAACAGACGACCGTGTACACTAAGACCACAGAAACCAGTGGGAACTGACAATTTGATGTACCTGACGACCTGAACCCAGCCATGGCCGATCATACAAGTAGGGGAGAAATAATGACAAATGCATACATACTTAAGGCGATCAGCGACAGAACAGCTTGCATTCCGATGACGTCACGTAACTTTCACATTGGAGGCTACTACTCTATCTAAAAGCATCGTCAACGTCAGCTCAAGCAGTTACTCTGATACTCTGAGGTTCAGCAAAGAGACGTTTCGGTGGCTTTACTAAAAGGGACAAGACTCAGCGACACGATCGCCCCCAGGCCGAGGTGGCAGGTGAAATGACTCACACGTACTCGTCCCATTAACCCTTTGAAGCCGAAGATCGTCTGAATATTATTTACGAATCCAGACCGTACCGCGAAGAAAACACTACACCTCACCATTACGAAAATCAGCTGGTTAACCCTTTGAAGCCGAAGCTCGTCTTCATAATATTTACGAATCCAGACCGTACCGCGAAGAAAACACTTCACTTAACCATTAGAAGTCGAATCAGGCGGTACCACATAAGATTTAACAAAAGAACATCCCGGTCAAAGCCTTAATAACTTCTTGAGAAGCTGATAGTCGCTCTGCCGTCTCATTACTATGAAAGGAAGAGATTTGTGAGGAAACGGTCTGGAACTTCCTAAGGTATTCTACAGTCTTCCGCTTGTGGTGAAGACGAAGGCAGGCCATTGGAGGACAGCCGATTCAGCGCCTGGGGTTCGACACCAGAATTTACCACTTATAAGCGACGGTAAAATATATAAAATAGAACAGAAGTGTTGTGTAATAACACTAGTTGCAGACGACAGACACGCAACGGCAAGAGACATGATAGCAGGAAACAGAAGGACACTTCATTAATTACGTAAGACCGGTTGCGTGTTGCTGTAAGAAGATACGAATTATCCGCACACAATTATTAGAAAATGTTATGCATGAATGCAGAAATCGACTCTAAAAACTGTTTCGACGTGTCACGGATCGATTCAGCACAGATAATTTGCATATTACTGTCATGTCAGGACACCACCTACGATGGACTGAACATGTACATCGGACCGGAGACACAACAAATGCGTACAGAATTTTAATGTGGAGTAAACTCTCGCAAAACGGCGACGTGGAAAACAAAAACTGAGAATATGAGTTTTAAAATGTGGTTTCAAGAATTTTAAAAAGATTAAACTGACTCACTATCATATTCAGTTGAACTCTGTTTCCAGAGATTATATATAATATACGCAATTCTGCCACGGTGGTCTAGCGGTTAGAACGCTGGCCTTGTAATCCTGGGGTCTCGGGTTCGATTCCCGGCGGTGCCCGAATTTATAACTTGTGTTGGGCAAGGCCGTGGTCTAGGCAACACGGAGTTTTCCTCCGTGGCATCCCAACAATTACTCCATTCACACACAGAAGAAGGCAATGGCAAACCACTTCTGGATCATCTGCCAAGAACGTATATGAACAGGTCCCAGTCCGAGAAAAGGATGGAAGGATCCTGTTCATATGGACCTGTCGTCAGACAGAACACTAAAAAAACATCAGCGTAGGATTTGTTAACCAATGCGGCATGACTGAGCCACTGTTTAACTCTACAATAAACAGCGTTCGTCACTACTTGTTCATTTGTCGAAGAATTTTCGTGTTGTTCATGAACCCGGAAATTTATCGCCGTTACAGCAAAGACGACATTGGGCCATTATCAGGTCAAACCTTGTCCACTTTACATAATCATTATCAGTTATCCGTGGTTTACATATGGCATTATCTATTCAATTATCTCAGTTCGCCTTTCTCCTAAGCAGAATTTATTGTAGTTCATTTGTATCCTGTCATCCCTAAACTAGCTGACAAATATTACCTTTTCTTAATCCGACAACTTTCTTTTCATGTAAAATATTCGAAGTGTGGACATACCGTATTAAGGATGGAATGAGGTTTTCAGGGCGGTGGAAATGTGATCTCGCGTGTTCTTGTAAGTGGTTACAGGTGTTTTCGAAGAAACGTTTCTCCGAAATATCAACCATCCACAGGGCTACACGTGGTCATAAACCATAAAACCATTATCTTCATCACATAATCTTTTTGTTTTTACACGATGAACATGACGTGAACGCAGTTTGTGATCATGTTTGTCTGTCCGTCCGCATTATTCAAATTGAGAACAGCTGGATGGATTTGGATGAAACTTGGTATGGACGTTATGCCATTGGAGTTTACATTAAAATCGTGCTTTTTAATTTCCGGCAGCCGGACGAACAAACTTTTGAGGTGGGATTGACAGTGACGCCGCTTGCAATAGGCTAGTAGGTCTTTGTGTGATGTAAAATAAGAACATGACAGCTGAACAAAAAGTTAATTAATCAAAATTCAATCTAATGACCCCCATGAGTACGAGTCCAGTTTTATTTATTTAGTGTTCTGTCTGACGACAGGTCCATATGAACAGGATCCTTCCATCCTTTTCTCGGACTGGGACCTGTTCATATACGTTCTTGGCAGATGATCCAGAAGTGGTTTGCCATTGCCTTCTTCTGTGTGTGAATGGAGTAATTGTTGGGATGCCACGGAGGAAAACTCCGTGTTGCCTAGACCACGGCCTTGCCCAACACAAGTTATAAATTCGGGCACCGCCGAGAATCGAACCCGAGACCCCAGGATTACAAGGCCAGCGTTCTAACCGCTAGACCACCTCATCTTATTATTATTTAGTGTTCTGTCTGACGACAGGTCCATATGAACAGGATCGTTCCATCCTTTTCTCTTCTCGGACTGGGACCTGTTCATATACGTTCTTGGCAGATGATCCAGAAGTGGTTTGCCATTGCCTTCTTCTGTGTGTGAATGGAGTAATTGTTGGGATGCCACGGAGGAAAACTCCGTGTTGCCTAGACCACGGCCTTGCCCAACACAAGTTATAAATTCGGGCACCGCCGGGAATCGAACCCGAGAGCCCAGGATTACGCTGATGTTACATTGCACAAAATCAATTTCATTTCAATAAGAGTCCTCCGCGAGTCCTCCGACAGAAGAGTGGTGACGGCCGGCAATAAACTTGTACTTGAGTTGGATTTTCATCAGCCGCTTTCCAATAATGATTAGTTATTACGTTTCGGAAAAAATACACGCGGAAGTTGCGACGAAGGAGGCAGTCTGCGTAGTTCGAAAGCGAAACAGAGGACACCACGGTCGAATAGAAATGAAGAACGGGGCGCGCGAACCATAAATTACCCCACTGGATAATAATGCTTACCTTTGGATATTACTCTGTATCAGTCCAATCCGTGATTATTATCAAGAATACTCTTTAATGGCATAATAATCACAAGGAGCCGACTTTATGTTTTCTGAATATAATCGTAAACCCTCTCTCCCCGATTTTAAGCAGCACATAGTTTCATTACTGTACTCACAAGAGTCCGCCAGATTAATACAGTCCACGTCACATAACTTCATATTTTCCTAAGGTTACTTTTAAAATTATTCTACCATCTTCGTCTAGGTCTTCCATGTGGTCTCTTCCCTCCAGACTTTGAGGCAAGTATTTGATACATTTGTTTTCTATCTTTTGCGTTCATAGAAAGTATCATAAGCGATGGCATCATTACACAAACCTGAAATTATATGATAAAATACGGTAAATCCCGTCATTGACCTATTTTTGCATCTTCCTGAAGGAACTGGGGCTCTATTCCCGGCTGGACACGTTATAGTTCTAAGTTCTATCCGCTACCATTCATATTTTAACCAATGACAGCTCAAGTCTGTAACAACACGCAATTCTGTTCTCAAGTTGAAGTAAACGTGGCTTAGTAAGATTCTAAATAAAATTCAGAAGACTTCTCTGCCCCTCCGATGGACTGATATAAGCTTTGATTCTTAATGGATAGACTTTCTATTGCATTATTAACACACCTAAAAAAAGTACAGGCATGAGAATGTCAAATTTTAGATTTTTCTAGGTATCTCCTCATCACGTTTTCACAAAAATTCTCCTTTATTTTTTTTTTTAAATGTGGCTATACGTGTTGGTATAACTCCTAACAGTTAATATTGCAAAATATTTACATTACGATGTATTCAAATAGTCAAACATTCCCACGTGTAGAATTTGTGAGCATTTATAATCACACAAGAGACAATTAAACTAATTTGTCTCCTTGTTGTAACTAAGATATTCGTTCCCCAAACTCTATCCAAAACATCACTAAGGCCCCGTGTCATGAGGTTAGTTCTCTGTTGATTAGTTCCGAGCCAGAGGCAGGAAAAACTTGCTCGATGCGAAATTACAAAATTCAATACCCGAATCTTTTTCATTTTAACTGCTTTCAGTGTTTATTTAAAAACACGCGCTTATAACATAGCCTATCTGTGTCTGCCTGGAGTACATTAAATTTTGAACTCGATGGAGTAAAAGCCTTCTTGAGATCTCTGTAATCGCTCAGCTACATAAGAAATTGGCCGCATTTCGAGTAACACGAAGGTTCATCGCCGTGTTCACAAGAGCTCACCACTGGTCCTTGATTTATTAACATCACAGTTAACTAAAAATACAGCTATCATAATGCATATATATTTATTTTCACAGTCTATACACAAACGTTGTAATTAAATGATGTTGTTAAAATTATATAATATTAAAACATTATGTAGTATAAAATATTATATTTTGGCTCTTTTTATCGTAAATACGATATTACATTATTTCCCGTTTTTTTTATTTATTAAACGACATGTTTCGATGGATAAGACCTCATCTTCAGGTTTATATCAATTTTATAATATTTTAAAATTATTAGAATATTTTTATGTAATGTATTATATTGATTTGTGGTTTGTTTGTAGTCAGACGTTTATTTTTGTGTGGAATTAATGTTTAATTATTATCATGAAAAGCTACAAATTGTATCATAATCCAGTTTTCACCATCCGTTCTCCTGACACCAAATATTATCCTCAGTAGATATCCTTGTCTCAAAAACCCTGAATCTACTTTCTGTCCTTATGGTAAGAGACCAAGTTTCATACCCGTACGAAACAACGGGTAAGAGGTTATACTTAAGACGTAAGACTAACGCCACACTACTTGCTATCATCTGTTAAGGAATTACATCACGGACGACTCAGCCAAGTACAGAACTTTCTCCTGATATTTTCAGGAGACCTTGACACACTTCAATGCTTCATTGAACGAGAGAAATTTGCTGTATTTTGTACGTTACGATACCGGAAGTCCTCTCGGACTTCCGGTATTATTAAAAAAAAATTAAAATTTCTTCCTATAACTTCCTGTTCGTCTATCTGATTATCATTCCTTTGTTTCTTTAGAATAACAAGAATTCAAAGAAATAAAATCCAACATTGGTACCTAATTTCAACAGAATGTGCATAACCATGCTGGAATAAAATGACAGGAGGCTGGGAGAAAACAACGGGAATCTCCATACACTACACCAAGTATCATTAGGATGTTAAAATCAAGTAGGGTGAGATGTTAGGGATATGTGGTACACCTCGAAGAGACGAGAAATGCCTACACAATTTTGGTTTGTAAGCCCGAAGGGAGAAGACCACTCGGAAAACCTAGTCATAGATGGAATAATAATATTATAATGAATCTTAAGGACATGTGTGGGAAATTCTTTCACTATGTAAGCGATCACCAGCTTCTCAGACAGAACTCTACTCCACAGAGACAGTTAGCTACTGAACACCTCAGTGTCCAGCAATTCAACACGTTCAGCTCTGCTGACACCATAACTCGTAAGTGAAACATAACTGATGCCAACTGAAACAATTTTTGCATTGGTGAGATTCTTACAGCCACTAATATGAAGATGGCTGTCTTCCGGCATGTAATCTGCTAGATATTATCGACGTTCCAGAGGATATCACCACCTCCATCAACAGGATGAGATGATAGCGCCAATAAGATGTTCTGAAACGTCGGTCAATATGTACCAGATTACACGGCGCAACATCCCAGCTGACAGCCATCGTCATTTCAGTATTTTCACACTCTCTCCTCAATTGTCCTTGTCACCAGGGCATGAGAGATTTTCCGACCCAAATTCTGAACACGCTTCTACCCTTCGTGTGAGATACGTGAATGGTCTAAATGTCGTAAGGTTAGGTTAGGTTAAGCGAGAAGCAGAGAACAAAGCTATAAAAGAAGGCGTCGGAAACAGGAAGTCATTAAACCAAAGGAAAAGTAAAGACTACATTTCACAATTTCCATTCTAAGAAGCATTTTATCGTCTATGAGCCAGAAGCACGTTCTTAACTAATGACACGCATACATCAGCAGCATTCAGAAAGCAGGAATGCGGATTTCAAAACATCCAAAATTCTACATAAAATCCACAGAACATATATTAAGAATTGTTGAACACAGGGTGACCATCAGGGGTGGAACGTTCGTGTTAACCGTGTTAGCCAGGCTAACGCTTTGAAAAGCGACAAAATTATAAAGCGGTGGTCAGTGGTATTACGCAGACTGCATTACAACAGAACCGTAAGTCAGATTCAGCCATTCAGTCGCTACTAGCTAGTTCCGTTACGCTCAGTGTAAGCCTCAACTAACTGGCTAACAATGTCTGGCTGGATCCACGTAAGTATGAGAGGAGACTTTTAATTTTTTCAAAGTGTCGGGCAGGCTAGGATAGCTATCACATTTGACATAAACGCCCCTGGTGCTGAAGAGATCGTTTGAACCTAAGAGGGAATAAGTGACTGATGGGTGGAGAAAATTACATAATGATAAACTTAATAATTTCCAGTCTATTAATTGTTTAATTTTAACCGTCTAATCACAATAAAATATTTTATTAAATATTAAAATATTATTACTACAATTAACATTCAATATTTAAATATTTAAAATATATTAAAATGATGCTCCTTCTATCGAAATGTTCGATTTACAATTAGAGCATCATCTTTTTCACGACATGTTTCGGTTTTAAATGAACCATCTTCAGGTGTATAATCGATATAAAGTCAAATGTAATTACATTTGAATTTATATCGAAATATTTAAATATTGAATGTTAATTGTAGTAATAATATTTTAATATGTAATAAAATATTTTATTGTGATTAGACGGTTAAAATTAAATAATTTATAATCATCACAATATGACGCAACATTATCATCTAATTCCAGTCTATTGTTCACCGGTTAAGCCTAGACGTATTATTACATTTATCACATCAAAGAAGATAAGACGGACGTATGGAGAACAGGAGACATTAAATAACTTGTAATAGGTTTAGATGGGAGGGTAATATTAAAATGGATTTTAAAGAAATTATATAAATGTGTGGACTAATTCATAGGCTCGGAATACGGACCAATTTCAAGCTCTCGTGTGCATGTCGACCATAACAGCGACTTCATTACGATTATCAGCTTCTAAAGAACTCTGAGGCAGTCAGGCTTGCAGCTTATCACAAATCATAAACTACAACGAAACATAAATGTATTGCTATTAATTAATTATTCTTAACTTTCACTGGCTCTGTTATCGGAAAAAAATTATTACAAAAAAATAAAACAAGTTTTTCACAATAATAGTTAGTTTCCTTTTTTGTCATCAGTCTTTCGACTGGTTTGATATGATCATCCATTTTCGCCTATCTTGCGCCAATCTCTTCATTTTCATATATTTTTTGCAGCTCACATCTCAAAAATCTGCGTCACATATTTCAATCTTTGTCTCCCCTTACAATTACGACATTCAACTGTGTTCAGTCACTTGGACGAGTTATTAATCAGCTGGAAAACCCACTACATAGAACATTTCCGAATTAGTACGTTTGAAAATGTCAAGGGTGTACGAAAGTTATGTGTCGAATTCTCTTATATCGAAAATTTTTTGAATTTCAACAAAAAACAATGTTTATGCGCATGTCAACACAGAAAATCTAATCGAAGTTGGAAATTTCAACGCCTGATAAAGAGCCGAACTAGTTTTTATGAAATGTAAAAATCCACACATCTTCACTGTCATGTACTGTGACTCACAGTTAAACCTGTTACAAGACTACAGATAAAATTCTTGTAAATGGTATATTTTCTGATTCTGTCAGCAGAACAAGAATCAGCCACGTTTCTCATATCAGACAGCATAACTAAATTGCCTCGTTCTCGAGAGCGACGTAAAAAAACTTGTAATATCAAACACAAGGCCGCGTAATCTACAAATATTCCTCAGCATGTAAAAACCTCCAACCGACGTTTACATGCACTGAAAATCTGTACAATTACCTGATCAAATTCCGCCAAATTCGGTCTGAAAATCATGCCATCACAATTCAAACATATTTCGTACTTTTTACTGTTCGTATTTTTGAACATGGTGCCGTCACTGGGCTTTGACGTACCATCGACATTAGTTAATATAAAATTAAGATCCTCTAATCTAGAAAAATATAAATATCAATCTCATAGCAGCATCCGAAGACTTCACAAATCGCTGAAACCAAATCCCGCTTGTAGACAAGATCTTGGAGACTACCCAACCTCACAACCCATCCATCCGAATGTAATCTTCCATCGGTATTAGCCAAAATCTTTAAAAAAAAAATTGGCTTTCGGCGGATCGCGTGAGAGATGACCTCGAAGTCTAGTTCAATAAATGACGCATTAAGATTACTCCGCCTTAGTGCGAAGCGATTATGTACTCCAGCTGAAGGTCACATAAATGGAGGTCTCAACCTGATCTATAAATCTACAACCACAAAATACGAACAAAGAGACAGGTAAAATATTTCGGAGTCATATTAGTCAAAAGTTTACTCTTTCTTTGTTACATGTTACTGAAAATCTGATAGATGTTTGTTCGAGCTGGACTCAGTTATAAACATAAGTGACTGCATCGTACCTGTAGGGGCGAACAAACTTCCTTCTCTAGAAAAAATGTTCCCAGAATTGTGCGTGTTTTAAGCCCGAAGGTATCTTGTTAAGGTTTTTCGTACAAAATCTGGGCCCGGCTTATAGTCCAAAAAAACATCACACTTCACCATTACAAAGATCAATTGGTTCTGATGGAAATTAAAATTCTACCAGACTGCGTGGGGTAAGATCCCAGGAGACAGCCAACTGTTGTTAAATTTGGAATAGCTTGGTACTGTATTCTACCTCCTTCAATGAGGTCAAAGCTATCGTAACGCACAATCATGTGTGATTTTAAAGTGCTCAGTTGTGCATGAAAGCAGATAATAATATTTTGGCCTAGAGAGAGTTATTGTTCACAAAAACAGAGTTAACTGTCAGACAGACATTTTTTTAAAAAACCCAAATTATGAAACAATGAACTAAACATCTGTATACCAACATTTGCAACTTTTAGCTGGCAAATACGCACGTAATGATGGGCTGTGTTTGACCCCTTCAATCTCCTTCGTGTCCAGAATAATAAATGGGCTACTTGGAACTAACTTTCATGTGACGTAAGTACAAGAGTGTCTGACGCAGGTGGAACGTGTCCATCGAACGCATTGCATTGTTTGCCTTCGAGACTAATAAATAAACATTTTAATATGCATCCTGAGACAACACCACCATTTTGTTTAATTACACAGAAATACACCATTACCAACTGATTTTATGATGTTTACGTTTTCATCAAGTTTCAGAAAAATTTTCAGCAAAATAAAATCTGACTTCAGATTTTTAATATTTTATTAGAAGAAAATACACAAGCGAGGAAATTTTGCATATCATTGTACTATTACGAGCCTAAGAAGACGCATTCTTACACAGTGATCTCCTTTATACCTTAATTACACATGTATTTATATTAGTATTATTTATATATATTTATATTAATAAAAATTAAAATTGTGGTTATACACAATTCTTGTACAAAATATATTTACATTTTAAGGAAAGCTGTCTTCCGGGTTGTAACGCCGTGGTAGATATTTGCCAGCGTTTCAGAGTGAAATAAAAGTACTCCTGAAACGTCGACAAACATATTTGAAAATGTGCTGTCTCAAATATGTACTGTCTCTGAAATGTATATGATTTCTGCATAGAACATAAGGAGTTTTTTATAGTTTTGTAAAAAGGCAATTTTAAAATCCATTGAAACAGTAAATTCACTACTTTCACTGTGAAATTTGGTTTAGTATAATTTTGAAGAAAGATTGTAAATTGTATTTCAAAGAAAGATTCCACGAAATTTGTGGATATTAACCCTTTGTTACGCCGGGAATTAGTAAAATTAAATGTCATTTGCTGTGCTAAAATATATTGTATATTGAGCATTAATATTCAATAATTAGAAAAAACATTACCGGACCCCTTATCAGGAAAGCCAGGGGTCTAAGACATGTCGGTTCTTAGGATTTTACTTCATTTTGGCTTTTTATACGGAGGAATTTTAATACAGACAAAATAAATTATAAAAATTATATGCAGAGATATTTTATCTGCAATAACAAATTTGTTGTTTTTGTGAGAATTAGAAAACTCCATAAAATCTGTGGTGTTTTCAAATTCACCGCGTAAAAATTACGCGAGAGTCCACCATGTCATTCAGTAGTCAAATGAGCGCAAATTTTGTTTTAATATTATAAGAAGTAGAGTCAAACAAAAAATTCAATTTATCTGATAAATTACGATGGCAACATCGAACCTTATTCAGGTCAGCATTTGCAGCATTGCGTTCAATTGTAAAAAAAAATGTTACGTAAAAGAGATTATAATCACTGATGATGTTGCTTCGTTGCCAGAACGTATTATTGAAGTACGCAATCTTGCTTTGTTCAACAACTTCAATCTGTCCCTAAATAATGCGCATTCATCACCGAGTCCGCTAACAGGACATTCAACGCTACCTATTTCTGTGTACGTGTACTAAATGCGTGCATCTGCATTTCCGAACATGAGGCTGCGTCCGTTTATAACGCACGACGGGTACCGGGCAACTGCCGTCTTAACCTGCAGGTTTTGATCACTACGAAATGTGTGCACTTACTATGTAATTTTCCTGAAACTGTAAAGTCGATATGTGTGTGAATATTTACTAATATAGATTATTTTATATATAATTTATAAACAAATAGAAATAATTTGGGTTTGTAAATTTACAAAAAGTCATGTCTGCTCAACAAACAGTTCTCGAGTTCCTCGGTCATACATTAATTTCCTTTTCAAATACATTCTTATTCTTCATAAAACGATTATGTTATAAAATTTAAATTTTGGATATGTTTATTGAGTATGTTTTTATGTTAGCTTACTGCTCGAGAGAGGATAACAGATTTTCACCAAATTTTGCGTGCTTATTTCTTAAAACATGAACGAGAACACAGCAGGGTAAAAACTTCCGAAAATTTAATTGTTTTTGAGAGGAGATTACAGAAACTAAGGTCACAACCGAACACTGTCCCGGTTTAAAGTCCCGATGAAGATGTTGGGTTTAGGAATAATTTTTCCTGCGATATTTAAATAAGTGTCTCTAATGATCAGGTTTACGGAAACTTTTGGGCAAAGAACTTAAGCAACTGGCGAAAGTAGCACTGCGAAGACCCCTTTAGTCTGCAAATCCCTCCTTTCCTCCCCTCGTCTAACCATAGTTACAGCTTATTAACGTTTTTCTCGCATTTGCATGCAACGCATAAGCTGACAGATATTTCTCAATATTTTTTTTAAATCAACTACATTCCTACAATTTATTACTTCCTTGTGGACTAAATCCTCATTTATGCCGAGCAATTTATTTAAATAAAATGCTCCTCTCTATTCCTACGCGTTCATACATTCATTTTTTTTAAGGATTTGTCAAGGAAAGTTGGTTAAAACACTAATTTCCCATATCTGGTAATATTAACGTTACGGATGTTGGACCTTGTGAGCTGGGAAGACGATCCTCCGCTATGACGTCACTACCCATGATCCTCCGCTATGACGTCACTACCCATGATCCTCCGCTATGACGTCACTACCCATGATCCTCCGCTATGACGTCTCTACCCATGATCCTCCGCTATGACGTCACTACCCATGATCCTCCGCTATGACGTCACTACCCATGATCCTCCGCTATGACGTCACTACCCATGATCCTCCGCTATGACGTCACTACCCATGATCCTCCGCTATGACGTCACTACCCATGATCCTCCGATATGACGTCACTACCCATGATCCTCCGCTATGACGTCACTACCCATGATCCTCCGCTATGACGTCACTACCCATGATCCTCCGCTATGACGTCACTACCCATGATCCTCCGCTATGACGTCACTACCCATGATCCTCCGCTATGACGTCACTACCCATGATCCTCCGCGACAACTAATTACGTAATCTTCCATGATAAACCCAATCGCCCGTGATGTCTAGATACACATATAACTCGAGATCGACTGTGTAGATTATCATGAAATTTTAGTGTGGACGTTTTAACATTGAAGGCTATGCCAAAATCGTCGTTTTCAATTCCCATAGTTAGGTGTGTATTTTATATTATGTGCAATCTGTACGATGAGTAAGTTCGTTTTGATGTTCACGCAGAGTAAGATAAAATTTGACCGATTCAAACCAAAATGAAATTCACCACCCGCTATCGATATCAAATTTAATTGAAATCCGTTCAGCATCTCCCTAGACGCGAATCGCCCATTGTCCTTTTGTTTTATTTGCGTTGTCGAAAAGTTCGAAACAAGACTCGAATATCTACGTCTTGGATTTCTGCTACTCAAGAAGCCGATTAGGGAGTTATGAAAGATATTTGCATTTGCACGTCAGATCGTTATCTTCGAGAGTTACGTCATTCAACTGCGCAATAATTCTTGTTTTGAATTAGCTCAATAATAATGGTGGAAAAAAGCTCGTTAAAGAAACTTTAAACGATCTACAAGGCCGTCTCCTTTGTGTGTGCGTGTTATCAATGGCCGCCTTAATGAAGGTTTTAGTCCACTGTTTTATTTATTGTTATGTTTTGTTTCCAAATACTTCGCCTCCATATTCTTATAGACAAACGCGTACAGATTGCGGTGGTAGAATCTTTTTTTGGAAAGAGGCCACTTGTAAGACATCGGAGGATAATATTAATGTGCATAGGAGAAAATATGTGAGGCTTTACATTAAAGTTTTCTGATGTTCTTACCATATGGCAATTTTTTGTTTAAATTCTGTTAAACTTTCAAATTGCAGTCTCAGAGCGAATAGAGGAAAAGTTATCTACTGTTTCATCGACTTTGTAACAGAAAATCAAATCAAGATTTCATACGTTTGTTACATGGTTCAATTCTATTTTAGATTAGGTATAATTTAACGAAAAATATAGATCTGTCGCCATATTTAAACCGGTCTACTCTTTCTTAATCACGTTCTTTTCATCTCTCTCCTTCCTAATCCCTCTTTCTTCCATTCTCTTTTCGCATTCATCACTTTAATACCATCATATTAGCTGTATGACCGAAACGTCTGTAAAGATAAAATGTATCTACGCTTAGATGAATATTATCACTGTGAGATGACTGTGATTTAGAACAGTGGTATTCAACCTGGGCTACGCGTACCCCCGGGGGTACGTGAAATTTAAATATGTATATATATTATTATTTTATGAAAAACACTGAATAATCAGTAATGTAATTTATTTAATTTATTTTAGATGTAGATTATATACTATGTATAACTTGAATTATACACCAACAACTTTGGGGGTACAAAGTTCAAGAGAAATTATATCTGGGGGTACGCGAACAAAAAAAGGTTGAATACCACTGATTTAGAACACGCTGTGTCCAACACAAGCATCACGTAAGATAAAAAATGGGAAAAAAAGTAAAATACAATAACGATTTTAAAGCAAACTTGTTAGTCGTGTGTGTTGTGTAAGCAAATAATGATGAAGCTTCCAGCAAGTTATATCGACCTTGTAACAGTTGAAGGTTGTGTCACGAGAGCAACCAACACCTGGAAGTAGCCCAGGGCGGCGCTGCAGATCCGCAACACGAAATTATAAAACACTGTCGGTGTCGAGACGGACTGACGTAGTTATTGCGATGCAAAACATATGCTGAGATCGGATTCCGCATATTCTGTCTGCAAACCTTCAAAAAGCTCGCTCCTTCGTGTGCATTATATTTCTCACATCTCATTGGACGCAAAAGAACCTCTGAATATGATACAGTGTGGACAAACAACGCTCCAGACAGCCGTTACGACTCGGCCACCTCAGATAAAATAAGTGTTATCTCTGAGACAGCATCGCACGATACATGCAATTCGTCTTATTTGCACTGGGTGGGGATGAAGAGAGCTTCAGAGCGATAATTCGACCCCCGCTGAAGGACTGCTCAGTTTCCAGTCTGGAAAAGGCTACACGAGCCTCTGAAACGCGCTCCGGACGTTCTAGTCCACGAGTTAAACATTCGCCTTAGCCATGTTTGCCCGGCTAACATTTTGAAATAAGATAAAATAAAAATTTCGTGATTCTGTGGTACTATACACACTGGAACAAAGCCAAAATGCATCGTTGATCAACTCCAACCGGCCCGTGTTAGCCACCTCGTACTGGTTTACGTTCCCCTATGTTCGTGCAGGCACATTCAGGGGGTGTAGGCTTCAGGGGCGCAGGGTAAACGAAGGGGGGGAAAAATTCAAAACTAGAAAACGTGGGTGGCCACTGATTACCCCACCCATGTGACCTCCCCCCCCCCCCCCCCAAGAGATCAGAATTTTCTTTTCTCAAGTAGGCCTTAGCAGACGGAGTCTGACAGGCCTGATGTATAGTCTTGTTCTCTAAACTTAGCTTTATTTATCACGGGGGGGAGGGGGTATAGATGGCGCACCTGCGACTACGACTGATCTAAAGTAATTATTAGGCACGAGACGATAAATTTCGAAAGAATGACTTTCATAACAAGACTGCTGCGAAGGCCAACAGGTTCCATAAATTTGAAACAAAAAAATGGCGAAGGTTTACGGGTGTCTCTTGCGAAAAAATAATAAATATATATCAAACTAAGGCCTACAGCTCACAGTATCCTATCTTTCCCCAGTAGAATATTCTAGATCTAGAGCAAAAGAAATACAATCACAAAATATAAAGTATTATAACATACCGGGTTGTGTGTGAGGTGCGTGTCCGTTGCTGTCTGCCATTCAATAACAACGGACACGCACCTCACACACAACCCGGTATGTTATAATACTTTATATTTTGTGATTGTATTTCTTTTGCTTGTATTACGATATATTTGAGTAATTCCTTAAAATAATATAAAATTAGAGTAATATTATTCCATTTCCTATGTCGGTAGCCAGAATCACGATATGAAAATTAAAATTGATTTTGCAGATATAGGCACCCAGACGCGTCTCCAAAATTAAATGAAAGAAGCCTGGAGATGTAATAAAAACGGATAAAACATAAGCAATATAAGCAGAGCAACAGATACACCAGATTTTAATTTTAATTTTGATAGACCTGACGATGATAGAATTGTATATCGAAACATGTCGTCAATTTTAAAATGTAACAATTTTATGTGAAATTTTATATGATTTTAACAATAAGCTTGTGTAACGACGGAAAATAAAAGTACTGTATTGAGGAACACAAGCATGATGCAATTAAGATATAAAAAAATAATATTTATATTATTTTATGATAAACACTAAATAATCAGTAATGTAATTTATTTAATTTATTTTAGATGTGGATTATATACTATGTATAACTTGAATTATACACCAACAACTTTGGGGGTACAAAGTTGAAGAGAAATTATATCTGAGGGTACGCGAAGACATACGTGAAATTTAAAAAAAAAATATTATTTTATGATAAACACTGAATAATCAGTAATGTAATTTATTTAATTTATTTTAAATGTATATTATATATTATGTATAACTTGAATTATACACCAACAACTTTGGGGGTACAAAGTTGAAGAGAAATTATATCTGGGGGTACGCGAAGACATCTTAAGGGGTACGTGAAATTTAAAAAAATACATATTATTTTATGATAAACACTGAATAATTAGTAATGTAATTTATTTAATTTATTTTAGATGTAGATTATATACTATGTATAACTTGAATTATACACCAACAACTTTGGGGGTACAAATTTGAAGAGAAATTATATCTGGGGGTACGCGAACACAAAAAGGTTCAATACCACTGTAAATATTGATGCAATACAGACCTGAACAAGCTTTCAAATTACTGGAATTAACTTACATTTTGTTGACTTAAGTAAATAGGTTTGTCACTTCATAAAATTGACAAGTAATTAAAAAGATTTTCTCGCGGTGCTGTTGGTAAGACTCCTTTCTAGGTGGCAGAACTCGATGTTTTTCTTCATAAACATGAAATCAGTCGATGCCAGGGTAAAGGAATGCAAATCGCCAAAAGGTTTATAAAGCGAAAAACAATTTAAGGGACGCTTTTACAAATCGCGTTTATTGATTCTTCCAAACATGTGCTTAAACATTAATAACGCGATTTCCATACGAACTTAACACTAAAGTTATATCTCGCTAAGTTTCAGATAACATGAAATATATTAAATAAACAGCAGTGATGGAAAATGAGCTGCTAGTCAACTGTGGATCGGACGACTTCAAGATTAACCAGAGATTCTTCTACTTTCAACGCGAATTCTCATTTCAAGGTCATTCCGTCAGTTGGATGTGTTCCTGCTGGTACTTTAATCTGTGGAAACTATGTCGACGTCACCACAGATAACATGTCGCTCCAGTCGTTCTCTAGGTCTTAAATGATGACTCGCGACTTTAAGAATCCGTCACGTCACGTTTTTTCGATTTTAGTAAATACAAGAACACGAGTCGGGACAATCCTCTAACGGATAAAAACCTCCATAACAAATTTCACGAAAATCTCATCAACCTTTCTTCAGTATTATATAGAGGAACATTTAGTTCGAAAGACCACCGATAGATGAGAGCACGATCTCGACTGACAGACAAGCAGTCTAACAAACTTAACAGCAGAAAATAAAATGTAATTTTTAGATGTTCTTATATTAATCATATTAATTAATTATATTAATCATATATTAATCTAACCCAGTTAATGTTCGATTCCAGGTCTTAATATTCAACTGCAAACACCAAATGACATTTTCCTTAATAGTTATTCTTAGAGAAAACATTTAATAACACTCCATGCATTAAAAATCGGCTAACAACACTGATGTGGAAATAGTTCAGATGATCGAAGTGTCGTCAAGGACACAGGATCCTACCAGGTGGTCTATTTTTGACAAGCAATCAACAAGTGAAGGCCGAATGAAAATACTTTCTCAGATTGACCCAGATGTTTCTCTCTTATTTGTCAGTCAAAGTGCTCCAGTCCTCTCTCATGAAAGATCAAGGGTTTAGCGTTTTCATATAATCCGTCACACTTCAGCTAAAAATGGGCCAACCGTAATGGCTGTTCCTATACAGAACACAGAGAACCGCGGACAGCGCTCCGGTGCTCCGGGCCACGAGCCCATCGTGTCTCCACACGTTTCAGAAGTGGTCCCAACCGCGGTTTGATCGTGGAACGTAGTTACCAATGAAAAGTCTTAGGCTCCGAGCTGAAGGACCACCTATCTGCCAGTACCAACGATTAACAAGCAAACTCCATTACACCATACAACACATCCCTTGTCGTGAAACTAATTGTCCATCAGCTCGTCAAGAAATGTCTCACCTTTTATGGAAACCGAAGATAAGTTCTCGTGTTCACAAGTTGCTTCGGTGTGAATTCTGCCTTAATGTTTATGCTTTTAGATCTAAATAAATATTCTTTGTAGGATTTGAGGTTTTCACGGCGGTAAGTCTGAAGATGGCTGTCTTCTGGGTTTTGCGTCGTGTAGTCTGATAGAAGATTACCGACGTTTCAAAAGTTCTTGCTGCCTCCATCATCGGGGCTATGATCGCCCTCATGACGGAGGCAGTATCACCTCTGAAACGTTGGTTAACATCGACCAGACTACACAGCGCAACAACCCAGAAGACAAATCTTCATACTCATCGCCCTGATGATGGAGGCAGTATGACCTCTGAAACGTTGGTTAACATCGACCAGACTAACAGCGCAACAACCCAGAAGACAAATCTTCATACTCATCGCCCTGATGATGGAGGCAGTATGACCTCTGAAACGTTGGTTAACATCGACCAGACTACACAGCGCAACAACCCAGAAGACAAATCTTCATACTCATCGCCCTGATGATGGAGGCAGTATGACCTCTGAAACGTTGGTTAACATCGACCAGACTACACAGCGCAACAACCCAGAAGACAAATCTTCATACTCATCGCCCTGATGATGGAGGCAGTATGACCTCTGAAACGTTGGTTAACATCGACCAGACTAACAGCGCAACAACCCAGAAGACGGAAAACCTCAGACCCAACAAATCTTTCTCACTCTTTGCTGTAAGTATTGCGTACTAGTATGAGACTCCAGGGACAAATCTTAAGTCAACGATAGGAGCGAATCAGTTTATTTATATCGATACAGGACGAGGGGACCTTGAGCGAGGTTTGTCAAAGACGTGATAATATACTCTGATGCAATGAAACCTGTTCATTACAGCAGAAAATGTTTGCGAGTTATTTCTCTCATCTACGGAGGGTAGCGGGAAGTAATGTACTTGTATTTGCTGTTTCCCAAACTCAGAAAAATGAACAACTCACGTTCTTAGAACGGTATTCATTTCCTGACCGAAGCACGTATTCCATGGGCAGAAATCGATGTTCAGATAATTTATACGCAGTCCGTTCTGTTCCTTATGCAAATTCACCTAATTTTATTTATAGTATACTTCATATACCAAAATCAGTCTGAATCAACCAAGCCATTTCAGAGTTGGAGACACAGAAAACCTCAGAATTCACATACCGAAAGTCATCGTTACAAACAAACCTGAGTCTTAACCGGTAAAAAAAACAAAGATTGCAAATATGTCACAGGAATTTATTTTCATGTATTCACTGCCACCAGAACCTCAGATCATAGAAACACACGATATATTTAAGTTACACGTGAACCATCAACTCCCTAATTAACTCAACGTGTCACTCGCTCAAGTCATCATCCTGGGACGGACAGACGAACGGACACAGACGCCCAATTTCAGACGCCTCATAAACAATATTGATTTCATGAGATGATAATGTTGCGTCATATTGTGATGAATTTTAATTGTTTAATTTTAACCGTCTAATCACAATAAAATATTTTATTAAATATTAAAATATTATTACTACAATTAACATTCAATATTTAAAATATTTAAAATATATTAAAATGATGCTCTTTCTATCGAAATGTTCGATTTACAAATTAGAGCATCGTGGAAAAGAAGATGCTCTAATTTGTAAATCGAACATCATTTTAACATATTTTAAATATTTTAAATATTAAATGTTAATTGTAGTAATAATATTTTAATATTTTAATATGTAATAAAATATTTTATTGTGATTAGACGGTTAAAATTAAACAATTAAAATTGATTTCGTCTTCCTCCGTCTTAGAAGACAATTACGCAAGGTCACACAATGTCATTACCTCAATGTTTCGTTTTACTGTGCTTAAAACGTATTAACCTACTCTGCAAGCTATAGAAATATTTCCTAATACTTTACAAAAACTATCATATTATATTACTTTATTCTGCGTATTATATATAAGTCGTTTCAATAAAAGTATAAAAGGTTATTTAATATCCTTTTTTTATTTATTTTTTAGTGTTCTGTCTGACGACAGGTCCATATGAACAGAATCCTTGCATTCTTTTCTCGGACTGGGACCTGTTCATATACGTTCTTGGCAGATAATCCAGAAGTGGTTTGCCATTGCCTTCTTCTGTGTGTGAATGGAGTAATTGTTGGGAAGCCACGGAGAAACCGGGGAAGCCCCTGGAGGAAAACTCCGTGTTGCCTAGACCACGGCCTTGCCCAACACAAGTTATAAATTCGGGCACCGCCGGGAATCGAACCCGAGACCCCCCAGGATTACAAGGCCAGCGTTCTAACTGCTAGACCACCTCATCTTATTATTATTTAGTGTTCTGTCTGACGACAGGTCCATATGAACAGAATCCTTGCATTCTTTTCTCGGACTGGGACCTGTTCATATACGTTCTTGGCAGATGATCCAGAAGTGGTTTGCCATTGCCTTCTTCTGTGTGTGAATGGAGTAATTGTTGGGAAGCCACGGAGAAACCGGGGAAGCCCCTGGAGGAAAACTCCGTGTTGCCTAGACCACGGCCTTGCCCAACACAAGTTATAAATTCGGGCACCGCCGGGAATCGAACCCGAGACCCCCAGGATTACAAGGCCAGCGTTCTAACCGCTAGACCATCTAGCGAAAATACGTAAAACCATTATTCAGATAATTTATAATGTCTGACATGACTAGGTCAACATAGATGAGAATGGATTTTATATTCTTAAAAAAACAGATCTGACAGGCAACAAAACGTAACTATAAGTAATGAGAGCGGTCAGAAACACGGTCATGTGTTGACTCACATTTTAATAACGCAGACATTACCGATGTATCTGACGGTAAACGGGCTGGTACTTGTTAGGACGGACGGTGGATGCTCGGACCTGCATTAGCGCCACATGACGAAGAGCGAGGTATGGACGAAAACGAAGCTGAAGACCACGTCTACAAGGACGTCTCGTATAAACTGACAGACCTCACTCGCATCCATCATCATAGCGTCATTAAACGTCTTTAAACGTGTTAAAATAATTTTCCATTCGACATTACGTAACATATGTTCCTGACACAACGCCTTAAAAATAAGTTAACTTCGTTAAGCAGAGCCCCTTTTTATAAGCTGATAGTAGCTCAGGTGGGCAAGAAATTTTCGGTCTTTTTTATCGTCTTCAGAATCAGAGCGTTCATTACCGAGTTCAATAACAAACCACACCGAGAAATACATTGAGTGTTGTGCGAGGGTCTTCATGGCTTGGGTTTAGGGTTTAAGCGGCGTCGAATGTTGCAGGTTTCCCAACCTTTCGGCAAGCTTTGCAGTTGCCATCTTCGCACCGAAATATGTGGCCACCATATTGCTTCCTTGCTGCATACATTCGCACTGTTGCTGACCGCGGCTGGACGACTTCCACAGTCAGCGGTAGATTGATTATCTATGGGTAATACCGATCGAACAGTCGGCAACGCTCTTCCAGATGTTGGTACCGTAACACCAGCAGACCCAGAAACGAGCTGGGTCACTCGCGGTCACTGACTGGACAGTCCAGTCGCTCACGGGACTCGCCTCCAAGTTGCCCTCGCCTCGTCCCTGAGGACCGACACAGACAAGATGGGGGGGAAATCTGCCGAATTTCTCGAAGGCTGCTTTTCGTGTCAGCCTTTCAGAAAGTTTCAACGGACATGGCTGAAATTTCTTGCTGAGGAAGTACATCGCAGGCAATGGTGCGAATCTCGTGTTCGTACACATCGGTTCATTGTATTTTCAAGGTCAGATCGATCTCCAGTCAAACTTCTAATAAAGGAATACAAAATGTTAATCTGTACTGTAGTATCTTCACATAGGTCTGTCCTTTGTATCTTGGAACCGTACACGTTCCCAGCTGTTGAGAATAGATTATTTTTATTAATATTCCATCTATTCACCATTTTACAGGGTATTTACTTCCATATACCCGAGACAAACCTTGCCCCTGAGGTACAGAATGCAGCAGCTATTTCCGAAATACATTTTGTTTTTAACAAGTGCCACATGTATTATATAGAGCCGGGATAGCTCAGTCAGTATAGTGACTAGCTACGGGCTGGACGACCGGGGTTCGATCCCCGACGGGGGCAGAGAATTTTTTCCTCTAGCCTCTGCGTCCAGACCGGCTCTGGGGCCCACCCAGCCTCCTCTACAATGGGTACCGGGGTCCTTACCCGGGGGTAAAGCCGGCCGGGGCGTGATGCTGACCACTCACCCCCATCTAGTGCCGAGGTCAAGGAAGAGAGGAGCTACACCTCTACTCCCCCCCAAGCGCCTACGTGGCGTATAGTGGGACAAACTTTACTTTTACATGTATTATATAATTTTATTTTATGAAAGCGTCTTCCGAATGATGTACGAAGATCCCAAAATGGCGGTCTTCTGCAGTTCCCTGATGTCGTGTTCGCCCGGGATGTTGGCTAAATATTTCCTGAGTGACCTGGAGACAGTTCCTGTCGCTCCTATAATTATCGGGATTATTTTTGATTTCACTTTATTATTATTATTATTATTATTATTATTATTATTATTATTATTCGTAGTAGTAGTATTAGCAGTCGTATTTATTTTTCTCCTATGAACAACTTCTTATTGTAGATTTTGTCTAGGTTAGACTTGTCGGCCAGAATTTCAAAAAAAAATCGGAATGTCACCATGTTTTTAACTGTTAACTGTCCTATAAAATATATCGACGTGATTTATAGATATGTTTAAGATCGATCTCCACACCGTGTTTAAAATGCCTAGCTCCTTTGGTCATCAGATCGAAGGCTAAATACAGATTTTACGCAGACGATATGTTGTTGTCCAACGTTCTTCACGGTACTGTTAATACCCGGTTGAGATACTGGTAAATCCCACGCAAAAGTGACTCAGGTTTGTTTGTATTCCGACAGACTCAAACCGGATACCTCACAACAACAGTGACTCAGTGTCCTGCATGTTTTAAAACTATGAGGAATGCATTTAAGATTCTGGCGAATTAGGTATGAACCTATGTTGCGGGTTTTAATTCTACTAATTGGCCCAATTACTAATTACTTCATTTTATTTGCATTTTATCTTAGTCTCTCGTTATTTATCGGTTCGTAAGCAATTTAGTAATTAATTAGGTACATTAATGAGTAGGTAAAGCATCTCAGCCAATGAAGTACATTTACAATTACATAAAACGACGAAAAACGAACTTACACATAGCGCGACTCTCCAGCGAAACAAATTAAGACAGTTTTTAGACTGAATAAATAAACAATTATTTATTTTAATCCGTCTTATCACAATATTTAAAATTTCTTATAATTAAGATAATAAAATATCATTGATGTTCCATATCGATCGATCGATTTACATTTTGGAACATGTTCCAAAATGTAAATAATTGTTAGAATATTCACAATATGACGCAATTACACTATCTTATGAATAAATAAACTTTAAAGCCGAATACAGCACTTGCCAAGAAAGTGCGTAAAACTCTTTCAGTATAAAGTTGCGACAGTTGGCAGCAACTTCTGCACTAGCCCGCTGAACAAAACGAGCAACTCATTTCACGTGCTACTTAAAACCTGTGCCTGAAATTCAATTAATATTGTTATGTTTGCGTCGTGCGCAGAAGAATTCAATTCGCTTGGCTGACTTTTAAGTCATTCAGCTTTGATTTACCGACACCTCCTAACTGCTTTTGTCCAGAGATTTTCTGTTTGTGGTAATGACGATTCACAAACATTTGTCGGCCATTCACATTCTCCAAAATACATATATATACATACATCCAAACATACACTACCACCACCCACCCCCACACACACACACACACACATACGATGTTTCGTAAGTTGGTTTTACTTCCTTCTTCAGGTAATTTTACAATGGGTTATATGTGTAGTTCGGACGATGGAAGGGCGTGGAAAACTTCCCTCTAAGAATAGGAAGGTTGTAAGACTTGAGGTTCTCACAGCGGTGAGTATGAAGATTTCCGTCTTCTGGGTTGTTGCCCTGATGGTGGAGGCAGTATGACCTCTGAAACGTTGGTTAACATCGACCAGACTACACAGCGCAACAATCCAGAAGACGGAAATCTTCAATAGGAAGGTTCAATATAATATTAAAATGGATCTTAAGTTCGTCGGTTATCACGATAACAGAAGTCAATGGCTTCAGACGATCAGAAAACCTTCTGTGACACTCGCGAATTTGTGTTCTAATAGTAGATATGTGTAACAGCGTATAAGTGAATTAAAAGAGAGAGAAAGTCCACGTACATTGGAGGATATATTGCGACGTAACGTGATCGTAAATTATAAACGGGTATCGAAAAATTCGCGGAACTACGGGACAGCAATATTATAGCATAAATTGATGGCAAAAAACTTTCGACTGTTCTAATCGTACACGTGAACTGATATAAAAGGCCAATTTCTAAATAGAAATCTCTTGCACACCTTCGCTCAAATATTTAGGCTCGTCACTGAAACAGCAAACACGGCCTGACTTCCAAACACGAGGGCACACGGCACATATGCCAATCGTTCCGTCTTCTAAAGAAAACTTTTCCCCAGCCATCCTTGCGTAAGGGCATTTAAGAGGATAGGGGGTTGAAGGCTTTCTCTCACGAAATCTTCTAGACTAAAAAACACATATTTGTTTAAATCTTGTCCGTCTAATCACAATTTAAAATTTAAAATATTTAAAATACCATATGATGTTCTCTATCGAAACATTCGATTTACACTAGAACATCATTTTTTCTCACGAAATGTTTCAGTTCTTAGATGAACTGTCTTCAGGTGTATAAAATTAAAATTATATAAACTTAAACATAATTTCTTAATTGCAACTTTTTTACATATTATTGTATTTTAGTCAGATGTTTTCAGATATCAATGATGTTCTCTTCCAGATTCCGTTTTAATAACATATTCGAAGTTGTTTTATATATGTACGTCGTGTTTAATATGAACATTTTGTGGGTGAATGTTTTTGTTGTCGTTTTATATCAGCCTGTAATGTAAATAATATAAAGACTAAATGAATATTAAATGAATATTAATAAATTAGAAATAGAAAATAGAAAATAAAATAATATATTTGAGAAGTAAATTTGAACATACCAGAATTGAGAGATGTAGAGGAGTTCCATGGTATTTTAAATATTTTAAATTTTAAATTGTGATTAGACGGACAAGATTTAAACAAATATATATTTAAACAAATATGTATTTGTAAGACTTGAGGTTCTCACAGCGGTGAGTATGAAGATTTCTGTCTTCTGGGTTATTGCGCTGTGTAGTCTGGTCGATGTTAACCAACGTTTCAGAGGTCATACTGCCTCCATCATCAGAGTATGAAGATTTCCGTCTTCTGGGTTGTTGCGCTGTGTAGTCTGGTCGATGTTAACCAACGTTTCAGAGGTCATACTGCCTCCGTCATCAGAGTATGAAGATTTCCGTCTTCTGGGTTGTTGCGCTGTGTAGTCTGGTCGATGTTAACCAACGTTTCAGAGGTCATACTGCCTCCGTCATCAGGGCGATATTCATCGCCCTGATGACGGAGGCAGTATGACCTCTGAAACGTCGGTTAACATCGACCAGACTACACAGCGCAATAACTCAGAAGACAGAAATCTTCAAATATGTATTTATCACAATATGACACAATTTTATCATCTTATCATCTAAAAAATACATTCCCTATCCCTTTAAATCTGGCAAGTCTCCGAGTTAAAATACAGCACGTAATGAGGTCGTCTGTAATCGGTCAGCTGAGAATGAAGAATCCGCTGCGTTCGCTCATTTCCGTCATTCAGTCCTTGCATTTGTGTGACTGAATTAGTCAGCATTACTTAAGCCTGACCTACAATGGAAAGCAGAGGATTCAAACTTACAGAGTTGACAATGTTTGTGCGTTTGGCTTCGGTTAGGTTAGATGTCAAGTTCCTCGTACCGAATCGCGTTCTGACACCGCCGCTGTTTCTCAGGCAAAACCTGGAAACACGTTACTCCATTGAAATCCGACACGGCCGCATCCTCTGTCACGTGATCACATCGTACCCGATGATGCACGTCCTCTCCGGACAATATAACTTAACATGAAAACTGCCTCGGCGGTAATGGACCTAAATAGCATTCAGGAAACAAAGTTCGAATCCCGAACGCTGTCTTCGTACAACATTGTTCTTCTCTGAATGCCTTTGACGATGATCTCAGGATAATAATTGTTTTCGTTCTGAACTTTATCAAAGACATGTTTTTTTTAAAAAAAAAATCTTAATTCTCTTAAAACATCGTTTCGTCTTCAAAACACATATCGAGAAATAGCTCGATCTCCCGGATCCAATATAATATTTCAAAAAAATAAAGTAGCTTTACGATCACAATACAAAACATCTGGTTTCAGATATTTATTCATTGGCTCAAACAGTATCAAGGTACACACAGTGACCAGTATATGGGCCGATCGACCGGGCTTCAATCCTTTGCAGAAGAGAGACTTTTGTCTTCGCCAAAGGACCCAGACCGGCTCTGGGACCCACCTCGCCTCTTATCCAGTGAGTACGGGGCTCTTTCGTCGGAGATAAGGCGGCCAGAACGCGCAGCTGCCTTTCACCTCTGTAACTTCGAAATTCAAACTTACTGTTTCGTCAATTTTTTTCACATTTTTCAGAAAATTTTTTTTATAAAAATGTAAATGAAAAAAAGGCAGTTTTGGGCCCTGGGCGATGTATGCCTCCCCCTCCCACGTTTTACTTTATTTTTAAAGAAACATAATGTACAATTTCATACCAGCACTAAATTTATTTAGATTAACAAAAGTTAAAAAGTTAGAAGGTTAAAACACGAAATCTCAAGATTTTTCTTGGTTAAATTTGCTTTCCGAAACACAGTACTCAACATTATAAATTACGTTCACATCACAAATATAAATTTCCAAATGTTAAGTCGAAACAAAATGCTTTGTTCGTCCTTTGTGTATCTGTTACGTTAATATGTGACTCGAACTTAGAAGCTGAATTAGCCATCAAAGACTTTCGAAATTGTATAAATAATGCAAGCTTATGCACGCAATTTACATGTGACGTAATTATTGGAAACTTTCTACATTGCTTATGTCAGAATTCAACCTTAAGGTAGAGACAGAATGTTTCACCTGACCTGCGAGTCTGCAAGAGATCTCTATCCAGATGAACACAAACTGAAAAGACCGCAAATATATTCTCGAAGTGTCCGGGAAATGTCTGAGAAACCTTAAGCACACAGAACCAATGCTCCCGCTGTGGTGGGGGGCGCCTTAAAATCAGGGCTCCCGGGCAGCTGTCAGGCCTGACCACGCTGAAGATACGATTAACGACTTAAAATTTTTAAAATTTGATCTACCCTTGTTAGGACAAATGAGTTTCTGTCCTGAAAGTACGTATAAACACACAAACTAAAAATATTTGTCATGACATTGTTCGGAGTCTAAATATATACGTTAGTTCTCTATAAACAGCCAAAAGAATGTGTTCGATTGCGTCTTCAGCAGCCGAACAGTGAAAGCTATCGAGTACAAGACATGTCATTTGTTTTATAACCCCTTCAATGAGAGTTTGCATGTTAGAACAGCCAATTTCCTAAACATAAAGCGAGATATCTCAGCGACAAGGTGTCCGCTGACCTCAATTCTGGTCACATACATTCTGGTCTCAGATTTTTCGTGATTTTCCCTGTTCCACCATGCGAATTCAGATTTACTACTATCTTGAAAAGATAGCCATCGCAGAGTCTCTATCCTGAAATTCGTCTAGAGAAACAAAGAAAGGTAAAAAAATCCCAAGACAGGTTACGAGACTACTCTGCCAAAATAGTAAGGAGACAATCCACAAATATATCAAGTAGCTTTATATCCGGAGCTTAAAAATTTCTACAGTATTGTCTGGGTGATTCGGTGATAAACCTTCAGGTTCCATTAGCCATCTAGTTAGTTAGTTAGTTAGTTAGTTAGTCAGTATTGACCCACACCTATTCGAAGACACTAGTACTTCTGGATATATCGGGACACTCACTCCTACATCTTTGGCCGATATGTACATCTAATAACATTTAAGAAAAACAACACCTTCGCCCAAAAATGGAAAAACAAACGTAATGAAACATCACCAAAATACTACAGAAATCATAATTGAGTTTTAAGTTCTTAGATATATTTTACACCTGATGATGGTTTTATAAAAACCGAAACATGTTGTGTAAATGTTCCGAAATGTAAATCGATCAATCGATATGGAACACCAATGATATTTTATTATCTTAATTATAAGAAATTTTAAATATTGTGATCAGACGGATTAAAAATAAATAATTGTTATAATATTCACAATATGACGTAATTACACTATCTTAGTTAGTTATCGTTACGTCCGGATGCAAAATTATTCGATAAACTGGTGTAAAGAACAAAATAAAATGTTTGGAAAAAAAAATTTTTATTAATTAGTGAGAAGAGAGTTTTATAGAACATTTACTTCACGTATACTTTAGTGTGTGCGGTGATGAACTGCTCACCATTTCTAGAACTGAGTAAATATGCAGCAGCATGAGCGAAAGAAACAAAAGAAACACGTAGGAAAACTGCACGTTTCTTTTTCCAAGAACCCGAAAAAAAGACAGCGTTCATTTTGAAGTCTGTTTAGTCAGTTAAGACGACTCGTACACATTTCTGAATTAAAGTACTGTCACTGGCTTCTCAACAATTTTGCAAGACGAAATGAAAGGAAAAATTAGAGGTTGAAACTGACGTCGAAATGTTTAAGAACTGAAATCACAGAGAGAGAGGGGGGGGAAAACTTTTTCGTGTCCGCTAAATATCCAGAGAGGAAATACGACTTCTGAGTGTCATGTACTTGCTTTCTCTCTGGTTGTATTCATGCCAAAAAAACGTTTCTCGCAAGGTTTCAATAATCCGGCAATGAAGTACTCCTTTGTCTCAAGCTCGACGGTATGCTAAAATACATTTTGAGGATCAATGTTTATACAGCGTTCATAAAAAAACTATTGCCATGAAGAACTTATTGAATTATGATCAAATTTAAAACTCATATTTGTAATACCTGTAAAACTGACAAGTATTAAAAGGCAGTGAATTTTATATCGTAAACATATGGGCAACTCTTACAATAATATAAAATTAGTATAGTAAAATATCACTTTTCTTGAAAGGTAATTGTACAAATAAAATAAAAATAATAATAATCAAATTTTTGATCATTATAAGTCATATTACTGCGATAATAAACTGATTTAACTTCACGTAAAATGTTAAATGTTCTGCAGTTAAATTTAAAATGTCTCGCGACGGCCATGTTATTTCTACTTGGCTTTAGATGTCTATAGTAAACAAATTCAATGTCTATATTTGCTAGCAATCTTGATTCGTATGCTGAAGGTTTGCGTAATGAACCATTACCACACTGTTCCAAGCATACGCTGCTACAGCAGACCACATTTCTTCACAATTCAACACTAATAATCATTGGAATCATTGACGCTGTAAACAACAATATTAAAAAAAGCATAATCTGAATATCAACCATAAAAATATATTCAGACAACGTAATTTGGTATCTAAAATACTGTGGAGTACATTCAAAATTTTCGATCGGCAATTAATGACACGCCATTCCAACGAGTATTATAGAAATCAATCAATTAATCCAAGAGAAGTCACAGAGAGAAAAATACAAAGGCACATAGATAGCACAGTGCGATGTAAGACAGTATCTCTTGCAGGAAACAAGCTTTAAAATAAGTAAAAGCAATATAAACATATGCCGTAATTGAAATCTTTAGTGTAGACCATACATGTTAAATTTTATCAAAATCCGTCTAAGAATTTTTATATAAAGCATGAGAAATGGCATTACCTATCCATTGTGTGTCGATTTAACAAGATTTTTAAGAATAACTAATATAAATGCAAACGTTTATGCATTAAAGATCCCAGCAGTTTACACCAGACATCAATAATCGTCATAAACACAGAGACTTCAATGCGTGGATAAGAGCTTAACCACTCATCCATTCCTTGTTATTGTGAAAAAATTAAACTGAAGCACGGATTTGATATAAATACATACTCTTCACACACAAAACAACATGTCTGTGTCTAAGGTCACCGTTGTAGAATGGAAAGGAGAATTCAATCCATTTGGCTTTCCACTGCGTCCATGGCTACTGATAACGTGTTCCATGTAAAAAAATTTACTTTATCAACATTTTAAAACACTGCTATTAATATTTCCGAGCCAGTAATAGCGAGAGTAGGACAACGCATTACACCTGCTAATATAAAGTGCAACACCTTTCTCTAAGACAACTCATGGCAGATAAATATGCATGCCACAACTTTTAAATTTAATGAATACTTGAGATGATAAAGTTGCGTCATATTGTGATAAATGTATATTTGTTTAAATCTGTCAGTCTAATCACAATAAAATTCCTATTAAATATTAAAATATTACTATAATTAACATTTAAATATTTAAAATATATTAAATGATGTTCTCTATCGAAATGTTAGATTTAAATTAGATCATAACTTTTTACTTTTTACACGACATGTTTCAGTTTTCAAAGAACCATCTTCAGGTGTATAAAATTATATAAACTTAAATATAATTTCTTAAATGCAACTTTTAGTCAGATGTTTATCAGGTTTCAAATGATGTTTTCTTCCAGATTTTATTGTATTTTTAATATCGTATTCGAAGTTGTTCTATATATGTACGTCGTGCTTATTATGATTTTGTGTGGGTGAACGTTATTTCCTTTACAGGCTGATACAAAAACCAACAACAAAACGTTTCGATAGAGAACATCACTAATATATTTTAAATATTTAAATGTTAATTACAGTAATATTTTAATATTTAATAAGAATTTTATTGTGATTAGACTGACAGATTTGAACAAATAAATTAATGAATACTTATAACATTTTTCTGAAACATTTTTCGAACTAACGAAAAACTTTTGTCGGGATAACGGGTCTCCAGATCGACAATTCAAGCCGGAGCCTCCCGAATGAGGAGGAGGAGTGCTAACCACTCGACCGCGACGTTCCGCTCTTCTGTTTAATTTTATTACGAGTCGTGAGAGTAGAACGCTCTTTGTATTGTACTATAATTCACTGACCAGTTCTGTGTATAATAATCGCATGAGTAACGTGTTCCACGCCTTCCTTTCTGCTTGGAATTGTCTACAAACAGTTATTATTGAAGAAATGTTGGCTTGTATCGTAAATATTTCGAGAAATCTTGTATAGAAATTTCCTTTAAAGCCTTCGACTACTCCCGTGTAGCTCCGTCAGTACAGTGACTAACTACGGGTTGGACGAACGAGATTCGATCCCCGGCAACGACACTAGATTTTCTTCTAGTCTCCGAGTCCAGGCCGACTCTGGGACCCACTCAGCCTCCTGTCTAATGGATACCGAGGGTCCTTCCCGGGGGTAAAACGTCACTAGCCCCTACCTAGTGCCGAGGTTGAGAATGAGTAGGAGCTATAACTGCTCCCACTCCGAGCGCCTACATGGCGTGCAGCTGGACAGCTTTACGTGTTTTAGTAATTTAGAGTGTGTACTGTTGTCAGAGCCACGGTGGTCTAGCGGTTAGAACGCTGTTCTTGTAATCCTGGGGTCTCCGGTTCGATTCCCGGCGGTGCCCGAATTTATAACTTGTGTTGGGCAAGGCCGCGGTCTAGGCAACACGGAGTTTTCCTCCGTGGCATCCCAACAATTATTCCATTCACACACAGAAGAAGGCAATGGCAAACCACTTCTGGATCATCTGCCAAGAACGTATATGAACAGGTCCCAGTCCGAGAAAAGGATGGAAGGATCCTGTTCATATGGACCTGTCCTCAGACAGAACACTAAATAATAATAAGATGAGGTGGTCTAGCGGTTAGAACGCTGGCCTTGTAATCCTGGGGTCTCGGGTTCGATTCCCGGCGGTGCCCGAATTTATAACTTGTGTTGGGCAAGGCCGTGGTCTAGGCAACACGGAGTTTTCCTCCGTGGCATCCCAACAATTATTCCATTCACACACAGAAGAAGGCAATGGCAAACCACTTCTGGATCATCTGCCAAGAACGTATATGAACAGGTCCCAGTCCGATAAAAGGATGGAAGGATCCTGTTCATATGGACCTGTCGTCAGACAGAACACTAAATAAAAAAAAACTGTTGTCAGCACACACTTCTTGTTCCCATTACGTAACCACTGCTTCCTACAGAGCGGATCTACTATTCGCAGAGTAAAACCACGATACCCTCGTTACGCAATTCTCGCTTTCACCTGTTTGCTCATCCCTGTTTAAGTTAATGTATTTTCTAGGGAGTTGCATCACTTAAGCTTTCCATGTCGTCGTCTTCAGCTGATATAACATATAGAGAATGTGCCTGGTAATAGAATTCCTGAAGATTTCTGGAATTAAAAATCGTCTCATGACAGTAATGCCTTGACTTACAAAGAAGAAGAGACGTTGGTAGAGACGGAAAGACCAGACTGAAGATAATAAAAACTAACTTACTTCTACTGGCACAGTTTAAAGCTCGCCTGAAATATGCACGAGACAAATATTGACTAAACGAATGGAGTCGAAATGATTCAAATAATAATCCCGAATATTTTGGGCTTATCCCCTCGCATCCACAGATACCCCCAGTTTCCGCACAGGAGCCATTTCTTGTTACGCCAAGTCAGCTCTGCAGACAAAAGAAGTAATCCAGCGATTCATAGAACCAAAGGTTTTTAATCAGCGAACTAAAAACCCGTGTCACTCTCATGCAACGTGATCTTGTAACTATAATTATATAATTTACCATAAAAAGTTGTTTGCAGCTTAGCGTTACAAGATTCCGGATTCAGAACCGGTTTGTAGCTTCGTAATGATTAGACACTTTGGTTCAGCTTCATGCTGAAGCCAGAAACCAAGAATCATGTGGTCAATACTTGACGAATACGAACTAAAGGTCATGGAATTCAGCAACACAGAATAACCTCTGGGGACCTCTAGGATCCTCTGATTGACTGGTTAATGCCACCGCGTCAAACATCTGTCGGTTTGTAGCAACAACAAAGTTCTGACTGATAACACGGCCACGAAAACTTTACATTTCTCGTATTTGAAAAGCATACGAAAACATTCAAAACTCAAAACAACAAACATCACGTATTACAGTACAAGAATTGAGTTATTAACAGGTTCGCCTCCATCTAATACACTCTCTCAGCCTCACCCTCCCCCCCGTGACATTCGATTCAATACCATCCTCAAACCGCCACGGTGGTCTAGCGTTTAGAACGCTGGCCTTGTAATCCTGGGGTCTCGGGTTCGATTCCCGGCGGTGCCCGAATTTATAACTTGTGTTCGGCAAGGCCGTGGTCTAGGCAACACGGAGTTTTCCTCCATGGCATCCCAACAATTACTTCATTCACACACAGAAGAAGGCAATGGCAAACCACTTCTGGATCATCTGCCAAGAACGTATATGAACAGGTCCCAGTCCGAGAAAAGGATGGAAGGATCCTGTTCATATGGACCTGTCGTCAGACAGAACACTAAATAATAATAAATAATAACCATCCTGACTGCTAGGCCGCTGTCCACGTCAGTTGCGCAAAAGTCGCGCAGATATGAACATGATATACTCCCTAGCAAAACGTGTGTTCATTCTCGAACATCTTTACTTCGAAATCGGTTACTGATTTCCATTAAGCATTTCGCAACGTGTGTTCTGAGAAGGCGGTACTGAGTAAGACAGCAACAACATTTTGGGCACAGGAAGTGAAGTGTTTGTAGTAGGAAGTGCGTCCTAGGTCAGATCCTCCGCTACGCCGAAGAAACGTCAAAGTCAACGTGTCGTGTTACATTGATGTCACCAAAGTTTATACGTTTAAAATCGATCCTTAATATAACCAGATTAATTAAATCCCTGCGCATGAACGATGTATATGCAGCGTTAACACGAAGAAATACGACTGACAGCAAAATACCCCTTCAAAATTTAAAACTTCTAAATATTTCATAACGTGGAAGAACACACGAGCTTATCCAACGAATTCTGACTAACAAACACTCTGAACGAGGCTTCACTGATGGCTTTTTGACAAAACTGAAAACATTCCATCACGTCAACAACATTGCAAGAGCCTATCCTAGTCCATGGTTATATCGCCATCAGACATTAAACAAGGAAACAGACGACGTGGGTTGAGATCGGAAGAGAGGAACACGATTTTCACTGGACTCTGAAGTGTTATTAAATAACTATCACGGTTTACTACAACACTCTCTTCTCAAAGATCCCCAATCCATGTTCCTCCCTCAAAGTGAGAGACCAAGTTACGCACCCATACAGTAAAATTATACTTTCGTATATTTTAATCTTTAGTTTTTTATATGAGACGATAGGACAAAAGATTTTGGACAGAATTATAGTAAGAATTCCGTGAAATTAATCTGACCTTGATTTCGTCATCCTCGATTACAGGATTATTATTTATTTAGTGTTTGGTCTGACGACAGGTCCATATGAACAGGATCCTTCCATCCTTTTCTCGGACTGGGACTGGGACCTGTTCATATACGTTCTTGGCAGATGATCCAGAAGTGGTTTGCCATTGCCTTCTTCTGTGTGTGAATGGAGTAATTGTTGGGATGCCACGGAGGAAAACTCCGTGTTGCCTAGACCACGGCCTTACCCAACACAAGTTATAAATTCGGGCACCGCCGGGAATCGAACCCGAGATCCCAGGATTACAAGGCCAGCGTTCTAACCGCTAGACCACCGTGGCGGTCATCAAAATATATTATATATAAATAATGAACTGCAAATGACCACTCGGTCACGATTTCGGATTCTGTGCTTCAACAGATTAATAACACGCTGAAGTGACTGTCCACACTGACCCATTGATTGATAAATTGAGTATCTTCTTGAAGGCCCTTACAGCTGAAGATTGTGCACCGTTTCAAACCCTCTGGTGCGCGTCGACGAAGGGGCCCCAGAACAAACCGCCTAACGCAGTTGCAGACAATCGACCGTTCAGTGAATCCGCTCTGCTGTTGGAGTCAAAATCGACCCTATTATTATAATTCAGCACATTTCACATCCTCAGCACCTATTTCCCGAAGATTAAGTTTAATATTATCCTCCCACTTACGTCTTGGTTTTCCGATTATCTTTTTCCTTGACGTATTCCAGCTTAACCATTACATGCATTTTTTTTATATCCATGCTACATGAATGACCAATTTCACACATCAGACAAAACGCAGGCCTAAAAATTACAAAGACGTTAAGCCTGTCAGTAAACCTAATTTCTCACAGTACTGAAGACGTTACATGCATTAATCTCCCACGCACGCGTTCCCTTTACGTAACTATTAAATGTCTTCAGGTATCCCACGTTACGTGCATTCTCCTGTAAATACTCCCGTTTGATAATCGCCTCGGTGTTAAACTAATCAGCAGGATTACAAGCTGTAAACAAGATGTTCCGCGACTTTGCAGATAAAAAGGTAGGGCTTTAGTTACAGGAGTTAAATGTGTAGGATGCCGGCACTCCAGTTTAACACACGCAAACGAATAAAATATTTCACTTCCTATCTCGTATTCATCAGCCACTACATTCATGCAATATTGATATGCACACTTATTTATTATAAAGACGAGACAAGCCATGGTCAGACTAAGTTCAACACCATGAAAGTGAAACATAATACGAAGTGTAAATGATGAAGTCACTACACATAAAGAAGGCTTGATAAGAAAACGAACGAATATGCAAATGTCAGTGGCGGATTTCTTTATGCATCAAAAATAATTTAAAACACATAATTTCCTATTAGGAATATTGGATATTTATATTTATCAGATATAAAATACTTCTATTCTAAGTAAATATGACAAATACACACCCGATGGTATTACGTCTATATATGATGTATGGAAAAACACTTGGTGTTGAATCCTGGATTCTTTGGACACGTGTCAGAATAAGAAGAATTTTCTCTCCTGCCTCCTTTCACTATTAAAGGTTCACAAAGTGTTACTAGGACAACTAGGATAGAACTATTGCAAGGAATAAGGCTTGAATTATAAGCTGACACAGTTTGCCAGAACCAGTTTGACTACAGATCACGTAGAAATGTGTAAAGTACATGGCGGACTCAGTCCGACATCGGACCGCAATGGGTTAAGCATTATTTTCCACCTTATAATACATCATAAAACGTTATTAATGTTGTTAACTAGCTTCTTCCGAAACACCCCGAGTCCACTGTCTCAGAGACGTAAAGCAAAGTACGGGACTTACCGCATTTGGCAGAGGACTTCATCACGCTGACAGCAGACGTCCAAGCGAACCACGCTCTTTCCGCAGGCAGAACTCGACTGAACGGAGCCCGGTACAGCAGCACGGTTCGACCACGTCACCCGCTCGGTCAGGGCAACGTTTCAAGCGTCGACGTTGGACTCAACCCTTGGGACCTGACAAAATGGCGAGAGGAACAAAGTTACCGACAGGTTGTTTCGTTATTACGTTAGGCTCTGTCGGTTACATCAGCTGTAGCGTCGAATGAATGACGTACATGTGTTAATGATGAACTGGGAAGAGTGTCGACGGACCTGGCCATGTCAGATCTCAAAGTACCGACCTTGTATTTACATGGCGAGGTTAAGAAAAAGATACAACATATCAAGACAGCCATATCTGGGCCAAGATTCGAACTCTGGATTCTCTGAACAAGAATTAGTGATACTAACATCTAAAACGCGACGGTTCGGTAAGATCAATTATAAATGCAGTTGTCATGCTTAATTACGTCCCAAAGGATTAGATATAGATTTTATTTCGTGATGTTAGTTGATACATAAGTTGTACATTTAATGTTGCTATTCAGCTGTTAGTGTCATCGCCAAATCAAAATATTTCGACCGTCACCATATAATTTTGGATTTTTTTTTTAACTTTTGTAGACCCTTAGCTGCAAAACTGTAAACTCTTAGAGGAAAAATGTATTCGTGATTCTACTCAGGACAAAACTGCCTCCGCACCCATAGCACAAGTCTGCAGCCTAAAGAGTGCAGAAGAAAATCTTCGCCAGTTCTTCTTAACCGAGTCTCTAGATGGAGACGTAGCAATTTCAGTCTACAAGTTCTGCGAAGAGATAAGATCTCCAAGATCCTCAGATCTTATTCTCCTCCCTCGTCTTATAGTTTTTACACAACTACTTCTGAAATTATGAATCCTTATAAAAATTTAGAAGTCCTTGGACAGGGTTCAGCCTCTGTCTACACAAGACAACACGCCACAGAAAGATTCAGACATATTCCTACGCCTCGAACAGGATCCGAACACACAATCCCTTTGTTACTAACTAACTAACTAGATGGCTTAGGGAGCCCGAAGGTTCTTCACCGAATTAACCAAAGGCCTCCACCGGACCCTGTCCTGGGCCAACAAAATCCAGTCTCCTTCAACTCCTATCTCCCATAGATCCCGCCTGAGATTATCCTCCCATCTACGTCTAGGTCTCCCCAGAGGTCTCTTCCCCTCAGGCTTCCCAAATAGTGGACCCAACCAACCAGATGGCTTACCGAACCCAAAGGTTCATCACCGAATTAACCAAAGCCCTCCACCGGACCCTGTCCTGGGCCAACAAAATCCAGTCTCCTTCAACTCCTATCTCCCATAGATCCCGCCTGAGATTATCCTCCCATCTACGTCTAGGTCTCCCCAGCAGTCTCTTCCCCTCAGGCTTCCCAAATAGTGGACCCAACCAACCAGGTGGCTTACCGAACCCAAAGGTTCATCACCGAATTAACCAAAGCCCTCCACCGGACCCTGTCCTGGGCCAACAAATCCAGTCTCCTTCAACTCCTATCTCCCATAGATCCCGCCTGAGATTATCCTCCCATCTACGTCTAGGTCTCCCCAGAGGTCTCTTCCCCTCAGGCTTCCCAAATAGTGGACCCAACCAACCAGATGGCTTACCGAACCCAAAGGTTCATCACCGAATTAACCAAAGCCCTCCACCGGACCCTGTCCTGGGCCAACAAAATCCAGTCTCCTTCAACTCCTATCTCCCATAGATCCCGCCTGAGATTATCCTCCCATCTACGTCTAGGTCTTCCCAGCGGTCTCTTCCCCTCAGGCTTCCCAACCAATTCCCGGTGCACACCTCTTGTCCCATCCATGCGCGCTACATGCCCAGCCCATCTCATTCTTCTCGACTTAATCACCCTGACAATACTGGGGAAGGAGTACAGATTTTTAAGCTCGTCATTATGCAGTTTTCTCCATGCCCCATCGTCTTCTCTCCTAGGCCCAAATATCCTCCTCAACAGCGGTCAAAATACACGCACAGAACATATTTCTAAGAGGAAAAATACGTAAAGCACACGTTCTGATAAAACTAGTAAATTCAGCTCCGAAGTGGTTTCGTGTTGTTGCGAAGGGGTGAAATTGTCTGCACAAAACCGCGGCCATTAGTGGGCCCATTGTCCGTGTCCCAGACCGAGTAGCTGAAGAATATTGGTTGGGAAAAACGTAAGGGTTCCGACGAAAACTTAACCCAGTGCCACATCGCCCATCACCAACTGATAATTCCGAAATGCTAGTTTTTTTTTTAACAGCTCTATGTCCTTTACGTAAGGCGTATGTTACTTGCATAACACTAATGCAAACATGGACTTGCGTAAGGAAAATTTTTGCAAGAATGAAGTCATTAATGGTTTCCGTCAGTCGGGAAGAGACTCTTTCTTGTGTTGCGTTTTTCCCAGCAAGAGACTGTCGTCAAATCCACTCGTTAGCAGTGGATGAGACCTTCAAATCTGCATAACCAATGTTGACCTCTCAGCTAACCAAACATTCCTCGCAAGTGTTAAGAACCAAAGGTGGGTATTCCTCACAGAAACAGCTTTGTCACTCAAAGCTATGACAAGTTTCAGGCACGAGAGAAAGAAAATTCTATAATTTGGTTGCACGCATGAAAAGAACGCCTAATGTGAATCTCGTGCCTGTCGGTCTGTACACTTAAAAACACAGCGTACAAATATAAGACAGAACCGTTTCAGACCATACAGTTTAGATTACCGTCAAGAAATACATGAAAATGTGTTGTAACGTCCGACCAATCGAAGAGACGTTTCGGGTCGAAATACGAAAAGTAAAAATCTTATTCAACGCCGATTCCGATAATTAACGTGATTTTTAGTCGTAAATAAAACATCGAATTTAAACATTCCCAAAACCGGAACAAGGCTTTCGGTGTAAACAACAGACCAAACTCAAAACTTAGTTGCGTTCTACACGACTAAAATAAATGTAATTCAAACATTACTGAGCTGTTCATTGTTTTAAAAAAACGTAATTGCCTGCTTCGCCCGTAGACATTATTAAAATCTTAAAAGTTTTCTGTTAAAAAATTATTCAATACGGCGAATACCATATTTAAATAAATACCAAAAAAAAAATAATTTCCGATCCTTGTGCATCACGGTATCTGTAATCTGCACTAAAATTCAAAATTAAAGTATTGAAGAACTCGTTTAAACTCGTAAGTCCACGTCGGTAGGACCATAATCTTCCACTCGTTTTTTAGCACTAGTAGAATCGAAGGTCATATAATTGCAGTGAGCGTCATCACAGCTGGTTACATAACGCATTATTTTCTATGACAAGTGTCATAAAATGCTCTGTTGCCTCTGAAGTGACGCTTCAAGGGTGCCACTCCCAAACTGATTCTGCTTTCAGTACTTCTGTAAACCTTAAAAATGTGCTAAGCCACATTTAAGTAACTCCCTGGTAGCAGAATCCACAGGTCCAACACCAGTGGTCGATTTCCCACCAAAAATTCTGTGTGCACTCCTTTCCTCCCTCCCATGCGTGCTACGTGTCCAGCCCAACGGAGCCTCCTAGATTTCACTATCCTCGTTATGCAATATTCTAAATTCCCCACGCATTTCACCCTTCTTACGTCCAAATATCTTCCTGAACACCGTTTTCAAACACCTGTAACCTACGATCTTCCTTCAAGGTAAGAGACCAGATTTCAAAACCATACAAGACATCAGACGGATAGAACGCTGGCCTTGTTATCCTGGGGTCTCGGGTTCGATTCCCGGCGGTGCCCGAATTTATAACTTGTGTTGGGCAAGGCCGTGGTGTAGGCAACACGGAGTTTTCCTCCGTGGCATCCCAACAATTACTCCATTCACACACAGAAGAAGGCAATGGCAAACCACTTCTGTATCATCTGCCAAGAACGTATATGAACAGGTCCCAGTCCGAGAAAAGGATGGAAGGATCCTGTTCATATGGACCTGTCGTCAGACAGAACACTAAATAAATAAAAATAAAATATCCTGATCTCTGTTGTTTTGATAAAGTCACAACAAATGATGAAGCCAATTCAATTGTGTTCTGTCAAATGTTCGACTTTCATCAGGACTCAAAACCCCGTATTTACGAATTTCTGCCAAAAAAAATTATTGTCTACTGTCTTATAAATGCCTCTAAATTAATACAAAAACTAGTCAATGTAATTTAAAGGAAATTTTGATAAAAGCTTATCACTCTGTTATTAAATAAAGTTAAATGAATTTCAATTATTCTCAATTACCTTACGAGTTCAAAATTCAACCTAGATAAACACTTTATTAAGAATTTGTAATATTATAATCGTACGTGTTTACATTAATTCAAATTCATTTAATTAAATGACATACCGACAGCCTTCATCAGAATCTTCAACTTATCTTCAATAATTATTCAAGCAAGAAGCCAGAACGCTGGGTCATTACGGTATTCAATCTCTGGCGACAGAACGAGTCGGTACAGATCACCAAAAAAATTATCAAATATAAATTTTAACGTTAGTCCACCCTCAGTCTTCCGAGCAGATGCCCTTCAAAAGAATTCCCCACCAAAATTCTGCACGTTATTTCCCGTCTCCAGTTTTGGAAGTACACTTCCACCCCCTTACGACTACCCTAACAATACCAGGAAACTGCACAAGTTATTAACGTTTCTCTTATCGCGGTTAAGTCGGAAACAGTCCGATGACATTTTGGACTCGGTTTGACTTCCATTTTCAGGTGACTTATTATTATTCTTTGCATTAGTGGCCGTAGACAGGATCAAACCCAGATCTTATCGAATACTAAACCACCTACGTTAGTGATCAGACAGCAGCTACCAACATTAAAAATTAAAATAAAAAAATAGGACCAGCGTCACTTCAAGACGAGAACAGTATCGACGGATATAATCAAAAAAACCTCCAGACAACAGACGTGTCCAATATATTATCGATGAAAACTTTATGAAGAAATCATCTTAACGAAGAACTAGGTGTAGGATCTGAGGTTTTCGTGGCGGTGAGTCCGAAGACGGCTGTCTTCTGGGTCGTTGCGCTGCGTAGTCCGGTAGAAGCTTAAGAGGTCCTTGCGTCCTCCATCATCAGAGCCGTCCTGATGACGGAGGACGCAAGGACCTCTTAAACGTCAGTAATCTTCTACCAGACTACGCAGCGCAACGACCCAGAAGACAGCCGTCTTCGGACTAGGCGTCTTACTGATAAACACTTGGAGCCGCGCATGAGAATTGCAATAAACAGAAATTAAATGTCATACTGACACGTTACTGGAGCACAAACAGCATCGCGTCTCAATGACGACTGATTTCGCTAAAGAAAATTACCGAGTAATATGCGATCTGTTGAAATAGTAAGTCTAATTTAGTAGCATTTTTAATAAACTGCCCTCATCCAAAACCTTGCAGACCACAAGTCAAATGCAGCCCTACACCTAGAAAAGATTGATAATCCGCAATATAATTGTATCAGCTATGGGAATACTTCGGCCCAGACAATTTTTGAGATTAAGGCAGAAATATGGCAACTCTCGGAACACAAAAATAAGTTGAGAATAATGGAAATGGATTTCTTTAGAAGAGCGGCTGGAATATCCAGAAGAGAGACAGTGAGGAACGAAAGGATCAGAGAAATCATGAGGATGGATCGAGATATAATCGAGGAGATAGAGAAAAGACAACTGATCTGGTACGGACACGCGCAAAGGATGGAGGAGGAAACGTTACCAAAAATGACTATGAAATGGCAACCAAAAGAGAGAACGAAGAGAGGAAGACCGAGACCAGGATGGAACGACGGAATTACAAGAATCATGATAAGAGTCGAAACTACCTCCGGAAGGATGGGAAAATAGAGAAGAATGGAAGAAAATATTAGGCACCGGAAGACCGAAGTAACGGTTTAGAAATGGAAGAAGAAGGAGGCAGTGCACTATGAAAATTATCTCATTTGTGATACAACCACCCATTTAAGAGTTTAATTTGCGTAGGATAACCACACAAGCTAGAGAAGTTGGTTTTAACAAGGGATCAGGAAAGTTTGAATCCTCGGGATCTACCGAACACATTGAGTGATCCGTACAATTGTTGAAGTATTGTTTTTATCTTAATATTTACAATGGTTTCGTACAGCTACAACAAAGCATTAACATCCAGAAAATAAAGCATAAAACGATTTCTCAGACTACAGTTCTTAGTTAACGATCTATCTCGCCGAACACGACATCCAGAGTTCCTGCAAATGCAAACACATCTTAGTCAGACAGAATATATTCCCTGATGACAATAAAAGAGACTCTTATTTGTACATTTAACAGTTGTTTTGCTGTCCGCGTCAAGGAAGCCGAGGGTTCAGTACCACGAAGACAAGATCCAATCAGTGTACCAAATCCCACAGCGAGTTCAACGTAGATCACATCTTCAAACCCCGCATCTCAAAGATGTGCTTCGCCTCATTCACGACTTGGCCCATTTTCAAAACACATTTCTCCGAGATCCGCTTATTTATATAACGACGTACAATTTTCTTTCCTTACAAAATAAGTACGATATCCTAAAAGGTAAGGAGCCGGGTGTATATCGGACATTACTTACCGATGATAGCGACGATGTCTGCTAACATGTGAAACCTGCCAAGTTTGTCGAGGGCGGCGAGGTGGGCGAACCCAGGTGCCTTTATTTTGCACCTATATGGCCTTGAACTGCCATCTGACACAAGGTACACACCAAATTCACCTGTTTAAATAACACATAACCAATCATGAGCACAGCGCAGAAGTAACGACACCGAATGGATGTGACAGAACTCGGCAAATACGACGACGAAGCACTGCGGTGTTATACAAAGTTATAAATTCTGCAAGGTTGGAAACTGTGATTCATCGACTTGTAAAAGAACTTAAATAGAATCTCATCTGCCACAAGCATGCATCAATTCCTACGGTTCAAACGTAAATCTGCAGTAAAAACCACGTATTTCACGTTCATTCGATTTGAAGTTTGTACTTTCTGATCCCATGCACTTTGATTAATGAAGTTTTACCGTAGTTTCAAAAAACAGCACTGACCTTTCGGAGCCTCTATGGCTGTGTAGGTAGATCCAGCTGGAACCGTGTACCCTTGGGTGAAGAGCTTGAAGTGGTGGATAAGAGCTTCCATTGACGTCTGCACAGAAAAGAATTACGCGATTACGGAAAACACGCCGTGCCGACAGCGACCGCTTCTAAGGCGCCTTAACTCCGAACTTCAGCTCTTCAAAATCACATGCATAAAGACGTAAGTAGAACATAAAACATTCGAGTCGCATTGAAATTCGCGGCTTTAGAAACCGCGCTGCTACCACGATAAGCATCAACCATCACCTGTCATACCTTCATCTCGGCGCGTGACGGAGGTGAGACTTTCATGTCGTCGGTTTTAATCTCTCCTGGTGGCATTTTGTTCAGGCACTGCTCGATGATCTTTAAAGACTGTCGCATCTCTTCTACACGGCACAGGTACCTAAAACAGTGCCCATAAGCATTCTTGAAATTTCTACCTAACGTTCCATATCCTACAGAGAGAGGAGACACGGGGTAGTATTACGATGACAATCACACAGTTCTTTTTATTTTCGAGGAACCAAGGATGAACCTCTGCTAGTAACCATCAGATGATCAGACACAGTGAGTAAAGTGGGGTGAGTGGTCGGCATCACGCCCCGGCTTTACCCCCGGGAAAGGGCCCCGGTACCCATTGTAGAGGAGGCTGGGTGGGCCCCAGAGCCGGTCTGGACGCAGAGGCTAGAGGAAAAATCCTCTGCCCCCATCGGGGATCGAACCCCGGTCGTCCAGCCCGTAGCTAGTCACTATACTGACCGAGCTATCCCGGCTCATGATCAGACACAGGAAGAACGCAAATGGCTTACACTGAAATTTTAACTGCATTCTCCATGACAGTTTCAGGAGAGCCAGAGACAGTTTTTAAAGTTATCAATATTTTTTATCATTAAATTTTTCCACAGGAAAACGGGGTGGGAGGGAAGAGGTTGTTTCGTAGCCAAGATCATTTCCTAAATTGGTAAATACAGCGAGCATAATGAGTTAAAATCAACAATAAAATTTTTGTATCTGCACTGTTTATCCTTGTGAGCCGGGATAGCTCAGTCAGTATAGTGACTAGCTACGGGCTGGACGACCGGGGTTCAGTCCCCGACGGGGGAAGAGGATTTTTCCTCTAGTCTCTGCGTCCAGACCGGCTCTGGGGCCCACCCAGCCTCCTCTACAATGGGTACCGGGGGTCCTTTCCCGGGGGTAAAGCCGGCCGGGGCGTGATGCTGACCACTCACCCCCATCTAGTGCCGAGGTCAAGGAAGAGAGGAGCTATACCTCCTCTCACCCCAAGCTGCCTACATGGCGTTTAGTGGGACAAACTTTACTTTACTGTTTATCCTTACAGGATAAATCGATATAATTCTGCCCTCACAAGAGCAGGGTTTTAAAATTAATTTGCTGAGAAAACAAATTACCAGTGTAAATATGTGCGACAGTGCAGTCGACCACCTCACCTGTCATAACAGTCTCCTTTGACACCAATAGGAACATCAAACTCCATTTCATCATACGCATCATACGGCTGTGCCTTACGCAGATCCCATTTAATTCCAGAGCCGCGCAACATGACTCCGCTGAAACAATTGAAACATTACGGTATTGAACCTATCTACAAACTAAAACTTGTAAGAAAAACTGCCATGGAATCCAGTCATAAGTTTTGGAACAGTCGATAACATTAGTTCATATCTTTCTTCAAAAGAGGCGTACATGTTGAAGGGTTAATAAGATGCGAGCATCGACGCAATATGTATTTTTTTTTCGTATCCAGTACACACCATTCAGCATGGTGTGCATTGGTGGTTAGCAGGATTCACGACCCATCAGTACATGGGTTCGAACGGGACTGCGATATTTAACGCTCCTGCTGTGACCCCCTTTTTGCGAGATGATGATGATGAAAGTGGAGTAATTGTTGAGATGCCGCGGAGAAACCGGGGAAACCCCAGAGGAAAATTCCGTGATGCCTAGACCACGGCCTTGCCCAACACAAGTTATAAATTCGGGCACCGCTGGGAATCAAACCCGAGACCCCAGGATTACAAGGCCAGCGTTCTGGGAGACTAGACTCGGTAAAATATTTAAAAAAAGAAAAGTAAAATAAATTCTGGATACTTTTTCTTTCTTTCTTTTCAGAAGACACTCATGATTTAAACATAGCAGGAACATGCATGTGTATTTAATAGGTATTTTTAGCGATTTATTCAGTGTAATAATTTTGTATTGGGTCACGTAAGTATACAGTACATTCAGATAATCCCCATCTTATACAATCATTCTATTCCTGAAGGTCGAGTATAACCTGAATTTTGCAAAAGTCAAAATCGTCACTGCAATACGATTGCATGTGTGTGTGTTTGTGCACATCTGCGCTTTGCAGGAAAAAACATTAAAACAAGAAAAATTAATTAATTTGAATATGAGAAAGGAGAGAAGACAGGCAGTACATCGCTGGGCTCGTTAACAGCTGGCAAGGGTACAGGGTATGTGCGCCTCATAGAACAATCTGCATAAGTCAAGTCTTGCACAACACGGGAACATCTGTAGGCATATTCTGTTCTCTTCAATAAACACTTTACATTTCAAAATTTAAGTATTAATAAAGGGGGTCCGCAGTGGCCGGACGGTCTGAGGCGTGGGCCACGTGCCGCTCGGTCGCTGGGACCGTGGGTTCGAATCCCACTCAAGCCATGGATGTTTGTCCGCGTTTTTCTGTGTTGTGCTGTCCTGTGTACAGGTAGAGGCCTTGCGATGGGCCGATCCCTCGTCCAAGGAGTCCTACCGAATGTCTACAGATCAAAACCAATGAAAAGTTGGGTCCCGCAGTGCTCAGGCACTTGAAGAACGGGTTGTTCCCAGTATCCCAGTATTAATAAAATAATTACTATTTATTCCATTATTTTCCTACAAGGAATAAAATTAATTCTGTACACATTTTTAAGCCTGCCCTTTTAAGATGTTTTCCTGCTTAAGTTATTGCTTGGCTACTTGAAAAACTTCTTAAGATGCTCCATTCTGCTTTCCTCTCTAACAGGGGCAGAATTTGGAATGGATTACAGTGGTTACAAGTCTATTACAATCCTAAGGGACGCAATGAACCAAGCAGATTCACCGGCAGCCTTGAATCTACATCCTGTGTGAAAAAGAGACCAGAGCATTGAAAAGAAGTATCACTGACGCTAATATTTTACGAACCGATAAGCATAATGTGTGATTTTCGCATTATTCTGAAATATTGTTCCATCAGTCCATCAAATTCACCTGAAGCCATAGTTGAGGGCTTCCTCAGCAGACACAACACCAATATCAGCAGTACGCTGGATCCAGATTCGGTTAGTCGTCAGCAGATCCTCTACTTCATCCAAACGCTCTCCAAATTTGCTGGAAAACTCATAAATGTCATCCAACAGTCCAAGTGGCAGATCCTGCACAACAGCAAAAGACAAAATGATAAGACACAAAACTGAACTACCAATTCAGTGTAAATTTAGAAAAATCATACTCGTATACTTCTGGGGCTCAAATTCACTTATTTTCAGTTATGAAACACTTACATCTAAGACTAATATTCAACATACGGCAATGACGTGCGTTTACAAACAATGAAAGAGTCATTTAATCTTGCTGAATTTCGTAACTACGGACGTTACACGGCAATATACGAGAAACGGAACATATGAATAGGTATGAAAGTGGGAAGTGGTTATGAACTATTTTTGGATACTGGTACAAACTATGAAAAACCTGTCAGTGAGAAACCATATTCACATGCATACGACGTGCGATCGGAAAGTTTCCAGACTGCGCCTATAAAAACCCGTACACTTATCTCAGGTATTAAATTCATCCAACACCCTCGAAGTAGTTCCCCTGGGAGTGAACACAACGATCCCAGCGCTGCTGCCAAGCCTGGAAGCATCCCTGGAAATCTTTCTTTGTCAGCCTGTCAAGCACCATCTGCGATTCTGCCTGAATCTCTTCTATCGTCTCAAATCTCCTTCCCTTTAGCTGAATTTTCATCTTTGGGAAGAGGAAGAAGTCACACGGAGCTTAGAAAGGAAGTTGGGGTCGGTTCTTGCAAGATCTTTGAGCTCCTGACAAACGAGAAGTCGATTCTGCTTCTGGTCCTCAGACAGGATGCGTCGCATGTGGAGTTCTTCCTTTAGAATCAGCTGACAGGTCAAATAGCCTATCCCAACAATGTCGCACAAGTCGTTGATGGTACGACGTCGATCTTCGTGAATGGCCTGCCGAATCTTCGTAACATTTTCGGGCGTTGTGCTCGACAGAGGTTCGGCCATTTTTAAAACGTAAATGCCACACAAAAGTTTGTGCACGACCCATTGCGGACTCCCCAAATGCTTGCTTTAGCATTTCATAGGTTTCCGTAGCCGTTTTGGCGAGTCTTTGGCAAGAGATTCATGCAGAATCGCAGATGGTGCTTGACAGGCTGACAAAGAAAGATTTCCAGGGATGCTTCCAGGCTTGGCAGCAGTGCTGGGATCGTTGTGTTCACTCCCAGGGGAACTACTTCGAGGGTGATGGATGAATTTAATACCTGAGATAAGTGTACGGGTTTTTATACGCGCAGTCTGGAAACTTTCCGATCGCACCTCGTATAGGACACACATTTATTTAGTAGTATATTAAGGAACAAGTAAATAATCCAGTTATTATGAACTATAACTGGTGATTACACATAATCACCTACAAAATAGGTTCAAGAATTATATATAATCACCAGTTATCCATAATAACAAGATTTTTCACTTCTACACACATAACAAATATGGGCTGTAAGTGTAAAGATGGCTGTCTTCTGGGTTGTAGCATCACATTTTCTGGTAGAGATACCTGCTGCCTCCACCATCAGGTCAATCACTGGTGCTGATGATGGAAGCAGCAGGTACTTCTGAAACGGTGGTAACCATACCAGGTGTTTTTAACAATAAAATGTAATACATACAAGCTAATTAAAAACTCAGGAGATCATTTGAAATAATCTTACAAGCTGAACTACAAATGTAAAATCAATAACAGAAGATCCAAGTCTGCCATGCTCACCTGGTTTACGCCACCTGGACGAATATACGCGGCATGCATTCTTGCTCCAGACACTCGCTCATAAAACTCCATCATCTTCTCACGCTCCTCAAACAACCAGAAGAACGGTGTCAACGCGCCAATATCCAACGCGTGAGTACCGATAGCCATGATGTGATTCAAAATTCGAGTTATCTCCGCAAACAATGCTGTAACAACGTCATGGTAATAAGTTACCTACATTTTGTAATGCAGATTTATTTGCAACACACAATTATTGTGTTTAACTGCGTACTTTTAAGTTCCTCGTACTTTCAACACTGTGATACAAATTTTAATTCTTGCAAATAATGTGGCAGTTTAACTGCATTCAAAGCTGATCTAGGGAGATAAAATCTTACACACTCAAACTCTTAAACATTCAAATCAGGAAACTAAATAATGCAGTCATAATTAGCCCCATTATGCAAGGGGGAATCTATGATAAAACAAGTGAAAACAGCGTGGTCATAAATGAAGACGGCTGTCTTCGACAGATTCTTTTTCTTCTTCTGTGGCTCTCCGGTCCGTATTCGGTCCATGGCCTCCTCAATTCTCCTCTTCCATTCGGTCCTCTGTTAGGTCCGTCTGTCTGAGGCTTTGATTGAGGTTTCGAAACATCTTCCTTTTTACGGTGCGAGGTTGTTAGCCTTGCGACCTACCCCGAACCTGGAGGACCAGGGTACCTGTCTTAGTCTGACCTCTCCCCCTCGACCAATCTGGCTAGGGAGGCCCTACCAGTAGCTCTTGGGGTCACTGAGGTACTCAAGCCCCACCACCATCACAAGGTGCAGGTACCATTAAGTGGTTCACCGCCGTGAAAACCTCAAATCCTACGTGGTCATACACGGCAAAAGTTCCGAAAGCTCCCTGATGTTCCCCTCCAAAATCCAAACCCTTAGAATCATCACGGAGGGAAAACATCTTTCGACGCAAACGGGGGTGTAGCGCACCGAATCAAAGGCGCAAGGTACTGTGCCGCAGGTTGCATGACACTGGGGTGGTAACAGCAGTGCCATTCACAATCCCTTTGGGGCACCATGCCTTCCACGTGTATGGGGCTCTGTTGATGGTGACTTTTCTGCCTTGGAACATAGGAAATCAAAGAGAAATGGCAGAAGCCATATACAGGAGTCCTGACATAGAATCTCCATTTGTGAGTTGATCCTTCTTGGCAGGGAGCCAGCAATTTTGGCGGAGCTGACGTATCAGCCAACCTAGAGATGATGACTTGTTCCGTAGGCAGACAACATACGGCAAAATACAAAGTATCTTTAAATGCCGGAAGTAAGTTTAAACCAAGAAAACTGTACATCATGGAAGGTACGGGGGGTGCCAGCAGATTAAGAAAACTGGGATCAGAAATGTAAGGGTTGGTTAGTCAACCACCCAATTTATTATACATACTTTATGGAATAAATTAAAGTGAAGGACTAACACTTACTCCTAATGTATTTTGCCCTCTTTGGAATATCAATGTTGAGAAGTTTTTCCACAGCCAGAGAGTAGCACTGCTCATTACACATCATTGACACATAGTCTAGGCGATCAAAGTACGGTAGAGCCTGCGTGTATGTCTTGTACTCGATCAGCTTCTCTGTACCTCGGTGCAGAAGGCCGATATGAGGATCAGACCGCAATACAGTCTGAAACACAGTGAAGCAAGATCACATATTTATTAAGAGAGAGTGACTAAGTTCCTATAGTAGCTGTCCCCAAACTCCACACTTCAAGGCCATGGAAAAACTTTACCCCCTGTATCGTGTTACTGCAAATCACCAGTATTATGTTTCTAGCTTTGTTATGCTGTGAGTTCTGAGCTGTCTTCACTCACCTAGACTCTGCTGTCCATGCTGTGTCCTGGAAGTAGGAAATTTGGTAATGGCTACATATATTGATGTGCTAACTGAATGAGGAAAAGCAGACACACACAGTCTTTATGAGTTCCTTCAGAAAACATAAGACACAATCCTGAAACACATAAATGTTTATACCTCGCCATCGAGTTCAAGCACAAGCCGCAGGACACCATGAGCGGCTGGATGTTGAGGACCAAAGTTAAGAGTAATATTGTTAACTTTCTTCTCGATGGGAGCAAGCTTGTGATTCCATGGTGGCATCGGCCACATATGTGTCCTTTCATCTGGATACATCAATTGACCTTCTAACATCTTAGTAAATTCATAATCTGGAAACCATTTCTTGGCTCCCCTCCACTGCGAACTGCAACATCATATTTAAATGACAAGACAATACAATACAGTGAAGACAGCTACAATTACTCTTTCAACATCACGTCACTTATCAAAGACAGTTCCATAAAAATTAACATTGCTGCAAAACCTACTAGGGTGGAAGCATCAAAAGACATGTTAAAATACAGTGCAATTGAAAGAATTACAGAACGTGGCAATCTCATAATACTCTTCTGGCATTTGATGTATGGATCGAGGGGAAACATTAAAAATCCAGGATACTCAGTGCTTTCCTCAAATTTAAACCCAGTTATTTTCTGAATTAAAGTGAAATTTACTACAGCTGTTATCTCTTCAGTAATGAACTGAATTTGGCAAGTGAAATCGCCCTATAAACCAAGTAATCTCGAAAAAGAAAGGTCCAAAACATGAGCATTTAATGGCACATACATTCAAACATAAAAAATTTATATACACACATACAATATAAAACTAAATCCTTACTTGCAAAAATATAAAGACCCTGCATTTTGCAAAAGACTCTTTCCCTTAATCGTAAAACTCGCCGGACTTCTAGTCACTATCGCACCAACAACGGCAGCCATCTTGCAAGTAAAATCACAGGTAGTGAATAGAACATAATTTCCCTCACTGATATAGTCCAACAATTATTGTCACGACATAAACGTATTTAATCTAGCATTAAAATGTTATACCCTAGTTCACTCACTCTTTCTAACAAGCAGAAGAATTTATTTTTGATCGACAGTTCTCATATGTAAAAATTTATTGTGCCAATAGTTACTTGTTATAATCATCTTGTTCTGTATAATTTGAATATCTGTAACAACCAATCTACATGTGAACATTGGAAACATACTAGCACACAATTAGGCTAAGTACATACAAATTATGGTAAGCGTACCATCATATCAAAACAGATACCCAGACAAACGGCGCGTACAGCAAGATCCAGCTAGTTAAGTTTTTTGAGCCCACTATTGTTTGCTTGGCTTGTGCTATGAAGGCTTAATGGGATGTAAATAAATTGCAAGTCTAGACGTCATTGTCATCTTCAGGCTTGTAGTGGAGTTGCAGTTTTTGCCGAAAAGCTTTTAACATTCTACACGGTTCATCTCCAAAAAGACGAAATTGCACAATTCTTGATTCTTTTTATTTACTCTGTGCTTACTCGCATACGACATTAGAGTAACATATTAGAGTACGAACACAAACTTACAAGTTACCCTACAAAGATGAATTCCAACAAATCTGTGGCTTTCAATTGAAATCCAAACCTTCCGTAATTTGTATTACTCTGTTTGAACATGGAATCTGTTTAGAGAATTTTCAATTCAAGCGTGTGGCGATCCTTAAAACTTGAGCTTCTATTGGCTAAAATTATGCCTCAACATATTTTAAGAGCTGTGTTGGTATCATGTGTGGATGCTATAACCTACAAAGTTAGTGAAAAGTTGGTTGATACATTACATTAGAAAACGCAAGCCATGTCTAAAACACCTGGCTTTGATGCACATAATGATGGGCCTGGATTTGTTGGTATTCGATTTTGCCAGGAATGGTTTGTTATCCCACGTTACTATATTTGTCATTGTTGATAGCAGTGGTCAGTTGTGATTATTTTAAGTTGAAATAATGTTTTTATTACAGCAATAATATGTTGTATCCGAAGGAGGATAAAGAAAATAAAGTGCTGCTGTATGCGGTAAGTGTTGTATAAAATTGTGAAGACGAATTCTTTCTTACCTTGGGATTTTACAAATCTCGGTAATGTGTAATTGTTAGCAGTAATTTGTTATTAATTTTCAGTACATTTCATTTTGCCAATTGTAAATTTCTTTTTCATATTTCAGTGTCGGAATTGTGAATATAAACAGCTAGCTGACAGCAATTGCATTTATGTCAACAAAATTATGCACGAAATTGAGTAAGTAGATCATAGACATACAGGATTTGAAGTTTCCATAGCTGTGTAGATATTGATGGTGGTCGTCCATGTTGTGACTCAGTGCAGTCATCTTACCAGCATTTCTACAAATTACTTTCAAGGCTACACAGTGTCACAACTCAGAAAACCACAGAATGGTTTATACTGTACATAAAATTCTGGGAGGCCTCATGAACAGACCTCAGCTGTTTTTTGTGGTGGGCATCCTTGGTGCCCACACAAGAAATATATCTTGTCTCTCAATTCAAGTTTAAATTTTATTTCAGTTGCATAGTAATTCTAGGTGTTTTACAAATGTCATTTATACATAATTTTTGGTAGTCATACACAAGGAATAATGAGCACAGAACTTGGCTAGTACACTGATATAGAAAGGACATAGATTTGTAGAAAAGGGTATTTATCCCTACCTCATGACACAAAATACACCTTTAATTTTTTCCAATTAAAGGAAATTAGCATGAACTATATCAAACTAACCTATCCCTCTTTTAAACAGCTAGTAAAGTTTATGGGCATACATAATGTGTAATGTGTTGAGTAATAAACACCCCATTTTATGTTTTGAATGGTACATACCCTATCAGAAATTTGGGGAAAGTACTATGCAAGTAATTTTCCAGACAAGGAAAATTGCTTTGTTGCATGCAAGAGTACAGAAAGTGTATGTTACTTCAAATATGAAGTAAACATACAAAGTAAGAAGGTCCCTTCCATATAGTCAAAACCAAAGAATAAATATATATAAATAATAAATTGATACAGTAAATTTATCTAACTCAGTATCTCTTCATTTTATAGTGAATTGACACATATTGTGTCAGATGTAATCTCTGATCCCACCTTGCCTCGGAGTGAGGATCATCCTTGCCCAAAGTGCAATCACAGAGAGGCCGTATTCTTCCAGGCACAGACACGACGAGCTGAAGTAAGTTGGGTTTTGCATTTGAAAATGTAATGAAATCAACATGTAACACAGTTCAAGATAATGTCAGCTTCATTAAAGATCTTTATAAAACTACATTTTTCTCTTGCCAAATACCTGCTAGTTCATCGCTGAATGTCTTTGGGTATCGTGTTTTATTGCAACTTTCTTTGTTCTGAACTTTATACATTGTCTGGTTTTCAAAGGTCTTTAAAATAACTATGTTTTGGAGGATCTTCATCATCAGTTAATAAGGGGTGGACACAGCTATTCTGTTGCATGAGGCAGACCGAGCCATTCCTGGTATGTGGACCCAGAGCACTGGATTCTCTGGCTTATATATTGGAAGGACTTTTATCAGCAAGAAACAATAGATAATCTTCACTGTTGAAATTACAGGGGCATTCAAAGTCCAAATATGTGCTTTGGAATAATATTAAATATGGCTGCTAGAAATAAAACAGGAAGGGAAGAACTGAAATAGGTCAGAATTCAACAAATAAGAAATTGACCAAGGAAGTCAGAATAATATCAACTGGTATATGTGACTTAATTCTTAGAAAAATGTTAGTAAGTCATTGTAAGACAAGACTTGATACTCGAAGTGAACCTTGTATTCCCTATATAAGTATTTAATTATTTCTGAATGGACTTTACTTTATCTGATGGCCCTTTTCATAAGCATGTTGTGTTAGTTTTGATTTTTCCAGTAATCTTTGTTGTAGATTCACCCCTTAACTAGAACTTCTAACAGTTTACCTGTTGTTCCTTTATATCTTTACCCACATTTACAGATGATAATTTAAATAGTGTTCTTCTTTCTGTGTCCTCATGTTTGGTTTGGTTCTTGTAAGTATAGAACTATTTCCAAGACAAAACACATTCTACATAATGAATCGTATCGTAGAATAGGCCACAACTACTTTCATATTCCTCTCAATGTTTATAGTGATCCTGCCATTTCTCATTCTGCAGTTAATACAGGACTGCTTACATCAAAAACAACATGATGTACTATAACTGGTAGACTTCTTAATAATAATGTGATTTCTAAGCAAGAATTTATGTAAACTCAAAAATAAATTCTGTTTTGTACAGGAAGCTTTTAAGGTTATGTGTATTCTGTGAGTGATGTTCACATGTTTATTCTGAATACAGAATAATTTTGTACACGAGTTTAATAAGAGACATCTATGGGAGCAGAAATATTAGTGTTTTACAGAAGTTAGTGAAGCTGGCAAAGTATTTTGTGAAACAATAAAAATTGACAGTCATATTTAGAGTGTAATGCACTATAATGTGGACCCCAATTTTGAAATATGTGTAGGAAGTACAGTCAAACTTAAAACTAATGTGTGTTCCAATATTTTTTCAAGAGCAGAAAAGAATTCAGACATCTATCAAAATTTCTGAGGAATAAATATTTTTCCTTGAGGGCTTGCACTATTATGATATATAACAAATTCAGGTTCTAGAGTCTGATGCTGAAAGGAATATACGTTGGCACTCACCCAAGTGGGCTGTAGAGCAGAGCAGCATCTTGAACTTCAGAACACATTACATCCTATGGATACTACCTTTCCTTCATTGAGAAACAAATAATCTTCCAAATTACTTTGTTTCTGATATCTATGAAGTGGTTACCATTCATCACAATGTTGATTTCTTCTGACATACCATGACAACAAAAATGCATACAAGTTCTTGTAGAAATACAACTTAAATTTACTAGCCACTTCAGAAAATCCACTCATTAGTAGACTAGTGATGTGCTTCGTACAAATATTCTTACACTTGGCAGTGGTGAGTGACTGTAGTATACATCTGGAGCCTTGGTTCGGTGGATAATCTGATAATTGACATGAGGTAAATAGCAAATTGAACTGAACTAGCTCAGGTCGAAATCAGGTATGTTTTCAGTGGCTTCTGTACCACAGAATTATGAAATAATGGTTATTTTTTCACATTTCAGGAAGAGATGAGACTTTACTATGTGTGCACCAATGCACACTGTGCACACCGATGGACAGAATAAGCAGCACATGTGGGGTTCATGTATGTTTTAATATCTGACTCAAGAAGAGGTTGAATGAAGATGTTTTTCCCCTTGTGGAGGAGAAGAGGAATGTGATTTTGGTACAAGCTGACTAGTACAATATTGTAACTTGATGTCAATACAGACATTCATTCTCTTTGCTCTTGCAGGCTTACATTATTTTATTAATTATTCATTCATGGCAGTTTAAACAGCGATGCCTTTAGGTGTGCATGCACTTGTGTGTGAAACTGAAAAACTGTCCAATCACCATATTTCTAATTGTATCCTTATGTGATAAAAATTTGTACAAATTCAATTGTATGATCTTCAACTTTTGTTTATAATTTAAATAAATTAATATGCAAGTTTCCTACAGAAGGCAGCATAAAATTCTGTTTAACAAAACTGTAAAATGTTTTAGTGGAAGAACTTTATAACATAATGAAAATGTATGCTAAGCTTCTCACAAAATGCACTTGTATTATTTATGCATAGCTGTGCCTAGAGCAATGCAGGACCCCAGTACAGATAAGTCAATACAAGCCACTCCTGAAGGTTTGTGTTAAGGGAATATACTTCAAAATACAACTCGCCCACCAGAATCATGCTGCTTACATGAAATCCACCTTCCTCGATTTACTTGCTGCAAACTCCGCTATGATACTGTATTGTAGTCAACACTTCATTCTTATCATTTATCGATGGACAAAAGGTCCACTCCACCCAGCCTCCCTTAAGCCATAGTTGTCCTCAGATAATTCTTAATTATTTTCAGTTTCGATAAACCTCACTCTCCCGAAGCCACTGTAACTGGGACTCTTGGCATAATCCTGTTAGTTATTTCATGTTGGGAAGGAGGTGTCTAGTAATTTTAGATATGGAAGGCCTTGAAGTGCAGCATCAATACTTTCAACAGTTTTACTCTAGAGACCTTCAGATGATACTGTGCGCCCCTCGAAGTGCTGGGCCCAGGTCAGCTATTCCCATAGGGATGGCCCTGAGTTAATGTATGCTTGCCAGACCTAACACAAACATACTGTAAAGTAACTGAATTAAATGGTCTAATGCAACTTAACCTGTCAACAAATTATGAACTGCTGCATAAATGTATAAATATGTCTAAAGACTATTTTGACATTAATAATACTACTACAGACATTTGTTCACAAGCACTGTAAATAACAATATTGTGGCCATGAAAGGGGCATAAGTATCTGATCATCTTATTGTAAACTGTACCTCTTCAGCAGTTCATAACTTTCATATTTTACAGTGGTCTTGATATACCTTATTATAAGCATAGAATATATTGCACAAACTTTCTCAAAATTACTGAACATCTCAAAAAAATAAGTTCCAAAACCACCTCACATTTTGGCAGGGAGAAATGGAAAATTTTAGCATTAATATAAGCTGATTTCAAACAATTAATAACTACTTGTAATTTATGAGTTCATAGAACATTAAAAGTGAAATGGTATATAAGACATGGTTTAAGGCACAAATTATAACTCTTCTACCATGCCAAGCGCACAATAAAATACAGGCAGCATTACACTTAACATAAATGTTATGCAGACTGGAACATAAGTGGCTCTGGTTTGCCAGAACATATGCATAATAACAAAATAAAAAAGGAGTGCCATTTGGTACAACGATAAACTTGGGATGGACTAGTAAAGACTATGAGCTGAGATGTGGTCATGTGACTGTGTATGCGCGCACACGTGTTTGTGTAATGATTCCTGTGGGGGATACTACATCATTAAATGACTTGCAGGTATATGGTAATTTCTTCCTATTATTATATACCATTACTGTCATTTCTGAAATTGTGAAGGAATATACTAAAAACAATGAAAAACTTCATCACATGGAGGGTCAGATAATGAGAACAGTAATATCATTAATTCAAATATTCAAAATATATGTTCGTAAGAAGACAGTTTATATTATGTATGGTGATAAAGACTTATATTATGTTACCCATTTCCTCCATACCAACAACAGCTGTGAACACACGAACAATTTTTATTACAATGTTTCTGACCATTAATGGCACAAATTGCAATCCAGGAAGGGCAGGGAGATGGTCGTCTGATTACTCAGCCAGTTGTCCAGACAAATGGTTCTAGCCGCTCTTCGACAGGAAGGCTGTTGTTAAGTGTTTCCATGCTCTCTAGTGTCTGGTTCAGCACCATGTGGCAGCGGTTCAACTGGTGAGATAGCTCATGCACTTTGGCAAGCTTTTCTGCATACTTTGCATATTTCTTCTGCCGTTCTGTCATGACTGTCATCAGTTTTGAGATTTCAAAGTCAATCTGCACAGTTACAACAAATATTTCACCAAGAGTTCCAAGCTATTTTAATTAATATAAATGAAGAGGATAACAGTGCCTAAACATCATACCATGAAGGTTTGCAGGAAATCTACAGGAAAAGTTCCATGCGTTCTATAACTTATCACTAGATGGAGGTGAGAAAACAATATGAATTACACATCAAAACTATTTCCTGTTTGACTTCACTTAAGATGGCTACTGAACTTGGAGTCTGTCACTTTCATCTGACCAAGTACTGTCATACCACAACGACTGCAGATGAAAACAGAAGTCATAATTTTGATATATGGAAATCCTGTAATGACTTCAGGAATGATATAAAAACTAAACCTAAACAAAAGATAAATTCAGCAGAAACTTTACAAATAACATTATGTAATCAAGGTAAAAATGAGAAAAGAAGTTGGATAAATTTAAGTATTTCTGTATTAGTGAGGGGGTCCTCAGTGGCCGCGCGTTCTGAGGCGTGGGCCTTGTGCCGCTCGGTCGCTGGGACCGTGGTTTTGAATCCCACTCAAGCTATGGATGTCTGTCCGCGTTTTTCTGTGTTGTGCTGTCCTGTGTACAGGTAGAGGCCTTGCGACGGGCCGATCCCTCGTCCAAGGAGTCCTACCGAATGTCCATAGATCAAGCCAACGTAAAGTTGGGACCCGCAGTGCTCAGGCACTTGAAGAACAGGTCGTTCCCAGTATCCAGTATTAGTGAAGAATCATTAAATTACTTGTTATCTGGGGTTCTTACAATGGTAAAGATATCAGTCAATCTTCAGAGTTTTAATGTTGTGTGAGTTGCAGGCACTAAAGATGGAGGCAGTAGAAGCATCAGCATCTACCTGCAAGTCTACATGGCATTACAACTTAGAAGACCAATACTGACATTAAATTTCATAAACACACCAAGAGTACGTTACACACCGTGCTATGTTTTGTTTTCATATACCTGCATTCTTATAATGAGGATTTATATGTAGATACATATTTACAGCCATGTACGGTTTTGTACCCCCTTTTCGTAAAGTGAAGTTTTGTGGTATACTGTCATGTGTCTAACAAATCAGGGTGTGCCATGGGTGAATAAAGTTTGCAGAACAGTGGAGTACGCTAACATGTGAACCTGCTTGCAATACAGAGAATGTAGCACGTTTAATAACTGCCATCATGTGTAACCCAGTAACCCACAAATCATTACGTTAAATGTAGCTCTAGTCCTTAAAAAGCTGAAACTCACTTTTCTAAAGGCACTTAAAAATGCATCTCCTTAACTTACTGCCTCTTTCAAAAAGCATCAGTGCTAAATATAAATGATAATTGTTTGTTTTGGTGGTGTCATCAAACTATTATGAGCACTCCTCGCTACTGAGATGTGGTGTAAAGGTGGTTTGAGAGTCCATTCCTACAGTATAAACAAAATGGGGACTGTGGGTTTGAAGTCAAGAGAAATAACTAGCTACCTAAGTTCTACAATATTTTGTCAAGTTACTGATGTCTGCCTTTTCTTTACATTACTTAGGTTTCTTTACTTACGAAGTATTCAAAACATTCCTGATTCTATCCTAATTTCGATTTAGCATGAATGTAATCTAAAGGATCCCTCAAAAAAATATATTACAGGCATTAAGAAACATTTTCAGTATTTAGAGGCCTCTGTGCTGGTGAGGCCCTAAGCTGTAACTAATTTAGTATAAACCTAAATCTGGCCCTGCTAAAGTAGATTACAAGAGGTCAAAACTGAAGCATAGGTGAAGATTGAGGCTCACTGATGTAATGATTCTAAAGAGGCCCATCCACGTACGAGTCTGGCTCGGCGAGCTTGACTCGTGAGCCGGGCTCGGATATATTTTGCCACACGTGCATAGCAGACTCGGCTCGTGACACCCCACCCACAAACGAGTTTGGCTCAATGGAACCCGAGCCGAGCCGGACTCGCAAGCCAGACTCGTACGTGGATGGGCCGCTTTAGTGAGGTAAGAAGGTAGAATCCACTCACATCTCGGACTCTGTGGCCAAGCTGCGCCTGCTCTGAAGCAACCAGCTCACTGCATAAGGCAATATGTTGTTGATATCGCAGACACAGGCTCAGCAGTCCATTCGGATCGAGTCGCTCCAAAACTTCTGGATCTCGGACTGCTGGCAAGTTTAATGTCCCTCGCATGATTGGTAAAAACATGGGCACACTCTGTGGAGTATAAATAAATTCACATGTCCCCATGACTTAAAAATACATCTTGCTTCAAGCAGTTACGCATACTAAATATTATTTACCTTTAACTGATTATGGTTTTGTAAGTTAAGGCTGTATCAACTGCAGATGTTATGTAGCACTAAATGAGAAGAGAGTGTAATCATCAAAATGTAAAAGGATTTTGGATACAAGCAATCATGGCCTGTATCTCTTAGAATTTGCCTGGAGGGACTGAGGAAAGTCAAGAAAAATCACAGTAAGGATACTTCAGGAAATGGCTGTCTTCTGGGTTGTTGCGCAGTGTAGTCTGTTACAGTAAACTTCAAACAGACTATACGGCGCAACAACCCAGAAGACAGCCATCTTCAAACTCACCACCATGAAAACATCAAATCCTACAAGGATACTTCACATTCATAAGGACTTTGTAGCAATGGTAAGTTTTCAAAAAATATTCGACAGCATATCACATCACTAACTGTTACTTAATAAATACAATTTTGCTATACGACTTATATTTACACTTTTGAGGAAATACATTTTTGGCACTGGAGAAATGCAAAGGTTTTAATGTAATTTCTAACTACATGATATCCATGACAAGGTCAGTTCCCATTTCAAGAACATAATTTCATATCTGATGAATCAATTTTGTTGTCTCAACAGCAGAGATTACTTAGTACGGAATCAGATGAGGCCATGTACAGTGAATTAGAAAGTAAGGAGAAAACATTTATTCGTAGGCCTGAGAAAAATACTTAAGCAGATATTAAACATTTAAACTGAAAACCACTCAACTATGAGTCGTGTGAGGCTTGTTCAATCCATAGCCATTTCCCTGCAATTCACAGGAGACAATATCTATACTTTTTTACATACTAATGAAGATGTCAAGATTGAGACATTGGTCACCTGCAATCTTAGTAAGTCTGGGTCCTTGTCCGTGGCTTCAGCATTGACAGCAGGTTTTACCACCACAATATTATGGGCTGATGACTTGTTAACCACAGAAAACTGTCTCTTTGGAATCACCCCTCCAGCCTTACGATTGTTTGGCCCGAGAGACTTGCCACGCTGCAAGTGACCTCCGTGCTTATGTGGCAATTTTGGAGAATCTGCAAGATTTTAAATATGTATCTCAGTCTCATATAAGATTAAAAGTATATTATTATAAACATGTGGCAGTTTCAAGATGTTTCTGAACAGGAGAAAATCTGGTGGCACATAGGCAAATTCACAATGAAGCAACTAGCAGCAGGCGATATACATGCGAGCAAGATACATGTTGCTTATAAAATCTGTGTGCATTACAATATGAAGCATTCGCACTGGAATGAAAGTGACGTTACTTTTAAAATTATTCCTTAGTGGCAAATTGCTTCAGTGTGAATCTTGCACATGAAGCCCTTGGACACAAGATGCCTTCAGCGGCTACATACTTCTGCTAAGATTCATACAAATGCCTGAAATGTTTCTGGAAACCACCTTCAATCACTAGCATAATCTTTGAAGCCACGCGGACAAAATTAGAACAAAATGGAAACCTGTTCTGCGGATCAAATGTGTAAAAGCTCAGTTGAAATGGGAGACGATTCCACTTCACCTAACTTTCAAGCATAACAGCTCAATTATGAAGTGCTATGGTTTATTTTAAGTACTGCAATGATTTGTTTCATCGGTAGACGGTTAAGATAGATTGACCAAGAGTCAGACTGAGAGGCTGGATACAGCAATGTATGACCTGGAGCTTTGACTGTAACTTGATATAATAAAGTTCACCAGGGCTATCAGGTGGTTAATAAAACATGTTTTGAGAACCATCTCTGTCCTCATCCTCAGGGTGCTGATGTGGCTGGAGATCCAGTCCGTGTCATGTATATACCTGCCTAAGCCCCGTGTTCATGGCTGCGTGCAAGCCAATGGGGACTGGTGGTGCCTTCATGTGGCAGTCCATATAATCTGGTGTCTTGTAGTTTTAAGTTTTGATATGGAGCGTAGTCATCCGCTCAGTCCACAGTGCATTACCTCCTATGGGTCTGTTGACGGTGTACGAAATGTATGGCAGATCTGAATCAGAACATATGCTAGGACCAGGCGAGATGCTGCCGGGTCTCATTCCCTCCCCACTCTCTGGTCTTGTCTCTCTCTCTGGAACGGACTTGCCCCTCTGCAGGTTGGTACGGCTCCCACCAGAGGAAGCATGTCCCTGTTGTGTACTGTGTTCTGAACCCATTGTTCTTCTTCAACTAAAAGAGACAAGGAAATAGACTAAATAACAAAACAGTTCATTGCACAAGTCAGCAAGTGAAAACAAATTAATGGCATTTTCTCAGCAAAGGATGTTAAGACTAAACTATCATCACTTTGCTGGAAATTTCTTGTTTGTGCAAAATGGATACAGCACAGTAAGTCAATGTTAGAAGGTAGAAAATCTTTTTTGATACATCTTAACCATTCACTCCATCATCGAAACTCTACAGCATTTGCGCTTCACATTGTAATGTCATCGATTATGCCGAGTCTTTCAGAACCAGATGACAAGCTACATATTTGACTATGTAAGTATTTTACGGAGATTATAGTGAATTATTTCACAAATAATTTACAGTAATAATTCTCAATAAAATCTTCTCGGGCAATCACCCACGTCAACTGGGTATGCGGCTGATTGCCCAAGAAGATTTTATTTATTGCTCGCCACGAAAGTATCAAATTCAGTAATAATTCTGTTTAATATGTTGGATGTAAAAAGTCCTTTATGGCATATTGTAGAGGAACTGTATGGCACCAATAAATTTGTTACCATGAAACATAAGTTGAAGTATTTACTTGTATGTCTATTACAGTGTGAGGTACTATGGCATTCAGGCACTGAATTATGACGTACAAGTGCAAAATGACAAAAGCAGGAAATTCAACCCACATATTAAAAAGCTGCACATAAATTACTACATTACACAGACAAACATGACTTAAACGACGTCTATGACGCAGTTCTCGAAGTGATGGATCGGAAAGTGTCAAAAATCTAATCCTGCTTCTTTGTGTTACAAAAAATAACAATCACACAGAATGACCTTTCTCACATATGCATTCACTGGGTCAGTTGCTGTGTTTGGTAGCACTGGCTGCACAGCTGCCAAATGTCTTTGATGACACGTGTCTGTGACACCTAGTACAATCAATGTGAGGTTAAGACACTATCCTGATAAGTTTGGTAAGAACACATATATGTTTTCTAGCCCTGAAATTCAAACCAGGGTCTTCCTAAATATAAATGGCACATTTTACCGCAAAGCTAACCTAATGACACTAAGATCCAATGTATATAAATTCTATATAACCTTAATGTATGACACATGCAAAAACTTTGTTCTTTATTGCAATGAAAGGGCAATAAGCATTGTTCATATTTCATTCTACCGGTACTGTAAGGTTATTTAATCATAAATTTGCTTTCAAAAGAACATAATAGCAGGCAGATTCTGAATGCTTTAGAAAACCAAAGTCCTCTCCATCCATTTTATTTTTTTGTAAATAATATAAATTTGATGTTCAACGTCAGGTTTAAATTACCAGTAAGAAAAAACAGTAACAATAATACTGAGTAAGAATCACTTCTGCAATAACTATACCAAATGATTGTTAAACAAATACACAGCAGCATTCTTCAAGTTATAGTCATGATTACTATTATCACTGTCTAAACAAGAGGCACAATTCTCATGGTGTCATGAAGTCACTAGCTCACTCTGAATATACTGAAATTATGTCATTTCATTAAACAGAAAAAAAATACATACTCTGTATATTTACTAGGAATGTCCAGAAATAATCCCTCATTCAGAATTAGTACTTGTTGAACAACGACTTCCCCCAAACAGATCAATACTATGGACAACCTAGTCAAAAAGTAACCATGTTTCGAGCAGTATGCTGTTAAATATACTAAGGTTATAAAAGTATGTAACACTAAATAAATGCAGGCATTTATACGTATAGACATTACAATGTTTCGGAAGATAACTGTATTGCTGACAAAAATTCTGAGACGTTTTTTCTTTCGTTATACGTAGCCGTATCGCATAATAAAATTGTTTCAAACAAAGAAGTTGCCGATCCTGAAACGCTATACATTTTATGGCATGAGTTTCCAGTCTTTTGTAGACGAGTATTAATTAGGGCACAAAACAGACCGGGACAAATGAGGTAAATGAAGTTGGTGAACGTGATTTCAGGTTTTCCCGAAAATGGCTGTCTTCTAGGTTGTAGCGCAGCGTAGTCTATGTGGTAGTTTACCATCTTAGAAGTTAGTAGAACACGTGATGCAGTTGGTTCTTTCAGATGGGCGGTATTATAACCTTACTTTTTCAAAAACATACATAAGCACAGAGTACAATATTTTCGGAATTCCGATATTATTTTTCAGTTTCTTTCGGGAATTAACTTTCCCTGCTTACTGTAGCATGTGCTGACGACAATTTACTGTGCTTTCCGGTCATCAGCAAGCACAAGTGGGTCTAGAAAGAAGACCGTGGCGGGTCAAGGATACGTAACCACGGCTGTCGGAGTGGAACAACAGAGCATCAAAACGCGATAGTTTTCACACAACGAGAAACAAAGTGATTATTAATTGCGCAAAACTGTTTTCATTTGGAAGGAACATAATGCGACTCGCAGTTAAGAGCGTGAAGCTCGAAGGGGTAAAAAGCACATTATTTGGTATAGCAAATCAAGGCAACAGCAGAGATTGAGAGTAGGGAACTACATCTGGTTGGTAGCATTTGACGTTCTAAGTACGAAGACAGCCGTTTTCTGTGTTCTAGCGCGGTGCAATCTTGTAGAAGTTTATCAAAGGTTCAGAAATTGGCGCTACAACCCATAAGACAGCTATCTTCGTATATTCGACTGATCTGCAGAAACTAATGAACAAACAAACCCGACGGTAAACTCATCCACTTCTATAAGCTAAAAATGCCATTACATTCCCTCCTGAATAAGATCAACCAGATTTTCTAACCAAACTCTATCAGCTGAGCTACCACGGGGCATCACATACTCTTTAATCCCAAAGAATATGGTTGGCCCCATGATACATTATTAATATATTAACCTTTGGAAGGCGTTTATAATAATTAAATTTGGAAACAAATTCGGCTAAATAGCCTAAGTTGTAGAGATAACAATTATTCTTATGGCAATTATAATAAACGAAGAATTACAATTCTCAAAGATTGCTCTCTTCTGGGTTGTAGAGCCATGTCGTACGCTAGAAGTTTACCAATTGTTTCAAAGGTCCCTGCTGCCTCCCTCACTCATCGCCCTTGATGATGGAAGCAGCAAGGATCTCTGAAACGTCGGTAACTTCTACCAGACTGCTAGACGCTACAACGTATAAGACTGTAATCTTCGGACTCAACTCCGTGAAAACTTCAAAATCCTCCTTGCAATTCTCACCGGAAACGCTACTTCGAAAATGTCAATGCCACGCCTTGCGATTTCTCTTACTGGTGATTTCTGGAGAAACATTATGGGTGCTCGCAGGTTTCGACACAAGACTGAGGTGTTCCTGCCTGCAGGCCCACCAGCTGGAACCGGTGATTGGTTGGGAAAGAAACCAACCATGAAATTGCAAGGTACAACCTGCAATTTAGATGCGTAATACTGCCAGGGCATTACACAACTGACACGTACGAGTGAGTTGAGTGTACGTAGACTCCATACCTGAACGTTATTGTTTCTTTTACTTATTTAACGACGTTTATATCAGCTATATTAGTTCTCGAGGGTCGACTGCAAAACTGCAGAGATTGTGGATTGGAAATGACGCGGAAGAAACCGGAAATGACCTGTTTTATTTAATTAACTGTCCAAGTTCGAATGGGGAATGATAGGACACATGTAAAAGTTTGCAGGGGTGTAAAAGGAAGTGGTCGTGACCTATTTAACGTACTGGTACAGTCTGAGGACAGAGGCAGTGGCACGTCCCAATTCTAGAAATGACATTATGAATCCGAATGAGGACTTGGAAAGAAGGTGAAAGGAATCCATAACGTGGAGTAACTTACTGCAAGATATTTCAGTATTTGCCTGGAGGGGCTGAGGAAAATGACGAGAAACCTCGACGAGGATGTCACATTTTCCGTAATTAACTTACAGGTCTATTTGAAACACGGAGACGTAGATGGGATGATAATATTAAAAACCATTCTTCGATATATTACGGAAATGTTAACCAACCTTGCACCAGGAGTCACTTGATTATATCTTCTCTACTACTTAAAGACCGCTACGGTGGTCTAGCGGTTAGAACGCTGGCCTTGTAATCCTGGGGTCTCGGGTTCGATTCCCGGCGGTGCCCGAATTTATAACTTGTGTTGGGCAAGGCCGTGGTCTAGGCAACACGGAGTTTTCCTCCGTGGCATCCCAACAATTACTCCATTCACACACAGAAGAAGGCAATGGCAAACCACTTCTGGATCATCTGCCAAGAACGTATATGAACAGGTCCCAGTCCGAGAAAAGGATGGAAGGATCCTGTTCATATGGACCTGTCGTCACACAGAACACTAAATAATAATAATAAATAAACTACTTAAAGGTTATTTGTGTGTGTGTCTGAAGTAGCTCGTGACAGACATCAGAAATTATTTCAACAATGGACAATTACTTGGAAGGACAAGATGATTTGTAGCAAAAAAGCGTTAATATTAGTTTTATTCAAATGCACGGTAGGAGTCGTGCAGAGAATGCACGAGACGGCGGCAGTGAACACTTTCTGGAAGGGGCACATGTTCACACAGCGTCAAACGACCGACATGCGCAGTCTACAAATTCATGGGCGCGTCTTCGGAAGTCCTCGCCCAACTTCGGATGTCGAACACTGTCGGTGCTAGCAGCGCCGCGGAGTGACTCTACAGTATGGAAATAAGACTCGAAGTTTAGTGTTACTTAAAGCATCGTAACTTAACAGGACTTAACATCTCAAATGCAATTTATAATTTCATCAGTCTGTTATCAATATGGAGAAGGTTTCCACACAAAGAGCAGGCCTAAACTGTGTTTTAATAATATTTACTACGACCATGACTGGGGTTCAACTCCAGGAAGAATTCTGGGTTCCCGAATCAAAAATAGTGTTTTCACCACCTCTCTTATTCCCTCGTTACAGAATTTCACAGCGTGATTATAATAACTTTATCAAACCCGCCGGTCATTATCAGGACGGAGTTAATTTCAACTACAATGAAACAGGTGAACGTAGTGATTCGGACGAAGGCAGAACTCGTGTGCTGTTAAATGAACGTGAAGAACACAGTAAGAATAAATACGATAGAATAAATCTATTTAACAATACCACGTGGCATACAGAATTGGGTAAAAGTCAAGTGGAATATCATGAAAGTGATTCTGGTTTAGATATATATGGACACAGATTAAAAGAACCATATAAGGTAGAGGACCCAAACGATAATGATTCGAGGAAGGTGGGTAAGTACGTAAGTTATTCCGATACACAGACGTCAGGGTTCGAAGTAAATGACCCAAATGTTAGGACCGCACATACATTTCTGGCCAAACATAATAATGAACACGAAGATGATCTCTCGAGAGATGAGGACCGTCAGCTGCGACGACAAAAAGGTGATTCCACAACAAAACAAAGCAGTGATCGCGACAGAAACAGAGTGAGACAACAAATACGCACAGACAAACCGGACGGCAGTTTACAAAACATTAATGATTTTGAAAGAAACCATTTCAGTGACCCTGACACAAGAAGGGGTCAAGTTCGTGGTGCATATGACTTCGGGACACATCACTTTAGTGACGTCACACGGCAGAGTGGTTTTGGCACAGAAGATAAACAGGATTCCGGAAGAAACCGGAATAATTTCACTGGATGGCACAGCGATTCTGACGGGAAAGGCGAAGAGGGCGGTCTCTTCACCGAAGACAATGACACCGGGGGCGGCGGACGTCGTCGACCTCCGGGAGAAAATGAAGACGCTGGAAATGTACAGCGTTCGCACGATTTAATATGGAGTCCGTCTGGCGGCCGGCCGAGTGATGCTGAAACGATCACGGAAGACGTCAAACACGACAGCATAAATTTGGAAACTACTTTTGACTCAGAAGGGTACTATTTTGGTGAAATAAACAAGAATGGTTCAACCGCGGGGAATCATGGACCGGGACAGGACGAATTTAGTGTTCAGAGAAACCGTTTCGGGGACATTTCTGGAAGTGATCATCACGTGTCGGAATTCAATGAAGAGCGTGAAACAGATTCAAACAGAAACCGGTTCAGTGACACGTCATGGCCGAGTGACTACGCCTCGGGTGGGGAGAAGCAGCACGTGTCAACATACGATGCAGCGGGCGGTGGTGAACCGGCCGAGAGCCAGCACAATGGCGAGGTCATGCCATTTCATCATGGAGGACACCCGCTACGGACTGGGACAAGGGTTGCAACAGGGCCGCCAACAGCTGTTACCAGCTACACACTACCCAATGGCACTAAAGTTGTGAGACTCAGAAGAATAGTCCTCTACAGGAAACCGCACTCGTCAACACAGGAAGAGAGTCCAAGGACCTTCGCAGACATTGCCAAGAGCATTGTCCGGAAAAAGGTGGCTAAATGTATGTACAGAATTGGACTGGTCGATTAATGGGTTTAAAATCAACGAAACTACACAGATTATTAGCAACTGCACGCACACGAAACACATCAAACCAGAACTTAGACAGTAATCTTAAACGAACTTTACAAATTTGGTTGTAAAATTTCCTCCAGACCAAATAAGACGGTTCTGCTGCAACATCTTTGATTCTGAAAAAAGTTCACCATGTCGTCTTCTTCTTCTTCTTCTTCTTCTCATTCGAGGATTGAGTCCGTTGATTCGTTCCGAGACAAAACGAATTGTCTCCATCTCCTTCTTGGAGCAGATTCAGAAGAACACTCCTTCTAAAAATGCTGTAAACACAGCTGAGAAATGAAACATTCCTGAGACTTTGGTGTAAGACCATTAATGTTATTAAAATTATTCAAATGCATAATGGCATACAATTTATTCTTCTTCTTCTATGGCGCAACAGCCCTAATCGATCCTTGGCCTCCTCCCACGTGGAAGGTTTCTTTGCCTTTGAAGTGTGCACGTATTAGTAGTGAGTGACAAAGCCCACTGTCTCTGCACAATTTCTACTCAATCCTGATTTGTCTGCTAGAGCCATCTAGTAGTGAATCAGGAGAGACTTGGGTGAAAAATAGCTGCTGAATTTTGCTTATAAAACATCATACCATTTCTTAACCGGCTCAAAAGCTGTCATCTCCACAACTTGAAGACAATAAAAGTTACCAATCAATAAATCATGGGGATAATAAATAACCACAATTTTTAAGTTTTGATTTCATCAAGATCTGCGTGTTTCAGTTCTGAGCCTCTTCACAATTGTCCAGTTCCCCAATGAGCCATGCCAGACAGGTGACGGAGTAAATGGGACATGCTACCATCATCTGCAGTGCAGGAGTCTTGGAGGAGTGGCTGGTGGATCATGTGCACAAGGATATGGTGTATGCTGTTACTGTAAGTACACACTCAGATCAATTAACGATGCAGCCAACATTTAATACAGTGATGGATTACGGACATCCCAAGTGATGCACAACCGCTCAAATATGGATCTGCTTACAACTTTTCCAACATCAGAAACAGCCAACATTTTACTGAAAGGTACATAGAAATATGTTTTCATGTACAAACAGTTGAATGGGCTGTACAAGCCATAGAAGATATGATGCAAAGAAGGAAAAGTTTCCAGTGTCACCATCAGGAGCTAAAAATCTAGTAATCGCTATGTAATATTCAAGAGGTTCCAGTAACAACACATGAGACACGCATATACAGGGCTATTCAAAAAGATTGTCGAGGTTTTAAAAAATCACTACACGTAGTACAATTGAGGTAGGAATACCAATCTTGTTTTATTGTGTAGCAAAACTCTCAAAGTTTTTTTACATGAATTATAAATTCTCAATATGTGCGCCTTCTGTCAATCTGCAGACATCTACACGACAGTCTATTTCTTCCCACACACGCCCCAGCGTGTCAGCGGTGATGTTCAGAACGGCGGCTCTGATACGTACCTTCAGATCCGGGATAGTCCCAGGTAGAGGGAGGACAAATACTTGATCCTTCCCAAATTTCGTGTGGAAGTGCCGTTGGACAATGGTAACGGACCGACTTTGATGATATTCGAGAGTACAAAAAGCCTTCTTCTTACCGATAGACGCCATATTGCAAAATCTGGCACCTGGCGGCCAATCGCGTAACTACTGGATGGCGGGCGGTACAGAACAAAACTTTGAGTTTTTCTCTATCCACCAATGTAATGATAATAGTCGTATGTTTAATGCATTGCCCCACAAAAATTCACAAAACCCCGACAATCTTTTTGAATAGCCCTTTATAAACTTAATGACCTTGTAAGTTACTTCTCTTTTTGGTAAGTTTCTAAAAAATCAAGATATAATTTGCATTAGATTAAAAGTATCTCCATTAGCTTAGTTTGTAAAGGCATTACGAAGTTCACAGTTTTATATATATCTCCAATCTGCATAATTTACAGTCGAGAAGTCATGTGGAGAAGTGACACGCCAAAACTGCAGTTACTTTGTGAACCCTGGGTTTCCATCACCTGTAACTAACATGCTTGCCTGCATTCTTACTATTGAGAAGGCTCATTCAGATGTCTCACAGATACGTCTCGACTTCTTCACGTTCGAGGTAAGACAAACTACTTCCTTTTGCTTTTTACACATTAAACATCAAACTGCTAAACTTTTTGGTATTGACGTTACATAATAATAATGCAGTTTGGGCCATTTTTAAGTTTAAGACTTGTTATTCAACGTACACCACTTTTATGTTTAACTTAAGGCGACTTTTTAGTAAGTCTATGTCTCGGCAAGACCAATCAAGATTTCAGACTGAGTCAAAGACTGCAATTGGCTATGTATTAAGACCACTAAAGCCGCTAAACGAATGCAATCAAATGAAGTAAATACAATTAAAGATTGTGATGATGTTGCAACAGTTGCTCGGCCCAACAAATGGAACTTGCGTAGATGACCAGTTCATTGTGACGGGGCAGAACACCAACAGCATCGCACCTATCATCTGTGGCATCAACACGGGGCAACACAGTAAGTTCACCAATTGACATTCACATTACTGTATTTTAATAATGACCTTTCGCCGCAGTGCCACAAATGGTGAACTGAGGTACACACTGCACAAAGCTGTCAAAATGGCATGGTACTTAGGGACGGCAGATTCTTTCAAACATCATGCACAGAATGATTAATATTTGCTATTAAAATATAAATTTATTTTCCTACATAAAAAGTAAAACATCCAGCTGATCAGTAAGAATTCTTAAATTTAATAGCCGGCGGACAGTATAACAACATAAATAAGATATAGAAATTCTTAAAGCGTTAAGCAAAACCATGTCAGTGAACGGTGGATCAGTTCGCCAGTCAGAAAAAATTCTACTTGCCACACATTTCCTCCACAAGAGAAAACATGCGTACCCATACAATTATAACTGCTTTGCACCAGCCTACTTATCATCATATAGAACTCAAAACATACGATACTGTCCCTAATGGCCATTCACAGCGACGAATAAAGACGGCCAGAAAATTGTATTATGGTCCAAATCTTTTTTCTATATCACAAGATTCAAAAATGTAATATTAAGGCTTCGACCGGGATGTTCTTTTGTTAAATCTTATGTGGTACAGCCTGATTCGACTTCTAATGGTTAAGTGAAGTGTTTTCTTCACGGTACGGTCTGGATTCGTAAATAATATTCAGACGATCTTCGTCTTCAAAGGGTTAACCAGCTGATTTTCGTAATGGTGAGGTGTAGTGTTTTCTTCGCGGTACGGTCTGGATTCGTAAATAATATTCAGACGATCTTCGTCTTCAAAGGGTTAACCAGCTGATTTTCGTAATGGTGAGGTGTAGTGTTTTCTTCGCGGTACGGTCTGGATTCGTAAATAATATTCAGAGGGTTAACCAGCTGATTTTCGTAATGGTGAGGTGTAGTGTTTTCTTCGCGGTACGGTCTGGATTCGTAAATAATATTCAGACGATCTTCGTCTTCAAAGGGTTAACCAGCTGATTTTCGTAATGGTGAGGTGTAGTGTTTTCTTCGCGGTACGGTCTGGATTCGTAAATAATATTCAGACGATCTTCGTCTTCAAAGGGTTAACCAGCTGATTTTCGTAATGGTGAGGTGTAGTGTTTTCTTCGCGGTACGGTCTGGATTCGTAAATAATATTCAGAGGGTTAACCAGCTGATTTTCGTAATGGTGAGGTGTAGTGTTTTCTTCGCGGTACGGTCTGGATTCGTAAATAATATTCAGACGATCTTCGTCTTCAAAGGGTTAACCAGCTGATTTTCGTAATGGTGAGGTGTAGTGTTTTCTTCGCGGTACGGTCTGGATTCGTAAATAATATTCAGACGATCTTCGTCTTCAAAGGGTTAACCAGCTGATTTTCGTAATGGTGAGGTGTAGTGTTTTCTTCGCGGTACGGTCTGGATTCGTAAATAATATTCAGACGATCTTCGTCTTCAAAGGGTTAACAAAGGCCCTCATACCCACACCAGTGACAAATGTACTATTCAACATCTGCAGAGAATAAAAAAAGCGAATGGGAGAGAAAATGGATGAAAAAGACTTTTTTACTTATCGTCCTCGATTTTCTCTTGTTAAAAATGAGCAGATCACTGACGATGTTGGGCCCTGACCATTGCAGTATGATTTTGTTTCTGTAGAAATATCTCATTACCAAACAGCTGTCAACCATATTCAACCAACAAATTAAATAATTAAAATCTAAGGTATAGGTTCTCTTCAGGTATTCTATTTATCAAGAAATTCTTTGTTGTTATGTTATCCAAAACTCATCACCGTCACCACAGAAGCCCACCAGTGGATCAATCCAATTCACATCTTCACAGTCTACTTCTCACAGTTTCATTTATTATCTTACCAAAGTCTCCAAAATGGCCTCTTCCTGTAGGATTTTATTAAAAAACTAAGTAAGTTTCTTTTGTTTCCCCTCATGTGTCTTACTAATGTAATCGCTAACAAATCACTAGATAAAGAATGCAAATATAAATTACAAAATCTCTGTCAGTTTACATGGATGTGGGTGGTACTACTGGACCAATCCAACTGAATATGTTGACAATGGGAGGCAACCTTCCCCGGAGCTTCAGGATAAAAGTGACACAGATCAAGAAAGGAAGTCCTCTTGAAGCCCCCCAAAACTGTTTCCAGTACCACACAGGAATTAAAGGTTCAATTGAGTCCTTCAATTACCAGATGTTGGGAGGAAGCAATCAGGCTGTCAGATCTGGTTATATGGTAAGTCAACATCTGCATGCTAATTTATGCCGTCAATGTGGCATGAAATTATACAGGTAAACTCTGTGGTGCAGACTTACATCATTACCCAAAATAAAAATAAATCAATAAAGGCAGAGTCAAAGATTCTGTATGCCTCTTCCTGTCTCGTCTTTCTAGTATGTTGATGTGGCCACCTTACGAGGATTCTAACAGAATCATGAAGCATTCTGAACCAAAATCAATTTTTCCTGAAAAACTACACAGAATCTTTCATGTAACACTGTTCATTGCCCAGAAAATAATAAAAGCTTGTCAGCTGTAAGCTGTGAAACAAAACCAAAATTAAATAAATTCGAATTTACTGAATAAACTGAATTGAATTAATAAAACACAAAAGAAAACGTTCTATAGAAGTTGGGACACATAATTTTACATTTGTTTATTTTTATATTTAACAGTCATTTTAATTAATTAATTAATTTCAGTTAGCTAATCAAATATGGACCGCCACGGTGGTCTAGTGGTCAGAACACTAGCCTTGTAAGCCTGGGGTCCCGGGTTCAATTCCCGGTGGTGCCCTAATTTATAACTTGTGTTGGGCAAGGCCGTGGTCTAGGCATCACGGAGTTTTCCTCCGTGGCATCCCAACAATTACTCCATTCACACACAGAAGAAGGCAATGGCAAACCACTTCTGGATCATCTGCCAAGAATGTATATGAACAGGTCCCAGTCCGAGAAAAGGATGGAAGGATCCTGTTCATATGGACCTGTCGTCAGACAGAACACTAAATAATAAAAATAAATCAAATATGAACTACATCCAGTACTGTACAGAAAAGAGAATGAGTGGTGTTAAGTTCCTTTTTCATGTGTTTCATATTTTAATCACACTTAACATTACTCCTGATTTGCAGAATAGCTGCATAGATAGCGGCCAGAGGACGGAGCATGAGTCCGAAACGTCACATGGCAAAATAGACACCAATAAGTGCAGTGTTTAGATTTGTGTGGAGACGGCTAATTAACAATAATATAACCATATCCACAATATGATGTTTCAATATAATCTAATGCCTTTAAGTTAGGGAATATTTTATTAAAGAAAATATGCCAATACACTACACTATTATGCATAAATACAAAAAAAAAATAATGACATTAACTGTATAATGTAAAAAGTGGTTAAATGTGAACTAACAATGTGACCAATCATTTCAGAACAACCTGAACTATGCAATTTGCATTCACAAGGAACCTGGCTACTGCAGTGTAACCTACACAAATACAGCTCCAGATGGGGCAGCATATCCTTTCGAGCTCAGCAACGTCGATCAAGGTTTGCATCCTTTAATAAGTTGTATGGGGCATAAGTATGTTATTTTAAAATAAATGGTTCCAGAATTCCGCTGGTAAGCATACTTCCGATAGCCACTGGCCTTGGAAAAATGTTTTTTGCATGTATGCTGCACTTTTAGCAAACCTGATAGGACTACTATAGCCAAGAAAGGCCTTGTGTCAATGATTTTTTAACAGTTAATCTAGCAAATTTAATTAATTGTTCCTATTTCTTTACAGTGGATTACTGTAAAACAACAAAAATGATGATCCACAAACTAACAATGTCAAACCCTATGGTTTATCCTGTAATTTAATTGAATAACAAACATTTCAGTGTATTAAAACACATGCATTTTACGTAAGTATGAAAATATAAAGATTTCTGTCTTCTGGGTTGTTGCGCTGGTTAGTCTGGTCGATGTTAACCGACGTTTCAGAGGTCATACTGCCTCCGTCATCAGGGCGATGAGTATGAAGATTTCTGTCTTCTGGGTTGTTGCGCTGTGTAGTCTGGTAGATGTTTACCAACGTTTCGGAGGTCATACTGCCTCCATCATCAGAGTATGAAGATTTCTGTCTTCTGGGTTGTTGCGCTGTGTAGTCTGGTCGATGTTAACCGACGTTTCAGAGGTCATACTGCCTCCGTCATCAGGGCGATGAGTATGAAGATTTCTGTCTTCTGGGTTGTTGCGCTGTGTAGTCTGGTAGATGTTTACCAACGTTTCGGAGGTCATACTGCCTCCGTCATCAGGGCGATGAGTATGAAGATTTCTGTCTTCTGGGTTGTTGCGCTGTGTAGTCTGGTCGATGTTAACCGACGTTTCAGAGGTCATACTGCCTCCTTCATCAGGGCGATGAGTATGAAGATTTCTGTCTTCTGGGTTGTTGCGCTGTGTAGTCTGGTCGATGTTTACCAACGTTTCAGAGGTCATACTGCCTCCGTCATCAGGACGATGAATATGCATATTCATCGTCTCATAGCTGTGAGAACCTCAAGTCTTACATATGAAAATATATTTTGTGTAAGCCTGCTATAGTCATTACCTTTAGAACAAGTTACAAAAAATGTATAATGTGTTTAACATAGAATAATAATCTAATCATACTTTACGACTTTCAGGACCAGGGTAGAGGCACATGTATAAAAAAAATTATAACCCAAGTATGACTGCCGCATAATTCCAAAATAATGTTTGTACCGTTTAAACAGTATAAAAATGAAATCAGGGGCTCACGCACCCTTTGTACCAAGCTCGCTTCTTATGCCAGTTATGCAAATGCTGTGCAGGTGTCAACAGACAGAATGTGTGTTCATTCTTTAAAAATACTTTGCACTGAAATAGTATAATGCTGTTTTTGAAGCATTTAGCAATGTGTATACTGATAAGGATTCATCAAATAAGACAACAACACATTGCCTGGTAACAAAACGTCAGGACGTAAGTAATGTCTGCGACAAAAACTCATCAAAGGACCACAACAGATGATATTTCAAGCAGGGCATCAGCTACATCAACAAGGACATGGCTGTAAAAAATTTAATACTGACATTGGTTTTATCATTTTAATCATGACAGGCGTTAATGTGTAGTGTTCTGTTTTTAAGAAAATAGATAAAGTTTAATTTGAGCTTCACGCAAAGTAGAGGTTATATTGGATCAATATAGACAAAAAAAAAAGAAACTTTCTCAACAACACTTAGTAATTTACAGACATCTGTTTGCACGGTTACGGAGATAAAACATGCAAATATAGATGTGGACAAAATGAACTCACGATAATGAATTCATTTTAAGCACTTACGAAAAGTAACGACAAGATTTTACTATGTAAACATGAAATACTACTTTGCAGATGGACAGCCACTTATCTCGCCAGGTCAAGCGGGGGCAGAGGTGTACAACTGTCCTGATGATTATATTGTAATTAATGGGATGCGGTTATGTGGTGAGAGGCTAAATGATGCATCAGTGCAAATTGACTTCACAAGGAATTACCCAGTGATTGGTAAGTAGCCTGCAATTATATAAATAACTTTAAATAAGTAACTCACTAACCCATGTTATTTCTTTAAGTTCTATTTTAATATTATCCTCCCAGGCCTCCCAAGAAGTCACCCTCCAAGTAATTCCCAACCAGAATTCTGAAAGCATGTATTTTATATCAAATCTAAAACTTCTTGACGATGGTGAAGAGTCAATTGAATAAAAATTTCCTTGGATATTATCCATCGTCTGGTAAATATAAAACGTAAAACGACGTTTCGGAGATGGGACTCTGTCTTCAGGTTCCTACACAGTTGGGCCCACTAGATAGAGCTAATCCCTAGGTCCAGATATAGGGATTAGCTCTATCTAGTGGGCCCAACTGTGTAGGAACCTGAAGACGGAGATAGAGTCCCATCTCCGAAACGTCGTTTTACATTTTATATTTACTAGACGATGGATAATATCAAAGGAAATTTTTATTCAATTGACTCATGTATTTTATTCTTGACCTAAAAAAATACATTTTCACCCTCATATGTTGTCAATGTATTGTTTTAGAGAGCATAAGCAACCAACCAACCCATTGGTGGGCCAAAATTATGCCTTGCATAGATCATAAAATTAAAGTAAATGATCATAAGGCACTGAATTTTTCAAATTTGCCTACCTGAAAAGTCACTTCCAATTGCAAGGAATAATGAACGGCTGTTTCAGTCAAATAATTTTAGTCACATTGAGGAACGCATGCCCAAATTTTAAGAACAGCTGGCAACAGAATTATCAAAAACACTGCCTTGCACATTATGATCTACCTGTGGCTAACTGCTAACTATTAACATCAACAGTGTTCAAAAGACAATTTGATTCTGCCTCCCTCCCCCTTTCTCTCTCTCTCTCTCTCTCTCTCTCTATATATATATATATATATATATATATATATATATATAAAATCTTTCATGTTCTTTCCCTTCCTGCTTCTACCAGACTACATGGCACTACAACTCAGAAGACAGCCATCTTCAGACTCATCGCTGTGAAAACCTGAAATCCTACATAATGACAACTGTTCTCATCTATTTTCAGACATCTCTAATGGCCCATTTATAATTCCTGTTCGAACTAATTCCAACACCAACGGAAGAGGATTCAGGATAGATTACCAACAGAATACTTGCGCAAGTTGAATACACAGACACAACAAGCAGTCCAAAAGAGGTTTATACGTATTTATTTATATTTCGTAATTTATTTTATTTTCATTAGGTAAATGCGCTCTGTAATGCCAAATTGTAAAATATAAAAGAGCACAAATTATGGCAACATTCATACACGTTTATTGATAAAAATTCATTCAAAGGAAAGTTCAGACAACTATAAAATGAAGTGGAAAGTTCACCGCAATTTTGAGTATGTCCTTAATGTTGTAACTGCAGATGAAAATCCATTAATGAGATACAAATTTGTCGAAAAGCTAATTACATTACATTTCATATTCCGCTTGTATTTTGTTAAATACAGATCACACCTGTAAATGTTTCAAATAACAACTGGAGATTTTAATTAACTGCATATTAAACCTCATATAGCAAATGCTTTTGTACAATAGCAGGTATTACGGAAAGTGATAAACGTTTGACTTGGGTCTCGTGTAAAGTAGGTATTAAATTTTTTAGACTGATACGAACCAAAACTAAATAGTTTCCCTTCGGTGATTAATTAGCAAGATTCTTGTGAGGTGTCACGTTTTAAAATGCAGGTAGATCAGGGGTTCTCATTATTTTCAGGGCCATGTGAAAAATTCACAATTTTCTTACTGACTCGCGTCTTCGTTGCTGTGAGAAAACTTCAAATCTCAAGCTGAACAGCTATTCACAATGACAGGTACTGCCAATTACTGATAATACGAGGCGCGTCCTCAAAGTAAGTTTCCCTGGGGCCGTTTACAGAAACAAAACACAATTTCATGGAAATATTTATTGCAACAGATACAGCAAGTGTCCAGCTATTTTTCAACATATTCGCCACCGGAATTGAGATATTGGTCATACTGTGGGACCAACTTTTGAATACCTGTGTCGTAGAAGTCTGCCGCCTGGGATTGGAACCACTGTGTGACAACCATCTCCGCCTCTCTGTCATTCTCAAAACGCTGACGCTGACCGGACAGGAATTTCTTGAGGTGTAGGAAAAGATGGAAATCACTGGGAGCAAGGTCCGGGCTGTAGGGTGAATGATTAAACACCTCCCAGCTGAACTCCTGCAGGAGACTTGCTGTCCGTCAAGCCGTGTGCGGCCTAGCGTTATCACTGACCGCACTTCATAGTCGGCGGGAGCTGGAATAAGAACCTCCATCTTCAACAGCTGCAACGATGCTACTGTGAGAACGCGGGAGGTGCCGTTAGTGCATGCGCCATGCTACGTCATTGCTCTATCACGTACGCACAGTCGCTTCGCGCAATATAAGGTTTGCTAGCTGTGGGACGAGTGGGAAACTTACTTTGAGGACGCGCCTCGTATTAACAAAATATGTTTTCTGACATTAAAGGAGCATTATTCGTCATTCAGGTTGACACAGGCTTGTTATAAAAAAGATTATATTAGAAAGATGTGCTCTATGTAACACACTCATATTCCGAAGGTGTTCTTTGTGCATTAGCTCATTGTTGCACTGTGATTTAGTCACTGTTGCACAACACTGCTCCAGCAATGTCTTCTCTTTCCATTGTTAACAATAATTTTTTTCTAACAACACGAACCAAGGATTTCCATTGTTGTCAAACACCAACCACTGGTCACGCAGGTTGCCTAATCCCACACGAGAACGCGACAGACCGACATGGAGTGGCCTATAACACATTCTTTATTCACACCAGAGTATGAAGAGCACTTAAAAATGTAATTGGGTACTGGGGCACAGCATGTGACTTGCAGGTCACAGATTAAGAACCCCTGATAAAGATCTTTACGTGAAATGGTCATTACTTATTATTATTGTTGTCTGATTTAAACCAAAATTAGAGATGGTTGACAAGATTTTAGTAGAATTCCTGAATATAAAGTTTATTTGAAATACTTCAGCAATTCTCAAAACATACAAACATAATAACTTTCCTACATGTTTACTTGTGCTCTTAACGCAAAAGAAAGCTTAACACATAGAACCCACTTACTGAATACTTTTCCATGTTCCCTTCTCTTACCAACATGACAAAGGACACTAAAAATCAATAAATACAATTAACTTCGAAAAAGGATGTTCAGTAAATCATTGGCTGTAAGGCTGGGTGATAAGGAGAAACGTCCCATCCCGAACTCTGACCATTCTGCTACAGGGACAAATAATTTTTATGATGTGTTAGGACAGTCAAATGAAGGACATCGTGATGGGCTGGGCATATAGATGGAGGAACAAGAGAGCGCACAAGGAATTTTGATGTAGAACTGTCACTTGGAAAACCAAGAAGTGGATTATATTGAAATGAAACTGAGAAAAATATAAACTGTACAAAAGAAACCCAGCTCAAATCTCAACTAGGCTATCAGCTAATCTAGAAAAGCTTGTTTATGGTTTTATTAATTTTTTTCATCGAAATGTTGTGATAGTATCTTCTAACAGGCCATGACAACTGCATTACATATCCTTATCTATCCACAATTAAAGATCGTCACATCCGATTCGACATTAGGAACACATAGTGTCTACATATGAAACAGCATTGTTAAATAAGAATTTCAGCATTCACCTACAAAGATGGGACCATACCAGAGGGGGAAAAAATCCCACAACAGTTAAAATTTTAACCAATACAAATTAAGGATGAGGTTTACTGCATGCAATATTTCATGTGGTGTGACTGAGGAGAACTGCATAACATAAGACACAATAACAACTCCCTTTTTGACTACACATTGTACTGACAGTTAATGCAGAAAAGATGTAAATTAAGTGGAATTAGGTGACTACACAGTTCATCACCTGCAAACCTAAGGCATTCATGAGTTCATCAATACTTATAGTTAAATCTATGCTTACTATATACAATTCTGTATTATAGTAATACTTCTATTCCCATAAAACGATCACCGTTCAGAAACTCTTATATATGTAAGCAATGTCCCTAGTAATAATGCTGATATTGATTTTTCAGTCCACCGCTATTGGTTACCATGACAAACATAAACAACAATCATGCCAGTGGCTCAATAAATGCTGCATACATGCTCAGAAGCATGCATACAGGACAACTGAGAAGTTGTTTGTTCTATAAATATATTTTAACTTTATCAGAATTATCTATAACTTTGTGACATTTAGATTAGCAAAAGAAATTGAAAGTTAGCAATCTCCTCTTGTCACTGACACTACCAGCTCATGAAAATTATGAATTAGACAGGGAATTGCCAACTTACTGACAACAGGACAGTTTTGGAACACCTATATGCAGTCTGTGTGGGACCAATGCATAATATAAAAAAAATTGAACATGCAATGCTCTTTAAAATAAACAAGTTTGATGTTTGATGTTGTAGAAATACTTGGAAATTTTTCTGTGGGAGAAACAGATATGTAACACCTGGGATTTGTGACTGATACAAACCTGTGTATGTATTGTATATTAAGCGACAGACACAAATTGTATAAAGAAAGATATATAATAGTAACTCTTAAATTCTTTGGGAAAAGTAACTCAACACAGTCAGTAAAGGGATCTCCCTGAATATATTCGAGGGGTGTTCATTAAAATGATGCCTCAGCCTGAAATAGAGTTATGAATGTTGTGTGTGGGCATGTGATCAATATCCAACAAATGTAGAGCACATGACAGTATTCATGTGACACAATCAACACTTCACTCCTGCATGACACGTCGTGTGAATACACCAGTCCATTCTACTCAGCATAACAGGTATTGGTGAGTAAACAAAGTTACTTAGTACATTACAACAGGGACTGGGATCCCACAGAAAGGCTTCAGAACTCCCAAATACATTTCCATAAAAAGTTGCAGGACTGAATTACAAGACCACGGTTTCTTCAGATTTTTGCAGAAACCAAGCGATTGACTTCTTGAGAAACTGATGGCTAATCAATTTTTTCATCTATTTCCTAGCTGCTTTGAAACCTGTGTTTGGAGTATATCATCAGCCAGATCAATACAGTTTACATGTTCATAACCCACCTATCCAAGATCTATTTTAATTTTATCTACATTTAACCTATGTTTATTTTTCTTGTCAGATGTTCCTATAGAGATTATTAATGATTTTTTTTTCCAACTTGTGCACAACATAATCTGCACATTTTATCTTACCTAATTTAGTGACCATACACTACTTTTTAATATGAGACAAGTGTCAGTGATAGGAGGCTCTTCGTAATTTGTATTCCTCATAAAATATTATTATGATGATTATCAAATAAAGGAGGATAAGATGGTTTAAGCACGTAGTGCACTCAGGGGAGATAAGAAAAGCATATAAAATTTTAGTTGGAAAGCCTAAAGGAAAGAACCACTTGGAAGACCTAGGCATTCATGGGAGGATAATATTAAAATGGACCTTGGGGGAAATATGATTAGAGAGTGTAGAGGGGATTCATATGGCACAGGATAGGAACCACTGACAGGTTCTTGTGAAAATGGTAATGAAGCTTCAGGTTCCATAAAACTGTGTTGGAAAAGGGGGGGGGGGATTTATTGAGTACCCAAATGTACTATTTGCTTCTCAGGGACTATGCTCTATAGAGTTAGATGCATCTGGGCAATGGAAGATGCCAATGTCAGTGGCAGCCAACTACAGCCATATTATTACCGCCACAATCAATTTATGTAACTTAGCAAGTGTCCTGGCCAAGATTTGAATTAGGTACTTCCTAAAAAATGACAATCATGTTACTTCTCATTTAAAATTCCTTGGTGCCAAATTTGTAAAACCCTGTTTCACAGAGCACAAAGAAAATCATCTTTCATTCCAAATCTTTTGGTGTAGCAAATTGTGAAATACTGGAAGAACACATCATTGGCCTATTTTAAGGCTACGTTTACATGTCTCAGGTAAAAATAAAGTTGGGTATTTACAATAAGTTCCAAGAGAAGTACTGGCTCAAGTTCTGTGATCAGAAATGACTTGTGACCAGAAAGGTTGATTCTTGGAAAGAAATTTTGAAATTATCCATGAATATCATACTTTGGTTACATAGTATAACGCATCAGACACTGAGCAAGTGAATTTAGTTGGGTGGTATGCTAAGCTATGTGTGCAACCTCATAATTTATGCACAAGGTTTTGTGATGTATAATACAGTTATCCTCAAAGAGCATAGTTAACTTTGTAGTTCAAGTTATAAAAGTTTCTGTTATATGGCAATACTAATGGTATCATGATCAGTAGATAATTCTAAATATAAAGTCAGTTCAATACAGGGATACCCAAACATAATGGAAGATTTTTTAGCGCTCCTGCTTAATATCTGACACGTACATGGTTCAAATCTTGGCCCACAGACTGACTCTCCTGACAGTGTTTTTAATGGTTATCGCAAGTACTTCCAAAGGAATTCTGGAACTGGAATAGTATTACAAATATGCCAAAGCCACTTCCACATATTTCCCAAGAAAACATCTAGTCATTCAATACCGTGGAAACCATGAGTTCAGAAAGTGTCATTAATTAACTTAAGAATGTAATTAAATGATGACAGAGTGTAGGAATTTATGAACAGTCAAAACATACATTTTCACTAATTTTTATACAGATTGTAAAAATAATTTTGAAATATTTTCACAGGACAAACACTGTGATCAATACTTTACACACACCTTCTTTCATTCGATAATAGGAAACAGAACGGTAATTAAACGCAAGTATTATTGGGTAGATGACATAAGATATCATATTAGAAGATAAAACGTCTTAGTAACGTAGGAGAAGTGTTTGGACTATTATAATGACTTCACTATTTGTCAATTCCACAAAAAACATAACTTGTAGGCAAATATTCCAGTAACGGAAATGTAAACAGACAGACACATCAGTCTTCTGACAAGAAAACTGTCTGCCAAATTGGTGTTTACACACAGTTTATAAAAACAAGTAGTATTAAAAAAATATAACAAATATATGAGGACATTTCTGAAATCACTTGTCACAAATGGTAAGTTCAGACAATGAAAGGGCATAATATTAAATTCAAAACACATTCAGAAAATGCACAGAAAATATAAAGAGCTATTACAAACCATTCATGAAACAAGAAAGGCAAACAGAATTCTGGATGTATCTCTTGGAAAGTGTCTACTGAAAGACTTAGCTAGATATAGAAGAATAATATTAAAACAGATCTTGTACTACATCAAATGTGAAGCCTTTATCCCACACACTTTAATTTATATGAGCATGTCACTGAAACGTAAATAAACACTACCTAACATAGCTTTCATCACAGAGCAACTGAAATAAATTGTAATAATGAAAGGGCCAGGAACAATATATATATATTACTCCCACTTAAGTAGGTTCATAAATTTTGGGGTAGGGTATTTAATAATGTTGTATCTAGTGCATGACAGGTTATATAAAAACGAATGAGAAATTACAGGAAAATGATGACCAGTGGGCAGGAATAATATGAAAGGACACAGATGTTATATATTTTAAGGACTGGTGTCAAATCCTCAGAAGCAGCAGATTTGTCCTCTAGCCTCTGCATCTACACTGGCTCTTGGGGTCACCCACTTCTAGGGGTAAAGTGCAGCCAGGGCATGCCAATGACCACTCACCCCCGTCTAGTGCTGAAGTCGAGAATAAGTACCAGCTACACCCCCACCCCCCACCCAACCAAGTGTCTTCATGGCATGTAATAGGACAGCTTTACGTTTACCATTTTGGTAGGATTAATTTTCCTCTCTCTCTACAGAAATGTGAAATATGTTTTTGTTCATCTTATTCAGATGAATGTTTCAACCACTGAGAATATCACACAAATACAATATAATGTCAACAAGACCATGACAACAGCAGTTGATAAACCACAATATCTCACATTCGGTATTCAGGAGAAAATAAACAAATCTTCAAATATTATACGACGCATAACTCTGAGCTAAAATGGTTTGGAAAATTGTTAGCAATTTCTACCTTTGAGATTCTGTTAAAAAAATACAGATCACCCTTTACTAAAATGGGGCCACTAAATAGACTGTTTTTCATACATTTCTGCTACAGACTACTGTTCTCTACAGCACAATACAGGGTTATTCATAATTTCCTGACACATTACAAAAATTCGCCAGACTTGAATGGTGCAAAGGATGGTAACATGCGACATGCCGACAGAAACAGAAACTCTCCAAGTTTATAGCAGCACTTGGAGGAAGATAGTTTTGCTGAAAAACTTATTTTCAGCGACGTAGCTACGTTTCACGTTTAAGGGAAGGTAAACAGACACGATGTGCCTATTTTGAGATGGTGTAGGAATGGCTAATGCCGCAGCTTCATGATCACAGCAGACTTAATTTATCAGCAAGATGGGGCTTCGCCACACTACAACAGCCTCGTCCGCGGCTATCTCAATCAGCATTTACCACAACGTTGGATCGGACGCATGGCTTCCAATGACAATTCACTGCTTCGTTGGCCACCCCGATCACCTGACCTGACGCCGTGTGATTTTTTTCTTATGGGGGTAGGTTAAGGACCAGGTCTTTGCACCGCCACTGCCACGGGATCTGCCTGAGCTACGAAGACGTATCATCGCTTCCATCTCACAAATCGATCGTGACATGCTGCAGCGCGTATGGACGGAAATGGATTATAGGCTTGACGTCTGCCGCGTCACAAAGGGCGGACACACAGAGCATTTATGAGGTGTGTAAAATAAACTTGGAGAGTTTCTCTTTCTATCGGCATGTCCTATGTTACCATCCATTGCACCATTCAAGTCTATCGACATTTTGTAATGTGTCACGGAATTATGAATAACCCTATATTGTGAATAATTTAGTGATGTGAAAAAATATCAATGCAAATAAAGCCAAAAATAGTTTTCAATTAAAGAAATGTAACGTGAAGATTTCTATGGGTGATTTCATAACAAAAACATCTGTCTTAGCTAACTATGCACATAACAAATGTAAAAGTCAGCCTTCACATAGGAATATCCAAACCTAAACAGTTATGAATCATGTAAATTGACTGTTGCACACAAACAAATCCAGCCCACACCATAAGTAAGACAATTCAAATTAATGCATCCATTACTGAAAAGTGTTATCTTAACCTAAAATCTAAAAATAAAATAAAAAGGGTAATCTCATTAGTTGTTCCCAATAACTTGTTATTATATAACTTCAGAATGGAGTGCACAGCGTTTCTGCATTATTATTTGCAATTCTGCATCTCTCATTGGCCTTAATGTTCAATACAGATACAAAGCTATTGTTTACAATAGCCAAAGTAGTGAACATTCTACAATGCATATTCAACAACAGCTGACAGTAGAGATTCTACAATGCACATTCAAAATCCCCAAAGTTAAAAAAAACTAAACAAATTAAATATAAATTATCATCAAACAACCATCATCACATAATAATCACCACCAGCATTTCAGTCATCAAAAGTTCTTATGGTCACTAATAGATGGCAGCATAAATACTTCATATGACAACTGAGAGATGGCAGTAAAATCTTCTTGCCCCAAAGAAGTGACAGACAGACTGCGCCTATAAGGTCTTCTTCGCAAGCACTAAAATATAAAGAATACCTACAAATTAAATATATATTTCTCTGAAACACATGTTTTTTCATGTATTTGGTTAAATACATACCAACTCAAAACTGCTTCAAATAAATAAAGATACATATACATTTTTTGACTTTCATCAAATAATTTCTGATGTATACACAGTGTGTGTTAGCTTCATGGAAAAAAGTGTTTACACTGTACCAAAGAATCTTCAGTACAGAATCCAAATTCTAAAATTTAATAAACGCCCTTGCATAGTCCAGGAGATGGAACACATATCTTATGCAAAAAATGAAATGCAAATCTCACAATCAAGAACAAAATGGCTTAATGAGTAAGAACCTTACACTGAATGCATTTATTCATATAAGTGAAGGTCCTCTGTACAATACACACAAATGTATTTATCATGCTCAAACAGGAGTTCTAATTATAGCAGCCTGATACCAGTATAGAAATTGTCAATTGTGACTGGGTCTCAAATAGCAACTGAAACTGTAAATAGCAGCCCAGGATGTGTGTATATTCAGAAATACATTTACAACTGTTTGTCATGTATCAGATGCACTTCAAAACATACATGACTACTTGTAAGAAACTATACTTCACTGTCTCAGTCAATGAAAACCTTAAGCATCTATTCACGTAAATGTTGTAATGTTGCGTGCCTATGTTGTCCGGGCAACGATGACCCAAATCATTAACTATTTACTCTGCTGGCAGAGGCAAGCTCAGGCAATACAATTGATCCAACCAACGACAGTGGAAGAGACAGGTGGGTCGGGGTGTGGGGGGGGGGGGGGGGGGAAGGGCTCATGACTGTGGAATGTAACAGGTGATGTGCCAGTACCTGAATATACTAGATATAAGGCGTTGCTCACCATGTGGTTTGAAATGATTCTGTAGTGAAGTTGAGGGATCCCAAATTGAAAGTAAAACAGTGTTAGGAGGGATGATATGACAGACAGAATGGCACTTACAGTAAGATGATCAAGCCACAGCTCCCTGGCAGTAGTCCTGCAACAGTCACTGAAAATGAGGAAGAAACAGCTAAAGGTGAGAATCCAGTTAGTTGTTTCTTAAACTATTTTATGAATGCACCCAAATTCTTTGAGGCCGTGTCGAATGGTACGTCTTACGATGGCTGTGAAAAGTGAATTGGGACAGATGTGGGAGGAAATGACTGTAGTCTTTTTTAAGGCACTATACTGGTATAAGTTAATGTGTGGGTGGTAGCAAGAGTTACTATATGCTCTCAACACTGTTAAAGCATTGGCATTTTGTCTCACGATGGTACATTTTATATTTCTGTTGCAGCACTCTTACAGATTTAAAACAGTTCTTTATTTACTCAGAATATGTCAAGGAAGGTGCACTGTTGATAAAGCTAGAGTAGACACATTAAATTGCATAAAACAAATATATACATCGTAATCCTGAATATTAACCTTATCAGTCAGTTGTTCACCACTGAGAACTGTGCCATAAAGCCAACGGTGGTCATTTTGAACACCTACTCTGGATTTGCAAAATTCACCAAGTCCCAATGCTGACATATGTAATGGTATAGTTTATTAAAATGTCTTTACTTCATTAATTTAATGTGTATACATATTTTTGGGATACTCTGTATTATTTTTCGTCTCATCCTCCTTTCAGAGCCTAAGTGATCTGTTACAGGTGTTACAAAACAGAACCTATCCATTCTTTTAAAGTTTAAATGCGTCATGTTTGTGTTTTATAATTAAAATATATAATATAATTCAGGTCTATACACAAACTTTATTTACAGATGTTAAAATTTAAAATTTGCGCTATTCATCGTTACCACAATGTATTGTAACATCGTGGTAACGATGAATAGCGCAAATTTTAAATTTTAACATCTGTAAATAAAGTTTGTGTATAGACCTGAATTATATTATATATTTTAACTATCCATTCTTATTTCACATCTTCCTATTTCCAATGGGTTAACATTTTACAGTCTTTTAGGGATTCTATGATTGCAAATTCTTTGAGCATCTTCCTTCCAGTTTCTTCAACAGTGTTGTATAAAATCTATGGTGGCCAGTGACCCTTGTAAATCTTACATATGTGGCCAATCTCATGATGCACATTCCAGCTGATATTAAACTTCTTTCAGTAATCTTCCTGGCAGACCACACTTTGCTGCCTCATAACAGCACTGGTCTAGCTAATACTCTATAAATTTAATACTCACATGTATCGACACTAATGATGGTTTAAAATTTTTTACGATATTTTGATGTTAACTGACTGCAATTACACTTCATTCTTAATACCCTTCAAAAGTCAAATTTTATCATAAATAATTAAAACTGTTAATTTGTTATTGGAATATACTATATTAAAATAAGTTGTTTAATGTACTCAAAATATGGAGATAAAATCAATCTCCTGCAGTAACTATTTTTTTATTAGCCTATCAATGGAAAACCTCTTTCCCCACATAAATTTGAGTCTGAACACGAAATAACCAGATTCAGTCTGCAGATTGAGTGGTCTGAGCTTCTGACAGCTGCAGCCTCACACAGTGACCCTACTTTCTGTAATTTGTGGATGGAGGGACTATTACGGAGAAGAATATATATCTGCTTATCATCTTTCCTTGACATTTCTGTTTGCTGGCTTCATGCAAGGCTCTCATACCATCTGCACAGAGTATATAAATGATTTTAACTAGTGTGGCGTGAACTTCAATAACCATAGATGCTCATAGTTGCAGCGACCAAAATTTTGTCAGCAGATTTCCAGGCACGACTGTGTACTTCCATTGCTTGCACATCTGTTTGGATTATGGATACCAGCAGTAAACCCAACTGCAGATACTGTTACTACTCTAAATATTCTGGGTTGTGACACTGTGTAGTCTTGTTACCACCACTTTCAAGGAAAGAATAACCTCCATCTGCCGACCACAGATGGAGGCGAAACCTACAAGACTACATGACATCACAACCCAGGAGACCAGAATCCACATTCTCATCGCAGTTTTCAAACTGGTGTCTTTTCTGGTCTGGAGTCAGAATTAAAGAACTGGCTTTACATGCAAGCAATGATTTTTCAAGTTTCAAAAATCCATGTCACTGACAAAGAAAGCTATAAAAAAACAAGCTTGAGTTGAAACTAATGGACATACAGATGGACAGACACGACCAGCACATAATGTGTTCTTGCTATGCACTTCATGCAAAGAAAACATTAAAATGTGTTGTTAGCTCACATCAGCTGAATCACTTGTTGGATAAATTTATTAAGCATTTTGCAAAATTAAGACACTCCATGTTTATCAATCCCATAATTAGTTAAATAACTATAAGTATTATAAGGAAGCCTCTTTTTATATTCTGTAACAAACAGTCAACATTTCCTCCAACCTTTTGTATGTGCACTCTAATTTAACTCGGTAGAATGACGGGCTAATGGGCTGAGCAGAAAATTTAATTCCCAGCAAGTGTTCAGATTTTTCTCCTTTCCAATAGGTACCAAGAGTTCTTAAAGATGGGAGTGTCATGCTGACTACTCACTTCCACCTAGAGCCAAGGTTAACAATATGAGGGACTTAACAACCCAACCATCTATACACCATTATGCTGTGCCACTAAGGCACAAGTATAGCTTTCCCTTATACCCTGGGAATCATCTGAAGGAACTGAGAAAAGCCACAGAAATTCCAGACAGGATACTTCATGACATTTTAGGATGGAGAACTAGTGAAGACGGTAATAAAATCTTCTGCAGAATCACTTGCTGAAGATTTCAGCAAAAAGACAGCTACAGTGTCATCAATCAAATATTTTAATTTGTTATCAAAACACCAAATAAAGGAAAATGATCTTCAGACCTGCTGTTACTATATGAAGGATCCACAGATCTCTAAAGTACTACGCAGCTTTCAATAACAGTTAAGTTTGTGTTTCGTTCATAAGGAAGAAGTAACACCTTACAGTCCTTACTCTGTAAGTTAAAAATTCAGTCAATAACCAAAACATCAAAAAATATTCTTCCAAAACCAACCTTCTCCCCAAAAGTGTCATTGAAGACTGACTAATTTATAATTAGAAGACATGAATTTATAGCCATGTGAAAGAAGGGTGCATATTTTCCTACATTTCATCACAAACTACAGTTTATCCAACACGAAACTCTTGGTACAAATATTATATATTATTTTCAGCATGTCATAAAATATGATTAACAAAAATAATAAATTTTATTTATTCTGCAAACTTGCAACATCAGAGGTCTAATATAATTAATTAAATAGCTGTTAACTACATACTGACACTCAATAGCCATGAGGAGAAAATGTAATTGCTACCGCTCGTTCCACAAATTCAAGAGTTCCTTCAGTCCAGGAAACATAAATGCAGACAACAAGGTTGCTCCCCTTGGTTTGACATTGTTCATAAATTTAATTCACTGGACACTAAACATTACAAGTTAACCACTTATTTATGCCATCAGGATGTAAACTGACGGAGTTATACAATAAAGAAAATCATATAAACTATACTGAAAGCTATTAAAAATGCTGACCAAGAAATAATGTGGAAATAACTAAGTATATGTTCTTTTATAATGCCAAAACGTAGGTCATATATATAAATGAATTAACAGAAGACTGAATTCGAGAAACACATGCTATCATTAAGATCAAAATCTCTCATATTCCTGTTCTGCCCCCTACAAATCTAATATTAAAATAAAAGAAAGTGAACTACTTCCTGATTTTCATGGACCTGAAAGTTGGTCTAGAACTCTGACAGAAGAATGGTGAATGGAACAGAGACAAAAAGGCAGGATAATGAAAGAAATTTCATCATGAGGAAGATGATGATGAGAAACCTTCAAGTTCCAACAATAAAGTGTAAGTTCTTAAACAGCTGAATAACTAGTGACTGCTCAAGAAAACCCTAGAACACACAGTTTGTTACATGCCATCACGGAAAGATCTGTACGTTATACAGATGGCATTCACATACTGTTCATGTATCACAAGATACACGTTAAGAAGTTGTGTCCAGACCTGAACACTTCATTTAGAAACATCTTATCCACACAGTTCAGCCATTTTGTTTTCCACCTGTTGAGGGATTGTTTTGAAGCAATCGGAATACAGTCGCTAAACAATACTGCATGTTCACTCTACCAGAAAGAAAGTCATCTAACAACGTAAAACAGTAAAGAGATGTTCAGTCTATGCTAATGCTGTAACAGCTCTCAGGGAAAGGAAGTGCGGATAAAAACATTTCTAGAAGGAACAATATATGGAGATAACCTTAAGACAGAACAGAGATTAGAGGATACAAGCTAGGAGCTGGATTTAAAAACATCAGTACCTGATTTTGTAGTGGTACAACTGACTGGCAGAAGTATATGTCAAGTAGATATAAAATGAAGATATCCGTCTTCTGGGTTATTGCGCTGTGTAGTCTGGTCGATGTTAACCAACGTTTCAGAGGTCATACTGCCTCCGTCATCAGGGCCCTGATGACGGAGGCAGTATGACCTCTGAAACGTTGGTTAACATCGACCAGACTACACAGCGCAATAACCCAGAAGACGGATATCTTCATACTCACCGCTGTGAGAACCTCAAGTCTTACATAGATATAAAATGCTGAATTACAGTACCTTCAAAAACAACACAGCAGTTACACTGAGATATTTGATCAGTGGGGATTCATTCATTAGTTTCAGTATTCTGAAGCAGTCTGTAAGTTGTCTACACATCAGAGTACCGACCTTCAATCGTTTTACTAATATAGTACACTCTAATCAAGATAATTAAATGAGCTCACAATTAATTTTAATGTGGAAGTAAATGAAACATAAGCAACTATACTACCAGAGACAAGTTAGGAAATGCAAACACAGCACAACAATTCTGGTGCTTCCAATGAAATTTGACCTTTGTGAATGGTGCAAGTGATGTGAGCTGTCTGGGATCGATGACCTTTGCATGGGTGGAGTGGGGTGTCTGGTACTTATGTAGCTGGGTGATGACATTAACACTGAGGATTCTCACATTTTAAAATGTAGCTGCCTGGGGATTCCCATGCAGGGATTCCCCAGTTAACCATGGTATATAAGGTAGCCTGTGAATTCCACATGCAGAAATTCCCTATCTTTTCCACCCACAAAATGCATGTAGGTCTTTATACAAATTACGCATTACAGTTATCCTATCTTAATCAAAATTGGCATATGTGGATGTACTTCAGTAAAATTTCCCAATGAGTTATATGTGGATTAAGATACAGAAGTGGTGATGCTAACAGAGAGACTTTTGCAACTTTCAGATGCAAAAACACGTAAAAATAAAAGGTATGCACATGTGCACTAATCACAAGCTTTCTGATAACTGATTGCTGGTTTCACATTTGCAAACATGTCTACACCAGAAATTGTGTATCTTGTTTTCCACCAAGAATGTGAAAAAACAAAATATCTAAATTCTGTCTCTGAACTGTTTTGAAACAGTACCTCAACAGTCACTATTTAGCTGCAAAACATTCTAGATAAAGGAAGAAATTTGTCTCGGAACATCATCAATACAATTTTGCACAACAGCTTTGGAACTTCGTTTCCAGGTGTGGACATTCCTTAAGGATCTTGATAGCATAACATATTTAAACAAGACTTCTGGTCTATAATTTTATACTAACAATTTGCAACTTTGAAAATGTCCAGCATTGCTAGTGAAACAACTTGTGACAAACTTCCCACACCTACTTCATGTTACACAAGAGATTATATAAACATTAATGCTTGAGCTGATTTCACATGGAAAGTTTCCAGTGCTGCAATGGGTTCAGCATTTAATTACCAAATATAACTTTAAAAGTATACATGAAGGTGGGGGGAAATAAAACAGCAACAGGTCCTAGAACTAACCTAACTTCAGCTCAGAATGACAACAGTTTTAATTCAGTTCTTTTCAAGGTTGTCTCTCGCACGACATGCCGGTAGCAACTGTACACGTATCTCTGCACCAGTACACACAGTACTTGGGACACTGCCATTTATCAAAATATAAACTGAAAAAGCACTAAAAGAAAATTAAAATTAGAAATATTAATTTACATAATTTATTTTTGTATTATGTAAGATTTGAGGTTTTCACAGCGGTGAGTATGAAGATTTCTGTCTTCTGGGTTGTTGCGCTGTGTAGTCTGGTCGATGTTAACCAACGTTTCAGAGGTCATACTGCCTCCGTCATCAGAGTATGAAGATTTCTGTCTTCTGGGTTGTTGCGCTGTGTAGTCTGGTAGATGTTAACCAACGTTTCAGAGGTCATACTGCCTCCATCATCAGGGCGATGAGTATGAAGATTTCTGTCTTCTGGGTTGTTGCGCCGTGTAGTCTGGTCGATGTTTACCAACGTTTCAGAGGTCATACTGCCTCCGTCATCAGAGTATGAAGATTTCTGTCTTCTGGGTTGTTGCGCTGTGTAGTCTGGTAGATGTTAACCAACGTTTCAGAGGTCATACTGCCTCCGTCATCACGGCGATGAGTATGAAGATTTCTGTATTCTGGGTTGTTGGGCTGTGTAGTCTGGTAGATGTTAACCAAAGTTTCAGAGGTCATACTGCCTCCGTCATCACGGCGATGAGTATGAAGATTTCTGTCTTCTGGGTTGTTGCGCTGTGTAGTCTGGTCGATGTTTACCAACGTTTCAGAGGTCATACTGCCTCCGTCATCAGAGTATGAAGATTTCTGTCTTCTGGGTTGTTGTGCTGTGTAGTCTAGTCGATGTTAGCCAACGTTTCAGAGGTCATACTGCCTCCGTCATCAGAGTATGAAGATTTCTGTATTCTGGGTTGTTGCGCTGTGTAGTCTGGTCGATGTTACCCAACGTTTCAGAGGTCATACTGCCTCCGTCATCAGAGTATGAAGATTTCTGTCTTCTGGGTTGTTGCGCTGTGTAGTCTGGTCGATGTTTACCAACGTTTCAGAGGTCATACTGCCTCCGTCATCAGAGTATGAAGATTTCTGTCTTCTGGGTTGTTGCGCTGTGTAGTCTGGTCGATGTTTACCAACGTTTCAGAGGTCATACTGCCTCCGTCGTCAGAGTATAAAGATTTCTGTCTTCTGGGTTGTTGCGCTGTGTAGTATGGTAGATGTTTCCCAACGTTTCGGAGGTCATACTGCCTCAAATCTTACATGTTAATCCTTTCTGATAAAATACCAAAGTTTTGTAACACTCTGTTTAAAATTTGGTTTCAATGGTTTGCGACATTAATAACGAAGTCCGGAAAACACCCTAACATTATGTTTGCAACTGTTGACATACAATAGAAATTTCATACAGAATTTGTAAGTTTGTTTATAACTTATATCCATATAACAGTTTATGCCTACATAAATGATGAACATAATAAAACATTTCAGGATCTCATGCAGTGCATTAGTAGTCCACTGGTCCTAATGTTGTTCCTAACTTACAAATTTTCACAGCTAAAATGTTGGTATTATAGGCAGTAGGAAAGCGGATACCACACAGCTGCCCTTCTAATGGCATAATGTTTGTAGCGAGTTTCAGAAAAATCTGCTAACTGGTTTACAAGTTATTACGGAGAGAAAGATAAATAAACAGACGCATAAGCTTAGTTTTCCTTGTAAAATAAAGAAAATAGTATTGACTTCTTTCTTTTGGACTTTATCCAACATCTGGGTCTTTCAAACAGCTTTAATAAATGTTAAAACCTTTAAAAATCATGGATGGATTTTCTTTTGTCTTGTGTTAAAAGGGGAGAGATAAATAATCTGTTAAATCCGGTAGACCGTGGTATTTTCAATCTTGTGTCCAGATATCAGGAATAGCTCGGTCTATTCCATCTCTCAACAACAGCGACATTTTTGCACAATTTGTAACAGTGACATATCAAAAATAAGGAATAAAATTCTGAAAAATCTGTTCGACTTAAGTTGTTTCAAATATGTTGACATGTACCATTCGTAAGAAAAAAATAGAAGTGTCCCACTATACGCCATGTAGGCACTTGGGGGGGAGAGGAGGTATAGCTCGTACTCATTCTTTACTTCGGCACTAGATGGGAGTGAGTGGTCAGCATCATGCCCCGGACGTGCTTTACTCCAGGGACAGGAGCCTCCGGTAACCATTGGATAGGAGGCTCGGTGGGCCCCAGAGCCGGTCTGGACGCAGAGGGTAGTAATGATACTAAACAACAGAATATTATATTTTTCAGACACTGCTACCATTAGGTCTACAGACCTCCTCGGACAAATATTGAGGAGGAAGGCATATGATGACTTTTCTGCTTACAGTCGCAACAAGCTCAGAAACCACAAGCCCTCAGCCACACTCCAGGCCTGCAAGTCAAACCACAGAGTCATGTTTGGTGGAGTTGCGGCCCACTGGATCACGCTCTACCACACCACGGAGAAGCCTGAACGAGAGTAGTAATGAGACCCTCCGGCAGTACCCTGCTGGTGCCAGTCAGGAGCTGCCGGGCTCTGCTACCCGAGCCATCACACCCAATACAAGCCCAAACCCCATGCGCCGATTCTCCAGGACAGGAATCTACCCCGTGCTGGGAGCAGGCCTTGCGATACGAGAAGCATTTGGTGAGTATCTGTAATAACCATGACTGAACCTTTCAAAAGGATGGCGCAAGGAAGATTTCAAAATATGAACAGCATGATTATGCAATAAATTTATGCCAAAACTATTGGACAACTGAATCAGCAATGGATACCAGAAAGTGAAGTGGATGCATGAAGTAAAGTAAAGCCGTCCCGTTACACGCCATGTAGGCAACTTGGGTGGAGAGGATGTATAGTACTTATTCTTTCTTGACCTGCCACGGTGGTCTAGCGGTTAGAACGCTGGCCTTGTAATCCTGGGGGTCTCGGGTTCGATTCCCGGCGGTGCCCGAATTTATAACTTGTGTTGGGCAAGGCCGTGGTCTAGGCAACACGGAGTTTTCCTCCGTGGCATCCCAACAATTACTCCATTCACACACAGAAGAAGGCAATGGCAAACCACTTCTGGATCATCTGCCAAGAACGTATATGAACAGGTCCCAGTCCGAGAAAAGGATGGAAGGATCCTGTTCATATGGACCCGTCGTCAGACAGAACACTAAAAATAAAAAGTTTACCTCAGCACTAGATGGGGTGGGGGGGTCAGCATCACGCCCCGGCCGTGCTTACCCCCTGGAAAGGATCCCGGTACCCATTGGATAGGACGCCGGGTAGGCCCCAGAGCCTGTCCGGACGCAGAGGAGAAATCCTCTGCCCCTCTCGGGGATCGAACCCCGGCCGTCCGTAGCTAGTCACTATACCGACTGAGCTATCCAGGCTCCATGAAGTGGATATGCATGATTTATAGATGATTAACCTATTTCAATTAATTTTACTTCCTTTTTAAATAAGATAAGAAATTAATACTTATTCCATGTTATTTCTTCTAACACACAACTATGTTAAATTTGCACGCCACATCCGTGGGATTATATATATATATATATATATATATATAAAAAAAATAGTTCACACGACCACTGATAGAGGGTAGGAGAAATAAATCTAAAATTTGAGATATTATTTTTTAATATAAAGTAGAAATGTTCTATTTCATTTTCGTATTGAATATTCTATATTTCAAATCAGCTTACAGTCTCAATAATACGCGCCCATACAGGACTTGATTCCATTTCATCCGTTACCTAACATCCTCCTTACGTAAATGCAGTCAACCGTTAAAGTTCACTTTATATTATATTTAAAAAGGAAACTAGCTGCTGCTACTACGACCAATTACTAGAAACGCATTTAGGAAGAAAAACATTGTTTTTTTACTGGAACGGTTTGAAAATATTACACAACTTTTGGCATCACATAACCTTGGAGTCTTGAGGTCACAGCGAAGCCAATTCCGTTGAAGCAACTCGAAATTCAGAAAAATGTTTAGAAGTGGTGAAACTGTTATACAAATACGTCCAAGTGGTTCGCATTTAAAATTAAAATTTATAATAACAAACCTGTTTTTAAGTAATGTCATTTATGAACCAAATGCAGTGATTTATAAACTTTATGTAATGGCGCCTATCAAAGACTTTTCTTCATTTTGTGTGTGCATGTAAGAAAACGTTGATCAGTTATTCATTTTCAAAATCAAAACATTTTAGGTTAGTGTTTCTTTTTCAAGGTTTTTTCATTAACATTTTCGACTCATTTTGTTCATTCTTACGCAACATCGCAATGTAATGTTGGCTGGACTGTCCTGCCGTGATAAAATACAAATATTATACCCGTTTATTTTCCAGAATACAAATGGCTTACTTGGAGACGGCCACAATTACGTAAAACTGTGTAAAAAACACATTTTTTATCTGCATGTTTAATCCTATGTAGTCAATCTCCCATTCGAAGTCTCGTGGCACACCGGTTGAGAACCACTGATTTAAGCAATGAGATACAGAACGAGCTAACTGAGTTCAAGGCAAATAAAGTTAAGAAGAGAAACAAAAATAATCGAACACGCTAAATACTTTGTCATATTGTTAGACTGCGCTAGACCTTCGTCGTGTTGAGTAGATGATTATCATTCTGAGGTACGCTGACATGCAGAAAGAATTGATTGAAACACATTTTGCATTGTCGTTAAAGAAACCACTTACCTCTGAGTTTATAAATACCACCTTGAAAGAATTACAGCATCCGGATTTCAATTTCAACAACTGTTGCAGTGAATTCAGGTATGAAAAAACAAATATTAGCCCTCAACGCTCGAATTATTACGTCGCCAGATCGTCAATACGAAAAGTATAACCTAGTATAACGTACTGTCATTACTGCTGAAAGTATATTTTCAAAGTCCAAATGACTACCATAACTCAGGAAGGCTTTTTTCGACCGAGAATAACGTTGCTTTGGAAATAGAATATTAAGAAATTTCGGGTGAATTCAGTCCTCGGAAAATCAGATAAATATACCGAGTGAAGAGTGATAATGTTCTTAATATTTGCTATTAGTAGCTTGTCTGACTGCAGTAGTCACATCCTGCATAATGGGCGAGTATCAATTCATTTCGTTGATATCTGTTTACAAACCAAAATCATACGTTAATAAAATAAATATGTTATGCAGTTTTCTATTTAAAACAGTCATTCAAAATTTACCAATCAATGAACTCAAAACACAGTCCAATGCAGGGCTTTTGTGATCATGATGATGAACCCTGTGTTCTATGACAACTGAACAACTCACTACAAAAAAGGCCTTGCACTATGAAGTTAGTAAGTCAAGAGAAGTTTTAATAATCACAATATAATGTTGAGTTCTATTATGACTTTCGTCCAAAGAAAATTAACAAAATCATTAAAAAAAACTTGTCAGCATAGCCAGTCCCAGCCAAGATTAAAAAAAACTCTAATCATAACGACAGAACACCGAACAATAATTAAATGGCATGAATGACAACTGTGCAGTACATTCCTCCAAGTTCTTCAGCTCATCAAGAAAAGTTAATTACCACAATCTAACTTAATCAGTTCAATACAGTTCACAACTCATCTCTTACACGTCCATTTTAATACAGTATTCTGATCTACGTCAAAGTTAAAAGTGTGGTTTCTTCCGTTGGTTTCCCAATCAAAATTTTGTACACAATTCCTAACTCAATGAAAAGAGGCACATATATGGATTATAAATAGGTCTAATCTTTATAACAAATATTTATTATAACCCTGTAAAAAAATCAGTTCGAAATCTATACACAAAATTGTCATTAACCTAGTTCCGATGAGAAAAACTCACCTTCTGAGGACTATCGTAATATTCAGCTCTCTCATGCATGGAATAAGTTTAATGTCATCACATGCTCTGAGTTCTGTTAGATAACTTATGCAAACAGCTCATTCTCTAGATAATGAACACTGACCGGACATTGATAAAGGAGATAATGCTACAGCAGGGGTTAGAAAATAGGAGCTCAATTGCTAGTGACTAGTGGCACAAACAAGTGGGTTTCCTCATCAATTATTTCATAACAACGTATCAACTGCAAAAAATTATTTAGTATCTAGATGGATGAATTATGTACAGCAAACTAGAAAAGGTTCAGGTGGCAGCACACACAAACCAAGGAACTAAAATGGCAACAAACTTCACAGCGCGGAAGTACTGGGCAAAACTCTCGACTCCAAAAGATGTTCCCGAGAGATTTTTCATTGTCTGCCTCTGTCCCTCCAGGCAGTGCAGTGACTACCTTAAAATATGTCAATATCTGAAGAAGAAGAATAAAAAAACAGTGGACTCACTTCAACTCTGAAAATGGAGACAGTATGTTCCTAAAAATTACTGGTAGTTGCCTATAAGACCACACAGTGTCATAACCCAGAAGAAAACAATCCACATTTTCACTTCTGTTTGAACCTCAAATCTGAAATAATACGACATTTGTAAATTAAAATTAATTCTGTGCTGTAGCATCCTGGTATGTTCCGAGTTTTCTTAAGTGATTTTAAACACTCTCACTTTTTCATGAGTCTTATACACTACTGTGGAATACCCATTTTTTTTATTTTTTGACTAAATGTTTCAAATGAATTCAGTCATCATATTTTACAACTTATGTAAAATATCTGGATCTGACGATGCTGAATTCAATTCAAACATAGTCAAAAAAAATTGATATGAAAAAGTGATGATGCTTAAAAAATGCAAGAAAATCCAAATTAATGTAAAGAATTATGTTCTTTTGTAGTCTGTTCAATAATGTATGATCTGAAGCTTTCACGGCGACTAAGTATAATGAATTCTTCTCGAGCTACCAGCCATGTAGGGTGGTTTAATGCAGTCCTCGTCCTCAGGGTACTACAGTACCCTGAGGACAAGTATGAAGACGGTCCTTAAAAAGTTGATGTTTTCGTCGTTAAACCACCTTCCACGGCTGGTAGCCCGAGAAAAATTAATTACACTGTTTAATAATGTTTTGCCAAATGCACATGTCAAAAATCTTTCATTGGGAGAATGACTGTTAATGATGAACTGTAAACAGCGTGGCAGGAGCAGTTACAGCACAAACTGAAGTATCATTGCAGGGTATACCTGGAGGGACAAAATAAATGATAACCATCCCAGGAAAGATAATTTCAGAGCCAAGACTAAACACGGAATTCCCTAATACGAAGCAGCAGTGTTAACCACAATAGTGATGTTCAATGCATAGGTGAGCTTTTTGTTCACTCCTGCATCATGTTGACGTACTTATAAAGTGATTGGATGACAGATTCATGTCTGTGATTTAACATTAGTGACAACAGAGAATGGGAGTGATGACTAGAGCTTTAAATTCTGGAGAAAACAAAACTCAATTTTCCATCAGTAGTATACCGTAATATTCTTTACACAAATGTTATCCTTTATCAATATTTTTATGCACATATTAAATTCAATAATATTTAGTCTGTTTTATTAACTTCATTTCATTCTCTACCCAATACAGTTATTTTTCTTAAAGTAATAAATTTTAGTATTTCTCAAGTCACTGGAAGGTTGTAATGTGTACATGGCAATACAAAAACAAGCAATTTTTTTTGTGTGTGTGTCAGGTCCACGAATAACAATGCTAGACACCAATTATGAAAGAGCTCCAGAGTCTGATACTCCGTCTCCAGATGGAGAACAGTACAATGTCAGAAATGTCAGCACAGTCAAGGAGATTCCTACATTTGAAGATTCGATGGGTGGGCTAGCAGGGTCATTCTCCGCTGAGCAACATGGTGCTGTGAGTATCTACAAAATTAAGTAACATTTTTAAAGTCTGGAGGGAGAGAGACCAAAGAGACAATTAACCATCATCTCAAAATGGACAGATTTAAATACATCATTTGGCAACGTTGTTTCAACTGCAAAAGATTACATAATGCGAAATGAGATGAGATATGACTGTAAATGATGAATTGGTAAGGGTTTGGAAGGAGATAGCCATAACCTATTTTAATATAGGCCTGTCAGACCACTATTTTCCTGGAGAAAAACACGAGAAACCCAACATAATTGCTAGTATTGCAACAGAGATTCAAAACAGGTATCTTCCCGAAACAAACACAGAGTGTAACCACTACACACCTAACTGGTCTCTGCGTTGGACTGAGCTTTATTCCACACTCATTCAGTGAAGTTTCATATTTAACACAGCATGAATTAAATACATTACAGGAATAAATAACAACTGATTCTGGGTTCTCCGAATGCTTAACACATATTCAACTCTTTAAACAAATTCCTATTACCACGGAAACTAAATATCCATCTTAACCACGCAATCACCACAGATGCCTGTTACCTTGGTCAGTTCTTCTCTTGAAGACCCATGCCCTGAAATGTTTTTTAACTTGCCCATTTATTTATTCTTGGTTTGTTTAATGATCTTTCAAGTGCTTAAATTATATAATCTTGAATGACTGGATTATATAGTGAATATTAAAGCAGAAAAGATGTGAAAGGAATTAGTAATAACCTAATTTGAGGTATTCTTCTAGTATTTACCTGGACAGACTGAGAAAAACTGCAATAAACCTGTCAGGATAGCCAATCCCCAGAAACAGATTTGAACACAGGAGTGAAAACCACTCAACTGCAATGTCTGGTTTATGCATTTTAGGTACTGTACTGTTAAATTCAATTCAGTTTTAGGTTATGTTAGAGGGGGCAGAGGCAAAATTTGAATTGAATAATTTAATTCCCAGATACAGCGACTTTCTTGCACAGTTACAATATATTCAACTCATGAAAAATGTCCCTTTTCTTATGAAACTCTAAATGTATGAATGACATTGGACAATACAATGAAGTTCATATCCTCATAGACTATAAAACCTAAGATAATTTTTACAGTATCCTCCCATCCATTACACTTCAGTCTCTCAATTAGTTTTCTTTGGCTTACCAACATCTTCTATGCATCTGTCCCCCCAGCACCACCAGCCACATGCAGTTCTTCATCAATTTAATTTTGTAGGTTAGATGCTTGTAAGGAACAGATACAGAAGTAAATAGAGAAAACTACGTACATGTTCATGTTTCATTGGCAGACTACAGGACAAAATCAGTACATTATGAAGGTCACTACTAAATTCTTTGAAAATGTGGCAGAGCACAAATATCTGGAATGGACAGCATCAAATCAAAATTGCACTCACAAGAAAATTAACAGAACACTAAATTCAAGGAATGCTTGCTTCCATGCAGTTCAGAATCTTCTGTCTTTCCATCTGCTATCTAAAAATGCAATCATTAAAATACACAAAATTGTAATTTTACCTGTTGTTATGTATGAGTGTAAAATTTGGCATCTCACGTTAAGGAAAGAACACAGATAAGGGTTTTTGAGAACAGGGTTCTTAGGAGAATATTTGGACATAAGCAGGATTATGTGACAAGAGGCTGGATAAAACTGTAAATGAGTTCCATAATTTGTACTCTTCACCAAATATTACTAGAACGACCAAATCAAGGAATATGACAAAGGTTGGGACATGTAGTATGCATGGGGGGAAATAAGAAATGGGTATAACATTTTGGTTGGAAAGCCTGAAGGGAAGATACCACTCACCAGAACTAGACATAGATGGAAGGATAATATTAAAATAATCTTAGGAAACAGAAAATTTGTTTATTTACTAAACAATTACAGGCAAGGTGACTGTGAAGCTGAGATTATACCTGATAAATTTAATACAGCTGAAATCTGTAGCAGCAAAAATTATGCACAGAAATAAATCACTAAAGAATATAATAATTATTAATCTTGTTAGCCATATATTCTTCCTAAAACTTCTTGTTTACCAGTGTTTAGCCAAAAGCAAGTTTGTGTGTGTGTATAAACACTCAGAGTGATGGGTATGATGGGTAGATAAATGTAAGTTCAATGCAAAGAAGCCAACGTAGCCTATTTGAAGACATTCTGACATCTCATTGAAATGATGGAGGAAATACACAAAAACCCTGTCGGAACAGCAAGTTTCTTGGCAGATACTGAAGCAGAAATAGCAATAGTATCCCCCCCCCCCACCTCTTCTTAATTTTGTGCTTCTTACTTCAACTATCCTATTAACATATGGCATTTATATGTCATGCATGAGAATCTTCACTTTGCATTGCAGTTAAGTTTAAAAATGCTGAATAAAGTGCAGTGGAATATTATGAACAGATATACTCCATTAGCACTGAAAAGCCTGTCTTGATTTTGCAAGTCTGTTTAAGTCAGTTATTAAGTAAACATGGTCAACAAATATTTTCTAGTTATTTCACCACCTGCTATGCACCATTTTATGACACAAATAAGTTTGTGCAACCTGAAAACCGACGCAACACAAACTTCTAACACACAAATCATAACTCATATCTTCTCCTGTGAAAAATATGCATTAATCATTCGATTTCATTATTAATGTTTGGTCAATTAACATTAAATAGTTCATTGGCACGCATGGAACTGAACTAAATGAACGAATAGTGATAATTTAACATAAAAGAATAAATTCATACTTCCTGATATATTAAATACTACTGGTTTTGCCTCAAAAGCTATGACTGGATAAAATTGGCCTCTGGGTTTTATAAATGTCAGCCAGTATTGATCAATTCTGACAATACAATATGCAGACAAAAGAGGACTGACAAAGGCCTGCCTTCAGTAAGGTAACTATTGATTTACAACGCTTCCTACACACATCACAAACACATTCACTCCTTGACCTACACCCACTTGCTGTTCTACCTTACAAAAGTTATTTGTCATTCTGGCTAGAGCATGCCACTAAACATACAGAACCTCAATTGAAATTAATACTGTATCAGCACACAAGAACACAATGATAAAAATGCCAGATCCATAAAATGCAATCACAAAGTTTTCAACAAATTATGCCATAAATGACACCCTATCTTCTTTTTTCTATTTGAGCCATCACTGATTAGACAATCTGGCATAGTCTGATTCAGAACTGACTTCTGAAACAACTGATCCCTTCTGGAAGCATTTCAAAACAACTACCTGGACAATTAATTGCATGGTCTCTGCCTAAATACGGTAACAGAACAAAGAAAAAAGCAAACATTTCCATGCCCCAATGCAAAATTTGAATTTGCATCCTCAGCATTCAAGCAGTAAAAAACAAAACATACACTGATAAATTATAATAAATAATATTTTCTTTATGCATTTTTGTTGAAATCTGGTTTAACTTTTACGCTAAAATGCATTTACTTTTGAGTGACGGTATGTTGTAATTACAGAAGCTGGTACTGGTTCAGATGTAAAACACTAAGGGTGAAAATTATAAATCTGTACCTGAATGACCAATCAAATGATTCGTGGATATTTAATAACATTTTAAGACAGTTCAGATTATGTAGCATCAAATGATAGGATGATTAATGGATAATGAATTGGAGATGATATGGAAGAAGCACTACCTACTTTAACAATCAACGGTTCTCAATTTTGCCTACACAGTGTTTCATATGAATCTCAGAATAAAAAGTAATTATTTCCTTAACCACCTGATCTTTCTCATGGAAAAATGTTGTTTTTTTTTGAGGTGGGGATAAAATTTTCTTCTTCTTTTTCCGGTTTAACAATATTTCCACATTTTCCGGTACCCTTTTACGGGTCCCCAACTTTTCAGTTGGCTTGATCTATGAACATTCGGTAGGACTCCTTGGACGAGGGATCGGCCCATCGCAAGGCCTCTACCCGTACACAGGACAGCACAACACAGAAAAACATTCATGGCTTGAGTGGGATTCGAACCCACAGTCCCAGTGACCAAGCGGCACAAGGCCCATGCCTCATACCGCGCGGCCACTGCGGACCCCGGGATAAAATTTTTAAATATTATTTAGGCAATCTCCAAAGGGTCGATAAAAAACTGGTTCAACATTATCTCACTGGCATATGAATTAGTAACAGCATCCAAATTACAAGCCTACATCTCTTGCATTTATTTCCTTTCTCTTCAACAAAAATTACTGAAGACTGTAGAATAATGGTTACTTCAACAGAAAGGAGACTTCTGAAAATTCTGATTACAAGCATTCCTGTTCCAAAGAAAAATTCTTAGTCACTAGCTCTAATATTACTAGAGTTATCTGTTAAGAGTGTACCTAACTTTCAAGTCCAGATATTCTGCTATCAAAGTACTGCTATCACATTCCACGCTTCCTGCTAAAGCACTGGTGATACTATATCAAAAGGAAACAAAACTCAGTGAGGAACATGGATTGCTGGAGTACAAAAGTTCAGCCAACTGTAGGCACTGCAACTAAACTTCAAGACACATCAAGTTACAGCAACCCTTCTCACAAGGACTGTGGAGAGATCTCTAAGAAAGACGTAAAAACATTTGTTCAGTTTTTAGAATGGTTTTCTGAAGGAAAAAGAGGAAAACAACATTTTAGGGTGATACGGATTCCAAAAATAGAGCAAGTTCAGCAGTTGAAACCATTGCTGAATTGTTTGAGATTATTATATTTTATTTTTTATTCTTCATGAAAGAAAGATGTTTTGATGGAAGGGACCTATATTCACGCAAACATCATATATAAATTGTGAACCTTTATAATAAATGTCCCTTTTTTAAATAAGTTTTCAGAACATCTAAAAAGATCTTAGAAGGGAGAAGAATGCTGTATGTTCATGCATTCCCATACAATGTCTGAACAAAGTGGAAAATTTTGATTCAGATTGGAATGAAGGTGACTGTCATACACTGTATTTTAAATTCTCACCTTCTACGATTCCACCACCATTTTAAAATTTTGAAAAATACTCACATCATTTTGTGCAAGAACTTGAATGTCTGCATAATACTGATTTTCAATGGCAAACCTTCGTTACACATTTCACGAAAACAGGCAAACTAGTTAAAAATACTGCTCCAAACACAGATGTGATACAATAAGCCTCTCTTTCCTTGTGTTACAAGTGATTATTTATAAAAATGTATCAATTCAGTTCTTGTCTGTAGGTTTTTGCAGTTGCAGTTCAATGTATAACTTTGGCTTTTGGAGGAAAGAGCCGTGTCCTGCGTTCAATGCTGCTGCTGCTACCCAAAAGCCAGCTGCAAAAAACCTACAGACAAGAATTAAATGCCTCTAAAGGGAAGAATTGTATTTTAAAACATCTGACGCAGCTCTCACCTGAAAGCCAACGTTACAGATCAATCCAGTTCTTTGTTTCTTGATTTAACAGTGCTCTGTCAATTGCATATTACAGTGCACCGATGAACAGGGTATGTCTGCAGGATCTAAGGAAAACCAATGACGTAAGTCACACTGTCTCGTTTCTGAGCCAAGATAAAATTCCAGGACTTCCTCGATCAAAAGCAGGAGTGCCCACTTCACAGCAATGACCAGTCACATAAACATGAATACAAAGGACAAAAGACACTTGCAGCAAAGTCAAAATACTACATGAAATTTGAGGTTTTAAAACTTGTAAGAATTTAGATTGTGATCTTCTGGGTAAGACAGAATATAGTCTTCATTTCTACCCTAAATATGGAGGCATCAGCTTCCTCTCACACTCTGGTAACTACCTATATGACCATATGGTATTGCACCCTAGAAGATCACAATCTAATTCAAAATACAACAAACAGAAAACTGTAACCATCACAATTATGATGATGTTCTGTCCCTCCAGCTTCCAGACACAGAAACCCTATTATTCAGGGATGGAAAACGGCGCATTGACATGGTGCTGGTGTATGAAGAAGAGGACTATGGTGTAATGACATTAGCAGAGGTCACTAGGAGGGAGATGCGGAGGGTGTTTCAGGAGAATCTTGTAAAGGAAGGATTAGAACTGGAACTTGAGGAAAAGCATGTGAGTGAGTGACACGTAAGCTGAGATACCAACCTCTAAAAAAAGGAATGACCAATTAATTTACTAATGGGCTGAACCTTTATCTGCCATATAAGATAATGTTTCCTGTGGCGTAAATGTTGTACATTAAAGGTTAAAGTTGACTCAACTACAACTGCACTGTTTACTTGTAATTGGCAACACACTAATCAGAAATATTTATCTTTGGCTTCTGGGGATAAGCTGCATTGAATTTTGAAGGTTTCTGAACGTTTCAATAAACAATGCATTTGCCACCTTCAGCAATGTTTGCCAAAACTACGTAAAACTTTCAACATTCAATGCAGCTTATCCCCAAAAGCCAAAATCAATGTGAAGAGTAGGTCAGCATTAAAGTAGGAGAATCTACACATTTCACATCCTATCCCTTGCATTAAACATGAGGGAAAGCATTAATGCATGAATTGCTGAATGCATTGGACATTTCCAACACTTAATATAACTGTTTTTTTTCTGATTTAAATGTAATTTATTTTTTCACAAATATAATATGTGTCAGGAATGGGTTGCGTGACTTTTTGTTCACCTGTTCTTCCTTATGTGTGAAAGATCAGACTGTGGGAGCTCACGGCAGCAAACCAATCTAATTTAAGGTGTGGAAGTATTTTCTCTAACCCCAAACATTTCTCTTCCTAGATGGCATTTGACCAAGAAAAGTTTTTTCTGAAAGTGCATGTTCCTTGGAAAGCCCTGACACGGTATGCTGAGGTCATGAACATGAAGATGCCAATCAAGGTAACAAAAATCTCAGACTACAGACATTATATGTGAACGTCCGTATGAATATACATCGTAATCCTACTGAGCTCTCAAAGAATCATAAGATATGATGACACACTGCTGCAGTATAACAAGACAGAATTACTTCACGCTTCAAAGTACCTTCTTTACAATTTTATATTCCCTGCTGACCGTAATGTTATTTTATTTCTAACACAAACTAAAAGCTAAACGAGTTGATCAGCACTGCATATACTGATAAGAGGGCTGTCTGGTTGCAAGTGGTGACTAGAATTTCGGCTAGCAGCTGATTTCCCACAGGACATTTGAGAGTCGGCTTTTCGGGCTGTGGGTGCAATTTTGTAAATGAGGTTTATTTGCTACTGCATAATACTGCCTGGAATAGTAGCATTTGAATTGTTTATCTTTCAACCAAACTAGCCAACGATTCCAAATTTTCTGGGTGCCTTGCACCTCTATAAATTTATCTTTTAGGAAACCAAAATATTTTTCTAGCACATTTTCAAAACATTTTTGAGCCCTGCTGGTTATTACATAATATATAGTGTATTATTTGTGAAGCTAACTGACAGTAAACATATTACACTGTCAAGAGGAATACACTGTTTTTTTCCTTCTCAAAATTAATAGCATACTGAAATATGCTTCAACTAAGAATTATAGACTTTAATGAAATATAAATTTTACGTAATGAAACCACTTACTTTATGAATAAACATTTTTTAAAAGGACAGTAGGGATTATAGCACTATCAACCCTCCCAAAAACTCTCACAACTCCTAGTGTATATCTCTCATACCAAATTTAATCAGAATCTGTCTTGACTGACTGATGGATAGGCTGTCCTCTCCACTGTGTGTTAATTTTATAAACAGACTGCAAAGAACAAAGAAAGTAGTTGTACTCTTAATACAAAGCAGGAACTTGATAACTGATATAAATAGCATTTGCAGATTCAACACTGAGCCAAGAACAAGACTTTCAGTTGTTTCATTTTCTTAAAGGAAAATTAATTTGCAACCTGATGCTCTTCATCCATTAGAAACAATGAAGTAATACCTCAAAATGGGTGATTTACCATGAAGCGACATAAGATATGTGGACGACTAAAATAAAAACGTTTCTTATGGCTAATATCAAGCCATTTTAACTGAAAACTTGGGTATGAGATGTCTCAGCCAAGTTAATCCCATTAATACAGAAGCAGGCAGACAGGAAGAGGATATGTACTTACAATAATTTTTTTATGTTTTGCCAATTCTGTGATTACAAACAATATACATACTGCATTTCAAGTGAGATGCATGCCTTTTGTATTACTTTGTATAGTATAAGAAAGGGTGTTCCATTTAAAATGCAACCCTAACTGAAACAGCATTTGTAAGCTTTGGTGACATCAACGTAAAAAGACAAATGAGTTCTTTTCTTTAGATTTTTAGGTGTTCACACTGTAGTGTACACAGAGAACATCAACAACTTCAATTGCTGCGTAATAATGGGTTCAAACAATGGGATTCATGTCAGAACTACACTGCTGGGAAATAATAGGACCAAACAACTATCATTGTTGGAATTGACTGTTGCATAACAATGGGACCTCATATCAGATTAGAGAAAAATTGATCTATGGTTATTGTTGGACTGTTAAACAAAACTGATTTGGGATGCCATTAATCCAAGAATAGCCAAAGATGTAACAAACATTAGTGTAGGAATGACCTAGGATGTAACAATGAACTTGGATGAAGTGAATGAAGAACGCCTTTGGAATTTTGGTGTACTCCAAAGAGAATGACTCTCCAGTCTTGTAATTGTTAGGAAGAACTTCACAACAACTATGTAGCAGATGCAGAAAATGTCAACCACCACCGCAAAGACAAGCAAACACCCTTTTCACCATGTTTCATGAAACTTTGCAAAGCATTTCTGGGTATGCTGGCAAATTTGTTCAATACTGTATTTCATAAACAGTTTTTATGCAAAGTAATGTTTGAGAACAAACACACATTCTACCCACAAGTACACCATGTTTGCACCCACACAGGTTTTGCACAACTGGTGTAAGCAGTAGCTTAGCATCCAGGGTGACCTTGGCTCAAGAGTCACAAGGGATGCAGGGAGAGCATTACATAAGGGCGGACCTGGTTCTGAGTTTTTGTATCACAGTATGCGACTGGTTTTGGGTTGTGTTTTAAATGGTGCATCTTGTATAAGATGCATTTACCTCCACAAATTTTTAGAAATTGTACATCTAAAATGCCTTGCCACATAATCTTGTCTCTGAAGTGTATATGAAGTTATATTGTATTGTATGTGTGTTCAAGAGTTAATTTCCAGGGACTAACTGTTCTGTATATTATTTCCATGGGCAGTGTTTTGTCAGGACGAGTGACGGACCAAGAGCAGTATTCAAGGTCATGTATTGTCCCCATTATTTCAGAATTTACTGGTTCACCGGGTGATGCTTGCTCTCTGACAAAAACTTTTTTCAACATTTTCAGCTTTGTACATATGCGTGTGAGTGCTCATAATGACTGTTTCTTTCTTATTTGTTTTTTTCTTTCCACTACTACTACCATGCTAAAACAAGAGATTCATAAGCCTAGGTAAAGCCTGGGTAAGTGCAACGAAAATGTGCTCGCATGTGGCTTGCTTTGTATGTTATTCATGCAAAGGGAATTGAAAGGCTTCACAAATCCCAATAAACACAATGCCCTCCTCATGAAATACATTAACTAACTAACTAGATGGCTTACCGAACCCGAAGGTTCATCACCGAATTAACCAAAGCCCTCCACCGGACCCTGTCCTGGGCCAACAAAATCCAGTTTCCTTCAACTCCTATCTCCCATAGATCCCGCCTGAGATTATCCTCCCATCTACGTCTAGGTCTCCCCAGCGGTCTCTTCCCTTCAGGTTTCCCAACCAGTACCCGGTGCACACCTCTTGTCTTAGTTAATTTAATTCTGAATGCATATAATTTCAGCATGCTTGCAGTAATAAATATTTAGTGCTACAGAGAGAAAGAAGGTAACGATCTTCTAATGTTTCTAACATGTGCCTACCTGTCAGGGGTAACAGAACCAGCAATATAGTAATTCCACATGCTCTCAACATAGGGTGACAAAGATAATGGCCGGCAGAGACCTAAAACTTAATGTAAAATCTGAACTGTGTTGGGGCCATGACAGCATGGTATTCACAGCATTTAAAGACTTTGTATTTGTCAGATGTGAGAGATGTACAAAAAATACAGAAATATTTGCATTGGATCCGGTTGATCTTGAACCCAATTACAGAGTCTGGCACTGTACTATTATAACATCAGATTCCTGTGAATATAAACTGAAAGGGCTGAAATTTAGAATTTCATATCACATTTATAGGCTTTCTTCAATTTTATATTTATATGTCCAACATAAGAAAGACAGAGATCTGAAATTAAAACTTCAAAATCAATAGAAAGCAGAGATACCATTCAGCAAATACTTGCCTGCATACTTGGCCTATTTTGTAGATTCACAATTTAAATTTTCCTTCACATTTAACTTATCTTGGCAATTCTGCAGTAATTTAAGGATGATTGGGCTGTTGAACTTGCAAACGCTATAGAAAACTTTCAACGTCTTTATATTCTATAGAAATTGTAATTACAAACCACCCAAAAGCATTTCAACATGTACAAAGAAGTGTGTGAGGTATAGAATGATCCTCAAGAGGGCATGATTAAAGGCTAAGTTGCATGTGAGTTAATACTGCACTGACCTTTCATAACACCTGAATCAATGTAATATCTCACTATATACCTGGGATGACAACAGTAATGCTTTTTTAAACACTTTAAGCTTGGCATGCAAATTTCACTACCTAAAATGTAATAAATTTGTAAAAGGGATAAATAGTGCATAAAATCAGTGTTTCCAAGCATTTTTCGCAATTTATGTTATTCAAATTTACTATATATATATATTACACATATAAAAAATATTAATTTTTTGTATGGAACTGTTTCACAAGCAAAATCATAGGTCAATGAATGGAGCAAAATGAAACCTGTATCAATTCTCCATATTGACAAGTTCCTTTTACACGAGTTAATTCTAAAAATGCCACCTTTCTTCTCTACAATGCCAAAATTTTCTGTGTCTCTGTAATTTGATCTAACAAGAGTTATCTTCGCCTTCATATACTTCTATCCCAATTATTCTGAAATCAGTCACCATTCATGTAAGATGTACTGTTCAATTGTAAAGCAATTACTCTCACGAGAATAAAACGGGAAAGTTCCAACAGAAATATTTTGTGATATATAACATCGTTATTAGTTTGTCCTGCAAGCACCTTAAGACCTCTAATACAACACAACTTCCCTTCTGTTCCTCATTCTCAGAAATCTATAATTTTTCCCCACTGATAAATCAATAAAAACTAATTCTACACCATGGTGCGAGTCATTTAACTAATGAATACCAACTGATGTGTCATAGATCAAAAGTAGGTTACAAAGTAATTTAGTTGAGCTTAAGTTTTGTCTATGAAACAAACTGTTTAATAAAATATATACAACAGTTCAGTAACGTTTACTTAAAATTTGCTGGGAATAAAGTGCTCAGACCTTATTCAAAAAACAGTATGATAGGCTCATGTTTATTTTAATTACTACTCAAACTGAATTCCATTTTAATAAAATACACTTCCACCAATTTACATTATTAGATTTTCAGTGATCGTGTATGACGGTGCAGCAGCAAAACCGGTAGTAAAAACTTTCCGGTTCTGTTTAACATCATTATATTCCAAAAATGAATATACTGTTTTTTTAAATTCATTTATCATAATTATTGGCCTATTCTAACTTAAGTTAGTGCTATCATATATCTTGCAGGGCTATTTTGCTGAAACTTCAGAAATCAACAACTCCCCTATCCTCCATGTCAGCTAATAATCCAACCAGAACATAACAGAATTTTTCAAAAGTGCATATATACTTCAACAAACTACCACAGAAATCCAATACAAGAATTCTTATTTAGTTCTCAGGGTCACCCTCAGTTGTTACAAATTTATTCTGCTTATGATATCATCCTAGCAAACTAAAGCATGACAAAGACAGATTACAGTTACAGCTTCTTTTCCCAGAATAATGCATTCATAATTCATACGCAAATGTGTGGTCGCACATAAGTCTACCATCATGTTCTTCACAACCCTATTTTGAACACATATGCATGCATGGTAAGTTTGGTGCCATACGTTCATATCGTGCATGTGCACACTAAAGTTCATGTTCAACTAACTTCTGCATGTCACACAAACCACTACAACAGTGCAGTCAAAGAATTATGTTTTGGACAAAAAGGTAATGAAATTAGTTTTGAAGAAAGTGATAAAAATGAACAGAATATGCATGGCGACAAAAACAAAGAATCTGTTCCTCACTAAGATAACAATATCATAAACATGCCATTTAAAAGACCATGTCTGCAAACTGTTAGTAAATGTAACATACCATTAATAAGGCACAGAATGGAACCAAAAATCATAAAGGAAAAACATGAAGATATCCGTCTTCTGGGTTATTGCGCTGTGTAGTCTGGTCGATGTTAACCAACGTTTCAGAGGTCATACTGCCTCCGTCATCAGGGCGATGAGTATGAAGATTTCTGTCTTCTGGGTTGTTGCGCTGTGTAGTCTGGTCGATGTTTACCAACGTTTCAGAGGTCATACTGCCTCCGTCATCAGGGCGGTGAGTATGAAGATTTCTGTCTTCTGGGTTGTTGCGCTGGGTAGTCTGGTCGATGTTTACCAACGTTTCAGAGGTCATACTGCCTCCGTCATCAGGGCCCTGATAACGGAGGCAGTATGACCTCTGAAACGTTGGTCAACATCGTCCAGACAACACAGCGCAACAACCCAGAAGACAGAAATCTTCATACTCATCGCTGTGAGAACCTCAAGTCTTACAAGGAAAAACATGTTTGATGACATAACATAAGGGCACAAAGAACATTGAACATAAAGAAAGAAATGCTTCCTGAAATAAGACACAGTTCAGGAGCACCCCATATACACTTGTTTCAGAAACGTGACTTCATCTCCTCTCTTTTATTACTTAGATGAGAACATAAGAATAAAAGTATACACCTTGGTTTTAGCAATACCAAGACAGTGTACTTGTGCTTTGATCAGGCAAATATTCCTGCAGCATCAATGAGACCCAACACCACTGCACTTGATTTTCATCATATCTCTTTTATAAAAGATAATATAACATTAAACAAAACACTTGAAACTAAAATATTCTCTAAATATGGATTCATTAAAATTACTAATAGTTGTGCAGGGAAGGCTGCTAATTACAAAACTTAAATTTCAAGTGCATTCCATTGAAAACTGACAGAATTTACATTGTTCAGGAAGTGGAGGGAGGCCTGCAAAATAAGAGGGGTGGCTTGCTGCCCTACAAGTTAATGAAGATCTTTGAGTATGATCACACTAGGATAGCCAAGGAGCCTTCATTCTACACAGCAACATACAGACAGGATAAAGAAGAGCAGTGAGTATGGTAACAATCAATCCAGGGTTGACTCTTTTGTATCAAAATTAAACTTCAAACATCTGAAGATTAAATATTTAAAATTCTGCTTTTATCCCAAAGAAAGCACACCACATAAGCATTACAAATGTATTTTAATGATCTGTAAACAATGTTCTCTCTTCATTCAGAGAATCAAATGAAATCCATAAACAGACTCTGTGAGCAAGAAGCAGAATTTTGAATGTAAAATCACGTGATAAGCACACCAATGACATACAAGGCTTAAAAAATCCATACTTTTATACATTACATTCAATTGCACATTACAAACTATTTCAACATCAAATCAATTTCCATGACCTACATATATTCATGCAAAGTGGTTTTGCTCAAAATTATCAGATTTGGCAAAACTTCTTTTGCTGAATGCAGAAACTTTACTCGTTCTGAGATTAACAGGGAATGGAAAACCTAACCAAACATTAGAATTTGTTGTGGAGAAAATAAATATCTGCAGTCCCACTCCTCTTGCCAAGTATTCCACATGCTTTCCCAGCCCGACAATACCAATCACAGAACTTATGTTATATTTGATTTTTGATGGTGTTTCGGAAAATATAATCTGAAAGTACTCTGAAACATAATGCATTCTTATAACGAATCAGAGAGACTGCAGGAAGCTGTTGTTCATGTGAACATTTTAAATTCAAAATTAAAGGAATAAAAATACGTGATGCAGAATAACACACAACAGTGATTTTTGAGTAAATGTGACATACAACTTCCTAAACACTTTTGTTGCATAATTTGCATAAAGTAATTCCATCCATAACTAAACAAGAAATTATTTATATGACATTTTTCAGAAATATGATCTCCACGCTTAGCAAAGAACTTCTATTTTGTTTTCCTGCTTCAAATCTTTGGTGACTGTTATGAACTGGAAAGGCAAGATGTATTTAACAGGACACCTTTGTAGCTGGCAATTGCATTGTGTCAATTTGTGGGGAAATCGAAGGCCAATAACTAACCTGTGATTCAAACCCCCTCACCTATTTGGAGCGGTCACGCTAATTTCTGAAAATTTTTATGGCACAAAGGCAACTACATGTATCATCTGCATTAACAATTTGGTAACTCTGAATTTTACTCAAAGAGTGTATTGGTGGTTTATAATCAATTCTCAGAATAAATATCAATTTTTTTTCTCTCTACACGACTGAACAATTGGGCTTCGTAACTGATGTGTCATGCTTTCCTTGAGGTACCAAATGAATACTTAAGTAGTACTCGTATTATCTTCTTAGGTTATTGGTAAGAAAATTATCAAATATGGTTCAAGGTCCAAGAAGTTAAAATACATAAAAACCATAAAAATAATAACATTAAGTATAAAATTAAGACAACAATAAACAATCTTCTGTGTACATCTAACACTCTGTTGCATAATGTGCAGATTTATCATCAAAGATCGTGAAACATTCTTCACAGCTGCCCAAAGGAGTCAGGTGGTGTGGCAAATCATGATGAGGGCCAAATACGATGACAGTGAGAAGGTAAGATGCAAAAGTATGTCACAAGCAGCTAAAAACTGACATCTCTACAAATAAGGAATCAGTAAGTGACTGTCAACCCTTCAATGAAAAATCCAAGTTGTATGAAACTTTCCCAAATCTCAGAGTTAGCTAGATACTTTAGCTTGACACAAACAAAATCGTACGGACATAAGTCAACAGGTGATGAGGATTGATAGTTCGATGTGAGGCTTCACCTGGGGGAAGACTGAGACATTCTGATAATGGAGGCAGTAAGCACTTCTGAAATATTAGTCAATTTCTACCAAGTTACATGATGCAAAATCCCAGAAGTCAGCCATCTTTATGTTAAATTTACAAGGTATAACTTCAAAGCTCTAGATCATCAGAGAGAAATCCATTTATGTATTATGCATAATGAGGACCAATGGGGGTTGATCCCCACTAACCTCAAAGTAAAGCCATGATAGAAGTGCACCTCCATGATTAGGCTATCAGACCACTGAAATGCTATGGAAATATCTAAGTGAGAAGTACACAGACAGGTGTGACCAATTTCAATGTCCCCATTTCCATTTATATGTACTGAGTAACTGCTTGCAGGTTGGCATCAGACGACTACTCAACAGTGGTACGTACCTTGCTGCTTTCCCCCTTCATGAAGGAAGCTACAGCAGGGATAGACGAAATGGCACCAACTTGGACAGACGGGTAATCACACTAGTCAGTCTCACCGCAGAAAATCAAAGCCACAAATACAACTCTGTAAACCTGTATTTGTTACTTAAAGTTATGTAGTTTTAGTATAACTATTAGTGTCTTTAGTGAAACTGGTTTAGCTTATTAGTAACATGTATGACTAGCAATCTTTAAAATATTTACCTACTCACTGCCCACTGCGGTATGTGGTAGCTTCAGCATGTTCTGGGACAGTGACATTATGACAGATAAGGTGAAGCCTCCTTGTGGCATCAATATGCATGCCTCATACATCATGGGTTCTACAGCCTATTACAGGCCTTGACCGCCCCAACAATGTGCTTCCACTGGTCCCTATTTACGACTTCCCTTTTCCATCCCTGAACTCCGAGAGCTTGAAGATCTTGTTCTACACTATCAAGCCACCTAATGGGGGGTCTCCCTCTCTTTCTTGTTCCTTCTATATTGGTAAATATTACTTTTGTTTGCAGTTACTCTACACTGAATGGGCTCGTCCCAGCAAATGGTACAAGAAGCAGCCACTGTGGCTTGTCAAAAAGTACTTTGGTGAGAAGATAGGTCTCTATTTTGGCTGGCTTGGCTTCTATACAAAAATGCTCATCCCAGCATCTGTTGTTGGCCTATTATGCTTCTTCTATGGTCTCCTGTCCATGAACTCCAGTGACAATATTCCAAGGTACAAAACGCAAGTAATTCTCAGTAGAACATAAAATTGTAAAGTGTCAAACAAGGCACAAAACGTGAAGGCTGTTCAGATGTACAGAAGCTCTTAAAACAGAATTAATGACAAGGCTCACTGAAGACTAACACACAAATCTACAATTGTACATGCATTTTAAATGTTCTTTTTGCTTTAGCATAAAGAAAATGTGTCTGTCCATGTTTATCACATCTTCAGCCACAATGTTACAACAGTGACCTTGGATCGCATTGTTGCAAGAATCTTGAATGCCATTTTACAACCCTAGATCATAGAGTTGCAACAATCGCCTTGGTTAACACTGCCGTAATAAGTAATTTTTATGAGACAGAAATATCTGCAACAAGATGTGGTATAATAAACTTCTGCCACAAAAAAGGCATAGATTATTCCCAGAATATTTTCAAGGATTATGTCATACTTCAGATACCTACGTCATCTAACTGTGTCTGAAGTAATGAACCTGTTTCTCACATTATGCCATTGAAAACCACATCCTTCACTACAAAATTTCAATAACAGATTCATAAACTCTTTCCAACACAATGACAATAAATGTATCAGTGTACTACACAATCTTTTTCAGTATGGAGATATGTGATCCTAGCGTTGGTGGAAATATCACAATGTGTCCCCTGTGCGACAAAGTGTGTGACTACCAAAAGCTCAACTCTTCTTGTGTCTTCGCCCAGATTACGTACCTGTTTGACAACCCTGCAACTGTCTTCTTTGCCATATTCATGTCCTTTTGGGGTAAGCAATAATAATGTTTTTGTTATAAATTTTACTTATGTTGCCTCCTTTTTTACGACAAAATGCAAACTATAAAAACGTCTAGTACCTGAATAAATAAGATCTTCAGCAACACATGCAATACAGCTTTTCTGTTCAAATTATGAAAAGGTCATAATTTTTGGTATGCCACATGTACGTCCTCTTTCAGGCTACTTTAAATTGAGCCATACTGCATACCTACTCCACCTATGCATTTCATATGCAGGAATGGTTTAACCTAGCAAGGGCTGACATCTTGTGCTTATGCAAGACTCTGCCATTAGTTAGCTTTTTGATCAGTTGATTTAAGATAAATAAGAGGGCAGGTTAAAATAATGCCTGGTGGTGTTCTACACCTAACCCTTCACACTCCGATCCTTCCTTGTCAGTAACGTCACCCTCAATGATCCAAATATCATACCTACTATATGCTAACAGTGCTACGACCATACACAATGGAGTCGCGGCAGTACGGAATAGGAAAGAGGCACTCACTGAAGACTCAACCACTTCACTCCCACACTAAAATTCTTCCACAAATAGCACATTAAACAAGAAGAAAATTATTCCACAGTTTGACTTCATGGTTATGCTCCTCCCTTGGACCCTCATACATTTCTCAATATGCTGACCCTGATACGCTATTATCATGCCTGGCTACAGTCGCCTTGGCTTTCACTCAACTTACTCACTTACTTCAATCATACCAGTAACTCGTAAGAGCTGCTACAGAACTCAGATTTCTATAGTATCAATCCAGACTCTAATGCCACCCTGGAACCCCTTGCTGAACCAATGAATTCTGCCATAACATCTGAATTCATGTGTTTCAAAGAACGTCTGTGGAAATTTTAACCAGTTTCAATCCTTCATGACACTCATCAGCAACTATTTCCCTGGGTCTGCACAAAGACAGCAACCAGGGCACCACCTGTGGTGATTAGCCCGCTAATGCTAGAATTTACTAAGTTAATTCCATACTTTAGTCCTGTAATCTTTGTCAATCTACAACATTTATTACATCACAAACCTAATTTTTCAAATTATTAATTGGAGGGGGGAGTTGCTATATTAGCTACAGGTATAAATTCTATATATCTTTATGTCACATTCCAATCTTTCGTACACTGTGCCATTTCTGAGAAATATAATTACGTAGAAGGAGTTACGGGTCAAAATAAATTTTACCAGCTTTCAATATAAACATTCCCAACCAAATTTTAAAAAATTTGCCTAGATCCGTATAGTCATCTGGGAGGATGGGTATATAAACATGTTGGTAATGTATGTTTATTTTATGTTGTGAGAGTAAATAAAGTATAATTACATGAGATAGTTCAACAGTACAATTATTATCCATGACTACGTTTCAGCAACAATGTTTCTGGAGCTGTGGAAAAGACAGCAAGCAGTTATCGTGTGGGAGTGGGACTTACAAAATGTTGAAGATGATGAGGAACCTCGACCTGAGTTTGAAACATCAGTAAAAACTTTTCGCACCAATCCTGTTACGATGGAGAAAGAACCATATCTTCCTACATGGAGCAAAGCATGGAGGTTTCTGGCAACCAGTTCAGCTGTCTTGTTCATGGTAAGTCTACATACTTGCAATAAACTCAAAACATTAAAATTTAAAATATGGACTGTGACACTTTTCAGGGGACCCGTGTTCCAGTTGTTGCCCATTCTACCAATGGCCAATCTCCAACATTTCTTCCCTTTATTGCCAGCCCATCCATTCTTTTATCCATGACACATCCACTCACTGTTTACTGACTGTCCTCCATTCTCCTGGCCTGTCGCTGTTCTTCTCTTCCATCCTCCAATGGCCCTCAAAAGGGTCAGTCCTCTCACTCCACCCCCCACCCCCCCCCACAAATGGTGGGCAGGGACTGGTGACACCCAATGTCCTTGATATCATCATGGCCAAGAATTTTGTCCCACTGATGCATCCGGCTGTATGCACAGCACTCAGCTCAAAATCACTTACCTGTACCAATCAACATCACTAGTCAAACATCCTTCTAAAGCCCAATGAGCTGCCTTGACTTCGCACAGATGGATTGGGCCGTTTTCCATGTATGCCTTGAAGAGGCAGTAAGCACTTCTAAAGCACTGGTCAATTTCTCTGAGACAAGATGTACAACATCCCAGAAGAGTACAATCTCCAGACGGAACTAGCTCACTGTGTTCAAATGTAGACTTTGGGGTTAGTGGTGAATCTATGGGTTCTACTACAGTAAAATTATCTAGTTAATATATAATACATTGCTGAATTGTTCCAGAATGTAGCGCATCATACTCACTTTTTCCAAAAGAACAGGGTGATGTTCACAACACCTCACATCTGTAAAACAAATAAGAACCACATGCACATACTTCTTACGTAACATAGGTGTTCGTTGTTCTGGGAGCTGTTCTGGGGACAATAATATATCGCATATCTGTGGTGACCGTCATCTATGGCAGTGGAGAGCAATTCCTGAAAACGCATGCTAAGATCTTCACATCCATCACAGCTGCTGTCATCAACTTGGTGCTCATCATGATTCTCACAAAGGTGAGTTAGCAATATTTCTGTTTATATTAAAAAATTCTGGTATTACATAATCTACGCCTAATTATATTAAATGTAACACACTTCGTAATCTCACTAAGAAATCACATACACAAAAGTAAATAAAATAATGCAATCTTGCTATACGCTTCATGCAAAAGAACGCATAAAAACTGAGGACAAAAAATATTTTAAGAGCAGTTGTTGGAATCTTATTTTAAATGCTAGTTTCAATCTGTTACGCAGCATGTCACTGTACTGAACATTAAAAGCTGTCACAGTTTCTTAAAAGTGAACCAACACAGGACTTGCTGAATTTCAGAAAACTGTTTATATAAATTTCATGCTGAATGGTAACATTTTAACATTCCGGTGACAAAAGAATATTTAGGCTTTCATTGCACTGTTTGTCACTCAATCTCAGGCTCACAGCGATGGACCTAAGTCTGATCTCTGGCCACTAAACAATTCAGAAAGGTATCTTTAACATGGTACCATTAAAATAGTTTCTGACTTCCACCAGACACATATATGTCAGTTATTTCAGCACCCATCTGGTGCAAACTCTGCATTATTCAAGCTCATCATGAATAATACCATAGGCATAACCAGTTTCATGAATGCTGATTCTTCGGTTGTCCAGGATATGCTAAGCAATCTGCTTCTTAATATGAACATGTTTTAAAGTCAGCAGTTACCAAGAATATACGATACAACACTCATAGGAATATTTCCATCCACTTGTAAGCTTTACCTTAAATCATATTTGCTATCATACTGAACTGTTCTTCTACAAATTTCACTACTTTTCACACCCTCGCATTATAAAAATCAGATAAAATGATTCTAAGGTCCTCCATTACCAATGCAACTACAATGTAATGTCACCACTCAAAAGACAAAGAAAAACTATTAGATTCAAATGAGAAAAGGTTAATACTACTACATATCATACCTTTTTCAATGCTACCAACATCACTTTTGAGACAAACTAAAATTACCTTTGGTGTTTTTCTCTTCCATTTTATAGCATATTTTCAATTATAATAAAACTGAGTTAAATTCAAGCAGCCATATTTCTTAATGTTACTGACCTTGCAATGTTACCAACATCACTTTTGAGACAAACTAAAATTACCTTTGGTGTTTTTCTCTTCCATTTTATAGCATATTTTCAATTATAATAAAACTGAGTTAAATTCAAGCAGCCATACTTCTTAATGTTACTGACCTTGCAATGTGTTTACTCCCACAAAGAATAAATAAATAAAAAGACTGTTCTTCTCTGCTCTTTTTTAGTTATACCAGCGACTGGCCCTGTGGCTCACTAACTTGGAAAACCCACGGACACAAACAGAATATGAGGATAGCTATACATTCAAGATATTTGTTTTCCAATTTGTAAATTTCTACTCTTCACTCATTTACATTGCATTCTTTAAGGTATGAACTCGCTACAGTTTTGTATCCTTCCTTGCTATTGGGTACAGCTAGTATTATAATAAAAATGTTAGAGTTTAAACAGCCAAAACAGGGAAGATGGAACAAAACAAGTCAATTAACCAACACCAGCGGGCTTGTACAGGTGCTAAATATTTCTTATAACACTTTGAATGTATAAATTTCTTTAAAGGTTGGTTAATTTCAACTTCCCACTGTAAGATGAACTCTTACCTACTTATCTTCTTATTCACAAAAATGGATAAAAGTGCAGTCCAATTTACACATTTTCCACTATCTATCAGTTAAAACACATAAACTTAAGTTTTAAACATTGTTTTCTCTACTTATTCACATGCTGATAAAAAATTAATTGTTGAAAGGACAGCACAATCTCAAATAGAAGGCCCTGACTCTATTTTGAGCACGTTCAATACACACAGTAGAAACCAAGACGTCTATTGATTTTAAGTATTTAAAAAAGTATTCATAAAAGACAATGTTTTATCTCAGCTGGACAAATAAAAATTCAATTAAAACCTTACAAATAATGTGCTGTTTATCATCGCAACAGGTAAGTCAATTAGAGCCCACGACTGACATGTTCAATGCTGTAAGAACCTCAAATCTCAGAACGAACAAGAATATTGTCAGAAACATGGATTCATGGAAACTGTAATTACAGGAGTGGTGATGATAATTAGGACATACATAGACATGCTGGAGATGATTCAGACAAAGAATAATTTGTTACTAGTTTATATACAGCCATTTCAAGAGTTTATATTCAGTGGTTCTAATTATACTCTTCATCAGCACATTCCTGAATTTGATTCACTGTTCGTTCTTCTACTGGCAGCAACTGTGAGAAATTCTTTATGATAATTTACAAAATCTAATTTTTTTTCAGTTTTATAGAATTTTTGTGATTTATTCTGTACTAAGTAAGCAGGATTACTTATACAACACCTCAATTTAAGAAATTCATTACATTCTTTGGTACCAACACTTCAACCAATAGGTCCATGTTTTCAGATGACACAACAACAATGGCTGACGTTATATGTCAATCGAACTTAGTCACATACATCTATTTTGAACGCAATCCAAGCTGGAGGATAAACTGCCTGGTGCTGTGCTGAGGTTACAAGAAAGTCCCACAGGTCAATCAGCTATACACCCCCCTAACAGCGTTATAATATCCTATATGCACTCCAGCTGTTTGGCCACTCTGTTCACAGAAATGCTGGTAGTGATAACCTTCATTAGCAATAAGTGCTTCTGGCCAATTGATATACAGACCGTACAGCACGTGAGGAGAATATAATCGTAGACAGAGGGGGAAAACGTTGAGCACTGTCATCTCCACCATCCATGAGACATTAACCATGGCCTCAGTTAAAAAAATTGTTCCACAATCTGTGACTGACAAGTATGTGAAAGGAAATATAGTACAATCAGTAAGTCTATTATTTATTTTTCACCTTAGGGCAGATTTTTTGTTCATCCTGGAGATGCAAGTGCTAGAAATTCAGCATTCACAAGGCTCAAGATAGATGTTTGTGATCCTGCTGGGTGTCTATCAGAACTGTGCATACAGCTGTCCATCATAATGGTTGGAAAGCAGCTGCTTAATAACTTCCTGGAGATTCTCTATCCGTAAGTGCCACTAAAAAATTAGAAACTGATGTCACCTCTCAGCTTCTAATTTTAAACTGCCAAACAGTAATCACTAGGAACAATGCCTGCACATGGCAAGTCAATGCACTTTCTAATGTAATTTTACTGCATGTTCATTTCATATGGCTAACTAATTAACTCAATGCAGCATAGTCCTTCTTGACAAGCTAAACATAGTCGTTTAAGAACACCAAAAGCAATAAAAGGATATAAAATGAAAGGACAGTAAAATATGTTAAAAACTGAAGATTTCTGTCTTCTGGGTTGTTGCGATGTGTAATACTATACAGCGCAACAACCCAGAAGACAGAAATCTTCACTCACCACTGTGAAAACCTCAAATCTTACATGTTGAAAACTGTTTAAAATCTTTGTGTAGCTAGTTGGGTGGTGTGACTGTGATGCATTGCTGGTATTGTGTCATGGTTCATTGAACCAATCACCTAGTGACCACCCACAGCAATATTTATATGAAGATTTTAAAGAGTTATCAACATGTAGGATTTGAGGTTTTCCCAGCAATGAGTCTAAAGATGGCTGTTGCGTCATGATCCCCTACACATTAAGGAGTTTGTACCACTCTGTAAGGCTGTTTTATTTATGGAAAGCAGCACAGAGAGTAAGAAAAATAATTTTTCTAAGGGAATGGATCAAACTTGCAGGAAAATGTACAACTGGTGGAGCAAACGTGTTCATCGTTCCAACACCAAGAACCTTGAGCGAAAGTACACACGTTGGGAGGAAGACTTTCAACTCCAAGACCCAGGAAGACTTGCACTCTTTGAAGAGTATCTTGAAATGGGTATATATCACTAGACCACACACTATAAATCTACTCCAAAAAAGAGAGAGAGAGAGAGAGAATAGAGGCGCCTTCTCAAACTTTCACAGACATGTTATCCTTTTTATTCTTATTTGTTTACAGTTCTTCAATATGGCTTTGTTACCCTCTTTGTTGCTGCTTTTCCACTAGCACCATTATTCGCACTTCTAAACAACATTGGAGAGATACGATTAGACGCATATAAAATGGTGACACAAGCTCGGAGGCCTCTCGCTGAGAGGGTTCAGGACATTGGTGCGTGGTACGGAATACTACAAGGTGTTACCTATGCTTCAGTAGTATCAAATGTAAGTTATAATATTATACATTACCTCAACAATCCTAAGATATGGCAACCAGCTATTTGTATGAATATAAAAATGCATAAATAATCTACATTAGCTGTAATTAGATTTTGTTCCAATACTGGAATTTCTTATTTTCTGCATATCTAGAAAACTAATAGCTACATGTTTCCTTGCATGCATGTCTAGTGAGTGTCGCATACAGGTTCTACTGCTTTCTCCTAAGATAGAAGTAACAATTCTATAAATAAAAATTTATTCTTCAAATACATACATTTGTTTTTGGACCACAATGTTTAATAATGCATGTTTAACACATCTACCAATATTTCACCATGATTTTGAGACATTATGACATCATGAAGCATAACATTGAACAAAAGCGAAACGAAAGCATAATTAATTAAAATAATGACACGTAATGGACAACGTAACTATTCACGAAACCACTTCCAGAGCAACACAACGGATTATCATACTTGAAAACAGTACATAAAAAATATATTGTTGCTGGCTATAAACAGTAAATAAAACACAGAGCACCAAAAGGCAAAAATAACTGCATTCAAACTATAACTTCCATGAAAGCGTGATTCGCAACTATAATTTTTGTTGTAGGCATTTGTTATTGCATACACCAGCGATTTCATCCCTCGAATGGTATACAAATATGTGTACTCTCCCACAGAGAACCTAGTAGGGTACATTGACTCATCACTGTCAGGTATGTATCAAACACAATTTTTCGTTTAACAGTAGCAGAATGAACTCAGAAAATACACATAAAACTACCATTTTGCTGCATTTTATAAGGATAATAAAACAGTAAGTAGACAAAGACATTGTCATCAAAGGCCACACACATCTACACTGTTAAACAGTGTATCACATAAAGAACACCTTCAGAATTTTAGTGTACTCCAAAGAGTACGTACACCTTCTCAGTCTTGTATAAGGTTGCTTTACTTTATGTTCAGGCTTTTAATCATGTATGCACATGGAGGACTGAATGTTTTAGTTTTGACTGTCATACGAATAGATGGGGAGTGTGCACCCTAACTGATGCTTTTATCCAGGTATGCTACTACATGTGTGTTTATAACTGACTACTGTCCCACAGAATTCAATACATCTGACTACAGACAAGACATGGTAGCAGATACGGATGCAGAGGATCCCTCAACATGCCAGTACAGAGGTTATCGCAACCCTCCAAACCATGAAAAGAAATACGACTTGTCTCCACAGTACTGGCATGTGTTTGCTGCACGTCTCGCTTTTGTTGTAGTGTTTGAGGTAATTTCAAATGCAAGAGGTGCTTCTCAGTTCATGGTACTCTAATCATCTCTTTTAACCCCTTTAATTTCAGCTTCAAAAAACTACAGTTTTAGTGCATTTTCAAGCTAGCATTTTCTAAACTGTTATGTAATCTTCAGGCATGAAACATTTACAATTCCTTCCAATGCTGTACTTTTCTGTCATATCATCAGGACACAGACGAATGTTGCAATCCAAAATGGCAGATGTGTCACATACGGAAGATCTATTTAATTGGCAGCAGCACTGAATTTCATTAAGAATCCCACTAATCTTGGTACTACACAGGCTAATAATTACAATTACAAAGCATGCTACTGGTGCTTCATAACCTGAGTAGTTGGCATAACATAAGCAGAGCAAGCCACAGCGCATACAAGAGTCGGAACCTGAGCCTGAAGACACGCACTGGATAGCCAGGGCTTGGTCACTCAGATTCTTCTGTTCGCAATCTTCAGAACAGCTGCAGAACTCACACAATATTCTGTAACATGTTGCATGATACGCCCTAAGCATATACTTCTTCAGTTGCTCTGTAATTGTCTTTACCCAGAGAAATGTAAACATACTGCTGACCTCAGACATTTGAGGTGTTTACAAGCAAATCCTCAAAAACGTTTTTGCATCAAGTATATTAAAATAAAGTGGAAAAGATTATGTCACAGAGTCCACATTTTGTCTTAATCTAGTATTGATGAGGTAATTACATCATGGAGTATGAGATAGGTGATTTACTATCCATCCACTTCTAAAGGATTTCTCCCTCAACTTTAGCTATGTGATCTGCCCTACCCAGCTAAGCCCTTAGAATAAACTTAACTAAGTTGTGACAACACAAACGCCATCCTTCATTATTGATAAATGTGTATTAATGCAAACACAAAGCGACCTCGTTCTATTTTTGCAGCACATCGTTTTTGCGCTCACAGGAATAATGGCATATGTAATACCAGATATTCCTGCTGAAGTGCAAACTCAAATACAGCGGGAAAAACTACTAGAGAAGGAAGCAAAGTACGAGAATGGGACGCAGGGAAACCACAGTACTAACTATGGTGAAATACTACTTGCTCAGAGGGAGAGAAGTCTGGCAGCTGCAGCTGGGGCAGCACGGAGTTGGTGGGGGCGAAGACTCAGTAGAGTGTCAGACACCCTTGATACTCAAGAAACATCACGACAGCATAAGGTTAATAACAGTAACTGTACAGTATGGGAAGTGGCAAGGTCATGATAATCATAACGGTGCATTTACTTTGAAGGAGCTTACATATAATTAAAAATGGTGCTCATGCTATACTTTGTAACTAATTTAACCACACTAAAAAAATGGGAACCTGTGTATCATATTCAACATCTCCCTCAGATATAGGAACAGTTTTCAACAAATCCCATCATTATAAAGTACAGAGCAAGTTGGTTTCAAGTTCAAACTGGCAGAAGCGAATGCACTCAGCAAAAAAGTACATTTCATTTGCCACAAGAAGCGAAACAAAATTCATGTTTCTATGGCAACCAATTAATAGTTTTATTCAATTAGCTACAGACAATACCCTGACTGAGCATAAAACCAATTCCTCTCCACCTCTCTTACTGTAAATTTCTGGCAATTCTGTGGCAATGATAATATAACCCAAAGTTTTAATAATACATCTCTGCAGTAGGAGACAGTATAGAAGAGAAAATATCATAAATTAAAATGTTGGTCCCCAAACTTTGATTTGCCAATCCCTTTATACAAAAAAGTAATTGTGGACTTTAATGTAAATTATTACTTTAAGTCACATTCAAAAAGAATAAACAATATTATAGGTGACAGTGTTCAATGGTTTCAAAGTAATGCTGCTTTTACAGCTTGTTCCACTGACAGAGTTACCGCAGCTTCAATTTCTTTCAGAAGGAAAATGTTCTGTGAGAGGCACTGTCAAGGTTTATCTGCACAGAGAAGGCCAAGTCCAGTTGGCGTCTGGAAAAAGATAAAGGGGCATACAAGAGTGAAAAGTACAGAGGACCTGTGATATCCATTTACTTCTCAATCTGCCATTTCTTATATCCATCAATGACTGTTTTACCACCATTACTTCCATATCTGTTGTTGATTATTTCTTGTGTCCACCATCATGTCACCACCTGTATCACGTCATGTATGTTACTATCAATCATCAGCTTCAGTCTACCAGAACACACCTAGTGAGAGGTTCTCAAATGAGATCTCTGCTAATTTTGTGTCTTATTTACTTTATTTCTGCAACAAAACTCACAGCCCATGTCTGAAAAGTGAAGTAAGGAAGTTAAGAAGCCAAGAGTATTCCACACTTTGGAAACAAAATTGAAAATTATTACTGATTCTGAAGATGGTAAATGAGCAGTCATGTTGGATGTGAACACAGAATACAACTTAAAACAATAAGATCAACTGTAGCTGATAAAATATAAAGAAGCTACAAAATTAACAGTAATTAAATGTCTAAGAACCAGAAAAAAATTTGTTCCTGAAAATGGAGAAGTTAGTGTTTATTTGGATATCCAATCAGTAAGCTAAGGACAATAATGTGAATTCTACTTTGACAAGGCAGAAGGCTAAGAGATTTTTTATCAGTCATAAGGCCAGACTTTAATGGTGTTTATTTGCCACAAAATGTAATTTAGAACTCAAGTTTACAACTTGTTAGGAACAAACTATCATTATAAGATGCAAGTATCGATATCCACTGTTTCCCTATTGGTCACGCTTTTAAGGGACCAATTAACAACAGACATCAAGTGGTCCTAGACCCCACATTTCATGGAAGAAGTTCATGAGGTAACAAAGTTCAGAAATCAGACCTAAGGTTTAATTCCCAGTAACTCTTGCAGTAATCTGGAGTTAGTGTGGGTTATAAACAATGTCTTCATGTGCAGACCACTATCTGCGATTACTGAGTGAATAAGCACATTAGATGCAATTATAATTCTCTAATACTTGAGGAAATTTTGTCATCAGAGTCATTCAATCATCAACCACACATGAGATGGAAACATAAACTCAGATGTAACAGCAAATATATTCGTCAAAAAATACAGTAAAAGACAAGATTATTTTGGTCATCTTCCTGTAAAGTTAATCCACTATATTAAGAACTGAGGCCAGTTGTTACTGTTCTGTAATAACCTCTGCCATACAGAAGTAGTACTGATAAAGGAACCCAGTCTATTAAAACCCTTAATTCGGCTCTAGTTTAGCAATGTAGCGGTGGTTTCTGCCTTCCTAGCCAAAAAATTAGGCATTGATATGCCACTTTTTCTTTTTAATACACAATTATATTTTCCACTTTCTTTGCTAATAATTAAGTTCTTGCAAAAGAAACTACCCTTAACATCAGTAACTAAGGTCACTGTTACCTGACCCCTTAACACTCCACAAATTCCAATAAATTTGATGTGGATCAGAATCCACAGATCTTCGAACCATTTAATTTAGAAGAAAAATTACAACCTGGATACCCACAATGTAATATTTGAGGTCAAAACATGCCATAATAATGGGCCAAATTTATAATAACATATCATCATAACTAGAATATTTATGTATTTTATTGGGGCTATGAAAAACGTTTAAATTCCTTAAAAATGTCTTGTCCAGGTGCTATATGATCAATATTTATATCTATCTCCAATATAAATTCACCTTTTTTAAAAAACATGCCTCAATTAACACATAATGAATTTCAAGTGATCAATGCAGGGATGATTAAAGAAATTCCAAATTATACACTGGATTACAAAGTAATATTCTCATTCACAATTTTTTTAAGAATATAATCAAAATTTGACTAAACAGTTCAATATTGTTATTAACTAATAAATGAAGCAAAGTACAGTACCAGCTTCCTTAGCAGCCAGCCCCAAACCCAGAACTTTCACAAATAAAAATGCAACTTCATCTGGTATCATTTTTCTTTACAATACAATGGTTACATGTACTTCTCACTGTCATCTCTACGATTCTTTACTTTGTGTGGCATATGATCACAGGTCTCCCAAACAAGAAAATAAAAAATTAAAACAGCAACTAAACTGTGTCGTATTTAGCATTGTGTGGTCCAGTGATCTTGTGTATTACGGACTGACTGCCCATTCCCAGCAAATAGTGGACCACAGATGTTTAGGCTTCTCAGGAACATTTATAGCAAAAATATGCAACATAAATGTTTGAAATAAACAGTCTTAATTTTTGGAGTGTGGTCTTCTGGGTTATGACACCATCACTACTGCGAAACCCTCAAGTCTCATACAGTTTGAACAAATATTCTGCTCAATTCTGGCAGCATAGTTCATTCAGTAACACACAACAAATCAAACAAAAGCTGCCTGATATTCCAACTTATTACAGCTCAAGTGCTCTTACCATTTTTAATTTAAGGATGCCTATGTTACTGCCGACACTAGACACACAAATGTTTTGTACAAAATTTGTCATTCTTTTCACTCTGTCATAGTCCTTTTATAAAGTTAATAGGAATTTTTACTCACTGAATTCTAATTCCTTCACAGTGAAAATGATTTTTGTATTTTGTCTGGTTATGTTAATTATAAGAACTTGTCAAGAACATTCAGTGTCACAAATCTAAATAATAATTCCTGGAAATAAATCTAACTAAACATTTCTCACGTTCAGTTTCTGTGAAAAACAGTCTTCACCTGAACAATATATGTTAATCTATTACTGTGAAAGCAGAAAACGCAGTGATCAGTGGTAATCACCAAACTCTTAACAAGTGGACAGAAGAGATATACCATGCCTGTATTTTGTTAATATTACAAGGTGCATGATCCTGTTTGTTTTATGTAAAATGTGTCAATGTTCACCTCACCCTGTACATAAATGCCATGCAGTAATGGGTTATATGCAATGCGGACCAAATGCAGTTCAGATAGAGGCAAAGGAAGATGAAACTGTTATACATTTTGTTCAAATATCAAAACTTCAAGACATGTATCACAGCACAATCAAGTTAAACAACTGTAACGCCATCTTACTTTAAACACAGGAAATCACATGTTCATCTGGGATAGCAGTTTAGTTTTTCTTTGTGAAAAATGAGCAAGAAGCAGTTCATACAGATGACCCAGGGGCAAATTCACATGATGTCAGCAACACAAACCATTCGGCAGCCTTTATTCACAAGGACGGTATAAATATTTACTGAGTATTGAAACCAAAATTGTAATTTACAACTTCAGTTTTGCATAGTGATGAAAAGACTGACAGTAATAATTCTGATTCATGATCATTTGAATAAATAAATGTAAGAATTCCATTTCTATATTATCAGAAAAATAAATATGTGATGCACTGAAAAAGTTGACACAGTATGTGGTGATAAAAATCGTGCATTAGCTTATCATCATCATTCACAAAAAACTGATTTAATTAATAATAATAATGTACACCAATTGTAAATTGTGAATATTGATGAGTTAGGAATAACAGGGAAATAATTTTAATTGAATAACAAACTGCAATTTGGAAAGAATGTGACAAGTAGCCACGGACAATTTTAAGATACTGTCACAGAATTTGCATTAACAGACTCAGAAAGACAAAGAAAGTCTTCTGCCACCTCGATGAACTACATTAATTATGGTTAAGTTGCTATTCAACAGTGTACCTATATGTCAATAATTAAGTCACATATATTTTATATAATTAAAAAATAATTTGGTGATTACCAATTTTCACTGATAATTTTCAATGTTGCCTATGTATCAATAAAACAGGAGAAGAAATGAGCATTATAGTACATACAAACATACGAGTAAATGGTTTTAATGTCAAAGTCTGTACAAGCTGTTCAATATAAAAACAGACTAGTCACGTGATACAATAGAAAAAATTTTATAACACATTACTCACTAGAACAGCCTTTTTTACACTTTTTTCTCATACCATAACCAAATTAAAATGTACTGCATTTCTAGATTATTTAATGACACTCTCACAACTCCAGAAGTTAAGCCATGTTGCACGAGATGATGACTGAATGTGGTGAATTAGAGAGCATTGTGGGAAGACAAAGTTTTAGCCACATTCAAGATATTAGATATTTTCTCATTCACCTAAAATGAATGAGAAAAGCTATGGCAGGTAAGGATAGAATATCCAGTGCCTCAGTCAAGTTTTATACCAGGTAAATCCTGAATACAAACGTGTTTGGTCCACCATCAAGTTTCTTTTGCAACACCAAATTAACTCACACATGACCACATAATGGGGCTAATATTATAAAAAAAAACAATTTACAGAAAACTTTTGAGAAACAGCTGATAAATCCCACTTCAAAGGTCATGAAGATGTGTTTACTTTGGTTATGGCATGGTAATTTAGCATTTTTTAAAAAATTATTGGTGTTTATATTGCCTCTTTCTTCTCCTAATGTCTTGTTACTAATCTCTCTTTACATGACTTTGGTGTGTATATATGTTCATATCCATGGTATTTATAACAAAGATATTTTCATACCTAAACCAAATAATGTGCATTGATTATTTCTATTCACAAATCAGACTATAATGTATAATAAAATAAATATTCAATTTACTTATACAGCTGACCATGTCTTTAACAAACAAGAATGGAAAAGGTATACACTAAAATTCCAAGGGTGTTCTTTATGCCACATCAGAGGCAATTTTATCAGCAGGACATCTGACAGTGCTATCAGAGGCATCTGTAGTATCCTAGGTCACTGTTGCAGCAATGTGAACCAATGATGGACAAATCAGCTTTCATACAAGAAACAACGTAATTTAACTCTTAAGTAAATAATAGTGTTCCTCAACAAGAAGTTAAAATTCCTGGGGCCTGCTTACACAGTGGCCAGTATAGTGGTTGCAAGTATTTAAAAGGTTAATACATCTATAGGGCGGCACATGACACTGCTAGGGATAGGGAACAAGAAGTTATTTTTATATTGCATTTCCATTACCTGAAAGGTAATAAAATTCAAGAACAATTTTGAAATTATTACCATCAGAAAATGGCTCTACTGATAGCTTTCTGAATGCTCTATAAATCCAGTATGAAATTCTTAACCTGACAAAACTCTAAATAAAGGTCTATATTAACCACTTTACTCCTCTTCCCAGAATATGGTAGCAAGTTCCTAAATTCTAATTAATTTATCAACCTCTGTTATAAACAGAATCTGCTCTTGATTATTTATAATACGTGTTTCTATTAATGGTTTAACAGCACTGTCAAAATATCAAATTATATGGTATTGAAAAATGGTATAATTTATGAATAATAAATTTGAAATAATATAGTAGGTAGCAGATGTGGCTTAATTTAAGGTATAATACTGGCAAGTACCTGGAATAAATATGGAAAACTGCAGAAAACCTGTCAGGAGAGCCAGCGTCTGGGCCAAGATTTGAAGTGGGTGAAATCCCAAATATGCAAGCCCATTCAACTGCATTGTTTCAAGCATAATCAAAAACACCGGTACACACTCTACCGTTTGAGCTCATATCCCTCCCCTACCCTTTCATTTCTACCAGCTTGTTTCTGGCATCTTTCACATGTTAAAATTTGTTCTTAACGGATACTGAAATTTAAGAGTGGTACATAAAATTTATAGTAATTAAACCCAAAGAATATACATAACAAAAATTATTTATAACCTTCCACATCCTCTGCCAACACACACTGCAAACTGAACTGACACCATAGCATTGAAACACATACTTCGGACTGTGGGAGCATGTTTTGTTTGTTTGTTCTTATCACCATAATATCCATCTGCTGCTTCGCATCTTAAGCGTGAAATAAAATATTACAATAAGAATTCCCAGTGCTCAAAAGTAACTTCAGCCAAGTAATTTTTTATTCACACCAACTTCTCTATACCAGATTTCCATATGATGAGACATGAATGTTAAATATAAATTCTGAGCCTTTAAGAACTTTCAGAGGTAACGATCACTGTTACTCTGCAGCTTCAGACTTTGAAAGTTAATGTGTAGTATCAATGTTACATACGTTCCATTGTTTGAAGGTCTCTTATATGTGATCTAATCTGTCACAGTCAGAAGTATGTGTCATAAACTGATCATTACTTATAACGGAGATCACTTCTCTTTGCATCCCTTTCCATCTTACCCCTCATCTTTCCATACCATTAAACTTCCAAAATGCAAATGACCGATTTTCGAAAAATATTAAAGGAAATTATTTATTACGATTTGAAAATCATTTATATTTAGAATGTGGATGTACGAACCTTACCTCGAAAATGAAATCCTAACCTTCCACAGCAAAGAAAAGTAAGCACTCGACGGTCACAGCGCACTTATTGCCTTGTTTTCAAGTTCAATGATCTGAGAAAACTATTCAAACTAATGATAAATAACCTCTCTTTACGCCACGACATATAATATCGCATTCTCGCCAACATGCGAACAATGAATGTCGTTGAAAAAAGAATTGCTTCACAATCGTTAAAGAGCGAATAAACTATAAGACATATCCGTGTTGTCTACAGCAATTTAATCTATACCACTTCTACTAAATTATGCCTACAAGCCATTTAACTTTTGTAAAACATGGTCTGTTACGTATAAAGTGAAGCTTTGGCGGCGACTGAAATTGATAAAAGACTCTCGGGTTACGAGCCGCGTCAGGCGGCTCAGTGGTGAATAAACCGTATCTTCTGACAACGTTTCGAGAGCAATCTCTGCTCTCATCCTCAAGGCTGCTCGCTAATTGAAACAGTTCCCATCGGCAAGCTACAAAGGGTCAGATTTGTTACGCATCAGCCCTGAGGATGAGCACAGATTACCATCGAAACGTTGGTATTAGATATGGTTCATTCACCAATCAGCCACCTGACGCGGCTCGTAACCCGAGAGTCTTTCTTCATGGTCTCTTACCTTGAAGGAATAAGGTTGATTACGAGCGGTTGAAAACAAGGTGCTCAGGGAAGATATTTGGACCCAGGAAGGATGAAATAGTGGGGAATTTAGTATGTTGCATACGAGGAGCTGCGTGAATTGTACAGGTCACCTAGGATAGTGAAGAGAGTGACACCTAGGAGGCCCCGATCGGCTGGACATGTAGCAGAGGTAGAGAATCCTTCTGGCAAATGACCATTGGGTAGACCAAGAAGGAAATGGAGGATAACATCAAGCTGAATCTTACGAAGGTGGGCTGTGAGGATAGCAAATGTATGGAGTCGCCTCAGGATTGTGACCAGTGGCGGGTTCTACTACCAGGGAGTTAATTTAACCATTTAACTTTCCTTCCCCTTTACCTAATATCATTTCGTCTATTCGATGTCATATATACAGTACACCCTCATCCAGCACAGGAGAAACGTTCCACGATAGCGGCACAACCGGTGAAAATGCATTGGACAAACTTCAAAATATAATATGGAATTAATGGCGGTAAGGAGATGGACCGTGAAAAGTTGAAGTAAATAAAAGAAAAAAATCAACATGCTGAATTTTTATTTATTTATGAACTGCGTAATAAAGTATTTATGGCAAGTTAAGAATGCCGCGTTTTATTCGTCCCCATGTTTGAGAAAAAATTATGAGTTGCATTTGATTATTTCATTTGCTCCTTTTTTTATCTGGGCAACAGGATCTGAACTAGTCAGATAATGTCCCTGTATATTTAATTCAAAATTTAATGGTTAACATAGTCAAACTCTTAGCTAAATCACAGAATATTCCTCAACAATTTTTATGAACAAATTTTAATACATCTTCTGCTTCCATATGCTGTTTTTATGCATGTGATGGCAGAAACGATTGTACAAGGCCTGAAGAACTTAAAAAAAGTTATAACTGTTAACAATAGTAAATGGATCGATACCTTGTTATGCTACCTTTCTTGAACGGTAGTTTACTAATGAAAATTATAAGACAATCAGGGAAAATACCTGTACATAGTGGCAATTACAGGTATACCTTAATGGACAATGAAGTACATATGAATAAGCTTTTAGAATTTTACTTGTTATTTCATCATAACCTGATGAGGTTTTTATTTAAAGGAATACAATTCTTATCTCAGCACCAGTGGTTGTAATAATTTTAATACCAAGGAATTTACTGGGAAATGAATGTTTTAAAAGTAATATTGCATCTTCTTTTCTCACTTTATATAAATTTAAACATTTGGCTATTGTTACAAACAAATTATTGAAAGCATCAGCCACCTTTTCTCGATATGGTACTTTTAAATACCTCTGAAACTTCTGTAAAATTCTACCACACTGCATGGTGCTACAATCCAGAAGATAGCCATCTTCAGGACCTTTATGTTTGCAAGACAATTTTATTCTTTGTGTAATACAGTCATTTTTTTATTTTCCATATACTTTTATATATAACTGGAAAACCAGTTTAAAAGATATTTAGAAAAGTAAACAGAGAAGAGTACAGAAGTACAATTTTTATTATAAAGGGTTAAGACCATCTTAATGAATGACAGCATATTATTTTATTCTGGAAAAAAAATTGCACCAAGTCACATTCTTCTCGTAAAGTTATTTTCTTCACTGCAATATAAAAATGATTTGTTTAATAAATAGGGTTAGTTTCATTACAAAACAAAGCAGATATTGAGACAGGATGTTGCAGGCATGTGTTAATACCCAACCCATGAATGTAGGCATAACCAATTAACCTTTCAAATCTACAGCTCATCTAAATAATATTTAAGAATTCAGTCCAAACCACTAAGAGAAAACAACATTTTACCATTACAAAGATCAATTGGTTAATGCTGTTCAAGGAAATGATCGTTGTTAATAGGGAAAACCCATGCATACAAAATGCACAGTTGTTAAAGAAGGTGGTATATGCAGTTCCAACTGCGATTTACAGGGTTAATGATACTGTTTTGCTGAAGTAAAGTGAATATACCAGCATAATACTGAAAGCAATGTATATGTTCTACATAAACATACATACATGTTACTAATAATCATAGAAGCTTATTACTGGTTTGTTCAATTTATGTAGCACATACAGAATTTTAAAATTTACAAGTATTTAACCAATATACATACGAAGTTCCATTAAAATGTTCATTCTTCCATTATATACAATGATATCTCTGCTGAACAGGTAACTCTTTGGACCCACTTGTCAGCACAGCATATTACGCGAATGTAAATAAAAGCAGGATATTTCCTTTTTAAAAAATTCACTTGTATTCTCTTCACTATGAGACACACGTCATCTGACCACATGCTGCAATAAAAACACTCCTATCCTCAAGTTATGGAGTCCATCCTACACCCAGGACATGGATTAACTGGATTTGATTTAAATGTATCTACCCAATAATTAAAATAATAAGCAGAGCCTCTCATGACACCAACATGACTGACATGGCAACAACTTCGTACCACATTGCTAGAAAATCTTTTTGCATACTGTATGTTTAGTCATTTGAATAAAAATTTTCCTGGATATTATCCATCGTCTAGTAAAATATAAAATGTAAAACGACGTTACGGAGATGAGGCTCTATCTCCGTCTTCAGGTTCCTACTTGGTTGGGCCCACTAGATAGAGCTAATTCCTATCTCCGGAGATAGGAATTAGTCACCATCGTCAAGAAGGTTTAGATCTGTATGTTTAGGTTCATCATATTCAGCACCTCTTACACATTTTTGACACTTTTGGAATAAATATTGAACTTCCACCCATCATACCTGAATTGCAGTACACCTTTGATTTAAACCACTGCACACAGCTTTACCTTGAATTCAGTAAGAATTAATTTTGATAGTAAAATATCATGATTCATACACTCAAAATACTTTAGAAAAAGTCACAAAATAACCCACCCACAAGCATCTTATCATTTAGGGCACACAAGATTACATCTATCAACGTGTACAATGCTTATCAGATGAGAGACCGATTCTAAACCCCAATTGTTCTTCAATCACGATACTGTTAAGAGTTTAAAAATTAATTACTCCCCTGTACATAATTTGTTACTAAACATGAGACAGCAGAGATGTAAATTTGGTTCAGTATATTTTCCGAGGCGTCATGATGCTGGAACTGTCTTGAGGTTATATTTAGCAACTCAGAAGAAACAAATATCATGCACGAAATGCGAACACCGTTTGCTAAATTTGAATGCTTTGAAACGAATGCTTCGCGTCAAACTTGCTGATCCCCTGAACACAGGTAAAAGGTAAGTGCCCAGAATCACCCCGAAATTTTATAAAATATCCTCTTTTTTTTAAAAAAAATTCAAACTGAGCAATATCTTAATTTAGTTGGGCCAGACATTCTTAGTTACATGTCAGTAGCTGTCTGAATCACTGACAAAGGGAAGCCACACAAAAAAGAGTAGACATCAACAAGGCACTGCATATCATCAAAATCAACGTCAAAGCTAACAAAGTGCAACAAAACTAAGTAGCAGTTCAACAATTTTGGCTATTACTGGAGGTTCTCTTACAAACCTGACATTTATGCACAATATGAACTAACACAGATTGATAGAGATTAAGCCAACACTCAGAGTTGACTCCTCACATTCTTAACAGCTCATCGTCACTATCGGACTCTTGCCCATCCACGTGACTCACCAGCAGCTGGCTGGCTTCGTCGGCTGCCTCTAGCTGTATCAGAAGAAACACATTACATGAATTACTAGGAAGTATAAACATTAGAAGCAAATTAGGTTCCCTAGTAACCTCTCTTTCTTTTATAGATCCTGAGATGTGTAACAGCCACAGTTCCTTGGTCCTTCGTTGATCACCTCATTCTAAAGCTATGTTATTAATACAAGGCGCCTTACCTCTGCTTCCCTGTAAATCTTTCATGACATGGAGCTTCACATGACCTGGCAGGAAAGAGGCTAACCCTTACATTGTATAAACTTGCCACACAAGTTACAGCAGAGAGAATATTCTCAGATATGATACTCACACTTTTCCCACTGAGACTTGGTATGAAAGATTATGATATGTTTGATATAAGACAGTACAGGGGACCCAGAATCAATAACCTGATATTTAGTTTCATATTTTGTTACTGTATTAAAACATGAGATGGTATGTAGCATTCTCAGTATCAATTAAAATAATGTTTAATGTGAATCAAAGTATCACTTTGAAAATATAATATGCAAGTTTCATCCTTGTAGGAATCTAACATTCTTACACCCAAATTATGCCTTTCTAAGAAAAAGAGGAGTACTAATATAAAACATTAGCCACGGTTAGCCCATCTTTGAGCAGTAATTATATTGCATACGTAGTCCTTTTCTTAATACATTTATATGAAGCCATTTACGATCAGTTTTTGTTATTGACAACATTTTGTGAACCAGTTTGAACTGGTTCAAATTGGTTACTGAACACTTAACAGCTTGCTCTTAAATCACTGAGCTGTAACATGAGATTACTTACCAAACAGAAGTGAATCTTTATTTCAAATGGTTCAAAGCCTTGATTGCCTTCAAGACTGCTACAGTTACAGTTCCTCTACTGTCAGCATAAATAATTTATTCATAATGAACAATTCTATTTGTAGTGATACAGCTGAGAAATGGTTCGGTTAGATTAGTTTCAGGTTATGTTATAATATATTTATCTGGGAACCTATCATAGCTCATTCTTTCAACATGTTCTTTCTAATTTCTTTTTTAAACTGCATGAAATTTGTTATTAGTTATTCTCGGGTGATCAGCCATGTGAGAATGGAGTTGTGATCCAACATTTCAGACTGTATCTACCTCTGGGTTGACTTAAATGTATTCAGTCACCAGGACAACTTCAAATCTTGCATGTTACTAGTTGAGTTTGTATTTTTATCATTATTTCATTTCTGTTCTCCTCAAAGTCAGGTGTGACCTGGCTGTTTTGGTGTTTACAGATGTAACACAGTACAAGGGAGCACATACTTCTAAGGTGTAACTCAATTCTTAGAGAGATAAAGTTAAATATGTTCCATTGTAACAAAGTGATATCTATCTTCAATGAAACCAAGATAAAGCAGGTGCCTATCTATAATGTAAAATTTCTGCAGTTAATACTCATTTTCTGTTTCCACACGATTTTGCTCAATGCTGTACTTTTGATGTTCCATTCAATTACAAGCCTGACCCACCCTTACCACAGTCAATCCTCAGCTCATTTATGACCATTAGTAAACAGCTTCAAATCTCTACGTAAGGTAGAACAGTCCCAAGGTTTTCATATTTCCTTTTGGTTGTAGCCACGGAGTTCAAGAAAAAGTAGTGATGCATCTGGACACAACAGTTAAAGCAACTGAAGCTTGTGAAGCTGGCAGTTAAACAAATTGTCAAAATGTAATGCTGGAAAGATGTACGTCTACATCGTTTTAAAAGCAATGTCTAAATTGGAGTAATGATTCAATAAAACAGAAATTAAGGAAAACTGGATATGAAGACATGAACGAGATCAAGTGGGAGTGGTTTGTAAGTCCAAAGGTTAGAAACTAGTAAGTATCTGGACCAAAGGTACAGGAACATGCAAAAGAAGTGGCTGAAAAGTGAATTTAAAGCATGGAATGGATGGACATAGAGCTTCAGAAGGGAACTTGACAAAATGAGACTGTCTTTTCATGCATTGCCAAACAAGGCTCTTTCTTTAGAAGGTGGAAGAAGTTTGCCTCTGTGGTTTTATGACTACACTGACCATTTTGTTGTCCCCCATTATTATCACTGTCAATTATTCTTTGGTATATTTTACCGTGCAAATGTGTTAGATGTGGCAAAGAGCCATCTACTGTTCCCGACTGTAATCTTGAGACTTGAAAGGAATGCAGGAAGTCGGAAATGTTAAAGGCTACTGCATAATAGACACTATCTTTCCTCTTCATCTCACTTCCTCACCCTGCAAGTCTCAAGATTACAGTACCTAGATTGTACACTAAAAAATAATAACTGCTTATGAATGATGATTTGGGGACAATGTTTATGCAGTTGTGGACTATGTTAAAGTACAATACCAGCTTCTTCCAGGTTCAAATGCAGTAAACCAATAAAAAACTGTCATACTAGTCAGGCCTCCTGGCCAGCATTCAAACCCAGGAGTTGTCAAATTCAACACAGTGTAAACGATTACGAAGCCCTGTGCATTCATAACCTAAGTTGTTCACTTTTGGTAACTTCTTGTGAAGACTGTCATTTGTGAGGGCAGAAGTGGATACCTGGTTCTCAATGCTAGGTGGACCTTTGTAGTACATGTACTACAAAGAGACGGGGATTTTCTGGTTTTCCCATCTTACGACTAAAAACTACCCTGTACTTATTGCTTTAAGAGCATTACTTTTAAGAAGGATATGTTATCCACCTGTTGAAAGGTTCTTTGTCCTGCGTGGGAAAGCGTCGTTTTCTTCGGTTAAACCCCGGACCCTGACTCAAAAGGAATCTTTTGTTACTTATTCCTTGGTTGGAATTTGTAAAATTAAAAATTAAAATTGTGAACGCATCTGCTAGCAGGGATTCATTCGCAACCTTGACTTCATTTTGGTCCGTCGAAGCAGCTTGTATTCACGCAAAGCTCATTTTTTAACATTAATTAGAAATTATCCAAACTGATACTTCTTCATACGCAAGGAAATAAACCAGTGTCGTCTTCCTTCAAATCAGTTTACTGTAAACCACTGATCGTTGATCCTGGCCGTGAAAACTTCCCGTGAGCCGAGTCCCACCTTACCGACTGAGCCAATAAACACCGAGACACTTCTTTGCCTGAGCACTACCAGGTAACAGCCGACAGCCGAGAAACGACAAGCACGGCACCTGGTCCGAGGTGCTGAAGCATCGTTATGTATACAACGTATCGGAGACTAACACTGTCTTACTACGAACAATGTGCAGTGCCCATGGTCAGACTATTCTCACAGACCTTTAGAAGCAATGCTGTCAGATTAGACATAATGACACTGTTCACATCTCAAAGCAACATAACACACCCAAACATACAAAGAACAAGCAAGCAGCCACCTCACAAGGAGTACAGAACAGCTGTTTCATCTTTTCTGGACCTGAATGCAAATATTCAATAATATGTAAGAGGAAAGAACTGTGAATGACTACAAAGGGATGAATTTGCAAATGACCTGTAGAAATCTATTTTTCGAAATAATTTATAAAATTAAAATAATGAAAATTCCAGAAACTATATTCAACCCAGAATGAAATGCTTCTAAGACTTGGCTCTGAAATAAACATATGTAATCTCTTTCGTGCTATCAATAGTTGGTGCCAGGAAGATGGAAAATAATGGACAGCACCTCATGTAACATTAACTTCAACAGGAACCACTGGTGGCAGGCTGTATCTAGTGCAGGGGAAATGAGATGGTATAAATAACTGAGGACTGGAATTATACAAATGAAACTATGGATAATTTGTATTGGCACAAACAAGGTATAAAGTCCACTAACCCCATGGTGCAGAGTCCTTCCTCAGTCACTTCACATTCCCATATTATTCTCCATTTCATTTTGTGTGATTTTCACTGCTGCTTTCCTTACTTTAATTTTATTTTCATAATCTGGTCTTTCGCTCTCTCTCTCCCACAGGGCCTTACTGAGGTCCACTCTTATCCCATTGGCTGTCCTGCTTTGCCCATATTTTGGTTCTCCCTTCTCACACTGACCCAACCAGGGCTCTGGCTTGTCCATATCTATCCCAACATTTGCCCATTTTGCTCCTCATCTGAAGATGTTGCGCCTCGCAGTCCGACCAACATTTCGGAGGAGCTTACTGCCTCTATCATCAAGGTGAATAGTAAGCTGCATTCAGAAATGTTGTGGTAGATACAGTAGTAGGCTGAACAATGCTCTTCTGAAACATCGGTCAATATCTATCAGATCTAAAACTTCTTGACGATGGTGAAGAGTCAATTGAATAAAAAATTTTCTTGGATATTATCCATCGTCTAGTAAATATAAAACGTCCGGAGATAGGGATTAGCTCTATCTAGTGGGCCCAACTGTGTAGGAACCTGAAGACGGAGATAGAGTCCCATCTCCGAAACGTCGTTTTACGTTTTATATTTACTAGACGATGGATAATATCCAAGAAAATTTTTATTCAATATCTATCAGACTACACAGTGAACCATTCCAGAAGACAACAGTCTTCATACTCGTGGCTGAGATAACCTCAATCTCACATTCATTAGTGTTCACAAGAGCCTGATCCCTATCATAAGCCACATGATTCCAATCCATACCCTTAAAAAACCTAATTTATCTATTATCAATCCTACCATCAATGTCCAAGTTTCCCAACAAAATTTTTATACACACTTCTCATGTCCCCCATGTGTGCTACATGTCCCTGTCCATTTCATCCTCCTTAATTTGATGTACCTAATAATGTGTCGCTGAAGAGTACAAACTATGGAGGGCCTCACTATGCAGTTTTCACCAGCCTCTTTCCATACAATAAAACACAAAGTTAATATTTACATTTTCAGATAGGAAGTAGGAAGGCAAAACATTCTGTACTCCATGGTAGAAAGTCTTCCCTGGATTTAGCTCTTAATTTCTTTGAGAATGAAATTTTGATGGATTACTATCAGAACCAAAAATATTAACTATGCTACATTTTCAAAGTATTCAGATGTTGCGTCCTGAAAGATCCTTTAGGGCAAACATATTTTATATAAGTCATTAGAATACTCTGTGGAACAAAAACAATTCTGAACTACGTTTTGCAAATTAAATCATTTTGTCTGTGGTAAGATTTGAACTCAGAACCTTAAAATCAGAAAGATGAACAAAATGTTCCGGCAAAATAAAAGAAATACCTTCTTCCTTCTCACTTCTATTCTTGCTAACGCACAAACAATACAGCGATAAACTGAATGACAATACTGATGATTACTTTTTGCTTATTGATAAAGAGTCGCTGAACATAACAATTTGCATATATTGGTATACATTTCCAGCCTCTTTTTGTATGAGTTCCATACAGAAGCTATGAAACACATTCATTTAAATAATATAACAAGAGCACAATTTTAATGAGCAGGCCGATTTATGAAAATACAACATACACATTAAAAATGTAACATACAATTGGATTCAACCTTACGAAAGTTGTCTTCACTTCAACGCCAGTTGCCTACTATGCTGATTGGTCTAGAAGGGAACATGAGCAACCAACCAAAGGAGAGTTTTCGCCTCTGTTTTGCTTTGACAGGACTCAGAAAAATCAGAAACATTACTTCGCGCTTTTCTTCAGTTACGTAGACACAGGTGTCCTTGTTCAACACACATCTAGCATGCATCATTTTAATTAATGGAAGGCAAATAAGTACACAGTTATTATGAATGACTGGACTTATGATGCCAGCCTGCTTAGATCACTTCAGTTTAGGACTTAGAAAATTTCGGGTGCTTATTTTTGTTGTACAGAGTACATCTTTGGGGTCATGAACAAGGGTGGCTCGGATAAAAATGTCTGAACTGGTCAAACTATTTCCTACACTACAACGGCTTATGGTGTGAGGTTTTCACAGCTCTGTGGGTGGTTGTGCTCCGTAGTCTTCTGCCTGAATACCAACATTTTTAAGAAACATACTACATTCTCTTTCAGCAGATGGGTGCAATCTAAATCAAGTCTACTGAACCGTCTTCTGTATTAATTTTTGTATCTCATATCACCTATCTCACCCTCTAGTGTCATGACGTTCCTCAGTATGTTTCTAAAGGGCGATTGGAAGAACACTTTATTCACTATTAATACTGATACAATTAGGCCCATAGGTGACCAAATCACACGTTCGGATGCACCAAGTAACCGCTAAAGTGTGACGAAGCTTAACATTGCTACAGAACGAAAGATGGTTGGGTTCCAGTGCCACTCTTTACTCAGCACCCACACAAATGGGCTGTTCCAAGGGCAAGTTTTGTAAACTACTGCTTATGTACATTCAGATATTATTAATAATATGAACCTTTGTCAATTCTTACTTTCGACACACATTATATGACTATTTTTGTGATAAAAAAAATACACACTGATATGTTGACAAAAAAATGCAGGTTTTTGGGTTCCCTGCAACATATATTTACCTCGTATTACAATTAACCACACCTATAATTTGGTGAGAGTAAAACTGTGAGGCCCACTCCAGATGTACCTCAATGTCGTCATCAGACAGACTATAGGATTCATGTTCAAATGAATTGCAATAAATTCCCAGCATAACACACTTCTGCGGGCTCAAAATTATATTCATAATAAAATTTAATTATAATCAAAAGCTATAAAAATGAATTAAAAATGCAACATTTATTGTTTTTACAGGGTTCCCAAGTTCGAGGTTGCCACTGCGTGCTTCTCAAGCAATTCAAAATTTCCGCAGTTTCTGTGAGCAAACCGTCACTAATTATCGCCCAAACACCTTCACTCTTACTTTATCCTTACCAGAAAGACGACTGGGCATTGCCTCAGAACCTTCTAACTACAAGATGATCTTTCTCCCCCCCCAGAAATCGAAGTGTCTCTCACTTCTCCCCCACCAATTTTCTCTTTGGTCCTACTCTTCTGTTATCCTTCTTATCTCTCACTTTTTTCATGTTAACGTAAATTATCCTTCACCTTCAACTTCTACCTACGCTAACATCAAACTATCCATGTGTCACAGTAGTATTTTGGTAAAACATTTAACGCCATTAAAATCCAGAATGAAGCCCCATAGTAAGGGGGTTAAATTCACATACAGAAACTATTTTAATTATATCTGTTACGGACACCATGCCACTGCAGTACACCCAGACGCTAGATTTTCAATCTCTAATTTTTTTTTTTAAAACTGTCAGTAATTCTATTTCTGAAAGACTTTCATCGACACAATCAAAAATTTACAATGATTGCCATCACTATATTCTGCGCCACGATGCATACTGAGGGAATTACTGAAGCTGAAAAGGCTTCAGTGCCAAAATTTTGTCATCAGAATATTTTCTTCTTACAGTTCACTTAATTAATATCCAAGACTATAGTATATGGAGAGATGTACATGCTCGTCTAGCGCATATTTAACAAAGTATCTGAGAGGAACAGCTGTGTTTCTTAATTCTGAAACATCTTACAGTGAGAGTACTGGGTTTGTTCAGGAAGAGTTAACACATTCTAAATAATAATTTAGAAAAATATCTTGTAATGTGGGGATGTTTTTACTGAGCCATATTGAAGTTTCATTACACCAATATTCCTTATTGTGAAACTCTTATCCATAGGAGCGCATGAATAATAGTGTTATGTTTATATCTTCAGGTTTCTGTTCGGTCGGTGTGCACGACTTGTAGTTAATTGAATACAATTTTTAATGAGGCTCCACAGGCTGCGTTACTTCAAAATAGCCCGTCCAGTCCCAGAGTAAGAATAAATGCCCACCTCTAGGTTAAGGACTCTTGAAACAAAAACGAGTTTCATGACTGCAGAATGTAAACAATTCACACGTCATGTGACATCACACGTACGACTGCTGAACCCTGTCCAGATACTGCATGCGCCAATCACACAAAAGCACAAAGAAAAAAAAAATACACCGACTTGCACGTACAAGTACCCTCTGAGGCACCTAAAGTTCGCTCCAAACACCATCATTTTCCTGTAAGCAAAAATACAATCCACAACGTAAGGAACAGTGCAAACGACATCGGTCCTCCGTCTCATGGTACTCTTGCATCGAGGCAGCTCCTCTGGGTTGCATAAGAAGCAGGGAATTTCCCTCCTTCTACTTACACCCCAACTTTTCTGCCAAAATTTACTTTGTGACCAAAAAAATACACTGGGCCTGCCTAATTTACTTACATGATATTAACATTTCTCATTAAAACAGAACAGAGCACAGCATAAAAAAGTAAAGCTGTCCCGCTACACGCCGTGTAGGCGCTTGGGGGGAGCGGAGGTATAGCTCCTACTCTTTCTTGACCTCGGCACTAGATCGGCATCACGCCCCGGCTTTGCTTTACTCCCAGAAAAGGGTGGGCCCCAGAGCCGGTCTGGACGCAGAGGCTAGAGGAAAAAATCCTCTGCCCCTGCCGGGGATCGAACCCCGATCGCCCAGCCCGTAGCCAGTCACTATACTGACTGAGCTATCTCGGCTCTTAAGCACGGCATAGCCACATGAAAAATGAACCTATCACAGGGCATTCGAAAAAGGCACCGTGCAGTTAACCACAAACTGCTGATATTGCCATTGCCAGTGCCAGTGTTGCCACTACATAAATGAAACTGCATAGTGACTTTTCGACCACACTGCATAATCATAGGGCTTATAATACGCTAGATGGGAGGTTCCATGCAGAGCAAGGGCATACAGAGTGTTTCAAGATAAAACCTCTTGGTTAGAAGCCAACTACGAGTAATAATGATTTTTGAATTACTTAAAGACGACACTTTCTTAAATGCAGAGCTTACGTAGGACGAACGGTCAGCGGGTAAGTATTTGTATGGAGGGGAGCGAAGCATGTTTCGACATCTGGACAGACTGAGGAAAACCTGGTTGGAATAGTCATAGGATAGGATGGGATAATATTAAAATAAGTGGATGAAACCTGGTAGAACTCACTGGGACTAGAAGAGTCAGTGGCGTAACTTCTCACAGTCAAAATTCCGTCACACACACACACAAAAAAAAGATATTTAAAGGTCTCATATCAGTCAGAGACACAGTCCTAGGGTGTTGTACGTTTAACTGGTGCAGCAACAGGTATGAAGAGATTATCAGAGGCGTCAGAAATAATCAGAAATATTTTAAAATATAGTACATTATGAGAATCAAAAAATATTATTACTAGAAGAGCTGGGTGAGACTGGAGATCTGGCAATAAAAATACACAAGACATTGCAGATTTCAAACTTTGTGCCCCACTGTTAGTAACTGTAAGCACGTAACACGACGGGTTCTATGACAATCACACAGGAACAGGATACACAAGATAGCAAGAAAACAACAGATATCAGCAAGAATATACCATATCACAATAGAAAAGAACCACCCAAAAGAAAGAAGACGAGATATCAAACAACAGATAAGATTTGTCAGTCCTAGAACAGATTCCGCGCTCGTTTCAAGACGACGTCAGTTCTAAGAACCAGAAGGGAGGTCCCAATAAGAACAGCAGATGTCCCACGAGACATCAGACACAGAAAGTTGCAGAGATAATAGCCACATTTCAGCAAGACCAAAATCAAGGCTGCCAACTGCAAATGTGTACTCACCAGAGAGTAGTGAAACTGTCCGTTGTGCCGCCTCATGCCGAGGAACGAGTACACCCAGCTCCTCAGTTGGCTGCGATTGGCTGGCTTTCTGAAATGCAGCACCAACAAACACAGGACAGCCGCCAGGATAATCAGGCCTACCACCAGACCCACTGAAACAGAAATACACGATTTGAACATCGATCCGATCCTCTACTTTGAGCGGGAAGAAATTCCTCAATTTTTTCGGAACCCGAGGGTCCCTTACCGTGTTCGCAAGATCTCACCATGGGAACGTATTCTGACCCAAATGAATCCATCTTAATATTATCCTCCGTGACTAAGTCTCCCAAGTGGTCTTCGGGCATTTTAACCAATATTTTGAATTTCTTACGTCTCTCATTCATTCAAGCAATGCCATACGCGTGTCATCCTCCATTATCTGATCACTCCAACTTTCTCCGCCTTCCTCCTTATTTATCTCCCTTAGGCTCAGCTGATCTCTTCAGCACACTGTTTTGTCAAAAACTGCCAAGACTGACCTGAACTGCCTGAAGTGGACTCAGAGCGCAGCGTTGTGTGAACGCTTGAGGGGACCAGCACGTCGCAGACATTGGCATTCAGCCATTCAATCACAACCCCACAGTCGTTCTCCTGCAACAGAAATAAAGTACATTAAAAAGGAAGAATAAATTACTTTTCTTGTGCAAAAATATTGTATGAAAAACAGTAACAAATACATTAATGTATGAATAATAAAAATTACCTCTTTAAAGGCAGACATCACATGTATTCTGGTAGATGTTTACTAACATTTCAGAGGTACTTTCTGTCTGCATCATTGGGGCAATGATGTAGGCAAAATCGTCCTGATGACGGAGGCAGTATGACCTCCGAAACGTTGGTAAACATCTACCATACTACACGGCGCAACAACCCAGAAGACAGAAATCTTAAGTGAATTTAATGTTTGTTTATTTTAGGGAACGGTTCATCAGTTATTCATTTTAGTGAAGAAAATTACTTCCATGAAACATCTCCAAGTGAACCTTAAATAAGAACAACTTGAATTACAGAATAGAACTTTCTGTTTTCACATTTGCTATATTTTATTCTCTTATTAAGTCATTTGAGGAGAACAGATCTTTAAGAAATTTCATGGTTAAGGGCTGAGTAAATAAAATGGTGTAATTAAGAAAGTAGTGCAGCAAGATCAAAGTCTTACAAGTGTTAACATACTTCTGAGACGGTAAAATTCTTAATCTGAAAAAAAAAATTCATAAGATTCAGACAATGGGCATGGCACTGTAGAAAGAAACGTCTCTTCCCCTCAGGCTTGCCAACCAATACCTGGTGCACACCTTGTCCCATCCATGCGCGTTACGTGCCCCGCCCATCTCATTCTTCTCGACTTAATCACCCTGACAATACAGATTTTTAAGTTCGTCCTTATGTAGTTTTCTCCAGACCCCATCGTCTTCTCTCATTTCAGAACACCACAGGCTCCCTTCAATTTTGTAACGGGTCTCAAACACACGTTATGTTAACACCAAGTTATACAACGTGGCCCGCAGTTTCAAATCAGCGCCAATACAGAGCGAAACGTGACGTCATGCGAAGGTCAGTGCAATTTACGCCTTACACTGACAAATAGATTAACTAAACCTCACTTCTCCCACCATCGGGCAGTAGGGACTTCCCCCCCTCCTAAGGCTCATTAGCAGCACTCAGAGACAGTACCAACACGAACGTAGACTTCAGTTCTCTCTTTACCCACGTATAGAACAGCTGATGATTCTTCCTACTCAATGGGTACACAGGAAAAACGGCCGGAGCGTGAAGGTATGCCGAGGCCTGGAATGCTTAGAGCTCTATCTTCGTGCTCAGTGTATTTCATCATAATGTGGTGCAGCTTGTGTTCATAAAAATGTGTACAACCGCGTAAGACGTGGTCTGTTGCAACCCTTTCGTGTTGACTTTGTAATTAAACAAACAACCTAGCCCTAACATGTAACGGGAGTGTACCTTCACAGAATTCCTAGCGACATTACTTCTCCGTATATCCCGAAGCGATGTATTAATCCGCTGTCTGGCACAGTGTTGCCGCTAGAGCCAGCCAATGGGCCAGTGCAACCAGTTCCTCAGTTTTGGGGACGCATCACACGAGTAAACAACAGCGTCTTGCACAGTGAGTATTCTGCCACCTCCGGTGACGTCATTTCCAGTGTAGCATCATTGTCAAGTCTTGCAGTGCATGAATTTTCCTCTACAATGTGTGCCATTGTGTTTTGTCGGATGTGCGAACGGTGTACTTGTGATCACTTCGTACTCTGTACCAAGGTGAAAGTGGGTTGAATATTCCAACCTGTATGAGACTGGTTATTCACGTGTGTGTGAAACAGTCTGTCAACACCAGAGTGTTCGAGAACAGGGCGCGGAGAGTCGAAAAGGTATAGCTAGTTTTTACTGGTGCTTAACTAACTCCATGCAGACGTATGTGGAATTTATATGCAGCTCCGTGCATCCTCAACTTGGGCATTAATTTGAACTGAGTGGTCAGCTTCACGCTCCGGCAGATTTTCGATCGAAACAGGACCCAGATTCCACTGGATAGGACGCTAGGTCAGCCCCACAGCCAGTTTGGGGTGTTGTGGCAAAGAGAAAAGAAACCTGCCTTGTTGGGAATCGAACCTAGGTTGTCTAGACCATAGGTTGGACAAACTGATTTATCTGGGTTCCATACTCGGCCCCGGAAGCAACGACTTGCTGCAGAATATTGCACAAAGAAGTGCTTCATAATTTATAACACAATATTATTAGGGCGAATGCATCAAGTATGGGATGGGCATGTAGAACGCGTGGGATATGCGAAACGTGTGATACATTTTGGTTGACCACTTCCCTCACACGCAAACAAAACCTGTAGAAAGTTACTAAGTATTTTTTCATAATTTTTCGGACTAGGACTACAATTTCAATGTGAAAACAAATTGCTTCAGATCGTGGGAGTTCCCTTTCGAGTTTCTTGTTCTGTGTATTACAGGATACGGGTCCAGACCGGATATAAGGCCCACCCAGCCTTCTATCCACCGGGACCGGAGTCAAACGGCCGGGGCGTGATGCTAACCATTCATCGAAGTTAAGAATGCGTGGCGTTATACTTCCACTAGCCCATACGACCACCCACTTGGCGTGGTACTTTGGTAAGCAATTAAATTAAAATTATAAAGCTGGTCCTCTAGGAAGAAAAAGGCTGCAGCCCGGTTTTTGGGGAGGGGGAGCCAGTCCAATAGCATGTTCCGGTTGGGATGACACTGGCTGGCTGATCACTTGAGCATCCTTTGTTTCAATATATATTATTTTGAATGGGTTTGACAGTGGTCTCTTGCGCGAAGAGATCAACGCTATCCTATGAATGAAACTAAATTACCAGCCGAGTGTCAGCATATCTAGAAGCTAGCTCCGTGCACTATGAGCTGAGTTCTCACAGCGGCGAGTATGAAAATGGCCGTCTTCTAGGCTGTAGCGCCGTGTAGTCTGACAAGTTTACAGACGTTTCGGAGGTATTTGCTTGCCTTCCTCATCCCCCTGATGGATTGCATTAGCAAGTACCTCAGAAACCATCTTCAATGGCCATGTTAACGAAGCATAGAAAATGCACATTTCTTCTGAATTGATTGAATTAACCTGGACAGTCTTTAGTAACGCGGTCATCACTAGGATGCGCCCGTGAAAATGAACGGGGAGGTGAGTGGCTCGTGTTCAAAGTGGCACAACTTTTACCCTCGTTTCGGCTTTCCCTTTCCCCAGGCACTTGACTGTGACTCCGTAGAATAACCGGTTTGTCGCGTGGTGCTCAAACTGACTGCCGCCAATGCCAGGCCTTTCCCTCTCAGACTTCCCCCCCCCCCCCCCCATCCTTCTAGATGCTACTTTCTCGTCCATCTGTCATTTCTGCTAAATGCCTAGTGTCTCATTAAACATCAGGGCAGTCAGTAAATTAATAAGGTACCAGCATCGTAGTCCTTAGGTCCCTCCCAGCCACAGCGCAGAAATGTTATTCGCAATGAAGTAAGCCTCCCGTCCTTATATATATAACACTAAATTTTAAAATTATTTTCTGAAACCCAGTGAGAACAAAATAAATTATGCACGGAAAAATATTTGGGTTCAAAATGCGGGAATGAAGAAAATCACACGACGGACTGATGCCTAGTATCGTTACCGTGGGCTAGACACGTAGATCGGATAAAAGAAACTCGACCACACTACAAATTTTAAACGATTGTCGAAGGTTACCAGAGCTGGACTTCGGAGTTCTTTTGTACGAGCAGTCGTTTTGGACTCTGAGCCCTTTTGCTGTTCAAATGGCACGTGACGAGTTAACGGAGCTAAAGCCTCGTTCACACCAGTCAAGTTGCTTGAAAGAAAAGGACTTGACTCTTGTGAATTGTTTCCAGAAAGTTTAAGATCTACTGGATATACCGCTTCAAGATTAAATTGAAGGACAAAACAGTTCAACTTTTTACTTGGCTTCGTTTGACTTGAATAACAATAAAACTACACGACTTTACCATTTACTGGAACGTACGAAAACGGCTTTTTTTCGTTGATATTATTGAAAGGCTGTAGTTTGTTCTTTGTGAACATAAATTATTGTTGTGAGTGTTCAAAGAATGGCATGTGGAGTAACATTTGCACATTTTGGGGTATATGAAAAGTCAGGTATAGTCCGTGTTATTCTCCCTTGCCTTTGGTCGGCGTGATAGGGGAATGTAGGGGAAAGTAGTGGGAGAACTTTTCCAGAAACGTCACTGCAGCATGCTGGTGTGCAACTACTAGTCTTTTCAAAAACATCTGCCGTACGTACGCAATACTCGAGACACGCAGAAAACAACTCCGGATTTTTATAGAACTATAGTTTAGCTATAACAGCACCACTACAAGACATTTTCACTGCATCAAAGTATTTCGAAGTATCTGAATAGGAGGCATCTTAAAAACTACCTAATGTTTGTACGTACGTTAGTATCACGACTCGGCTGTGACAGCAGTGTCCACCACAGCTGACCGAAACAGCCCTTTGTTAAGAAATAACGGAATTTGGATTCTCCCAAACCCACGGCGCACCCACAAACGAGGGGCCAGGAAGAATAACACTTGACAGTAATTTATAATCTCAATCTTCTTGTGTCAACTTCTTCACAAGTGTGGGCACACCAGATGTACCAAACAGGTTCCTTTTCTTAATCCATTTCTCTCTTCCTTCTCCTTTTTCCAATAAAGTTTATATTTCACTCAACAGGAGAGACACCAGCACACATTTTCTCATGTTGACACGCCATTTTAGAGTTTCCTTGTGTCCAGCGAACTCGCTTAAATGTGGGCATAAAATATTCAAGTCATGCGACTTGGATTCAAACTTGACTAATGTGAACGAGCTTTAGCTTCACTGGTGCGTTGCCTTTCCTCGCCTCCCGCGGATCTTTCCAAGCCAATAGTGCGCACGCATTTGGCATCACTGTTGCTTTTGAATACTTGCCGGAGTAGAGAGAGTGCTCATATTGTACAGACATTTGCTTTCAAGGCCGCGTTCGCTATTCCCACATCATGTAAACAAATCTCTTGGTAGTTTGTTTTCGCAGTATGTTCTGTCGTAAGCATCTGACGATCATTAATTGGTTACGTAGCAATGTGTGTGCAAGGAAAAGCTGTGTGCTGCAGAGGAATAAAGAACATTACAAAATACGAAGTTCGTAATGTAAGCGCGATTCGGATTCGTTGTGAGTGACATACCACCTGTTGGGGTGGGGTGGGGGTGAAAGTAGATTTTACAGAAACGTCGCGAATTATACTTCTTTTTGAGTAACGCCTTATAATATGGAGTTTATGACTTGGCAGTTCATTCTGTACTCCGGATAGAAACAACGTCCGAACAATTAATAACGTCTGTAAAGTCTAAATTTAATTGAAATCCGGTGATCGAGAGCTGCTTCAAGTACAACGGTGATGGGTTCGAGCACATTCAAAACGTCTTTGTTCAAAGTTCTGCACAGAACTGCTCACTACCCCCAACTCGAAGGAAAATCCCGCTGCGAGGCCACCGAGTGTCTTCCCAAACTCAAATCAACTCGTGTGGCAGTGACGACTGTCGAAAAACCGCAAAAGGCCACGGCAGTTTTAGCACATCGAATTGCTTCGGGCTGTTGAAGGCGTCACATTTTAGTTTCCACTTCGTCGCCTCTTCAGATTATTACAGAAACGAGACACGCCTCTAAGAGTGGGGGGGAAGTCCCCCCCCCCCCCACACCCAACCAAAGAAATTCAGCCGGTCTACATGTTCAGTCCATCGTGCTTAATGTGATTACCCTGGCCCATATGACTATCGAACTCCTCAAAATGTGAAAGACTGTAAAAAAATATGTTCGTCTACCGAAATGCATGCCTTCAGACTTGGACCAGGGTTACAGATCATTTATTCTTTTGTCTCTGAATGTGGCCCAATTTGGAGTTGAGTAATGCGCTGACGTCGTCGAACAATGTTTGCTCAATTCCGATATCTTAAAGCAAATATCTGAACCTCAGTTCTGTGGAACTTGTTTGTATAACAGTTTAAAGGGAGAATTCTATGCCGAAGATAAGAAGCAGTGTTCAATATAAAATCTGTTGATTTACATCATGGCGCAAGTCTTGAATTGCGTGCAACAAGAAAGTACGACGTGCCAAATCCTGCTTCTCCGGGTAAATCAGTTCTCAGATGTACTTGTTTCTTGTTGCAGGAACAGAATGTTGGTGACCATGAGACAGCTAATGTTGGCAGCAGTACTGGCAGTGAATACAGTCAGCAGTGACAACTCATGCCCTGTCTTAAGAAAATGCCGCTGTGATAAAAATGTGAAGGGTGACCTGGATCTATGGTGCTCCCATGTTCCACAAAAAGTTTTACTCCATGCAAAACTGGTGCCTGAGAACATGTTGAACTTGCAGTGTTTGTCAATGACATGGATGGACTATGAACTGCTGTCTGGGTTAAATGTGGGTTCCATCCCTCTTGTAGCCTTCACATTCTGTCCCCTGCCTAATATGTCTCTGTACCAAATGCTTCTATCTGTTGGTGCCTCTGGGGTTGAATCACTTGTATTCCAAAACGGCAATCTGAGCGACCCACTGGAATCATCCTTTTTGGAAGGGCTTACAAACCTCAAAACTCTCATACTCCACAGCAATGGAATAACATCTTTGCCCGAGGAATTGTTCCAAGGGATGACTGCACTCCAGTATCTGGACTTGAAAGACAATGCACTTCAGCTCCCTCTGCATGTGTTTGACAGCCTGTCAAATCTTCAAACACTGGAACTGGGTGGCAATCAGATGACGCGCCTCGAGGTGGGAATATTCCGTAACCTGTCCCGACTCGCCAGGCTGAACTTGTGGGGAAATAACCTGCAGAACCTTACACAAGATGTCTTTACTGGTTTGTCAAGTCTGGAGTTCTTGGACCTCAGCTCCAACAAGCTGACCTCAATATCTGCAGACTTGTTTCACATGATGCCGAAGCTCAAAGAGATAACCATGCCTGGCAACAATTTCACTTCCCTGCCTCATGACTTGTTCACATCAACCAGCAGTCTGACAAAGTTAGGACTATACAACAACAGGCAGCAGCTTCAGCACATCCCGCCCGGACTGCTGGCCAACCTCACTAATCTGCTGGAAGTATACCTTAACATGTGCGGCATCACACAAGTGCCCGGTGACATCTTCTGGGGATCACTCGCAATAGTCAACATCTCCCTGCATGGAAACTTACTGACAACTCTACCTGAAGAATTGTTCCGGGACACAGTCAGTCTCAGAAACCTGAAGCTAGGTAACAATCAGCTGCAAACCCTACCAGACGGTGTATTCTTTGGACTTGGCAAGTTGGAGGCCCTGGAACTGGATCACAACCACCTCACCAGCATTACAGGGTGAGTCATTAGAACAAGACAATTTCGCTATGGTAAGTTGTTGAGGAAGACATGTCAGAATTTTCTCTTCTGTTTCCACAGGGATCTGCTGAAGGACCTAAGAAGACTAGAACGGCTGAATCTCGAGCACAATAAGCTGCAACACATTGCGGTACGGGCATTCACACATGTGCCTGGGCTTAAAGATCTTACACTTTCCCACAACCGCCTGTCCTTAAGTGGGCCACAAACTGAAATTGGAGAGGTCCAGTCTGTGCTCAGTGCCTGCGTGCAGCTTGAGAAACTCTTCGTCAGCAATAATTCCATCAAGACTGTTTTCTCAGACTGGGTCCTCACCTTGCTGAACCTGCGAACACTGGATCTGAGTCACAACCTCATTTCCAACCTAACAGTAAGTAATTACATGATCCTCGAGCTGTGCCACTCAAACAGTATTCTTAAATTGCTGAGTAGCTCCATGTTGTGTCTTCTGCTCAGTAGCTTATTGCCATTTTCTCTCTTCTTTGTATATGGCCCAGGAACTGGTCGCCTTTGTCAGGGCAACAAAATTTACATGTTTCTCTACTGTGCTACAGCTGGAAGACATGCAGTTCCTGTCAAACTCTATCACTGTGGACCTCACCTACAACAGCATTTCCTCGGTTGACCTGCAGAACTTGGAGCTTGTAGCCTCAGCACAAGTACCTCACCGGCATCTCCCAAAAAGAGAAATTTTGCTGGAGGGGAATCCCCTAATGTGCGACTGCAAGTTGTATGACTTGTTGCGCTATTTTGAAGACAGACTTGAACCTGAGGCACGCAGCATGTTTGAAATCATCCCTGGTAATCTCACCTGTGCTGCCCCACCAGAGTGGAGTGGTATCGCCGTGAATCATCTCAGTTCCGTCAAGATACAGTGCCCACTTCCGCAACTCGGGGACTGTCCGAACCCCTGCACGTGTTCTGGGCGTCCAGCAGACTCTGCCTTGGTTGTGGACTGTTCGGGTTTGAAATTGTCACAATCCCCAGCAAGTTTGCCTGACCCACTCAAACTCAACAAAAGTGTCTTGTGGCCCAGACGACTCAGACTTAACCACACCGAACTGTGGCTCAAACGCAATGGTATCGTGAAGTTTCCTTGGAACACTGCACCAGGCTATAGCAGAGTGACAAAACTCTATCTCTCTTACAACAACATCTCAACATTCGTAGCAGAGCAGGTTCCTCCTCACTTGCAGGTAAACACGTATGTCCACGTGGCCTTGTACATGACCCCTGCCTGTGAGATGATCATCTCAGTTTTCTTTGCTTTTTTTTACAGGTGCTGGAATTAGATCACAATAACCTGACACAGCTTGATGCATCCATTCTGCAGGCATTTGGCAACAAAACTGGCCTGCAGCATATCACACTTCATGCTAATCCGTGGCACTGCGACTGTGAAGCAAGGGGCATAATCACTTTCCTGCAGGAGCACTTCACTCAGGTATGGACAACAAGCAACATAGAGCACACAAGTATACGCCATGATGTCTTATGTTGATGTCCCATGTTTGAAACATGAATTGTTGTTGCAGGTTGCTTATCTTCCCAACGTAACATGTGGCGATGGTTCAGGACGTTCTCTGTCAAATCTCACCTTCAGTGACATCTGCCCAGTGTCCAGTACTACTATCGTGACAATGAGCATTATCATCGCCCTGTCCGGCATCATAGTAGGCATCTCGGTGGCCCTGTACTACTATTACCAGAATGAAGTCAAAGTGTGGCTGTATGCACGGGGTCTGTGTCTCTGGTTTGTGACGGAGGAAGAGCTTGACAAAGAGAAACTGTATGATGCCTTCATCAGTTACTCGCACCGTGATGAGGAGTTTGTTGTGAATCACCTGGTGCCAGGGCTGGAGGGTGGCACAACACAATTCAAATTGTGTCTGCACTATCGTGACTGGATAGCAGGGGAGTGGATTCCTAACCAGATAGCACGATCTGTGGAAGACTCACGAAGGACGCTAGTAGTGCTTTCACCCAGCTTCTTGGAGAGCGTGTGGGGTCGCATGGAATTCCGCACGGCACATAGCCAGGCCCTGAGCGAGGGTCGTGCCAGGGTCATCGTGTTGCTCTATGGAGACGTCGGTCCAATGGAGCAGCTGGATCCTGAACTACGAGCCTACCTTAGCATGAACACATATGTAAAGTGGGGTGACCCTTGGTTCTGGGACAAACTGCGCTATGCCCTGCCCCATCCTCAGAAAGTGGGTGAAAGAGGCATGGAACTAAATCCCCGGAGAAAGGTGAAGGATGATAAGCTGGAACTTATCAACCCTTCGATCCCTCCATCTGCCACAACCACCACCTTCACCCATACTCCAATGACACAGTCCTCAATTCCCTTTAGGGCTGCACCAGTAACCAATGGAGACACGTGACATTGCTGGCACAGACAAATGACAGTTGCCACATGAAGTCCATGTGAACATTCTGATAAGCTCAAGACACAGTACCTGATGCAGCTTATTTGCCTAACTTGTAAATAATGTGATGGTAGCCACTGTAAATAATATGATGGTAGCTGATGGACAAACCTGTTCTTTTCTATTAAAATATTCATGAAAGATATCTGTACTCCACTGCTAATTTTACCCACCCTCCTACCTTCTACTGCATCCCTTTGCACAGAAAACAAATCCCTTACATCCTTCCAACTTAGTACAGAAGAGAGAGCCAAATCTAATGACGTACAGTACTTATACCCATGTGACGATGGGAGTGGCCTACTGATGTCGGTCGGACACAAAAATGTCAATACTGGTATCCTATTAATTACATCTGATTCCAGAGGAAGTCACCTATTACTCCAGAAATAAGAGTGTAACTCCAAATTGAAACGGAGAGTCCAGGGATTCTCAACTTGCATCATCCTGTCAATGTGTTCTGTGTGAACTACATACATTTTTTTATAATGCATCACCCTGCATGTTGAAGAAATACTAGTGCCTAGGTGAAATCGTATTGTCATTTTAAATGAATAGTTAATAAAAAATTGTTTTTGAAAATAAATAGTGTTTTCATAGCATTTTTACATACTCCCATGTACTTTGCCATCATTTATAATTCTGTGGCATACAAGTTGGTAAGAAAGGGTGATTCAACCCAGATCCTGAAAGGCTAGCAACTTCAAACACTACAGCTCTTTCCCTTTATCATATGATAACAGTGGATTTAAACCATGTACAGTACATGACTGTAATCTTGAGACTTGCAAGGAATGCAGGAAGTCTGAAGCGTTAAAGGCTGACGCTATCTTTCCTCCTCCCTCCTTCACTCCACTTCCTCACCCCACAAGTCTCAAGATTACAGTCGCAAACTATAGAATGGCTACAGGCTACAGTTTAGTGGTAAGCTGGTGTGACATGGCCAGCTGGATCGCATGTAAGCATAACCGGTTTCTAGTTGCCCTCTGGTTAGTAATACTGTGTGGACTTGTAGCTAGATGCCAATGCTTGAGTCCACATGGCACCACTAACCAAAAGATCAACACTAACATATTCACCCCTATGAGAATGCTCCATTAAATTCAAGATAATCAGTTCACACACACGAGTACCGAGACTGAATGTGCCTCATGGGAGACTGTTGTGGGCTCTATTATCAAACACTGCCGGTCTGATGAATCCAGCTCTGGAAGTAATGAAGTAGTTCCATATTATGCCCTAGGATTGAACCCAGAGATCCATGGCTAGACCCAGCCTCTTACAGAAAAGCCTATCTATATAATACAACATCGTGAATGTCAAGGCTTCATTTTCGTCCAGCTAGCAATGTCAATCTGCAGATCTGTGTACTCACCATCAGCACCCTTGGTTCACGGGAGCCTGCATCTTCATCGCAATTCAACAATAACTGTGACTTGTACCTCTCTGTGGACCACAAACAAATGACACCCATGAGTGATGCAGGACATACATATGAGTTCCAGGACATTCAAGTATGATTATTTATGAAAATAACATAAAAATAAATATAAAGAAAAATGTTTTTTAATAATATATTTCCAAAATAATGACATAAACAAAGAGTTATTCTACCTGTTGTAAGACCTCACCCTGTCGGAAGAAACGATAGAAGCATAAGAAAAAATAAGGATGAGTAAAGTATGGAAAACAGAATACAGGCAACTCTCGGTTTACGAACATTGCTATAACGAACGTCACAATTCATTCAAAATTTCTTAAAGTCGCCAATAGATAGAGTTCCTTATAAAACGAAATGCCAAACGTATAGTGAACATAATTGTAAGATTTAAATAAACAAACTTTTAAAAAATGTATTTATTACAATAATTATCAGAAAATTATTATATGATAATTTTACTGACATGTTCTTGGTTAATAAAACTAATCTAGCCAGTAAAAAAAACGTTGGTTTACATGCCACGCCACGTGGCGTACGTTACATATTGTATACGATAAACCATAACGCATACATACATTATAATAAAACATTGTATGGACCATTCGATATTTAGTACATGGTTTTAATGCTTTCAAATGGCTGCTAACATATACGATACGTATCGTAAAAGCTCAGGAATGTAAGATACGCATAACAAACAAAAATGAATAACAAACATCTTGGAACGGAACTCGTTCATAAACCGAGAGTTTCTTGTACTATGTATCAAGGAACTTTGTGTTTACATTCTAAGCCTAATAATGTGTGAATTAATTAACATAGTTTATGATGGGTTGGATACATGGAGTGCATGTGATAAAACAAGAAATGCATAAAACAATTTAGTGGGGAACCTTTTGGTAAGCACCACTTTCACGATATACAGGCAGAATAAAAAATTAAAATTAATCGTAAATTTCTGGCGATATGTACAGAACAGGCGTTTAAGTCCAGTGATAGACTATTACATCATATTTATGTTGGTCACACTGATCACTGTTTGAAGTACAAATCATGCAGCAGCAAAATGAGGCATTGCTATACACATGTTATGTTTATAAGATATTGTAGGTGCGTCATATTGTGATTTTATTTAAAATAGTATTAAAATATATTAAAATTGTCCGTCAATCACAATACAGTAATATAAGATAATTAGATGGTTAAAATATTATCTTTTGTTCCGTATCGAGTACTCGATTTACATATGGAACATTCTCGACATGTTTCGGCTTTCATAGAGCCGTCATCAGGTGTATGTTATAAACTCTTAATTCAATTACTAATTTTTAATTTTCTTATCATTTCTTCGTTTTTCACATTGTTATGTTTAACTTAAAACCAACAAACATCCCTCCTTTGGGGAGAACAATTACATACCTGTGACAGTGCAGTTGGCTCCCATGCTGAACAGCAGGCGAACTTGTTTCTGCTGATAGTCAAACTCCACACTGGTTAATGTACCATACGATTTGTTATTGGTGATGTGCGTGATGGTCCTTAAACTGCACAGGTTCATGGAGTAATCCTGAACCTGTAACCAGTATGACAGCTGGTAAATACTAAGCCCATGTAAATATATTTTGATATGCATGATTCGATTCCCGGCGGTGCCCGAATTTATAACTTGTGTTGGGCAAGGCCGTGGTCTAGGCAACACGGAGTTTTCCTCCGTGGCATCCCAACAATTACTCCATTCACACACAGAAGAAGGCAATGGCAAACCACTTCTGGATCATCTGCCAAGAACGTATATGAACAGGTCCCAGTCCGAGAAAAGGATGGAAGGATCCTGTTCATATGGACCTGTCGTCAGACAGAACACTAATAATAATAATAATAATAATAATGCATGATTATGCCTCCAATTCTGAAGATAACTCTCTGCTAACGAAACCCAACAGAACAACACCAAAATGCACCAGTACGCTGAATCGTGGGCGATTCAATCTACCCCATATCCCTTCTCTAAACAGAGTGAAACAGATGGCTGGATTCATGTATTACAAAAGTGCAGGAACACGTTTACTGTGTGCACATAGTCAATGTGCTTAGTTGTTTTTTTTTCTATTTCTTTGTGTATTTACTAAGCATGGCAAGGAGAGTGAATGATGATGAAATAGTGTCAATCTTACATATTAGTTACGAAGGTGTTAGTTCCAGAAACAGTGATTAAAAAATATGTAATACTGATGCCAGTGAGAGCAAGAGTGGTTCAAGCGACTTATTCTGTAACTGGAGCAACATCAGTAACTGGCTTCAGGTTACTGATTTGGACTTTCAACTAAGTACAAATTATTCCACAGTAAAACACTGAATTCAAATAGTTGTTCCATTAGTTTTGATTGGCGAACCCTGTCGACTCTTCACACTGAATAGTAATGAAAAGGAAATGCAAAACATGCTCCCTAATGAAAGAGCTTGAATCATTAACCCTGTCGCCTCCGACCCTAGTTGATGTCAAGGCACTGATTGATGTGTAACAAACATGGACCTACATCCTATGCTCAGTCTTAATGACTACTGCTCTCAAGCATGGGTCAACAAAATGACATTCTTTTCTGCTGTGTTCCAACCCCCCAACCAGATCAAGGAGTAATCGAGGAATATGAGAATACTTGGGACTTCACCCATCATGGTTGTCCAGAACAGAGACCTCTGTTTCTGCATGGATTACAGGAAGCTTAATGATGTGACTAAGGAATGCTTCCTGCTACCACGGACTGACAACACCCTCGATATGCTTGCCAAAGTGAAGCGGTTCTTGGCCCCAGACATGAATAGTGACGTTTGACGTTGTCTACAGAAATACAAGAGGCAGACAGACAAACTTTGTCCATATGCTGGTTCATGCCAGAGTTGCCAATAATTATGAGTGATGGATCAGGTACTGTTTGTTCTACCTGACAAAGCAAAAACAGTTATCTGAAAATTCTCAAAGTTCAAGACTGAAAAATTAATGTTCAACCAAATAATTTTTCTTTTTCTATCCAATATAAAAAATTTGAGACTCACATATACCTATCAATTATTTAACTCAACTAATTCTAAAGGTGTGACTTTAATAATGTAATTTTATATCTATGTAAATATCATTTTTCTCTTGGTACCTGCATCACACCATGTTGTCCAAGTTTCTTGAGGTCCATTCTTGCATTCATCTGTTCATTGTTCAGTATGCACTGCCCCTCACTGACAGACATGAATTTTGTAAATGGTGGACAAGTTACACTTGTCTTCCAAAGGAACTGGTATTGGCAGTCACTGGTGAGATTCCTAAACACAGGTTCTCCCTGAAAGAGCGCACCATGGAGACAATTATTGCAATTATGTGGCATTCACAAAAAGCAATATTATCGTGGCAACACTTGGTCACCCCCTGCCAAAATCTCTTACATATCTACCAGTGCAGGAGTGTACCAGGGATTTTACTGAATGTTTCTACCCAGTTTATCCTGATGAAAAATCTACACGTTTCCACATTTGTTATCATTTGCTTAGTAGCAGCTTGCATTAAGAACATTTTGTTTGTAGTCAAGTTCATCTGACAAATTTAATTATGTTTTCCCAGGTTTAATGATTATTTTTGGACATCAGCATGACTTCTTATATTTTACTCTACTCTTCCACACTCACGACTGTTCTATTATGTGTGTTGTAAATATTAATAAATACTGGATGTAAACCAGTGATATTAAGTTACAAAAATAACAGAATCGTCAAACAGAAGAACAAATGTATCATTAAAAACACCTAAGTTTCATTCATAGCGAAGATAACATAAGAGTGATTAATTTAAAAGTGACCACTGCTGTATAAGTTATAAATATCATAGTATGTACACTAATATAATTAAGAACCTGGATTATTTTACATGTGGTTGCCCATAGCTTTGTTTGGTTTTCCAGCAAGTCATGTTACCTAAAACTGGAACACAATCACTTCCTTCACATCATTTAATTTAATACGTCAAGATAGGTCTTCCTTCCTCCTGGCATCGCAGCAATTCAGACTCACCTGACCGCTCTTCGGATCACACTCGAAATCAATCTTGGAACTGTAGTCGGGTCCTGAGTCACACTCAGACCCTTGCAAGTACATGATGAACACCTTTCCCTTGTCTCCCTTCACTGGCCCCGAAGCAAAACCCAGGCTCTGAAGCACACATATCAAACAACATGTTTGCACGCTGGCCCATCAATTTTGCTTTTGTAACACAAACTCAAATTGTGACAAAATATCCTTATGTAAGAGAAAAATAGATGTGGGAATGCTTACTATCATTCAAAACAAAATCTTTTCTCTAACCTCCTATCTAAGAATTAAAGATCAGAGTAAACGAAACTATATCACTTTTACTTAATGTTTGAAACTTATATAAAATCATACATACAAACAAAAACTGTTTACACTTTGTTTGTATGCATGATTTTATATATCAATACACTGAACGGTATGCAAGGTTTTAAGTCTGAAACTTACGTCTCTCTCCATGACGGGAGAACATAATTTGAGGGTGAGGATGCTGCAAAATATGAGATGAAAATAATTTCACAGAACCAAATGCAATCAATTCAATAGATATGAACTTAACTATGAAGTGTGAGAGATCACACTTATTTCTTACTACCAAACCACAAAAACTATAAGGCACCATCAGGCAATAAAGTTAACCCTAGACATATTTCTGTATTTTCTTTGTTCTGGTCTACATCACTTCCAGCACAGGACACACTTGAAGCTTTTGGGACTCGTGTATAAACAGGAGTGAGATTAACAGCACCATCCTCTTTATACAATTATACATTGTAATTATTAATCTTGAAGCCAACAATCCTGATAGTAATACTCAGAACTACATACTAAGACAAACAAGAGTGAGCTTACAAGAAACAAAAATTGTTTTAAAAACATTCACTTAGTTCTACCCATGGTTTGTATACAGCATATTAACCAAAAACATATGCAAACCAATTTTTACCCACTTATATAAATAAGATAGTGTAATTGCGTCATATTGTGAATTTTCTAACAATTATTTATTTTAATCCGTCTTATCACAATATTTAAAATTTCTTATAATTAAGATAATAAAATATCATTGATGTTCCATATCGATTGATCGATTTACATTTTGGAACATCCTTTACACAACATGTTTCAGTTTTTATAAAACCATCATCAGGTGTATAATATTTACGAACTTAAAACTCAAATATGATTCCATTTGGTGATGTTTCATGCCATTTGGTTTTCAATTTTGGGCGAGGTGTTTTCTTTTCTTAAATTTTATTTTTATGTACATCTGATAAAATTTAAGAAAAGACAACACCTCGCCCAAAATTGAAAAACAAATGGCATGAAACATCACCAAATGGAATCATATTTGAGTTTTAAGTTCGTAAATATTATACACCTGATGATGGTTTTATAAAAACTGAAACATGTTGTGTAAAGGATGTTCCAAAATGTAAATCGATCAATCGATATGGAACATCAATGATATTTTATTATCTTAATTATAAGAAATTTTAAATATTGTGATAAGACGGATTAAAATAAATAATTACTTATATAAATGTCAAATTTCACTTGAGATTCAACTAATTTCCATTCTCTGTATGCACTGTACCTTCTCTTCAATTAAGTTGCCGTTGTGAAGACGTGCAACACATGCAGAAGAGCCCCCAGGACAGTTCAGGCCTTGTACTGGCAGCAGGGGGTGGCAAACATTTATGTAAAATACTGTGTCATTCTGAGCCTGTACTTTGTAGTTATGATCCAATCTGATCAGAGGTGTCAGGTTCACCGGCTCAGGGTCACTCCAGGCTGGGGTGGAGCACTCCACCTGCTGACAGACCACAGACATTCACCTGTAAAGACTGAAGAAAACTGTGAAACCTCAGTCAGGAGAGCCAAAGACCTAGTCAGGATTTGAACTTCAATATAAATGAGCTGGTCTTAGACAGGATAGGCGAAGGAAAAAGTCTATGGAAAAATCTTACCAGAAGAAGAGATAGGAAGGTGGGACACATTCTGAGGCGCCCAGGATTGGTTAATTTGGTAATGGAAGGATAGGGGAGACAAAGATTGGAATATGTGACGCAGATTTTTGAGGATGTGGGCTGTAAAAAATATGTGGAAATGACGAGACTGGTGCAAGATAGGCGAAAACGGAGGACCGCATCAAACCAGTCGAAAGAATGATGACAAACAAACAAAAACAAATTTATAACATCTCCAGTACACCAACCTGCTTGGTGAAAAGGAAGGAAGAAAGGTTAGAACAAAATATTCAGACACGAAACTGAAATACACTTCAAAATTAATGTAGTAAGACTGAAAATTTCATACCAGTCCATTGCACGCGAGGTCAGTGTACCAGTTTATGACGTACGTGCAGCTTTCCACCTTATCTATGAATACGATCCGCTCAGAGCCACTTGGTTCACACACAAAAACAATCTGGGTGCTACGTTTCAGCTTGTCATTACAAGGTGCTCCATCAGTGTACTTTAATGATATGGCACCCTGGCTATTGTGTAGGTGACTGTTTCCCACACCTGCATTCCAGAACTGAGATTGGTCCTGTGCCTTGAACTTGCACACACCTACAACAAATAGATCATTAATCTCTTAACTCCTGATTACAGTATATTCTATTATCAATTAACTATTATACTCACATACCCTTATAACTGTATGATTTATTTTAATATTGTCCTCCATATCATAACTTTGGTCTTCTTTTTGATATCCTTACACAAAATTTTCCAACAACAAACTTTACATGCCGGAACACTTACTTTCTTGCCCGTATGTACTGTTTCCCATTCATCTTGTGGTAACTTATACTAACCTGCATAAGTGCTGTTACAAGTCAACCAATGTACAAAAACACACACTCACCAACACCATTGTTGCCACAGGGGCTGCCCGATAAGTTCCCACAAACAACGAAGGAGTAGTTGTATCCAGCCAAGTCAGCCACCATTCTTACTTTGTTCCTCAGGGGCCGTAAATTAATCCTGCATGGAAAATCAGTGTCACTAAGTTAGTCTATCTAACTAACTAACTAGGTGGCTTAGGAAACATGATGGTTCATCACCGAATTAACCAAAGCCCTCCACCGGACCCTGTCCTGGGCCAACAAAATCCAGTCTCCTTCAACTCCTATCTCCCATAGATCCCGCCTGAGATTATCCTCCCATCTACGTCTAGGTCTCCCCAGCGGTCTCTTCCCCTCAGGCTTCCCAGTGCACACCTCTTGTCCCATCCATGCGCGCTACATGCCCAGCCCATCTCATTCTTCACGACTTAATCACCCTGGCAATATTGGAGGAGTAGTGCAGATTTTTAAGCTCGTCATTATGCAGTTCTCTCCATGGCCCATCATCTTCTCTCCTAGGCCCAAATATCCTCCTCAACACCCTATTCTCAATCTGTGTTCCTCCCTCTGAGTGAGAGACCATGTTTCACACCCATACAAAACAGGCAAAATTATTGTTTTGTATACTTTAACACTAAGCTAGTCTAGGTTGCACAAATTTACTTCACAGAGTAAGAGATATCCCTGTACCTGTTATCTGTGCCAGGGACTACCACAGTGCAGCTGTCATCCTCATGCGGCTGTTCTGTTGTTGCATTCACAGGGCAGGCCGCTTGTGTTCTCCACATAAATTCATACACACAAACATCTCCAATCAGAAGCTCTGGCATGTAATTCTGCAAAATTAAAGTGAAGATATTCTTTTGTCTAACTAACGCATTTAAACAGGTGCATCATACCTTGACTAGGCAACCTTATGGAAGAGAACCCCTATGTGTTCTACAGGATCTCCTGTGTGGTTGTTATTATTTAAGCTCACTGTTTTGTTTTATATTTCAGTACAACCTTCATGAAATAAGTAACCTATGTACACAGATGTCCGGATACTTCATGTCCATTCTTTGAGATCATATTCCTGAGGTAAATTCCATTCAGAAACATCATATGAACATGGGTCCCATTCTCAATGGTTGTGGAGGTACAGGTATTTGAAACATGGCTTCACTTTAACAAGTTATTTATGGAGAAAAAGATTCCACTGAACAAACAGGAAAGGAAATTACACTGTACAGTTTATGTAGTCATTAATCAAACTTTCCTTGAAGCACTTGAGTCCCATGTTCTTGGTGCTCAAGTTGGATCAGCCGTACAGAGCTGTAGTCACCTAATCAAAGTACTGAGGTCAAGTCCGCCCCTTTGCCAGATATTCATTTCGCCTTTCACTGGTGTTCCAAGGCAAGGTTTTTTTATGACTTAGACTGTCCTGTGTCCAGTTTGTAGCACGGACTCCGCTTCTTGAAATTGGCTGGTTTGTTAGTTCATTGGTTCATTAGTAGGTTGGTTATTCAGTCAGTTAGCCAGTGAATGAGTGTATTCATTGGTTACTACAATTAGTTACTTATTATAATAGACAAAACAAATTTACTTAGAAGCAGACAGAATATCTACAACACAGAAAAAGAGAGAAAAGATTTGTCAATGTCCACAAGGAGGAATACCCATGCTTTGGACTAGCAACAACAAACAAAGTATAACCTGTCCTTCAGAGGATGAAGAACGAAGGTAAAATTACTGTGCCACATTAAGGTCCGTGCATACCGTGCTGTGGTCACATTCAAACGTGATGATTGTCGAAATATGGTCCGGACCTTCTGGGTCACGGCAGATCTCCCCTCCATCATACCTCAGTTTTATTCTTCCATCCTCAAAATATGGACCATTTCCCACATCACCAATGTTGCTGAACCTGTAACATAGCAAAGCTCAGTTTTTCAACAGGACAGCAAGAGTGTACAATGGCACGCTGAACAAATTATTGGGCATGCACAATTCATTTTCAAAGAAACAAAATTATTATCAAAATGTTAATTTACGAGTGGATATCTGCAGGAAAGAATAAAATTTACATTCATGTATGTGGAACTACAAAAACATGAAAAAGTGGTAATTTGCTTGGAAACAATCATTTAGCTGCATCTGATAGCAAGGAGCAAAGCCACCTCCTAAGCCGTTTCTTATTGTCATTGTTCCTTTGTGCACATTTCAATCAGACAAGTAGCAACTGTTGTGTTCATTTCAGAATTCTGAAAATGTTCTCTAAAGAAGACAAATATGAGTGACAGGAATGGCAGAAAATTTAAAAAGTGGTGCAAGGAAAAATACTGTGTGACTGACAGAAATGAAAAAAGTGTTATCTGTTGTAAAAGTGAGGTTAATAGATAGTGGTCCATTAAGCAGCAATATGAAACTAACTTACATTGAGTGTCATGCAACAAGTGGAATTTAACAGTTAATACAAAAAAAAAATCTCTTAGCTTTGTTCTCATAAAAAGTTTTAAGTGTCTTGCATCTGTCAAAAATGTGAAGTGCTAGACAGACATCAAAAGTTATGACTATCCCATCCAGCAACATAACAACCAAATCATCATTTTTAACGACCTAAATTACAGATACTATATAATCACCATGCTACGTAAATGTCATGTTTATTCTGTACCACAACACTATGTAGACGCAATGTTCATTTCAAGATTCACTTTCACCTGCATTTGTTAAACTATAATAAACTTTTTTTTGTGAAATTAGATTAAACTGTTAGTAAGACAAATACGGTATTTTGATACTACAGAATGCATGCCAAATTAATTAAAGATATTGCTGCACACATGGTAACATGAAATAAATTTGTTTGCTGTTTGATTCCGGGGAAGATTTTACCTTTACAGATACTTAAAGCATATTCATTACAATGACTTGTTTTCCACGCACTGTGAACTTTCATAACAGACTTCTGCCATATCATAATATACACACACACACACACACACACAAAATCATCAGATGATAAGGTAATTAAACTTGTAAGACTTGAGGTTCTCACAGCGGTGAGTATGAAGACATCCGTCTTCTGGGTTATTGCGCTGTGTAGTCTGGTCGATGTTAACCAACGTTTCAGAGGTCATACTGCCTCCGTCATCAAGGCGATGAATATGATGGAGGCAGTAGGACCTCTGAAACGTTGGTTAACATCGACCAGACTACACAGCGCAACAACCCAGAAGACAGAAATCTTCATACTCATCGCCCTGATGACGGAGGCAGTATGACCTCTGAAACGTTGGTTAACATCGACCAGACTACACAGCGCAACAACCCAGTAGACAGAAATCTTCATACTCATCGCCCTGATGATGGAGGCAGTATGACCTCTGAAACGTTGGTTAACATCGACCAGACTACACAGCGCAATAACCCAGAAGACGGATATCTTCGTAACTAAACTTGTTTCTGATTCCTGCTGGGATACATAATGACATGACACGATTTTGTGGGTCTGTGAATGAAAATAAAGAATACTGACATCATCTCAGAAAATAACGAGCACTATGTAGACAGTAAGGTACAATCTAATTTTTACTTGCAACAATTTTGATGCAAAAGAACTGTTAACTTGTAAGAGTTTGTGTTTGGAACTGATTTCAGTACACCTTTTGCTCACAATGGAAACAGTACAAACTTCTGACAGATTATGTGATGTCATTTCAATCTCAGAAACGGAAAATTTAATATTATCTCACGTGGGCCTTTGTCACCCAAGCTCCCTTCATTCCACGAGATTTGGATATAACAAAAATTTGCATTAATTTCTTTCTTCAGCCAACTGAACTACATACCTTGCCCAACACAATCCCTAAAATGTAATCACAGTGATAATACTAGATGAAAAGTATGCACCTGCTGGTAGGGTCTGGGTTGGATAGGTTGAACAGACAGGCGGCAGATGAGTACTGACAGAACGCATCTTTCCCAAACACAATTGAATGGCACACATTGAGCAAGAACATGAGACCATTTTTAACCACCACGTGGTTGCTCATTAAGTCCGTGAGTTGACTCAGGTCATAAAACTGTTCATTATGCATCAGAGTACAGTCCACAAACTGATGGGGTGGACACGCAGCTCTCGTGTTCCAGACGAAGTAAAAATTGCAGTCATCATCCTGCAAACAAAGAAAAATAAATTTAAAAATTTCAATCCTCATCCTACACACAAAGGAAAATTAAAATTATTGGCTGCTCCGCACCAATCCCATGTTTGGCACAACCTCATATAGCTTCAAGACCTGAATTCATGTACAAATTAAAAGCAGATAAAATTTAAAGAACATGTGCAACCATTCAGTTCAGAATCTTTTTGTCTTCCCGTCTCCCATTTTATTGTAAAGTTTTAAAATACAGAATTATAATTTTGCCAGTTCTTTTGTATGGTAAAACCTAATCACTCAACCAAAGAGAAGAGGACAAGAATTAGGGTGTTTGAACATAGTGCTTAAGAGAATATTTGGACCAAAGAAAAAAGGTTGAAAAATAATGATGATGAGCTTCATAATGTTCACTCATCACCAAAAAAAAAATGGGACAAGCAAATCAAGGAGGATGAGATGGATTGGACATGTAGCATGTATCAGAACTGAAAAATTCATACTCTATTTTAGTCAGAAAACCTGAAGGAAAGCTGCCACTTGGGGAACCGGTGCAGAGGGGCGTAATATTAAAAATGGACCTCGATGAAAGTGCGAGTGTGTGGATTGGATTAATCTGGTTCAGGATAGGGTCCAGTGGACTCTTGTAGGCATAATAATGAATGAGTTCTATAAAGTGCAGGGAATTTCCTGGCCAGCTGCACGACTATCACCTTCTCAAGGACTCTGTTGTACATGATAGCCATACCAAGATCTCATTTCACCTTGTCTTGAAAAATCAATGAAAAATTCCAATCTGTTACAGTCACTGCCAGGATAGGCAGTAACCCAGCCACAAATTAAACTGGATACCTTCCAAATATAAGTGCACATGACCAATGCATCAACTTGTGTTACAAACATTGTTTCACTGCTGCTTAGGAATAACAGACTCCCTCTAATATTACCTTTGAGAAAAACTCAGGCTGTCCCACATCACTGCCATGCCTACATAGGAGTAAGAACATAACAGTGCTGACATTCCGTCCTGGTTTGCAACCCTCGCCATACAGTACAAACCGAAGTGCACCACTATCATATATCACAGTCTTGTTGACTCGGCCTGCAAGACAAAGAACATTACTACCATTAAGTGGGTGACTGGAAAAACATATACACTTACTGCTGTTGGTACCCTAATTACCTATAGCAAACATGTTGCCGGCCTGTGTAATGAGACACACACTTGCTTCCTGTCCACTGCAAGTTCTGTTGAGTGGCCCACAAACATTAATAAGGTAATTGTCTCCCTTCTCTGTTGTCAAGCTGTAGCCCCCATGAGGGGAGTGCAGTGCCATCAGGTTAAAAATACCCCCATACTGCTTCTCCTGCACAACGCAGTTCTCCCCAACAGCCAGCTGGAACACACCACCATCAGCTGTTAAACAGCTGTACATGAAAAAAGAACCTGGAATTTTGAAACTACACAGCTCCATGTAAAGAAATGTTCAACAACGATATTTCTCTGGAAACGAGTGTACTGCCAAAGCACATTAACTAAGAGTGTGTAGGTAACACAATTTTCATTATGTTACACACAAATAATACAATCTTCCAGAAAATAAACATTAAACTTGGACATGTAAAGAGTAACAAATCTGAAAGATATGTACAAAGCCATGTTCCAAAAAAATTTAAAAATGGGAAATCATTATATTATTAAATTCTGTAATGGTTACATAAACAATTTTTTATATGGTAAGTAAATGAAAAACCATGTGTAGTCCTCGAAGTGACTTTACTTCATCAAATTCAGTTCACTGCTCTTCAGAGCAACAAACACATTAAGTTACCAGTGAGGGGCAGGATGCCATGGTCTCCCAGGAGAAATGGTGTACGCACTTAGCGGTTTCCCTCACAAACACTGGCATTCCAACCACCTTCGAGCACGAGAATTCAATTTGCATGCTATGCATTCCACCACTGGGGCAAGAGGAACCCCCTGCAAAATGAAACGGTCATGCACTTAAGAGGCTGAGTAAGCTAAAAACACCAGCATATAATAATGACAGAGCAGATATAATCCTTCAATCTATTAGTTCAGCAATGCAAACTTCAAATGTCCTCACATCCAGTTACCTCAATACGTAGTTATATATTTGTAATAATTTTTCCATGCAACATATTACAATGTACGAGGGCGTTTCAAAAAGTAACAGCAAATTGACAATATTTCACGAAACGAATACCCCAGGCATTTCAAACTCCTGCGCAGGAAAGATACATTCTTGGAGAAGGTTTTGAAACGACGTGGCATGCTTAATTGGAAGGGATGCATATACAAAATGGTGGCGACCTTAGCTGTTTGCACCGTAGAGGAGCAGTGAGCAATCATAAGATTTTTGTGGTTGGAGGGTGTGAAACCTCGTGAAGTTCATAGAAGAATGCTGCAACAGTATGGAGATGCCTGCATTGGCGAGAAAAGAGTGTACGAGTGGGTAGATGCGTTTGAAAATGGGCGAACATCAATCCACGATGACCATGATAACGCACGCCCTCACACGGCTGCCGCGACTCTCGACACCATTCGGAGATTGAGATTTCAGATCTTACAGAATCCCCCATACAGATCTGACCTTGCTCCCTCTGATTATCATGTATTTGGACCCCTGAAGGACGCTTTGAGAGGACGAAGATTTGGGAATGATGATGAGGTCAAAGAAGCGGTGCATTCCTGGCTGAAGGCACAACCAAAAACATTTTTTTCTGATGGAATAAAGAAATTGGTGGAACGGTGTGAGAAGTGTATTGAAAACAAGGGTAATTATGTAGAAAAATTACATATCATTTGTATCTCTAATTAAATTATATATCTCAAAATATTTAAATTGTTGTTACTTTTTGAAACGCCCTCGTAGTTACGCAACTACGTGATGAGAAGCAAGCCAAGCTACAATAAAACAAATGTTATTTCACAACTTTCAACTGTATGGAACACACTAGATTCAACTTATGGTACTGTTCAATTTAATCATAATCAAAATCACAAATTAAATTCTTGGTCTGTTCAATCCATCACTTTCTTACACGTCACTGCCAACCCCTGAATCCACCTTATACTGACATGCATCTATACCCTGAATGGCACTTAAACAATCCGTGTTCAAAGGTCAAAACTATGCCTTATACCATGCAACCACTGCATATGAACAACCTATCAATGTGGATTGCCATATATGTCACACACCTGAAGTCTGCCTCCCTTTCGGAGTCTCACGTATGGTGCACGCACAACAGGCTGGTCTTATATGACATCTATTGAAGAAACTATTAAATCTTTTGAGATGCTGTTCACACTGAGATGAGAGGGAGGTTCTGTTTTATAAACACGGGCTAAAACAAACATCCGATGATCATACCGGGTGTATGAATGAATAGAGCGTGCTATTTAACTCAGCCAGTCGGGGACAATGTAGGATCTGTCTAAGAGTGGTAGTCTTCCACATAAACAACGAATTCTATATTTACTTGAAATATCAGATCAGGAAAATGTGGTGGAAGGGGGGGGTCTATAGTACTGATGATAAAAGTATTGAAGAAGTACATTAGTCACAAACAATGCCAGCTGAAACCCATTAAAGTGAAAGTGACAATGCTAGAAGTGACAGCAGTAATGAGCTGTGAGTAGGAAATTTATCATCACCAAACTTTTTATGAACAGAAATAAATTCCCTTCTACGTGCATACAAAGTGTTGTGTGATGTGCTTATACCACAAAGTGACCACAGTTTCACTGAAACGGTAATAATTTTTCAAAAGATTCCAGTAAATAACTCGTAGAACTGACTGTACTGCAGAAACGTTAGTATGCGCAACAGTACATTCAAGAGCAGGGCATGAATTTTAGGGCATGCCCTAGGGTGAGATAATGGAAAGATGTGAAAAAACATTAATTGTAAAGTCACTGAATTTCATATTTTGGTAATCATTCAAAAACCCATACTTTGATCATATTTTAGGAAAAACTGCCTTCTTAAAACCCCTTTTCTCCTTAAACCATTTATCTTCACACAAATGGAGCTTAACCCAGTTTTCAATTGCAAAAATATGAAACATGTGTGCCGTTCTATAAATACGGTAAACTCCAATACTGAGAGGTTAACAGTGCTGCTAACAAATACGAAATTCTGCAGAAAACACAAGGGAAATTTTATTTTGAAAGTCAAATAATATCCACATGATTTCCCTTTTTGTTTAAAGTCTTATATTAATATGTAAGAATGAAGTTTAATAAGTGCCAGCTGTAAAACTACACCTGTGACCCAGAAGGAGAACCTTCTCATCATGCCATTATGCAAGTGAACATAACATGGCAGTGTTGCTAAATATTGACAAAAACGGCCTACATACAGAATTATTTAACCTATATGTTGTGTTACAATATGCTGCTTCAAGATAATGAGTGTTTAATACTAACAAAAAATATAAAACACATTTCCTCATGTATCACCTGTGTACTCCAGAATGACTGTGTTTGACTCGGTTACTCTCAGTCCTCTGGTCATGAACCCCAAGCTGATAGAGGAATTGGAATCAGTCCTGCAGGCACCAACTCCATCTGAAATACAAAATGAAGGTAACTACTAAATCACAATGTTACGACACAAATCACTGGAACTGCACGAGATGGGAATGTTTATATCTGATGCCAGATGTCATTGTTCCTTTGGCCAGGGGGGGCATTTGACCTTACTGGTGAGTATGTCTGGTGTAGATCACTGTTGGTTGGAATCTCCAATGCTCACGGGTGCATGCCTTTTGCTCTATCCATGCGCGCTACATGCCCCGCCCATCTCATTCTTCTCGACTTAATCACCCTGATAACACTGGGGGAGGAGTACAAATTTTTAAGTTCGTCAAAATGCAGTTTTCTCCAGACCCCATCGTCTTCTCTCCAAGGCTCAAATATCCTCCTCAACGCCCTATTCTCAAACACCTGCAATCTGTGTTCCTCCCTGAGAGTGAGAGACCATGTAATAAAAGAATCATACACATAAAATTACAAATGTTCAAGTTGTTACACTTCAAAACTGTGGAAGAACCCCCCCCCCCCCCCTTACTGTTACTGAAATATTTGCTTTGTTTTCACTATGTCAAAACTATAACGCAACACTTCTAATCAACTGTGGTAGACAGATCATCCTGCCACTAAAAAAATTTCTGATTATCAAACGCACTCCACTTTTAGCGGATGCAAATTTTGAAAAACCCGTGGCTTATTACTATGTGAATAGTCTATTACACTTTCATTTCATTCACGAAACCGATTGGGACTCTCATACAAGATCAACCATGTTATTAAACAGCCCCATTCTAATATAACTAAAGTTGACATGGGATTGCAAATGCTGGCACTTCATACCTGCACACATATTGATGAGCACGGGATTCAGGGGACCACATACATTGATATGGTACTGTACCCCTGACGAGGGCTGTATGACCCAGTTGTGACTCTCCTTCCTCAAGGGAGACAGGTCAATGTGACCATCATAATGATCCAATACCTGAAACATGTCAGACGATCAGTCAGGTTACTGGGACATGCCAGCAGCCGACAGAGCACTGGTAAAATCTATTAACATGCACGCTGGAGGAACTTTCTGTGATTTAGCAAAAATGTCAGACTATAAATCACAAAATTTTGTTTACTAAATTAAATTGTTATGGCATTCATAGAATAGTTGCAAAATGGTTCAGATCCTACCTAACCCACAGAAAACAAAAGGTCAAACTAAAACCACTTAAAAAAAATCGTAATTTATTCTCAAACTGGAGAACAATAAAAATGGAGTTCTACAAAAGGATCAATTCTAGGGGCCTTGCTTTTCACAATATACACAAATGACCTTCCTCCAACAAAAAACACCTTATTAGAACCCATATTTGATGATGACACAAGTGTGCTAATTTGTACGAAAAATTTTGACGACTTCTGTGCAATATCAAACATAGTTCTCTCTCATATGAGTAAATGATTTATTGCCAACAAGCTGGACCTAAATCTAAATAAAACCACTATAACAAAATTGATAAGAAATAACTCACCACAACAAGCCTTAAGTATTGGTTATAATGGAGAGTAGATAGGGGAGTCGGTAAATACGAAATTCATGGTTTTTAAAACTGATAACTGTCTAAACTGGACAAATCATATTGAAAAACTGATACTAAAGTTAAGTGGAACATATTATGCAGTTAGATGTCAGCAGAATTGACACACTCAAATCAGTGTATTTTGCTTATTTTTACTCCATAAAAGAGTATGTAATAATTTGTTGGGGTAAATCATATAACAGTAAAAATACATTCACTTCACAAAAGAAAACTGTTAGATTAATGGCTGGTGTCAAATCTAGAAATTCATATAGAAATCCATTCAAGAGATCAGAGACCTTAGCTTTCCCATGAGAATACATATTCTCATTTAAACACTTCTTTGTAAATAACTAAAAAGATATTCAAACAAATTCTGCTATACAGTGTCAACACAAGGAATAAGAATCAGCTTCAAAGACCAAATGCCAGCCTCTCATGCTTTCAGGAGAGTACGTAATATGCAGGCATAAAAATTTTCAAAGTCCATCAGTAACTCTCACAAGTTTTACAAATAAAAAGGCACACTGTAAAGTAGAATTAATTACACACTCCTTTTACTCTGTTGATGAATTTATGTTCACAAAGAAGTCATAATGTACAATTAGGTTTCCTTGTCTTCACGTAATACCGGGTCTACAATTTATGACGCTGCGGTCGTGTTTGGATTGCGTGGTCGGCCGGTGCTCTGTTGATGTGGGCGGGAGTTGTGCACGTTCTTCTGGTGGGTGACCGGCGAATCAGTTTCAGTGCCGCTAGTAACAGCGAACTACGAATATTTCTCGTCACTAATACATGTTATTACATTAATTGTGCTTACCTTAAATCTACAAAAGATGTTCTAGCAGGCAAGCTTCACATCTCGTTAACATGTTTCGAAATACTCGACGAAGCTCTTCTTGGGAAATTGCCGAAATCAATTGTCCGGAGCCTCATAAAATTGTAGACCCGGTATAAAAGGGTAGTATAACTTACCTACTCTTTGTAATGGGTGGATGTATTTTTGGCATGTCTTTAATTATGTGAAATCTTTATAATAGTATGGACTGTACTTGTTCATAAGTGTTGCATTATTATGACTTATTCCACATCCTACTGCCATCTACGTAACTTATGGATCCTGAGAATGAAATGAAGGGGGCTTTGTTTGCTTGTGTGAACGTTTGTGTGCATGCGTGCACATTTGGGCATCTATACAAACATGCATGTATGTAGTAAGGCAACCCACCATGCACTCATAAGGCCACGCTTTGCATGCCAGAGGTGTCTCCACTTCAAAGATGTATGTCTCTCCTAATTTTTTCAAAAACTTCACGTTGGCAAAAGATGCACTGGCATTACATACAAACTGGATCTCAGTCCTTGGTCCTGCAAGCAATACAAAACTTCCATTCAATTTGAATTAAAATATAATAAAACTGAGAAGAAAAAGAGTACTGACCCTAGGTTCTGCCATTTCCATTCTATCAAGCAAACCTCTCTAGCTCAATTTGTATGGCTACATGTCTGCTGGTTTCTCTGCATTTTAAGTATTACATTTATATAAAAGAACATTTTAAAATTCATAAAAACAAAAACAAATCAAGGGCCTTTCGAAGATACCACACGAATAAGAGACAACTGCATCACTTGTTCTTGTGACAGAAATAAAAGATATGTACTTAAATTGCACTGAGATCCCTACTAATGCTCTGTGCACTTATGCTTCTCCTTGCATATATTGTTCACCTTTCTCCACAGTTGTATAAATGAGAGCAAGGCCTGTTGTCTTCGATAACTCCACATGATGTCCGCCCAGATGGCCAATGACTGTCTTGTTATGCTCATCAACTTTACAAGCTGTCACAAGATCGATATCACCGCAGGCACCTGAACGCACAGGCCCACATATGTTTAGCAGAAATTTTTGCCTGGCAGTAGTTTCAACTTCGTAATAGTCTGAGTGGCGTAGACTGCTGAAATCACTGTCACCAAAAACACAATCCTTGTCAGAAGGGCATGCTGCAACTGTCTCCCACATCACAAGCAGTGTGCAGTTCTCCCTCACAGATATCAGAACTGGGTTTTGATCCTGCAATGTCAAAGAAAAAATGATTTTACATCAAAGTTATTGCACGTTGCTGAGAAGCATAACTAGTATAATATCTTTACTGCAGAACTCACAACCAGAATGGTTTGGCCAACAGAACATCAAGAGCAGTCTGACATGAAAATGAAGGAAACGCAACTTGAAGGCAAAAAGCAAGGTGAAAAGAATACAGAGGGAGCACGACATAAACACAACAGGCAAAACACAAGAGAGAGTAGGGCTTTGTGAAATCAAAGCTGAAAAGTGGAAATGTTCATGCCACTAACAAATTAGTCAATGTTTCAAAATTCTACAGAACGTTTTTATTAAAGTCTGTAAAGATATGAAAGCAAAACACCACTAGAAAAATTGAAGTTTTAGTTGAAAGCAACATGAAACATTTGGTAAATCCCACGTAATAAATCCTTGTGATGTTATCACAAGTTTTGCAAAATCCATGGAACCAAAAACAAGTATATGTGGTGAAGAGATTTTGACACAGCCCAGTAACTGCAAGAGTCAGCTTGCAAGAATGTTAAGTATCACCGCTGAAAAGGTAGTAACCAACATGAATGAAGTAGTGGCCTGAAAGCAATATAATATTCCTGCTACAACCCCCTTGATACTGGCTACACACTGCTTTAGTGGCCGAGACATGACGCTGACCACTCGCCCCATCTAGTGCCGAGGTCAAGAATGAGTAGGAGCTATATCGCCTCTCTCCCCAAGCACCTACATGGCGTGTAGCGGGACAGCTTTACTTTTACTTTAATTTTTACACACTGCTTTGTCTCTGTTGATGTAAGCTGTTTAAAACTGTCCACAGTGAGCAGAAGCATCTCTGAAGCAGACTGTGATGGTGACTAAGAAACCTCGAGAGGCATTAGTGCTGTCAAGTTTACGGCTGGAAATCAGGTTAAAGTGCCCTACACACATCAATAACATTCACATGGCCAAATCAAGCAAATATACTTCCATTTCATCTTTAAGTTGTCCAGAAGAATATATATTACCCCCTGTTTCAGTGGGAAACAAAGTTAAATCTGAATTTATAGACATGTTATGACAAGACTTTTATTTTTTAATAGGATAGCACTGGCCTTTCCTAACAAAATGGCCTATTTTTTTACAACAATATTTTCAAAAGGTTGTGTAGCTGACCTTGATATTCTTTGAAGAGACCTCGACAAAGCCATAATGGTTACCCAGTTACAAAAATTCAAGGTTACGCTGGCATCTGTATGCACTGTTTATAACAGGGGTCAGCAAACATTTTTTCTAAAGGGCCAAATAGTAAATATTTTAGGCTCTGCGGGCCAAGAGGCAAACTCGAGGATATTTATATAGGTAAACCTACTTATGTAACAAGAAAAAACCAAGTTTTTACAAATTTATTGAACAAAATGTAACTTAATAATGAGTAGACTACAATTGTTTGAAATACAGCTCTACTATTGAGAAGAATGGAATTGCCTGTTATGAGATAACATTTCACCAAACTGAGGTTGAAATTCAGTACTCCCAATCAAAATTGACTGTAAATGTTCATCCGTTAATGCTGACCTGTATTGAGATTTTACATATTTCATCTTTGAAAATGTCCTTTCACACAGGTAGGTGCTGCCAAATACAGATATCAATCCCCGAGCATATGATCTTAATTGACCGTATTCATCGCTTGGAAGACATATATAGAATTCTGTTAGATTCTTCTCTTGAAATTTGCTTTCTAGCATGTCATCACACTGCAGATTAATCACTTCCAATTGAAGGTTAGGTGGAAGCTTCTCAATTGTACAGTCAAATGGATTTTGAAATATGGAAATATCTCCTGCACTTGCATCAAGATCCAAAAAACGCTGCTGGTACTGTAGTTTGAGTTCAGAAAATATATCCGCTGCAAATTTGTGCGGGAGTGGAGGTTTCACTTCTTCTTTTAATTTCTGACAGCATGGGAAATGCACAAAGCAGTTTGAAATTTCAAAGAATTTAAATATGTAAAATCAGTTCTTAACTCGCGGGCCGTACAAACAGCGGTGGCGGGCCGGATTTGGCCCGGGGGGCCGTAGTTTGCCGACCCCTGGTTTATAACATCAGTCATCACTGTACTTTTAAGCCTGTTTTTATAGGATCAACCCAGCTACACTTACCGCACTAGAGCAGACAAACGAGATCTCAGTACTGTAGTTCATGCCCCCACTACAAGGCTGTGTACCCACCAAGTCCAGCACAGGTCTCTCAAGTACTGAGTGAGCACCTGCAACAACAAATACTTAAAATCACAAACCAGCAAATCAAACGTGTTTGCTTCAGGATAACGAATGCACAGAATGTGGGTTGTGTTGTCCCTTGTGGCACACCACCATTGTTACTTCTCATTGGTCCAGCCTTGAGGACTGTGCCCCACATGGGGGTTTCTGGACCACCCAAAAATTCCCAAGGGTATTGGCAAACCACATGATTTTTCTGCCTCTTGTTTAAGAATTAACCCCCAAAGAAGCATCAAAGAGTGTAATATTTGTCACAGTAGTATGCTAAGTTTCCAAGTTAGGTGGATTCCTGTCGCCACAGCATAAAAGTTTCCAGTCACAGAATGATATCAATGAAAGCAAATCAGCTGAATACCTGACTTCAAGTGATACAGATTCTCAGAATGGCAGACCATCATTTTCTGATGAGACTTGGCATGCCTGGAATGGCTAATGAAGACCACAAGAATACCTCAGACAAGATACCTGGTCTCAGGACCTCAATGTTCAATAAAGAATCTGCTATGATACTGCATGCCAGGAATGAAAACAGTATAATGTAGCCCTGTATTTGCTACTGTGTCACACTTTATTTTTGGTATGCTACGAAGTCATGTATATAATCAATACCATATAAAATTCATTTAATGTAAATTCTTCTTCAGAATCAAAATTATAAGTGAACACTTATCTCATCAATATTACGCAAACATTTTGCCATGGCACTAGCAGCCAAATTACTGTTTCTGAAATATACCAACCTGGAGTGTCGCGCTGTATGGAGCAGAGACTTGGACACTCAGGATGAAGGAACAGAAATACCTGGAGAGTTTCGAAATGTGGTGTTGGAGAAGAATAGAGAAGATCAGGTGGACGGATCGAGTGACCAACGAAGAAGTATTGAGGAGAGTCAACGAGCAAAGAAGCATTCTGCAGGGGATTACACGAAGGAAAGCTAACTGGCTGGGACATATTATGAGAAGGAATGGATTAATGAGTGATATCACCGAAGGCCAGGTTGAAGGAAAGAGAGGACTAGGAAGAAGATTGATACAGCTAACCAACGATCTTAAACAAGGAAAGAAGATGACGTTCCAGGAATTAAAACGAGAAGCCGAGAATAGGGACAACTGGAGAGCTCTTTTTGGGCAGAGCAATGGACCTGTCGTAAGACAGAACACTCAATAATATAAAGCAAATGAGATTCAAATGACAATTTTTCATCATCAATGCACAGCTGTAAGCCTGACAAGTATCATAACACTTTACATGTAAAGGGGATCTAGTCTGTGTATGGCAAAATCAAGGCCTTCTGCAGTAATACCAAGTTGCTAAAATATTATCCACTCATGTTAATTAAAAGTCTCCAAGACTAGAAATCTATCCATTCATCCTAATTAATGTCTTTTAAATGCAGATAAAATCTGAGCTGCCCATACAGAAAGAGATAAAAATTGTACTGATTTTTTTTATTCTATATATAAAAATAAAGAAGTTAGTATGGCACTTAATTTATTGCACATAAATCTTGGCAAGTCTGTCCTAATTATTTATGCATGTTAACAAAGCCTGTTTTTCCTTATTCCTGTAATTCTGCGGACCACCTGAATAAATCTCATGAACCACTAGCCCTTGAGCCACAATTTGGGAATCTCTACACTGTATCCTTTACTCGCTAATATTTTCTAAGAAAGATATCTTCTACAGAATGTGTTTTGCTTACTTATTTGATATGCTCCAGCATTTGAAACCACCACACGCCATGTTTTATTCTGTTGTCCTGAAACAAGTACAGAGTGCTGGTACTGCAGAGGTGTGAGGAATGGCTCACATACAGAGAAGAATGCTTTCTCTGCGCCATTTGTGGTCTGCCAGCTCTCCTGCCTCGACAACCTACAAACAGTGGAAGCAGTTTCACATTGCATATGTAGTCTTCATGGATTCTAAATTATGGGCTTGGAATGACATGGTTCTACCTGACCATTCACATGTTTCAAGAAAAATTACACCAAGTTTCAAAGTTTTATAACTTGTACAGTTATTGCTTCTTTCCTTCCAAAGTTGACACTGTTAGTAGGGGCAGAGATTGGTTTGATTTTTAAACCAGGTTATTAGCCAGTTATCCAATACTTCACCTGTGAGACTACCTTATAGTTCCACAAATGTAGGTGTGTGGTGTGTGTGTGTGTGTGAGATGCACCTAAAAAGTAGTCACATCCATATTGCAATAACGTTAAAAATACAAGGACCTACCTGTAATTTACACAAGATTTACATGAGATAATTAGGACAATCTTCATGTTTAAATAAAATATGCAATCGTATTCACACTTGTGTTTATTTTGATAACATATTTGCAACATATCCTAAGTAATAAGTACAACTTACAGGTAAATTACCCGTAATGTTTAGGATTTTTAGTGTTTTTAGAAAATCAGTCAGTATATTCATACTAGAATAGTTCAAGAACAGACACACTTTAATGACATGCATTATATTAATAATGCAACATTTTTTCAAAAAAATGACATACATTGTATTTATACTTGAAGAAATGCAGAGTAATACTGCCTGTAATGCAAAGGTACTTAAACATTTCTTTAATATCTTTCTTCTTCTCATCAGCTTCTTGTAGAATCTTCCTTCCGGTTGTGGATGACATGTGAATTACCAGGTTGTGCAGATCTTGAACTGCTGCTGCTCTACTGGATTTTTTCCCTACAAATTTTTAATTTACTTCCATGGGCATATTCAACAGGATTGTGAGTCAGTTTAAATTCCACTTCATGGAAAACCTTGGTCAACTCTGTGGCAGATATTTTTGAGAATGGAATCAATCTGGAATTTAGGACATCTGCTGCTTATGAAAATTCTTTTAAGTCAGAGTCTTTCAACTGAATTACTCTTTAAAGCTGATTTATATTTATTTGTTTTGAAGATGTCACAAGTCCTATAAGTGAAACGAAAAGTGTCTGCTACTGCCTTCTGTATCAAACTGTTCACTGTAAACCTCTAGACAGCAGGAATGGTCTGGTGCAAATATTTCATGGTTATGGAAAAACACATGACTATTCGTGAAATGAGAAAACTACATCTTTCTCAGGTTATCATATTAATCACTGGAATATTCAGTTTCTAACAGATTATATAAATCTGAACTTGACACACTACTCTCAAACATTTGCTCAAATTGGTTTCTCTACTTTTCAAAATTCACTGTAACTTATTAAAAATGTGCAATCATATAATGCATTAGCCACAATCTTAACAGATGTACATTGCTCTGAACCTAAAATATATATAACCTCACACTTAGTAGGGTGAAAATTGAAATAAGCTCCATGTTTGCTACCAGTCACGCCAGGCAACAAATATGGCCTCATTTATCCTGCAGATAGAACTACATCATTCTTGTATTTCATCCAGTTTCCAACTGATGATACTGACAGTCACTTAAGTGAGAGAGAATGCTACTCTAAGGCCAACACAAAGGATGTCTTAAGTTTGCCCATTTTGTTAGTTTGAACCTTGTCATTATCAAAGTCCATAAAATGTAAGTACATTGAAATCTTCATGACACATTGCCCTCATACAACTGAACTTCTTGCAGTTGCATTGACACAATGACTGGTCAACATCACAATATCCATCAAATACTTGCCATAAGTTTCTGAAAGTCTGCTCTTTATCAACCTATGTAAATCAGACACAGTACTTTCTATTTTGCGCAGCAGATATTCAGGATTGAGATATTTAACGTCACTGTCAGCAATGGATGAATGCCATTTTAACCAACAGAGTAACTAACTCATTAACTCTCTGAAAATATGTGAATTCAAAAGGTCAACATCACAAATACCAAATCTGGATCACTGGATAGACTTCAGGAAGTTTAATGCAGTTGATAAGAGTTTTAGCAATCACCACGCTATCTGTATGTGAACCCCCCCCCCCCAATCAAATTTTGAACCAACAACCAATTTTAACAAATTCTTCAGGATGCAAAGTCACTTTGTGGAACAAATCTCCATTTTCACTGGACCAAATCTTACTGTTCTGGCTGTTTACATACCTATTAAGCTGAAACCTGTTTCATCAATGAAGATAACTGTATGAAGTGAAATCAAGGAAGTTCATTCAGTGCTCAACAGATGCCTGAAGCCACTTGCAATATTGCAAAGTGCTTTGTGAAACAGAAAGCCAGTTCAGATTACATTGACAAATGTATCCATTCTGGTCTCCCTTCTCTGAAAGTCATGGTGAATGGATGAACAAACTACAAGGGTAGTTACAATTTGACTCTGAAGTTTCACCTTCTCAGTTTCTCCAATGACTGCAAACCTGTCTTAAAAAATTTTGCTGGGAAGAAACAAATGTATGGACGTGAGGGGAGAGTACCTCAAGTATCCAAAACTCATATGACACTGGAAGATAACTGACAGCATGCTGGTCACAAGTTTACAAAATACATCTACTCTACTCACCTGCCGAAATTATACACTACACTTTGGCCTTTAAAAGACAAATTAAATTCGCAGTTTGAAAGTTGTTGGTTATTACTTGATACTAAAAACACCAATAATATAAGCAGCAAAAATAATGTCATTTCTACACATTTCTTCGTCACCGTCATATCAAAATCGAATCACTTCTGCACTAACAAGTCCAAGAACAACACACCGGCTCACCATTATAGCAAACATCGGGAATGAAGACCGCGTGTGTAACGGCAGATCATTTCCCTCTCAAACTTGGCGACTTGAAAACGATCGTTCTTGAGAAACAGTTAGTAACCAAAACACTGTCGCTCACGATACCTTATCTGTGTACGTTTCTTTACTCCTCACCACTTTCCCGAAGTACCATACGTCTTACACTTTTAGACAGCACTTCATAATTTTCTTTTTAAAATTTCAGTGCTGCCATCCAACGATGAACCTAAATTCTCACAGCTCCATAGGCACACTACAACTGTACAGCTTACCTCTATCTATGTCAACGGAAGGCACAAACGACTGCAAACTTTAAAACTTACATGTGAACTGGTTACAACCAGTATCACTATTATACACCAGGATAAATTATCTCAACCGTTCCTGAAGTTATGTGAATCACACTTACTGCTACTATATAGCTCTTTTGTGAAATTGTATTTCCTCAACTTATTTTTAACTACTTTTTATTATAAAATACATATTAAATATCTTTTAAAATCAGCATAATTACTTTCAGTTTCTCTTCATCATAATGTTTATTATTATTATTTATATACATATTTCCGGTTTTAACAATGTTTATACATTTTGCCGGTACCCTTTCAAGTGCCTGAGCACTGCGGGTCCCAACTTCTTCTTTGGCTTGATCTATGGACATTTGGTAGGACTCCTTACAGAGGGATTGGCCTGTCGCAAGGCCACTACCTGTACACAGTACAGCACAACACAGAAAAACACAGACAAACATCCATGGCTTGAGTGGTTTTTGAACCCATGGTCCCAATAACCAAGCAGCACAAGGCCCGCGTAGCCACTGTGGACCACACCTTAATTTATTTCATTACTTGAAAATAAGATATGAAGATTGCAAAAGAATAAAAAATGGTCCACAAGTATGTATCATCCAGCAGTTAATTACTGTCATCCTTTATTTACAGGAAACTCATTCAATACTGATTTCCTTACAACTGTAAATAAATTAAAGAAAGTGCTAAAAGTTAAACAAAGGAATATGCAATACAGTACACAACAAACAATCCCTAGAACCTTCAAAATACAAATTTCTTGCCTACAACAGCAAATGAAATAAGAAATATATAATTCTCTTAAGTAAAAGAGAATAAAGAACATATAGTTAAAATGAAAATACTTTTTGGATGTTGTATGCCAACAGTTTGGAAGAACACACTGCCTTTTTAACTGAGGGCTGCATTGCAACAACACAGAAAAAGTACAGCATAACAGTTTAAAGCCAGAAAACATGTCACTGTGAAAACCTCAAATTCTGAAACTTTCATTTCAGACCTCAAACACCAAACTTTAGGGAAATCCATCGCTGGTTCTGTACTTTAAACAAATATAACCTTCCATTACATATATGCACATATGTACAAAACATTCCTATCATAAGTGTGCTGATAAAACCATACAAGCAGCAGAAAATTCTTGTAGTACTACATTCCAATGGCAATCAACTGCTTTAAAATGAAACTGTCTGTCCTGCGCTATGAAACAAATGACAGTACTAGGCAGTGAAGATGGCCGTCTTCTGGGTAATTCTACGTAGTCTGGTAGTTTACCAATGTTTCAGATGTCCTTGTTGCCACCATCATCAGGGTAATGAGTAAGCAGTGTGTGTGGAATCAGTTTGAGACCTAGGAACCAGTCACTCAAGGCAAGGCCTTGGCCAGACCAGTGGGGAGTAGGGTCGAGATCATGCGAGGACCTCAGAGCCAATCACGGGGAGGCGTGCCACAGCCTGGCCATAGAGTAGACAATGATACCACTTTATTTATAAAAGCTAATGCTAACTCATAATCAGCACTAAAACTGATGTTTTTTTACATGCTCTTTCGCAACAATGGAATTCAAGAGTTCTCACCGTCAGAACACAGTTTTGTGCACAACTGACTTCAGATCACATTAATGCGATAATGACCCAAGATTAGTGCAACAACTAATTGCATAATGTGGTGTAAGTAATGCTTTTGGAATATCAGTGTACTTCGAAGAGCACTGCTCTTCAACGATGCCTTACGAATATGAGGCACGGCACACACTCGAAATAAACCATCCGTCACCATCCACAACGCAAAACATGCACACGAATTCCACCTATAAACATTCTACTTTCTACTCCTTGGTAAAACCTTAACTGTTGTCATTATGCTTATTTATCACTGTTTCTTTCAGTTCTTTCCACAATAACTGACCAAGATATACACATTTAATGTCATATGAAACAAAAATAAAGTTTGGGCTGGATCTGCAAAGTTTCATTTCTGTACAGATTAATGCACTGGATGGTTACATGAGAAAGAGTCTTCTGTAGATTAGGAATATGATGGCACCTACAAGAAACCAAATCAGCCAGTTTTTATAGCTGCCACTTGCATTGCTCACTATGCCAATGGTGGAATGCTGCGGTTGCGTCTGCATTTCACTGGGCGGTATCAATCGAGACAAGCCAACTCGCAGCCTCACTTGCTCATCATCACTAGGCTGCCGTTCCTCGTCCTTTACCTCCACCGAAGGCTGTTCCTCTACCTGCAAGCAACAAGCAGCCAGTCCCGTGAAATTAACCACATACCTCTACATCACACCAAAGCAATCCCAACCATTTCAAACAAATAAATATCAATACAACCAATTTCCTTAAGATCAATCAGGGATTTCCCAGGGTTTAATTTCAATACATACAGAACTACAAGCAATTATTTAAGGATATTCAAATTCTGAATGACTGGGGCCCATCCCATAATTCATGAGCATGCCGTCAGAAATGAGTAACACTACAAGAAATTTGTGCACACTTGCACATATCAATGTTATGCATACAGTTCACCTTAAGTGCTATCTGTGTGATGAGTGAGAACTCCTCTTGTGCGGGAGGCTTTATCACTGATGGCAAGAGTTGTTCCACGATTTTACCACAATTGGGACACTCCAACATCCGTGACCTGTCACAAACCAAACATGCTTGTTGTTCAGAATTATTTCACTTTTTGTTTTTAGGTGAATATAGTCACATTTCTAGAGGGATGATTTATGCTGGGAACTGTCACTGCTATGTCATATGTTGACTTTTTCTACGTGTCAGACTGTGCCTACTACCATTCTCATGCTGTGAATCATGAAAAGTCACCTAGTCATTGTTATACTTTATTTCAGCTATGCAACAAGGCAGGAAGTTTTGTGTGCACCAGTTTCTTGCTACAAAGTTTGCAGAACAGACATCTCCAAATTGCCACATAGTACATACAATAATCAGGCCGTAACATTTCAACCAGTCTACGAGGGGCAGTCAAAAAGTTCCCAGAATTGTGGTATAGCACTGTAATGGTAGGACATATGGCAACGCTTACCACCTTCAAAGTAGGACCCTTGCGCACACACACTTGCTCCTTCGATCCTGCCATTGTTGGAAGCACCGGCGGAAGGCTTCGTTAGGAATCTTCCGGAGTTCGGCTGTCGCATTCGATTTGATGTCCTCCGTGGTTGTGAAACGCGTCCCCTTGAGGCCCATTTTCAGAGTAGGGACAGCCAGAAGTCACTCGGAGCGAGATCCGGAGAGTATGGTGCTTGGGTGATGACGGGAATGCTTTTCTCGGCGAGGAATTGCTGCACAACCAGCGATGTGTCAAATGCGACGGCCGAACTCCAGAAGATTCCAAACAAAGCCTTCTGTCGGTGCTTCCAACAATGGCAGGATCGATGGAGCAAGTGTGTGTGTGTGCGCGCAAGGGTCCTACTTTGAAGGTGATTAGGAAAGCGTTGCCATATGTCCTACACCACAATTCCAGAAATTTTTTGACTGCCCTACGTACTTCACCACAGAAGTGAATTACATAAATTTATTCACTCGTGTTTCAAGTCATTCAAAACAAATTTCTGTCATTTTCCCAAGAACCTCTAGAATGAATAAAAGGACTGAATGTGACATTGTACAATCCAACAAGGGACAATCATCACCCAACCACAAGAATAACATACTTGTGTGCTAGCATCTGTCGCTCTTCTGGGGTGTAGTCCAAAGAGCCAATGGTGCCATTGCCAGGTGTTGGCATGAAAGCAATGAGCGCTAAGAGAGCTGTGCGGATGGACCACGAGGGCTGCCATGTTTCTGGATGATGACCTGAGATGCTGAGGCAAATCTTCTTATTGGTTTCAAACCTTCCATTGGGCTGCAACACAATAGTCAATCATACCTTCAGAAAGCATGGAAATAGGAGGCAAGGTGAGAAGATTGTAACAAAATGCACATTACTTTCACTGCTTATTGAAATCAGATTTTCAGTTGCAAGGGGAAAAAAGTTAAGTACAGAAATAGGTAATGTAATTTGAATGGTATGCCTTACACAGTGGTGTGCTGCCATAAGGTTTAAGGGTTGCCATAAATTTGTATAAAGAATTGTATATTCACACATAAAATTTCTAAAAAGACAGTATCTTATCTTTTGAAATTAGAATTCATAATACACACACTCACCAATTCATCACAAAGAGTTTTATTCAACATGCAATATGTTTTGTTTTCATATACCTGCACACTTACAAGGCAAAGATTAATATGTACATTTATGTAAGACTTGAGGTTCTCACAGCGGTGAGTATGAAGATATCCGTCTTCTGGGTTATTGCGCTGTGTAGTCTGGTCGATGTTAACCAACGTTTCAGAGGTCATACTGCCTCCGTCATCAGGGCGATGAATACCTGCTCCCATTGGATCGGGGCAGGCTACACCTTTCACTTCCCGGCCTATAAATCCAGCTCCTCACACCCTATTGGCATATTCATCGCCCTGATGACGGAGGCAGTATGACCTCTGAAACGTTGGTTAACATCGACCAGACTACACAGCGCAATAACCCAGAAGACGGATATCTTCATGTACATTTATATTTATGGCCATGGATAATTTCACACTCCCTTTTCCATGAGGTGAAAACTTGTAGTGCACCACAAGTGAAGAAACTTTGAGGAACATTGGCCTAACATACAGCCCATGTATCAAGTCCCAGATGATTTCATCAACCATCAGCCAAATAAGGTCGCTACTGCTATACTCCTGACATTAACATTATGAACTGGTGACATGAAAGGACTCATTTTTACGAGGATTTTGTGTTGTTTACAACTGTTCCTTATAACACTATTTTACTGGTTACATATCTGCCACCTTTTAAAAATCTCTTTCCACAGCACCATGTTGTCAGGAGCACACCTTTCTAATGCCAATGTCAGTAACAGAGACAGTTTTGCTACTTAAAACCTATTCTACAGATAAGCACAGGGTTGGCATTCATGATATGACCATCCAGAGTATACTGTATTTGCAGTCTCCAATTATGCTTTATTCAATCAGTTGCTCACTTGACTTCATCATCATTCGTCGTCATTCATCAGTGCAACAGAAAAGTTGTCTTACAGACACGTATGACAAGTTTATATAAGCAGTTTTTCCCAAAGAGAAGTAAATGCTAAATTAGGAGTGCCTCAGTCAATATAAAACTGTTAATATCTCATGACACAGAAATAACAAAGGTCGGACTAATAAAAATAGCATAAAAAGTGTTGAGGGTAAAATCAAACTGTCAATGACACACCGTTGGTTTTCTTCAAACAGGCCAGGTCAACGATTACTCCCATCATATGCAGCATTCTTTTACAAAAATCCAAGAATTTTTATGAAAAATTAAAATGAGTTAAAGTGACCAATGGCTGGTTAATGAGACTGAAGAAGTGGATCAGCATTTTCTTCACAGACAAACAACAATTATATATTCTCTTTGGAATATCACAATCTGCATGTTTTGGTATCCATTTCAATTAATGCTCTTAATATAAGTTCCTTATCAAAACTTTGAAGCATATAGTCAAATAAAAAACTGTCCACTAATGGATAGAGAATAGTCAAGAGAAGTATAGTCTTCATATTCATTCCGCCACCCAAACTAGTCCCATGTCTTGAAAGTCCATTAATAATATTCGTTTTTTTCCACAAATATGGTACACATAGTAGTCTTTACTTAATACATGTCTGGCATAAGTAAATTAATGGAGACAGAGAAAATCCACAAATGGACAAATACAAGGAGATTACAAATTACTGGAATTATGATGCCAAGTGTAAACATTCATCACTTCCAGCTTGCATACATGTGTAAATGCACAACACAGTTATTATAACCTTAATATAAGATCATGTCTGAGATTGTGGTACATGAATCCATGTTATATTCTTTAATTATGAAAAGATAAGTAAGGATATTGACTTTTTTGTTACACATTATTTAATTCTAAAGTTTATATACTGCTTTGTGGAAACAATGCACTAAAACAAGTGATTGCTCACTCATCCAAGACCTGCTTACTACATGCACTACACAATACATCAAAACAATTATGCAATTATGCAAAGAACATTAATTATTTTAATTTTCATATGATGCTTTGTTACACTTTTAAAAAAATTGTTTTTTAAGTACTACTTTAGACTTTTCCATCATTCTTCATGGGCCATTTCATAGTTTCAAATAACAACCCTTTTACAAAATGTGAATGTAGCAGTATTGTTTTTTGTTATCAGTCTACAGCAGAAATATGTACTAATTATTTTGCCTACAAAAATGCCCATACATAATATAAATATGTAATAAAGTTATCAACTGTTATATGTTATACACATATTAATTTTGACTTGTTTGCAATAGTACACATTCAAATTATATATCATCATTTTACTGATGACTACTGATCATATGTTTCCACTCTGTATTATTTCTACACTTCTTGGTTAATAATAATATGAAAACACAAATTACAATACCTGACTGTTTTCCAATGGACCATTTGGGAAGTTCTTTAGTGCATTTCACATGTTCACAAAATGTACCCTATCTCCTTTCGTGATGGACATATACTTCATACTAGTAAGCTGGATCACACATCTATTTTGAATTTAATATCTCTTGGCCACCCAGTTCATTATTGTTCCCCATACTAACTTGACATGGTATCAGATCTGGGTGGTATGGTAGAAGAGTTCTGATGTGTGGCATCTGGTAACTTTATTATGTTTCATGCAATGGTTTGTGGATTTCTATTATTGATATGTTTCAATGTGCCCACAAGTCAACAAACGTGTCAGCTGAAGTCACAGTCAGTCAGGAACACTTCCAACATTCCCTCATCCTTATTTATAATTTACAAAGAATCACATGGTCTGACAATATATACATGAATTAATGAACAAACAAATTAATAAATGAACCAATGTGAAAAAATTAATTATATATGTATGCATAATATACGAGTACCGTTAATATTATTATATTTGGTGGTTTCATAGGGTATTCCGTTGGAAATAGAATTCGCCCATGGTACACGCCTCCTTCAAAGTCAGTGGCTGGAGGCCCTTGTACAGTGAAGTGCCACTCAAACAAATTGTCATCCACAGGATGTGCCCAGTACTCCTCTGTAGGCTCCTTCAACTCGCATGCTTCCCTCATCAACCTCTTTACGGCTGAAGTGAAACAACAAATACTATGTAAACAAATTTTCATGTTAACACTTTATTAATGTGTACTACATAGCTCATAAGACAAAGCTGCAGTAACAAACAAATTGCATGAAGGACAATCCCTCTTAAGACACTTTTCTAAACTCAGCCAGGCATTCCCTACGTTTTATGGAACCGAAAATATCACAATGTTCACAAGAATCCACTACCAGACCATATTCTGAGCCATTTGAATCACATCCACATCTCCAAAACCTGTTTCCCTACGAGCCATTTTATTATTACCCTCTCATCTGTCTATACCCAGGTCTTGCAAGTGGTTCCTTCCATTCAGCTTTCATACCAACATTTGTTCTACCCATGTAAGCTACGTGCCCCGCCCATCTTACCTTCCTTAATTTGATTACCCTAATTATATTGGGTGAAACGTAGAAGTTATGATACTCTTCGTTACGCAATTTTCTCCCTCCGCGCAGTTAACCAAGTTTACAATTCAGGTTGCTTACCTGGGCTCTTTACGTTATATTTTGTTTCGAAATCCATGGTAATTATCAAAATTACAAAAACGCGGATCTAATCAGCTGATTCTGAATCAAGACTGTTACGTACTTGCTACGCCGTGAGCTATTATTATTCTGCAGTGTACACATATCCTTTATCACTGCACAACACTTGACGTGGCCTAATGATAAGCAAGTCACCATAGTTAACGAGAATCCCAAATTCCCCCCCATTCAGTTATCTTCCAAGCGAATTTAAAGCAGTGTGAGTCACAGATTATAAAACCTCAGGTTCGAGGAAAACCCTAATCTTGCAGTACACAAGCCTGGGGTATATAAATTCTTTAAACGTTGCTTGTTCTGTCAAAGTGTTTTAATTAATGGTGGGAAAGGAACCCGTGTTATGAAAAGGGAGATAGTACCAACATATAGAAAAGTTTGAGGGTAGAGCTGGATCGGTATACTATGTTAGAATCACCTCAACTGCAGGTTTTATCGAATGCATTGTGTTAGCTCTTATTAACACTTTTATCATAAGTTCATTCGCGCTGTATTTAAACCGGGCTGCCATTGGAGAAGAAAGGGATATATTGTGCATAAGATAGAACAATCATGAAATTGTCCGTGATATCGAATCTCTTGGCGGAAGACAGGGCAAAACATTTTTTCATCTTAAAAGGACACCGGCATTACATTCTGATAGACACCCATGTAGTATGTATGTAAAAATAACAGGCGTCTACTAGCATTTAATAAAGTGTCTGTGTTTCTTTTTATGTTTATCCTTCCACCCTTGAAATTAACATACTTATGGTCTTTCCCCAGTATGTTTACTCCTTGGAGCCCAGCTCCAGGAGCTCTTGGGCATTCAGAACCTATTTTGTTCTCGCTGCGCGTAGATACCATAGGGCTTCCACCATGTTGGGTTAGACCACCAACAAGACTTTCCACCATAGGCTTGGGACTTGCACCCCTCGCAAATACTTCAAGAACGTAGCCACAATCTTGCTCCAAACTGGGCTACATCCCCATAACTTAACAAACCTAACCCTTTCCCAGTATTTTCTTGCTTCCACGGACCAAGTCCCTCACATTTGCTGTGCCAAGGCCTTTGCCCTCCTGAGACATAATCTCTCATGCATCCCCAGGCTTTCAGAATCCATTGCTTTACCTTTTCTGGGGGACTGCACATCTCAAGATTGAGCTTGCCACCTCTGGGACTCTTTGTCACTCCAACATCCATCCTCAGTAGGACCAACCCTCCAGTTCTTCCTGGTCCAGGGGTTTTACCCCACAAGCTTCCTTTCCCATACCCAACCTGACTTACTGTTTCTCATGGCAATTACCATTCCATGTGGACTTGTAAATGTATTCCAAAGTTTAGGATGAAAATATGGAATCACAGTCCAGAAGACCTCCATGGAGAGATTCCTGACATTCTAAATTCCAACCCACATGTAATCCCCCCCCCCCTCCCAAAAAAAGTCCAAGGGCCTGGGCAACATTTCATAACACCATGTCATCGCAGTTAGTTGTTAATCCTACTTCAACCCCAAAGCCTGGGGACTAACCCCCTCCCAGCTCTCTTGAGACTTCTTTTTTCTAGAATTTGCAGCCTCCTACATAGAAAGCCAGAGGACAAGCCATGTCACGATGATGAACTTTATAATGTACCAATGTGTAACTTATCTTGAATAAATTCCATAGAGGTATTTTAACCAAAATTAGCCTAACCTAGCTTAATGTTTCACTCTGGGTGCCAGTCAACAAATTCAGTAGCCATATGCCATCTAAAAACACAAATATCGTTATTGCACAGTAGAACAGGAATGCAATGTTGAATTTTGAATGTACCATTTTCATGTCAATCTGTTTCAGTAAGAATGATGTATCTGAGCTGTCAGACCTGCATAAATGAAGTATGGAAGTGGACCTTCTTTGCAATATAATAAAAGTGCAACCTTTTTCCACCCCAGTTAAATCGGAACTGCCTGATGCTGGGACTTCAATATTTATAATCTTGAGAGTCCTTTATATGGTAATAAGTACAAAGTTTCATACTTGTATCTGTTAACAGCAATGAGATATGTATCATAAATCTCAATCTTTTGCTAGCTTACAAAAACTGTGAAATGTAAGTTTTGACCTAAAATAGTGGGTCAAAAACAGCAATAAGGCAAATATGCCCCAAAAGTATGTACCTTGCACATCTACAATTCGATGTAAAAGCATGTTGATGCAACTAATGATTATAGAATGATTGCAGTCTAAACTTTGTGAAAAATCATATAGTGGATGTTTCCATGGAAAAGGTTATTAGGAAATAAGTGTACTTTCAAAGCTAATTCACGGAAGATTCTCAAAATGCATAAGCCAACTTTGAAGGGACTAAACTTCCTGCATTTGAACTAGTATAGAATTTACTGATACTGATTGTTAACAGATTTTTCTAAAATTTGATGAACTGAGGTGATACGCTCATACATTATTATTGTACTTTCCATATACCCATGTCTCCCAAAAGAAAGGTATGCGATGACAGCAACGTAAATGGAAATGTGAGAGCTGTAAAGAGAGAAAATAATAATACATAATTCATTAAAGGGTACATACATATATTTACCATAGTCTATGACATTCTTGATCAGCTCAGGGAGGGAATCATTCACAAATAACAGTAAAATGTTTCCTTATAGTAACCATGGAAACAGATTTACAGACAAGCCAATGCATGGGTTCCAAGGAAATGCAATCTGTTTCAGCTCTTAACCTTTATTGGGTAGTATCTCTTATCTGTAAAATATACACAGGCCTATATCACACAAAAAATAACAAGTATAATATTACAAACAAAATCTCAGTTACCCATTAGTTTCAGCATGTGGCAGTATATATAGTAAGTGGTAACACAAATCACAATAATAAACATTTTTACAATTTCATGTCTTTTATTATTAAAAAAAAAGTGGGACACATTGGTTAGGTCTAATATGACTTGATCACATATCTGAATCATTAAATATGATAAATGCAAAGTTACTCACTGGCGAAATGATTATCACATGTAACAGAAAACTGACAAGAAGAGTGACCCTTCCCCCCCCCCCTCCCAACTGACCAGATATGGAAATTGCATCATTATTCACCAAATCTCATAGCAGAGGGAATTTTCATTGGGTGAGGTGAATGGAAACAGAACGTCTCCAAACAGGTGTGTGGAAATGGTTGAATTAAATGCTGCACAGAACTACTTGCCTTCATTTGTTCACATCATCGAAACTCAAAATACTGTTAATCTCACGCAAGTGACTCCCACTGAACAGCTGCAACTTAATACCAAATTGTGATGTAAGTAGAAGGAAGACAAATAAATAAAGAAAATGAGGAACTTCTGCTTTGAGATATACAGCAGCAACTCTTCAGAAGCAATGTGCAAGTTTGTACTCTCAATGGACGACTAGACTGTAGCTATCAGGTGGCTTAAAATAACCAGTTCTAGGTAGTATGTCTCTAAAACATCAGCTTTTCTCCATGTCAGAAAGAAGTGCTCAAATATGCATTGTAGCCTTTAACCATTCATGAGACAGATATGAGCAACAAGAAAACCACTTTGAATGGAATTATTTTTACTTGAGAATAAATTAGAAGCACAAGAAACGGTTCTGCACAAAATATGGTAATTCATGGTAGAACTTGGATACTTTCCTGTCATGCTTTTTAGTTCAACATAAAGAAACCATATGGTACTCATTTCCTGTACAGGCGGAGAACGCTATGAAAATTGTGTTCAACAGAAGGGTCATCAATGTACAATTTACACAAACATCGTTTGTAATATATCAGATTTGAGGTTCTCACAGCAATAAAGTGTGGGTTGCTGTCTTCTGGATTGCGATGTTGTGTATACTGTACTTGATTACCACCTACTAGACTACACAGCAACACAATATCATTTGGCAGATATCACATACATACCTGCTTGGGAAGGGTTAAAACGATGGTTGTAAAAACAAGATAAAAGTGGTAATACATGTACACTACCATCTCAAAGAAACGGAACATGGAAACAGTAAAGTTACTTTACAATCACCCTGTATGAAAAAAGAAACAATCTTTATGGGAATGACCAGAAAGCTGGTCCATCCAATATCAGGAACTATGAAATCAGTCTAGTAGCTTCCTGTAAGGCCAAGCTATAACTAAAATAATCAGACTTCAGATAAATGAAACATAAGCCCTGAACATTTTGCTACCTACATGAAACTTGCACATCACTTGAACGGTGCAGCCTGACTGGCTCGAGAGATGCTGCAAAACCGCTTGGAATGCGATTAGCACCTCAGTGCCGCAATTTTCTGTTGAGTGAATATGATACATTACGTAGCCCTTCGCTCTTAGCAAAATCTATTTCGGCATATGTGAAGGCTGATTCCCCTGTTCCCTGGTTAACAGGGTTGGGGCTAGGTGAGGAGGTAGAGGACTCAGTGAGAGATCCTTGTGCCTTAATGCTATGGGGACTGCGTGAACCATCTTCTCCTTCTGATCCACTAGGAGCAAGGTCTAATGAGGCATAGTGGAGTTCACGTTCACTGCTCACAGATGGGGGGCGGGAAGAAGTCGGTGAGCCAACAGAAACTGATGACGCTGGACCTGCAACCACTGACTCCACACTCGAATTGGAAAGCTGTCTAGAGATGGCACCCTCAGCAGACCCCAGGCTGGAGCCAGATGGCTGCCTGGAGATCTTGCCAATGTTACTGGCATCTGCAGGCCTTGTACTGGAGCCAGAAGGCTGCCAGGCTATTGTCCCCACCTTGCCAACTTTGTTGTCAGATGCAGTGACATTCTGCCGACCAAATTGGACTGCTTCCTTGTTTGGTGCAACAGTGGAGCTGGTGACCAACTTTGGTGTACTGACTGTCTCACTGAGGCAAAACATGGCAGTGCTTTGTGGTTTCCAAGAATCTGGAATGGGTGTAAGGTCCATGCTATCAGTCTTCAAATTCATGACCCTTGCAGGGACAGAAATCTTGCGTGATGGCACAGGCCGCATCACGGCATACACTGGCTCTTCTTTTGATCGATGGAGAGGGCTATAGTTCACATAGTTGTGGATTCTGGGTGATTCGACCTTGTTCAAGTCATTTAATGACTCTACATTAACAGGTGTAGGTTGCTCGGATGATGAGCTGCTGGAATCTGGAGTTGTGGTGGTTGACTCTGGAGAGTATGGATCTCCCGGATAGGATAGCCGCACTGTGCCACTAGTGGCATCTACCAGGCATTTTCGTGAGAGCTCATAGTTTATATCTGTACCAGGAGCTGTTGCCAAGGGTGGCAGCTGTGACTTGTTTTGCTGCTGTCCTGGGAAAGGTTTCATTGGTGATCCTGGGCTGTTAAGACTGAATGGGAATATCGTCACAGAGGAACCTGTTGGAGTGGTCAGGCCAGTGTTCTCTATACTGTCTCGTCGATTAGCCTTGTGATTGTGAGTGCGCCTCAGGGTGGAACTGGGACTTGAGCTTGGAGAGATGCCAGATGTGTGGCCCAAAGGAAGGAAGGCAGGAGGTGGGACTTTTGGTGGCGTACCACTGGAGTGCTTGCGACCTATCAAGCCAGACAGTGAGTAAACAGGACTGGTGGATGAAGATTGTGACTTGCCAGTGACTGTCCCAGCCTCCAATTCCCGAGCCTGAATGGCAATTGGCTGGGAACTATACCGACCCTTTCGTTTATCTTTCCTCTTACTGTTCCCACGTCCTTCAAATGAGAGGTTCATGTAATCTTCACTGTTTGACCTGTAAGTCTCCAGTGATGAGCGGTGAGAAGGCTTCGATCCACCTGTCCATGCCATTTCCACATAACCTTCTGGAGGTTTCTTTGGCTGTGGAGTGTCCACTGGTGCAGTGCGTGCAACAGTAGATACTCCCATACTACTCTCAACACTGCTTGGTTTGGCCATATCCATGTACTCCTCCTGTATGGGTGATGTTGGCTTCCGGTTCTGGCATCCCGAGGACACTGGGAAACTGTGGTGGTACAACTCACTTTTCATCTCCATGTAGGGAGAGAGACTGCTTGTGTTCTGTGTACCATCAGATAAACCATCACTTGTAGGCTGACTACTTAAGACTTTGATTTCTGGGAATGGTGGGTCTACTGTGGATGTCTTCCGCTGCACCACAGAAGATTTTGCAGGTGGTGATGATCCAGGCCGCATCTCCATATATGGCCCAACATTCTTAGGAGACATGGAGGATGAACCAATGAGTTTGACTGGAGTGGGTACTGGTGGACTCTGAGCATGATAATCAACATTGGTCTTTGAAGAGATTGTGGGGATAACTGATTTAGGAGGGGATGCAGCCACCATATTTCCTGACTTTGTATCAGCCTGCTTAGAGGCTGTGGAACGTGAGGACATATCAACATAGCCATTGATGACAGATGTCCGGTCTTCCAATTTATTGCCACCAGGATTTGCCTTGGGTTTGATTCGTGAATTGCGTGTGAAGTCCATCTCCATTAGGTCATCCATTGGCTCCACAGATGAGTGGCTACTGCCATGCAGGTGGTGACGCAATGTGCCACCTCCTGACCACGAGTTGCAGAGCAGTGGGGCAGACAGAGACTTCTTGCCTCCTGCAGTGGGGGTGGGAGTCAAATGATGACCCCCTGGGTGGTGTGGTGGTGTGAGCATAGGATGTTGGCGCGTCATGTACAGATCATATGCCAGTGCCCGTGAGCTCAGCTTGTTCACTGTCCGGCTGCCCACAGAGAATGCTCGAACCCGCAACGCATCTGTCTGATTCACAATGTCCAGCCTGTAAATCCAGCAAAAGCAAATACAACATTAACACCTTTTTTACTTTCCACTTTCTCATAGACTCCAGCCATAATATTTTTCTAACTACTCATGAAGAGCACCAGAACACAAGCCAGGGCATGAAGGAGTTACCTGTTAGTTCGTTTCATTGCATCTGGACGAGAGCCAACAGAGTAAGCCCGCATCGGTCGGTCCAGCGACGATGTCTCATCCTCTTCTGATGGAGTGAAATACGAGCTAACCTTCTCCAAGTGGTATTCAGAGAACCGCATATCTGTGGATGGAGTTCCAGATGTGATGGAGCAGCTACTAGAAGGAGACATTTCTCCACGAGCATAATCTATCAACAAACAGTGCATGTTTAATATCAGACATCCCGAATTACATAATAATAAAGCCAAAACATGAGATAAAAATGTATTACTCCTGTACAAGTGTAAGAGAAGTGTGTGTGTGGAGACTATTATGCATTCTTAGATATCGTATCATACAAACCGAGATTCCTTCACTCTCAGCACACAACTCGGATACAGTCTCAGTAGCTCAACAGAGCAAATTAACTACTTCTGGGCAAAAATATTCAATTTCTGGCTTACAAACATAATTTCTTTATGCAATAAGAGTAAATGTGTGTTCTGAAAAACGAAAAATAACGACATATTCCCCTGAGGACACCACAATGAGCCCTCATCTCATCTCACCTTCACCATGGTACCTCTGCCCCAGCTGCACTGGTTCCATATCCACATAGCCATCATCCATAGGTGCCATTGGCACGTAGCCATTTGGTGTCTCCTCAGCTAGACTGCTGGCATGACTGTGATTGGAAGAGCTTGGTGCATGCCGACGTGCACTCGCTTCTGACACCCCTGTCCCTGTGAACAATTGATACTTACTTAGTAGATTTATCTACAATTCAAAGCCATCAGTTGTTGTTCACTGACTCATGTACGTACATCTTAAATTTCCCAGAATTTCTCACTACGAAAGAAAACAAAGAACATCCAAGGCTCAATTCCTGAAAGAAGGGGAATCTTCTCTCCTCACCACATCCATATTGGCTTTGGAGGCCACACAAAGTGATATATATTGGGTGGTGAAGGCCTCTTTCTCCAGAAGCAAAGCAGCTAGAGCATGAAGCTGGCCACTCTTATGCTGAGATTAAGAATATGTAGAGCTATACCGCCAATCACCCATATATTCATAGTATGGTGGGTGCTTAACTGAGCACAGGAATGTTATGCTTTTAGAAGGAGGAGGAGGAGACAGAAATAAATGTGATTTAGTTGTTCCGAGTGGAAAAAAGCAATGTGGGTACTCAGCCCAGCAAGCAAAAGACTGCCTGGAGAAATGGAGCTAACACAAGTACGGTGAACTTGTATATGAGAATGACCCCCTGCCATTCTTATGCTAAAAAACACAGAGCAGGATTGGAAAAGTGTACTCTTTGGAGAAGACTCAAATTCCAAAGACATTCTTCATGCCACATCATGGGCACTGACATCAGCATGACAGCATGGAAATAGCAAATGCATAACGGCACTGATGGAATAATTTGATCTGAGGCCACTGTTGCAACAATGTCATCCAACAACTAGATGTTGGTTTCACAGGAGTTGAACTCTGCACTTAGCTATTGCTCCGATGGTCCGGTGGCCGTAGCTGGTCTGCGGCGAGCCGTTGTTGTGTCGTCCGTACCTGTGTAGTGTTCCTTGATATGCTTTTGTAAAATATTCCACTTCATTATTTGTTTTCTAAACCATATTTAGACAAATTTTAAACCATTTTGATTAAATTAATTAATTTCCTTGTTGCCACTGATTATGACCTCTTGAGGTTGAAACATGTATGGCACTAGTGTCTTTTTTATAGTGTTTAATAGTTTGTTTGTTTGATTATTTTATATTCTAATATACTACACAGTATGCAAAGTTTTAAGATTTTTATAATGATTACAAGCAAGCTAAAAATGGGGAAGTTCTGATATAAATAACTTATTCTTCACTTTCACTGAATATTTAACCGTTACCGTCCATATGCGACTCCTTACACGTGATCCAGTTGGCAGTGCATTGCACCAGTGTACCACTACACCATTAATCACATAGTTAAAGTCTGGCCAGCAGCTACATACTATGGTGGGTTTAAATCCCCTACTACAAAATAGCAAAGTTCATGAAAATCAATAAGTTTTAAAAATGGTGCATATGCATGCAGGAAAAACATACCATAAAAGCATGTAACTGATATAATCTGCAGTACTTAGTACATTACATTTTCTCTGTTTCATTAGGAACCATAACATTCAATCAGCTTGTCAGTAATTGGTCCCTGTGGAAATTTAAAGAAAAATATATTTAAGAACAATCTGCATTAATACAGAGTCTACACATAAAATATCAGGTGTCTGGACTGATATGGTGTATAAACTCTGACATGTGCACATATCACATGTGGTTACGTTTTGCCTACAAATCCTATATGCTGATTGTTCCTTCTTCAACAGATCTACCTGTATCATGCTGAATCATGGTCATGTATCCTCCCAATGGATCCAATGGTGATGAGCTGTGCAGACTGTATGCATCCTGCAACATAAAAACCATTAAGTAAGGCCCAGTTTCTTTTTATTCAGTCTTTAGACATTCTTTAAGCAAAGAAGCCCGGGCATGACGCTAAACTGCGTCCACAGACCGAGTGACCACCAGTATAAGTGGTCCCCGTCTACCAAGTGCCAACAGCCTTTTCGGAGAGTGGATGAGTGGGTGGAGGTTCAGGACACCCTCATGCCCCTAAAGGCGGATGAACCCGGATGGGTCAACGGCATAGGATTTGGAAGGCAAGGGGAATCCACCGCATCAAAGATCCTCAGGATCAGCCCAAGCTGCTGCCAATCAATCCTAGGATTGATTACAAAAGAAGAAAAAAAAGCAAAGAAGAGAAGTATTACATTCATGGCACATTCTGATCAGAATTCCTCAAACCAAAGGTAAAGAGGTTCTACCTAGACACAGAGAAGCTGTCTCTCAAAGCTATACTAGACAAATTCAAATACTGATCCTTCTCCATTTTCCAATTGGCTTCTGAAAAGTTTTCCATCAGAACTCTGTTAACAATTCTTGTTTTGATGATGCTGTTCTTCTTTGTTTTGGTACCATGAAGACTCTTCAGTTGCTACCAATATATTGGAGAAACACTGGCATCTACTAATAAGTCTACACAGTTTCTGAACCCAGAAGAGCATCATCATCCTCTCTGCCATGAAAACCTCATTTCACAATTCTTGTTTTCCTCTCCTAAAATATATATCTGACCCATCATAACCTCATTTAATTATTCTAATGTTGCAGAACACACGAACTACTCCTGCTGGTGACAGAGTACATAAACCCATAGGCCTTGGCAGTATAAAATATGAATAAAGGGAGTACAACAAAAAGAAAGCAAACAGGTCAGTAAACAAGAAAGAGTTGTAAAATAAATTTTGTAGATGACTCATATAAATGGTACAAGAGAGGGCAAATGAAAGAATACTTGATGCGAGTCAGCTTCATAGCCCTCCATCAGAACATGGACAAACCCAATCCACAGAAACAGAATTACTTCAATGACAAAAGGAGTTTCTAAACAATTATTTCATTTTCAACCAAAGTAAACTTGAAACGATTATTTTGCTACATAATCATATTTGTTTGACTCATATTCCTTTGATTTCATTATTTCACCTCTCTCCTAGCTCCAAACATTTTCATATCTTACCTGACTCGGGGAGCCTGCACTGATGCTAGTGGGTACCTGACTGGGAGACAACTTGCGGACAGGCAGCAAGAGTGACATGGATCCAGGCCATGCGATGTCATCACTGCAGTTTTCCTCAAGAATCACAGGTTCATCTGGTGTCAGGGAGTGTCCATAGCCTGCCCAACCTTCTCCGTCACCCTCTTCGATAGATACGGACGAACCTGGCGAGTCAGTTGAGCATGGACCCGATGCAGGACTGCAAAAACATGGTCGTGTTGATACATGGCTCCACCTCATGACACCCAACAAGTCAGTGCATCACTTCAAGGCACTACAATAACTCACCTGACAGGACTCCCTGCTGGCCAGCACACTGAATGCGGCCGACTGTTGCCAGAGTTAGGGAAAAGGCTATGAGAAGTGTGCAGGTGTGGCAGAGGGTGTGGACCATCGCTGATTGTTCGCGTCCGTGATGGAACACTGTCTGAACGCTCACGTCCAGAGCCTGCAATATGAAATGGAACATTCAGTGTTAGAGACTAAGCACAAACTGCCTGTGTACGTATGACGTGTTCATCTGAGCACACAGGGCAAATCCCGAACAGTGACCAATCACTCACTAGTCAGGGACAATAAAATGAGAAAGGCAGGGCATGTAGCATTCATGCAAGTCCATACAAGACTGTTTTGGAAATCTTCAATAAAACCAATTTTTGAGAAGCTGTGAAGATGCAAAGTGGATTCAAATGGCTCTGATGTGCTCAATAATGTCATCAGGCTCTGAAATAGAGAGAACTCTCTTATCATACCCCTGGGACCCACCAATGGGTATCAAGAGACACTATAAAATGATGATAGGTACAATGCTGCTATTCCTTGAAGGAAAGGAATTCCTCATTCTGATTCATATAAATTTTTAAAAAGCAACTAAACACAAATTCCAAAATCCTTTCAGTTACTATATAGCAGATTACAGGAACTTTCTTCCTATATTACTTACAGTACAACCAATTCAAACTTGAAAGAATTTTGTTCAAAAACACATTCACCTTAGAGTACAACATAACCAATACAAAATTAGGCAATTTTGATCATGTACCTTATTGTACACAAATAAAATTCTGCCAACATACAAAGTGGCCTGCATGAGACTGCACTTTTTGACACTTACCCTTCACTTCTTTCACTGTGAGTACTGCTAAGTGGTTCTTTTCACAGGCAGAGAAGAATTTTCAATGTGAACCTCACACTTACGGTTAAGATTATGTGATGTGTTACCATGAGAAAACAATATAAACTATGACAAGCTGGAAAAGTACTAGGCCAGTATCTCACCAGTTTGTATTACAATGCCAAAAGAAGAAACCTATATAGTACAGAGATACACAAAACAGTTCACAGAAAACCAACTCACCAGCACTGTACATGCTGTTAATTTAAACACACCAACCAATCCTCAGGCAAAGACCCATGTGGGTTAGTGACACAATATATGAAACACACACAGAAATGCCAAGCCACAGATGATAAGCAGTGGGTTAATGATATACCGCTTGTATTGTTAACAGAAACACATCAAATCTTGGGTGAAGAGCATCAATGTTGGTGACATAATGCATGTAATGTATTAAGAAACATACCAATTCTCAGGCAGGGACTGTCTCGGAATGTTACGATGTATATACTGATAACAGAAACATGCCAATCCTCAAGATGGGTAGCATTTATGTTAATGATATACTCCATGTACCCTTACCAGAAACATGCTAATCTTCAGGCAGTTATCATGTGGGTTAGGACACATGACTCTTGAGTTTCAGAGAGAGGGAGCATGATACATACTGTGCACATTAATGCTTCCTGAAGTTCTCTTGTTTGTTCGACCTGTGCTCCCTCTCCTAGATTCCCAAGGGGTACGGGGTCCTGGCTCAGATAGGGGGAAGGAGTAGGTACGTTGGTGGGTACCTGCACCCCCACTTCCCACACAGGAAAGGGCTGTAACACAGCCAACACATGGTATACAGCTCATGTGGTACATAAGTCTAGAAATGGTTTTTAGAATATATGCTACATGTTTCCATGAATAATTTCTAGTGGAATAAAATAAACACAGGAAATCAAAACAAAAAATGTGGTTCTTCGGTCTTCATAAGCCTTAGTGATTAACACAGCTCAAATTTTGTAAAAAGTGGCATAAGATCTGTAAAGAAGACAATATCCTCACAATCAGCGAAGCGACACATCCTATATTCAGATACGTGTAAACAAATCTAGAATAAAGTTGTGAAGAACCAAGTCTGCTGTGCTCAGCAGACTTCATATCCATCAATTAAATAATTAATCAATCAATCAATATCCATGATGCATTAAGAAATTACTTTGCCTTCATACACATAGATTATTAAACACAATACATGCAACGCTGTATCATATATAAGATGGAAGAGAGAGAGAGAGATATGCCAAAATGACACAAATGGGGAGTGTGATCCATCTGCCCCTTTTCCACATGCACATGTACTGGAAGTTTCCTGCCAAACTTGTAGGGAATGTTCCTCAAGTCAGAACAATCAAACATGTCCTATTCCAAAGCTGAACAAAGTTGATGGAGCAACTCACTTTTTTAAGACTTCTTTGTCCTTATCTCTGTAACTGTTGGAGCGGTGGGTATGTTCAACCATTTCTACTCAAATTAACTCAAGAAACATTCCCTGCAAGTTTGGCAGGAATTGCCCAGTACATATATGACTCAATGTACTGATCACTTCTGCAAGATTCTTATTGTTTTACATGAAAGCACCACAACACCAATTTTTTCTATGCTACACGAGTGTTATCCTAGGAGCATCTTCTTCCAACACCGTCCATTTCCTGGATCCAAATTCACATACAACATTTCAAAGGCTGTTCCTATCTCTATACTTGGCTTAAAGGAGGGGTACTTTACAGCAAGAGACAAGAGCCAGCCTCTGAAACTATCATACATTTTATTTTATCATGGACAATGTCCTACAAAATAATCCTATGACAATACTCTATCACTGTCACAAACCTCTACTACCACACCACATTAAACTTATACTCCGACTATAGACACATTACTCAGTAACCACTGGCAATGAAAATCTATAGTCTGTACTGCAATGTGACCATTTTCGTCGTAACTGTAACCTCTCTTCCACTTTATGAAGGGGAAGTACCTGACACAGAATGTCTCCTCTGGGATGGATGTACCAGCTGTGTCGGATGATGTGGGGTCACAATGCGGTGGTTGTGGTGGTGATGGTGGTGGCAACTACTAGCAGCAGACAACACTGAAACCAACAACCAGCACTAGCACAACACACAGCACGCACAATGCAAGCACACCCCATTCAACAATAAATGGCCACCATCCTGCACCAATACATGCACTTCATAGTTACTGGAAGCTGCCAAGAAAAGGAATAAAATTCCCTCAATGAATGATGAAGATAACACAGGCTAAAGACCTGAACATTTTAACATTTTGAGAGCTCAATGAAGGAATAATCTAAAAGATTCCACTTCTCAGGTTTGGACAAAGCCCAAATCTTGTTAATTTACAGATATTAAAAATACAAGAAATGTTATGCACAGCCACCAAAATGGAAACAGTTTAAGGAAGAAAGATAACAGACAGCATGTTCCAGGTGAATGAACACATTCTTTAAAGAGATAAACAGTGCCATAATGGAATAAAGATACAACCCACAACATACACTTAGACAGGTTGATTCTTAATTAGATGATACAAATATAAGGATCATGTTCTACTCTTAAAGAAAAGTCAAAAAGTTTATACAAACATGCTGGCAATACTGTACTGCAAAAAAAGCATCAGAATGCAAAATGTTAATAAATGTGTTTACACAATTACTTTACTGATAAATTAATTCTGTAATAAGCTGGCTAAGGAGGTCTGGATTTTATGAAATGAATGACGAGACATCCAACACCTTTCTCAAGCTCTTTATGCATTCTTTGTATGACGTCTATGAAATAAATGCACGATTCAAGTCGAGAACCACTGCATGAACTTGGAATGGACTTGGGGACTACCCTAAAATCATACTTTGGAATTTCCTACATTTGGTAATCCCAACAAAGTGGGTGAACAAACTTGTAAGGTAAGACAACACTAGCACCACTTGCAATTGCATCACACAATGATGCACAGATGCATGGTTTTTGATTTTCAGAAAATATAAAAATTGGAAAAGTAATTCTTTTAAACGTGTAAAATAACAACACGACTGCAGCAAACAAAAAAAAATCAGACATGACGAGGATTTGATCCTGACCCCATGTGTATGAGAACAGTATGGTATCAAGAAGTTCATGCGCCTTATGACATAGCAGTACTGATTTGTTACTTACAGAAAGCATTTTCATCACACGAATTGTACAGTTGGGAACTAAAGTTTTCTACATAAGATAACTAATGTAATCTTTTATTAATACCGTAATTCAGAATTTGTGAAGAATGTATGTGTGTATTCCAATACGAAATACACCTTTCCAGTGGTGTTAGATATTTGTTTGAGTTTGACATGTTGTGGGAAAACAAATGAAATGTTAGTAAGCAAACAGAAAGTTAAAGTGAGCGATAAATTACAGATGAATCACTTACAATCTAAGGAGCCCTCAGAAGCATTTCAGACACCAATACGTCTCATCTTCCACGAAAATAAAGTTTCTATATCATGAGATAATGGGACAAAACAGCCCTGAATGGCAACTCAGAAACATTTCACAGGAAATACACACATTTCAGCCTTTACAGGTTAAACATACAAACACACTGCAACAAGCATTATACTCATATACTTAATATCTTAATTTGCAGAAGTGATACATTTACAGAATAACACATACATCCATACAAATGAAAATGCTCAAGAATTCTCTTCCTTCAACAGAACAGACTTCTTCTGACATTAAAATGGCAACATAACAATTCAGTACACTATACTGGGTAACCATCCCACTGACAGATGGCACCATGAATAATTCATATGATCAAAAACAGAATGCAGCATATGCTGTGAAGTTATCAGCCTTCCATGCATGTGACATCAGATGGTTCACATGACCACCAACAGACAGCAGCATGAATAATTCCTATGATCACAGATAGATGACACCACTGATAATACCACCTTTCATTTCTGAAGATCATGCATGCCTGAGTAGGCATAAGATTAATTCTGAATGAGGCCAGGGGCATCCATGGCAAAGGCAAAGATGTTTCTATGCATAAGTACAATGTCATGATTAGAACTAGCATAGATGTAAAGCTTGAAACATTTTAAACCTGGGACTAGACAGACAAGTTCTGGCCACATTGCTCTCAGGGCTAAAAGAGTTTGTAAGGAACAGTGGACTCCTGACATAATAATGGTAAAGACAATAATATCAGCATATAAAAGCCAGTAACTCTACAGGTCAAACTACCACAGCAACATGCAGCTATATGAAAAAGTCATTTGCATTCAAAGTGCAACACCTCAAACAATCGTATGTGCATTTAGAAAATCCCTAGTTGTGACCTACTTAATTACATTAGCAATAGCATCACAATGTGCAGAAGTTGGACCACTGCCTTAGTAACATCTTCACTCCCCAACTTAAACAACACAATTACCCAATGCCAATCGGACACACGTTATGTGAAAGCAATGCCTTCTAATTCTGTCAAAAACTATACTGTAATTCAAAAGTCTACACCTTGCATCACCCACAACGTTCAGTGTTTCCCACTTTTACATGTGCATATCTACGTCCATGTGTGTCAAACTAAAGCTGACAACCCAATATTCCTGATGGCATCACTGCTCAAGAGTTCCCTGGCATGAAGTCAAGCAACAAGATTTCTAAATTAACTGATTACCATTGAAAAACCAGCCTTATATACATAGCCTTATGTCCATAAATAATCCTCACAATATTTTATCTTGCATTACTCCGAGAATATCTAAATGACATATATACCAGTCAAAATGATCAACCAGAAATTTCAATTTGGCCCCTAGTTTGCAGCCTGCCACACATTCTGGCCACTAGGTACAGCTACATGCTGCATTCACGTGCGTTTAGGTGTTACACGTCCTGTCTCACACAGAAGCTGCTCCAGTCATCGAAACCCATTAGCGTCTGGATGATGTCAACCAGGATAATGTAACACACATTCCCATGCAGCAGTATTAGCTTGACCACTACAAGCACCAAGGGTTATGAAAACGTCACAGTATTCGTCGTGTGCGTATTCCATGATCATCTGGTCAAAAATGAGCCCTGCTCTACACTGTGTCTTGAGTACACTTAGCAATGCGCGTTAAGCATCATCATGACAAATAACACTGCCAAGAAGTGTTCCCACATTTGACAATGATGTATATCTTGAAACTGTCTCTCAGAACATATGTCGTAAAACATTTTCAACTTGCGTTTTTAACAAAGAATCACAATACGTAGAACTTGCGCAAGAATTTCATTTCACTATCTAAACACATATAAGCAAATTCTGGTCATTCCTCACACCGGCCCTCATGATGGAGACAGAGCTAAGTCTCTGAATACTGGCTTTTAACTCAACAAGAACATGGCTCATCACCTGAGAGGATTTTATAACATTCATGAAAGTTTTAAATCTTACTTCATGATACTGTTAAAAGTGTAAATGATGGACCAAATTTTGGACTCTTCTGATTTAGAAAATTGAAACTTTCCGAGTTGATCTTTCCAAATGGTATACATTTCAACTGTACCTTAAACTTTCTCCAAGCAATAAAAGATTAAAACCATAAAGATCCCTTATAGCTACCCAGTAGTCACTTGTTGGTCCAGTTTTCAAATTCCACATGTGTTTCCTAAACAATTCAGTGTTAAACATAAAAGATGCTGCAATGTGAAAAAATCCACATCCTTTGTGGCATCGATACATTGCTATTTGAGAGATTGAAATTCTAACACTTGCTTCATGGTCAACTTCTCCTCTGTGGTGAAGCTAGCAAAGTGGTTCTTGTTCTTGTGACAGCAAGAAATCTCTGGGGTTCTTGTATGAACATTCAGAACATATTAACATAGGTGTGCAGAACAAAGAAACAGAACTCATGGATATATTGTGACATCTGAAATGCATGTTTTAAGCCTCTTATAACATGTATTAGCTATAAAAGGCATGGTTCAAGTACTACGTAACAGTTAACATGTGACCATGACATGCAAGCAGCATGCTCTAAAACAAAGGCACTGTACCCTGATGAGGCTGACCATGAGAGTCCACCTCGTTGGTAGGCATTGCGCGGGTGGTGCTACTGGTGAGGAGTACAGCTTCTGTAACAACCACAAAAGCCATCGGCAAGCTAAGCTAATAAACACTACAGCACACAAATAGAATGGCTTTTCTTTACCAGCACATAGTTACAGAAGCTGTTAAAGGCAGCTTCTCTAGAGTAACACAGGGGCTAGAGATATGTCAAATTGCACAGAATTCAAGCAGCAAATCTAACTGTACTACAGATATTCATTAGACTGTAGATAATGCAAGTGACTTCAACACTGTAAAACTATGCTACAGAAATATGTCATACACAACATAAAGCGTGTGACCCTACTATCCGCATGCAGAATTCATAAGAATAGACACAAACAAATACAAAGTGAAAGAACTAGTTTTTGAGCAACTTACACATGGTGAACTGACTGGAAAGCAACGTGCTATTCTGTCCCATTTATAATCACAAATAACGAGTGTATCGATCCAAGCTCATCTTGTGAATATCACATCTATGATATCTAATTACAGGGCATGTGCACAGAGCGGAGAAGAAACTGCTTATCGTTGCCCTCTTCACAGAGCATGTTATATTCTGTATTTTCATCATACCATACGTACAAAACTGTCACAATTCTACTTTGAAAACATTTATGTAAAACTCTTTTACCTTTCTTAAAGTACACTGGAAACATGTTTAAATGACAAAAACTACTATCAAAATGCATCTCCTTTTGAAAACAAATAATGACTGCAGTTGACAATGCATTATCGAAAATAGCATCCAATCCATACTAAACAATGTATGTGAATATAAACTACTGATCAAGCAGAAACAATGTTTCACTGTACACCTTACACAGTCCAATAACACAAAAAATAGAATATGTGTTGGCAGGAAACCATATCAGTAACCTCACGTTGTTCACGAATAAGTAAATGTTTCTACAAGAAAATAAATTACCTTTAACAGAACTGTTGCCCACATGTGTCTGGCGCCTCTGCAACATGGCGATGGGTTTCGAGACTTCGTTGGTGGATGAAGAGCGGGGACGTGGCACTTGCTCCTCCTTGGAACTGTTGTTACTCATAGCACTGAAACATATAACAATATCAACTAAAAAAAACTCATTATAAAAACTTTCCTTATATGCCAAAAGTGTGACGACAGAGTTCCAAGAAGTTTAATCACATTATCACTTACTGAAGGATGGCAGCATGCATGTTGTCAGCAATGTTTGTGTCCTCAGTCTGCATCCAGAGCTCTCCCTCACCTGTGCATGAGGAACGCCCCACCTCCATGTAGAAGAAGCAGTCAGAGCGTCCACAGCGCCGGATGCTCACAAGCTACAACACACATGATGAGTAACAGATACAGCAGAACAAAATATAGTAAATGAGATAACAGAGAAACAAAACATAACGAAAGAAAGAAAGGAGGAATGTAAGAAAGACTGTGGTTAACAGACAACTTACCGAGAACTCATAAGTCTCGGCCCTCTCCTCCTGGCTCAGCTTAACGAGAGACAGACTTCTGTCAGTCAGACACAACAGGTGGCGACCCAGAATATTACGAGTGTTGCCAAGGCCTTTATTCAGCACTGTCACCTGCCACACATGTTCTGCAACAAATGTATCATAAGACAATGCACAACTACACAAGCAAACACATTGCTGACATAACAACAAAACTCACCAAATGTGGGTTTTGGCTCCTCTCCATCTACAATGTCCTCCCCATACTGAAGGGAGAGAAGAGCCTTCAACCAATCTTCCAGCTCCTCCTCAGAGTCCAGCACAAGCCCAAAGCAGTCATCCTTCGTGTAGAGGGCAATCACATACTTGTGTTTCGTGTCCTGACGGCGGTTGATGTTAAAGCACGTTTTCAGGGAGATGGCCCTGCACAGGTTACAAACATATGCCTTAGTGTCATTCTTTGTCTGCTGAGACTGTAACTTTGTAAACTATAAATACCTTCTGGGGGAGTGATTCTTCTTCCACTTCTTCTCATCCTCATAGTATTCAAGCCGTGCTGAAGCCTCAGACGAATCTCCACGCAGAATAAAGAAACGCTTCTTCATAGTCTGCAACACAACATCCCACATGACGCATATAAATACTCATTTGAAAGAGTTGGCCCAACACAGAATACAGCCATCTTCAGACCAACTGCAGTAAAACTTCAAACCCTAATTACAGACCTTGAGTTTACGAAGATACCCCATCTTGACAATTTCACCACCCCGTCCATCATAGCAATGTCCACCAGCATCGCAGACAGAAGTTTTCATTAAAGACATGTTGGAACTAGGTCAGTTACCACATGGGACTCAGCACAAGAAATCTGCAAGCTGCAGACACACAAAAATTAAGTAGCGACACAGCACTTAACAATCTGGTCAAGTTAACATTCTAGCATGCACATACACAAATAATCAAGTAAAGTTTCACCAATATGGAATTCAAAAACATTCTGTTCATGACGGTAAAAAACAGCAATCACTCGTTAAGCTTTAGCACCAGAACAAAACTACATAAAAATGCTGAAATGTCAATACCAAAATCAGCTGGACTAACAAGCTGAAGAAACACAACATAACGACGACTAAAGATACACATGACCCTCTTTCTCAAATTGCTCCCACCTCTCCTATTAAAACTATACGTGTCTGTTTGCATCCCCAAGACCTTGATCTGCAATGTCATTCACATCAGACACATAACCTCTAAAACAGGGATTCTCAACCTCTTCCAGACCGAGGGCCACATTCACGCCTGCGTATCAACTTGAATGCCACAGAATTATAAATGTGGACAATATTTTGAAACTTCATACCAAATTATTAACAGTGTTACTAACTATTATGAATAGGTTTTACATTACCTGACAATTTTCTTTAATGAAATCAGTCAAGAACGAGATATTTGACAATGCCTTTGCTTGAATAATCTTTCAATATCAAGTACAATTTCTGATGCTGTGATTAGCATGCATTCCTCAAAGTGTTCACCAGTAAAACGTATCCTACTTCCTGACTTGCCATTTATCATTAAGCTTAAAAATTGCTCACAGCAATAGTTACTGCCAAATACTGACAGTATTAACAAGATTTTTTTTCCTAATATCAGATAAGTATGAAGACTGCAAGTTGCAAACCCCTGCTCTAAATACTGAAATATACATATCATACATTTTCTTGGCAAAAATTAGGTAGAAACAGAACACAACAGAATAGAATAGAGCGGAATGAAACAGAATGAACAGAACAGAATTTATTTACATTCCACGGATCCTTTGTATTACAAGTCAGGGATGTGGAACACGCCACAATACAAATATCAAGACTTGGCAAAAAATATACAAATTAATACATTGTTGCACAGCTGTTTATATAAATATTTACAATATTTGAGAATTTTCAAATTAAGAAAACTGTTCTACAGAGAAGAAATGGGATAAAAGAGGATCTTTCAACACTGGACTAAATACTTTGTAAATGTCTAATGCTAGATGGCTAAGTAACCTAACCCTTTCATAGTAAGCACCTTTCTGATAACTAGTATGGTTAGAATTCAGCATATGGAGTCATACTTATCACTTGTGTTTATAACATGTATGTCAGAATTTGTTTGAAACAACAGTAATCAGAGTAATAATTCACTTACAGAGAGAAATATATTGCATTTCTTAAATAATTTTTAGATTAACTTATAAAATAGTTTCATACAATACACGTGAGTGCACTAACAGTGAATAATAATTCATAAATTTTATTTGAAAGACCTCTAATGCTACAATGGTTCAGAATTTTAAGTTTAGAATTGACTTATGATAATTTTAATATCTTTCAGGTACTGAGTTCTCCATTTGGTCATTATCACAGAAACAGCCTTGATCATTCACCAACATTCACAGGAACCTGGCTTATACCTAATCTGTCAGCAGAGAGTTGTACAGCTTCCCTTTATATCACCAAGATTAAAATATAATCCATATCTAGTGTGATTATAAACCCCCCTCCCCAAGGATGATACGTCAATCAATCAAATTATAGACTTTTCAGCAGTCAGACTTGCACAATAAAGCTAATATTCACAATCCTAACCCACCTGCTCATATTATGCCTGTTATGCCAAAACGCCAACAAATCCAACATTAGAGTGACAGTTGTCTCTGGCAACGTTGTCCATGTCCTTTTCAGTTTGGTTAATTGAAATACATTTAGTGGCTACTTACCGCCTGTTCTGTGACTACAATTACATCTTCTTTAGTGAAATTTTTACTTAATGGTCTAAGATACTCTTACAACATTGAAAAGTACAGCACTGGGTTTCATATCTGATGGTTCAGTGAAGGTGTTCACACAATCCTCTATCATGGCTACTGCATAGAAGCAGAGCATTCTTTTATTTCTCATCACTAAGTATAGGTTTTGCATCCTCTCTATGCATGACCTGAACAACTTTTGAAGGCTACAGCATAGCCAGAGCCTCAAATTATTTGCTAAGGCTTACAATGAATTTCAGATCCTTGATGGAGTACAGACTTTTGATTCTGCATTGGATTTGGTTTTAACATCTGCCAAAAAAAAGCAGAGAAATGGTTACATTTATTACTAGACATGTGATTATATTTCAAACTAGCAATCTGGCTTGGAACCAAACCCAGTTTCCTCCGCAGATCGACAATACCTTCCCATTCCCTGAATAAACGGTACACAATGCCATGGCTTACTTATGGCAATGGCACATAACCAATGACACCATCATTCATGGCCATCATATAATATACCCCAACTACCTTCCCATGGCAAAAACCACATTTTCTGGATACCTCATTTCATTTACCTACCATATCTTAAGCTTTGACAATATTATGTAATGTATAACATCTAAAAAGATTTATACTTGTACCCACTGTTACACACAATATTTACTTTGTCATGCCTCACTTTCAACTACATTCACTTACAATAGCTTATACATATTTTATAGGATTCAAAAAAGTTCTATTCCACTACAGTTCACTTAAATTTACTTATAATACCTTATAATATAGACGCATAGGATTAAGGTATGATCACGTCATCACACCATAACTCACACTTCCTATGATTGATATATAATTCACCACTTTACAATTTCTTATGCATGAGTATGAAAATGCCACTATATCAAGTGCTACAATATACAGCTTATGTTAATATACAATAACAAAAAATAAACTTACCTTTATCTTAATTTTCAATCTAAAATGAATCTCAATTATTTTGGCAAGCATGCAAGAGAATATCAGTCTGCAAATGGACTATCTGTTGATGAGATTTCAGGTTCTCACACTGGTGAATATGAAGATAATAGTCTTCTAGAGTTCTGCACCATGTAGTCTGGTAAATGATTACTGACATTTCAGAAGTGATTACTGCCGCCATCATCAAGATGCACCCTGATGATGGAGGCAGTAAGCACCTCTGAAATGTCAGTATACTTATACCAGACCTCTGGGCATAACATCTTCATACTGTTTGTTGTTAGTAAATGCAGATATTTGTATTTTATAAAAGTCATTTAAAACTATGATCCTTAATAAATAACAGATTTAAGAAGATCTAGTCAGTCCAAATTAGTTGACAAATTAATAACACTGTTATTTCATTTTTTTTCTGTATTACAGTTACAAGCACCAAGCAGAAGTAGCATAACATAAAACAGCAATGCAACTGAAATAAAAGATAATGTTGAGCATAACTAAAGAAAAATTACAAAACGTTGTATACAATCCACTACAAACGGAAAACCTGTAAAACTTTCCCTCTCAAGTAACTTGAAGTCGCAGTCCAAAACGGTTATCACGAAATTCATATTATTTGCGTGCTGAACACCCGATGCTGCGAAGTTTGTATAAAAATCCCCCAAAAGTAAAACGTTACCATGAATAGGCAGATTTATACTTACCTACGCATAAAACTTTTCTGTTTCTGCGAAGAGGCTGCAACATTGGGAAACTGACGTTTTGACATCACAGCTAATTCCTTGTTCTTCCACCGTAGTCAAGCCCTTTAATCTTTCGTCGTGCTTGATTCAGTCAATTTATATAATTGTTTTCCTTGTCGCACTGTCATCACACACGACACCTCGGTGGGAAAATAGGCTATTCTGCCAAGGGCAGGGTTTTTTTTCTGCGCAATATCCAAAACACTACTATTCGAGGTCAATGAAATGTAATTTATACTAATCGTAACAAACAAATGTATCAATGGTCCAATTTTGTCCTCTGGTGTTAATAAACGGCAAAAAACTTATGACACTAGTAACATAAGCTATAATAACACTCCACACTCAAAACGTACGCATTACCAGACGGAAAATGTGGTATGACAAAAATCAATAATTCACTATAAGAAAATATGTATTTAATTGTTCCAGTATCATCAAAATCTTAGACTCAATAACAATATCATTCTAGCAGCTGCAGACACTGGCAAACATAGCTGTCTACTGAATAAAGTCCAATTTTTATAACCACACAAATTATAGATATACGCATCAGCAACCATCTTGGAAAAGGTCATGTGTATATCTTCAGTAAGAGTTGTAAACAACTTTTACGCATGCGCCTACTACCTACGACTGGAAACGAGCGCGTTGATCACGTGATCATACTACCGTCGCCATTATTTAATTTCATTCAGCTATAGTCATTTTCTTACAAGAGGCCTGCGCGAGTCATTCAATTTATTAGCAAAATAGTAGAATAGAAGCAGGTCGTTTGCCCAGGGCGCTTTTTTTGTAACCAAGCGAAGCGAAATGGGAACAGTGCTTGTTTTTTTTAATCTAATCTAATTTGTCATGCCCTTTTCTGAAATTTAACATATGTTGTATGTAAAAGTCATGTCGCTAGCACGAAGTAATCGTGTGTTCTTTCATGCATGTGGAATTGAGATACTGAAGTGTTACGAATTCATTCTCGATTGTATGAAAGTGAATAATATAAGGACTATGAATTGGTAGAAGGGATAGAGCTTTATCGTTAGGCTGACAGTCCTACGCAACTATTGATTATAGTCTATGTTTATTAATGAAAAATTGTGTAGACGGACTCTCAACGATCGACACGCAACAGGCCTGAAGCTAGGGATTAAGCTGTTTGATGTGCTTACCTTCACATTTCTATTTCAGTTAGACGGAAAACATACAACAATCTCATGAATTCAGTAAACTAATGAAACAAGTTACATTAAAATGTTTATTTGAAATTTATAGTAAAATCCGTGTGTAAGCACTTGTCTGATTCATTTTGTATTCAGAACGGACCAAAACAAAAAGATGCTTTGTCATCATTGCTTTTCAACTTTACTTTAGAATGTGCCATAGGGCCAAGAAAACTACAGACAGGGAACTGAATTGGACATGTCAGCTTCTGGTCTATGCTGATGATGTTAAATTGTTGGGAGAAAACATAACGAACAAAGAAATTGTATTAGCTAATACTAAGGAAGATGGACTAGAAGTAAACAGAGGAAATTATATGTTCACATCTCATCACCAGACTGCAGGACAAAATTATATAAAGGTAGCTAATAAGTTTTTTGAAAATGTGGCAATGTTTAAATATTTGTGAATGATATTAACAAATTAGAATTACATTTACTTGGATATTAAGAGCAAACTAAATTCAGAGAAGACTTGCTACCATGCAGTTCAGAATCTTTTGTCTTCCCATCTATCTAAAGACAAAAATTTACAGGACTATAGTTCTACCTGTTATTTTGTATGTTGGAAAACTGGTTACTCAGGTTAATGGAAGGTTATAGATGATAATTTGATGACAGGGTGTACAAGAAAATATTTTTGGATCTGTGAAGTATGAAAAAATTCATAATGAAGAGCTTCACAAGTCATACTGTTTACCATATAATAGGGTGATTGAGGATAGTGAAATTGGTTGGACATGTACACATGTAGGAGGTTAAAAATATGTGTAATATTATGGTTGTAAGGCCAACAGGGAGGAGACCACATGGAAAACTTAGGCATAGGTGGTAGGATAATATTAAAACGGATCTTAGGAAAACTGGGTTTGGAGATATTGACTGGACTCATCTGGCTCAGGACAGAGACTGATGGTGGGCTATTGTGAATGCGGTAATGAACCTTCAGGTTGTACAAAAGGCGGGTAATTTGTTAAATACCTCTGCTTCATGTGGTTTTAGTTAGCAGATTATGGCCATCAACCATCCCATATGTAAGTACATAGGGTCTTGGATTGCGTGGTCGGCTGGCGCTCTGTTGATGTGGGCGGGAGTTGTGCGTGTTTCTCCGGTAGGTCACCGGCGAATCAGTTTCAGTGCCACTAGTAACAGCGAACTATGAATATTTCTCATCACTAATACATGTTATTACATTAATTGCTCTTACCCTAAATCACAAAAGATGTTCAAAGTGACTTCCTTGTGCTTGCAGGCAAGCTTCACATCTCGTTAACATGTTTCTAAATACTCGATGAAGCTCTTCTTGGGAAATTGTCGAATATTTTCTTTAAGTTCTTCTGCAGTGTGCTGATTGTTTACATAAACTTTGTTCTTCAACATGGCCCACAGGTAAAAATCGCACGGGTGTAAGTCTAGGGAACGCAGAGGCCACTGATCAATAACTTGTTCACCAAACACTTCTCTTAATGCTAACATCGACCGATCAGCTGTGTGAGCTGTAGCATTGTCTTACATGAAGAAACCGTAAGTCTTTTCTTCATCGGTCATTTCTTGGGAAAAGGGTCTAAGTATTAAATTTACATAACGTTCATAATTTATGGTTTCATTATAAGAGATTGGCCCTATTATTCTCTTGGAGGTAACTGCACACCAGACTCCAACCTTAATGTCATGAAGAGGATGTTCATGCAACTGATGTGGATTTCCGGAACTGTAGTAGCGGTTGTTTTGAGTGTTGACATATCCACTTAAATGCAGCCATGCTTCATCACTAAAAAACAATAGCTCTGGATTAACAATCCCATCATGCACGGATCCCAACAGCCATTTGCAGAAATGGATCCTAGCACCACTGTCAGGATTTGTGAGTCTCTGAACAACAGTGGTCTTACATGGTCGCAATTTCAGAAGTCTCGTTGCTGTTTGAGCACATCCCAATGACATGCCAGATTGTGCAGCCAAAGATTTCCTTGGACTTTTTTCTAAGAAAGACCCAATTTCTCTTCTGTCAATACACACCGTTTCCTATTCTTCTTTTTATCCAAAACTGATCCCATACTATGAATTTTTTTTACTACTCTCTCTATCATGGACTTGCTAGGAACACTTACACCAGGAAAATGTCTGCGAAATTTACGGCGGCATCTTCCATAGGATGAATATTTGGCATATGTTTCGACTAAGAACACACGTTGCTTAATACTGTACACCATATTATCAATGTCAGTCCGCTACGAGAGACGCAATGAAAACTGATTCGCCGGTGACTCATGGGAAGAACGCGCAAAACTCCCGCCCACATCAACAGAGCGCCGGCCGACCATGCACTCCAAGCACAACCTCAGCGTCATAAATTGAAGACCCGGTATTTTACATATGTATCATTTCATGTCACCATTTCAAGCTTACTGTACAATTTCCCTATCAGAAACATGATTAAGGACAAACTATTCTACACATTATACAAGTTCACTTCAAGTAATGAGAAAATAGGTCTTCTAAACTAATTTATTCTACAAAACATTTTTATATTTCTAATAAATTACAGTGTAAATGTAATTAAAATATCTGTCTATTCCAAAAGGTTTGTAATTCAAGAGAAATGTCATAGTTTGGATCTGTTTTAAACAGAAATCTGAAAATTACTTTCTGTCATTCAGTACTTTTGGAAAGTAAAAGGATTTCAGATGAACTGACAGGTACAGATATCACTGTTCAGGATTTTTATTTCATAACATGTTCCTAATGCAATGGTATCTATGTTACCTTTGACATAAAACATTATCCAAAGCTGATGCATAGCAAACCAATATACTGCAGTATCAGCAAATGTCCTAAACTTAAATTAATCCCTCAGACCACGAGCTGTACCACTTTATCATCATCAATATAAATGTTGTTCTGCTTCAGATCCTCTGTGTTAACAATGATGATACGAGTATCTCTTTCACCAGATGGACCCTCCTCCACAAAAGTCACCAGTGTGACAGAACACTGCTCACTGCGATGCGCATTCAGTTCAGCTTCGGATCCAAACTTCTCCCCACAGTCTGAACATGCCAATGTATCCTCCAAAGCATGCTTCTTCAAGTGAAGATTCAGCTTGCCCTTCAGAGTGAATGACTTACTACAGATGCTGCAACGATAAGGCCGTTCTCCTGTGTGCAGGCGAATATGACCAACAAAGGCTGATCTCCAGAAGAAGCGCTTTCCACAGTGAGGGCAGAGGTAACGCTTCACTTTGTCATGCAGTTTTCTATGGACATACAATGCAGTAGGGCCTGTGAACGCTTTAGGACATTTGCTGCAAGCGTAGGGGCGTTCACCTGTGTGGTGTCGGATATGGATAGCAAGCTGCTGGTTGGTGTAGAAAGCTTTACCACAGAGTTGGCAACTGTACGGCCGCTCCCCAGTGTGCCGTCTCACGTGCAGCTGTAGGTTTAGCTTCTTCTTGAACTCCCGACCACAGTACTCGCATATGAAACTCTTACGGCTCATACTCGTGCGGTACCTTTGCTTACACTGTGAAGAATGCTGCAATTCCTTGTAATTTCCTGGAAATGCAGCTTTATGATGTTGTTGCACCAGAACTTGATCCTGGTGATCTCCACACGATGAACTGATACGACAGTGACTCAATGGACCGTGCAATTTCAGGTGACGACGAAGGGCAAATGGTTGTGAGAATACCTTATGACAGACTGAGCAAGTTGTATCTAAACGATGTCTTGCAGTGTTCTCAGTCTGCTTCTCCGTAAGGCAGGCTTGGTAGTGAAGAAGAAATTCTTTTCCTGACAGCCACGATTGGCCACAAATGCTGCATGTCAGCATTTCATTTGAGGAAGCATGTTTCTTTTCAACATGTTCTGTCATACCACACCATTCAGAGAATTCCTGATCACAGTTCTGGCAGTGATAGTCATTTATGAGGGGCTGGCAGTACTTGGGATGTTCACGACTAGATGTGAAGCTGAATGTTTTGAGACACCTGTCACAGTTATAATGACATTCACCACTGTGTGTGGTACAGTGCTGTTGGAAACTTGCAAGGTTTTGCATGACTTTCCCACAGACTACACAAGTATGACAATGAGGAGTAGACGCAGGTTGCGGACACTTGCGCTCCACTGAAGAATGAGCATTACAAAACTCAGAATGACAACTTCTGCAAGCGCAGCGTGTATGATCATCGTTCAGCTTTGCCATGTCGTCTGCCACATGCTTGTGGTTTCTGAATTCGGTTGAACACACATGACACGAGTCACTGGAAGGCATAACCAACAGCTGGTCAACAGCGCCCTTAGCAGCTCGTTCTGGCACCTGGAACAAAGCACCCACACTGTTATGTGTGACAAGAACAGCTACAGAAGGTTGAAATTTAGATAAAGAAATGGAGATGCAATAATGTAAATTTCATTCTAGTATTCTGAAATGCTTACTCCAACATGGAGTACATTTTCCAAAGGGAAGGCTCTTACAAACATGGAACTGAACCTTCAGGCACTTAAAAGGCAGGGAATTTTTGACTAACCAAGCCACTATTAGCTAATTACAATATTATCACAATTAAATAGCATAAGAGATTCAAAATATAGCAAAGTATAACTATCTTATCTATTGGTAATGATGAGCTTAAACATCTGTACTCCTCCCCCAGTATTGTCAGAGTGATAAAGTCAGAAGAATGAGATGGGAGGGGCATGTAGCACGCATGGATGTGACAAGAGGTGTGCACCGGATATTGCTCGGGAAGCCTGAGGGGAAGAGACCTAGACATAGATGGGAGGATAATATCAAGCAGGATCTATGGCAGATAGGAGTTGAAGGAGACTGGATTTTGTTGGCTCAGGAAAAGGTCCGGTGGAGGGCTTTGGTTAATTCGGTGATGAACCTTCGGGTTCGGTAAGCCATCTGGTTAATTAGTTAGTTATTGGTTACTAGAATAACAACCAATTGCAATCAACGGGACATAAAAATATCAGTATTAGGTTTTCAAATAAGTTATATTATATCTAACTTCAGAAAAAATGATCTACACATATGAATGTAATTTAGAGACCGAAACAATTTATTAATCAGCACCCCACCTGTATTCTGTGTGGCCCACATACAATTTTGATACATTACAATGACCTGTTTGATTAAAAAAATAAGTTATCTCTTAACTTAAAAATAATAATTAAGCAGTTGATAAAAATAAATCAACAAATCTGTGATCATCACCACTGATGAACCATCATACAGAACAGACCAAACATCACACTTAAATGACACCTCAATACCAGAGACACTTAATATACAAAGAAAATACAAAAGAAATTCAGATTTATCAGCCTTTAGGAGAAAAAATTCAGAACATTTGGCAAAAGATCAATTGTGGAACCAGTCATTTCTTGTAGTGGAGTTGTCAGAAGGAACATTCATAAAAAAAAAACTTTTGAAGTTAAACAGAAATATGTATTTTCAGTTACAGACGTCAGTCATAGCGGACCCAACTGCAACTATCTGTAGACTTTTGACTGATTTATGACTGTACCATATGATGTACAAGTAGCCTGATCAAGGTCCTCTAGTTATATATAATTTCCAGTGTAAAATTAGTAAATAATAATCGATAAACCAGACACTAAAACAATACTTGCAAAATGACAAGTAACTCAGAGTAGTGAATGGTGGAAAGAAAAGCTGTCCAGTCATAAGAAATAGCACAAAACTCCAAAAGTGCTAATGAAATGAAAACATATTTTGTTTGAACGAACACCAGTAAGTAGGATTTCAGATTTTCCCAGCAGTGAGCCTGAAGGCAGCTGTCTTCTGGGTTGTAGCACTGTGTAGTCTGGTGGAAGGGCCTCCATCATCAGGGTAATCATCACCCTGATGATGGAGGCAGCTAGACATCTGAAACGTCAGTAAACCTCCACAAGACTACACAATGCTACAACCCACAAGATAGTCGCCTTAACACAGTAAAATGGCAGGGAAAGAATGGAAGTGAAAAACATTATGTGAATTAAGAGACAACAAATATTTTGGGAACACAGATTTGAGGTTTTACATTGCAACCAGATGACTCAAGTCACAGACCTGAGTACTTGTACTCTGATACTGAGAAGAGTTGGTGGTAGGAGATTTGCAATCATGGCACCATGTACAGGAATGGAGAAAGACGTAGTTTTGTCGAGTTCATTCATGCTACAGATACTAATCGTTGCATTTTCCATTGGAAGGGTGGTGTGATGCTGTTACACAAAGTAAAAGCGGTTATTTGAAAACTCCTTAAGTTCAGAAATGAAATATCAATGTTTGAATTGAAATTTAGATATTCCTTTTCTCAATTTGAGAACTGCATATGCCTAATAGATACCACTGAACTGAAGTGGCTTTCAACAGAAACTCGTTAAAATATATCCAATACCTTGGCCAGTTTCCCCTTGTGAGGCATGAACTGGTGCGTGCCATGGACACGATAGTGCCGGTACAACTGCATAATGGTAGTAAAACCCTCCCCACACTCCTCACAACCAACAGGACTGTCTCCCACGGGGAAGTTGACAGGTCCCAGGCCAGGGTGGTATTTTCGTTGGCCACACACATCACAGCTCAACACCTGACCTTGATGACATGCCTTGCGATGTGCGACCAGGTTGCCCCAAGAGACATAAGTGTTGCTGCACAACTGACAGGAGAAGAATCGACATTCCCTGGAAAGGACAACATGTAATATCAGGCTGAGGCAGCCCATTATTTGATTCAAGTGACTAATTCAGAGTATAAATTTTTCTTCAATTCCACATTTGAGAGCAATGCTATAGAGAAAAATTACTTAAATGTTTACTGTTTCAACAAAAGCTTCTTATATTGGTCCTGTAGTGTCTCTGGCAATTATTTATATTTATAAAACAGAGTGGGGATAATTTGGTTGAAGTACTTCTGAAATGACAAAGGCAAGACGCAGTCAAGTACCACTGGTGGTCTACACACTCAAATTTCCAAAAAAAGTGTCTCATTAAAATCTCCAATTTTGTAAACTTTTTGAGTTTCATGATCGCAATTCTAATGATCAACAACAAACCTTTTCACAAGTAAGTTCTACTCAGGATCACTTCCGTACATGCAACCCTTTAACAAATTTTGCATGCTTAGTGAAGAGAAAGGTGAGTCTAATAAAAATGTGGTTAAATGAAACCTGTAGCAAAATTCGAGTATCTGAGTCATTCTTCATCAAGAATGGTCTAAAACAAGGAGATGCTTTTGTCTCCCTTGCTCTTTAACTTTGCGCTAGAATATGCCACCAGGAAAGTCCAAGATAGGCAGGAGGGTTTGCAATTGAATGGGACACATCAGCTATTGGCATTTGCTGATGATGTTAATTTATTGGGGGACGATATCAATACAATAAAGAGGAACGCAGAAGTTTTACTAGAGGCTAGTAGACAGGTGGGGCTAGAAGTAAATTCAGAAAAAACTAAGTACATGTTAGTATCTCGTCATCACAAGACAGGCGGGGAAAATTATCTTAGGGTAGCTAATAAATCCTTTGAAAGGGTTACAAAGTTCAAATATCTGGGAACAACAATAACAAATGAAAATGACACTCGTGAGGAAGTTAGGAGGAGACTAAATTCTGGAAATGCTTGCTACTTCTCAGTTCAAAATATTTTGTCTGATTTCTAAGAACTTGAAAATTAAAGTATACAAAATAATAATCTTGCCTATTGTTTTGTATGGGTGCGAAACATGGTCTCTCACTCAGAGGGAGGAACACAGATTGCAGGTGTTTGAGAACAGGGTGTTGAGGAGGATATTTGGGCCTAGGGGAGAAGACGATGGGACATGGAGAAAACTGCATGACAAACTTAAAAATCTGTACTCCTCCCCTAATATTGTCAGGGTAATTAAGTCGAGAAGAATGAGATGGGCGGGACATGTAGCGCGCATGGATGGGACAAGAGGTGTGCACTGGGTATTGGTTGCGAAGCCTGAGGGGAAGAGACCGCTGGGGAGACCTAGACATAGATGGGAGGATAATGTCAGGCTGGATGTATGGGAGATAGGAGTTGAAGGAGACTGGATTTTGTTGGTCCAGGACAGGGTCCGGTGGAGGGCTTTGGTTAATTCGGTGATGAACCTTCAGGCTCCCTAAGCCATCTAGTTGGTTAGTTAGTGAAGAGAAAGTGGACAAAACAGGGTCCAGGTTAGAACAGCATATGTGCCTGATCTTTAACCCTGTTAATTTTACCTGTGGGATAGTCTGAAGTATAAAGTGTACAAATCATCACCATATGGAAAAAAGAGTTTAAAAGAACATCTGGAGAATGCAGTGACAGTGTCTGTGTGAGTTAGTGAGTGTGATTGTGCATAAATTTGTACATTTTCAGCACCTATTACAATCAATTAAATTCAATTCTATTCATCCTACTTGTCAAAACATTGAAATAGGATACATCTCCAAATGCATGGCTCACAAGTTACATCAATATTACCACACAATACAACTCATAAAATATCTAGAGAAGGTACTTTAATTGTTCTTATGGAGTGATCATAGACTCATGTTCGGGTTAGGAAACTAAAGTCACCCACTTGTGTGTCACCATGTGGGCATCAAAGCTGCTGAAGTCATTAAACTTTCTGGGACAGAAGTCACACAACAGTGGCAAAGACAGGTCCAGACCATGAGCTGAAAACAGTGTTTCCTCATTGAGAGTCACACAGACATCACTATCACCCTTGGTAGCCAGCAATTCCCTCCTGTCACCCCTGAAATAAGAGAACACAAAAACCGCAATTATGGATGGTGATGTTATATTACCAATGGTAAAGCCATTTCATCACAGTACATACCTTATAACAGCGCTCTGGTCTTCTTCCTCTTGAGAACTCTCTCCCTGCTTCTGCTCCGCCTCCTCAACATGGTGTTCATCTGCTGGCCTTGTGCTTTCCTACAAAAATATATTTTTGTAAATGTCTCAGGAATTGAAATAAAATTCCCATGTAATGTTCTACTGAGGAAATGCAAAGTTAAGACAACTTCCTAACATAGTTTCATACAGAATTTCCAATATCTAAAAGTATGTAAGATTTTGAGGTTTTCACAACAGTGAATATGAAGATTTCTGTCTTCCGGGTTGTTGCACTGTTATCCTGATGACGGAGGCAGTATGACCACTGAAACATTGGTTAACATATTCCAGACTACACAGCGCAACAACCCAGACAGAAACCTTCATCTGAAAGTATGTTTTTACACTGGCCTGTAATATACAGAGCTGGGGAAAATGGTGAACATAAATGACACGAATGTATAGAGCAATGCAAAGAAAAAAAAAACAGCGGAACAAAATACCCTAGAAGTTGTTGTCACAGAGATAATGGTGTCAACAGTACTGTCAAATGGAACAAAAGTTTGAATAGTTGCAACAGTGCAGAAACTGTGGTGACGCTGATGCACAAAGGCAATTAAGAGAAGACAGATGAATGGTAACACAGAAGCTGGCAAACTACACTCATGTATTAAGAAGTATATCTGTATCACATGGTGAAACACGTGGATTGATACGGCAGCATGCCAGGTACCTCTCTGCATATTTCATGACTGCAACATCAGCACCACCACCACACATATCAATCATCAGGTACTTATCACAATATTCCTTTAAGGTGTACTCCATTTGATTTCACCTTTCATGCTGATGGACTATTATCACATATGACTGCACACTACACACTGAGCATTGTCAATGTTAGTCATTATGACCATGGCACTGACAGTGTGTGACCTTAAATTACAGTCACTGAACTCTTGTGCTGACACAGAGTGACTGCAAGCTTGACTGTACTTTCTCAGCTCTAGTGATGACAACTTCCCCGCCATATTTTTTAGTTTGTTTCTTCATGTTCTACACATTCCTGTCACTTGTGTCTGCAACTTTTCCCACATCCTGAATACAGTATTTTAACAAAAATGTAAAATCCAAGTCATCTAGACAATATAGTAAGTCGGCCACCGTAATGTTTGTTATAAATTAAGATCTTGCAGCAAATTTGGGGTCTATTTTATAACACGGCCAACAGTTCAGTATTCAAAACAGGTTATGTCAAAATATGTTGGTTAAAATACCATACGGGGATTGATGTATAGTGAATGGTGAGCTATTGTGAATTAATGTAATCCAGTCGCTACGAGTAAGCAAGTCATATTAAGTCTTGGATGAACATGATAAATGTCACCTGAATTTTCGTAAAATCGTCGAACTTGCTTCCTAGGTCAATTACCGAACCTTCTCCATCTGTATTCGCCGTACTACACACAACGGCATTCTTCGGTAACAGACCCGACGACACTTTCATTCTCTTTCACTGCATTAGTACTATGCATGTTCACTGTTCGCTTACATGCATGCATTTAGTGTGAAACTTAGACCAGTAGTTGTCATCATGTTATCATTATATTCATGGTGAACACGCACAGCAATTTATGTCTCGATACGTGCATTCATATAATTAGTGAAGCTGACAATCTACGTTGGTAACACGTGAATTACGTACTTTTCTTCTTCCAAAGAGGTTTGGGGTGAAGGAAGTGGTTCAAAGAATATAAAACTCATCACACGGATAACCAAACATACTTATCACGAATAACTACGCCATATATATCACAGATAACATACATTTGCGGTTCACTGAAATATAAAGTGTGAGCTATTGACTAGTGATGGGCAGGTTGGCAATGCCCAGCAGGAAAAGAATTTTAAACCTCAATTTCCACCTGAATATACGGTTAGCTTCTAAGAGTCTCTGTTGTATGGGTTTAGCTAGTTAGATTACCTCACTCTGCATAGTAAAGATTTTAGAATGCATGCTAAATTACTTTTTTTGTTATTTTACGTGGAAAGTGCAAGTAATTGCCTTGGTGGCACTGTAAAATGGTTGGTGCCACTGAATAACTTACCATGGTTTTACGCTGATCAGATTATGTTTCCTCAAAAACTCCTTGACCTGGAGGAGTCGAATACAGCAAATTCAATTTTGCATGTATATCAGCTCCTGATTACCTTAGGAAGAAAACTGTCTGCTTCATCACTTCTCAATAATTAGACTTGTTAGTGGTACACAGAAATGCCGTGCTTTTCTGTCTGTGGAAACAGGTGAGCTTTGCAGCAGTGTTACCATTTGTTTTCTGAATGTGTACAATACTTTTATTTCCACACGATGAAATAATGCAAGGCTTGGAACACATTCAGCGACTTGTGATTTGTGTTTCCGATTACTTTCGGTAGTTAGATTGCATGCAATCTAAAAAAATTAAATCCGCGAAGAAGTAAAAATCAACTTTCTTCACCCTCAGTGGTCCTCATCTATCATCTCATCCATATATTTTATGGTTTCGTCTATCAGCTTTGTTGACAAAGGTGAAACAGACGGCCACAACACGATGCATCCATCACGTAACTGATGCTGAAAACATGTCAGCAACACAGATATTCAATAAAACTGCTTAAGTCAATGAAATCCGCTTCAGAGTACTTCAATACCATTAATGTTTAAAATCGTATTTATAAAACGTTCAACACACAACATTCAAAGCAAGCTGCCGTATTTTCAACTTGCTTTATATTAATCCCATGGCATTCCGAACATGAAACGTAGTTATGTGTTGGGGTTTAAACAGTGTGCATAAACTATGCCTCCATAAAAAAAAAGTGAACGATCTCATTTTGAAAAATTAAAGGCCAATTTTAAAATTTGCATTTAAAAGTTATTTTCTCTGAACGAAATATGTCATACTCACAGGGAAGATTATTTAATTTCCATTAAAATTGTATTAATTTAATCTTAATATCTCATTCAGGGATGGTAGTTTAAATGCCATGCCATAAAACAGAATTTTTCTTAGAAATTCAAATATAAACGAATAAAAAAATCTAAATTTAATTTAAATTTTAGGATATCCCATTGTTTTTGTTGATTAACATGGGTAATCCAGACTAGTTATCGAAGTTTGAATATTTGTCACATGATGGCGAAATGTAAGTACTCGGTAATTACTGCCATCTGTTGGAAAGTTATAGGCAATATTTAAAATGTTTATTGATTAGGCCGCGTTTCCAGGTACCTGACCAATTATTTTGCCTTGTATGCAGCAGGAGCCCTGCAAATGAAATTGCAGTAACTGTAGGAAAGAAATCTCAGACTTCTTATTGGCTCATAAAATAACATACTGAACGTTACGATGTTGCATCAGCATTATGAACTGGAAAGGGCCAGTCAGGTCTATTTGAAAGCAGTATCATCACAGGACGGAATGGCTGGATGACTTACTTCGAATCCTCGCACGGACATTGTGATTATGTTCACCTTCAATAAGATGAAAATTCAGCATCACAATGCAGCATGCGTATAACGTTACCTCCATTCCTAACCTGGGCACTAGATGGAGGGGAGCGGATAGCTACACGTCCTAACCCCTTCACTCCCAGGGAAACTCCAGTATCCGGCGGGTAGGAGGTACTGAAGATAACAGTTACACATTTGTTGCTGGGCATTGGACCTTGTCCTTGTCCTGAGTACTCGGGGCCCTTCAGATTAGGCGCGACATCACGCACGACGCCATGAAAGAACTCAGGAGGCACGAAGCTATGACTGCACATATTCCATACACTATCGTATAAAGGTGAAAGGTCAACTTCAAGCTGATTGTAAATAACAAATTTACTAAAACTGCGTTTTTACACAAGAAAGAATAACAAAGTTATTACAGGTGACAGAGGTTGGGGGCTGACATCCGTGCGATGTTGTCTGGAACTGTTTTAAACTTCACGTAACATTGAGCGTACAGGGAGATGTGTCGATCTGAAAGTATATTCTCTAAGTTTATAAGACGATACATTAAAGTCTTACCAACTTAGTTTCAACAAACACTGCACTGTCACTGCATAAGGTCTACGATTCCGAGAGAGACAGATCAGCGTGACGTCACACGGACGTAGTCATTTGTTCTATTACCGTCACTTGTCGCACGGAAGGTCGGTGACACTGGCGCCATTCGTGGCGCGTGGCGAGGCCTTCCGGTACGCTCTTGCTGGGTCGAAGTGGCCGAAAGTCGTAGCCCAACATGAGACTGTCGGGCAGAGCCTCCTCCGAGATGCAGCCGAGGGGGAGGTCCAGGGTTGTGGCGAAAGAAATGCTTTTGGGCATGTGGAGCCTGGCGGGCGACACAGAAGTACAGGAGCACGGAGCGATGTCGACGGGCACCTCCGGACGCTTAGGACAGCCCACAAGGAACAACAGCGCCGCTCCGAGCATCGTTGACAAGAATGAGAAGTAGTAGCCAGCCTTCGGATGGCTCTGGTTGATGTAGCCTGAGGGGAATTTGCTTACTTCAGAGTGTAACTGATCCTAACAAATTAATATGTTATGTTATATTCTTCGCCCCGGGTTGTCTTTAAAACAAGCTCGGAAAGTGTATTCCGTGCCGTAATACACCAAAAAAATCTTCATGCGTTCTTTGCAGCGTGCATTTACAGGTAATTGAATCCACCTTGTTCGATATTACCATTTTGGCCACCAGATCGCAGCACCTCAATGTCTACCTCACGACGTTTCTCGTTCGTCATTTGTTTGCGCCGCTCGTACGATATCAAAGAGTACGTACCTTACCGGAAGTGCTTATTTTATTACGACAGTCGAATGTACACGTCTTCGCAGCTTGGTAAGTAAGAACTGTGTAAGTCAAGCGTTATCTATAATGACTTAAGCCCTACTTACGTGACACCGAATAAAAACATATATCACCCTTGACTGTTGCTATATTATTCTTATTATCACGTCGTACATTGAATTAACCCACGAAGGGCTCAGTGTACAGAAATTCAAATAAGTGCACCACATATGAAGATATTAAAAGATCTCAATTTGCTCTGCACCAGTAGTGAATTCTATTGACTAAAAGCTACATTGTCAGAGAACTGTAAAACTTTCAGTGTGGGTTCACATTGTAACTTGGTGTGTTTCATATTAATAGAACAAAGAATGTGTGGCCGTGTGGGTTTATATAGAAAAGAACACACACGATGGTGTGACAATCAACTCCTAACCTTTCGATTGCAGTTGAACCAACGTTTTACATAACCTCGATTTTTCAATTACGCGGTGTTTTCCTGGAACGTAACGTAGCATTAAAGGAAAAACGGGGCTGTACTCTCGTAGGACCGAATGCAGTGTGAACGATAACGCGTGTATTTATTTTAGCAAGGAGCATTCAGAATTGTCAAAGAACACATGTGTGTTACGGTACGAATTAGACCCTTCCACTCTCGTTGTTTAATGTCGCATTGTGATTGCTTGGTACACTAAACGGTTCCCGGAGTACCGAAGCACGCGATCACACCGCAAACACCTAGTTCGTCCGCCTTGCAACGACGAGACGTAAACACGTGGTCTTGCAGTCGAGAGGAAGGAATACAAACCTGTGATTGGTACACCCAGTAGCACGGGTATGGCCTCGGCGCCTTGGACGAAGCCCCAGGCACGGGTGAAGTACCGCGCCCTGACTCTCTCCATTGTGAACATCTTGAGCGAGTAAAGGAAGCCCCCCAGACACACTCCGTACAGCCAGAGGAACAGAACGTACCCATGGTAACCTTGCACCGTGCTCAAAGCCAGCAGAGACACGCCTGCAAACAGGAGAACAAAGCGGTCGGAGCTTTAGTTACCGCGAGTGATTGAATCTTAGATTACTTAACGGCGCTGTCTCAACTGCGTAGGTTTAACCTCGAGATGGAAGTAACTTAGCCTGAATTTTAGAAGTGGAATTTCTTGCTTAACCATACGTGATGATACTCCACTGAAAAGCGATGATCAGAGACAAAGCACAGAATCATTAGCAGTCATTTGCAACCCAGTCCGGGAATAAATCTTGGATATTACTAGAAGATTGGTATTTATTTTTATTTATTCTCCGGTTGCTAGGGTCATAAAAAAAGACAGTCTAATCTAACAGGGAAGTTCAAAGATATCCTAAGTCGTCCTACTTTTCTTCAGTCCGCCCGTTTCCCGGTCTAACGTGTCTTGTGCGACTCTTGATAACCCAACAGCCGAGTCTTACCGACGCCCACCATCGCAGCCTGGCACAAGTACTGTCTGGAGATGAGACACTGGTCGCTGGGACGCGCCACGACCAGCCCGAAGCCCACGCAGCCCAGAGTAGTCGCAAAGCCCAGGAACGTCTGCATGAGTACCAGGGCGCTATCCTCCAGGCCCTCCCTCCGGCTCTGCAGCGCGAGGTAGAACACGGGAGTGTACAGGCCGAGGGCCGCCGTCGCCGAAGCCAGCAGCAGCATCTGCACGGCGCGGATCCGCAGGGGCGAGAAGTCTAGAAAAGGCGATTTGTGGGTCACCGCGACACTCCCCTTCTTCTCTTTCACTTTCTTTCGCTGATTCTTGAGGTGGAGGATGGCGCGGCGCTGCGGATGGTACAGCGACGCCGAGCGGTACAAGACACCGAGGAAAAAGCTCAGTGCGACGACGCCAGTCACCGCTTGCAGGCCGAGTCGCCAGCCCAACTTCCTGTCGATTGGATACAAACAAGTCTGTCACTGACAGGCGAGCCAACGGGCAACCTGACCGCACCGCCCTGTATACACTCACCCCACTGCCTCCTTGTACAACACGGAGAATAGGGCGATGCCGACGCCGGTGCCCGACTGCACCACCATCTCTACGAACTCTCGGCGTCGTTTGAAATAGTGCCCCAGCATCAGGCTGGACGTCTCGCGTGCCATCCCAGTACCGACCCCCAGCACCAAGCCGTAGCTGAGCAGGACTTGGTGCAGCTGCTGTGCGAACGACGTGAAGAGACAGGCCAGGGCCATCACGAGGCCCCCGAAGACAGCGGTGAGGCGCGTGGACTTGCGGCGACAGAGGGCCACCACGAGCGGGGCCGTCGCCATGGAGACGGCGAGGCACAGGGCCCCCAGCCACGCTGCGGGGAGACAACAGTTGAGGAGCCTGCTAAGACTGTAGTTGAAGAGCCTAGCAATACCGTGCGCTCCGCCCCGCGTAATTACAGCTTGCGCGCCGCGTGATTTACGGACCTGCTCGGCCGGCCGTACCTGCGTCCATGGGGGCCGCGTCCCCCAGATGGCGCAGCGTGTACAGGTATAGAAGACCGAAGCTGAGTTGCATCCCCGAGGTCAGGAGGTGCACCAGGAAGCCTACCCCGCACACAATCCAGCCCCAGCCACCCTCGGGGTAGTAGTGTTGTCGGATGGTCGACGTGTCCATGTCCCTGCGCCTGAGAGCCGGCACGTTGCGATGCAAACTGCGCATCTCCCGCTCGCAGATCACAGGACACGAGTCGTCCTCGTCGTCTGCAACAGACAAGCAGCAGCCCCACTGCAGACCGCAGACTAATCACCCAATTGGCTCGCAGGATGTGCGCGTTCAGTTCGTGAGTAGAGCGACGAGAAACTGCACATTTTCCAGAACATTATTATTATTATTATTATTATTATTATTATAAAAAGAATTGAATTAAATTGAATTATTCCATTTATTCACCATTTTACAGGGTATTTACTTCCATGTACCCGAGACAAACCTTGCCCCTGAGGTACAGAATGCAGCAGCTATTTCCGAAACACATTTTGTTCTTAATAGTTTTATTGTGAGAGATGACTAAACATTTTACGACAGCGTCTCTCGAGTGATGTATTAAGATTCTAAAATGGCGGTCTTCTGCAGTTCCCTGATGTCGTGTTCGCCCGGGATGTTGGCTAAATATTTTCTGAGTGACCTGGAGACAGTTCCAGTTGCTCCTATAATTATCGGGATTATTTTTGATTTCACTTTATTATTATTATTATTATTATTCCTTGTAATTCTGGGGTCTCGGGTTCGATTCCCGGCGGTGCCCGAATTTATAACTTGTGTTGGGCAAGGCCGTGGTCTAGGCAACACGGAGTTTTCCTCCGTGGCATCCCAACAATTACTCCATTCACACAGAAGAAGGCAATGGCAAACCACTTCTGGATCATCTGCCAAGAACGTATATGAACAGGTCCCAGTCCGAGAAAAGGATGGAAGGATCCTGTTCATATGGACCTGTCGTCAGACAGAACACTAAATAAATAAATAAAACCTGAGACAAACCTTGCCCCTGATGTACATAATGCAGGAGCTATTTCCGAAATACATTTTATTTTTAATACGTGTTACACGCATTGTACAGATTTCGCGTGAGGCATTATATCCTTTACACGAGCGTCTTTCGAATGATGTATGATGATCCTAGAATGGAAGTTTTCTGAAGAGCAGAGATGGCTCTCGAAACGTTGGCAGAAGAAATGGTCCATTCACCATTCAGCCACCTGACGCGGCTTTTTACCCGAGAGTCTTTCATCTACTTCAGTCGCCTCGAAAGCTTCACTTTATACAAAAGTTTTCTGAAGTTCCTTAATGTCGTGATCGCCCGGGATGTTGGCCAAATATTTTTTGAGTGATTTTTAGATGGTTCCAGTTGCTCCTATAATTATTGGAATTACTTTTGTTTTTATTATTATTATTATTACTTATCCTTCTGAGGGGAGAATTTCGTCTTCGATATTATCTTATCTGTAATAAACCTCCATTTCCTGTGGATTTGTTGTTTTAAAACAAAGAAGTATCTTTGTGAGATCTAAAGTTTTCAAGGCACCCTGAAGATGGAGAGAGTGTGATTCTCCAAACGTTCACAACCACCTACGACTTTACACGGTGTCAAAATCTATACCATAACCAGAATAATATTTATTTGAATTTTGAATCATTTATCACCATGTACCAACTGTGAAACAAAAACGAAGCGCTTGCCAAACCGGAAGTGATGTAAGCGTGTAGATGGCATCATAATTCCAGTCATTCAGTAATCTCCTTGTATTTATCCATATATGGAATTTATGTACAATACATTAATTACAATTATTTACGAATGCTGCCTGATAAACAAAATCAGCAATATGTCTGCCCTAGTTGAAGAGAAACTTAAATTAATGCTAGAGACTTTTCCCAGCCGCGTCAGGACGGACCGACAGCAAAATGAAAGTGAACGCTTTGCTGTCTACATCCGGTGGTAACCAAGTCTGTACCTCAGCACGTACATCAACACAGCTGGAATAAAAAAAAGACCCCTTAAATTGTACATTGTGATATTCAAACCAGAATATGTAATTATCGTTTGTCTGTGACGCATGCGCAAAACATTAACCTTTTGTTGAAGAACAAAAGAATAACGCGTAGTTCACTGAAAGGATGAACGACCTGGGCTGAAAGCTACGACGGTGTGTTGAGGCGACAGGAACTGCTAATTCGTCGTGTAAACGTGACAAAATATTTTGATGAAATTTTATCGAAATCACAACGGGACATTGCGATACGGCATTCAATACAGTTTTTAAAAAACATATCTACAATTATCAATACCAGAGAACTGTATTAAATGACGTCATTTCAAGACACTACTTACTTTAATTTGATACTGGGAACGATTCGTTCTTCAAGTTCCTGAGCACTGCGAGTCCCAACTTTTCGTTGGCTTTGATCTATTGACATTTTGGTAGGACTCCTTGGACGAGGGATCGGCCCGTCGCAAGGCCTCTACCTGTACACAGGACAGCACAACATCCATGGCTTGAGTGGGATTCGAACCCACGGCCACGTTGACCCCTAATTTAAGACGCTGTGAGATGTAAACTTATTTTTATTTATTTAGTGTTCTGTCTGACGACAGGTCCATATGAACAGGATCCTTCCATCCTTTTCTCGGACTGGGACCTGTTCATATACGTTCTTGGCAGATGATCCAGAAGTGGTTTGCCATTGCCTTCTTCTGTGTGTGAATGGAGTAATTGTTGGGATGCCACGGAGGAAAACTCCGTGTTGCCTAGACCACGGCCTTGCCCAACACAAGTTATCAATTCGAACCCGAGACCCCAGGATTACAAGGCCAGCGTTCTAACCGCTAGACCACCGTGTAAGGTGGTTTGTCAGTATCTCAGAATAAATAGCGTCGAATGATAATGAATAATGAATTTAATGGATGTGGAAGGAACTGAAATTCCTGTACGCACCGGTAGGATGTTACCGGTTCCGTAATGTTTGCTGCTACACTGACTCAAAGCGGTATCGTCTTGTCCAAGCTCGATCAATAACCGGACTAATTCCATACGAGCACGATGATGCCTGACATTCGACTCCGGTCCATCAACCTTGTACCAGAAGTACTTAGTATATCTTCGACAGCCAATCACAGCCTACCATTCTTACCAAACCGAGAAGATGAGACTCCTTCAAATAAACAGCAAAGTCTCTCTTCATCGTCTTCATAACACCTCATAAATGCGGTTTCCGTTGGGGCCTTCACAAACAATTTGTTGAAAATATCTCACGAGCCCCTGTAATATATTTGTAGGCCCTCTGGGGTTCGGTGACCACAGTTCGGAAACCGCTGGCACAGTATTTAAACTGATGACCGGTATATAAAATGATGCAATGGCTGGCTTTTGAGATGCATGTGATGAACATTCTGTTTACGTTCTACCAGGAATTGTATTGACTCACTCTGTAGCACGAATTGAAGCTCGTGCTTAATTAATGAACACGCCCGAAGACGTATGGACGAGTGGATGAACAGCTCCACGCATTCATCGTACTGTAAATTATGATGTCTTGCAGTGGGGGTGGATATTAAGTTTTGCAGAGACAAATAACCAATTTCAGTCGCGTGATAAATTAGAAACACTCATTAGCAAATACGGTTTTTAAGTCACACAGAAGTTTAGTAGAGAATCTTCCGTGTAGTAATTTCGAGGTGGAGAAATGACATTTGCGTTAATCTGTAAATTGATTCCGTCACATACAACACTTTTGTATTAATAATTGTTATTATTATAATTGTTATAATTGTTTATAATTGTTTATTTTAACCGTCTAATTACAATAAAATATTTTATTAAATATTAAAATATTATTACTATAATTAACATTTAATATTTAAAATATTAAAATATTATTACTATAATTAACATTTAATATTTAAAATATATTAAAATATATTAAAATGATGCTCTTTCTATCGAAATGTTCGATTTACAATTACAGCATCATCTTTTTCACGACGTGTTTCGGTTTTCAATGAACCATCTTCAGGTGTATAATCGATATAAATTCAAATGTAATATTGTAAATGCAATCCTTCGTCAGATGTCCATTAAATATCGGAAAGTTATCCTCTTCTAGATCAATTGTACTTTGTTATCACATTCAATGTTGTTTCGTAAATGTAGCGTGATCTTGCGTGGGTGAAATGTTTGTAGTGGTTTTTTATAATCGGTCAGATATCAAGAGTGGAGGAGGTCCGTCTCCTGGATGGTTTTTTTAAAGAAACTTCTTAAAAATATCGCAATGCTACGAAGGAAAGTTTTTGATTAGTGCATTAGGGAGACGCCTGCCCTGTCTGAGCCAAATCTGTTTATATATTCGATTCCTTTTTTCACCTTCGAAACGTTATGACTTCGAAGAATTTCTTTTTTTAAAAAAAGTATTTAACAGAATATGAATAAAGCCCCAAAACAAAAGAAAGTAGTGATGTAACAGTACCCCTGCTGGAGACATTCCGAAGAGAAAAATTCTTATGTTGTGCCACGCGCTTTTCGCCTCATTTATCTTGGCATCTTAGAAAACGGAGGGTGGGGGCGGGGGGGGGGCGGAAGAAAGGATTTATGACGCGCCGTGCGCATGCTCCGTTGTCTACTACCATCCAAAAGATCATTTCCCTTTGTAGACGGAGTATGGACAGTGTGAATGTGTTACAAAGGAGAGAACACCGTCTCGCAGAATGTTTTTGACCTGTGACCTACTTATTCGTCACGTTGTATAAACCAAGCCGAAACGAGCCAATAGTAGACACCACGCCCCACCCCCCAAAAGAAAAACCAGCTCAAAAAATTCTGGGAGTGGTATATGAATTAAAACAACGGTGGATTACTAAAATTCTTCCAAATTCCTGAAGTCCGTGTTCCCAATTTTCGGTCATCCATGAGTAGCGCAGAGTGTGACTGATATATTTCGTCAAAACTTGGCTGCTAGGCGACACAAAGCCATTGTCAGGGCAACAACCAAACTAAATAACAAGGCAACTTCCGAGTTAAACTCTCAGGTGGAAAAGCCGGAGATGGAGACGGATAGCAAATCTAATTCACGGTCCGGATAGGACAAGAATGACGCAAGTTACAACGTAAATTCCTTCAAACCAGAATCTGCTTTTAACCACGGAAAGTCGAAACTTCTAGGCGTGACTGGTGTAGAATTGCAGGTGACCACAACCGTTTCGGAGGAACGTCCTGCTTTATCTTCAGCTTTCGTCATAACCTACAAAACCTCAACCAACGCGTTCACCTCCGTGTGAAACTTCAGATCTTACACGCGAGATACGGTTAGGCTAACTGCACTGCATTCGTGCACGACAAGTTGCCGGAGTGCACGGCGCTTCTCACACACGCGTATGCCTGTCTATTCTGTTGGCAGTCGACTTGTCCTGCCCCTCTGAAGCCCGAATTTAATCTAAATTACGTTTAAAAATTAAGTTATTACCCCAAAGCATCTCATTCACATGCCTCGTTTTACTTTTAATGCTATTTAGGGAAATAATCGATTTTTTGATCTGAAAATCATGTAAAGTCAATAAATTGATTAAGGACAAGATGGCAGAGTTAGTGAATGTTAAGGAATGTGGTTAATATAGATACCACTCAGTGAAGATTTGGAGAACACGAAGACGAAGCGAGCAAACTGTCACTCACCCTTGTTGAGGGTCCCGGTGAATCGGGGACATCGTTGGCAGTGTGGAGGCGGCACAAGGTCTGTCCATCGTGCGGCGGTGCTGGCCTGGGGCGGCAGTGGCGGAGGCGGCGAGGGGGACAAGGAAGGCGTCACGGACTGGAAGGCGGGCGCCATCTCCTCGCTGTAGCAGCTCTCGGCGTCAGCCAGCAACATGGCGATTACGTGGTTCGCGCCTCGGACACAACACGGACACTACGCCCCTGAGCCACTTCTGTCCACGTCATCTTTATTTCGAGACGTCAACACGAAGACATAAATCAGAGTAAGTGATGGTAATGCAAAATAACATATTGTTTTGATAACGTCCACCTTTTAGACGTAGGCGCCGTGTAGACTCGTCAGTAGATGCCAACGCCTCGGACATACTGTCTCCATCTTCAGATCTAAAGATGGAAGCAATATGTTTCGGCCTTGAAGATGGATACATTATGTTTCTCCGAAACGTTGGCATATACTGACGAGTCTACACGGCGCTAAAATCGTCCTTACAGCCGTGCATACCTCAAATTACATATTATTTTGTTATAAATGTTTATTAGGAAGACCATTTCTTTGATTTTTTTCAGCGTGACCGGAGATTAAAAAAGCTGCATATAAACAACAAGTGTTTTAAAAACATTTCACGTTTGTGAAAGAAGTCAGACCCGGGGCATTAACAGATGTGAGGGATGCTGTGGAATATTTAGAGGTACGAGCATGCTGTCTGTGACTGAATTACGCAAATGATTTTAGTAAAATGATTTTGTACATTTTACCCGAAGATCAGTATTTATATATCTGACCGTCTGCAATGAACATCTGGATAATTCGAAAATGTATACGTAAGTCGAAGCTCATACTTTAAACCCCGTTCGCTTCAAATTACAAGGTTATGTTCTGGTACCCCGTATGAGGTAATGTAGTCTAGCATTCCTCTATTGCTCGCAGTTCAAAATTAATTTCCTTCACTGTCAGCCAATTAACTAGGAATTACGTTACATTAGCAGCTTTGTAGATTATCATTCACGGAAGTCTAATGGTATTATAGTAAATAAATCACAAATACGACAAACCTACACTGAGAATATCTTCAGAAATTCTATTTCCGACTACCAGATACGGTTGACAGCGTGGCAACACAATGGCTACTGACTGAAGCCAGTGACATCTGGTGGTTCCCATGAGAAAGTCGCCTTTGACGGTCCTATGACTTAACCAGTAGTGCTGGACATCACAATCCAATTTCTGGTTTGTTACATCAAGTACGCACACACTACATTAATAACCAAACATCTAAGAAAACTATTTATTACAGATATTTACCCCCAACACGTTTCGACTAATTTCAGACATCTTCAGATAATTCAGAGCTATCTGTTGAAGTTGTTAAATTGTTCACATTTTTTTGTAGCATAAAGTTATTGGAATTTAAAAAAATATATATATTGTTTAAATCTTGTCCGTCTAATCACAATAAATTCTTATTAATATTAAAATATTACAATAATTAACATTTAAAATATTTAAAATATTAAATGATGTTCTTTATCGAAATATTCGATTTACATTAGACCATTTCGATAAAGAACATCATTTAATATTTTAAATTTTTTAAATGTTAATTATTGTAATATTTTAATATTTAATAAGAATTTATTGTGATTAGACGGACAAGATTTAAACAATATATATTTATTATATCACAATATGACGCAACTTTACCATCTCATTAAAAATATATATATTTTATAAGAACAGTATTAATTTTTTAAGTTCTATATCTTACTCAATTTTCATATTATAATTTATTATTTAATTCGGATTCTTAAACACCATGACCTTTCATGAAATACTATTCACATTCTTGGATCTTAGACCCCGTTGTCATCTTTCTGTGGTTCCATTCCGAATCCTCTTTGATCTGTGTCACAACTGTTTCTCCTCGAATCTTCGTACTGACAGTGTTGTTAATGTGATTCAGTCAGTAGGAACAGTAGGAATGAAAACAGAAATTCGAATTACGACGGCGTCGAAAGGAAAAAGTCGTGGATGGTTTTCAGGAGGAACTGAAGAAAATCATATGACCTCTTTGTCTCCTTCTTGAAACTCCTTAATCTTTTCACAAAGGATCAATACCGGAGCCAGCGCTTCGGCGACCCCACCTTAATACTTACGTGCCAGCTGCTCCGGCCCGTCAGTTTTCATTCTGAAACGAAATGGTAAACACATGTAACGCGGTCGCCCATCTTATTAATTCACATCTCGTACAGGCGTATTATCAACCAGAATTTATAGAAGTAAGAATTCAAGACCTGATACTAACTAAATTCATTCCTGATGAACCTCGGCCATCGTGGGACGTGAATCGAGTTATGTCTGTCGTACGGACAGACGGACACTGTCTGCTGAGGAAAATCAGTGTTTTACCTGCTGATGGAATCTAACACTGAAACTAACAGCTGCAGATAAAACAAGACGGATTTCGGACACCAAGCTGAAGTATTTGTGTGTACCGGACCTGCAACTGATGACAGGAATATTTCTGAGTTTTAATAACGAAATTCGGCGTAGGCCTACATTTCGAACAATGCAAGAGGACTGCATTCTGTCGGGGAGTGAATTCAGCGTCCAGTGTTACCTTATGCCTAATTATTTTTCGGATATGTTCAATTACAGAAATTTATCAGCGGAACGCAGTTTAAAAACCACTGCATTGAAGTAAATATTCTTCTTATGAATTGCTTTGTTAATGAGTCCTGCTTTGTGCAGGAAGTTTTATGCTAAACACCAAAAGCGTGGAAATACAGGCTGAAGACGACTGTGTTCTGGGATGTTTCGCCTTGTAGTATGGTTGAAAGTGACCGACGTTTCAGAGTTGCTTGTTGTAGCCATCATCAGGGAGATGAGTCGCTGAACTGTTGTCAGACTACAAGGCGCTACATCCTAGAAGACAGAAATCTTCATCGCCCTGATGACGGAGGCAGTATGACCTCTGAAACGTTGGTAAACTTCGACCAGACTACACAGCGCAACAACCCAGAAGACAGAAATCTTCATACTCATCGCCCTGATGATGGAGGCAGTATGACCTCTGAAACGTTGGTAAACATCGACCAGACTACACAGCGCAACAACCCAGAAGACAGAAATCTTCATACTCTGATGATGGAGGCAGTATGACCTCTGAAACGTCGGTTAACATCGACCAGACTACACAGCGCAACAACCCAGAAGACAGAAATCTTCATACTCTGATGACGGAGGCAGTATGACCTCTGAAACGTCGGTTAACATCGACCAGACTACACAGCGCAACAACCCAGAAGACAGAAATCCTCATACTCTGATGACGGAGGCAGTATGACCTCTGAGACGTTGGTAAACATCGACCAGACTACACAGCGCAACAACCCAGAAGACAGAAATCTTCATACTCTGATGATGGAGGCAGTATGACCTCTGAAACGTTGGTTAACATCGACCAGACTACACAACGCAACAAACCAGAAGACGGAAATCTTCATACTCACCGCTGTGAGAACCTCAAGTCTTACACAGTTCATAGTTAATAAACCAGCAACATTTTCTGATGTTGTGCAACCCGGAGGACCATTTGCGGTGTTCAAATAAGCCAGCCACAATCCAGTTCATTACAACGCACAGTTCAGAAGACACGTATCTATTTCTTGGTTGTGGACTCACTTGTGTGTACGTATCAGGAACGTTTCTACTACAGCGCGTCTATTATTCATTGTACAGCGCGGTTTAAGAATCTAGAATCCCGAAAAATATGTGAACTGTGAATGGAGATTAGTCTCAACTCTGATCAGAAATCTCTTCCCCTCTTCCGTTGGCCGTCACTTTCCGGTTACACTTTTATCTAAATTGACGCAACTGAGTGAGTTACTTGAAGGGAAGATGGCACAAACAGACGCAACGCTCTGGCGCCTACCGCGGGCCCTAAACTCGTTGCTTCTTTAGTACCACAGGTTGTACACCTCTCTACATCACCGCCCAGTCATCTGGCGACAATGAAGGCTGTTAGGAAAGTGGATGATGATTTACAGCAGCTGACGGAATGATGACATTTTAGTTTTTAAATTTGTTTTTAATTCGTTAGGCCTGTAGTACGAGGTGCGATCGGAAAGTTTTAAGACTGTGTTAATAGAGGGCGAACCGAATGTAGTACGAGCTTCTGCCGCTAGGGGGTGCGGCCTACATTCATAGTGAATCAGTGTGCCAGCCGGCATCATCGAATTAGCATTTGTTTCTTAGTTACGGGCGTTTTGGTAGTGCATTACACCGACCCTCCTGCGATTTCGGAATGGCGTGTGCATCAAATTTTGCCAAAGACTCGCCAAAACGGCTACGGAAACCTATGAAATGCTAAAGCAAGCATTTGGGGAGTCCGCAATGGGTCGTGCACAAACTTTTGTGTGGCATTCATGTTTTAAAAATGGCCGAACCTCTGTCGATGATGACGAGCGTTCTGGACGACCATCTTCGAGCACAACGCCCGAAAATGTTACGAAGATCGACGTCGTACCATCAACGACTTGTGCGACATTGTTGGGATAGGCTATGGGACCTGTCAGCTGATTCTAAAGGAAGAACTCCACATGCGACGCATCCTGTCTGAGGACCAGAAGCAGAATCGACTTCTCGTTTGTCAGGAGCTCAAAGATCTTGCAAGAACCGACCCCAACTTCCTTTCTAAGCTCCGTGTGACTTCTTCCTCTTCCCAAAGATGAAAATTCAGCTAAAGGGAAGGAGATTTGAGACGATAGAAGAGATTCAGGCAGAATCGCAGATGGTGCTTGACAGGCTGACAAAGAAAGATTTCCAGGGATGCTTCCAGGCTTGGCAGCGGCGCTGGGATCGTTGTGTTCACTCCCAGGGGAACTACTTCGAGGGTGATGGATGAATTTAATACCCGAGATAAGTGTACGGGTTTTTATAGACGCAGTCTTGAAACTTTCCGATCGAACCTTGTAACAAGAGAAACGTGCGCATTCCCTGGATTGTGTGTCTGTGTGTGGCGTACCACGAGGAAAATTTGTTAAAGTCTTGTGGACGGCGTGAACCAATAATTCTTAATGCATTGCTGGAGGTGAATCATGATTCGCAATCTTTTTTGTTTCTTGTTTATTTATATTCTTTGTTGGAAGAAAATGTTTGACTGTCATAAAACGATGATGATTTAAAGGATGGCCCATGTTTCAAGACCTCTCCGAGAGTCACTGGCATTTATTAGGTCTACTTTCAGCCACTCCTATGAAGGTCTTGAACTTGTGTTTTGTGTTAGGATGAGGTTGCCAGGCAACTGAGTCTAATTTCAGCGCCTTTTTTATCAAGAAGGATTTTACATGCAATTGAGCTCCTCTGACAAGTGGATTAACCTTATCGATTATCAGTTTTTCGAAGTGAAATACTGGATAAAAAACCTCAATAATTCGATACAAGGCTGTGGACAATGTATAATATGACTCAGTTAAACAATAATTCATTATTTTATTATAACGCCCATATAACTAGGAGATATTCAGTATGTGTTAACATCATAACTAAGCGCTCATCAGAATATACGCGTTTATTTAAAAAATTAAGCTAAAATTATTCTGTCTGTCCTAATATAAAAAGATGCTTTGTTGGAAATCTTCGAGAAGTCTCGATAAAGGAAAAAAATATGAGGTAATTCTGTTTTAATCAGGGCCATAATTTCACTTAATATTTACTGGAGTCTGCAGAATTGTTTCCTTGAATCTATAATACTCGAAGAAGATATATTTTTTTCATAATTAGTGATCCATACACAGAATGAAGAGTCTTTGCTGAAACAAAATGCCAGCCAGGATCGAAGTCGTTAATTCCTGGTTTTTGTCAATTTCTTCCACGAACTCCCTCTTGTAGATTACGTCTTAATTCTTCAGCCACAGATGTTTATCCAGATTATCAGACATAATCTCCTTTCACATTGACGCCTATCATAGTGGATGTGAAACTCATCTATTTATTTTGCACCATTAAGAAAATTCTACTCTCAAATCTTCTTTCCGTCCTTCGTTACTCCAACAATAACAAACCCCCGCCATCTTTGATTTCATCAATCAGGCCAACTACTGATTTATTGTCCACGAAATTTATGTAAATAAATGAATGTCTGGGATGCGTAATAACGCAAACATTCTACTGAACATTTCACAAGGCATTATTACTCTGAGAACAGCTGTAAACATTTGTTATACGAGCCCAGCACAACGCCTCGGGATAGTCACATTCATTCATTTGGTGAGCGATTCCATGCTGAGGTCTCATTCGTATGACCCCTGATTTTCTCCACAGCGTAGATCGTCATGCCTCTAGCGGCCATATCAGAACCGCGGAAACAAACAACAATCAACTCCGAGCCTTCACCAGAAACGTGGCTGTAACATCGCTTCTAATTTGTTTAATTGTTTTTCAACAGTTAATTCAATCAGATACGAATTTTATAAGAATATTGAGTCGTGAAAACAATATAAATGCATACAGAATTTTTGGGATTAAACCTCTCAAACGACAAAACCTCATTATATCGATAAAAACACGAGAGAATCGTATTAAAATGTCAACTCTGATTCTTCCGGAGACGTTATCATGGACTTCATCGTGTCCCCTGTCCCTACAATAGGAAATTGGTAAGTTGACAGCATAGCTGCTTGGGAGTGCGTTTCGTTCACGTTATGGATGGAACCCGGTAACAATATGTGGCAAAGCCGACGCCTCCGAGCACTCTGGAATTCTTACGAGTTTCGAACCTTATCAGACGGACGGGTGGAGCGAGTAAGAAATTCAGTAAAGTCACGTAATTATCTGCCGCGTGACCAGGCGAGGTCTCTGAACTGCACGCGAAGAACGGGCTTGTTCCACGTACCTTATCGTGCAACGCCGATGTTCCATCCGTGCCAGCCCGTCAACAGAAGTCAAGAAAGAGTCTTCCTTCACAAACAACACATTCAGTTCAATCCCTCATTCTAAAAGCGAGCACCAAAGTTCTTCTACATTGTTTTACATAGCAACCGATATGCAATGAATTCAAAACGCGGAGGTCATCTCTGTTCAACCCCATGTTTTATCTCAGGCACTGCTAAATTGAAATCACATTGCTAACACTTCTTAGAACGCTGGCCTTGTAATCCTGGGGTCTCGGGTTCGATTCCCGGCGGTGCCCGAATTTATAACTTGTGTTGGGCAAGGCCGTGGTCTAGGCAACACGGAGTTTTCCTTCGTGGCATCCCAACAATTACTCCATTCACACACAGAAGAAGGCAATGGCAAACCACTTCTGGATCATCTGCCAAGAACGTATATGAACAGGTCCCAGTCCGAGAAAAGGATGGAAGGATCCTGTTCATATGGACCTGTCGTCAGACAGAACACTAAATAATAATAAGATGAGGTGGTCTAGCGGTTAGAACGCTGGCCTTGTAATCCTGGGGTCTCGGGTTCGATTCTCGGCGGTGCCCGAATTTATAACTTGTGTTGGGCAAGGCCGTGGCCTAGGCAACATAAAGTTTTCCTCCGGGGGCTTCCCCGGTTTCTCCGTGGCATCCCAACAATTACTCCATTCACACACAGAAGAAGGCAATGGCAAACCACTTCTGGATCATCTGCCAAGAACGTATATGAACAGGTCCCAGTCCGAGAAAAAATGGCTGTCTTTTGGGTCGTAGCGTCGTGTAGTCTGATAGAAGTTTACCAGCTTTTTAAATGTCCCTGATGATGGAGACAGCAAGGACCCCCTGAATCCTTGGGAAACTCTACCAGACTACACAGCGATACAACCCAGAAGACAGCCATCTTCGGGAGAAATGACGGTTATATTTAACGAAATTCAAGTGAATATATATTCACTCTGTGCAGAACGGTTAGGTTTGCAACAACAGATTTGTTTGAAACAAATGAACGCCAAAGAGAATCGAACAAGTCGGCTGCCATTCAGAAACAGCCAGCGTCTCCCCACGTCTACAAGCGGGCAACTTGTTCGACACACGTGAATGGCGTGTCGTCTAAAACAGGAACCGCGGGCTGTCGGCGCCAGAAGCAAATGTTACAAACGCAGGTCACGTGTCACCCGCCATTACTGAGGTTTCGGGACGCTAAGTCTAACGTATATCGACCGGTTCCAACTTCCGGTTTATATTGGTAACGACTGCGCCGGTAAAGCTCGGCTTATGTGTCGTTCTTATATCCCTCCTTCACCTGTGGGCCTCATAATTATTACGTATTTCTTGTGTCCCTCATTCGAACTATGTGTCCAGCTTCCTGACTTCAATTCTGTACCAATTCTAGTAACGCCATTTCCCCAGAACAATGGCTAACGCAAAACCGATTAGGCCATCGTTTCACACATAATTGTGTTCGAGGTTTGATCAGTAGACACAATCATTACAATTATTAAGCTGAATAATAACAAGTATTTCCTGAATATGTTCTATTAATTTCATCGATAAAACAAATTACGTTGTTTAAGGCTTTGACCGGGATGTTAAATCTTACGTGGTACCGCCTGATTCGACTTCTAATGGTTAAGTGAAGTGTTTTCTTCGCGGTACGGTCTGGATTCGTAAATATTATGAAGACGAGCTTCGGCTTCAAAGGGTTAACCAGCTGATTTTCGTAATGGTGAGGTGTAGTGTTTTCTTCGCGGTACGGACTGAATTCATAAATAATATTCAGACGATCTTCGGCTTCAAAGGGTTAAAAGTGAAACATATTTTGTATCTAGTCTTTTTAATGAAGAAACCCTTATTACGAAAATTTATTTACTAACATTATGTCAATAATTTAAACCTTCAGAGGTCGTGTATGACGATGTCACCAAGTGTGTACTACTAACATCACCGTTCCAAACGTGTTTTATGAATTAAACTACAGCAGATTTATCAAAATTCGCCAAAAATTGATTTCGGGGCACAGAAATTGATATTCTGCACTTTAAATGCGTCTCGTTCTTGTGGTCGTGCGGAAAACTGGTGGCAAAACACTCATACAAACAAAAATAAGGTCGTGTAATATCCGTCTGATTTTACCAGCGACAGGTTCCTCGTAATAAGTTTCAAGGTACATGAAGGTTCATCACCGAACTAACCAAAGCCCTCCACCGGACCCTGTCCTGGGCCAACAAAATCCAGTCTCCTTCAACTCCTATCTCCCATAGATCCCGCCTGAGATTATCCTCCCATCTACGTCTAGGTCTCCCCAGCGGTCTCTTCCCTTCAGGCTTCCCAAATAGTGGACCCAACCAACCAGATGGCTTACCGAACCCGAAGGTTCATCACCGAATTAACCAAAGCCCTCAACCGGACCCTGTCCTGGGCCAACAAAATCCAGTTTCCTTCAACTCCTATCTCCCATAGATCCCGCCTGAGATTATCCTCCCATCTACGTCTAGGTCTCCCCAGCGGTCTCTTCTCCTCAGGCTTCCCAAATAGTGGACCCAACCAACCAGATGGCTTACGAAACCCGAAGGTTCATCACCTAATTAACCAAAGCCCTCCACCGGACCCTGTCCTGGGCCAACAAAATCCAGTCTCCTTCAACTCCTATCTCCCATAGATCCCGCCTGAGATTATCTTCCCATCTACGTCTAGGTCTCCCCAGTGGTCTCTTCCCCTCAGGCTTCCCGACCAGTACCCGGTGCACACTCTTGTCCCATCCATGCGCGCTACATGTCCCGCCCATCTCATTCTTCTCGACTTAATCACCCTGACAATATTATGGGAGGAGTACAGATTTTTAAGCCCATCATTATGCAGTTTTCTCCTAGGCCCAAATATCCTCCTCAACACCCGATTCTCAAACACCTGCAATCTGTGTTCCTCCGTCTGAGTGAGAGACCATGTTTCGCACCCATACAAAACAACAGGCAAGATTATTGTTTTGTATACTTTAATCTTCAGATTCTTAGAAATCAGACGGGAAGACAAAATATTTTGAACTGAGAAGTAGCAAGCATTTCCGGAATTTAGTCTCCTCCAAACTTCCTCATGAGTGTCATTTTCATTTGTTATTGTTTTCCCCAAATATCTGAACTTTGTCACACGAAACATAATCATCGTTTGTACAGACTTTTGTAACTGCATGTAGGTAAAGTTGTTCAACGACCATGGCAATTTTATAGGATGTGGTTGCATGCACTCAGGACGACCAACCTTACCAAAAATAACATCCCCTCCCCCGGTCAACAGACCGACTTTACAACAATAACAATTTGTATGTTAAGTAATGACTCGTAGAAAAAAATTGACAATAATAATATTACGTGAATTTTAAATTCATTGCTCTACGTCTCTTTGTAAAAAGATTCATTGGATTTTTGAAGTTCATTCTTAAGCCGTGGCTCTCAGAAGTGACCAAATGCAGCAGGTCTCATGGGAAGCCAATATATGGTACGTCAGCTCTGCCTTCTAGTGAACCAGAAGATGCACTACAGTGTTTAAAATCTCCCGTCACCCATCCCAAACATGAACCAGAAAACTTCAATCCATAACCTCCGACCGTATTTCCCTAAGGTCCGTTTTAATATTACCCTCCCATCTACTTCTAGGTCTCATTCAGAATTTTTCTTCCGAACGCGAGGTCAGAAATTGTTGAAGCATTGATTTCGTCTTGTAGTTCGTGGGCTTATCAAAACATTAAACAAAAAAGTTACGAACGACAAACTTTGCTCTGTTATTCTACGAAATATTTAGAAAAATTAAACAAACATTATCAGAATAACATCATAATATTAATTTAATGTGCGTTCTTCCACGTCTATACTACAATAAAATGTACAAATGTACTGAGCTGTAACAAACTCTACCTGACCACAATTTATTCACACTGTCCTACCTTTCTCCCGCCCTAACTTTCTTACAGAACCACGGCATAACATTCCGCGGTCGTGTCATCACGTAAAGCAACTGATCCCCTCCTACAAATCCGCAACCTCTACGACATTCACAGCGCGTGTCGAACGTCAGGAAAGACGACCATAACATTCACGTACGAATTCATGTTTTACGTTGCTTGTCAAAATAACTTATTACTTAACAACTTTCCGGGACATACCAATGTAAGTTTGGAGCCCCCTTTCAGCTCGGCGCTCTAGGCGACCGCCATGCTTACCCACCGCCAAGGCCAGCCCTGCACGAAATCGTGGTCTTTTTTTTTTTAAAAAAAAGTATCATCTCAGAACCGTTCTGGAGAAAAAATTCGAACAATAAAAAAAAATTGGCTTTTATGATTTCGTATATAACGTCATTAAAGCAAAATTAAAGAGGCCGACCAGTCTTTAAACCCGAAAGTTCCATCACCGTCAACTCAAAAACTTGACACTGGACCCTGTAAACTTCAACTATCTTTTACAAAACTGGCTCACTCCATGGCTTCCTACTCGCCCAAGCGTTAAAAAAAATACCCAGAATTGATGAACCTGAGAGTCGACAATCGTGTTCAAAAGATCCAGCCATTGATCACATACTTCTTTCAACTGGTCACGCGACCTTTCTGGTTTTCCGACAAAATCAAGAAAAACACCTCTCATGCCGCCGCCCCCCCCCCCCCCCCGCAATGCAACGTGTCCGGCCTATAAACCCTTCTTGATTTTACGCACTCCTCAACACTCACCTCCCCCCCCCCCCCGAGTCCTGTTAATGTTCGTTCTCGTTAAGTCCAGATATTCCCTCAGCTTCCTGTTCATATGAAGGGTGAAATTCATATCGCAGTACACAGTTTCCAAGTTCTTTTCATCATCGCATTCTAAATGCTCCTAGCTAGGTATATAGGTAATGTTCCTACGCCAATGCACAATTATTATGCGTCCAATGTACTGAATAAATGGTGAACCCATCAGAATAAAATTCAAAATGTCAGTTATATGAAGCCACAATCATTACCCTTTTGAGCTACGTCCTACAGTGCAATTCAGCTCAGAAGTTTGCGTTCTGGAATGGACGTACGATCGAATCCCACTCGAGTCAAATTCTTTATAATTGCTTCCTCTCTCACAGAATACTATTTTAGGTTATCTGATAAACTTCTTACACACATTATGTCTGCAGATAATACCACAAATTTCGCAATGTTGCCATGTTTGTAAATATTAACTAATTTGCAGTATTTATGATTTGTCTCTGTTCCAAATTTCACATAACTAGTTTCTTGGAAACACTGAATGCAAAGGAAAATGTTCGCACGGCCACCATGTTGTTATTTTATATTTCACGAAACCATCATCACAAAAAATATTCGCACTTTTCAAAACTATCAATTTACCTTGCCATGCATTATTTTAAGACAGTGTCGCTACCACCTCAGCAGTTTGCCATGTCATTACTGATTTTAAATTAATAAGTTAACGAGTTTCGGTATACCTCCCATGGCACGAAGTCCAAATCAGATTTCGCCAAAATGTTATTCCGCTGTTCTCGAGTTGTAACATGCAGGCATTATCAGTCCAATATGCGTTGACTGCGTGGACTTCGTTCAAAGAACTTACAACAAAAGCAAAATCACAATTTTCTGTGTTTTAGTCTTTACATTTTGAGACAGAAGACACGAAATGTTCTGAAATGAATGACTGTAAGAATTGTCAGAATTTAATTTGCTTTTAACTTATTTTGATTTCATTTATTTATTGTTGTTGAATACTACCGCATTTTCGAATTACCTGTTCTTATATCGTGGTTTTGTTTTGAACTCTAGTCATGAGACATCAATTCAGTGAGTACTCTTTCCTAACATGCAATTAAAAGTCTATTTGACTCCGAAAGGCCCCTTCCTATCATGATTCTAACCTAGAATGTGTGATTCTAACTCACCTGACAGTCGAGACACTGCTCCGCTAGGCCGACTGCACCCGGCCGCCGCTCCACCAATACTGATCAAGCCACGCAGCCACCTGCACGCCAGCGCCACCCCGCGTGCTGATGGAGAGTGACACGGTAGCAATTAGCAACAATTTTAATCCGAGGCACTTGTAACAATGAGTCACGTTGCTCTCTGAAATACCAGTTAGACTTCAGTTACACCTTTCGTCTCCTGCCTGCTTTTGTTTCATAATTGCTTCATATTTCTACATATCTGTTTCGAAACCAGGCGGAAACAAATTACAGCGTGACATGCCATCTTATTAAACTGTTCGCAGTTGCTCCATTCGATATCTCTAAGTTTCTACATCACCACCCTTGCACTATTGCCAACCTTCTCCGTGAAGTCGTAATTTCCTTTCTCAACGTCAGACAGGAGGGAAAGACATACAAAAACAAGGAAATTGTATCTAAAGACGGAATATTTGTTTTCTTACGCGGGATATACGCTAATGGGCACGCCTTCAGATTAGAATTAGATTTCGCCGTTTCAAGCAGGCACTTGGCTTTTGATTTCATAAATCCATATAACTTATTTCATTTTGGGAAGAAGCCAGATCCCTTGTTACCATACACCTAACCAATTAAAATTCTGACGTGTCTACGCGTTATGTCTAATAAACAGACGGACAGCGTTTAGTATCGTATTGGTCCGTGCCAAAAATGTAATTATTGCCCAAACCGAGCCACAAGTGTCCGGACTACACAGTAGTGAGATGAGAACTTGTTTTTGCTATGGTGGTCTAGCGGTTGGAACGCTGGCCTTGTAATCCTGGGGTCTCGGGTTCGATCTCCGGCGGTGCCCGAATTTATAACTTGTGTTGGGCAAGGCCGTGATCTAGGCAACACGGAGTTTTCCTCCGGGGGCTTCCCCGGTTTCTCCGTGGCATCCCAACAATTACTCCATTCACACACAGAAGAAGGCAATGGCAAACCACTTCTGGATCATCTGCCAAGAACGTATATGAACAGGTCCCAGTCCGAGAAAAGGATGGAAGGATCCTGTTCATATGGACCTGTCGTCAGACAGAACACTAAATAATAATAAGATGAGGTGGTCTAGCGGTTAGAACGCTGGCCTTGTAATCCTGGGGTCTCGGGTTCGATTCTCGGCGGTGCCCGAATTTATAACTTGTGTTGGGCAAGGCCGTGGTCTAGGCAACACGGAGTTTTCCTCCGTGGCATCCCAACAATCACTGCATTCACACACAGAAGAAGGCAATGGCAAACCACTTCTGGATCATCTGCCAAGAACGTATATGAACAGGTCCCAGTTCGAGAAAAGGATGGAAGGATCCTGTTCATATGGACCTGTCGTCAGACAGAACACTAAATAAATAATATATAATAAATTGGTCCTTCATAATTGTCCTAATTCAACCAAATTTTCGTTCTTGAAATCTGAACGTGTTCTTGAATCAATCGCATTGAATGTAGACAACATCAGACAGCATAAATCATGTACTGAATCGCCTCATTTTCCTGCTTCGTATTCAGGAGGTTCCTGGTTTAAATCACGGCTCGTAGACCGGCTATTCTGACTTCGACCTCAGCCCCTACAGGTAAACGCCGAGCTACGTTAGAAATTAAACCACGACAGATTTCTTCGATATCCTTTCCTGTTCGTTACTAAATGTTCATCCTTCAATTCAAAACTTTTCACACCATAAGCTACTGACAGCGACGTTAAATTATAAAACAACCAATTTTATCAGATTTAATGATAATATTACACTAACATTTGGGCATACGTATTCCACGTACATCAGTACAAAAGAAAATATTCCCGTTTCTGAAAAAAGAAATTGTTAAATGACGTATTTATCGTCTTGCCATCATAAACAATTATACAGAAGAAAGCGTCTATCGGCCCCACAAATATTTTGACTAAACTTATTTAATCTTGTAACGTTGCATCCGCGGGGAAAAACTTCTTTAAAAATAGTAAATTCTCCCAAGCCTTGCAGGACTCATCGATTCTCACGTTACACGTACGCAAAATGTCGAAGATTTGAGAGGTGACAGGCAACAGAATTATAATTCCACTGAGTTTGGGGGGGGCCACTAATTCAAATTTTAATGGGGCCACTGCAGTTAACTGGACGGCCCTGACAACGGCTATCAGATAAGTGAAATAATGGTCCGTTATACGTACGGTACCTATTGATTATAGGTTCGTTTCAAATCTGTGAGCGGCGAGACCAACTGACCTTATAATCGATTGCATTCAAACTATTAGCAATGTGCTGTGCTGTGGACTCGTACCTACGCGTCCTGGGTCTACCATCGCCTGGATAACAACCAATGATGCACTTGGAAATATAGGATGACAGGCCGCTTGCTAAATGCGAGTAACAGTTGACGATCAGAAGCCGCAGGAGAGACGTTCGAGTCACGTGTCGGTGGGTGATCACGGAACTAAGACTTCATGCATAAAACCCTTGCATTAGCCGAAGTAAACTTAAATACAGTCGGAATATATTAGGAGTCAAAAAGAGAGAAGTTGGAAAACCTAAGGGTAGATGGAACGACAGTCAGGCCAATTGAAAATGGGCGTACAGAAATAGTGTGAACTGCTTTCGACCGATTCCCAACAGGGTTGTGTGATGGTGTCGTAAACAAGCTGAAATGTTTTCGGGTTCCATAAAACACAGGTAATGCCTTGACTAATTCAGCAGTTGGTCAGTTTCACGTTTCGGTCGATTTACCCCCCGGCAGAATACTCGGAGCCATTTTGGCTTCAAACAGAAATGTACTTACCCGTCCAGGGCATCGACTTCAAACCATGCAGTTAGTTTCCACTCACTTTATCGAGTCAATGATTATACAGACGCCCATAATTCTGTCCCCTGGCTGATTTCGGAATTTCCAAGGACAATAAGAATGGGTTGACTGGAGGTCAGTGCCCTGCCTCCGAACCTTCTGTATGAGAAAAAAATTATACATGGCCAAGTAAGTGAACACTGGAATCGCGACTTCTAATAACGGGCGCACTTTTCAGTCGCGGGTTAACCTAAAATAATCGTCAACATTGCCAGATTCTGTCACTACCCCTCCTCACGCAAAAGTTGATGGTGTCGGTGGAATTACAAATGTCTGAAAGCAAAGTGCTCCTGAAAGGGTGTCTCGTTAAACTGGACTAAGCAGGCCCAAGTTGCGCTGTTCCGGATATTGTGTTTCATAACCTATACAGTGAAATAAAGGCAGACACGTAACATCGATCCCTGCAAATTCTGATGAGCAATCCTAATAGAAAACTGTCACTTGGTAAACCGAGAAGGAGATGGGAGGATAACTTGTGGGAATGGAGGTTGATAGACACGGCTGAGAAGGATCTTTATAATGAAATTCCATCGTTTTTAAAATGGCTTCTTACCGAACGTCGAGGCCGAGCAGTTACAATTCTTGCTTCGTATTCGGCTTCAAATCTTAGCCCGGAGATCGGCTATCCTCACGCTAGATTTTCGTGTTATGCCCGAGTCCCTCCAAGCAACTGTCAAATTAAATTCTGTACTTTTCCAATTCATTAAACTTATCGTTAAACAAATCATAAAACACACCACTGCCATCTGTGGATTACAGCCATTACTTTCAGCCATCAACCACGCCAGCGCCGCACGACGCAACAAACTTCAACTTTTAGTGCAGACCAACTAGTGTAACGAAATCTTTCACATCTACCAACGCAGATACTGTTAGTTATTTTCAGCAGAATTTTAAATATAACCATGTTGGCTAATGTAGCCGCACTGTGGGTTCACCAAGGCCAGACCGAAAGTCTTAATGATCATCTATGCACAATTTTGTATTATTATGAAACCAGAAGCATCTGGTAAAGGCCAGAGACAGATAAAGAAGGTAACTAAGTAAACTGCAAAATTATATTTTCTGACACTTCTTTTCTAGTACTTAGAAGTTACATTGTGGAGGCACAATGGACTGACATGTAGCAAGATCTTGACTGGGAAGTCTCCTGGAAAGTAACGACTGTACTTGAGACACCAAGATGAATATGAATCTAAAGAAAAATCTTGCAAATGTTTTAAACCTCAAAATAAAGTTTAGCTTTTGTAACTACAGCAACGAAAATTTTGGTTCTGTGACATGTAATTTCTTATTAGACTGAATACGTACCAGTTGCTAAAAACGTGGACACACAACTGTTGGCCAAGGTACGACATAAAATGGTTAAACAAGACATCAGAAAATCCTTAGTTCCAAAGTCATGAAGAGAATGACGTTATTAAACCGGGTGCACTTACGATTTCGGAATTTCTGTATAAGCAACATACTAAGAGGAGGAGGCATTTGGTTCATCCATTTCTTCCGAACAGGGACAATTAAACTACGTTAGAGAACTTAATTCAAATGACATCTGACCTGGAGAAGTTCTATAATTACATGCAAATGACATCAAAAATGTTTGATCTGCTTTAACCTGTACAGGATTGAATGACACAAAAGTATACCACTCACCACTCAGTAAGATAACTAAGTCCTTAACAGACACCAAAGAATTAATAATGCAAAATAAATATGGCTGCACGTGTAATTAAATACATAATTTCTTTTCCACCCTCTGTACGTTGCTATGAACATGTTAATAAAAATCTATTTAAATATTTATTTATGTACAATGTTGTATATGTCCTTCAGAAAAGATATGGCATCAGCTGTTTTCATTTATTCTTGGATCCTGAAATGGATGGATTGTTCTGGTTCCCTCGATGCCTAGTATAACAGCTTCTGTATAAATAAAGAGACATTAAATTCTATTCAAACAGCACTTCTAATAAAATTTAACTGCTCTTCTAATGGAAATGTTAAATTCCATCACTCTGCATAATAACTGCACTACTATAATACACATTTTTACAAGGTTATTTTATTGATAGTTTAATTATTTACAATAATCAAGAAACATGCAGTAGGCATATGGGATATAAGAAATTCTGGATGGCAAGCCTGAAAGGAAGAGACCATTAAGAAGAACAAGACATAACTAGAAAATAATATTAAAAACCGATCTTACGAAAATAGGGTGAAAGGGTGAGGATTCATCCGACTCGGAGCAGGAAATGGTGGCGGACACTTGAGAACAAACTAATGAACCTCTGGACTGCATAAATGACAGGAAATTTGGGTTGTTGTGCCGTGTAGTCTGGGAGAAGTTCACTGACGTTTCAGAGGTCTGTGCTGCCTCTGTCATCAGGGAATTTCTCAACTGAGTGACTGTCAGCTTCTGAAGAACTTTGAACCATGAAGATAGTTATTTAAAAATGGTACTTTGCTCCCTGGATGCCTCTGACATGACTGACCCTGGTGATCATGTATTTTAGGTGGCGAGTAGTCCTCAAGACAAGTGATATGCCAGGTTTCCTTCAGAAGGCAGCCAGTGACTGATGAGGACAAAGTCTCTCAATGATTTTATTCTGAACCATTATAGGTACTTCAATTTTAATGTCACTTTGTTGCAAAGTATGTCCCTTGCCAGACTGTAGAGCACAGAAGATCGCAGAGTTGTCGACTGCCAGCATGCAGGTTGTAAGGCGATAGTGACATCAGTCGGCCGAGACCAGGACTGGAGCCATCTCTGTGAAGGTATCGTTCCTGCATTCTTCAACAAAAACCAAGCTCACCTTCATGTTCAGGACAGATGACAACATGCCATCATCACCGCTTCAATCCATTTCTTAACCTCTTCCTCTAATGTTACCATCGTCTGATATCCCAAGAGGTATGACGGTTGGCACTACTCCTACCAGGCAATGTGGCCCAAAAAACTGTCACATGACCAACGATCCAGAATGCCACTGTGAACTCACCAGGGATATATGACTTGTGATGACACTCAGCCTTGAAAGACAAAGTAGAAGTCCTCCGGATAGCCCATATCCCCCAGTAACCTGTAAGAAAATGCTCGGTTCTGAAAAATCACCAATCCTTTGAAACATATGGTTCATGACATCTTGCAGTACAGACATAGGAGATTATCTGCAGTACCAAGGATGCAATATTTAAGCATCAAAACAAGTGGATAAATTAAAGTAAGTTCACCATTTATTTTAATTTAAAATTATGTGAAAACAGAGGCCAACTAAATACTGTATTCATGTGAACTAAAATTGCAACCTCAAATTACTACACAAAATTTGGCAAGTTAAAATTCTTTCTGCAACAAAATAATTTCCGTTGACTAATGAATCAGAGTTCATCATCTGCAGTAACAGAATAGTCTGTGGTTCATATGGAATACTTTAGCAAAGTGGTTACTGAAAATGTAATTTAAAACTGGAATTATGTACCAGAAAGAAAGTTCCAGGGCAGGAAGAATTTATGAACATTGAAGACACCAGAAGACCCTCAAGAATCCCAAAGAATATGGGCAATCATTCCAAGTTCCAAAGGGCAAAAATTTCTGGAATGAGACAAAGTTTACTAAAAATTAAGGTTGTTCAGATACGACGGACTATTGGCAACACTGTATTATACCATTCACTATGCAAGTAGGTGGCAGTGTCCTGCAGCAAGTTAATTTCATAAGATCAGTTGCATCAGCGGACATGTTACTGACAGCAACTGTCATGGGCAACGTTAGACCTGTGCAAGGAAGAAGTACGAGCTTCTGACATTTGCCGACGGCACAGGGTGGGCTGTGGCAAAGCAGCACCTAGCTGCAGAAGTCTTCCAATGGTTTGTGGCCTTCAATAGCAGAATCAAGAGTGTGTAGAATTGAGTCAGCACCGACAAACGTGCAGCGTGTCTCCAAGAAGATCATGGAGGACGAGTGTGCGACATTTACTGCGGCATCAACCAATCATTGTCGGAGAATCCGGCAATGGCACAAAGACAAATAGGCGTATAAAAAGTGTTGATGCTCCACGACAATGTCACGTTCCATACGAGTCACCAAATAACACAGACGCTGGTGTCCCTTGAATTCAATATAGTACCAGGTACATCTCATTCACCACATCTGGCCCCTCAGATTATAGGCCGTCTGACAAGATGAAAGATCCATCGTGCAGCAGCCGATTTCCCAACTATGACAGCTTGGACAGCAGTGTCTACAAGTCAGTGTGTGCTATTCCCAATGACTAATTTGCTGCATTCAACAAGAAGTTACCAGAAAAATGGCAACAGTGCACTGACCTCAGTGGGGAGCACGTGGAATGCCGAAGTGGAATTATGCGGCATCATCATCTCTCAACCTACATTACAGGAAAGTCCCAATCATCTCTAAATGACTGTCATGTTTCACATGACCGGCATCACTACAAAGATTGTAAAATCATCTGCAGTGTTGAAACTATGGGGAACAGAGTTCAAAACAAGTTGGAAAGATGTAAATCAGGCGAGTGTCCACAATAAGAAAAAGTCTGTTGTGCTTATAGTACAGTGAAACCTCGATGCATCGTTTTGGACGGGGAGAAAAATAAAAACAATGAATACGGGAAAACAACAGTTGCGGGAAAGCATTAAAAATGATAAAAGGTTCGAGGAATGATAAAAGCGAGAAAATGTAACATTATTTTATGTGGGACTTATCAGGGACTGAACAAAACAGACTATGCATCCGGGAAAACTACAGTTCAGGGAACGATGGATAGGGTTTTCATGTTTAATCAAATTAACCCTTCAGCGTGGAGTGCCGAACATCGCTCGTCATGACGTAGTCGACCCATGGCGTGGAGTGCCGAACACTGCTCGCACAAAGCGCGCTAAGATTTCTCCTTCTACGTAGCGACTGACCTTGTACTTTATGTATTCTGGCTCCAGTAGCCGTGTAGAGAAAGAATCTGGCTATCAATTGATATATAACATGACTCTGACAGATCGATTTTACCAGTGTTTTTCGACTTTGAAACATAGATCGATTTTTGAACTCAACTGCATTCAGCCTCTGCTTTGTGGCTCTCTCTAGGGAAGACAAATGGAGTAATATATTTAAGGTTTCGACGGCTGTGTGGGACACATTCCAACCTTTCTAACGGTATATGATGTCAACGACCTTAGTCAATGCATTCTCTGTTCTCCCCTTGGTAAGAACAGAATTCTATAGTACATATCTGCCGTCAGTCAGCCGTGAATATGGCTTCGAGTAGCAGGCGTTTTTTGTCTCCTCAAGACATTGCTAGAAGTGTAGACGAACCTCTCACTGATTCCGAAAGTAGCGTGTTCGATTCAGATGATGAATCAAGTGTAATCGATGATTTACCTGTTCGTGAATTTCTTACATGTGACGAATCTGAAAATGAATACAATGACGGTGAACAATGTGGGAGCAGTTTACCGAGTGTGGCTGTTTCAAGATATTCCACACAAAACTCAACTTTTAAGGTAAATTTTTTACCTTTCTATAAAGCATAGTGTGTTGTGAACATTTTGTTCAAAAGTTTCACTAAAATTCATCAATTATTAGGGAAGTTGTGCCCATATAAGTAAAATGATGCACTTTCAGCTCAAAATTAAATCCCCAAGCAGAAACTCCTCCCACAGCACGGTATAGACTTGGGATTTAAATGCTCCCACGCTGAAGGGTTAATACAGTGTCCCCTTATAAGTGTCAATTAAAACTGTATGTTAAGATTAAATAACATCCACATCTCTTTATAGCATTTCCCACAATGCAACAAGATTCATCATTAGGCCCATGTTCCCTGAAGAAAAATTTATTCAAGTACTTACCTCATGGCTGACTCCCTGAATGAATCAGGACCACAGACACACACAAAGGTATCATGAGTCTTTTGTTCAATAAAGCTAGGCACCACGGTCTGCAACATCTCCAGATTAAGATGGCCCGTCAGCCCTGACCAGTCGTCATCTGGTGCCGTCAATACATATGCAGCAGAGAATCTGTAGCCAACATTTCAACATCATTACACCTGTCTCCCACAATCCTGACAGCCTCGTCCTTCAAACATGACACAGAGAGAAAGCCCACATACCTTGCATCTGTGGCTGCAAGTCTGTCTAACTGATCCTGCCACAAGATGTCTCTGCTTGTCATATTAAAGAAAAGAAGGCACACTTCCTGGCTGGAACAAATATTTCATAGACAATGTAACGACTGTGGAACTTCATGGTATAATCATTTATTTAACATCTCTGCAGAATTTCTACAAATAAAACAAACACCCCCCCCCCCTTTTCCATGCACTACGCAGCCATCGGTCCTTTTGCAATGCATAAAAATTGACAGTGGAACCACGGTTCCGGAGAATCTGACGTAAATACGCAAACGCAGCAGTAGCGTGAAGTGTGATGCGCCTTTATTTGTATAAATAAATGTTTGTAAAACCTAAACCATTTGTGGTATGTAAAATCTGAAAACAGATATGGAAAGATCAATAGATAATACATATTTCGTACGCAATATGTCCTGATCCATCTCTTACGGTTCTCGAGAGGTGGGCACTTAACGCGACAGATGCAATGAAAATTGTACACATTGGTTCATTAAAATTACAATAAATGTATAAACAATTATAATTACAATAAAATACATTACAGATTCTTAAAGGGCCTTATTCACTGATCATTTTACATATTGGTTACATTACCCTTACTCTTACCATTCCTGAGGAATGAACGTTTAAAGGTGACTCAGCGCTGGATCTTACACATCTTCGTAACTAACGCTGTTTTTGCTGAATGACCCTTCCGTATAGACGTATTTACGTCAAAACAAATAAGTTCACTTGAACAATAAAATACCCTTCTGCCTAGATGTAACAATTACCAGACATCTGCTGCTCCTGGTATGGACAGAATTACATATAAACAAATTCACACTGTACGGCCAGAATAAAAGAAATTTTCAAAATGTTCTTCCACCAAATCAGTTCAAATATGTTTGACAGAGATGACTCTGAACCACGGCGGAGGCTTTGTATTCCGACATTCTGAAATTTATACCCTCGACAGAGGCAGATGAAGAAAGTGTGATTAAATACATAAACCTCACAAATCAATAGATATTCTCAGAAAAAGATGTCTAAAGAAGGTGACCAAGGATAATTATTTCCACGGCCTTAACGATTCACTAAATATTCATCATTCATTGAAGTAAACTGTCCTCAAATGATAAAATATCTTGTGCATTATGACAACTTCCCTAATGCACATGCAGACTAACACATCTACATATACGCACAGGCAGGCAGATACATTGGAAAAAAACGAGAGGGGAGGATAACGAATGTGCCGAAGAATTGTACATCACATATCTTTTAAAAATTCACTGTCACAGCCCTGATTACTTTACGAATTAAACAACTGCCAAGCAATCAAACAGTTGTGGGCATACATTGCATTGTTCACTATAAAAACAACTGTGACCACCTAGCAACTTAACCAAAGGCAGAGACGTTCATAAAATATACCACATGACACTCGTCTGTGTAATGCGCTGACACAAAACTCATAAAATAGGAACACTTATGTTCTGTAACTTCATTTCACCTATAGTGATGGCAAAATGCTCTACTATGAGCTACTTCAAGCACTTTTAACAAGTATTACAAGGTTATCATCATATATTGTCACAAAACAACAGCAATTTTGCTAGACTACTCACAATTTCTTCTTGTTGCCAGCGCTGAGGGCCCAGATGATAAGCTTCACCATAGGCGTAAAGCCTGAGCCAGCAGCCATCAAGCACAGTTTGGTTCTCCCACCCATCATGGACAACTTTAGCGACCCACTGGCTTGACCCACATTCACGGTATCCTGCAACTTCAGGCTACACAGGAATCTGCTCATCAGACCTTCAGGATACTGTTTCACCATCAGGCACAAGCAGTCCTCACTCCAGCCAGGCGGCAGGAATTTCTCATCGAGCGCTGCGGTCACTGGCGTATAACAACGCACCACATCTACACCTGTTATTAGAAGTGAAGGGAATACCAAATGCAAAAATAAATTAATTATCAGAACATCTAAGTAATGAAACAAACTCCTTGGTAATAGACCTTGAAGGTCCAAACCAAATCACCAGAGCAATCCACTGGACATGATTTTAATGTTGCAACCTATTTCTGCACACCACTCAAATAATCTGCATGACAAAATAATCAAATAAAGGTGAGATCAAATCAGTTTATCTGCATTTTCCATCTTCATAACTAATCAACAGGTTTCAATACAATCTGGTATCACAATCTACACAAAAAGAATTCTGGTATGAACTGGTAAAACAACCTCTATTTTGTAAGATTTGAGGTTTTCACAGCGGTGAGTATGAAGATTTCCGTCTTCTGGGTTATTGCGCTGCGTAGTCTGGTCGATGCTAACCAATGATGACGGAGGCAGTATGACCTCTGAAACGTTGGTTAACTCGTCCAGACTACACAGCGCAACAACCCAGAAGACAGAAATCTTCAACCTCCATTTTATCTGAAGCTCAACTCAAACTTCATAATTCTTCTCAGAAATAGTACATGATATGAAAAACTGGTACATATATGATATAAAGTACAAATCTAATTGAGATTTATAACTTTCATGTCACACATTTTTTGGTTTTCTACACTTTTCTTTCTTTCTCTACCCTTTTCATTCCTATGTGGAGCGTAGGGGTCTCCTTTCAGAGCTTTCTTGATCTATTTAGACATCTGGTAGGACTCCTCGGATGAGTGATCAGCCAGTCAAAAGGCCTCCACCTGTACACAGGGCCGCACAACACAAAAAGACACTGACAAACATCCATGCCTTGAGTGGGATTCAAACCCACAGTCCCAGTGTCCAAGTGCAGTTTTCTATACCTAGCAAAGGACAATACATTGGCAATTCCTAGCACTTGTTTCTGCCAAAACAAAATGAAAAGAAGGAAGGAATTTTAGTATTCGTGTATCTCTTCGAAATTATAAAACTCTCCTTTCCTTTAACAGAGCCCTGACTATATTAAAGATTATAATGGAAATATATTTTATTTCAAATATAATTACATAGAAAAGTATTTAGTAGGAATATGGAAATAGATCCAGGAATATATATATATATATATATATATCTAAATATATATATATATATCTAAATTCCCTACTCTTCTATGACAAAGGTTAAATGCTACGCTTGGTTTCTTTCCTATATATTGAAATTTTCATAAAAAAGAACACAATACCTTACCATCAATGTTGGCAAGCACTGGCACACTGCAGCCGATGGGAATGGTATCCATGATATTGTGTTTGTGGCGCAGTACAATTAGCTTGGTGTTGTGGGTCACACTGGACACACTCACAACCTCCATGGGGTCATACAGCTGCTCCAGCATCTCCTTCTTCTGTCCATCATCTTCTTGAGGTTCACCCAATCTGTGCCACATGTTGGGGCTCGCTTTGGTGAGACACACCTCCACCACACCACTTTCATAGTTGGTCCTCACCTTGCAGGGCCACAAGGCACTGTCCTCTAGTAACACGTGCGTCGTGTGGATGACATTCCCCAGCTTTAGGTTCACAGTAAGGTCCCTGTGGCTTTTGAATAGCATCACTCGAGTCTGGGGGAAATCCCCGCGTGTGAAAAACTGCAGACTCACTGTAGCAAGCTGCTGAAACCATTTCATTGACACTGTCTTCTCTTGAGGATCTATAAACAGGCAAAGACACACTGCTGCCACAGGTCTCGAATTATAATCTTACTGGTTACATTTCAGGATCTCATGGTGGCAAGTATGAAGTTGACCGTCTCCTAGGATGATGTGCTGCGTGTTTGACGTAAGTTTACCGAAGTTTCAGAGGTTCTTGCCGAACTCATCATCCCTGACGAAAGCCAGTAAGCGCCTCTGAAAAACGTCAGTAAACTTACGTCAAACTGCAGGATACAATATCCAAGAAGTCAGTCTTACTGCCCACCCAATGAGGTGAAGATATTCATTTATAAGGTGTAGCATCCATGATGCAGTTCCAATTGCTAGGAAGAGTATGGACCATTCCTTGAATGATAACTGGCAGCAGCTTAGCAGAAAACCTGCCCCATTCCACCTTCTCCACAATAACTTACCCTGAATCAGAGTACGCCGCAAGATAGGATACCATGACATAGTTGAATGAAGGCCTACCTCTCTTGGTGAACAGTTTCCCAATTAATCTTGTGGCCTTGTTCAGGACAGGTGATGCCCCTGTGCTTTCATGTGACACTAAGTGGCCCACAAGACACTTCTGCAGCAGTGATTCGAAGTTCACCCATGGATGGATCTGTACAATAAAAGAAAAGCATGTGACTTAAAGGGTCAAATATAAAACTCTGGAAGAAACAAAACATTTCCCACAGGGAGCAGGAACACTGTTACTATAGAGCTCATCACAAAGAATACAACATCAGAACCATGAACTGCGAAACCTAACAGTTTGCAAACATTACCTATAAAGTGGTTCTTGTTGTTGTCACTTGGCTCTACAAACCGGTTGTGGGTTTTCGCCGCCTCCTTTTTTGGAGGTTTCTTAAAGTGTGCATTTAAGCGTAGTGAGTGACTAGCCCACTGACTCTGCACAATTTCTACTCAATCCTGATTTGACTGCCAGAGCCATCTAGCAGTTAATCAGGAGACTTGGGTGAGAAATGGCAGCTGAATTTGTTTTTAAGAAACATCTCGTATCATGCACGTAAGGTTCTTTTACATGCCGTAAATGTACGACATGGGACCACCAGCTTTACTTCCCCTCCAAAGTTGTGCTACGGATTTTTATCACTCTTAAAAATCCATTGACCTCGGCCGGGATTGAACCCGCGAACCTTGGGTCCAGTGGCGAGCATGCTAACCACTAGTCCACTGAGGTTGACATTACCTAAAATGTATGTCACATAAAAGCTGCAATACATAGCGCATGTGGATACTCTTACTACATGAAACCAGATGTAGCAGTCAAGTTTCTTTTTGTTATCCTGGGGTGAGTCTATGTCTCTATAGAAATGCAATCACTAATGGGACCACGAGCCGGTGTAGCTCAGTCAGTATAGTGACTGGCTACGGACTGGACGACCGGGGTTCAATCCCCTACGGGAGTAGAGGATTTTTCCTCTAGCCTCTGTGTCCAGACTGGCTCTGGGGCCTACCCAGCCTCCTATCCTTCCACTCAATGCATCTGAGGAACTTATAAGGAGAATACCCAAAACTAACATTTAATTCTGTCTTAATTTATAAAACTGCAACATTCTGAAACTTACAACATATTATTCTCTTTGCTTTCCCCGTAGAATCACCTTTTACTTAGGTATTGTACATCAACACTCTGCTCCAATTTACATTCCATGCATTCATTTTGAAATCAGAAATAACATGACCGAGGCCAAGTACGGTAGCAGGAGTTAAAGCGACATGAGGTTCAAAAGAAATGAGTGTGCCAGCCTGTAATCCATAGTTGAATTAACACCCCATTCAGCATAAGCTCACTTAACAGTCACCCTGCCTAAAAATCTCACTGCATAAACTTCCCACCTATGCGATGGTCTCATGAAACAACAAATTTCAAGAAAAATTCTGTACTGCCTCAAGTGACCCAGTAACGAGACCAACCTGACTGAAGAGGGTTGTGCCATCTTGACCCACACCTCGCATCAGCTCTGTGTCGCCACCTGGATGAAAGTTCATGTAATGTGTCACATTGTAAACTCTACCTGGAAGCAAGCAAGCACCTCAATATAACTCTGAACAGTGACGTGTAAACAGTATCAAGGGAGAAGCAGCTACTAGGACATTAAGGTATGGTTTATTTCCTTATTTGGGCTGAATGAAATGTTTATATACTTTCAAGGCTTAAACAAACTTATTCTATCCCTAATACGTTTTATGTACATGCAGTCATCAAGTGTGTGCCACCAATAGATGCCATGGATGCACAGTCAATATGCGGACAAGCTGACGTTAATGCATGTATACACAACGCACATGCTGTATGATTTTAAGCTTTCGTGGTGACATGGCCCAATAAAATCTTCTCGGGCAATCAGCCGCATCAATTGGTCCCCAACATCAGAACCCTGATGATTGGGGCAGAGATAGTCCCTGAAACGTTGGATTCTTCTTTTAATCAACCAACGCAGCTGATAGCCTGAGAAGATTTTATTGAACACACATGCTGTTGGTATGTATACAGAGCAATACCGAGTATGCTACCAACACACTCACAGTCTCACAAGCATGCTGCAAATATGAAACGTCACTGCAAATGGAAGGGTAGCGTCATCACGTGAGTGCGATCATTTTACCTTTAATTGCTATCCAGGCATCGTTTTTCTTGCTGTGTGCGGCCAGCTGTTTTGGAGTCACATCCTGAAGCACACCGCCCACCCCCGTCAGATCCACACCAGAGTGACTGAGCCTGACCCAGTCCATAAGCGAATGACCGGGTTTCAGAGCCACTTTATTTCGGGGCTTCTCTGAAACAGTGGGATCAACATTTTGCAAGCGCGTTTCCGACGTCTAAGCAAACAGGACCAGATCTCTTGACTACCTACTCTCTGTTCCATCGCATTTTGGAGCTATCGCAGTACAGCAACCATACCACGGCATGGTTGGGATCATAGATAATCGATATCCGCCGCGATCCTGTACTGTTTACTATTTGCAAGGGGTGAATTATACTCAAGCCTCGTTCACACTATAGCCAAGTAGCTTGTAACAACTAAAACGACTTGTCTAATATGAACTATATTTCAAGTACGTTTCAAGATAAATGTGAAGTATTACATGATTTTCCAGTTTATTGGAACGTATGAAAAATGGCAGGGTCTTTTTCCCCGCTGAAACTATTGTAAAGCAGAATGAAAGACTGTAGTTCATTTTTGTGAATACAATATCTTATTGCGAGTGATACGTGGAATTATGACGACATATTCCACATTTCTCAAGTGTACGCAAAGTACGAAATATTTGGAAACAGTAAACACGACATGTAGACTATCGCTACAGAAGTGTGACGAATGTGGGAATGAAATAATTACTTACGGAAATCAACACAGAAGGCTTAAATGCAGATTGTGTATAGTGACCAATTAATATATTATTTAATTCATTGAAATGTTTTTAGAATTCTGTTTTCAAATTTTCAGTGTGTTGGGCAGGTATTAACCTGCAACATTGGTTTTTTTCCTTCAGAATTTTAAAAATGTTTGTTGAAAAATTCAAGGTGAAAATTTAATGTAATGGACTTTGGTAGGCTACTGAAGTTTTATTAAACATAATTTGAAAATTTACTGCTTGTGCTATTTAAACAAGTCCAGATTCAGCTCTGTCAGAAACAAATTTCTGGGGCAAATTTGACCCAGTTTTTAAAAGGTTTAAATGGCAGTCTCCTGAAATAACTGAAACAGGCTTGTGATGGGTTATAGCACGTATGTGTGGTTATAAGCTTTGTTAATTCAATATGAAATAGCCTGGAGATGCCAATGTTTCCAACCAAAGTCCAAACAGTGCTACTACCCAAAGGCCAGCATCGACATCAACTGGCTGGCTGGACTTGTGACCAAAATATTGATTCCCGACAGCAACAGAAACAAAACATCACTATTAACAAAGATAAGAGTGGAAGTGGGGGCAGGCAGTCAAAAATATGACATGTTCTTTCAACTTCAGTTTATCACATTTGTCATTAGGTGTCTCCATCTACTTCATGAAAATATCACACCTCCCCAAATTAGGCACCCTTCTTCTACACACAAAACATGGTGCTGGACTGTAATTCAGCAATGAATGACATTAGATTTATTGCCCCATTAAGAACTGCCCTTCTTGATAAGATGATAGTTCCTGAGCTAGCCAAGAAGCTCCCTTTCTTTTTAAGAACTTGTACATTTATTACCATGTGTGTAAGCCTGTTACGGCACTGTAAGCTAGGTAAGATGACTTAGTTCAAACTCCACTGCCTTAAGACCCATGTTAATACATCTATACCTTGAAGTCTTCCAAGTGATACTTCCCCTTCTGGTTTTATAACATAAGTTTTCTCTTTAACATTTGAAATATTATCCAAATAATCCTATCATAATTTACTCCCCTTTTTATCAGGATAAAATGAGAATGGGAAAGTACACCATCTAGGAGATGGAACTTCAGCTACTGTATTTTTATGACTTTGCAATCAGTGCCAAAAAGTGAACTGTCTTCATGTACATGGAATCCAGGTAAATGTGAAAAAATTATGTGCATAATGTAGATTACGTTCAGGAATACACAACAATTTAAAAAGCCTGGAACACAGCATCCAAAGCAGATCTATATATGGCTTTACTGTTCTTGTTCAAAGAAAGACTTCAAAATATCAGCACAATGTCATTATGAAATATAACTGAAAAGACTTTAATAAATAACACATTTTTTACATTGTTATTAAGTATGTCAAAAAGTTAACACAGCTTTCATCATAAATTTAATGAGCTTTACATACAAATGACCACAGTTTCTCAGTATCCATGATACACTTTGTGACTTGCTGTACAACAGCTCTTATTTTCTTTCCTACATAATCAAATGGACAGCAAATTTTACAGTGGAACATAATGAACAGCAATATGGGCAGAGGTGCACATTTCATACTTGCAGATTACAAATTATAAATTTAAACAACACTTCATCATTAATATGTTCAATCCAATTAATGTACATAGCAAGAACTCTTCCAATTCCATGGCATTTACTACTCAGAATAAAGTTACAGATTACACCAAAGGTCTTATTCTGGTAATTTAAACCTAAACACTTTGGAGCATTTGAACTAGAACATGGCACTGTGTGGAACTGTACCATGATTTGCACATTGACCTTGCTACAATAGTCACCTGTGGCTAACCTGTTGCTTCTAAATACAGTAAAGACATTAATATCAAATCAAACAATTTATCAGCATATGTGTTTGTCCAAGAACAAAATGACTACACTTACTACAACACAACAGTATTGTCCACGAGGTTATGAACAAGAGACTTACCTGGTTTAAGCATTTTTTTGAAAAGCAATCTTTCCTGTTTAACACTTTTTCTGTCAGACCACCATACACACGTAGCTGAGCATTTGCTTCGAATGATGTAGAAGAAAACTTGCTGCAGCACTAACGTAAAGGAGTTAACATAAGTTCATTCGCTCATTGATAGTACACTGGGGATAAGCAGCACATTGTATTTGACTTGGGTTATTTCGTGAAACAAGTTTTCGTGCACGTTACCTTTTTTTTTTTTTTTTAGATATGCCTACACAAAATCTCAGCCTCAAAGTGTGTCAGTTGCCGTGTTACACGCAGTGTGGAGACATGAACATTCATAATTATTATTTTAAAAACGATAATGATGAAATGTCACTAGAATTTCTGTCACTGTACTCCGAATCCTAACCTAACATTAGTCACCGAAAAATTTCTCGAGCATATCTCCCTACCACATACAAACCCGAAATACAACACACAATACCCAGCTCTTGTGCAACCAAACTGTTCTTGCCTTAACACACGTAATACGAAGTTGTTTTTAAGACTGACTACATAGCTGCAAGAATTACTCATAATCTTTTCGTGCACACTCAGTGCAGAGTTCACAAATTCAAAACGCAGCCCACAGGGGTATGAGAAATGCACCACTCCTTTTCAACAACAGTACTAAATTTTGTTGATAATCTCAGTTGAGAAATTTGCCAGAAACCTTCGCGAACTAAATGCAGCGGTACCTCGTAATGAAGGTCCTTGGTTTGAATACCAGTTAACATATCGGCTACTCTACGCTTACTCGTAATGCTCCTTTATTTCTCTAAGCATGTTCTGGCACAGTAGTCTACCTTGAAATATGCTTGCCACGAAATCAAAATAATCAATTTAGTACCTAACGAGATCAACTACGCTATTCGATATTTACCAGAGATACAATTCAAAACCCCGGAGAGAATAGCCGAACATAGCGTGTTGTACCCCTGACTTTCCTTTAACGACCAACAGCAAATATCGTTTCTCCATGTACCGGCAAAGACGAACTGGAGTGTTGGCAAGAGTTCGTCACGTGGACATGACTACGTCCAATTGCGTATGCCTAGGTTGCAAAAACAATGGCTGCTGTTTTCACGTATGGTACTTACCCCACCCACATAAGCGATGAACAAGATCTTCAGTAGTTACAAAATGGGCATCCCATGGAAAAGTAGAGTTTTACTTGTGGGTTATCGGGACACATCGCTTTAAAAATAGGTTAGGTTAGTTGTAATTTATTGAAATAAAATATAACTTTCAAGTATGTCATTTATCCACATTAACCTAACCTATTTTTAAAGCGATGTGTCCCAACAACCCACATGTACCAGCAGAGTTTTCAACATGGTCAAATAGACTACCTCCACCACACAGGTGCTGTATTACAACTAGTACCATCAGCTCCTTTAACAAAGGTTGAGACTCATCAGTGTGCTACCTATAGCCTTTTATTATTACTTACAGGATACATCAACTAAATTACAGAAACAAAACTATAAAAATGAAAATGTGGATTAAAACAATAAAGTATCCATGCGTATGAAAACATTTACAGAAATATATAAGGGGAATACATAGGAATATGGCTGAAACAACCAAACAGTTGTAGGCCTATTAACCTATCAATTCAGGTAAATATGGATAAATTCCTAAATTAACAGCTTAGGTAACATAATTCCTTTTCAAAATTCTACTGTCTAATGGTATAACCTTTATTTCTGATCCAGAATAAAATGCAAGTTACTTAATTTGTGTAAGACACAGTACACAACAAACATAAAAACAGTATACAAAGCAGTGATTCCTGAAACAAATGCAAAGTGAGCAGCACAAAAATGTCTCACCTGGTGGACACGTCCATCCGTGACATGTCGGCAGCAATCCAAAAACTCCAACAAGTAACTCCAAAACAGAAATATAGAAAGCTACTTACCAATGAAGCCAGTCATTACTTTAATTCTGCCAAACAAAAATGTATTTATAATACTATCTGCTATGTAACAGGATATTTCATAAGATCATCCTCAGTGTGGGTCAGCTACTGGGGGGGTGGGGGATGTAAAGACTGAAATGAAGACCATCAACTATCATAGAGTCAGGAATTTCTTTACTGAGTGACTTTCAGCTCCTCAACAAAGATGGTTATTAGCAGTCCCATAAATTCTACTTTTGAAAAATTTCTGAATTACATATTAGTTACCCTCAAATAGAAATTGTAACACATCTTTTGTGGTTCCTGTGATTATGAAGGGCTCCTCCTTTTCTAACCAAAGTAACAGCTCTTCCAGCTGCATAAAGCCATCTTGAAACATATGCAAATGCATCAAAAGGAAAGGTCAAAATAAATGTTAGTTTAAGTTACCACAATATGAAGAAACCATTCTACGTGCTTCACCACACTTTGCATCTGCATGTCCCAAACCAACCGTTAAATGAGATAAGAATTGAGAATGTGAACACAGTCATGTCCTATCAAAAGATTCACTTGGAGGGACTGAAAAAAACCATGGAAGAACTCATGATATCTGCACCAAAAACCCAGGACCTTTCAAATAAACAGGGTGAACTACATGCTAAATATGAACCATGACATTCAGTCTGTCACATTTTCATAGAGAAGAATCTCTGCCAAGTGTTGTGAACAAAATGCAAACATTTATGACTAAGATAAAGTGGTTACAATGGCAAGATCTAAGAATGTTTCCAGTAGTATGACCACCGGCCGAAGAAGATGGGAATTACTTCTAAGGTGGCATACAGTAAAACTTGTAGTGGCAACAGGCAAGCTAACAGAAGTAATGACTCTGCCATGCATATTTAACAGATTGCATGTAACACACCTTAATCCCATGTAAGTTCTTCTACCAAAACCAAACCCTTGTAAGCCTACAAAATAAAAGACTTCACCCACAGCCTGACACAAAAGACATCTGAACTACTGGATTTAGGCAAAATACACTACAAAGACAGGTTTTGCATATATCTAAAATGGTTTATTATTTTCCAATCATAATTCATCTTACTAACAGACTGGATGATTGGGGTTCAATCCCAATAGAGGCAGAGGATTTTTCCTCTAGCCTCTGCATCCAGACTGGCTCTGGGTCCCACCCAGCCTCCTATACAATTGGTACCGGGGTTTTTTCCTGGGGGTAAAGTGTGGCTGTGGCATAATGCTAACCACTCACCCCCATATGTTCTATCCTTAATTTCATCAAGGACCTCATTTCTGTGTGTTATTGTTGTTTCCAGATACTTAGTTATTTTACATTTATGTTTGTGTAACTTACATCATTCTGGGCTCTTCTGACCAGTAATGAACCCCCAGATTCCATAAAATGCAGAGACTTCAATGCCTAAATGAGTGACTATTAGCTTTGCAAGAGAGGTTCTGTTCCATGGAGTTAGCAAGTTATTCTATTTCTGTTGGAAACAAAAGTAACTACTATAGTTGAAGAATAAAAATGAGATTAAGTAGATTGGTCACATTTGTTCTATTTCAGGAAATAATTACAACTTCAAGAATTTCAGACGAACACTACGCCAAGTTCATGTAGGAATCATTTTAAGAAAGTTCAATACAATTAAAGATCTTCAACATTTCTCAACCCAGGTTCCCATATTTAGAAATGTTACATTTTTCCACTGCCTATGAAAGTCAGTGTACTGTGCCCTTCCAGATTGCACCATATTATGACTGATACAGCTCAACACCGTATTTATTCTCTCCCTCTAGTCACATACTGAACCATGTGTATTTGAATAACCCTCCTCTTAAAACTCTGACAGAATAATGTTTATATTCCACTTGTAACAAAACAGATAAATTGTAAAAGTGGATGTGAACATACATAAGGTCAAACAGTACTGTTACCAATCGGAAGATAATATATGATAAAGCAGCAACAGTAAGATAAATTTTATAGTAATCACAATGTAATAAAACCTGTTAACTATATTCACACTAATATCTACTAACTGCATACAAATTTAGAACACACACTCAGTCTTCACTATCAGTCTTAGTTCTTGCATAATTTTCCAAGGTCAGAGTGGGAACAGAAGTATCCGTAGATTTGACACTGGCTAAATGTGTAGCTGCACCCAATATTCTTGGATTCAAGTCAGCTGAATTGGTATGGACCATAATGAAGCTATCGTGTAGGCAATGCAGGGGGTTTTCTTGGCTATCACAAACCATGCTGAAACTGCTGTCATTATGTGTGGTACAAGAAACTGTATTGACAGCAGTTGACGTTTTGGCTGAGGACTTGTCAGGAACACTTACATTGTTCAGAGTAATTTCATGAGCATCAGGCACGTTCGGAGCAACTACTAAATTCTCACAGCTGATACCACTCTCCACTGAAAGTTCACTTACTCTTTCATCATTTCCAAAACTACAAATGGTATCTGGACCTAATACAGCATCGTGATCACTGTTTATTGTTAATGAAATTGCATTACCAACCTGACAGTTTCTGTCCACTTCTTGCATGGGCTGTTGACTGGAAATGAAGACTGTTCCAGCTAGTACATTCAAATATTCAGAGTCTCCTCTTAACTGTGTGTTTTCTATGGACTCCAGCCCTCTTCCAGAGTCCAGAAGTGAGTCCCTTTCACCTGGGATGTCGTCCGCACTGTTGTGAGCTATTGACCTGGCTTCAGGACCGGCACATGGTAGGTTTTCGTGAGAGATATAAGGAGGAGGAGGGCCTTCTCTGGGAGGAGAGGCAACAATTTCACAGTATGGAGGTGGATTCATAGGCCGCCTCATAAACTGAACACCATTATTAATATTGTAAGTAACCGAAAGACCAGTATGTGGAGAAACTGATGATGAATGTGGATAGAGGGAACGATTTAACCGCACATCTAGATCATAAAGAGGCATGTGCTGTAATCCATGATGGTGGTGGTGCTGCTGTGGGGCTCGGTTACCACTCCTAGCACCAGAGCAACGAGAGAGTAATAATGAACGTTTCATGTGGACACGACAAATTGCAACAACAAGAATTGTTACAATGAACATGAATGCCATAGAACAACCTTCAGGTTCGAAGGAGGAGGAACAAGGAGCAGCCAGAAGGAAAAAAATAGTCAATATTACGACAGTCATGTATGAGTACACATAATTATCATGAATTGCTATATCTTAAATAAAGACAGAAAGAGCAAGGTAGAAAAATTGTATTTGTCTCTTTGGAAAAATCTTACTTCGTAAAACCCAGAGTTTCACAATAACCCTTATATATATTTCCAAATTTCCTGTATTCATTGAAAGAACTGGCATCATTTACAGTCTGCAGAACAGCTACTTCAATGGAACATGAGTCATGACCATGCGTTGTGCAGATCACTTGAGTGGAGAACTCAAGGTCATGGCTCATGTCCCATTAAACTAGCTGTAAATTCAGAAGTATTGTTACGTGCAAGAGGAACTCACTTATACAAAGTTAAAAATATCTTAATTCCACTGAACACTGGTAAATTTTGCACCTCCAGCCCCAACTGCTCACATTAAAGCTGTCTTGACTGAGAGCAAATCTCTACTGTTCATTGGCATGTTATGCAGATGTTTTTGCAGTGACCCAAGCCAACCCTCCTACACAATGCTGGCAGTGCCATGCACTGCATTTCCCCTTGGAGACAGCTCCTAATCAAATGTATCAACTGACTACCATCTTTGCTTTGCTTGAACAAATTAGAGTACTTGTTATAGCTGACAATGAATACTGAGTGTATGGAACAGTTTTTTTTTTGTAGTGTTCTGTCTGACGACAGGTCCATATATTATGAACAGGATCCTTCCAACCTCTTCAGGTTGTCAGGGACCTGCTCATACATATATACATTCTTGGCAGAGATGATCAGAAGTGGTTTGCCATTGCCTTCTTCTGTGTGTGAGTGGAGTAATTGTTGGGATGCCACGGAGAAACTGGGGAAGCCCCCGGAGGAAAACTCCGTGATGCCTAGACCACGGCCTTGCCCAACACAAGTTATAAATTTGAGCACCACCGGGAATTGAACCCGGGACCCCAGGCTTACAAGGCTAGTGTTCTGACCGCTAGACCACCGTGGCGGTTATGGAACAGTATCCCAGTTAAATTTTGTTTGTTCTTGGAAACCTCAAGGTGATAATAAAAAGGTACAGACAGGGCTATTCATATTATGTCTCAGATCACTTTAAGATCCTAACAGTCTTTTGCTGAAACCGACCGCCACTTTCCCCCCAACATACCCTTCCTCTAACCCCTTTTTCATTCTCCACTTCAGGATCACCACCATAGCCCTGAAGACAATATGTTTCCCTGAAATGTTATGAGTCTATATGGTGTCCCAACCCATAAGAATTCTGTCAACATTAATCTTTTGATGGTATAAATTCCTCATAGCAATCACACAATATAAGCCCTGCTTTACAAGGACCTCAAATCAAACTTTATCAAATCGGAGACCATGTTATCCCTCCTGGATTTTAAGCATTTGCTCTGTTTTGTTCTTTTCTTATATCCCCTCACATCACTGGTTCATACTTGCTGCAAATTTAAGTTACTTATTTAGAAATATAGGGCATGTAACACTCACCTACAACTGTGTAAAGTGTATTCTGAAGGAATCCCATATCACTTAGACCCTGGGGTGGTGGTTCATTCGCGTATGCATCTAGATCCATGATTGCTGCATTAACACAAAACATATTTTTTAATAATACTCAAAAAGATGCCACTTGCATACAACTTTTAGAATGAATCCTTTGCAATCATACTTTAAAAGTGTACCAAAGAAAATTTTACAGCTTGTGTTGTGGGATGGAAAATACAAGTTCTCATTCAAGTAGAAATGCACTGTGCTCTAGAAATCTCAATGTGTGATCTAAAATTTTGTCAGTAAAATCATTTCACTTTTCATTCCTTTAAAGCAACAGCTAAAAGTGACATTCTCCATGATTAAGAAAGAAAGAAAATTATATATATGACGTAATAAAACTTCAAAAGACAATGGCTTTTCATGGTGCATATTCTGTTTCCCTCTTATATGGGGTTTAATTTGAGACTGCATTAGGGGGATGACGAAATTAAATGGAAGTTAGCTAGCATCAATACACATCAGATGAAAAAAAGCATTTTATTTACCATACTTTTTAAGTTTCAAGCTTCAAATAATGACAAGAATAAATAAATTTATCATGTACAATACAATTCATTATTTCCAGATTAATGTCTGTTGATTCACAAATCCTGTGCATCCGGATACAAATGTTGTCTTCTATATGTCATAATAATCATAGTACTGAGCTTTCTCTGTCACTCAACTCAACACATTAATCAACCACTATCTTGCCGGTAATCTGCTTGGCACTCTGCCTGTGTCACCTTTTAAAAGGGGCATAACAACTTTGGGAAAGGCCTGCCCAGTTCCATTACACTCTTCCAATAGTGGTGACATCACCAGCCCCTCAATGCCAGCTGACCTTGACAACAACAGCCAAAGAGACTGGGGGGTGGTGATAGCTGGTGCATGTGACAATACTGTTTCTACATATTTAATTTCTTTGTAGAAAATATCCACAGCCTATGTCAAAAAGGAATGGTATGAATTTATTTTGTTTTACACAACAGCGGAGTGTTGTCATTCACCACGAGAGCTGGTTGTATCATATATGTTATGCTTTGGGGTGGTCATGTCTAAAAATATAAAAACCACATCTTAATACAGTGGTTGTAAAGCACTTCCAAGAACTGAGCTTAATATAAATATATTTATGAAGCTCAGTTGTAGGCCGCAGTTTCTGAACCACTAAATGTAAAAACAAACTGTTTCCAAATTCACCACTTCTGAGAACATCCCAAACTATATTATTTACATCTATTTCATTGGTTTTGTCTGAATCAGGAATTTGTATAAATTATTCTAGCGAATATTTTCAACCTGTCATTCCACAGCAGAACAGTATTTGAGGCCTTTTACAGAATTACGTGAGGTTTGAAAAGTTGTGATTTATAACTGTCTATGGTAAAAGTGATTTCAGATAGTGGTTCATTGTTTTTTCCCTTTTAATTTTCAGCAACTCCATCATGTCTGTTCTCCTTGTAACTACCTCAGGAGTCACATACATTCAAATTCATGACAGTTATCTGAACACGTTTCCTGAAGAGATTTTAAAATATCTTTCTAAATCAAGACAAATTAACCACAGAAAGGAAGAACTAACTGGATGAAACCAATTAAACATGAAGACGTTAAACTGTCTGCCACCAGAGCTGGCAATTACATTTTTGCCTCTTTTATAGGGAGAAACAACGCAAAATACCGAAGCAGTTTTTCTTTCAGACTCACATTTAGACAGCTGAAGGCAACACGATGGCAGAACTCTCACAGTGCAGTTGGAATCATGATATGTGTCACAGCACCAGTCTATCGGAATACAGCGATGGTCGTCACAGTGAAGCTTGCTCTTACATGGATTTGGCCCTAGTAAAACAAAATCAAGTTGCAGGCAGTTAGCAGGCCTATGCATTCCTAAAGCACTAGACCATGTGGCCATGATCACTTGCAATTAACTCTGTTGAAACATTCTCCCCAGCACCTGAATGCACAAATATTTTATCATACCATAAAGAGTTGGTACAAATGCCATAACACAATGATCCTTTTAGATTCACAGAAAAGCCATCTAAATAAAAATGCTATCACGTTTTATTTCAACTGAAAATGCGAGTTCTTTGTAAAGGCAACAGAGTTTACAGCCATCCCTGATGGCAATTCCCATGTCTGTCACGTCTGCATTCCTGGTTCATGTTGGAGTTCCTGGGTTAAAATCATGGCCAAGGGACCAGCAAACCACACTGAGGGCATTTCTTAATTTCTGTGAGTCCCTCCATGTACATCTGAGATAGTATCTCAAACAGTCAGCATCCTTTCAAATTCATCACTTGCAATCATGCCAACATTTAAAGATAAATACTTTACGCAGTTTGAAAACTGCAAGAATGAATTACTCTAGCACCACAGTTCAGGTGCACATTTGTTTCCCCAAGTGTGTACAGAGGCCGTGACATGTATCTGGCTAATAGGCGGAGGCTGACTGCAGCAAATGCACTGGGTGATAATGCAAGATAAAGTGAAAAACACTGTTCTTACAGGTTGTGGTAATGAGCAGAATGAAATAATCTGTTTAGAACTTTAACAATATGGACAGATAAGAGACAACATTCTCTCATAAGTAGAAATCACTTAAATCTAGCAGTCTACATATGGGAAGCATTACAATTCTATAAATTTCAGAGCTACAGCTGCAGATCATTTGCAAATCTTCATTCTCACGCTGCTTACAATCCAAAGGTAATCCCCCTTTACACCATTTGGGTGGCCCTCTTAAGGATGATGCTGTATGGGGCCATCAACTTCAATTTGATAATCACAAAGTGAACATGGCAGACAGTGAATCAGAACATCTATAATGTGCAACTTTCTCTTCCTAGTTGGTGAAATATGTAAAATGTAATGAAATCTACATGTACAGATATTTTTACACACACTCTTACCAAATATTACAGTACATGTACTTTAAACTGCACTAAACCACCTCTTAAAAATTAAAAAAAAAAATAATGAAGATGTTATTTTTATGGTCGCCTTCACAATTTTCATTCTTCAAAATCAATAATGGATATAAGGTAGCCATAACAACAGAGGTAAAAGCAAACTACCACTATTTAATAAGGTGCATGAAATGGTTTATGAAAATATTTAGTAACTGTAAACATAATTTTGGTTTGGACACAATATTTGTACAACCTGAGAATGGTCCAAAATGGACTGAACCATATCACCCTAAAGAGAAAAGGTTGTGAGAGATAAAATTTTGATTTCAATTTAAGGGTTAACAATCATTCAATTTATTCAGGCTTACATGTCACTCCACATGATTATCCCCACTCATAATAAAGATATACTTCCCACATAACATTAATCTGATATAGAACTAGACACATTATTTGAAAACTACAAGCTTACCACATTCCTCCTCATACTCATCCTCTCCATCCCTGCAATCACGGAATCCATCACACAAGTAACGCCTCATGATACACACTCCATTTAAGCACTGGAAAAAGTGTGGGCCACATTTCTCTGAAATTCCAGAGGTGCAGTTTCAAACAATTTCATCTTCATTTTTAACTTGAATAAGAGCAACACTACTTTAACCAAACTATACATACTAAGCAACACACAGAAAGAGACATTTACAGTACATGGTCCTTATCCAATCACCACATTCATAAGAGAGAGTATTTATATAGGGATATACTTGGAAACACCATACACCACTGGCTAGAATTTGCAAAATTACATAATGCCTAAAGCTGACTGTAATTGAATTTGCCAGTAATAATGGCATGTGAATAGTAAGTAAGATAAACACATAAATAAAAGGGATTAAAAATAAATAAGAATGGAAAAATGTATTCTACAGAGTTAAAAAAGTTGCAAATGTGTTCTTTAAGTCATCTGGTGGATGTGATATCATACAGTTCATGATCACAGTGACAGATGGCAGCACAAATTGTCTATATGATTACTGATAATGGCAACATATATGAAGTCATTCATCATCGTGGTAGCTCATGGGTGGAGGCATCAACATACGGACCATCCTCTCATCTTACAAGTTAAAGCATCACATTGACATTAACAACTGGATGAACTTAAAGAGAGTGGTTTTTGACTACACAACAATGGTATGATTATACGCAAAGAGATGGATATCACATGCAATGAAACTGTCACACAGGATCATGGGCATTAATATGGTGGAGACATCCTCCCATGTCAAAAGTTTATGCATTATGAATTACAGGAAATTAAAGACTATGGGTTTGGATGAGTCTCCAATGGCACAATCTGCATACCAGATTCCAAGAAATCTGTACAGCTGTTCCAAAGTTTTATTTGGCAAAACCTCTACTTTCCAGAATGTTCTGAATATTTGGAGTTACTTTTATTAGGTCTTGCTGCTTTTCTAAAAATAGCATCTCCAAATATTCACAAATTGACCATCACCTCCTCAAGAAGAAATCTATTTTTAGACTACTTCTTTGGTATCCAGTACGAAGGGTTTAAGTGAAACATAATTTGTACTGACTTAAAGACCTTCTTACCAAGAACCAAACATTTAAGTATAAGTATATATTTTATATTATAATTGTAGTTTTTAAGGTATAACTAATATGAAACAAGACTCTATGAATACTGACCTATATAGTTCCCTGACATGACAGCTACTATATGATTTTGTGTCACAACTGTAACAACTGAACACCTCTTGGAATGATTGAAACCTGACAGCTTTCATAAAATACAAACCTAACCTAATGATGGTCAATTAAATATAAAACCATGCTGGGCTTCTGAGAAAATGAGATACTTTTATATGAACCTATGTTTGCATTCAATGATGTTAATGTATTGTTAAACTAGAAAACAATAGGTATGGAAATAAGGATTAAAATTATGGGTAAATTTAGTATGTAACTGTGATAAAAAAATTACATGCGTTATAATTATATTTAGGAATACATACTGTGCTTTACAATCACCAGCAGCGCCAGATGGAACTGCATCTGCTCTTCATCATTTATTGCTTCGCATTTATAATCCCCGCTATCACTTTCTTGCAAGTTCTGAACCACAATATTCACTGTGTTGTAGCCCTTATTCTGTAGAACTCTATTCATGCTGAAATATTATGCAAGTGACCATCAGCTAACCTATATTACTCTTTCTGAGCACCGGTATTACCATATTACAATAATTAATATTATACACAGTGGTTATGACATTTTCATGCACACAGCCTACTGATCCTTTCTACTGATAATATGCCTTCTGTCTGTCTGGTCGATAAACTTTTTTGCTTTTATGGAACATAAATCACCTGCCATTGGGTCCTATTCTTAACCACACCCTGACACACAACTTCCTTGTGATTACTTTCAATATTACAGTCATATCAAGGCCTATCTTTTCAACATAGTCTCTTCAATCTTGATTTTCAAACAAACTTTTAAAAGCACTTCTCATTTATCCATTACATGTTTCACAGATATCCCTGACATTTTTAATTAATTACTGGTGGGATAAATGATGGAGATGTACAACAGACAACTACTGGTCATAACACAGGTCAGTCAAAAATCAACCCCCCTCTATTCTACTTATCACACTAATGATATTTGTTAAAGCATACAGTCTGTGCAATAGAATCAAGTGCTTGAGATTTTCTAAGTCCCATACCAGAAGTGATGTAAATGTACAGCTGGCATCATAATTCCAGTCATTCATAATCTCCTTGTATTTGTCCATACGTTGTTTTTCTCTACCTTCCATTAACTACAGTGACTTATGCCAGACATCTATTAAGCAGACACCAATCTGTCTGCCTATTTTGAAGAAAAACATAATGTTAATAACTCTTCTTAAGACATGGATAGCACAAGTGTATGATGAACTTTACACACAAATTTGGTGTCCATTTAGTCCATGGCATACTATACAATAATAACAGCACACTCAAACATAAGAAATCAATTTACCGCTATCCCCGCCTTAAAGAGAGATCGGCACTGAGCAAAGAGTGGTGTTCTAACAGGATTTGACAACCTGAAACATGTATAATAGTACTTGGATTATGAACATTTATGATTTCACATACCTGTTTTGGGAATAGTACGGAGTATGAATTGCAATTTCAAATCTTGGTACTGAAATATTGCTTGCTGATGTTACTTTACAGGTAAGGTTTAACATATCACCTTTTCTCAATACAATAGGCTGTCCTGTGGATAACTGTGAGGAAGAAAACTCTAATCCATATAACTGTTTAGTAAGTTGTCCGGGGCCTAGAAAGGAAAAGTAATGCCACATAATAACTTTATTTTAAAGTTCGTAATTACATTACAGTGGATCACATTTTTTCTTTTTTTGTGATCTTGAGGTTAGGGTTCATAGCATCGACAAATTAATTACATACTGCTGCACCCACAGTTACAAGAACACAATTTATGTATATTTATCACATTACTTCATGACAGGTAAACCTACACTTCCACAGAAAATGCGACACTAGCGTGAAAGCAAACAACATATACATAAACACGGCCATATTTAATTCCCTCAAGGCCTTCTAGAGGCGTTTTCTTTTTCACTCTTCGCTCTACGCCTTCTAAACTTGTACGTCTAAATCATAGTTAACCGCCCAAAAAGACTTATTTTTGGTACTTCGCTTATCAGAAATCAGTAATCTTGGTAGCCGTATGGTGGTGCATTCCACAGACAACTCGTTAAGGCTCTATGGGACTTTCGTGACAATCTCTCTTGCCAAAAGGCGATGATGAACTGGTTAGTGATAAACTGTTTGCTGTATAAGTAAGAAACGTCACCGCACAGCACAATATAATATAGACTTTATAATTCCTATTGTGGCGTTATACTTTTCTTGGTAGAGATTATTCAGTTTTCTTTTAAATTCTGTACATTTATTAACAGACAACAAAATTATTGAACAAATAAATACTTTTAATTACCTCGGTTCCCTATCATATGAAGCAAAAAAAAACATAGATGTCAAACTTTCAGAATTTCTGACATGAGCCTTATCAACATGATTTTTGAACCATCAATAGTCTAAAACCAAACTAGAATAAAAAATATATACTACTTTGGCACTACCCACAATTTTATATGGCAGTGAAAACTGAATATTGAAAAAGGACAAAAACAGAATTACACATGCTGAGATGTAATTTATGAGACGTATTGCAAAGTACACTTGGACTATAAAATAAATGAAGACATACCTAAAGAGTTACAAACAGAACCCATTTCAGACAAATTTTTGAAATATAAAAACAATTGGTTTCAACATGTTAATAGAATGTAGAGACAGACTTCCAAAATTATTTAAAAATTACACACCATGTGGACGAAGAAACCCTGAAAGAGACTTTTACGCTTCGAGGCCAGAACGAGTCAGTATGACCTAACTCCTTGACCATTTGATATTTATTTATTTTGGTTAAACAAAATTAACTGTGTATATATACTGAGAAATATTGTAATTTATATACTAAGATCACCTACTTCTAAAATTAGAGATTTGTATATAAGCTAATAAAATTTATCAGTAGTCTTGAAACAGCCGAAGTGATTAGTCCAAGAGACAATTTCTTTAGACAACATACATGAGAAAGAGATAAGGGAAGTATGTATGATTGCTTCTTTCTCCTGTTAATTTTGCCTCTTCAGTGGTTAAAATGCTGCAGTGTTCAAAATTGCTGAAGAAGCTGCATAATATGTGACGTTGAGTGGATATGTGTATGATGCAGAGGGTCCACGAGGACAAAGAAAACGTATTTTAATGCCACAGCTGGCCCACCTTATTGAAAGACGAAGGGATAACTGATGCGAAAAGGCTTACCAGCTCAGCTTTCCAGGATGTAATCAAAGCCTTCGATACTGTATGGGCCAAAACTCTTGTTACCAAGCTAACTTTTCAACAGTTCCCGTCTCATCTGGTGGAAATAGTATCCTCATATCTTCTTTGCCGGCTATCCAAATGTCTTTCCAGTCGGTCACACCTACATGTCATGGTATGTGGGCCAGGGTGGAATCGTCTCTCGTGTGCTGTTCAGTCTGTTATGTGAGTGACATACCAACATGGCTCTTGCAACCACGTTCCATGGCCCATCGTTTGTTGTCAAGTCACCTGAATACTTATCTCAATTCACCTAAGGATTTGTGTGGGATTGGATGGTTGCGATAAACATTTCAAATAGTATTCCTGTGCTCTCAGGCCAGGGCATGATGCTCACCACTCACCCCTATCTAGTGCTGAGGTCAAGAAAGAGTAGGAGTTATAGCTTCAGAAATACTATACATTGATTTCGCATATTACAGGCCAAGCAGAAATGTACTTCACATATCAATAACAAAAACAGCAACATTGTTGTGTTACGGTCCACAATGAATTCTTATCCCTTCTGAAGTTGCAGTACAGTAAGATTAAAGACAACCCATCACAGAACATGTGCCTTCATCGATTCTGTTGTATTCAGTGCACTCTGACACCAGATGTGAGATACGAAGTCAGAAAGGTAGGAAATATGAATTATGATTTTCCCTGGAAACTGAATATAATCAGAACTAATACGTTGTTTAATATGACAATCAAAGAAGAGTGTATAATAGGATAAATTGAATTTATGGCATAAATTATGTACATGACAGTAAAGGAAAACTCAACAGGAAAACAGAAATTTACATGAACTGTAGAAAACAAATATCTTGGCCTTCAGTGCACTTACCACACTTGTCTTGAATGAAGACATGAACACATTATGCAAGTAAATGTGTTCTGTGAAATGTTTAATAATATAACAGCCAAATTTCTGTTAGAAAATTAAGTTTGTGCTCACACTTCAGGATAGGAGATAACTTGGCTCAATTTTCCTGGTGAATTAAAAACTGAATTGAATGCACAAATGTGGACCAGCACCATACTTACAAAATAAACAAAACAATCAATCACTGGCGGATGACCTCACCTTCCTGTCAACAGAGTGTGATTCATCACTCTTACTTCTTTGCACAGATTTCTTGTTTGTTGTGTGATTCTTCTTGCGCTTTTTAATCACTTTCTTGTGACGTTTCTTTGGGGGCTTTTGATCCTCTGAGTCACTGGACGTGTCATCAGTCTCCGAGTCTTCAGAGCTAGAAGATTTTCTTTTCCGCTTCATACTAACCTTTGGTTTCTTTTTCCTCTTCTTCCTCCTCTTCCTCTTCACCTCACGTTCTGAACTGCTGTCCTCTTCTGAAGACGCACCTTTTGTTCTTTGTTTCCTCTTGTTACGACTTCTGCCTCTGGGGTTACTATCGGAACTGTCAAAAGAAGAGCTGTCGGTGTCCGAATCATTTTTCCGCTTGCGTGTGTTTTTCTTAGACAGTTTCAACTTCTTCTTTGACTTCTTAGCAAGTACCGAAGGCTTCTTGTGATGTTTCTTGTGTCGGGCTTTGCTCTGCTCATCGGAAGATTCACTAGACGATGAATCGGTACTGCTGGTAAAGTTGATGGAGCTGGACGATTCTGAGTCACTGCTTGGTGACCTCTTATGTTTCTTTCTGCTCTGAAATGATGAGCTGGAGTGCTTCCGCTTCTTTGTCTCCTTAGTCATACTCTCCCCTCTCATCTTTCTGTCACTCTTCTCCTTCACTGTCTGATTACGTTTCTCTTTAGCATCCTTACGCTTCTTACCGCCTTCTTCCATTTGTTTAGCTAACTTCTTGTTCTTCTCACTGTTGTGCTTAACTGTTATGTTCTTGTCTATATTCTTACTTTTTTCTTCTCCACTCCTTACATCTTTGTTCGTCACTCTACATCTTTTATCTTTTTCAACGATATGCCTGTTATGCGATTCTTCACACTTTACTTTTTCGATGTCCGTATGTGTCTTTCCTTCCCCGTTACTATGCGTATGTTGTATGTCCTTGTTTTTCTTTCCTTCCTCACTACTGTGCTTCTTACTTGCATCCTGTTTCACTTTCAGATCCTTACCACCATCCTGGAATCTCTTAGCTTCATCATTCCTGTTACTACTTTTTGCATCTTTATTCACACCTCTGTGGCCTTCCCCACTTCTCTCATAGCTTTGCTTCGATTTCCTTTCATTTTCATTGCTGTCCCTAGACCCCAAAACAAAATCCTCATCATTCCTTGCAGCCTTCTTGTCTTTCTCTCCTTCCTGTCTGGAACCACACTTATAGTCATCAAGTCTCCTGCCTTTTTTACATGCATTGTTCTTGTCTCTGTCAAATTCATTTTCTCTGCTGGTCCAATCATCTCCATGGCTATGTTGTCGATTTTCCGCCTCCAAGCTATCAACTCGGACGGTTGAACTTCTTTCGTATTTCTGAAATATAAGAGAATTTAGTGTCACTCCAGAGCTGGCACTAAGGGAATTGCTCTGCGCACGAGTCATATCTGCTATGGCACCTAAAAAAGCAAAACCCATCCACCATCACCTTCTTAACATTACATTTACAGAAAAATAACAAACAAAAGGAGGATCATTATCCTGGCAGTATCACTACAACAAGCAACGCTGAATTGACCGTTTTCTTTATCCATATCTTTTGCAGAGTCACTTTTGGAACTATTTAAAGCTAGCAGTCAAGTTTTAGACAATGACAAATGTCTACCATATGATGGCATTTCAACATGAGCCTGGACTGTGTTGAAGCCCTGAGTCACCATGTCTGTTGTGATTTCAAGTGCCTTCAACTGGCATATTTCAAGCAACAATTCACAACCAAATTGCTGTCTCATTTAAATATGAAGACAACTTTCTATTGCTGGAAAAATTTTCTGCTTGCCTATGAAAAGCTACCAGTGACCACTGTTTTGTAGTGGCCAGCACAATTCCCTCATTGTTTTGCCTCTTATAAGATGTTCAGTTTCTCACCAACAGTAATCATCACAGCTACATTTGTCGATGTCATTAATGTTAGCATCTTATATTGCGTAAATATGGTACACAGATAAGATCAATGTCCCAAGAAATGGTTCATAATGATTTTTGATTATAGTGATCACAAGTACTGCACACATCATGATATAAGAACCCAGAAAAGTACAGATCTAAGTTTCCACTGTTCAACAATATAATTCTCTTGCCTAATACTTTTACTGTTATTCTGTTATAACTTGCAGGCAATGCTGCAGTAGCAATATTAAAGTTTTAAGCAGAGTTCAAATTTTGAGAAGCCAGAGACCAGCCTTTATATGACCTGGTCTGCTATATATTTTTCAATGCAGTTTTAATAACAAACTCATGGAGGTTCATTTCAATAATATGCCAATGAATAACTAGTTACTCACCCTGCCACTTCTGTCCTGTTTTGTTTCTGCCTTTTCTTGTATATGCTCTACACCACGACCTGTAAATAACAACAGAACAGTTACTGTTGGGTGTTAATGCCAATGCTGTTGATGATGATGGTAGCAGTCTAACATGACATACCTAGCCAAAGACTAGATGTTGGATATTATTACAGGACTGTCCACTGTACAGAGACTATGCAAAGATCAGTGGCTACGAGTTACAATTGCTACAAAAATAGAGGAACATTAACTAATAGAGAACAATTATTTCAAGTGTCATTATTATATTATACTGAGGCATATTATTCAGCTCATTTGCTTGTTGATTAATATGCAATAAATGAATTGAATTATTTGTACATTTATATAATTAGTTCATTTGCTTGTTTCTTTTTTGTATTTTAATATTTCACTTTCAGGCATATTATTTGGTTCATTTACTGTTAATTATTTTGCATTAAATTAATGAATTGATTTATTATCATTATTATTTTTGTTGTTGTTAGTGCTTGGCTCTTATTGGCCTTTTTGACTGTTGTCAAGCACTCAAATAAATGAATTGAATGAATGAATGAATTATTTCAGTTGCTTCAAGTATAGCAAAGAAGAAATCATTATAAATTGTAACAAGGTGGAAAATAAATTCATCACTGATCCAATGTTACAATGCCAAGCTCCATGATAATCGCTTGTTGAAAATTTGTTAGGAAAAGACAGATACACAGGCACAGAAATGAAACATAACTAAGTTAAATTACTTTTAAAGACAATAAAAGTCTAGCTCTGCAATTAATAAACTAATATCCATAAGGTCCTGCACACCTCTGCCCTTCCAGCGAAGACGAGCAACGCTCTGGCTGAAGTCAACATGTATGCGCCGATCATCAATAAGCACATTGTCCATCTTGAAGTACGCATCTTCGCATGCCTTCTTGTCCTCAAATTCCACAAATGCATACTGCAGTGAGTCGCCACTGACCTTGTCTCGTATCACCTCACAGCTGTAACCAAAACTGCCTCACATCATTTCAAGGTGACAGCATATTAGTCTGATATGATTAATGCATACTATTAATTAAAAACTACTAGTTATTTTTCAATTATTATTGCCTACCAATTACTGCATTTATCCAAATACCATGCAGACCTTTTCTTCTAAAATGTATGCATAAAATACCAAATCATGTCATGTTCAAGGATTCAATATGGGTAGCACAAAATGTTACTGTCCATCGGGAAAAGTAAGATTTGTAAAATAAAAAGTGGGGAGACACCTATTTTGTTGGATCCAGTAGACAGAGCTATTCTTGATCTGTGGTCCACAGATTTTTTTTAAGATTTAAGATACTTAAGTCTTAAAACAGAATAAATACACTGCAACCAAAACGCTTGAAGTGAGTGATTACTGTATCCACTACGTCGTAATAGACACCACAAGCAAGCTTCCAAGAAGCAAAAAGCAAAATTTCAAGCTGCAATAAAAGCTTTATTCAATTGTAAATGAGGGGCAGCAGTTTTATTGCAGTATGACACGTAAAGCATACCAGCGGAAGGCACCAGAAATTATTAAAGAAACAGGAATTCAGGGCTTCAATGCAAGCCGAGGTTGGTTACAGAAATATTTACATTAAATAATTTGTGTCCGATAGCAAACAGGTATTTTACTAAGACTTTCTAATTAATACAAAAAAAAATGCATTTCAAAAGTTCTGATACCCTACTTGGGGCACAGACAATGATGAGATCAATTCAGATGGCACGAAGTGAAGTGAACAGCAAAGCATACCTGTACTTCTAATTACAGTATTGCTTTCTAATAATTTTTCAAGCTACTGCAGTAATATTGGCCATTGCACAAGCTTGCATGGATTCCTAACGCAAGGAAAACCAACTAACATAATTTATCACTTTCTGGTCTTTAGTACTAGTGTCATTAAAAAATTTTAATGCTATAAAATTGAAATGCACGTCTTACTGGTGGGGGCACATGGTATTTGGATAAATATGGTTATCTCCATCAGCACTGTGCCACCATAAGAAAATTCTGAAAAACCTTTGAGGCAACGTGTTGCTATGTTGTACCCAGGCTTCTAAAATACTACAGTATTTTCTGTTAGTTGACTGATTTTACACTGAATGGTTTGGCATGATGAGTCATGTTGTGACCTGTACAGACATGCTGTAGGGCATCATGACTAATCCAGACTTTCAATTTGCAGATGAACCCCATAGAGTCAAGTTGTATTCCTTTATCTGGAAAGTTATGTAGTGGTTTTGTCAAATAAAAAATTAATGTTTATTTTTGCCAAGATCAAAATGGCTGCAGGTGCTACAAGTGTCAAATAACTAAACATTCAAAACAATGTTGTAATCCCTTAAAATGTCAGATACAGTGAACATTCCAAGAGGGACTTGTGTTGGGCTGGATAAAAAAAAGGCTTGTAGCATTCAGAAAGGACAAAGAGCCTGTAACAAATGCGAGGGAAAGTGCGGTTTCCCTGCGAACATTATTTCATGCACCCACTCTATGCAGTTATTGCTAAAGCTAAGTTGTTCTAAGTTTTCATCCCTGCATCTCCTCTACCACTTCTTCAAGGGTAACAACTCGTCCACTGCCAAAACATTGACAATGCTGCGAACTTAAAAGCAAAGACATTACACCTCTTGTTATTTCATACAGTATCATTCAACCATTCTTTTGTGAAATAATCCCTTGCAGGTGCAAAGGATTTTTCCTCTAGCCTCTGCATCCAGATCAGCTCTGGGTGGGCTGTCTTGCATCTAACGAGTACTGTGGATCCTTTTCCTGGGCATAAAGCATAGCCAGGGCATGATACTGACCATGACCCCTACCCCTTGCTCAGGTCAGGAATGAGCAGAAGCTATACCTCTCCCCTCCCATCAGTGCCTCCACGGTGTTAGTGAGACAGCTTCATTTTACATGCAATGCAGGAAGTCTGCTGACTTATCCAAGTATTTTATACGTTGAAATTACATTAGTTATTTTTATACTACATTTTTAATTAAATTATCAGTTAATTAGTTAATAAATCTATCAACAGAAAAACAATAAATGATTAAAAGTACTGGTAAAGTGACAGCTCCCATGCCACGTTATGGTAAGAATGGAGCAAATGAAAACAATCAAACAGGTACGGACTGACACTCCTGGAAGACAGAAACATGAAACCCTCAGGGGCTGACCTCTTGACTTTGCCAAAACGACTGAAGATGATCTCCAAATCATCATCACTGGTGACAGGGTTCAGCTTACACACAAACAGGACATTCTCAGGTGGTGCCATTTCTGCATCAGGCAGATCACCCACAATTTCCAAGATGGTGGCCTGCGCACGGGCCTCTCGGCTCTGCTCACGTTCCTCAATCTCAACTGCTGACAGGCCTTGGGTATCATCCAGTACCTCATCTGGTGCAATCCGTCCATTCTAGCACCAACATGATACAAATTCATAAGTTAAATACAATAATGCACCTATCTGTTTAGTTGGTACAAATATGAAACTTAAAAACTCAGTTTAGTGGACTGACTAAACATGAATTTCCTACTATATTTAAGGACCAGCTTCAGCTACAGACTTAAAACCTCACATCTCAACGTTACTGCCAATGATTAAAATCTGTTTAATTTTTGTAGTGCAAACTTACTGGCATTAAAATCTATACTCACTGGGGTAAGAACACATTTCATTTTATCATCAATACTTACAGCTAAACACACCTCCTTGTGGTCCCAGTTCTATCTCAGGGCAACTGATAGGTGATTTATGGACAGTAGCAAATTTCAATAACTCCACATCCACGTATGTAAATACAAATACAAATATTCATGACACATTCATATTGATAAATATTAAAGTGCCCAGAGTGTTTATTTATTTATTTAATCTGTGGTGTAACAGCCCTCTGAGAGCCAAAGACGACTAGCTGGCTGTGTTACTTTGCGGAAATTTGATAAATACTTCCATTTCTTAACCCTCTTTATTGACCAAAAGCTTATCACAGGCCTGACCATTTGATACATTTTGCTGAAAATCAAATGAAAAAATTATTAATCCTAAATCCATCATCTTCTTCGAGATTCAAACACAGACAGCTTTTTGGGGTTGCAGCCTTTGTTCTTGTAATTTCCTCACTGAAACAAACAACTTTCATCTCGGTCCTGTTCTTCTGTCATGCTTAGATTCTGAGCTATAAAAACCACCCTCACCAGGACTTGAACCCAAGACACTTTTTAAGAGTTCTGACCTTGCTAAAATCTATCTTCCTGTTTTCAAAAAAATAGGCACATCAAATTTGGGACAAACTGCTTTATCTGTTCATACACAGTAAGTGAACATACATACCCACAATTACAACTTTATACAAAGACAAGGTTATATCCCAATTTTGTTTCAGATACAGCAGTCAGGTTTTGTAGTTTGTATGACTCATAACCCTCCAAATTATCTTTTATAAAACTAACAGATGTCATAACCCACCAGCTAGAAAACATGGCTGCAGCGTACACTCACCTGCAAAACTTCAGGAGACGGCTCTGGGGAGCAGTCTGGTATTTGGAGGCCTACAGGGTCATCAAATGGATCATCCAGGATAACTGTGTGGGTTATCCTGAAGCACAACAAGAACAGGAAGTCACTGGACCTGATCCAGTATATCGATCAAGAGGTTTCCAAACCAAGCTGCTTTATCCTCGTACTCTACACCACTTTGTTTTAAAATCCTAGTAACTGATGTTCCTTCCTCAAAGTACCTGCACTTACTTTCACATATATGTTCTTGTAACACTGTGTAACCATTTTAATCCTTCAGTTCCTGGGTATTTAATGCAACTGAAGAAATATTATACCTATTAGATGCCTATAAGGAGATTGTCTAAATTTAAATTCAGAAAATGCTCATATCTTGTCACTAGAATGAGGAATTAACCAAAAGGACAGATAATAAATCCAAAACTGTGGTAAAGCTTAAGCATCTGGGAACACCAGTAACAAATTAAAATTACATTAAAAAAATTAACACCAGAATGAATTTGCTGAATGTTAGCTACAATTCTGTTCAAATAATATTTTGTCTTAGTATGAAATTGATCTCTCACATTAAAGTAAGAATACAGATTGAGAGACTTGTAGAACAGGGTGTTCAGGAGAATATTTGGAAAGAAAACTGAAGATTTCATAATGAGGAGCTACGTATTTTGTTTTTTTCAGTGAATATTATTACAAAGTACAGTATTCTTTAAAAGAACTGTATGCAAACCATGAGAACTGCTGTGACTGGAAGCATGAGCTGACGTGGTCAGACATCAACAGAGTCAGATTCATTCATGACATTTGAAGAGCAATCTGCCGTTCCATTTCACTGATTACAGCTTGTTCAGAAAAACCACCATTTTCAGAGGTACACAGATGTATACATAGGCCAAGTTAGAATTCCTTAAGCAAATGTCATGTCCATGTTAACATAGTATAACTTTTAAACATGAATTAGACACAGAGAAAATGGGACTTTGCAGGTAATGTATTGCTACGATGGGAGGATATGATTACATTGAAGACATGGGAGGGCATCAGATGAAAAGAATAATAGGAATATATCTCAAATTTTTGGTAAAAATGGGCTCAATCAGCCTCGCTGATTTGTGCCATCAGTATTTTATTTAGAAGATTACATGAGTACCACTTCGTCATGCAGTTCAAAAACAGACATAAAACTTCTCACCCTACTTATCAAGCGGTCCTCTCCGAATAGCAAACAGTAAGAGCACTAAGACAAAGAATTTCAAGCTCTATCTTTTGCATATTCATACTGATCAGAATATCAGATGTTGAGTGATAAAGAGACAGTTTAGCAAAATCTGCTGTACCTGATATCCTGATAGGGCCGATGTTCTGAGTCACAGATAGCCTCATTCAATTTTAGGAGTACGTCGTTACCTTCTGCAACTTCACCGAACACACAGTGGTCATTGTCAAGGTACTGAAGCTCACTGCCCAGTGTAATGAAAAACTGTGACCCCAACCTGTTAACAGTAACGCAAGCCAAAATATCAACAAAACCCCTTTGACTGTCCAGACCATAGCCCAGTCACTACTGCCAGTGAGTTATCATAACTTTTACATAGATCATTATGTGAAACTATTTTAATGTTGTGTTTCAGAAGTTGTGACCATCATACTGCTGCACTTGTCATACCATATCCCAGTTTTCTTGGGCTGAAAACAGTTTTAATCAACTTAATCATATTCACTGAACATATGGCAACTTATATTTGTGTAATTTAAATTACTAATAAACTTAATTCCATAATAAAATACAACTACAACATATTTATATAAACAAAAAGGGCAAACAAATATTTTATAATTTAAAAAACTTCATAAACCTCATGTACACTCCATAAAATAATCAACAACGGATCCATTACTTATAAGGCCCAAAACCATCCCAACTTCAGCATTTAACTCCACTCTACCATGCAGAATGTACCTAGTCTCTTCTATGCACGCTACATGCCCTGCCCATGTAATCCTCCTTTGAGAATTCTGATTTGAATCTGTAAATACCAATGTCAAAACTCTAAAATCATTGTTATGTTCTGAGCACGAACAATTACAGTGCTCTGCCTTATTAATGGGAGAAATGTAGACCATGATAATGTTGCATAGGCAACAGATTGGTGGTGTGACTGCATACAGGAAGCTAATGCGTTCCATGCTATTTGTAAAACATACATTTCAGAGCATATTTATACTTAAAGAAATTTTCTACATAAAATCCATAAATAACTTGTGTGAGAACCAGCTCTCTGTAACTCAGTTATGGAAGCCTGAAGTGAGAACATTGAAAATTCTGTGTAATCAACTGAATTATGAAAATTTGAAACTGCCTGACAGTAAAGGAGTTTCTCACATGTACTCACATGTTATCGCCACAGTTCACCATTGACACGAGCCCAGGCTTAGTGTGCTTCAGCTTGGGGATCATCTCTGCTTCAAAAAAGCGTGCCCCTTCACCACGTATTTTTCTGCCAACATGCATCAGATGATTTGACTGTTACAGTCCTTGGTTTCAACAAAACAATGTAGAGAATGTGATGCAAAAGGAAGTGGCATCCAGTTATAAGAAAGTTTGCTAACTCATTAATTGAGATATGCAGATGCTCAGGTAATTAATGCAAGACCTACAAACTGCAATATACAATTTAGAAGATACTAAGTATATAAATATCAACAGATAATATAAAAATTACATTTTCAAGAGAAACAGCGAGTCAGAATACAAAATAAGAAAGGAACAAAAAAAAATTCTGAGCAAGTGAATTCACATGAAGCTAAATCAGATATCCAAATTTATCCAAGCCACATGGAGAGCAATCATAAACAGTTCAAAAACACACCACCATTAGAATAAGAATCTATTTGGGGTTAAAAGCTGAGGCATCTGAAGAAGGTTAACATGAGAGACTGTAATCTGTGTGGACTTGGTTCATGAGTCATACACTTCAAAATTATAGAACAAAATTTAAAACCACACATAGCAAACAACAGACCACAAGGCTGAGGACTTAGAATGTATACATTCCAAAGGGAAAACTTTTATTTCCCATCTACTTTCCATTGATCCCATTTTCACTGAAATACCTAAACCATGTATGGGGACATGGATATGAGTGAGTGGCTATCAGCTTCTCAATGAGGAATCTGATCTGCGGAGTTAGTACAACTGTACTCACCCAAAAACTGACTCCCCATTCTTCCCCAGGCCCGTGGGGTCACCAGTCTGTGCCACAAAGTTGTGCTGCACTGAGTGGAATAGACAGAAGTTGTAGTACTTTATCTTGCAGAGCTTCAGGAAATTGAGACATGCTGCAAGAAACATTTCAATGGTTACTTCGAATTCAGAATGAGTTGTAATTCTGACAAACACTTGACAACTGATATGTATTTTCATGTCACTATGCAAATTCAAATGCCACAGGTTTGTCAGAAAATACTAACTAAACTAAACTAATTTGTAAACTTCTGTGAATGCACCAAATAAAATGTTTTGGATTATCTATGTTCTTCAATTATCCATCTGTCTTCTCCCTTCATTAGCCTGATAGCTGGAAGTTAAAAACAGAAACAGTACCTGGGAAATTCTTAAATAGATTAAAAGCACATACATACATAAATACATACACAGAATAGAATAAAATAGGATTTATTTACTCCATAGATCCTTCATAGGACTAAGCAAAGGATACAGAACATGTCATAGCACAAATACAATACTTGTTGCTAATAAAAATTACATACTTATAATAATTTACAGTCAACTACAGTATTACTGCAAAAATAATTACAAAAGACAGTACATCAATATTGCTTACAGGTATTTATAAGAGTTGAAAATTTATGGTTGGGGTAAATTCTGCTAATAAATAGAAGGATTGAAATAGGATACTGTTTTTGTGCTGGCGGAAAGTTTGTTATATTTTGATTTCGACTTTTTATATTATTGAATAGCTTAATTCCAGTGTAGTAAACTCCTTTTTGATATTTAGTGAGTTTAGTGTTTGGCATATGAAGGTTTTATCTATATCTTGTACTTGTATTGTGGGTATCTGAGTTTGAAATTTTTCTGTGTTGTACACTACAAATGATAAAAATGAGAGCTATAATTCACTGGCTAATGAGAGAATATTAAATTTATTATGTAATTCCCTAAATGAGACTCTCACTTTAGTGCCTGCCATTATTCTAATGATTTTCTTTTGGTTGTAAAATACTTCTTTGCTGTCTGTTGAGTTTCCCCAGAAAATAATTCTGTATGACACAATCAAATGGAAGAAAGAAGAGTAGACAATTTTTAAAGTTTCTGTTCTCATGATGGATGTGACAATCCTCATATCAAAGCATGTTGAGCTTAGCTTTGGGATAATATATTGAATTTGGTTTCAAATTTAAATTATTGTAAGTTTGTAGGCCAAGAAATTCAGTTGTTTCTACTTCTTCAATTATATTGTCTCATATCCTACATACCTAGACTAACACAATTTCTGTTGGTAGTAAAAAATTAATAAAATTTCTTTTGTCAAAATGTAATGTATGTTTCTTGGCTTTAATCCATTTGTTCAATATAGCAAAGAACCTCAAGCTGTTCTTGAATCACATGGTGAGAATTTTCATCACTCTAGTAAACAGCTGAGGTGATTCAGAAATCCATTAGTTTTAAACACATCTCCAACTGTTCAGAAGATTGTTATTTTTTTTTTTTATAAATTTTGTACGAGCCACATGCATTAACATAAACCATTCACAAAATTTCATGTCAGACTACTGTCATATAAAGCATGCAACACTTTAAGTTTGAAGGCTTCAATCCAAGTGTACGGAGCATTATGTATGATATCTCAAGTTCTCTTGAAGTTACTTGGAATGAATCCAAATAAAGCTTGCACAATAATTTGTAGGTTTTCTTCTGACATCACAGAACTTGGTCTCCCACATCTTGTTAAATCAGCAACAGTTCCAGTTTGTTCAAATCTTTTACAGAGGACAAGGACCACTTACCTGGTAGGAGGAAGAACGCCTGGAAATGTATCAATAAAAGCTGCAATTATATGTTGAGAATTCTTGCTGGTTTCCCACCATTTTTGCAATAGGAAAACGCCAGGCTCGTTTGATAATTTCTAATAATTTCTTACTCATGCCTGTTTCTAGGTGACAATTGCACAGAAACACATCAAATAGCTGACAGAACACAAGAAAACTGTCACATCAGTATGATATATCAAGATATGAGAGAAAATAACCTCTGGAAATAACTAAGTAAAGTTATTTGGTGTTTTAAGCTTTAAATTTATTCGAAAAGAGTATATATCACAAGTAACAAGGAATTAATCCTAACCATCACCTAAATATGTGCAAACTACTCTAATGAACCACTGGAAAACGTAAATACGAATGAAAGACGACTGCAATATTGTATTGTAAAACCATACAGTATTAACTTCTCATCTGTATCACAAATTAAATGCTGTGCAATACCTTTATTTTGAAACTACGTATGAAAATACTGCTGTCGTTGCACATCCGTAATTATCTGGTTTCATAGTGTTTTGTCTTGAAGGGCTAACCTTACTTTGGGCAGATAAATCGCGGCTGAAACTCCGAGAATTTTAAGAATACTATCCAAAGGCGGAGCTAATACGTACTGTTACGCTTAACGAACTAAAAAAAGTATCCTTACTGCGAGGCCTTTCTTCTGTGAACAGATCAACTGTAATGTCCCCAATTGTCGTTTCAATAACAACCGCCATACTTTTTCTCGCCAGTTCTAGCCGTCAGCACATTGCATGAACTATTCCGTTGCGTAGCATTTATCTGCAAAATAAATGTGGTAACAGCATCTTCCATTTATCACACCACATAATCTCCATTATAGTTAAGAACTTTCCATAGTTTGATGTTTAAACAACTGTATTCCTGACAGAAAACAAGTGATTACCACATATTAGTTTAAAAGTAACGGCACGTCACAGATGTAAACTGCATAAACTGTCCAGATAAAATAATGGTAGCATTTCAGTGTCAGCAACTGCGCAGTGACACCAACGTTAACATGTTAAAGTTACTACAACAAGCGAACTACTGGACCGATTTAGATAAAATTTGATGTGGATATTGTTCTCCACGATCTCGAAACTATACTTTCAAATATCTTACGAGCGATGATAGCGAAGTGACGGAAGATGTCACATGTTAATGGACAGTACAGTACTGCGATCTGGCGGTAATTGTGGAAATGAGCTTGTTTGCTGTTGTGGACTATTTTAATGTTTGCCGTGGTTATTAGGGAAATCGATGCTGATATAAGTGGGAAACAGCTGAAGTGCTAGTGTATTTGTTCCAACAGGTAAGATTATTAAGGATGAGAAGATTTGTGAGAAGAACATCGAGGTGCTGCGATCTGGTGTCCAAAGTGAAAACTAACGAAGTCGGAGTATGTTTGCAATTGTTATGTAAACAACGCAATGTGATTTTTGATTGTTTGCTGTTGTTATTGTGATTGTCAGGGTTCATTATTGTTGTAAGTGTAAATCAGCCAACGTGCTTCTGTATGTTAAGATAGTTTTTTGTAGGACAGGTAAGTCGCATTTTCTGTTACAAGAAGTAGCTTTAGGGAAGGTTGTGATGCTATAGGTTATCAGGTTTGGACTGGTGATTGCCCCCTTTTCTTCCTTCCCACTAACGATGTTCCTACATGTTTTCTTGCCGTATACCATAACAGTATTATGAACATGTGCATATTCCATGCTGTGCATGCATGCAGTAGAGGTGATGCCCTCTGGCATAATTATTTTTGCGATAATAGATTCGACTGTAAATCATTGTCATAACGATGTAATTTATGTTTGTATAAGAAAGAAGAGTATGATTCACATAACGTTATAGATTGGTTGTAAGCAACAATTTATGAGAAAGTGACAGGAAATGTGCACTGGTGTGGTATTTTAAGGTAGCAGGCAGTGGACGTATAATGTTTTTATGGTATTTTACAGGAGATTACACAGTTGGTTGAGCGTCAGTACACATACAAAACATGGAAGACTTGGTGGGTAAACAGTTGTCTTTCAAAGAAAAGCAAGCAGAACGTATGAAGCGACTACGAGACCTGCATATCAAGAGAGTAAGTACATAATGTATTTAATCTGATATCATGTTTGTGATTGGTCAAAACTTAATGTGTTTACAGTTGTGAGATCAGGTAAGGTTTGATTATGGTAATGACTATACACCTTCCACCATCTTTGTATCCTGATGTAAGGAATGGTAACTCAAACATGGAGCACTTTCATCAGATAAAAACACCTGTTCTACATTGTGGTGTAGTGGGAACCTGTTCCACAATTTCCAGATTAATTGAATATTATGTATGTAAAGTTTGTATTGTACAAATAGTTACATTTTTTTTGACTGGATTTGTTATGTAAACCCAACACATTTTATACTTGCTGTTTAATACTTTTGAGTCTTATAAATGGTGGATCATTCTGTATTTTCAGAATGAGGCACGTCAAATGAACCATAAAGAAGTACTGGAAGAAGACAAGCGCAGCAAATTGCCATCCAACTGGGAGGCTCGCAAACGACAGAGGGAGTGGGTTTTAAATGATGAGGAAAAGCGGAGAGAGGCTGAAGAGAAAGTAAGTATTTTCCTGAGAAAATTAATGCATTTCTATAAGAATTATGAAAAATGCTGAAAAATACCTCTGGTAGTCAATAAGCAGAGCATAAGTCAAACATTATTAAAATTGTTAAAATGCTCATGACTCTTTTTTAGTTACTTTACCTTAGCTTACTGGGAGCTGTAGTACAATCATCATTCATAATAAAATATAAAATTGGTGCCAGTTTTTCACCGCATTAAGTTCTAGCCAGTTTCAACACTTACGCAAAATTCCTGTAACATAATACTTATGCACACCACCAGTGAGTTAACTGGTATAAATAGCAAGCCAGCGCACAGTATTTTTAAATTCTGTTATTTACCTTTTATGTAAGGCATTTACACCTAATACCCAAAGTCAGTGTCTTGGTCTGACAGCTAAAGAATAATTAAAATGTGGCAATACGTGATAAATGGCAGACAATACACTGAATGAATCATACGAGTGCCTCAGTCTGTTTCATAAAGATGTGGAACTACCATTGATCTGACAAATTTTGACCCTTACAAAACTTGTTTTGAACCGATACTATTTATGTCATGACAGTAATATTTGTTAATATTTTCTTACAACATAATTGAGTATAATTACCTAGTACCAATACCAACAAAATGATGCCATTTCTTAAAGTACTCTAGATATATCGATGATATTCTTATTATATACAAATCACTGAAAACCAACATAGATTCAATACAGTGAATACCCTTTGCTTAATTTCACCTGCGAAATGGAAAACGACAACTCCCTCAGTTTTCTTGATTTGACTGTAAAATAGAAATGAGTCATTATTCAGTCACAGATGTAATTATAAATTACCATTCTTGCCATTGCTAAAACATAAAAACTTAGCTATAAAGTTCCTAGTAAACACAGTTCAGAAGTATCCTATATTAAATGAAGGAAGGAGGAAATGACCACGATAAAACATATAGTACTTCCACTATCGGAATGATAATGATAATCACATCATTTAAGAATAAGAGAATCTCTTATTTAAGTAACTTCTATCCCATTTCAGAATAAGGCCATTCTGTGCAGTCTGTCCTTATATCTAAAGAGGCTTTGTATGGACAAACCTATGCCAGTAGAGGATAGGGGGAGAATAAAAAAATACCATTTTACATTTTGAAGAAACACACAACATAAATATTAATTTTTACTTGGTTTTACTTATTTGTATTTGTATGTATTTTAATACTGGAGAAACTATGTAAATATGATGATGTGATAGGCCAATGATGCTAAATATTTAAGTATTCAGTCGACACTGCAAAGAAAACATAACACTTAACCATTACAAATATCAAGTGGTTGGTGCCGTTTCAGGAAGTAATCACTGTTTACGCTAAGAATCATATGAAACACATAGGTACAAAATTGTTTAAGCAGGTGGGACATATAGTTACCATTGGGCTTTAAAGGGTAAAACTGTTACAACACACACACTTCTGGTATATGTTGTGTAAAACAAACCTCGCCCATGACCCCATAGTTGTACATCACTTGTGTATATGATGATGATGTCCACAGAATTTCCCACAGTTTATCAGCACAGTGTTGCCTCAGTTTACCGCTATTCATATCACTTTCATGGGTGTATGTACGAAAATTAAATTTCAGCTTTGATCTTTCACTTGTGACTGTATCTGCTTCTCATAGTCTAGCTATTATGAACCACCATATGATAGGCAATGTGCTGTGTTGCTGCAGGGCGAAGATTACGATCGCGTCAAGCTGCTGCACATTGAGGCCGTCGAAGCTGAACGACTGGACAGGAAAAAGAAAAAGAAGAACCCAGATACTGGTTTTGCAGATTATGACCAGGCCACCGCTAGGTGAGTTAAGACATTTCCACTTAAGTGGGTCATGTTTCAACCAAGCCTCTCTCCATCAGTCTGTTATCTCACAGCACCTCTTCAGTTTCCTTTCACATTCTTTCTTCCGTCTGACATCTTTAACCCTTTGCTCCCTCTTGGGGGTTTTCCTTTCAATTGCATTTTCATGTTCAGAATTTTCTTTGAATTCCATCTTCATTTTTAAAACCTGTCCTTATCATTTTATTCCGTTATTTGTCGGTCTGAGCTTTTCATTCTTTCTAGTTTTTATATTTCTTATTATACCTCTTCCGATTTTGCGTTCTGTACATCTTAAAAATTGCATTTCTGCATTTGTAAATCTGCTAGTATCTGCCTTGATCCACGTCCACGTTTCTGTTAATATGGGTATACAGTAACTTTTAAATATGTATATTTTCCCCATTTCCAAAGTATGCCCCTTAGTAATTTGCAATTCAGAACCTACTTACTTCTCAAAAAATGTTTTAGTCACAGAAAGGAAAGTGACGTTGATTTTCACGCAACACTTCATGCATTCAGCTGCACTGGCCTTCACAACAATTTCTTCTACATTTTTAGAATTTAATTTAATTTCTGGACTCCATGAAGGATATCTCTTATTTAACAATATGTTTTTACACAATAGACATTGCAAAATTAAACTACAGGTAGGCCCCACTTTACGATGCTTCATTTTACGCTGTTTCACATTAACACCCTTTCAAAATAATAATGAAAAAAATATATAAAAATAAAATTTGAAAACGCACGCATAAACGCAGCACAGGAAGTGGGTACCTAGGCGGCACTAGTGTCGGCGTTAGTTGCTTTCTCCTCATCCGCCAGTACAACGCATTATAATTCTTCCTCGATTTACGCCGCTTCAGCTAACGACCCTGAGGAGGTGGAATGTAACCCCGGCATAAATCGGGGCCTACCTATACAGTATTAATCCTTAAAACAGCACAGTTAACTAGATATAAGTAAGATGATAAAATTAGGAAATGTCATGAACTCTTTTGATTGCAGGCAGTACAATCGTCTGGTGAAGAGTATTAAGCCTGACATGGAACAGTACGAATGCCAGAAGCAGAAGTTAGGAGAAGCATTCTATGGTGGGCAGAATGCCATTCTGCATGGTCTGCAGAAGGACACGAAGGAAGGGATAGATCGCATGGTTCAAGACTTGGAGAAACAGTAAGTCAATTTTCCAAACAAACAAGTCATGCATCAGTTCTGGTCTCATGCCCTGATACTTACATGTTGTGATTCTTTCTCCATAGGGTTGCAAAACGTGAGAAATACAGCAGACGGCGAATGCACAATGACGACGCGGATATAGACTATATAAATGAACGCAACATGAAGTTCAACAAGAAACTTGAACGGTTCTATGGAGCGCATACTACAGAGATCAAGCAGAACCTGGAACGGGGCACAGCTGTCTGAGCAGTGCTGATTTGTAATTTACTTTTCTTCAATAAACTGAAATATTTACTATATTTTTTTGTATCTTATGTACATGTTATTTTCACATTTACAAAATATATAACTTTGAATTTTTCAACACAGTGGCCATTGAGTACCATATGGAATTTGTTTCTTGCTGACCATTCAGTCCTCACTTCCTGTTTCAGATCAGGCATTCTCCCCTGAAACGAAAGGATGAGTAACACATCCTGTGGTTGTCACACAAGAAACACATCTGTCTTTCTAAACTTTTGTGTGTTAGTGAAATTATTAATTACTCCATCACCAGATATGTGTATGGTACTGGTGGCCATATATTATGGAATGTAAACATGACTATGTGCTTCATTTAAATACAGGAACATGTTAGATGTCAGTAATGGCTTATATGGAACATTGCCTCTTCTTCAATTCTGCTTTTCTAAAATGTTTACAATTGATTTTTTCAGAAATTATTGCTGTACTGAGTCATTAATAAACTACCTTCATTTTCATCTGAATTAAAACAAGTGGAAAGGTGACCTTTTCAATGGAATATAGAAATATGTGTATTATGTAAAACATTTGTGTTGTTGACATACTAAAACTTGCATTGACATTAAATATTCTTCTGTTTAATATTTATAAACGTGTTATGTACATTACCACAGCAAAATGGATATTTGTTCAGGCACAATATCTGCCAGTCTAAGAAGTAAGTAAATGCAATTTTATATTTTGGTGTCATCCACACGACAAAACACCCTGAAAGTATACTGAGGGTATGCTGAAAATGTCAAATTTCTCTCTCTAATGCATTCTGCATAATAATTTTATATATAAGGGCATGAAAATTGGCAGACTGCTTCAAAAACCCTGGCATTTAAACCTAGTCAGCTCTTTAAACACCTGACAGTAAATGTGTTAAGAAAGCCTTCTCCTTTCTTTAACCATCGTCATACTTTGCTGTACATTTTACATCCTAAAATTAAAGTATGAAGCTCAAATTTATGTTTTATAACATTTATTCGAAAGCCAACAGAAAGCACTCAGAAGTTCAAAGCTGTTGGTGTTAGTCTTCTGGGTTGAAATTCTCCACGTTTCTCTGAAATGTTGGTATCTACCTACAAGACCACATGGTGTTACAACCCAGAAGACGAATGGCATTTACCATTGTGAGAACCTCAAATCTCAAGGTCAGAGATGTATGAAGATTCTACATTTTACTTCACAGTTCATAACACATCACATTCCACGATGATTATGTGCATAATGAATGGTTATGTAACTCAGGAATGTGAATATTTAGGCAGTGATATAATGCCTCTTAAAATGCACCTGAATTCATCATTTCTTGTCGATGAAGGCTCGCCAAGAACATTTAGACATCAGAGTACTCATCATTTGTGGATTTGGCAGATATTTTATGTCCCTTGTGAACACTAAATTTCTATGAACTATACTCCATGATATGAAACTCACTGGAAAATAAGTAAAAGTACAGTGTTCATGTGAGTCAGCAGGGAATGTGGTGATACCTGTTGTGAAGAACAAAACATCTGCATTACTTGCCTGGTTGAACCCACCTGGTTATATGACAAGTGTTTAACATGTTGGCCTGCAAACAATTCTGCATGTTGGGTTCAAGATTTAGCATCCAAGAAGCTCATGGGGTGGACTGCATCAGTGATGGTAGATAGTCAGACAACCCAACTGTGAATGACCCCTAGAACAAACAAGTAGAGCCATTAAACTACTCTGTCAATTAGTGAGGTTATGTAACAGTCTGTTTGGAATATGTATTGGAAGCTGCCATGGGCTATTCTTAAATATTATTCCAATTCATGCCATCATAAATGAAATCGTATCGCTCTACATTAAAAAAACGGGATCACATCAGTCTTGCCGCATTGGCATTGCTTAACTGAAGCCATCACTTCATCTGTGAACTAATGAAGCATAGCAAATTTTGTAGTATTTTGAAAGTTGGGAATAACATGACAGAACAAATTATGTTATACTGAACAGGGTATTATAAAGTTCTGAACAATACTGAATTTTAGGAAATTCTGGGAAGGGAACACTTGGAAACATATACTGTATTCACAGGACTATAAGCCATATCACCCCCACCTCCCAAATCTACATTCCCAAAAGCTGGGGTTCACAGTTATTTTTAATGGCAAGATAATGTCCATCACAGTTAATTAGGAACTGTTGCATTGGCACTTTTAACATACAATGCAAATACTTTAAAAGAAGTAAATATATAAACAATTATTTCACCTAAGAATGGTTTAATGAAACTGTATGAAATGATGAAAAGGCTTTGTTAGGTCACATTATTGTCAATGTTTTGGCAGTGGAGCAAAGTTGTTGCACTTAAACAGGAATGGGAAGCGGGGCTGCAGGGATAAAAACTTTTGAACCATTTAACTTCAGCAGTAGCCCAATTGTCTTGGCTGAAAATTTAATATTCCAGTGATTTTGAAACAACATTACATCATTAAAACATTTTAGCTACTCATTTACTTACCAACATATGCAACCAACCAATAATGGTTATCATCACCAGGACCTCTACAGACTAGCCATCGGTTATATTTAAATGTCATGTGTTATGTATTAAGATGTTATTGAACTGACTATGAAATATTTGGTCGAAAAAATACACCAACTTCTGTGTTAACAAAATAAAACCTACTCAGGTGACTCAAGGGAGGGAGATGGATTGTTAACTTGAGGTCAGCAGTGTACATAGCAACATTTGATATTCAGACTGTTACAGTAAAAGAACCTGCTACTGTAGGTGGTGGCTTGGCCGCTTCATTTGATGATGGAAACAGTAACAATGAGTGAGCTACATACACTAACAGATAAAATTCCAAGAATTCTGTAGAACAGTTGCAGATCATCTCCCTCCTTTTCCTCCTGTTCCAACAGTTCTAGCGGACTCTTCCAAAATGAAAGTGTTTTCTGCACATTTTCCTTATGCATTAATTATTTGGATAGGGAAAATGGAAGCAAGAAATGGAACGGCAGTTAATTAAGTTAATAAGGAACAAGCAAAATGACTTGGACAATAGATGAGTGACAAATTATGTACACAAAATTTGGTATGTGGTTTACTCCAAAAAATGAGACTTGTAAAATATTCAAAATGATTGTGGACTATTGGTTTTTTTTGAGTTTTCTGGCATACTTGTTTTGTTATACCACTGCATTAATTTTGAAAGTGTTTGTTCCTTGGTAAGGCTCCCAACTAAAGTTAAACTATTTCTGCAGTGTCTAATCCAATTTCAAGCTGGTTTACATGAAAATCTTTAGCAAAAGTGTAAACATATGCAAGTTGTGTTAGAACATGACATGTGCTTACGTCTGGCCGGAAAGTTGTGATGCGTCACATGAATGTGAATATCCTGCATCTCTCCTCCAGCTAAAAGAAAAACACATCATTAAGCAACTGGAAACAGAACATACTTCATCCAAGGAATGACTACATTTTATTTAAATTTCTTGCACAAAAACCCAATCCTGAAGTACAAGACCCCTTAACAGAACCAATCAAAGACAACTGCATCAAATTCTGGGCCAATTCCATCCAGCCCAAATTACAAAAGCCATGTTTCAAAGATACATTTTAACAAAACCTTCCCACCTATATCTTACTCCTAACAGTGATGACTTTTCAAGAGCATTCTTCACAATACACCATTCATATTTCCCCTAACTCAGCCACAATATTCTGTTCCTACCAGACTCCTGCTGCTGTCTGCGGAGTGCCAAATCAGTATAAATGCTGGCTGGCTTACCTGTGTAATATGTAACTCCAAATAAATACATCACATGGAAAAGATGAGGCCCCACCTTCTTCTCCATTGGCTGGAGATAAGATTACATGGAGTTCAGCTGTACAAGGTGTCCATAAAGGCATTCCTTAGTCTACCGATTTCTAAAACATTGTTCCTTTTAGAATATGTACTTTCACCTTAAATTCTGTTTAGTGAATATTTAATACAACAGAAAGCTAATTTGGCCGAAGGACAAGAATGTCATCAAAATCTATTTTCAGGGGACATACATAACTCAATTCAACAGATGGCCTACACGGAATCAAGAGCTTGTAACTGTCACTGATCCAAAACTAGCAAGTTTTGAATAAGAAATGGTATGTTGGTAAGGAAAACAACACATATATATGGAACACATTCATGGTATATTACAAAAGACTGCATATCTTTATTCTGCATAATCACTGTACTTTACAATAATCACCTGAAACCAGATTGAATGCCAGACTTGCATCTACAGCGCACACAACAGCCAGGTTAAAGGTAAGTTACATGCCACATATGGAAAAGGAAATAGCACTTTTGACAGTGCTTACTCACTATTCGCACATAATTACAACACCTGTACACAATGCTGCACTTAAATTTTAAAAATATTTAACAAACAAATATATATATATATATATATATATCTTTTAAAACTCCTATACACAATCAACATCACAGAGCAGTCATTCTTGAGAACCTAACAGTATGCTCAGCTAGCTATTTCCTCACCATATTTCTTTAAAATCCATTTTAATATCCTTCTATCTATGCCCATGTCTTCTAAGTGGTACTCTTCCTTTCAGACTTTGAAACAAAATTTTGTATGCATTTATCACCTCATGCCTGCTACATTATCCAATAATCTAATCCACCTTGATTTGTTCATCCTAATATTATTTGGTACAGAGACCAAATTTTTAGAGGTTAACAGGTCAACAGCTGATTTAATTTTCTGAGTGAGATAGACATTACAGAAAAGATGGATATTTGGCAGTAAAACATGTTTGGCTTTTACTGATACTGAATAGGCATATGATAATATAAAGAGACAGAAAAACTGAAAACCACTGCACAAGGCAAATTTATCCAGATGACTAATAGAAAGAATAAAGAATATGACAAGTGAGAGAAAAAGTGTGATTGTAGATGGAACAAATCTACAAGTTTTCAAGTATTAGAGAGGGAAACACTTTTCTGCTGTGCTGTGCTGTTGAACATGGTAATGGACAAGATATTAAGGACAGTAAGAGCAGGGGAAAAAGAGTGCAATACCAGAAATTCTGCATATGACACGGTTATACGGGAATCAAAGGAAACCACCTGTGTAAAGAAATTTCAAAGGGTTGTTACAGTATGTAAATATTTTGGATTAAATGTCAATACAGGTAAACCTCGATTTGCGCCGATTCAGAATAACGCCGCTTTTGACACCAGCAAGTCAAAAAGTGAAAAACATATATTTTACTATTATTTATAACGTTTTACAATGTTTCTCGTACTGATTCTTATACTAACTCGTAATTCTTACATTGCTGATTTTGAATAAAAATTATAAATACAGTCACCTCTGCACTCATTGCGAAGTAGTTGCGAGATAGTCTCCTAAAAATCCGCCAACATTGAGCAAGAGTCACGTGAGCATTGGTCACTCTTCACGGTGAGTCATTTGTGTTCAGCCTGATAAGGGAGTAAGGAAAAATGTGCTCAGTTTGCTTCTTGTTGACACATTGAATGTGCAGAAAATTGTGCTAAATGTGTTTGCGTTGTTCGACCACTATTCTGCAGTAGCAACTGTTTTATGTTTATAAATTGTAGAAGAGCCACCACGTCTGGTAAGAGAAGTGAGTGTGTTGCTAAAACGTTGCGTAGGTCTACTACGTTAGAAGATAAGATGGACTTAATTCGTAGAATAGAAGGTGGTGATACCTGTCGTAATGTGTGCAGAAGTATGAAGTAGCCTCCTTCCACTGTGACTACCATAATGAAACATTCGTACAAAATAAAAGTCAATGCAACAGGCTACGAGAGTAAGTGCAACGCAAGTGAGTTATAGCAGAAGTAAACTTTTAGAAAGAATGGAGAAATTACTGTTGCTATGGGTGGATGACATGAATCGAAAAAAACATTCCCTTGACTGAAATTGCTATCACGGATAAGGCAAAGTCAATTTTGAGGAACTTAAGTCATCAATGTTTGGGTTCTGGGAACGCATGTCATTGACTTCCGATTGATTTATATTATAAAAAGAGTTTCAATTTACGCCGATTCCATTTACGCTGGTTCGTCCAGGAAAGCATCCTTGGCGTAAAGCGAGGTTTACCTGTACAGATAAATGGGTGGGATTTCAGGTTCTCATGGCAGTGAGGATGAAGATGGCTGTCTCCTGGGCTGTAACAGCATGTAGTCTGGTAGATGTTTACCAATGTTTCAAAAGTCCTTGCTGCCTCCATCATCATGGATCCTTGATGATGGAGGCAGCAAGGACTACATGGCGCTACAGCCCTGAAGACAGTCTTCTTCCTAGATAAATGTGTGGTTATGAAAAGAATCTGAAAGACAGCAGGCATGAAAAAGATGTAATAATCGTGAAATAAAAGAGGTGGAGAGCTTCAAGCACTTGCCAAGTAAAATACAAAAGTATAGACATATTAAAAATGCACTAAAATCTGACCAACTAATGAGGGACTACTACAAATATGGGAAATGACAAACAATGAGGAAAATATGCACATTTAAAAGTTACTGCATATATGCATTAATGCATGGAGCACAAACTTTGAAATGGACCAAGCAGGTGTCACTGCATTTGAATATCAGACGAGATGTGACTTTTAAACATATGAGGAAAAATTAAAATGAAGAAAAATTCTAAAGAAGGTTCTGAACATGTAAATGAGAGAAAGACATTTCCACAATGGGAACAACAGGTCAGGAAAGACATCACACAGAAGGAAGGGAGGCCATGGGAAGAAATTGTGGGAAGATGGACACAGACAGTGTGGCTTGGCTGTGAGGCAACGCAGTTACAGTGGACACATCTTAAGAAGAATAAAAAATTACAGAGCTCCTCATTAAATACAGTTTACTCCTTCCTCCTGTCATTTATCCCTCTTAGGTCCAAATACTCCCCTCAGTACCCACAATCTCTGTTCTTCCATGAATATACGACCTAGACTCACCCATACAACATGTTAAATTATACATTTGTTTATTTAAGCTTCGTATTTTTAAACAACAGACAGGAAATCAAAATATTCTGAACTGCACGGTAGCAAGCTTTCCTTGACTGAATCTCCTTTTAATTTCTTCATGTGATCCAATTTTGATTTGTTACTGTCATTCCCAAATATTTTAAATCTGCTACATTTTTTAAGGACTTAACAACCCTTATAACAAAATTTTGTCCTGCGGTCTGGTGATGAGTCAAGAACACACAAATACTTCCAACTCCTGTAGTGCTGCAACAATAAAACTTCACAAGTTTTGCAGAAAAAAGCCAGTATTTATGTACCTGCCTGAACTGTGAAGTTTCAATGGAATTAGAAAGTTTAGTTTGTTCATTAACTAGACAGTAATTTTTGTAACAACACAAATGTACAATGAAATTACATCACAATCCTGGGAATCACAGCCACATGTGTTTAGTGCATACAAATATTTATGCATGAGGCTGAAAGCATCACAGCGGCAATGCCACAGTTTTTAGCTGGAACATGAACCAAAAATACATGCAAGACATCAGTTAACAGCTCTGGAATATTAATGGCCTCATCCTGGTAGTACATGTTAAAAAACGGGACAAGATGCAGAAATAAATTGAACACACAGATAATCCAAGATATTGTGTTTTGTATTCTTACACAAACTACTGAACCATAAAAATAGAGATTATACGAGGTGCGATCGGAAAGTTTCAAGACTGTGTCAATAGAGGGCGAACCGGATGTAGAACGAGCTTCTGCCGCTAGGGGGTGCGGCCTACATTCATAGTGAATCAGTGTGCCAGCCGGCATCATCGAATTAGCTTTTGTTTCTTAGTTACGGGCGTTTTGGTAGTGCATTACACCGACCCTCCTGCAATTTTGGAATGGCGTGTGCATCAAATTTTGCCAAAGACTCGCCAAAACGGCTACGGAAACCTATGAAATGCTAAAGCAAGTATTTGGGGAGTCCGCAATGGGTCATGCACAAACCTTTGTGTGGCATTCACGTTTTAAAAATGGCCGAACCTCTGTCGATGATGACGAGCGTTCTGGACGACCATCTTCGAGCACAACGCCCGAAAATGTTACGAAGATTCGGCAGGCCATTCACGAAGATCGACGTCTACCATCAACGACTTGTGCGACATTGTTGGGATAGGCTATGGGACCTGTCAGCTGATTCTAAAGGAAGAACTCCACATGCGACGCATCCTGTCTTGCAAGAACCGACCCCAACTTCCTTTCTAAGCTCCGTGTGACTTCTTCCTCTTCCCAAAGATGAAAATTCAGCTAAAGGGAAGGAGATTTGAGACGATAGAAGAGATTCAGGCACAATCGCAGATGGTGCTTGACAGGCTGACAAAGAAATATATTCAGGGATGCTTCCAGGCTTGGCAGCGGCGCTGGGATCGTTGTGTTCACTCCCAGGGGAACTACGTCGAGGGTGATGGATGAATTTAATACCTGAGATAAGTGTACGGGTTTTTATACGCGCAGTCTTGAAACTTTCCGATCGCACCTCGTACATTCCTCTGAAACAATGGTAACCCACCAGCTACAAGATTACATGACACTGTAACCCACGCCACGACAATCAATACTTAACCGTTTTCTGCAAATTATTCAACTGACCTTTAGGGTACACTGATTTACAATCCATAATGTGGTTTTATGTTTGCAAGTCATCTAGACTGCTCCTCCCAATCGTTCAGATTTTCCTTATAGCCGTAACATCACTGACACTCATCCACGTGACCCAACAAAGTGTCAACACACTGCAATGCCATACTGTACGAACAACACGTGGTTTTCCTGCCAGTCTCAAAGGTCTTCTTCATAAACTGCTCCAAATCAATTCAAAACAAAACACTGATTACATCAATAACTTCAACTTCTTCACTTCTTTGTTGGAGAATTCTTGAAATCATTTTCCTCTGAACATAGAAAAAAATGTTTCCTTCATAATCAAGCAAATGTCACTGCTCTCACTGAATGTAGCACCAACGCTCTCAGTTTCTTTTCATCACAATTCCATCGTTTGTTATCTTAAGCAAGTGTTCAGAGAAGGCCAGCACGGTAGTGCTGTTTCACTGATGCAATTAGACCCTGACCCGGGGATTATACCATGTCTGTGACACTGGGGGGCTAAAACATGGAATAATGTGACCATCTTCTGTAGACAGAAACACTGCTTTCTGTTGTAATACTTACTCATTTAGGAAAGAAGAAACATATGAAACAAATGTAAGACTTGAGGTTCTCACAGCAGTGAGTATGAAGATATCCGTCTTCTGGGTTATTGCGCTGTGTAGTCTGGTCGATGTTAACCAACGTTTCAGAGGTCATACTGCCTCCGTCATCAGGGCGAAAGTGCTTACATGATCATGGCTTTTGTCTTCACCAATCACTGTAAGATGCACACCTTGAATTATTCAAGCTAAATGCACATTTTTCTTTTCCAAATGCAAGAGTTCTTACGTGAAGTCTTGTCCAACAAAATCCAGACTCGCTCACAATGAATCTGGTTATGTTTCAGGTTCTCTTCTGCAAGAATATCTGAAATTCTGTGCAAAATGAATCAGTTTCAGCAATGATGGCAGTAATGTGCTTTTCCTGCACAGCAATTTCACACTGATGCATTGGCCAGCCTGGTCAGGCACCGAAATAAACTCACGCACCTTCATAAGCAAATTGGGCTTTTGTGCGGTGACAACCAAATTTCTAAAGCAGTGCCAACCCTTTGTCTGTCATTTTCATACACTCATGCTTAAAACGTCAAGCAACACTATTGCAGGCACTTGCATATTTCATCAACTCTGGCCACATTTGTCTCTGACTCCTGTTAATCAAGGGCAGCAATTAATTGAAGCTTATGCTTCAATGTCAGCTTAACTGTCTTCTGCTATTCAGCCCCTTTACACGATTAACACACTTAACAATCACTTCTGCAATACGTAGAGCACGCTACAATGTAGCAGTGATAACAATGACTATTTACAGTGGCATGACATGAATTCTGAAGTGACTGGGTACCTGTGACAAGTCCCCCCGCCCAATGCCCACTATTACTGTTAGACTATTCCTCCGTTCCCTATCCCCACCTTAAATTTTTGAGAAAGGAAAAGGACCAAAGCCCCAATTTGTGGAAATTTAGGAAAATTTATATAACGAATTAAAAAAATCACCTATGGATGACAAGCAACTGAATAAATCAATGGTCAAATAATTTGGAAATCATTAAGTAACATTATCTGAACACAAGGTCAAGTGTGATAAACAGAAGCCTTAAGCACTAACACAATGGCTGCCATTACAATAACTAACAGCTAAATGGAAACCACACACTAAAAGGCATATACCACATTACATTATAAAAAGTGGGTACTGCGTCTGTCAGGAGAGTATGAACACAACAGTCAAATCAAACAATGTCATACCCACTGAATATATATAGCCATGCCCTAACACACACACACCAGAATTTTATTTATTTTGATCATGAATTTTTGAAGATGACGTGACTGTGTGAGGCCATTTTGATTTTCCATTCTTACTAAGGTCACTCCTGATGGTGTGACATCCTTGAAACTTGTGTGTTCTCAGTCTCTAGCATATGACTCTGCATATTAAAATTTATAATTCATATTTACTTAACAAAACACACTGGTCTGATTAATTACTGCCTTACATTAGCAACAGGGCAGTTATTGTACAGTGGTCCCTTCAATTTCTTTGAGAGTCACGTGGTCCGATCAACGACGGCCACAGAGTCTGTCTGCCCCTGGTGCAGGGTCCAGAAGTAGCAACTGAACGTAATCAGTGCAGTTGGCATCCGCAGGTCAGTCACATAAATATTTTTCACTATCTGGCATGGAGGTAATGGCATGTTTGAGCCATTGTTCCGTTAGTCACGCTACAACTCACGCTAGTTTAGCAGATGGCACTCGTTTCACATGCATTACAGGAAGGTTAACCAGTGAGCTGGGTGGACAGGTCTTCGAGCTAGTGGAATGACAATAGCAGGTGTCCGTACCTATCAATATACGAGGCATCTCGCATGTCTCACACTTGTCCAACAGGGGGTGGTTTTGGAATGTACACTGCGAGCAGGTCCAGTGGGGACCCTCTGCCGAGTCTGCGGGTCCTGCAACATTAGAAAGCAGTTTGCTGTAAGTCACTCAGTTGCATTTCCACAACAGAACAGCATATGTAAATTGCTATATTTATTGACTGGTATTTTCTCAAATGGGAATGGGACAGCAGACAAATTGGGCAGCACAGTATCACTCCCTTCTATGTTCCTGTGACAATTACTTCAGATTTACCATCTAGAGCCACAGCATCTGCAGTGTGCAGGTACCTGTAGCTTTTTACATTTATCTGTTTACAATTCCTGGACCAAATATGGTCAGAACTTCCACAAAACCCATTCAGCCCAATGATTCATCACTGCTACAAATGCAGCCTATTCTATGCTAGCAAAAACCGATCCAATCAAAATAACTTCTTGTCAACCATTTTAAAACTGTATTCCCATCTATACCTTTGCTTCCTTCTATAATGTTTCCTCACAAAAGTTCTGTATATGTATTTGTCCTATCCACCCACGGCACATGTCTAGCCCATCCTTACCTTACCGATTCAATGGCTGTAACAACGTTAATCACATTCTTCGACCCCACTTACTAAATTACTCACAGATGCAAATATCATCCTTAGCAGGAAGGGTACATGTTTTGCCAAGAAATTATGTTGACAATATGTTGAAAAGGAAATATGTGAGGACATTACGAGCAGAATGAACATCGCTATTCCCTTCATAAATTGCAGTCACCTCAAACAACTTCACCTCTCACTTTGCAATTCAGTGAACTCACTAGATGGAGGAAGATGAGAAGATGGAGGAAAGATAAAACCCTGCTGCCCAGTGTAGATATTTTTGTAGAACTCCTCATCTGTCTCCCCAAGTGGCACTCGAGCATCCAACTTGAGGTCGACCTCCTGTGTCATCCTCTTACACTCTTCCTGCAGCCTCTGGATCTCCACTCGCAACTCCTGTACTTTCTGAAGCTGAAACAAAGAGAACAAGAAGGTGACGATCAATTTAAATGTAAAGTTTCCGTTAAAAGTAATATTAACCTACTGATGCAGTGTGTGTTCACCTGAAGATAATCACAATGTCTGAAACATGTAGTGCAAGTTGAGACAACAATTTTAAGTTGTGTTGACAGTATATTCTTTCATAGTATGAATGAAAATCTTGGTAATTAACAACACAGTGGAACATGTCAGAAAATTCAAATTTCCCAGCTTTTCAGAAGAGAATTAAGATTTTCACAATGCTCACTTGAACACACTCACTTCATGACCGATTAAGTATATATGACAGTCATCACTCACAAGAGAATGGTCCAGTTTGTCAGGCCAAAACCTGACCTGAAATTCTGCAAGTTTGCAGAGTCTATCTAATAATGATTGTACCACGGTGTAAAGTTGCGAAAAAAATTGCCTTTAGTTGGAACGCACATTCCAAATTAGCACCACCACGCATGTACGAGACAGCAGTGCGCTTCACAATGGTACTGTATTCCCCAGCAAATTCTAATAAAGGGAGAGGGGCCAGACACCGTCAATGCTGTGAAAGTCTTGGAAATTGTCTCTCACACACTCATATACATATTACATTCACTGAATAAGTATGTACATAGGGACCAGTGCCAGACAAGCACACACGCTAAGCTACAGTTTAGGGTCTCACAATATGAGTGAGCTACAAGCACTGAACAGTTGGATTCTGCTAATAGAGTTTGTTAACCTTTACTGAAAGCGAATAGGGCATTTACGTTTTAATTAATAAGATACTTCTTAACTTAGCACTTAAACGACCCATTCTTCAGCTTGATTTGCACGGGTCCCAGCATCTCCTCCATTCCTCTCTATCCTGTGCTCGAGTGGACCAGTGTCTGGTGGTATGGCCACATAAATTCCTGATGTTATACTCAACAGCAAGAGAGTCTGCCCAATGAGCAGGGGGGCCAACATCTCAGGAAAATGGGTTGTAAGATTGTGACAAAATTGCTTCAGGATTGTGTCCAGTGGCACGCTTCAGTATGAACTATGTTGATCATTTTGGTTTCACTAACAGTTTAATTAGTTAGAATAAATTATATCTTAGCACTGACAGTGAGAAAAACCTCAAAATTTCTGAGTCCCTGTGTCATACTGAAACTGGTTGCCTCCCAATTACAAATCAGGAGCGGTGCATGCTACAGTGCAGTATCCATCATGCAGTACTGCTTAAGGCTAAACTGCTGAAATATTGCACTAATACCACAGAGGACATGATGGGCAGAGAGACAGCCTGTTTGCGCTGCTGCCGCTGCTCAAGATCCTTTCTCATTTCCTGGACTTCCCGCTGCATGGCACGCAGGTTCTCCCTCTCTTTCCGCAGTTCTTGTTGTAGTTTATTTTTGCGCTCCAACTGCTGCTGCAGAAGCACTGAAACATAATCAAACATGTATGGTACTTTTTACATAGAGATTTATGAAAACCTTCAGGGATCACACCCAACTACAGAGACAGTAAAATACATGACACACTATTAATTATGTACCATGTAGGAGTCATCCATTCATTTTTCACATTCATAAAATTGAACTGTAACACAATGGCAGCCATCACAGTGGCCGAGCGGTCTGAGGCGTGGGCCTTACACCGCTTGGACACTGTGATCGTGGGTTCGAATCCCACTCAAGGCACGGATGTTTGTCCGCGTCTCTCTGTGTTGTGCTGTCCTGTGTATAGGTAGAGGCCTTGCGACAGGCCGATCACTCACCCAAAGAGTCCTACCAACTGTCTAATAGATCAAAGCCAATGAATGTTGGGACCCACAGATGCTCAAGGCACTGAAGAACGAGTCGCCTACGTATCCTAAGCAAGTAAGTAACACAATGGCAGTGACAGAACCTAATAGTTTTGAAAAACATTAAATTAGTTCAATGCTCTCAGTACTGATATTTGGTTATTTGCCAGTTATTTTACTGCAAAAATTAGAATTGAACAGAACTGGATGAAGACACCATCCCAGAATTTGCCTGGATAGACTGAAGAAAATCACGAGAAATGTTAGCCATAACAGCTGTTAAGATGTACAATGATCACCCTAATTATGGAGACAATAAGCTCATATAAAACACGAGTCAGTATCTACTAAATACATGGCACAACATCCCAGAAGATGACCTTCCTTTGATGTGTTCAAAAATGGCCTATCATTTTTTTGGAACAGTATATAGGTATTAATTCATGGAATTACCATTTCCAGCAATACATGCACAGTTTGTTTGTTAATGGGCAGTGTTCATCAACATAAATCATGCATACAAACACGGTAAGCAAGGTTTCAAGTGCTCATCAGTCTAATGAGACAATGGAAGCAGATAGCATCATAGTGCACAGTAAACAGTGAAAGAAAATTTGCAACCATAAACGAGGAATCATCCTGCTCACTCATTAATCCCACTAATGATAAAAACCTATTTCACAACATCATAAGAAAAATGAAAAATCATTAAAAATCAGTAAAAAATCAGTAATTTAGTGAAAAGTTTATATACATAACACCAGATGATGGCTATATATAGCCGAAACATGTCGTGTATGTTCCACATGTAAATCGAGTACTCGATAGGGAACGTAAAATGATATTTTAATATTTTAATTATATTATATTGTGATTGACGGCTAATTTTAATATATTTTTAATACTTTTACTTATGTACATTACAAAAGCATTGGACAGACATGCTGAAGGAAAAAAGACTACTTGAAGGCTGGAGGGAAAATCTTGAAAGAGTTGGAGAAAGATATGACAAAGTGGAAACAATCAATCCCTTTGCTAAAGAACGGTAAAACAGCCTGTTACAACCAGAACAGTGCAGCATTGGACACCAGAGGCAGCTTTACAATTCCCATCTCCTTATTTCCAATTTACATCTTCATGTGATTCTTAATAATTCTTGAACATTTACTGCAAAAAAAAAACATATATATATAGGATCGAACCACAGACTCACGCATTGTGAGCTGTCAACCTGAACCCACTACGTAACAACCCAACTTACGCTGATGCCACATCAAATAGCAAACATTTAAAGACTAATTTCAGAAATGAAGGCTGATCAGATGAATGGGTAAGACATGTCGCTTGATTTTCTATTTCTCACTGATCTCATTTTTGTTGAAATCCCCAACTCAAGTCTCATGACCTGTCTTCATCAGAGTAGAAGTACAGGATATAAGATGGCAAGGTACAAAGTATTGCTGCTGGGAAATAAGTACGTGTGTCCTTCTCCCACTCCTCTCATCCATTTAATTCTAATGGTACTCAGAATCAGAGATTTGCCCTGACTACTGTAAAATAAGATAAAATTGTGTATATGTTCATACACCTCACCAGAATGCAAGAAAAATCATGAAGGCAGCTGATAAAGTCTTCAAAAACTGTGGCACATTTTAAATATTTGGGAATGGTAGTAACAAACCAAAATTATATCAAAAAAAGTTAAGAGCAGATTAAATATACACAATGTTTGCCACCATTTTAAGTAGCGTAATCCGGTCATGAAAACTAGCAATGGCTGGGGGTTCGTCGTGCTGACCACACGTCACCCTATATCTGGTTGGATGATCGTTCACCTCTGCTTAGGCATGTGAGCGTGAGACCAGCAGTCAAGCTAGTCGGCTTTGGCTCTCTGGAGCTGTTACAGCACGGATTTATTTATTTATTATTTGCCATTTTATTCAGAATCTTTTGCCTTTCCATCCCCAATACAAAAATGTACATATTAAAATACACAAAACTATAATTTTACCTGCTATGTTGTATGGGTGTGAAATGAGGTCTCTCACTCCAAGGGAAGAATACAAATTGTGGGGTGTTTGAGAAAAGAGTAACTACATGATGGACGAAAATGCAAAATGAGAAGCTTCATAATTCCTACTCAGTGCCCAGTATTATTTGTGTGATAAAATCAAGGTAGATGTAATGAGGTGTGCAATACACACCATTCATCAGCAAACTACTCTTTAAAAATCTGCAATTTTCTGGTTCTTTTTCCTTTACCTAGCCACCATGTCCAGGCAGGCATCAATATTATTATTGTAACAATAAAGGTTTCACAATCAACAATACTAACACGTCAATAGTGTGAACCTCTGAGGTTGGAACAGTAGTACCAACTAAAAGACACTAAAAGATCCAACTTTCAAGAACTGACACAAAATAAAAAGTGAGAACCCTGACGCTCTTGCGTGCTCGTCTTGGTGGTATTACTGATGAAAGAAAATATCGTTGATAAATATCCTATAGATGCAGTTCACAAACAGGGGGGGATTAGCCAAGTCCGCAATGGACAAATTTTTAATGGAGAATAACGTCGCAAGCGTATGAACATTTCAGCGCGATTATCACTTTAAAGTGGCTTTAAATTTACGCCGTACAACTAGCGAGCATTAAAATCAATAAAGAAGAGTCTCTCTGGGAACCCCACAGCGCACGTAAGGCGGGAAATAAAGAAAAGTTGGGTTAGTTCTGACTGAGGTTTCCGTCAGAATTTATTGATGCTGTAAGGGCAGAGCTCTCCCGAAGCTGAAATATTGCAAGTCCATCTCGCCACAATATTTACTTTGGCCCGGGTTTAGCTCGGCCGGTCTGGCATTCCGCAGCCCATGTGGGGGTGTGCACGGCTAACTATAGACGCGTGAGGAAAGGGCAAGGATGTTTAAAAAAAAATTACCTGTTACGGGATCGGAAGGCTCACACATTCTCACAAATGTCCATTTTAATATTATCTTCCCACTTGCGCCTGTGCTATACACATGTCCCGCACACTACATTCTTCTTGATCAATGTAATTTTCTCAATTTCTAACCTGGCCAGCGTACAGAGCCCACACTATCGATAATAATTCCACAAGTCAAGAAATTCCCCGTCTCTTACGGAACCCAAAGATTCATTGCGATGTTCACGTGAGCCCGCCCCTCCCTACCAATCCTGAGCCAGTTGGATCCAGTTCACACACTCCCACCAAAATTCCTTGAGATACATTTTAACATTTATCTTCTAATATACGCCTATATTCACAAGTGGGCTATTTCCTTGAGATTTCTTGGCTAAAATTTCGTACGCAATTCGCATCTGTCCCATTCCAGCTATATGCCCAGCCCATTTTAACTTCCTTGATCTGATCGTCACAGTAATCAATATTCGGTGAAGAGAGTAAATTACGGAGTTAAACATTCAGATTTTGCTAGACTCTCGTAAATTCATCCCTCTTGAATCTGGTGACAAACTTCCACACTAGCACCCAACAGATCTTGATATACGCATATGTTGTCACCCCATTAATTAAGAATCAGCATAGACCAGAAGCTGGCGTGTTCTACCCGGTTCCAATCCTTCATTTATTTTATTGGAATTACAAAATGGCGTACTCTAAAATAAAAACTTGTTTCAGACGATTCAGAACAGGAAATGTAATGGACAAATGTTTATTTCGATAGATTTTGTATAAATTCATTTTAATTGACCAAACAAGCTTCATGAATACAGGAACAGAATTAAACTAACACGATCCTTCCTTCCTGAAGTCCATGATTAGCTTCTGTACTGTTTATTGAGTTTTTGCAGTATCTGACAAATGCAGAATATCTGATTAGTAGTTGATCCCTTCAAAAGAAATCATCGCCGATGATGCCCCAATGCTTTCCAACCTGAGAGCAGTACGTTGACTAGAACGATGTCTAGTTGGTATCCGGAGTAAAGCTGTAGGAACGTGAAGCCACGAAATATGCGTAATTAAGGTATTCCTTCATTTTTAGGTCTGATGGTTGAAGCAGAATTCTGAAATTTGACGAGGCTACATAAGACGTGCAAAATTGGGGCTGGTTTGGGACCAAGTGGGTACATGGCTGCACAACTTTTATGTAACATAACCCTATTTCCATACAAAATCATATTAATAATATTACTGTTCCCGCGTCTCGCTATTGGTCTTGGTCGCATGGCGCGATACGATTTATCGATTCCTCGCTCATCTCATTTCGATAAAACAAAGGAAGTTTTCCATGTTGTGTGGGAGCAAATGCGTCTTATCTTTGTGGCATTGATTCGTCCGTGTTTACTACAGATCAATTCCGTGGAGCAGAATCCCCCTGGAGAAGCTGACAGTCGCTCAGACGGTCAATAAATTCGGGGCATTTTAAGGACCCGAAGGTTCACTACCGTCTTCACAAAAACCCTAGCGGCTACGCTGTTACGTCATGAAAATATGTAGAGGGCGCAGGGGTGACGCTCCACGCATTCTTAATCTCGGCAGCAGACGGAGCTTCAAGTTCTCTACAACATTCGTCTTGCAGAAAATGGGTGAATATCTCAACTTCTTGAAGTAGGTGTTGATGATGTTTATCCTTCTGGCCAAATCCCGAATCGTCTGACACTTACCCCGTCATATTTTAAAATAGACGGAGCAACGCAGAATTTCCAATACTGCCAGTAGCAGAGGACTTGCAACTCCAACGCGTTAGGTTACACTTCCAAGGAAACACAAAAATTAATTTTTAAACTGACGATTGTAGGGCAAAATCTGTGGGGTATTTTAAATAATAAATGTGGCTATTTAAATGTCCGGCACTAACTTACTCCGAACAGAGGACGTCAACGAGTAGCAGAGCGCGTGGCTGGAAAGCTGACACGGCTTTTGAAATGCTGAACACACCCCGACGTATGTGCCACATCGCAGGCGATTCCGAAGAAAAAAAATTCGACTGAGGCAAAATGCTTAACCAGTGGCAAGTACATCCTATCGCTTCTTAAGCACAAATCACAACTGATAAAGGTTTTTTTATTTGTTTTACAACTTTGGTGTTCGAGAATCTTCTGGAAAAAAAATCCATTTTGGCAGAACCACACTGTAGACAGATTCAATGCGGCAATGTTAAAATATCAGAGAATGACGGAAATAAAAATTTCCAGCGCTAGTATTCGGGGTTTTAACAACGTTAAACACGCTGCCGTAGCCTTCAGGGTTCCATAGCAAATGCACACGCCATTAAACTCTGCAGACCGACACCGACGTCGGTCATTCTGTACGGTGTGCCAATCGTGCTGAACCTAACACGGAAGTTCATGAGAAACTCCCAGAATCTCAATTTAGATTCCATAACAGATTCGGAATCTGACTCGCTGAACGACTATCAGCTTCTCCGCTTCGTGGAGTGAATTGTAGGCTCCATTCTTCAGCAGCTGACAGGCATTCATTCAGCCGATCGATTCCTCACACGAGGTCTGACTCAAACTGACACGCAGACAAAATGACGGAGCAGTCAGGGTTTTCCTTGGTCACTACAAAAGTACAATTCACGGCGATCTCATTGTCGCGCCCAGGGTTAAAGGCGGCCGGAGACAACTCACATCCATACACCTGCAAGGCGCGACGCTGAGAACGGTTTACCTATCGTCAGGACAGGACTGAATTTAACCAAGTGAGAAAACAATCTATCGCCCTTCCTTACGGCATGTTCTAGTACGCAGTTGAATAATTTTTGGGGGAAAAGCTTAAAAATTGGGCGCGCGGGCGACACGGTGTGCTCAGTACTTGGCTCGCCTTATGAGTGCACCAGAAATAGCGGCCACATTTGGTGTTGGGGGACTGCCAGCTGGCGAGCGAGCCCATATCATATCGCGAACTTTAAAACTGTTTGGTCAAGGTGAAGGCGACGGCGGAAATCCGTATTCAACAAAAAGCCATATGATAAAAACTGTTGGACGATCCGGACTGTCGGGGTTTGAATCCCGGTAGGGACAACGATCTCCTTCTCTCTTCGCCCCTACGTCCGGAACGGCTGACAGGCTCGATCAACGGGCATCCTAGATCTTTCCCCGGTGTTGTTGTGGTATCCCGACAGCGAGATCGGTTCACAAACTGTCCGGAAGACGCAAAATGTTGCTGGATGTTTCGCGTGTCAATAGTTGTTTCCAGGAAATGCAAACAAACAAACAAACAAAGACCTGCGGCGTTGCTCCAAGTGCCTCTTTCCAGATGGATTTATGAGCCATTATTCAAAGATTTAGCCAAAGCAGAAGGGATACCCGAGGAAACTTACGTCAAATTTAATTTCTAAGAACAATTGACGAAGGGAGCATTATTAAATGGTGCAGTTTCTGAACCACTGCATTAGAATCTTCACTCAGCTCACAGCTACTAAATACTTCACTCCAGTAAGGATATATTTGGCCCCCCCCCCCGTTCTCAAACTTCCAAATCTATCGTGCCCCAATCTGTCACTGCCCACACATCAATCATTACAAATCTAGACGGCAGCTAAATGCCACATGCAACTACAACACAATTTGCACAGGACATTTTAGGGCTCTAAAGGACTACACCCTAAGGTTTCACTACGATATGCAGTTCTGTAACAATAAAAACAAACTCCCCCCCACCCCGACATCTAAAGGGGACAAAATATACCATAACAATAGTTTAATCTCATTTTCACAAGCAATTTTAACTTTCATATAGTTTCGTATTATGTGTATGTTAATAAAAGCGCACTTATCACTTTCAGTAGAGTAACGGTAAAGCAGTCCCACTATGTGCCATGTAGGCGCGTGAGGGAAAAGGCGGTATAGCTCCTACTTATTCTTGACCTCGGTACTAGATGGGGGTGAGTGGTCAGCGTCATGCCCCAGTTGCGCCTTACCACTGTGGAAAGGACCCCGGTACCCATTGGATAGGAGGCAGGGTAGGCCCCAAAACCGGTCTGGACGCAGAGGCTAGATCGAACCCCAGTCCACAGCCAGTCACTATACTTACTGAGCTATGCCAGCTCATCACTTTCAGTTCAGAGTCCGAGTCAAGAACCGCACTAGGAAAGCTCTGAATTACAGAGTTGCCGTCAATTTTTGCATACAGTTGACTTTTCCAACCTGAGCTTCATGCAAGCAGACAACACATGCACATGCGTGCACACACGCAAACACACACACACACTATATATATTGTGAGAAGTTTATAACTGTGCACAAAAATAAAGAAGGCGTAACTTTATTTACACATTCTACTCACTGCAGGAAGAAGTTTATTCCTTCTATGCTGAAACTGTAACGACACTACTCACCAGGTGCAAAGAGCTGGGGTCGCTCCTCCTCCTGCTCCCGTCCCCCGAATGCTGCCGAATAACACGTGTGTACTGGTGGTGCATGTGTTCGGAGGGCTGATACACTGCCCACACCACCAGGACCAATACAGATCTGCAGCTGGGATTGAAAGCCTTGCCGCGGATCGTAAGAACACGTAGAGTAAGTCAGGCTAGAACCAGCAGACCGGATGTCGATGGGAGGCTGCGGCTCTGATGAGGGTGGACGCAGCGTCAAGTTGACTGAGGTATAAGAACGTGCCTGCTGGTGCGGAACACATATATAATGTGGAGACGGAGAGACCTGCAGTGCAGACCGCACACGAGTACTGGGGCTTGTACTGTAGTTGACATTCACCGCATAGTTGTCCCGTCGTTCCTCACCACTGTTATATGTCATCACACTGACAGTCCTGTCCCTCTGACTGTATGTTGCATCACCATCATCAGTGACATTAGTCACAAACTCAAAATTACTGGACTGTTGGTTGGGAACACTAACATCACTTCTTGAAACTCCACTAACAAACGTTTGGTCACACAGTGCAGGTGGATTGTGCGCAGGCTCTGCTGACATCTTCAGTGCAATGGGGTAGCTATGCAGGAGGTAGCCCTGGTTCTCGCGTCTTAGGATCGCCTCACAGGCTTCTCTGTCATGGGCATTCTGCAAAAAGATGAAACAGCATACACATCTAGCACCCAGCACAATCCAATGCATTAACATTTCTGTTAAGGATGTTTTCTATTGTGTAACTGTAATTCCGCTCCTTGTTTCTGATGTAGTTTTGTCTGAAATGCAATCATGTCTCAGAAATGCAAGAAGCAATCCACAAAGAAATTCAAGGGCAGGTAAACTTGGATGCACTGGTATTCGGATGCAATATCCTTCCTCAACACTCAGCAGTTGTGGACTTCCGTGTTTTGATGCCTTGTAGTACTATAAGTGGTTGCAAATACTTTACATAAAGCTATTATTTTCATCTTGAGGGTGACTACAAAGCATCACAGCCCAGAAAACCACAATTCTCATTTTCTCAGCTACAGAAGTTCCAACATTACAACAAATGTTATGGGCATATCATCCGGCAATTCAACCTACTTCAGATCCTCATGGTCTGTAGGATTAGAGGTTTTCAAAGCAGTGAGTATAAAGATGTCAATCTTCTGGGTTGTTACGCTGTGTAGACTGGTACAAATTTGACCACTGAAATGCTGGTGAAGATTTACCAGACTACATAGCGCTAACACCCAGAAGACAACCATCTTCATCCTCATAATCTAGTTTCTCAAAATACACTTCAAAACAGTAATCCTTGGTATCCCAATTTTTGTGCATCTATTTTTCAAAAATTTTGCATGTGCTTCCTATTTCATCTATTTCAAACATGCAATATGGTGTCAACAATTAAGCATTCAGGTGAAAAAACTGCTACAAGACTTTACCAACCAACTTTACTCCAGCCATAGACAATATTGGTCAGGGGGCACTGAATATGAAATAGGTTCGAAGTTAATCTGTTACACATGAATTTGTATTCATTTGCTGCCTTCATACAGGTTAAAACTAATAAATGTTGATAAGAGTGAGATTCCTAAACAACTAAGATAACTGGTTTTATCACATACTAAATAAAGCTAATAAAGGGGGTGTAGCAAGCAATTCTCTTCCATACCACATATAAAATTTGTGTTTGTGACACAACACTTTCCACTACGCTGGAATGACAATGATAAACAGTATGTGTACCAGCACAAATATTGAAGTGGATTTCACAGTTTCCACTTAATGCAAAAGTTGTGACTGAACAAGTCAACATGAAATTTACTTTTCACACCAGATGTCTTAAACTTATTGCATATTAATAGTAGAGCATAAGAAACAAATACTTAAATGACAAATTTCCATCTGATCCACCATCCTCAAATATTCCTGCCAACTGTGGTAACCACCTTCAAGACTACATGGCACTACATCCCAGTAGACTACTATCAAAAATTTCACTGTAGTGATAACCTCAAATCTCATACAAATACGCTCGTCAGTATTACCCCAAATGCCAAATATCAAATTCTATGCACTTCTTAACACAAACATTTCACCATACAACATGATGCAACAACCCAGCAAAATCCATAAAGCAGATAACACTGTCCTTGGGCAATTACAACCTAATACTTCAGATAAATTGGCTTGACTTGCAGATAAAATAATGCTGTATTACGGCTGAAAATTTCCTAAAAGTTATGTTTTTCAGTTTTCAGAATATGTCTTGCCTCTCAAAGAGGCTGAATGATGGTTCAGCTCCTAGGCACAGGTTGCAGTGATCACACATGCAATCTTCAGTCCCCACGTAGCAAATCATGTGTGAAAGAGTGTGTCTGCAGCATTAGGTTAGCAGTGGTTTGTGTATACACACAGGCATCGTGGTAACCAGCACTGGAACAAATTTCTGAACAGAAAGCTCTTATGAAGACATTTTGTGTTTCTTTCCTCTTAATAAATTCCAGTACTTGGAATCTTAGGAAATTCATCAAATCTACATGTAATTTTTTTGGCAAATATATAGACTGACGTCTGCCTCTGATGATTAATACAGATAAATAATTTTCAAAAAGTTCTGCAGCTGACCTTGTCATTTTTAATGGGCCTCCAAGGGGGCCTTACTGGATTCTCAGTTCCAAAATTATGTAATTACAATGTCATCTCTACAGAGACCTTACTCAAAATCCTTTCATGGAATTCTGAAACATGACATGTCTGATCTGAAGTAATTGTCACAGTCCTTCTATTTTTAGAGACTATTCACATACAAAAGTGTGGCTTCTGATATTTTAAATTACAACATAAAACATACTTTTCTTTATTTCATTTAGCCTGAAGTATTGCAAGCTCTTATGAAATACTACTGTGTCAGAATAAGAAAGCACAGGAAGGGGAAGGATGGTGGGAGGGGGGGGGAGAGAAGGGGAGAGAGAGAGGGGGGGAGAGAGAGAGAGGGGGGGAGAATACCAGACTACATAGTGCAACATCCCAGAAGACAGCCATCTCCTTGTATTTACATGTTTCATATGACTCTGAACAAACAGTGATTATTTCCCCAAACAACATTTTTATTTGTGGTAGGAAATGAATTTATAAATATTATTTAGATGAACTTCACATTCAAAGGTTTAAACAAACCCTAAATAAATCACAAATACTCTTACTTAGGGCACTAAGAAAAGTTCCTCACAAAAGCTATATTTTTTATCATCCCATAAATTGAGGCATATATTCAAAGCAATAACATGAAACTAGTACGCTGACATATTATAAACTTAAAAGTGAATTACTGTGTTCAGAAAAGCAGCCACTGGTACCTATCCAAAGCCAAGTAAATACAGTCCACATCCATATATGATAAACTATGATTATTAATATTCCCTTTCTATGATAATTCAAAAGGTACAAAAATATCATGCCACAGAAGACATCATTTCACAGTCCCACAGTAGATGAGATAAATAAAAACTTGTGGAATGTTTCTCACCCTATGAAAATCCTGAAAATGCTATAAAAGCATTTCTCATCTATAAGGTCAAAGGTCAAATACTAATTACTGACATCCACATAGTTACCAGATATTCCAAAAAAATACATTGTAGGGTGTAATAAACACACAACCAAATGTTTCAAGTATATTTTTCTTTCAGGAACTTCAAAAAACCTGAGGAGCTCAAACATCGGCATTTCTGAAAACATCTAATCCCATCCTCACCAAGAGAGGGATCCTCTGGATTTCAGACAAAGTGCATCCTCAGTGTTAGTAGTGGGTGGTCACTACCTGTCTAATACTCTCACTGACGACTCTGTCGGGGACAGCAGGGAACTTCTGCTTCAACTCGTGGAACAACTGCATGATGGAAATGTTGCTGCAGCCCGAGTCACAGCCCGCCATCTTTTCTGTCAAGCATGGTTGTCACCAGCATCATCCTCCTGGAAGCAGGAATTCATATCTCATCTTCACACGCTCAATGTTGCTTCAGCAACATCAAACTGGCATTCCACATGAAGAGCCAATCTCCTCAATGGCTAAAATATCATACTCATGTTATATTTGGTAAAGTTTCTCTGTGTCTAAACAACACACCATTAAGGCACATCTATCCAATTTTTCCTCAAGACCCAATACAGCCATTGCATCCTGATTGTTCCCACTTTTCATTTGTAATATCACTATTTCCAAATCTAACATACTCAATATTATCCACTATCTTGTCTGATTTATTACTTTTCCTGAAACCCTATCCTCACCATAAATGTGCAATTTAATAAATCCTTCAATTTTTCCATGCATCTCAAGATATACATATTCTGTCCAGGCCAACTTTCAATTTTTATCTTGTATACTACTTAAATCAGTTTTCAATTTGACCTTATTACTCATTAACACATATATTAACTTTGTTTCCTTTATATTAATTTTATAAATCTACCACAAACTTCTCCCATGTCCTGTTTTTCTCAAATTTAATCATACACTACGATACTTTAGCTCATCTTTTCCAGTTCTCTTTTTCATCATCAGTTCTGTCACTGAGTTAGTGAAGGAAAGACATCAAAAAGAGAAACATGCAAGGATCACAAAAATCAATCAAAAAATGGTTCCAACAATTCATTAAAATTGTGTGTCCAGTAGTTCTTGTTCAATATAAAAGCCAGTGCTCCCACACACTTACACGCCATAGAGTAGGCAATACAAATGTGTGGGTTACAAGTTTATGCACGGACAGAAGGAAAGAAAATCAACCTGGGCTACATACAAATTTTCATTATTTTTTAACAAAAGATTAACAGAGTTTGGTCCAAATATTAATAAAACATCTGTACAAGTATAATGATTCATTTGACTTTACAAAATATATACTGTTTCTGCAATAAATATGTTTTCAGGTAATATATGTGTTTGTATCATTTTCTCTCAAACCATGCAGTGTGGGTTACAAGGTGCATGCATGTAGCTACAGAATTAATACAGTATCATTTTATAATTTATTATATATCCATCTCATGAACACAGTAATTAACCTTCAATTTTCATAAAAAATTGAAAATTTCTTGACCATCTCAGTGACTATCAGCTTCTCAAAGAGGACTCTCTCTGTACCTTACAAACATGTCTTGGGAATATGAGATCTAAAGTTCACACATTCATGAAGAAGCCAATGCTGATCTGGGTTGTGATAGTGAGGAATTGTAGATATATACCAATTATTCATGAGAACAAACTATCTCTTTCCATGGCTGAAGATATGTTCAATATGTGTGTCTAAAATACTACTAACTAACAGCACACAGCATTACAATTCAGAAGAACATGAAACTAGATTTGTGGTTCACACGGATGAAAAATTTTTGATTTTGGTCTTCTGGGTTCTGACACTGTGTAGTCCTGTTAGTGAACATTAATGTTTTGGATAAACATGCTACCTCCATCTTCAGGGTAGAAGTGAGTTCCATATGTAAATCAATGCAGTATGCTCTTCTAAAACACTGGTAATGAGCTACAAGACAACATGCAGTCACAACCTAAAATACCAATAATTTGAAGTATTATGAACTCACTATTGACATGAAAAATTGTAGGCTTCTGAAACATTAGCATATAGAATAGATCTGGCACAAAACATTATATTTTGTCTGCAACATACTCCCAAAGAAAACATTCCTTTATCTCAAAACATTCATTCCTAGCACAAACTGTTCAAGAGATAAGAAATATGAGATGGCAGCTGCTTACTGAACCCTCATATCCTGTGATAAAGTTTCAACAGGACATCCATAATGGTAGAGTGTGACACATTTTCCCTTTTAAAAATTCACACAACTGACTCCAATCTACACACACACACACACACAAGCATGTGTACCTGTACATGCACACACATCTAACAACTCTTTTCCATCTTGACTTTCAACACCTTCCAGCAGGAGTGCCAAGCTCAGGGAAAGAAAATTCCCAACATCAGCCTTTCATGTTACTGTGTAAACTGACTACCGCTTACTGATAGCTATGTTTTCCTTCCTACAACTACATAGCAAATTATCAATATGACACTTGATATTTGTTTTGTTTACACTTGATAAATGTTATCTGATAAGGTACATGTGCCAGCAGAGAAGTGCATTCCTTAAATGTTTCATGCACATAAAAAATAATATTGATTGACTGAGATGGTGCAAACTAACACCTTCCCATACTATTTCCTTACTTAAAAAAACAAGTTAAACCTCTATAAAAAATTTAAAAACTGTGCATATCTAACTACAGACAAATTTCATTACTAACAGCTTTCTCTAAGTTATGTATAAAAGAGTAAGTGACTTTTTAAACTCGATGTCCTTGCAAGTGAACAATTTGGATTTTGGAAAAGTCTCTCAACAGATAAAGCCCTTTTTAATTTTACATATGAAATCTTAAGTGCTATTAATAACAAATTGCAAGTTAGTGAAATATCATGTAATCTTTTTAAAGTATTGTACTGTGCAAGTCATAAATATTACAGTCAAAACTACATTTTTATGGAATTCAAAATATAGCCAGTCAGTGGTTTAAATCATACCTTCAAGACAGAAGGTAAAAAGTAGAAATAAAATTGCTAGACTCAAATAATAGCACCTATTCAAATTGGGGCATTATAAAACATTTAGTTCCTCAGGGTCCAATACTTGGTTCTCTGATTTTCCTCACAATGATTTGTCAATGATTTAATGACAACAACTAACTCTCAATCTAAACCCATACTTTTTGTGGATTGTACCTATTATTTTTTACATCTAGAAATTCACTGTTTCCAAATTTGCATGAATGATGTTTTTGCTATTTTGAACAAATGGATTAAAGCCAAGAAACACACATTAGATTTTCGCAAAACAAATTTCATGAATTTTTTACTGCCAACAAAAATGGTGTTAATCTAGGTATATAGGGTATGAGGGCAAAACAACTGAAGAAGTTGAAACAACTCAATATCTTGGCCTACAAACTGACAATAATTTAAATTTGAAACCAAATTCAATATATTATCACAAAGCTAAGCTCAGAATGCTTTGCTATTAGGAATGTCACATCCATCATGAGAGCAGAAACTTTAAAAATAGTCTACTTTGCTTGCTTCCATTCAATTATGTCATACAGAATTATTTTCTGGGGAAACTCAACAGACAGCAAAGAAGTATTTTACATCCAAAAGAAAATCACTAGAATAATGGCAGGCACTAAAAGGAAGAGCCTCATGTTGGGAATTGTTAAGAAAATTAATATTTTTCCACCAGCCACTTGTTCAGTTGAAAACCTTACACTTCAGCAAAATATTTATGTCATATTACCAGTAACCAACTGGAGCATGGGCATACATGCCAATTACTTTAGTTGCGTAAGGCCCTTTCCTCAGACACCCTCAATCTGTGTTCTTTCCTCAACAACAGAGACCACATTTCCCACCTATATAAAAGAACTGGTAAAACTATAGTTTTATGGTTTTGTGTCTTTTAATCTTTTGGATATTCTTCATGCTTTTTACATGAGCAAAGAACACCTTATGGACCCATACATATGTCATGAACAAGTGACATTAGTGGATAACTCTGAAGAGAAGGGCAGCATGTTCCTCTGAAATCCTGGTATACAATGCAGCAACCTGGAAAATTACAATCTAACAGCTGTAAATCCTTCAACAGAGAAAACCTATTACATCACATATCAAGCTGAGATATGAGCATTGCACAACAAGAACCAGACTGGTACGTCCACAGCTTATGAGGCATACATGAAGACCAAGAAGGGAATGTGCAGCTAACGCAATGCGAGTTAAAACTGGTCATATGGCGTCGAAAGTGGGAAGGGGCATATCGCACACGACTCTTCCGAACGTATAGTACGTACGCTATGTGCGAGTTTCAATGATATTTATTGCTAGTGCAGAAATCACCTAAAATATGCTGCAGATTTAATAAAATCTCAAAGTAGCGTATGAAGTCCGTCTGTCATGTCCTTTGCACAAGTTTTGAAAACACCTGCTCCATATCGCGAAGTTTAAACTCATTGCAGAAATGCGAATACAAAATGGTTATTACCTATACGCTGAAGAGTAGTTGAATTACAATATGAAATTAAAGTAAATGGCAATGCTTACCCATTGCAGCTATTGAATTCGGCGTTTCTTAATCACACAGATCAAGGATTCCGTAAATGTATATAATTTGTTTGACACGAACAAACTCAAAATAAAGTTCACCTCACGAAACTTTTGCGTTTGAGAGTTGGATCCATCACCACCACTGATTCCAGCATATAATAATATTAATTTCAATGCAGTTACTCAACACAGTTCACAATTCTATATGCGTCGCGACCGATCTTAATATTTTACTATTTTCACACAGATACCTCTACGAAAACCGAAACGCACAAAACACGGAAGCAAAAAATTAATACTCGCAATGCTACTAAAAGATGTCAGTAATATGCACACACTACCAACTTAGGGATCAGTAGCTCAGTGCTATGTTGGCAACGTAAACGGCGCATGACGTCACGAATAATATACTGCCATCTTTTGGGGAGCAATAGGGGAATTACTACCATATAATGTGGCTGCTGAACAATAATTTCAGGCTGTCTCAGAAAGTACATATTAGTACTATAAATACTGCATTTCGTCATTGTGCAGCCTGCGTTTTCTCTTTCACTCAGTTCCCTTAACTTTTCAAAGTGACTACCAAATGTTTTATTTCATAATTAACTTTCATTTTTAAATACCACTGTTTTAGTCTCAAGCAAATTTACTACCTCTAAGAATATTTTATGCAGTGATAACAGCTGAACAAATTTAACCTCACTAGCTAGTGAATAGGTGAGGCAAATAGTTGATTTTACTTGCCCAACTAATTACATGCACATTTACTTCCTGTGAGTGAATTTGCTGGTTGGTAGCAAGTAAAATTGCTTAATGTAGTTTCTAAACAAAATATGAACACTACTGTAACCAGTATTTCACATGTGGGGCTGCCACAATAAAACAAGTACAGGGTAGAACTACTGCATTTCACAAACACACGCCAAACTCAACCACTACAAAAGTGGTTTAATGAACCTAAAATGTAGTAATGTTCAGAGCAAGATCATTAGAACCAACAACCTCATACCAGAGTATCAGAAAGAAATGGGTTCACCTTATGAAACTGCATGATTGAACGTAGCCTAATAAAATGTACCCATCACAATCCTCTACACGTTCGGCAGCAGCAATGTAAATGAACCACTCATTCTGTAAAGAAGATGGTTGAATAAATTCAGGTTTACAATTCTTGAGAAACATCCAGCTATGTATCCTCATCCACAACCTATATGAAGACTGTTACCAGCAGGGCTTCAAACTGTTTGAAATAAGGTTACGTTTAGGTTCACACTGTACAGTAATCTCATTTCCTGGTTCTGTTCCAGTTCAATGCCTTATGAGCTGTAAAACATTTGGTAACTGGTTTGAACCATTTCAAACCATTGATAAATGTAGTAATAACAGAGATAGATCTTTATATAAATGTAATATTTAAAAATACTAACTCTATGGAAGACTCCTTGAAAAGCTGAAACTCACTTTGACAAGGAATTCTGTGACTTTAATAGAACTGAATGTCCATTACTGTGTTCGCAAAAGCCTGCCACCATTCCCTATCCCGAGTTAAATGAATCCAGTCCACCACAGTATTTGTAAGATCAATTACAGGTAGCCCTTGATTTAGGCCCGGGATGCGTTCCTGTCTTGTCTTGTAGAATATCCTGTTTCATACTAATTTTCATTGAGGACATGGTGAAACCCACATATGACTGACTCACTCACATTCTACCAAATGACACGTAAAACATTTAGTATTAAAAATAAATTACTCCTTCAGCAGTTTGAATATATAACAGGCACATGATACGAATTGTCATCACACATAACATGGCAGTTGTTCATAATGCAGACACATGCCAATATTATCTTCTGGAGACTCCTCTCTGATGCCTGGACCAAACTGCACCCGGATGTTGAAAGGAGTGGAACTACCTGTAAGAACACGATCCAATAAGTGTCATGTTAGGCTACCTGTACAGCAGGCGGATCACAGGGATTTTTACTCACTCTCTATGCGACAGGGCTTCTCCCCCTGGTTGCAGAATGAGCTGCCACAGTGCAGCAGGTCACAGACCCCAGGTCCACTGGATTCAGGCTGGGAACATAACATATGACTGATTCTCAGGTTATTTTATAACAATGTTTCAGTTATTGGAATTACAGTGAAACCTCGATGCATCGTTTTCGGCGGGGGTGGGAAATAAAAACGATAGATGCGGGAAAACGATAGATGCGGGAAAGCATTAAAAATTTTAAAAAAAACAATGTTTCTCTTTCAAAGTTACTTCTTTTTACCAAAAAAGTCTTTAATGGACAACTGGTTTGTCAAAACTTTACGTTTTAGACCAAACAGAGTACTTTCCACGTTCAAAATGTTTTCCTCGTCACGTTCGCTAATATTATGGGCATAAAAGAACGACTTCACTTTTGCCAATGCAGCGTGTGCTTCGGCAAAACTCGGCACAGCTTCGGGCTCGCATTCGTCGTCTTCCTCACAGGTTACCGCTACTGTGTATTCCAAAAACATTCTGCGTCTTTCGGTATTAATTTATCTCAAAACCCAGCATTTTAATTTCTCAGAAACGATCATTGCGGGAAAATTGTGGGCCGGGACTAAGATTTTTGAACGATCGATGCGATAAAACGATAGTTCGAGGAACGATAGAAGCGGGAAAATGTAACATTATTTTATATGGGATGTATCCGGGACCGAACAAAACGGACGATGCATCCGGGAAAACGATAGTTCCGGGAACGATGGATAGAGGTTTCACTGTATATGGTGTTGAATAAGATGGGTAGAAGATGAAAAACAGTGACCAGGCAAGGCTTTGGAAAGAGACAGTCATTGCCTATTTCACTGCAAAGACTGGAGAAATCTGATATAACTGCAGAAAACCTAAGAACAGATCGTAATCTGGCCAAAATTTGAATTTTGGTGCCTCCTAAATACCAATCTAGTGCTACAACATGACCAAATTGCTCCAAATATTCTCTCTGAAGTTAAAATAATTTTGTCCAACCTAAATGTGAGTGTGTCAAGACATAGTGTCGCGAGTATTAGCCATGGAAGTTCAGGTTGCATCACCTAAGTATAGCAGAATTAGAGGTACAATGTTGTAGTGTCACTGATGATATGTTCATGTTAAATTACTATATTTAACTCAGTTTATTTCCTTCACTTAATTAACCAATGATAGTGCAACATACACAGTCATTTCCTGCAGACTTCTAAAAGCACAGAAGTAAATACTCAAAACATTTCTTGTTTACTTCAAGAATTATAAACAACTGAATCTAACAGCAAGCTCACCATTAAGAATTCCTCCGAGTCACATGGCATCACAATCTTGTCATCACAGTCTCGACTGTCTCCGATGCCGCCATCTCCTGAGCCAGGGTCTGTGTGGGAAAATCATTCAGTTAAATTCAGTTACCTAATGGCAGTAAAAGCAACTGATTAACTTGGGGAATGCAACCTGCTGACTATTCTCACCTGACAGAACAGGGGGTCCAATCTTGAAGGAGTTCTCATCACATGGTTCATACGCTATTGAGCACATTCCTGAAACAAAATCAGACTGTTACTTCATCCTCAATATTTTAACTGAAGCACCAGAATGTATACTGTTTCCAGTACATCATTACTAATAGACAAATAAAACCTATAGAGTTAATACACAAAATATCAGCACTGCTAAAGGAAAGCCTGCCGCTATATCCATCCCAGATCATCTGATATATTTCCTTTTTGCGTCACATTAATACTACTCTCCCATCTTCATCTTAGTCTTCAAAGTAATCACTACTTTCCCAGCAAAAGTCTGTACGTATTTCTTGTTTCTTCCATTCATAACTATTGAAATTCACGTGTAATAATTAACCTTCTGAAGCCAAAGGTCATGAAAAAGACATTTAAAGATTCAGTTCCTACTGGAAAGAAACCAACACATCTCATAATAAACATCAGCTGGTTAGTGTTACTTAAGGAACTAATTGCTGTTTACTCAAATCATACAAAACCACCTAAATACAATAAGTTGGCAAAATGCAGAATTATAAACTGTGGGTACATACAAATACCAGAGTGATTAATATGGTTAAATAACAAGATGCAATTCAGCTCTCTGGTAACATACAGGGTCATAGAATTCAATTCTGGTCAAGTACAGATTGTCTTTTTAACCTGCAAACAAATGGCAGACCCACTGAGTCCATTGCTACTCAACCTCACAACTGATGTAGTCAGTGCAGTAAAAGTAAAGTAAAGTTTGTCCCGCTATGCGCCATGTAGGCGCTTGGGGGGAGCGGAGGTATAGCTCCTCTCTTTCTTGACCTCGGCACTAGATGGGGGTGAGTGGTCAGCATCACGCCCCGGCCGGCTTTACCCCCGGGAAAGGACTCGGTACCCATTGTAGAGGAGGCTGGGTGGGCCCCAGAGCCGGTCTGGGCGCAGAGGCTAGAGGAAAAATCCTCTGCCCCCGCCGGGGATCGAACCCCGGTCGCCCAGCCCGTAGCTAGTCACTATACTGACTGAGCTATCCCGGCTCATAGTCAGTGCAGTACACATGGGAAACAGAGATGCCTACACAAACAATGATAAAGCAATTATATTAAGCCAGTGCCAAGAGAGACATAGTACACTCGATGGCCTGACACAATGGTCACAAGCAAACAAGTTCCACACATCAACAAAGAAAAAACTATGACTGTGGTATCTTGAAAAGGAGAAAAAATTTAAACTCCTTCAGATATCTGGGGCTACAGTGAAACGAAGCAGCATTGCGCACACATACCATGTGAAACAAAAGGCATCACTCGCAATAGTGGCCACAAACAACCTCAAAAGACCTTCTCACATCTTACTAGAAACAGCAACGAAATTGTTCAGATGAAAAATTGCACTGGTGATACATGGACTGGACATGATATGTCACCACCTAACAGAAAAGCACATGCAAACTACTGAAAGCTATGTTTTCGAAGAAGGTGCTCTGCCTGTCAAGGTATATATCCTTGTCAGGGAAACTTTCTTTATTGAGGACGTCAGATACCATCTACAACTATCTATAAGAGCCTCCAAAAACCACTATGGAAGATCTGTAAATAAAGGACTGAATCTGTTACAAAAATTATGTATACACATTCATTTATATACAACACATTTCACCTTCTTCCTGCCGCATACAGATGTTGTAGTCTTGGTCTGCCAGGTGACGGCCATTATCTGCAAAGTTCATTGTCTGGATGATTCCTGCAACATGAAACGTCCTACTCACCTAACTTGCAGAAAACAAAGTACACAAGTTGTGCAGTTCATTGTAATAAGAACAGATCACGTGATCATCACAGAAAATCAAAATAAATATAATTTATTTATCTTTGTACTGCAGCATTTTAGTTCTTTCAATACAGTTCATGTATCACTTGGAATGAGACTGAAAGCTGTCAAACACACACATGAATGAAGACCTTAATTTGAGAAAATTCCATGAGCATTCACAAATTTGTAAGTTTACATAATTTTAAGGTAAATGGAACACTCAGATTCAGCAGATGATAGTACATATAACCTTCAATACTCAGTTCTCCTCTCTTAATGGCTCAATAGCCTGTTACAACTTAGTACATGATCTCTCACACAACCTAACATCTTGATCTCTGAGAGCAACTTGCATGAAAATGTATTTCAGCAGTTTAAATTCTTTTATAATTTCTGTAGTTCAAACATCCATACCACTGCTACCCTGGTGGTACTGCCTACAGCCAGCAGGAGCACGTTCAGTGAACTCAATTTGTATGATCTGAAACATATGAAGGACAGAACATGCAGTCTAGGAAATAAACTGATCTATTTCATTAAGTCTTACACAGTCGGAATGAATATCACAACAGAATAACCCATTATACTATACAAAGAGAATTCTTTAACATGATTCAAAATGAACATACAAAATATTTTTTGGGGAAGGGATGCTACTTAATTGTTAACAAATTAAATAAACCAATTACTCCAACATTGACATCTTTTTGTACAAAATAAACAAAATATACATGATACAAAATTTTCATAATAAATAACTAGACAAATACACTATCACCAAAATTTAGTGACTGTGGTCATATTTTGGTTGTATACATGCATTCCAACATCTCTGTCATGCCTGATGACAATGTTTGAAATCATTATCTGAAAATTGCATCAGTATTGTCATCACATTATGATGAATGTCTCCATGTGATTCAAAATAAGACATGCTAAAGGAACTTCGGTTGCAAGAAAATTCATACAGAGACAGTGTATGAACCAACATTGGTACATGTTTCTTGAACAAAATTTGCTTTTCTGACAGTGATATGTGTTTATTTATTAATAGTGATATCCATAGTACATATTATAATAAACAGTGTAAAATTATTTGGAAAGGAAGTGGAAGAAAGCAGTCATAACCTAATTTGAGGTACCATCCTGGCATTTGTGTGAATAAACTGAGAACACCAACATAAAACCTCAGTCAGGATAGTTGATGTCTGGGCTAAGATTTGAACTCTGGACTACCTGAATACAAAGCAAGATCTCTGCAGAGAAGAGTGACCAGCTTCAGGATGGTAACAGGTTGTTAACTGGTCTCTGTCCACTGAGGTGGCACCTACATATCGTGGGCCTCTCAGAAAGTGTCAAGTATAAGAAATGCGTATAGGAGGGAGAATCCTCATGCCAGTGTTCGCTAGGCATAGATTAGAGGCCTCCAGTTGTTCGTGGCGAGAGCCTAAATATATTAGGAGGGCCTTAATTAGGTTGGTTCTGACTTCAGCACTGCAGTCTGTGTAGTTTGAATGGACCTAACAAGATCAGGGGTGCAAAATAGACCTAGCAGCAGTCTGAGAGCCTGGGATGACTGAAGTTGTCCCACCTGATTTAATACCAAGAGGTTCTACCCTATCTTGAAACTGTGATGGAACATACATATGTAAGAGACAATATAGTCCTCTATCTTATACTTAGTGCTAAATATTCAAATACATGCGTGGTTACTATTTCAATGATATAAGTTATGAAACCATGCAATAAAACTTTACTGGTACGTTACTTAATTAGCTTCTGTAGCAAATTTTTTTAGATACTGTAAGTTATGAGAGAAGACCCAAAATCAGTACTGACAATGTTCAGATTGAACAGGTAGTGAAAGAGAATGCGATTTTTTAAAAACAACAGTTTTTGAAATATTTCCATTGACAAAGGATCTGATATCAACAAGGATAAGTATTGCACTTGTGAATAAATGGCTAGAGTTCAGAGTGTGAAAATGGTACAGTAAAGAGAATTCTTATTCTCAATTCTTCTAATTTTTCTTAATTCACCTGAAGAATTTATTCTCTCATGCTTACAAAATTATTTTAATATGCCAAGATACAGAGGTTGGTTATAAGAAATGGTAGAAACTACGAGCAGATTGGTTAGCAGGCTCACCTTGATCTCCCACATACGGAACAAGTTGTTGTGGGTCAGGTTGATAACGATATTGATTGGGTCTTTCACATTCTCCACATCATAATACACTGCAACAGATTGTAATAACAGCATCACGGGAGTTACTCAGCTGATCAAGAACGTCCATCACTATCTAGACCAGGTCCTATTTTGAATTACTTTACTCAAGTTCATGATTTTATACACGTCTCTAAGAACAAGTCTAAACAAATTATGACTAAAATTAATTTTGGTCTTCAAGTACAACTGATACATTTCTAGACTAGCATTCTTTTGAACTCTAATTCTGAGTTTTCTGGTAGTCTAATAAATGATTTGGCTTAGGTGAGCGACGAGGAGCAGATCCTGATAATACGGTAATTTACATCTGAGTTCCATAAGAAGCATAATATTGAACTATTTCCGTGACTATTAACGTTTCAAGAAGGACTCTGCTCCATGTAGTTTGTTAGATGGCAGTTTAAATAGTTCAATATGGTTCAGCAATATCTTTTTGGTTTAAGAATTTCCAACAGAAAATTTCACCACAAAATGACAATATACAATGAAATCTTTTCCCTGGACATTATATCATGCAAACCGGTAGTTTAGTGTGAACCATATTTGAGTTTGATAAGCATCAAACATACAAATCTAATGAAATTCTATCCAAGTGATCAAACAGGCAATCGCAAATAGCACCATGTATCCAAACTCAAACCACAAAGGTTCCTGTAATACCACCTTTGTGACACACGACGGTAGATAATACAATAACGATTCAATCTACGCACCATGCTGGCCACTGTTCTGCCCACAAAGTTTCAGGTTCTGGGTCACTCCACCACTCATAACAAACACATCCGATTCACACACACCTGTCCGTCTATTCGGCTGCCCCTGTAACACAAGTGCAAAGGTAACGCGTTGGTACGAGCGACCCTTGGGCTGTTCTTCTCTATCCTGACATTAGGCTACGCACCAGATTGAAGTGCACAAAGTCAAGTCGCAGCTGGCTGACGCTGGGAGCCACCTTCTGAATTTGAACATTGCAGACAGCTGCATCACGTGACAGGGCAGGAAAGGCTGGGCTGACAAAGTAGGTCATGTTGTTGACAATGTCAGCACCACAAGTTGCTGTGACTGTAAGAATAAGTTAAATGGTGGTCCTACATACCTGCTTCCAATCTATGAATGCAGGCAGCCTAGCTTAAAATACGAAAAGATATTTATTTTGCATCAAGATAAACCTGACATTTGTAGAAACAATAAAGAAGCCGAGTAAACTTCCAAGACTAGAGTAACATTTAATAAAACACGATGGCATTCAGTATGGTGGTTTTTTTGAAAAATATACAAATATGTCGAAGCAACATTTATGTTAAATCTAAAATAACGTGGTGATTGCACGAAAATCATTTAATTTCTCCCCTGACAGTGACACTAAGAAGCCATGACAGCTGGCATATGACATTCTGTACGGAAACAGATCAGTAAAATAACTACAAATTCAATTACAGGAATGTCAGAAGCATCAATAATTGAAAGTTCATGGTAATGGAAGGGGTTTTCTTAATCTGTGAGAGTTCCTATATGCAGACAATATTGGAAGGATGTCCTCCTTGGAGTACACTAAAATTCCAAAGACTTTCTTTACACCACACCACATCACGGGTCATAATGTCAGCAGAGCAACAAAGAGAATAGTAAGTGCAACAATGGTATTCAAGGTCACTGATACAATTCCAAGATAAGTGCTGTAACAATGTGATAAAAGCCATGACAGACATGGGCAGGCCCGTAAGTTACTCTTTACTTATGGCAGAACGTAAGAAAAAAAATAGTACAATACTGTACCTCATAAATGTGAAGATTGTATGCTTACTTCATTACTTTAGGGAAATAAACTGTGATTATGGGAGGTGAGCTGACCTCTCCAACTAAATATCCAACACCAGGAAGTTGTACTCACAGACACAGCAAACTCCAAAACCCAGGGCACACGGTCCATTTGCCCGGCCACCCTGCATCCGGCACTCATACACGTTCAGACACACCCCTACAACAAAGAGATATTAATCAAAAGATGGTTATCTTCTGGGTTGTAGGACCATGTAATCTGGTAGAAGTTTACAAACATTTCAGAGGTCCTTAATCACGGCCCTGACAATGAGGCAGCAAGAACCTCTGAAACATTAATGTACTTCTACCAGACTACACAGCACTACAACACAAAGGAAAGCCATCTTTGTACTCACCACCACGAGAACCTCAGATCCTAGAGGTATTAATCACTGTGTAACATGAATAACTGACTCATCAGTGCATGTACATGAGTTGTACAACCAAGAAAATACATTGTTTGATAGATTAATCAATGTTAGTTATATGAATCTGTATGCAACTTTTTGAGAAAATATAGACAATAACTGGCGCGTACAGTCGCTGCCATGTTTACTTTATACTTTCAGTCTAAGGTGTAATGTTGAAGCACACTTACCAGTTCTGCGGCCATCATCCGAGGGACACTCCACACTGACGGGGATGGGGAAGAAGTTGAGCACTGCAACATAATGTCCATTGGAGCAGTATGATCACAGTGAGAAGCTTATGTTGTAAGCTCTTCCTAGAACTTCTTGTAATATTATCATCACTGTTTAAATAAATAGCTGTCTAACAGATTCTCTCATCAAAACCCTATAGTTCTTGTTTTCCATTCAGGTTACATGTTCAATCTCTTGGGTCCAAATAATTGCCTTCCCAATTGCAATTTATGCGCTTCCCTAAAAATAAAGACAGAGAGACACTCTGTTTAGAATCACATAAAACTACTGGAAAAATTGTTTTAAATGGGATATCTTCTTTGTTTTGACAAGTACACGAAATTATAACAACTGTTATTCTTCTGAATCTTGATGATGTGTGCACTCATGAGTATATACCCAACGTTTCGGAAAAACATCTTCAGCCATGAAGATGGAGCCAGTATGTTTCTCCGAAATGTTGGTATCTATGAGTGTGCACGGCGTGCGAACCTCAAATCTCACGAAATTATAGTTTTTCGATATAATAATAAACGTTTCCTATATGCAGTCTTCCATTCACTTCAGAGTGGTCTCACTTATTCTTGTCCCGAAACAGTTATATTTCAAAACCGTTTCGAAATTGTCTGTAGCAGGTACGTAATGATAGGCATTCGGCCTGTACAAAAAACGCCCATTCGTTGAATATACTCTAGGAAATCACCGTACAGTAAACAATATCACTGCATTCTGCAAGTAACCATAGACAAGGAATTAAAAAGCGTCTCCAAGAAGTTAACAATGAATTAAACTTTACCTCTGCTGGTACGATTGGTATCATTATTGCGTAGCAATGTACCATCATAGCCGAAATAACCATTCGACCACGGCCTGATGACAGGCCACGCGCTGGCGCCGCTCAGCAACAGCAGCACGACGAAGTGCCACGGTGCACACATGGCGGCCGTCTCGAACACATTGACCGTGACCCAATGCCCGGCGGTTGACACAACTTACGACCCACTTACAGCAGGAAAATTACCGTGCAAGGAAACTAAAACCTCGCAGGCTGCTCCCAATACTGACATATTTTTTTAAATGTTAACGCTGATTTTATAAGTTTAAATGAAGTATACTGTACTAATAAACGTATCAAAACACTGACGAAATAATTGCTCCCAACCTTGATCTATAACTGAGTGAAATTGTCAGAATTCGAGTAATTATGTAGGCTGTAGCATAGCAGAACGATGAAATACATTTCGCAATACTCTTTTACTCAAATGCACAACAGTTATTTGACCAAGAGCCACGAAATATTACTCGACCAGAAGATTGATCTATAAAAATCTAGACATTCTGGCTGGTCACATTTCTTAAAATGAAATACACACTACGCACGAACACGCCTGGTCTACACTATACGGTATTGTTTCAGGATGACATAATCGTTGATTACTTATCTTGTTGTTTAAGGGTGATGGAGGCAGTGTTCAGTCAGTAAAAAGTAACTATTATTCAACCAATATGCAATCTATCTCCCCATCCAGACTGAACAGAAATGAATGGTGCAAATTTGAAACTCTGGTATTGCAGTGGAACTAACTTCATTGTCAGAATAAAAGTGTATGCAAATCTATTTAACTGGTCAAGAAACATACTGTCTCCATTTTAATGCTTGAAAAAGAAGGCAGTATGTCCTCTGATATGCTAGTAGGTACCAGCAAGTCCACATCGTATAATTACTCATGAGACCAATATCGAGTCTTCAAAGCCACAAAACTTCAAATCTCATATAGTTTAACCAGTCTCAGTTTTTTGTTATCACATAAAGAAAGAAGGTTCCTTGGCCATATCAGATTTGCTTTTAAAAAGTACAAATATTTCATGCATATCAGTCCAAAGACCCTAAACGAAATGTACTAGACCACTGGAATTAATTCTCTGTTTTGGCATCTCAGTTGCATATATGTTAAGAATTACATTCAAGCAGAACATAAACTGAACATATGTACTGTAGAAATTATTTATTCCTTTGCTGCGATTTTTAAAATGCGATTCAATAAAGTGACTTTTGCAGCCATGCTACAAATATATGTATCTTTAAAAAACCATTCTCCATTGAAGTCAGTGATGCTCCAGAGAAATTGTGGTTGAATTGATTGAAATGCAGTATGATTCCATTCTTTAGATACTTTCAACCAAGAAGGTCAATTACCTTTTATGCTTAACCAGTATCTTGGTGATCTCAGTTCTAAGTTAGCATAAGATTTGTCAAATATATTTGGTAGCACATAAACATGTAAACATGCTTTTTCATATATGAAACAAAACAAAATAAAGTTCACTGATGTGCACTTACACGATATGATGTGAATTCACATTTCAAAATTGGGACCAAATTTCAGTTCTTTTGTGAAGCAAATGCAGACTAAAGTGTCACATCAATAAGGCAAATTTAAGCTATTTTGATTTTAATGTTCATTTCTTCATTCCTGCAGCAATATGTAACACTCCAGAAATATATTTTATTATAAACTCTCTCTTATGTGTAGGATTTGAGGTTTTCACAGCGGTGAGTATGAAGATTTCTGTCTTCTGGGTAGATGTTTACCAATGTTTCAGAGGTCAAACTGCCTCCGTCATCAGGGCGATGAATACTACACGGCGCAACAACCCAGAAGACAGAAATCTCTTTCTTCTTTCAAGTGTAAAAGATTAATGACCTCAACTTATTTTCCACTGTATTTAAAAATATATACTCTTCTAATTTTTTCTTCTGGAAGTGTTTAAGAGTGTTTCCATAAGACTATTGTTGGACTGACCTTCCCAAGCTTCGTACAGCAAAGGTTCATCAATCAGGGCTCATGGTGTCTAAAAATAACTTCAATATAATTCAACATAAGCTTGCATTAAATTATGATAAAATAAATAAGAATACTATTTGTGGAGGTCACTGGTAACAATGGAGGAGTTGGCATGCATGACCCCTGGACTGATGTCATTAGAAGAAAAGACAAAACTGAAATCAGAATAAAATTGTATATAAAAAAGAATTTGATAGAACACAACATGTTTCTTGGCAGAAAATTTACATTCTCAGCAACACCACTAAATAAATGAACTTTTCCCAAGATCTTCTTCACCACATTCTAAATCTTCTCAACCAATAAGGGCTATTACTTTACTTCAAAGCATTATTCTATTTTATTTTCAAGGACACTTAATTGTTCCAAACAAAATAAAATTGGTAAAAGCATACACGCCCAGCTATTTTAGAAAAAAAAAATTGTGTAGCATCTTCTCGTAATAATATGAAACAGAAGGTGGAGGATAAAAGGCTTATTGCTTAAAGATAAGCACAATTGTGGGAACAGAAAACGACAAAGTTCAAATCCAGGTTCTTTATGCAGAAGTAAAATGTCAGAAATGTTACAGGCTCAAGAACACATGTTGACAGACAGAGAAAACAACTCAAGAGTTCCATTAATAACAGTAACAAATACGACATTGTCATCGGGAGAACTGCCGCGTGTCGCTCGCCTTCTTGTTTGGTTGGCGATACACTTTATTCTTGTGCACCTTCTTATTGCTGTTGAGTGTATTAAAGTAACCATAGCCCCCGCCACCTTTCCTCTTGCGGGGACGAGAACCCTTACTGCTATGCACCTCTAATTCAATGTTAAGGAAACTCCAAGAACGTATTTGCTCAACCATCCCCACAAAATAACAAATAAATAAAAGTAAAAGAGAAAAGGACAACAGATAGACACTGTACCGTACTTATCCACATACTGTGTGCACCTATTTTCCAAATTTTCTGCATTAAAGCAGATGCACCTCACTGATTTGATATTTCGGTAGCAGAAAATACAAAAGGAATAACCAAATGCAGCTGTAGACTCAGCAACATTGTTCACACCACTTTTACTACCTAATGAGGGAATCCAACTCACCTGATGACTTTTAATGTCAGATCTAGATCAGCTGATTAGAGTTTACCAAAAGTAATGGAAAATTTTTAATTTCTTTCTGTTCCAAAACTTGAAAAATACAATTTACTCCTTAACACAATGCAAATGTCACCCTTGGGCTTTAAACACGCATTTAATGTCAAATATGAACATAAGAACACAGTAATATTATCTACTGTCCACCAGCCACGAGAAAATTCCTGCGGGGGGGAAAGTCGGTTCTGGCGCGGTGCAGGGGGGAATGTTTACTACCAGGTAGACTAGAGGGCTGTTATTGGTGCCACTGTGAAGTAATCTTAATAATAATCTGTGGCGTAACAGCCCTCTGAGAACCAAAGGCGACTAGCTTGACTGCTGGCCTCACATTCACATGCCTAAGCAGAGATGAACGATCATCCAATCAGATATAGGGTGATGTGTGGTCAGCACGACGAACCCCCAGCCATTGCTAGTTTTCATGACCGGATTACGCTACCCATTGTAGCTCCCCAATTTCCTCACAATGCTGGGTTGGCACCAGTCCCATACACTGGTCGAAAATCTCATGAGAAATTTCTTTCCCCGAGACTCGAACCAGCACACATTCCATATCACCGGTCCAAAGCATGATGTCTCAGACCGCGTGTCTACTGAGCGGGACAAGGTAATCTTAAAGCTATACCCATTAGAACACATGAAAGCCTGTTGTCTGTTGTTTGTTCAGTGCTTGTGGAACGAATGCTTTTAGGATGGGGCGTCAAGTCACCGCAAAATCATGCGCATATAACAAATTCCTAGCAGGGATTTTCTCCTGGTCTCTGGACTGTAGGTGAGGGCACATTCAATGAAGCTCTTCAATATGTAATTCTTTTCTTTTCCAGAGTTCTTGTACCCATCTTTCAGCAACTGCTAAGCTGTGTCATGTAGTCAGTGCCATGTATTATAAAACCACACAGAAAAATAAAGTTGAATTGCCTCATTACAGTAGGATAACTTGGAAACATTCTTTGCTCACATTCTGATAGCATATAAAGGATACGGAGATCGACGGCTGGCGGAACTTGGAAACCAAACGAAGCTGCAACCTTTGCCAAATCCAGCGTCTCCACATCAAATATCTGTTTGAGGTGATGCGAATCGTACGCCCTGACATATGCTTTATACGCTTCCTTAGCAGACAGATTGAGGAAGTAGTTCTTACCTATCAGCTTCTCTAGCTGCGACACAGGACAAATCCAATTTTACACATTATTAATTAGTGTTAAGATAGCACATGTATTTTAATAATTAAAATGTGCTTCAAAACTGATAATTAGTATCATTTCTGAAGCATCAAATGAAACGGTGCATAAAAAGTGGAGGAACTAGATTGTACATATGTTATAACTGCCTTAACTTTTCATGAGCCATTTACTGAAATAAGTAAAGAACATCACAGTTATAATCGTTGGCTTCCATTGGCTATGAACGGCCAGTATGGGGACTTGACACAGTTTATATGATCCATATCACATCATCCCTCCACGTTCAAACAGTACCAAATTGTGATATGTGGTAATTACTGGAATTAAAGAATATTAATTAATCCTCACTAACTCCATTCTAAGTTCTGACAGAAATTAAGCATCCTCCACTGAATATTCTGAAATGTAACTAGCTCCACACAACAGTATTCCTATTAAGAAGCTGATAGTCACTCAGCCAGCCAAGATATTACATGTACTTTGTGGAACTCAAATGTTCACTGCCGTGTTCAGAAGTACCCACCAGTGGACCCCTAGCCTGAGCCACACAAAACCAGTCCACACTCTACTTTATTAAGATAAAGTAGAAATTTGTTATAAAGAATGTTCAAAGTGTCATTTTATAAGCATCCGTGATATGCAATTAAACACTTGCAAAGATAAATATTTCCCTCATAATCAAACCAAAAATAATGAAATTGATTTCACATTACCATTTATAACAAAATAATTTTAACCGAACTTTTACATATTCTATAATACTGGAACCGAGCATTTGTCTTATTGTCAGTTTACAGTATATTCAAAAATGAGAGTATTTGTGAGTATAATAAGCACATGGATATTTAGATTGAATGGGTTAGTACAAACCTTCAAACAAATATGGTTTAGTGGTATGCTACTATGACAAACAGCTGCAGCTCGACTGTGTGCGAGCCCGAACACACAGCCGATAATGGTTAAAGGAGAATGAAAGGCTGGCAGCACTGTTCGTAACTGTGTACTCACTTGCAGCTGGATGTCAGAAATCTTGTTCCATGAGAATTCAAACTCGTTTAGTGGGATACGTGCTTGTTTGAGGTACCGCAGAAAGCCTAATTCCTCAGGGCGCAAGATCAACAGTGCATGGCCTTTGCCCCCCTCACCACGTGCAGTTCGACCGACCCTGTGGATGTATTCCTTCGGGTCGTCCGGCGGATCATACTGCACAATCCAGTCCACAGCAGGAATGTCCAGTCCTCGAGCAGCCACATCAGTGCACAACAGTATCCCCGTCTCTGCATTGCAGAACTGGAAGAATGTTGTTGTACGCTTTGTCTGCTTCTGCTTTCCCTGTTCACATCAAAACATTCCAGCACATTCCTTCACCATTACTTTAAAATTACAAACTGAATCATTGTTTTAATGAAAACAGCTGTCACAATATTCTGATACATTTCGTGGTTCAAGCAGCTGTTCTGTTGATTGAGAACAATCTTTAAATATAACGTAATATACAATTTAAATAGGTTTTGCTGTACAAGAATACTGTTGCCATTTCACTGCAGCTAGTCTCCATTACTCAAACTACACTTCAGGGATCAGGAAACAGAAAGCAGTTGGTTCTTCTCTACGCTTGGCCTACAGCCAAGTTGGACAAACAATGGGCAGAGACAAATGCAGGGCCTAATAATGAGTTTGAACATACATGAATGCTCATCACGGGTAGATCTATGTAGTTGAGAAGTTCATGGTGAAACTTGACTGAAAGACATGAGCTGAAGAACACCATCACCTTCTTCTTGCGGTTCTTTTTGAGGAATGTGAACAGAAGCAGGAAGCGTTTCTCCGACGGACAAACCACATAGCCTGAAACATCATAATTAAAGACAATAAAAATGGAAAGCAGAAACATGGAATACTGATAATTGGCAAGATGTAGATTTCGACAGCATCAAAACACTGGCAACAATAAAATAGCAATGCACCCGCTTACATAGAAATTCACGCACCTTCAACAAAGAAACTCTCAACGTTTACTGACTAAGAAATGGAGCCCATAACATCACGTTTCTTCTTCTTCTTCTATGGACCTCCAGGTTGGGGGTTGGTCGCAAGGCTAACAACCTTGCACCGTAAAAAGGAAAATGTTTAGATCAAAGCTTCGGACAGACGGACCTAACAGAGGACCAAATGGAAGGGGAGAATTGAGGAGGCCATGGACCGAATATGGACCGGAGAGCCATAGAAGAAGAAGAATACATTTCAGTAATCTTCAGGTTGATAAATAAAATTGTACCACTTTCTTCAACTTACAAACCTTGTTCCAGGCCCTCCACAGTTGCTTTGTCTGTCTCATCATCCACGCCAACATAGAAGGGCTCCTTCTTAAGTGCCAACCTGGTAAGAGCCTCTGTCTTCTGCGTGGTAGTAGCACTGAAAAGCATGGTCTGGCGTCGCTCTGTCCAACACAAAGCACTCAGATTGAAGCTTGTGAACCAAGTAACAGATCTAATGCCACATTTCAGTAACTTAATTCTTCAGTTCACCAGCGCCACTCAGTGCAAAGCAGAATACAACCACAGAGCAGAGGCTGCAGTCAACTGAAGTCATTATGCAGTTAATAGTAATCAAATCCTGTTTCCTAGTCAGATCATATGCAGAGGCAGGGCACTATACAAGTGTGTGTGTGTGTGGGGGGGGGGGGGGGGGCAGCGTGTGGAGGCAAGTACTATAGTCATATGCTTGTTCTTTTGTATACTTCTGGAACAGAATCTTATTCTGACAGAAAACAATTTAAATTAGTTGTAAATAAATCCGTGGCGTAACAGCTCCAGAGAGCCAAAGTCGACTAGCTGACTGCTGGCCTCACGTTCACATGCCTAAGCAGAGGCGAACGATCATCCAACCAGATATAGGGTAATGTGTAGTCAGCATGACGAACCCCCAGCCATTGCTAGTTTTCCTGACCGGATTACGCTACTCATTGTAGCTCCCCAATTTCCTCACGATGCTGGGTTGGCACCGGTCCCATGCACTGGTCGAAAGCTCATGAGAAAATTTCTTCTCCCCCGAGACTCGAACCAGCGCGCATTCCGTATCGCCGGTCCGAAGCACTATGCCTCAAAAAGCTGAAGTAAATGAGGAATGGAAGAAACAACTGGGGGGAGAGGCAGTGGCACAAACATATGTGCGCTTATATATGCACGCACGCAGATATGCGTATGAGAGCTTCTGCTAGAGAAGCATGTTGTGGGCAGGATATGCAGCTTGTATTAGGAAGACGAAAAAGTGAAGAAATATGATGAATAGTGCCAATGCCAGAGTCTCATCGAACCTCTGTAACTGTGAATTTGACAAATTTCCTAGCTACGTACATAAAATAATTTAATGCCAGCCATTACTCACTCGATATCTCTGCACTTCAGATGTCAGTTGATAGCTGTGTAAAGACAGTTCGCACCTACTGCAGCCAACTCCTTTCTGTAATTACTATCCTGAGATGCCAACAGCCCCTAACATTACACTAAGAGAGTTAGCGACCTATGTGGGATTAGAGGTTGTTGGTAAGAATGACCTGAATATAAATACCGAGTTTCTCATTATCTAAGCTATTATAGTCGGCGCAGTAGTTTTTGGCTGGTGGAGAAGCTGGCGGACGGGCCTAGTCTGTGTACCTGAGGTGGCACGGTCAGTGTATTTCTTTTGTTTGGCGTTCAGTCGACAAGCTCCTCGGTGCAGTCAGCATTATACGATCGCGAAAGAGACTCGCTCCTAGCCTCCCCCTTGAAAATTCCACTAGCCAAAAACTACTGAGCCGACTATACAAACAATATCTTACATCATAAACAATTAATGACCATTTTGTTACTCTTAGGTTGACCTGTTACATGACCACCCTTCAGATGTTTGAAACACGACTAGCCCATTGATGATGCAGTGCAGGGACCTTGTTCTGCAGCTATGTAACATTTTAGTAACACTGTTGTACAATCAAACAAATGCCAAACTTCTATATCACTCGTGTAATGACTCACTGGGCAAAAGGTTGATGATTTGCTTCAATTCCTCTTCAAAGCCAATGTCCAGTATCCGATCTGCCTCATCAATCACAAGGCATTGCAAGTTCTTGTAAAGGAAGTCTGAGGTGTTCTGGAGATGGTCCAAAAGCCGACCAGGGGTGGCCACCAGCACGTTGATACCTAATGTCAAAATGGCAAAAGCTGTTAGGCATTCAGATCATGACAAAACGACAACATGCCATAAATACAGTTCCTTAAAATAGTTTCATTCTAATATAAATGTCACTGAGCCACGGTATTCAGTCAGCATATTGTCCGACTATGGACTTAATGACTGGGGTCTGATCCCTGGCACGGGTAAGGGATTTTTCTTCTAGCCTCTGTATCCAGACCAGCTCTGGGATCAACCTCGTATTCAACGGGTACCACAGTTTGGAATGAGATTATTGTTTTGATATGTGCAGAAACACAACTGGGGCTGACACTGAAATCATATAAGTGACAATAAACACTTTGAGTGTCCTTCCTTATGCTCTACAAATTTCAATACTGTGCATAGCTTACTTTTTATAACACATTTGTAAAAGTTTAACAATCATTTATAATCACCCTGTATGTCACATTTAACATAAAGGAAAATTATAAGACTTGAAGACATGTCTTGTGATCTTTCATTGGATCATGGTACCACAGCGTTTACAAATGGAGTATTCGTGTATGTTATGACAGAAGATACAAAATACCATTCTCAGCTGTGTGCATGTACCAACCTTTGGACAGCTTCTGTGCCTCTGCCTGCCTGTTTGCCCCACCCATAACAAGTCCATATGTGTGATGGTGATATTTCATCAGCTCCTTCAGGACACCAAATGTCTGCATGGAAAGCTCTCTTGTAGGAGATATCACTATGCATCCCGTCCCTGCAATGAACAAGACACAGAGCATCATAACCCCGACTATGTAGTTATCTTCTTCATTAATGGTAGAAATATGTTTATGATGCAGATACAGTGAAACCTCTATCCATCGTTCCCGGAACTATCGTTTTCCCGGATGCATCGTCCGTTTTGTTCGGTCCCGAATACATCCCATATAAAATAATGTTACATTTTCCCGCTTCTATCGTTCCTCGAACTATCGTTTTATCGCATCGATCGTTCAAAAATCTTAGTCCCGGCCAACAATTTTCCCGCAATGATCGTTTCTGAGAATTTAAAATGCTGGGTTTTGAGATAAATTAATACCGAAAGACGCATAATGTTTTTGGAATACGCAGTAGCGGTAACCTGTTATGTCGCCCAACCAGCACAGATTCTTTTGGAATGAGGGGTCAGCGGTGCAAGGGTGATAGTTGGAGTGAATGGCGGTGCCCATTGTCAGAAATTTTACGATTTTAATTAGGGTGCACTCATATTTCGTTCCAGCGATGCCAGATGGCATGTGCAGTGTGAATTTCTTCACAAATGCTTTTATTACAAGTACAAAGGAAAGGCTGGCGGCACTTTTCATTCTTCTGGTTCATCTCGTTTCCAGCGGTTCAGGGTCTTCTACAGCTACGTTTCGTTGAGTTCGGCAGTAATAGTATTTCCATTCTTCCTGTTATTGTCCGCAAAGGGGGTGGGAGTGGTGAGGAAGAGGAAGACGACGAATGCGAGCCCGAAGCTTTGCCGAGTTTTGCCGAAGCACACGCTGCATTGGCGAAAGTGAAGTCGTTCTTTTATGCGCTTAATATTAGTGAACGTGACGAGGAAAACATTTTGAACGTGGAAAGTGCTCTGTTTGGTCTAAAAAGTAAAGTTTCGACAAACCAGTTGTCCATTAAAGACTTTTTTGGTAAAAAGAACTAACTTTGAAAGAGAAACATTGTTTTTTTTTTAAATTTTTAATGCTTTCCCGCATCTATCGTTTTCCCGCATTCATCGTTTTTATTTCCCACCCCCGCCGAAAACGATGCATCGAGGTTTCACTGTACATACAATACACTTTAACCACTGAAATATTTAACGCAGTTTAAGTTCATTACACAAGCACACTGAAATTCCAGTGGTTTTTGGTTTTTTAGAGATTTTGTTTCAGAGGACATACCGTGATTTAAACATTTTAATGACATAAAAAAGAAATGCAAATTATCAATGCTGCCAACACCAACTATTAAAATTGTAAATAAACACTATCTTTGAACAAAATGCGCAAACTAAATGTGCTTGCTCTCATGTTGGGCAAACAATAAACAAACATCTTATCAATGAAGAAAAAATTATTCCAAAGCAAATTGTTGATTTTAACTGTAACTGAATAACCTAAAAACTAACCTTCCTTCCTGCAAGCATTGTATCCTTTTAACCTCTTTATGTGGGTCAATGGTGGGGGCTGGCCTATTCTTATAAAAATTTATGGTATTTGTTTACCTTACTATACATGAATACATAATTTATACCATAACTGTCACCTGTTAACAGAATGACATCCTAGCCAGCCAATGGCTTCTTCTGGATAAGACAGCACACATCTGTATGATCTAATTGGAGACTCCATCCACACTCAAAAGAAGCATTCAGTAAAGTGCACGTGTCCCCGCCTTCAACTCACCATTCCGAGGCATGAATTTCAGCTTATAGATAAGTTCAACGGCAGGAATCAGGAAAGCCAGAGTCTTGCCGGAGCCGGTTTTAGCTGATCCCACTAGGTCCCGTCCTTCCAGCAATGGAGGAATAGACCGTGCCTGGATTTCAGTAAGAGTAGTGAAACCCATATCATTCACCGCCTTCAAAGTGTTCTCGCAGACCTTGTCAGCTAGGGAAGCAAACGTAGCACTGCTCAGAATTGACAATGCAATTCCTGAACCTGGAACTGAAGAGAATTAAAACTGATAGCATAATCTGCATGTTTCTCTGCCTTTCAAGAACGCCAAATTTAACGCCAGCTACAGCCCTACAATAAATGTATGTAATGGACAGTGGTTATGATGCGGCTGGTCACCAACCCAGAAACTTTTTGAAGAAGAATGAGACAGAAAGACTTCACTTGTATGTATCTCACCAAAATTTAGCTACTCAAGAGACTAACTGTTTAGAAACAACAATCAAGAAAACAGGGGTCTACATGTTGTGTTTGAAGGGCAACCATGTTTGAGTCCGCCCACTTCTTATATGCATACAGATAAACAGATGGACAAAGTGAGCTGGATACAGTGATAAGAAACTCACACAACCTATATCAAAATATTCTATTCATTACAATTCAACTGGATTAATAAACACACAATATTAATGTGACTATATACAAGAGGCCACACACGTCACGTCATGTTGTAACCTGCTTGCGTCAGTCCATCAGTTTTCTTTCAACAAAGTGCAAGGATATCTTTTACATACATGCAACAAGTGCTCACTGTCAAATTCCAGAATGAATTATTCAGGGATACATTTCCCCGATTCTCCTGTGCCAAACAGAAACCATTCCGATCGAATGTGGTGGACATTTCCAACAATTAATATATCATTGTCTTGTTTTTTGTGTTTCCTAATTTCAATGTAAGTCGCCCTCGGTGGACTAGTGGTTAGCGTGCTCACCACTGGACCCAAAGTTCGCGGGTTCAATCCCGGCCGAGGTCGATGGATTTTTAAGGATAAAAAGAAATTGGTAGCACAACTTCCCTTCGGAGGGGAAGTAAAGCCGGCGGTCCCATGTCGTAGATTTACGGCATGTAAAAGAACCTTGCGAGCATGATACGAGAAGTTTCGTAAGCAAAATTCAGCAGCCATTTCTCACCCAAGTCTCTTCTGATTCACTGCTTCACTGCTAGATGGCTCTGGCAGTCAAATCAGGAGTAAGTAGAAATTGTGCAGAGTCAGTGGGCTAGTGACTCACTACTCTTAAATGCACGCTTTAAAGACCATGAAACCTCCGAAAGGAGGCCCTATGTTCCACTTAGGAGTTACAGGAACTAAACTAACTAACTAATTTCAACGTGTCAAGAATGGGTTGCATGACTTTTGGAAAATCCTGAATCATCTTAACCCAAGTGATATGATATGGAATTTCATATTTACAATTGCAGGCAATTATAAAAGATATGACTTTTCGACCACTTGTACGTGCTCTGCGGGGTTGCTACAAATTAGCCTAAGAATCAACACTATTAACAGAAATGTTATGATACAAAATGTAATACCATTATTATCATGCTAATAGCTACAGTTACATTCATTCTGACCGACCTTGGCTGTGGCGGTCTCTTGATATTCCTGATGACAGGACAATGGTGAGAATGGTAAATGGCAGTGGAATTCTACAACAGTATTTGCTAAGAACTACAAACTGGCCTGCTATTCCTTACAGTCGCCGAATTTCACCTTTCATAGAAGGAAGGAAAATGAAAAGTACTCTTCTTACACCTGCAGTCTGAATGGCTGCCAACATTACAGAACATCACAATAAGTGTATTTACATTTTGTTGTCAGGTCCTCCATGTGTGAGGCCGCTGCCGCTGCTACTACTTCTTCTTCTTTCTCTGGTGAATCATCACTGTCATCTCCAGCATCAACCTCTTCATCATTACTTTTCTTTTTAGTCTTCTTTCTCCTTTTTTCTGCAAAACAACAAATACTTGATTGCACACGCCTTGGTATACAAGAGATATTTCTATATGCGAGAAAGCAGCCTCAAGAGAGCGAGACTTATGAATGCTGTATCTGAAGCATCTAGATCACCGGTAGCCTCTGTGATCACTTTCAAAACTTTCACTACCTTTCCACTTGAAATTGAAACAATAGTAATTACACACTAAAGAATAAAAGAAAGTTAAAAAACAAAATATATGATCTCTGCTCACTTTCCACAGAAGTGCTATCAAAGTCAAGATTTCGTTTCCTTGGACCATCATCCACAGTATCCTTGGTAACAAGCGTTACTTTCTCTGCTTCCTCGGTAACACCCTCATTTACTGTAACATTAAAAGTTTGCAACATGTAACATCAGAAATGATCATCAAATAAAAATAATGTTGCCTGTTTCTGTATTAACCCTTTGAAGTTGAAGCTCGTCTAAATGATATTTAAAAATAGTTCTTACCTCACAGAACACACAACACTTCATCATTACTAATATCGATCAATTGGTCAATGCTGTTTAAGCATTGTTTATTCTATGATCACACAGAACGTATAAATACATTCTGTGGGCAAAATGCTTTAAATGGTTAACAGTGATTTAATCAGTTTTATTCAATAAACCTCTAATGTTCTGATGGTACACCGAAAGACTACTGTTATTACTGAATTCTTCCTTTGCAGTTGGCTTATTTGTGGTGATTTGGACGTCTTTTGGGTATTTATGCGGAATTTCGACACTTCTAAAAATGACTCGATCTTGTACCATACGATAGAAATATTGACATGTATACGCGTTAAAAATATATTTACCGCACAAAACCCGGTATAACATTGAGCACTAAAATAATTTTACGTCTACTAACAAATAACGATTACAAATTACGGTTATAGTTTACTTTCCAAAACTACAAGTGAGGTTACGTATACCCACATGTGAGGGGAACATCAGTTTTTCTTTTCAGAAAGTTCAGTTTCTTGTGTTCTCTCTTCTTCAACTTGCGCAGCAATATCTTCTCTGGCACCGACATAATTCTTATAGAATAAATAATTTGAAAGACGACAACATGTAAAACACTGCTATAACTCACTCACATGTGGCCACACACAAACTGCTTAAACAACCACAGATAATGTCTATCATCCTGTACTCAGCCTAATATTACTTCGCCACAGATATACAACTGAAATAGGGAAGATGGAGGCATATTAGCGACATCTGTAAATTTCTTTGAAATAAATAGGTGTTAGAAATTATTCATAATTTTTTTAAAGACGCATTCTGTGTCTCGACTTAAACGTCTAATAATGAATTGGGAAGAATGTAGAAGGAAATTGTGATAGCCTAATTTAAGGTACACTCTCGGCATTTGCCTGGAAGGGCTGAGTAAAACCGGCCCGAAATTTGAACGGGGGGGGGGGGGCTCCCACATACGAAACGACTTTCGGTTCAAAGAATTACTTCGGAAAGATTATTTCACTTCACCATGTAGAAGAATTCAACTGAAAATTAATTCTGACGGATTTGAATGAAATTTGGTGTAGACTTTGTCATTGCATTGCACTCTAAAACAGTTCTAGCACTATTGGTGGGACACAGCCACCTTGGAGGGCCGAAGCCCAAGAAAACGACGGCGGGTGGGCGCTCCGTGGAGGCCTGGAGTGGCGTGACGTATGCTAACCTGGGAATAGTGGATTCACTACTGGCAGCAAACCCCAGTGTGGGAAAATTATTTCTTGGTGGGGCGAAGCCCGAAATACCTATGTTGATGTGGTGGCAGGGGGACCCACTTTTGTGTGCCATGGGGCGACAAGGGTGTTGTGGATACACCACTGGGAGGAAATCCACTTGTGACGAACTCGCTAAATGGTGCAGAGCCCCCCTGCTGGGGCTGTATCCAACGAGTGGGGCAAAACACAGGTGACATGGTGGGGCAAAGCTTCGGAGACCTTTTGTGGGCGGAGCCGAGCGAATGGGATAGAGCCCCATAAAGAGATATAACTTTTGGGATGAATGGTTTGAATTAGGTTGGTCAGCGTTAAGTTGGTTATATAAGGTTATGGTAGGTTAGGTTGTGTCAAAGTGGGTTAAATTCAGGTAGATTGGGTAAGGTTGTGTTAAATGTATTTAGAATTCAAAATATAAAAAATGCATTTGGAAACTCTTTGTACTCCAGCAAAGATTACTACTCTCCAGACTTGTTTGTATTATCAGTGTTGTTCCCATTAGTTCTTTTGTTATTTCACATCCTTGTTTTTACCAGGTTGAATGCCCCCTTTCCTCTACCATCACATTCAGATCATCCAGTCCTCAGGAGGGCTGAAACTGCTGCCGAGATGCTTCTGCACCCACAGGGTTGTGTTACATCCAGGGACTGCACCCCCTGGAAACATTGCCAGGTAATGTCCCATGCCTAGTCTCAACCAGAGTTTTTATTTAAACCCTGGGGCTTTACCTCTCAGGTCCTTCCTGAGGATGCTTGCTTTGTCGGGTTCTGGCCCCCAGGATTCTTGCACCAGGGGAACTTTGACCCATGAAGCCATCTTTCTGCTGCCTTGGCCACCATGCCTGACACTTCTGTGCTTCCACCATCCCCGTTGCAACAAAAATGCAAGAATTACCTAAAGTAATTCTTGTAAAACACAACAATAGACAATGATGTGGTGTGTAGAAAGCCTTTGGAATGTCAGTGTACACCAAATAGTACACCAACAAACTTTGTGTTTGTATTGGTGATATTATTTGTACTAAAAACAATAAGTGCTGTTAACAAAATATATTTCTGTTCTGTTGTATCCTGACATTAAGATTTTCATATAGAACACCTTTTAACACTCCAAATTTAAGGAATAAAAAATTAAAAATGATAATAGTAGTTGTTCAAGCTATCACATTAGCACCGATGGCAGACATCACAGATGCAGATCATGAGGAAATAATTAATTTTATGGGAGCTGCACTTCCAAAAATGTTCTACTACCCGGTCTTAAAAGCATTAGTTTATCTTACTTCTGTGTTTTTATCTGTATGTTAGCAATTACAAATATGCCAAAGTATGGAATCCATAATTAACATACAGTCATATATAGTAGTAGTAGTAGTAGTTTCTGTAACTCCTCAGTGGAGTATAGGGCCTCCGTTCGGCGGTTTCATAGTTTTTGAAGTGTGCATTTAAGCGTAGTGAGTGACTAGCCCACTGACTCTGCACAATTTCTACTTACTCCTGATTTGACTGCCAGAGCCATCTAGCAGTTAATCAGGAGACTTGGGTGAGAAATGGCCACTGAATTTTGCTTACGAAACTTCTCATATCATGCTCCTAAGGTTCTTTTACATGCCGTAATTCTACGACATGGGACCGCCGGCTTTACTTCCCCTCCGAAGGAAGTTGTGCTACGGATTTTTATCACCCTTAAAAGTCCATCGACCTTGGCCTTAGGTCCAGTGGCAAGCACACTAACCACTAGTCCATCGAGGGCGAGCACATACAGTATATGGTACTAATAATTCAACATCCTCTCCTCCAATCATACCTCCTGACACAAAAACATTTATTTTGAAGTCTGCGCTGTGCAGAACTCAATATGAACAGTGGGGACAGCAAAAGAAATAACACATTACATTCTATAAAGTTTTAATTTTCTATGTTTACCTCATCCAGCACAATGCTTTATTACACTGTAAGATAACCAATTCAAGTGACTTTTATTTCTTGTGTAGCATATATATATGCTAATTTTAAACAAGAATTATACAATCTGCAGTAAAGTATTCAAATTACTCTAATAAAGACTGAACCTTCACTACAACTTTTCATATTAGCACAGCCTACTAAATAAATCTTCATTCTGAACCCGTAAAATAACATTTGTCTGAAAGTATAATGAAAGATGACTCAATCTACAACTCAAACATTAAAATTATTTGTATTAATGAGAACTTTAGCCCCAATTTTTCTTTTTATTATTAATATTATTTTTATTTTATTTTTTCAAGGGAATTGACTTAGACTAAAATGTACAGATCTTATTAACTACTATGTACATAATAACATTGAAATTGTAAGAATGTAGGTTCTCATGCAAAAAATATAGCAAAGATAATATAATACAATTTTTCTACAGGATTGTATTAAACTTAAAATGAAACTACTATTGATACATTAGTATAATTGTTCAACTCGGTATTTCCTTTTCCAAAATTTTGAACCATAAATAGACCAATTTACTGCAAACACTTAAAATTACAACAAATGCACTTGATATCTTTAATGAGACTGAAGGACACTGTTCTAATGTTTTCACATAGATGTTCATTTAATCACATACAAAAAATCTCATTCATTTTATAAAACCAATAAAACTTCATGATCTTATAAATTAAATTAAATAATTAAACAAAATAGTGGAGTATAGAAGTGTATTACTCCTTTAATCCAAATAACACAGGAAATAAACACACATATACAATTAATATAGTCTATATTATTTATTTCTATGACACTGTTTCTCTTACCAAACATTACCCAGATAAAAAATTGACAGAGGAAGGTCAAGATGATTTAAAATTTCATGCATAAAATTTATTCTGTTACTTTTGGAAGCCTGACATTAGGAAAACAAAACACACAAGCCCTTGCCCTGCCCACAAACCAGTTTCGCAGCATTAATAATTTGCATAGGTGATGACTTGTGAAAATAATTCATAAGAATAATAACAACTAGCTTGATCCAGGTCCATTAGGTTTTGTAATTACTAATGCAAAAAAGAGAAAAATAATGTAATCTTTTATTACCTTGTGAATGTTTGTGGCACTTTTGAGGTGATGGGAAAAGAGTTAGGTAATTAGGAAGCATGGTAAGGAACCACCCCAGCATTTGCCTCGAGGAACTGAGAAAATAACAAAATTCCTCAGTCAGTTTAGCAGAGTCACCAGCCATAATCAGCAATTGCAAGATATGTTTAACGTACCTCATGTTGCCAACATTTTAGAATAAGAGATCTGTGTATACAATGTTTTTAAATACAAATAAGTAAGTCCACAGCGGATGAGAGACTCATTTAATACACAAAGCTTTCCATAAAAAATTGCACTGCCATGCCGAAAACCTGGACTGCTCAGTTGATGTGCGAAAAATCCACACAAACAAATTATAGGATAGCCACATTCTGTGAACATAACAGAAAGTGCATTTACTCTGATTTCATTCAGTTTTGGTTCATACTTGAATCAATTTTTATATATAATTTATATTTATTGTATGGTTTAATTATTTATGTTATTAAAACTATTACACTGTTGCATGACTTTATTTTTTATATAATGTTATCTGTGAATCACTTTGGCTGTGGGCTGCAGTGTTCTTACACTTTTCCAGTGAAATAACAATAAAATGTGATGAAGAGAAGTGAAGATATCAAAAAATGCATGAGAAAAACAATAGTTTCTGACTTACCAATTTTTATGAAAACTGAAACACCTTCACACATTTATGTAAAAATTTAAACGTAATAATTTACAAAAATCCACTGAGCAGGAACCAAGTTATTACTTAAATACACAAACAGATGATGATGAAGTTGAAATGCAATTTTTCAAATTTTTTGTTTCAGATGCACCTGAAAAGGCATCAACACAGACAATTCTCAAATAAGATTTGAGGTTTTTATAATGGCAAATCTGAAGATGACCGTCTTCTGGGTTGTAGCTCCGTATAGTCTGGCACAAGTTTACTCTTCACTCTGATGATTAAGGCAGCAAGTACCTCTGAAATGTTGGTTAACTCCTACATGGCACTACAACTCAGAAGTCAGCCAGCCAGCCACGTACGTGATTCTCAAATAGGTTTTGTGTCGTATTCCTGGTAAAACCTGTACTTATCAAAACATTAAGTGAATGTAATATGTTTGATGGAAGATGTTGCTCTATTATTCTATGAAAAGTTAAGAAAATCTATACATAACTTTTAACAGTTATGAAGATCAATTGGTTTGTCTGATGTTATGGAAACCAAAAAGTTGAGTTCCTACTTAAGAGAAATACAACATGAGACCATCACAAAGCTCAACTGGATAATCTAATGTTGTCATGGCAACTAGAAATCAGTTCCTATCTTAAAGACATCACAATGCATCACCATTACAGACATCAACTGCTTAGTCTGACATCATGACTACCAGAACATTCAGTTCTTACCTCAAAGAAAACACGGCACATCAGTTATTAAAAATATCAATTTGTTGGGGTTACATTTTCATGTTAATCAGAAAATTAAGTTCCTACGTCAAAGAAAACAGAATGCTTCACCTTCAAGAACATTAGCTGGTTGTTCCAATAATTTATTACATACAAGTTTTGGAGACGAGTTTGAGGAAGGTATATTTTCATATTTATATTAGGAGGGTTGCATAAGAAGCACGTAGGTGCAACATGGAAGTTGGATAACAAAAAACTGCTTGATGAACCAGGGAAACCATAAAAATCTCAGTCAAGTTGGCTGGTTGCAGGACCTTTCTGGTGCACACTGACATTGACAGTTGGTCTTATGTTGTTATTGCAGCCAGAAGATTAAGTTTCTACCCCAAAGAGAAAATAACGTGTCACCATTACAAACACTAATGATGGTTATGACATCACATTAAGAAAATGCTCTCATATAAATTGATCATTACAATTCTTCATAAAAGTTAAATATTAAATTTAATGAGAATCCCTTCAGCCATTCACAAGTTATTACATGCATGTGGATGGACAGACAAACAAGTCCTTAAAGATGGTCTAAAGGGATGTAAATATGACTGAAAATACTTCGGGTCAATTCAGCGCTGTGACTGCCAAACTCACCCACCTCTCAAACCAAACTTACACTTTAGTCTACGTCAGTGTTCCGTAACCACTGTGCCGCCACAAATTTTTATAAGAAGTTGTATATTCACACATTACAGGTATAAAAAGGCAAAATCTGATCTTATGCAATTAAAATTCATAATACACACTCACATATATTTGTTCATCATCAATACTTTTATTCAACATGTGTTATGTTTTGTTTTCATTTGCCTGCATTATTTTGTATCCTTGGCAAATTAAAGTACAATGCGGGTGGATAAGGGTTACGGAGCACTGGTCCAGGTGACACAAGTAACAGATAACGATAATTTATAAAACGGCAAAATAAATATTATTTGGGACTTCAGCAGCTGAAGTGGGAAATCTAATATAGAAAATATTTTGAAAGAAGTTAAAAAACATGCTATGCTGATATAAACTGAACTATGTAATTGTCATAATGTAAGGGATCATGTAGCCTTTGACCCACACAAAGATGAAAATATGATGGGAATTATAAGAAATGTGAAAGCAGAAGTAAAAAAATTTAAGTTCACATTCCTGTTTATAAATGAATGTAATTTGTAAAAATTAAGTGACATATCATTAGAAGTGATATAAAACACATGGCAGCGTGACCAGAGAAACGACGCACTACATTCTGTCGCTGAGCGTCTAACTACTCGTCTAAAGTAGTAATGATTAAGAGATTGTTTTAGTAATTGCTACTGAATTCCTCCATCACAACATAACCACAAGAAATTTACCATATTATGATAACATCCTACAAGAATCTTACACAGTTCAGGTTTTATGGGGAAAACTTTTCAAAAGTTGAGTACAGACAATTACAGATAAGTTTACACACAGATTGAGTAAACATCATAGTTATAATACAGATCTACTGAAATCCAGTATGCTTACATTATGATTCTCCTTCAACTAATGAACAAACACTGTGGTAGGGGAACACAAAGTTTCAGCATTACTAATATCAAAGTGCACTATGGCCATGATAATACTTCTGATTCTTGCAACCTAGTTCCCTAACTATGTCTTGATTTTTACTATCCACTTTCTAGTCTTCCAAATGGACATTTTCTAAGAATCCATGAAATTTTTACTTTGTAGGCATTTTGAAATATGAGAAAGTGGTAAATCCATTAGTTCCATGAGCGCAACTAAACCTGACATCACACACACACACAGAGTAACAAAATATGAACATAACTTAAACCAATAAGGGCTGTAATTTTAATGTCTCATTAAAACTGTAAAAGTATTTCACATAAAAGTTACACTTCAACGAGGTAAACAGGCTTATTTACAATTTTTGTTCTGTTCTTCAGTCTTCAACGAACTGCAATAAGATAAAAGTTTTACAAATTGTTAACTGATAAATTTATTTATGGCCACTCATAGTTTTCCCTCCTGTACCTGAAAATGCACTCCTAAAAATCATACTACAGAAGTTTTACTTCAGCTGGTTACAGCAGATTCATAACTGTAAGTTCATTTTTGTTGTGTTCTTTGCACAAAATGCACTAGAACACATCATGGGCTGGTCATGTCTGTCCGTTCATCCATCCGTTCATCGATATGTCCAGTCGATTCAACTGGAGAACCGATGGATGGATGAAAATCACACTTTTGAACATTCTACGAGCGGTGGTAACAAAATGACGGATGAGGTAGACACTGAAGTACTGCAATTTGGTGGCCAAAATGGGAACTATCAAACAAGGCAGATTTAATACCTATAAATTCACGTTGCAAAGAATGCATAAGGATATTATGCGTATTCTGGAACGGAATACGCTTTCCAAGCTTTTTGCTATTTATGATCATTCTAAGAGAAGGAGAGGGGAAAGATTTGAACAAAATTTTAATACAAAGGCTCCCAATCAACATTGTTGATTTCTCTTTCACAAACACACATGCATGGACACACTGGTTTCTTGTCACCAAACTTGCTATTAAATTTGGCCTTAGAAACATTCTCGCATTTTTTTTTTATTTCAAGCTTCTTTCACTCTGATAACATGTTTCTGTTAAGCATTCATTTACAACTACAGACTTGGATCAAAATTCTGAGAATTTATGAAAAGTTTAAAGAATTTGTACATTTAGCTATAAATTCTTTACAATTCTGGTAGAAAAAAACTGTGGAGGCAATGTACTTCATGTGTCACATCCAAATGTCTCAGTTACTAGAAAATATTAATTTTAATTACATAATTAAATTGAATCATTACTGCAACAAAAGTAATCAATAATCTTCAAATCTTGTAATTTGCCTTGTACTAGCAGATATTCGCTGTTCTATTGTCGGCCAACTATAGAATTAGAATAGCATAATAGGTCCGGATATGGAAAACTCAGTTTTATATAATTTCACGATTAAGATAATTTCCCCGCAACAAATATTCTTTGCGTCAAGCTGGATCTTTAGCCATCTTGTGTTGTAATTCAACAATTAATAGAGAGAAAGAAAGTCTATAAAGGGGGATGTTTGTTCTTAAATTCTTGAAATGTGGGCCTATTAGTAATATTTAACCATTTTTAGAGCTCATTCACAAAACAAAATTTATGCTTTGAGAACTGAACTGGGGAAGAAGGTAAATTGGGTTTCTTTCCTTTACTTCGAAAGTCAAAACCAAATCCATATGGCGTACAGATGAATAAAATCATATCTACTGAAACATACAATGGATTAAGATCAATTGCTGTCCGGAGTAACTAACAAAAATGTAAGCGCCAAGGACAGTGAATGTTCTGAGAAATTATGTTTCAGCGAAATTTATAGAAAAAGTTAATTAAAATCACATAAATTCATATTTTACTTTTAACACAAGGACACTGAACAATGTTTTGGATTGAATTCTACTTGAACATGGGTCATATTTAAAGGGTGGTTTATGTATTAAAATCACCTGAAATGTCTGGAATGTCTTGACATTTTTATAAAAAAATTTAGAAACAATGGGAAGAGTTTGTAAAGGAGGAACCAATATTTATATCAGCAGCAGAGTTAATACATGAGTCTGTGCAATGTAATATTTTTATAAAACACCATCTGCAAAATTATATACTAGATATGCTATTTCACTGAAACCAAAAGAGTCGATTTACTCAGTACATGTATCGACGTTTATCTGCCACACACAATGGCGTGTGAGCAGTCCACATGTCTGCACAGCAGTAGCGTGTCCCTAAACTGTTAAATCCCAATTCAATACCAAATCCAAACAATGTTCTTGGATAAAATTGTATTCTAATTAAAACAGATGTAGGATAATTCCTCACATACAGCAAATGTTTGTAATTTTCAAATTTCATAAGATAATTTTAAAATCAAATATGATACACTGAAGATGATCTCATATGGACTGAAACCATGTCAATATCAATAATTTAAATCTGATGTGTAATAAAAGTTTGTAGCTATATTGAATTAATGCTTTGCTATAAATTGTGCGGTACAAACGGACACAAGATCCCAAGAGGCAGCCCACGTAGTAAATGGTTTTAAATCCCCTATTCTCATTACCAGAAAGGTTAAATTTATAAAAATAGAAATGAACATGTGACTGTAGCAAGCACGAACAGTAAATTGGTAATCTCGATGCTGACTTCTGAAGATCACAAATTTGTGGTAAATGGAGGCAGAATTTTAGAAAGATTCGTTTCGCCAGCTCCCTCTTACTGAATGAGGTTAAATACTGTGACCTCGTGTACAATTCTGTCTACAATTTGAAGATAACTTGCGTGATGACTTAAACAAACTATGACATGCAGGGACTTGTATTACACTTTATAACTGCTATCATAATAATGTTGGTACCATAACAGATACATGAATACTTCCACACCCTTTAATATACATATTATTCTCTTAATAACTTACACGGAAGCTGCGTAAATCCATTTCAACAACGAAACTAAAATCTTGTGCTTATGAATACATTGAATCAACTGTATTTACCAAACTTGTATCATGATCTTCGTACTAACTTTCCCCAATGTGAGTATCTCTCGAGTAATAAAGATGACGTCAGATCTGTTGAGGACTCAAGATGCTTTCTTCTGTGTCATGTGATGCTATTTCCACTCAAACATTCCGTCTTGGTCACACATCACACACATATTTAACACTGGACTGGCACTAGATCTGAATGTTTTGTAGATGTTAAGTGACACGTACGATATCAGTCTCAGGTGGTACCGAACTCCGTGTTTTATTGTTTTGCAGTACTGTGACAAACACCACTAACACCGGTGCCACCGGAAATACATGTTCATGTATTTTCATTTAACTTGTCAATTAAATTACGCTCAAAGAAACAATAAGGACAGAAAACAGAAACACCCGCTTACTCTGCGCAGTACACCGTGCTCTGTTTGCATTTTAGTTCTGAGTTTGTACCAAGCGTGTTGTTAAGTACTGACGCTGTGGTACTACGTGGCGCCTGGGACAGCCAAGATTTTGCTACAAGGAAGTTTAAAGTCTCACGAGTAAGTGTCAATGCTGGCCTCATCGTCCAACACCGTATTGGCTACGGTAGGTTTAGCGCCTGTCAAAAGAGAAAAAGAAACAGTTTACTGAATTTGTTCTATTACAACTACTAATATTGCAGAATGCCCAAAAAAAAAAAAAAACTGACTGACTGACCAAACAACTAAAGAAATTTGAAATTTTACTATGTTTAAAAAATCTAGTCATGCTCTTGAAGAAACAGAGATGAGAAAATTAATTTTTACAGAGGTAAATAAGGATCCCAAATGCTTATTACAGATTCACAATAAAACAAAACTGATATTTAAGGAAACTTCTTCTGGCTCAGCAGCAAACTCAGTTGCTTCAAAGAAAAATCTCCAGAGTTTTACTTTAGAAGCAAAAGTCTGTGATATTCAGGATTTAAAAGACTTAGACCTCACACATCTCAAAGTAATTTTTACCACATGTAGTCACTTGCATATTTCCAAACCAATCTTCATTAAAATAGAAATGTAATCATCACGTCAAAGATAACTGTCTTCTTGTACAAATTTACCAATGTCTCTGCCGTCTCCATTGTAAGGGTGAGCAACCAGTCAGTGAAGGCAGAACCTTGGTTGGACCAGAGGGAGGTAGCGTCTCGAACAGGTGAGGGCCTGGGAGCCAAGAGGATAGGGGTGCGTGCCACAGCCACAGAAAGTGGCCCTTATAAGGGCTCCGGCGGCTGGATCACCGGACATAAGGGAGGCTGGTGGACGTCATGCGGACAAGGAAGGAAGAAAATATATGGGGGGAAATGGACGGAATATCATGAGAGACAGGAGGCCACGTTATTAGGGCTTAGTTGATTCCTACTCCAACCTTCAGTTCATTCGGCCTGGAGGACTCGAGGTACCGGTGGTTCCTACAGAGGCCTACAAGAAGTTGACTCGCCGTCTTCTACCAACAGACTCTTCTTCCCAACGGAGGGCATTCGGGGGAGTAAAGGTGGCGGCGGATTCCTCCCGCGCACTCAACATGTGATCAAGATAAACCTGAGTGTCTGAGAAGAAGACGCCCTGTTTCCGTTTCCTGACGGCCATGGGCCTGTTCCTGCGTTACTATGACAACAGATACAAGTCCTTGACCTGTGGGCCTGACTCCCAATCCACGGTTTCTTTCTGATCCAATGCGAACATGACTCTGTGTCTGCACTCATTTCGAATCAATTTCCTTTCCTAATCAAGGAACACCTGTCGAACAGATGCACTGGAATGCGGACTGGGCCGAAATCCAGGCTTGCTTGAAAGACAGTCTCCCCCGTGTAATTCTGCAGTAAAAGGCGATGCGGCAATCGACAAACAAGAGGCTCCGTCGTGATCTGCTTCCAAGCGTCGACCCGCGGCCTCTTTACCCGCTAATATTCCGAGTAAAATACGCCGAAGAACTGGTTCAAAGGAAGTGCCAATTCAGGAGGGACCCCGCTCTGGGAGCCCAGGCCAACCATCTCCAGAGTACGCCTGCGCAAAACGCCATCCCTTAGGTTAGGTTAGGTTAGGATTGGTTAGTTTAGGTTAGGTTAGGTTAGGATTGGTTAGTTTAGGTTAGGTTAGGTTAGGATTGGTTAGTTTAGGTTAGGTTAGGCTACGTTAGGTTAGGTTAGGATTGGTTAGTTTAGGTTAGGTTAGGCTACGTTAGGTTAGGTTAGGATTGGTTAGTTTAGGTTAGGCTACGTTAGGTTAGGATTGGTTAGTTTAGGTTAGGCTACGTTAGGTTAGGATTGGTTAGTTTAGGTTAGGCTACGTTAGGTTAGGATTGGTTAGTTTAGGTTAGGTTAGGCTACGTTAGGTTAGGTTAGGTTAGGTTAGGATTGGTTAGTTTAGGTTAGGTTAGGCTAGGCTACGTTAGGTTAGGTTAGGTTGATTGTTTGATTGCTCGGCCATGCCCGTGCACACCCAAGCCATCAATATGTATGGACGAATGGAGTTGTTTCATTTCAGCAGACCCTTCTAAAACATGTCTGACCTCATATGGAACCTACAAATGTTATTCTGCCTTATACAATACAATCTTCAAAATCAGCACAATATTACAGGAACACTGACAGGGTATGACATGTTAGGGGTCTCATTTCCGGCAGGGGAGTTGAGAGACTTCACACACACCCCACTTCCATGAATAAAAAGTCTCTCAAAAATTGTTTTCACGCGATTAATGTAACCAGAGGGCATGGAAGTAGAGAAAAGAATTTGTTTTCAGTATCTTTACAACACTTGTACAAATGCACTTACCTCCCATGTCACAACTGCCGGAAAATTTTGTCTCAATGACGAAACCCGTGGCACACGCGTCCTTCAGCATGTGGCACCAGGAGTGGTAGGTGCGATTATTCGAGCCGCAGATGGGGCCGCCCATGTCTCGTCGCAACCCCGACGGACTACGGGGCCGTGGACATCGATAGCTGCAGGTGACACAGCGCGGAGTACCAGTGGTCATCTCGGTGAGGCACGACTGCCTGTCCCGGCACCGGACGCTGGCACAGGACGCCATTTCTGAGAAGACAGCATCGCATCGCATCGCCATCACACATGAACACACACTTACATCGCTTAGTTAAGATTGTGTGAACTGACCTCACGCCGCCTCCACACGGCAGTAACTTCGAACGACGAAGCTAGATGGCATCAGTGCTGGTTTGTCCTTCTAATAACTACAAAGTTTAGCATAAAGCATTGATAAGTAAGTCACATGATGCATTATAATATAGGAATAGCTTGTAGCTGCTTGCAACTTGGCGTAAGGAAGAATGGAAACCTAGCAATAGACTCGTATTGCTGCTCGGCGTGCAGCAAATCAGAGCGTTTCCCGGCCAATAATGCCTACGCGTAACCTAACCTAACTTTCTGAAGAGCTTGAACAAATTTCTCTAAAGCAGAAGATCGGAAAATTCGTCTTCAGGAGATGACACACTGCAGGCTACAGACCGAGCGTTCGGCTTGTAATCTGTAGTCTTCTGGCTTATAAAAGCCACACCTACAAAATGACACGATGTCGTGATTACAAGACTACAGTTCACATTTTCACCGCCGTGAGCGCTTCAAACGCCATTTATTTGTAGAGTTTACTTTCCTTGTAAGAGACAGCACTTCTCAAATTTCCCACCGATTAAATTAATGTCCTTAGTTTCCTCAGTTTCGTAACCAATGACAACACCAAAAATCTGCAAGAAATGAAGGGCCACGACCATCAGACGCACAGACGGGCGTACAAAGGGGCATGAGGAGAAAATTAATACTTTAATAATTTAGCCGATGAAGTATGAAAACGTAATTATTTTGCATGGGTCAAACAAAGAAATGCTTGTTTGAACCCTGCAGGGTTCGTGAAGATAAAATCAGAAGAAAACGATCTCCTTGAACTGAAATTTTATCAAATTTCAACGACGTATTGATAGCTCAGTCCCAAATAAGCAATCCATTGACCACAGGGCCTAAAAGGTAACTTCACGGAGTCTAGAAGTTGTCAGTCTCTCTTACAGCGCATTATGTGTTGCCCCATCTGGGAGCTAAGCCAAGATGTTGGGAATCTGTTGTTTCTGTTTTGGGATGGGGAGAGAGAGGCTGGACTGTCCATCCCCCAGATGATTCACGAGTGAATATAGAGCAGCAATGGAATGGTAGTGACAGGAGAAAACGTAAGGGTTAGGAGAGAAACCTGTCCCAGCGCCCAGTGCCATGTTCACCACACAAATCCCACGGACATCCCTGGGCGTGAACCCAGGTCTCCGCACTGATAAGCCGGCGACGAACCAGATGAGCTGCAGCAAGGACAGAGCTTGAAATGACTAATTTCTCTTTTTCCAAGGACGGGCTAACACTTGTCACATCAGTCAGATGAAGGCGGAGCCTTGACATGGGAGACCGAGGACCAGACTGATTAGTGGCGGCTCCACGGAGCAGAGCCTTGGTGAACAGGCGACATTTATTCAGCTCACTTCTATGAAATCCGTCGTGTTTACAAGAACGCATCATTAGAAACATCCTGTGCCAGTCCAATCCACGTTCCTCCGACCGAAGCTGCTAGATCCATCGAAGTGATTACTTCCTCCGAGATTCTTCAACGATTATTTTGCAATCACGCCTTCCAGCCTCCACGTGCGCCGCCTTCCGCATCGAATCTTCTTCGACTTAGCATCGTTTCGTGAACAGCAGAAATTACAATCATCTTCGCTCTAAGCTCCTCCTTCGTTATGCACAGAACACACAGAGGAAGCCGCAGGCGAGGAAGAGAATTGCAAGGGTTAGCCTCTGAACTAGATGAATGTGTCTGTTCAGCTCGGGGTTCAGCCACCTTTACGTCCGAGGAAAACAAAAGCTGAGTCCAGTCTTCTTCAAAGAATGACACAAAACGTTCGCGGCGAACCGATTTAACAAAACCCTCTCCGGGTGTCAACTGGTTAAACCTCGCCAAGTGTTTGATCGGACAAAGTTCTGTCTTTGTACACATACGAGCTTGGCAAAGCAGGATTTGTTCTCACAAAAATATTCTGATAAAACGTTCCTGACCTGACAGGACATGCTGATACCTGATGGGCTGTACCAAGCGAGACGTCTTTACAAGACAGTCAATTTGTAATTAGAGATCAGAATTATAACCTTGAAGTTGCTGGACTTCATTACACAAAGAAGTAATACCAGCCGAGACACGACATAATTTGTGCATTCGTTGCGTGCAGGCATTGGACGAGGGCGGACCTCAACGAGACTCCAGCGCCAGGAACACATGTACGTGTAATCTGTTGTTGCATGTTTAAGATAATGCATTCTGCTGCTGCCTTGCGCATGCACTGGTAGTTACTGAGCCGGTGAACTCATCGGTAACACGCCATCTCTGTTCGGCACGTAGCCTAATGAGCGCAAATGTTGACCAAGGGAAGGATACTCCGACTCGTACAAGCGAATAAGCAAAGGCTCGAAGCTTAGCGCGTAATAACACCTTCTGTACAAATCACCAAATTGATAGAAATTTTAACGAAACTTGGCACGGGAAGACTGCCTCTTAGAACCTCGAAACAAACCGTGTAGTTCTCATAACATTAATTAATGTAAAAATCTGTCCAATTTCTTTTGTAATCGCATGTAAATAAAATGTATAATGAAGATTTCCGTCTTCTGGGTTGTTGCGCCGTGTAGTCTGGTCGATGTTAACCGACGTTTCAGAGGTCATACTGCCTCCGTCATCAGAGCGATGACGGAGGCAGTATGACCTCTGAAACGTCGGTTAACATCGACCAGACTACACAGCGCAACAACCCAGAAGACAGAAATCTTCATACTCTGATGACGGAGGCAGTATGACCTCTGAAACGTCGGTTAACATCTACCAGACGACACAGCGCAACAACCCAGAAGACAGAAATCTTCATACTCACCGCTGTGAAAACCTCAAGTCTTACAAAATGTATAATGTACAAATTTCATTCTCTCTCGTCAAATGCGCTATGGCGTTCAAACGAATAAGACACAAATTAATCAATTTATAAAACTATTTCAGTGCCAAGGTTGAAACCCACACGCTCCTTTATACGCCGGCTCGACGTGTGTTTAATTACGCACTCCACACTACACCCGAGTGCAAGCAACGTCCTGCAGATGGTAGGAAAAAATACACTTCAGATCCTGGAACTAGGAAGTTGCTTGCAGACGTGAAGTGCAAGATCGTGTCTTCAGTAAGTTCAGAGGCGCTACAACATCTCCAGCTACGTATTTGTCCCTATCTAAAAACATACAACGCGAGTGCTCGAAGTCTGCTAGCCCGCAAATTACTTCTGAGACGTAATATAATAATTGCGAGAGTGGACTATAAAGAGGTATTGATGTTGATAGATGTTTATGAAGCACACAGAGACGAGCTCACATTAAGTTGCGACGTTACTTACCTCTGAAGAGTCCTTCAATTATGGCAAGGCCCATCTTCGCCTGATTGTTCAAAGGATCGCGTTTACCCATTGAATTCTGTGTTTTACTGCAGAATCAAATCTTGCCACATTCTACGTACGCAGATAAATTTACAGATCGATAAGTAAATAGTCCTCAGCTGCCGGCGAATACCACACTACAGGAGAAACCTTTTACCATCGACACACCAACTGTTGAGTCTCGTAGCGTGGTCCTGCCGTCTGTCAGACGAGGATGGTTACGTTTTGATTGATTTCCGGCCGATCAACTGATTTCTTTACGACGCTGATGGAACTTTTCTGTCTGGTAAGATTGTGGTGAACAGACAGAAGTGTCTCTGCCTTCTTTCGGTGGATTTTCTCCGCTAACCGGTGATCCCCACGTGAGACTCGAGGTTTTCGCGGTGTCGTGAACACAGATGGTGGTATTCTGAATTCTTGTTCCATGTCGTATTTTGATGACCGCCACGGTGGTCTAGCGGTTAGAACGCTGGCCTTGTAATCCTGGGGTCTCGGGTTCGATTCCCGGCGGTGCCCGAATTTATAACTTGTGTTGGGCAAGGCCGTGGTCTAGGCAACACGGAGTTTTCCTCCGTGGCATCCCAACAATTACTCCATTCACACACAGAAGAAGGCAATGGCAAACCACTTCTGGATCATCTGCCAGGAACGTATATGAACAGGTCCCAGTCCGAGAAAAGGATGGAAGGATCCTGTTCATATGGACCTCTCCTCAGACAGAACACTACAAATAAAAATAAAAAAGTCGTATTTTGGCTGCATGTTTCTGAGGAACATGCTGCCTCCATATTCAGGGCAGATGTAAGGAAGCGGATGGTTAGGGATTGGTCAATATCAATTTTTACACCAGACTTAAGAACGGGATGTACAAGAAACAGACCAACAGACACGTAAAAACAGTTTTACGACGACCAATCACGCAGTTTGCGCCAAAATATGCAGTTCGGTCAGGCAAAGGAAAGGCCACGAGGCCCTTTAGACCAGGGGTCGTCGCCATTTTCTAATTTAACACATTAAATGTACCACCAACCAAATGCGTTCAGGACAAACTTATTTATGTTAATATTAACTTTTGATTTTCTTAATTAGTTCGCGTACCATAGGTTGAAATACGACAGCAACGACTGAAGACAGTAACTGTGTGAGATCTTTGAAACAAAATTATGTTGGGCATTGCGTAACAATTCACTTCCGGTTCGAATGTCCTCTGGATTTTAATTACAGCAGCCTGGCGAGGACGTCCCTCTGGTTAGGAGAGCGGGAACTAGCAGCACATTCACCGGTTGTGACGTGAGGAGAGGGAGGTGGACACGTCATCGTCGGTTGGTGGCAAGAGGTTCGCGGAGCGACGGCCACGTTAGCAAACCTTTCTACCAGCGCGGAAGGAGAGAACGGGATACACAAACACGTAACTGGGATGTAAGCTTCACGTACTTTGTGGGTGTATAATAATACGGAATTAAATAGGCTATTTTTGAAAACCACTCAATTCTGAAGCGTTCAGGGACGCTCTAGTACCAGAGTCAAGGTTCTGAGGCTGAAGGTTCCGCCCGAGAACCCGCAGTCAGGAAAACGTGGACTCTACTGTAAAGCCACAGTGGAATTTAGGCGCTAAGCAACCAAAAGGTTGTCAGGTTAGACAATTTTTTGTACACGAAACGCATTGATGGAATTGGCAAACGGCGCCTTGCGAACTGTAACAGAGGATGCACTAACGGGATTCCCCTCGTGGCGGAAGGCCTTGAAATGTTCAGACTAGGAGCTACCGTTTCCGGTGGGAGGTCGTCATCTGGAAACTTGTCCTTCGTGAAAAGGAACTCTGACTGGGTTTGGGTCGATGGTCTCGGCGTTTTTAGCTTCAGCAAGGGACACGCATTAGCGACGCAGAAATGGAGAACGCAAAGACCGAGGTCTCTCCTTGCAGAAAATTCTCTTTCTTCAAAAAAATTCGACGCACGATGACAGGGGCAAGCCACACCCGCGTATAAACGCGGTCGTGCATCAGGACGGGCTCCTCCGACACAACTCCCTCGCCCTCTATTCTGGAATATAGCCCGCACCGAGCGTCTTTTTAAGTGCAGGCTCGCAGGGACCTTGATCTGTCCTTGGCATGACGCTCGTCACTAACTGCGGGCAGATCGCCAACTGTTCATGACCTACGATACAGTCATTTGTTTCGAGTTGTCTGACTGCGACGGCTCGCCTATACTCCACTAGTTGCATTCTTCACAGTCCGAAACCACGGGCAGTTCTGCCAGCAATTTACATCGTACGAGAATGTATTAAGAAGACCCCGAGGGTCCACCCACACGCGGACACATTTCTGACTTCACATATTCACACCTCCTTCTTGGTCTTCCAACTGGCTGCCTCCCGAGAGGTCTCTCCATCAACATTTTGTGCGCATTTATGTTTCTAAAATTGCGAAACTCAGCAGGTCAGAAGGTTTCCACATTTTTGCTGTTCTTGTGGTCAACTTTTTATTTTATTTAGTGTTCTGTCTGACGACAGGTCCATATGAACAGGATCCTTCCATCCTTTTCTCGGACTGGGACCTGTTCATATACGTTCTTGGCTGATGATCCAGAAGTGGTTTGCCATTGCCTTCTTCTGTGTGTGAATGGAGTAATTGTTGGGATGCCACGGAGGAAAACTCCGTGTTGCCTAGACCACGGCCTTGCCCAACACAAGTTATAAATTCGGGCACCGCCGGGAATCGAACCCGAGACCCCAGGATTACAAGGCCAGCGTTCTAACCGCTAGACCACCGTGGCCACCGTAAACTACGATCCAAAAACTACACAGCTTAAAAACACGACGAGAATGCTGACATACGCTGAGAATAATCAAATAAAATGACATTAAGACCCTCAGTTAGACATGCAGAATAAAATACGAACTGACGATAGACAGAATTGCAAAAGGACCCTGGCGAAAGGGTGGCACGACGCGAAAATTGACTAGAACGCATTGCCTAATCTCGTGTGCTAGTAGTGACAACAAATGCTCAGTCACTATAATGATTGGACGACCGGGGTTCGATTCCCGACGGGGGAAGAGAATTTTTCCTCTAGCCTCTGCGTCCGGGCTGGCTGTGGGGCCCACCCAGCCCACTATCGGGGGGGGGGGGGGGGTAAAGCCGGCCGGGGCGTGACGCTGACCATTCACCCCCATCTGGTGCCGTAGTTAAGAATGAGTAGGAGCTACACCTCCTCTCCCCCCAAGCGCGTAGAGTGGGGCAGCTTTTATTACGCGCTAGCATCGAACCCAAGTCCACAAGGTCAAAGTTGTCAACTACAGGCCTGGCAACTGAGACACAAAGTGGATCGAGTTTGTGTGCCCCAAACCGAGGGATTCTTTAAGAATAATATGAGACGCTTGTAAGGTGTTTCGCTCGTGGATGATAAGTACATGTTCAGTGCGGTTCGAAATACTTCCTAGCGTTGCGGTTAAGAAATGCTACACTTGAGGACACAGTCAGCCGATATTCCTGGAAAGAGGTTCGCCAATTCCACTAAACGTTATAAAGATGGCGTGATGACTCAGCGGCGGAGTTGATTTAAAAACGACTTGCACTATTTTTCGTGCAGTACAAGTCTGCTAACCTTCACACATTTATACGTGCGCAGTAATACAACTGAGTGACGTCATGGCCTTTCCGTTCGATTCCAGGGCCTGGATACGAACCTGACAACAATGGACAGCGTCACGACTTTCGTTTTCTAACAATGGTAGAGCTGTCAATGCTATCTCAACCCAACAATGGACAGCGTCACGACTTTCGTTTTCTAACAATGGTAGAGCTGTCAATGCTATCTCAACCCAACAATGGACAGCATCACGACTTTCGTTTTCTAACAATGGTAGAGCTGTCAATACTATCTCAACCCAACAATGGGCAACGTCAAAGTTCATCAAAGGAATTCACAGCGACTATGAATTCAGTTCGGAGGAAATGCAGCCGACTCGCCGCTACTGCAGAAAGGGAACCAAGGTTGGACGATGCGCTGACATAACAAAGGTGTTCTTCACGCCACACCACGCACCGCCCAAGGCCACTGCTGCATCTCTGTCCATTCTTGGACAAACGCGATCCCAGGTACGATGCGCAACAATGCGTTCCAACAATGGAACTCTATTTCCACGGTCCCATAAGGTGTTGAACCCACAAACTATCATTACAGGGTCGATCCACCGCTTCCCAGCAAGTCCCAGAGAGCGTAACGACGTTCCAGCTGACTCGAGGTCCTCTGGTGTCAATGGGCGATGTTCCAGGCACACGTCCGTCGTTTCCCCTCTACTAGGGTCACGCGGTGTGACGTCACGCGCGTTCTTGAGGCTCTTTAATAAGTAGAATTTGAGGTTCTGACGGCGCTGAGTGCGAAGATGGCTGTTTGTACCTAGCAACCTGCGGGTATGAGGTCGGTCTGTTCAGGCGAACCATTGTTATGACGTCCTACAGCTGTTTCTCCACCGAATCCGTCATGCCAAAGTCAACCTGACCGGACCTCATGGCACTTACGTTTATGTCAATTGTATTTAACTGTACCAGGGTGGGTTGGGGGGGGCGTGGAGGTCACAGTCAGAAGTGCCGGAACAAACTTTTCTGTTCTGATATTCACGTCAGAATCAATTCGGGGCCTAATTATTTTCTGGTGGACACTTTAATTATATTTAGAAGTTTTCTTTAAACACCTGGGAGCAACTTTATAAGCGTTATAAGACCCGTTTCAGCGAAAATGGACACTCCACGGTTTAATAATCTTATGAAATAATAATCATAAGCGTTTGTGTTCGTGGGAATACCGACTATGACAAAAATACCAAAAACGTCAGCCCCTAAAAATCCTCTGCCTGGGTAAAACACTGCACCACGGACGCTTGATAACTTGGTACAGCTTTAAGATGAGGTTCGAGAACTGTTCAATAAGCAATTCCTCGATATGAAGCAACTTATCGATACTATATCGATAGTATGTTCTGAAACGGAAATGTCGATACCTCGTGATCGTCGCAAACACTCGCATTTCTAGACTTACTTCCCACAACGATGTGCACAGCAGCAACACGCCCCGTGTCCTTGAAATGTCATAGCCTACGGGTGCACGTGTAGAGACAACGTTATGACACGTGTACCACGAGGAATATTTCACTTTACTCCACAACGTACGTCACAAATGAATGAAAAATATGCAACATTTTGTGGAAGTCTGAAATGTCCATCGGAAATGACTGAGTAACCCGTACAAAATAATTATGCTAATTATATGAGGAGTTTGGCGCCTTAAATGTTTCTGGTGATAAAAATCTCTTTTGCTTATTGCGATCAAGTTTAAACTAAGGCAATCTCAGAGACAGATACAATTACCTGACTCCCGTTTAGATTCCACTGTTGTGACTTAAGCAGCAAAGTGAACAGCTGAGACGGTCAGCTCAATAGAGTTAGAAACTCCGCTTATTAAAGTTAGTAGCACGATGCTCATTATTGTTCAGAGGGAAGCAGAATGGCGTTTTTAATCTGCGGCCGAAGAGAGCATCCAACTCCGCGTCATTTGGTTGGTGTGCCAGGGGTCTCAAATCCTCGGCAGCCGCTGCAATCGTGTGCTGCCTTAACAGGCCAGTGGCCACGGGGGGGGGGGGGGGGGGGGTGCGACTAACTTTCCTAAATTGCGATTGAGAAGGAAGATAAAAAGTGGGAGATGAGAGACAAACCTTCAGGTGGGAAACTTTGTCCATCGCGGGCTCTGACGGTAACCTTGAACAGTGTCAGAGTTATATTTACCAGGAACAGGTATTTGCAGATACTCTCCCTGTACATCGGTGCTCATTTCTGCTTCACGCTTGTAATTTTAAGTGGGGGAGGAGTCAGTAATTTCTTGTCCGTCTACTCAAATTATTCAGCTGCTTCTCTGACCAGGATGTATGTAATTCATTACTGTTACTGTCTTATGTCTAGTTGGTATTAATTTTTAAGTTATCTACTTTAGGTTATCTGTTGTGTTTAAATACTTGTGCCTTATGGTTTTGTAATCTTATGAGCTGTTTTATTTTGTGTCGTGTCTCATTGTTTTGTCGTGTCTCATTGTTTTGTCGTGTCTCATTGTTTTTGTTGTGTCTCATTGTTTTGTTGTGTCTCATTGTTTTTGTTGTGTCTCGTTGTTTTGTTGTGTCTTTTTGTTTCGTTGTGTCTCATTGTTTTGTCGTGTCTCATTGTTTTGTTGTCTGATTGTTTTTGTTGTGTCTCATTGTTTTGTCGTGTCTCATTGTTTTTGTTGTGTCTCATTGTTTTGTTGTGTCTTTTTGTTTCGTTGTGTCTCATTGTTTTGTTGTGTCTAATTGTTTTTGTTGTGTCTCATTGTTTTGTCGTGTCTTTTTGTTTCGTTGTGTCTCATTGTTTTGTTGTGTCTTATTGTAGCGCCGGGTATAAACCCATTTGCAGTTAATAATAAATAAATAAATAAAAATAAATTACGGCTAGCCGAGGTTTGAGACCCTTGTACTGTGTGTGTGTGTAAGACCTGGTAATTCTTACGTTTGCAGCGTCCCTTGTAGGCGACCGGGATGGCTTTGCCCCTGTGACACGCGGACTCCTGTAGGTGGCAGGCGCTCTGGTACGTGACTCCGTCCGTGCCGCAGACGGTCCTGCTGGTGGCCGTGCGATCGGGACAGCGCTGGGAGCACCTCACGCAGTGGGGGCTGAGGTTCTGGTCGAGGAGACAATGTTTTCCGGCCGGACATCGAATCCTGTCGCAGGAGCCTGCGTGAGTGAGGGCGGGCAAACGCGGTTACACGGGCACACTGCCTCACTCCGAGCTAACAACGTAAATGGTCTCCACATGAAGGACGTACGACGCACAACACAACATGGGACCTCGACCTTCGCATGGCCTACTGTCCGCGAGACACGTGGATTGTAGACACTGGTTCTTGTCCCGACCAGGCCTCTTTCGCTGCTCTGCTCCTCTCAGCATTGAAAGTGACACGGTTTGCAAAACAGTTACACAGGAAGACATGCTTACTGTCGAAACGGGATTTTTTACCCACCCCTGTTAATACAAGGGAAATAAAAAAACATGCTCATTGTTGTTTGAATTTTACAAGTTACAATGCACAGTTCGCTCTGTAAGTAAGAATATTAAATATTATTACATTCATACATTTTAATTCCCACTGGAGACACAAAACACAAATGTCTAGGTGAGCTTTAACTATGGGACTGAGTTCATGCAACGAATTCAACTGCAGCTAGTCTTATCGCTGTCAATGCATTGAAAATCTTCCACCAAATGGAACGCTGTCTCATACGTCCTCCACCGACCACAGGTACCAACATCACACTCATAGCAGGCTTTAGGTTAGGTTAGGTTAGGTTAGGTTAGGTTATGTTAGGTTACGTTAGGTTACGTTAGGTTAGATTACGTTAGGTTACGTTAGGTTATGTTAGGTTAGGTTACGTTAGGTTAGGTTACGTTACGTTACGTTAGGTTAGGTTAGATTAGGTTACGTTAGGTTAGGTTAGGTTAGGTTACGTTAGGTTAGGTTAGGTTACGTTAGGTTAGGTTACGTTAGGTTAGGTTACGTTACGTTACGTTAGGTTAAAACAAAATGTCTACGTTTTAATGGATGAAAGAATGAATCCGCAGAGCAATGCAAATGGCGGGCATTAATTTATTACACACCTTTCCTGACCAATGCAGTGCTTTATATTCCTGCCCTGAAGAATACTATAAATCGACATTTCTAATTACATCAGTGATCTATTTACCCCCTTAATATACAAAATAATGAGATTTTATTCACTTTTCGAATTACCCCAACGGTCCAGTCTAAAAGTGACTATGTCCAATCTACATTTCTGCTACACCCTCAGTTCTTTCCATCAGCTATTCCATACCTGCCTACAGGTTTTAACCATGGTTTATCGTCTACATTGTCGCTCAATTCCTGCGCTCCTCTTAGGTAACTTATCGCCCACAGTGAGCAGAGTCCTTCTAGACAAGCCGACAGCACGCTCACATACTCTAGAAACCCCTAGAAATGTATTCGCATTTTACGGATTCCGAGCATTCCACTGGTCCAAACCCCTGAGTCAGATGAACCTAATTCACATCATCCCGACTGCCATACGATGTTTTAATATTATCCTCTCTTTTCCGCCTATGAACCTGAACCATTTTCATGTTGGATGTCATACAATTTATCTTAATATTAAATAAATAGAAATATTAAATAAAATAAACACCTAATTTTCCTATTTGTATTCTGATGGTCTTTTAAACAAACATCATGAACAGTATTTGGTTATCTTTGTGTTCATTTCCATTTCATTGCTAGAGCTTCTGTGTTCTACTTCGTGGTATTTATATCACCAAATAAATTAACATTATCAGCAGAAGCCACTGTGTCCCATTCATTTCTCATCCCTCTTTGATGTCTTGAATAATCCTGATAACACGTGCCTAAGAAAAGTTCAAAAGCAATGGCACTAAAGCCTCTCCTTGTTTCAAACTATTGTGAACAGGAAACGTATCAGACATTGTTAACCAATAAGGGCTTTACTTTTATCTCCATTTAAACACATTTCAATTAGCCTAACCAATTTCATTGGTACACTGAAGTCAACGAGAATGGTGTATAATATTTCTCTCACGACTGCATCATAAGATCTGTTTAATTATGCAAGTGGCTGACGGCTTTCGACTGTATTCTCATTCTTTCTCCAGTGCCTGCTGAATGCAGAATATCTTATCAGTAATCCATGGTTTGCGTTTAAATCCACGCTGATAATCCGCAATTATTTCATATACGTATGAATGATGGGCAACATTTTGTACACAGTCGATTAAAAGTGATAATCCTCGATACATACTAAGCCAGTTACATAATCTTTCTTAGAAACATGAAAAATAATATATTTCTTCCATTGTTCTGGTATTTCTTCCTTATTCCAAATACAATTGACAGATTCTGAATCTCAATCATCACGTTACTTCCTGTTTGGGTAAATTCTGCCGGAATTTGATCAATTTGTGATTTATACGCTTCCAAATTTTCAATAGCAAACAAAGGCCCAGGTATTAATTGTGCAGTTCCGTACGGCTCTTACAAAGATCGTTCAGCCCACAGCTGACAGGGGTAAATCTTGATCTACTGAAATTAGAGTGGAAAATCTTCAAGATTACGATTCTCATCTGAACCCTGCGAGACGAAGTTCGCTTACATTTAACATGTCAGTAAACCACGGTTCACATGATGCTTCAACTCCTAATGACTTACTAACGGCAGGAAGTCTACACTTAAAATAAAGTTTCCTTCAGTATTTTCTGAAACCCTAATGAAGTGCACATTATCAGTCAAGTTTTCCTGTTCAGATTTTGACCTGATATCTTCCTGAGATGGTAAAGTTGCGTCATATTGTGATATAATGAATATATATTTTAAATCTTGTCCGTCTAATCACAATAAATTCTTATTAAATATTAAAATATTACAATAATTAACATTTAAAATATTTAAAATATATCAAATGATGTTCTTTATCGAAATATTCGATGATAGTCTAATGTAAATCGAATATTTCGATATAGAACATCATTTGATATATTTTAAATATTTTAAATGTTAATTATTGTAATCACAATAAATTCTTATTAAATATTAAAATATTACAATAATTAACATTTAAAATATTTAAAATATATCAAATGATGTTCTTTATCGAAATATTCGATGATGGTCTAATGTAAATCGAATATTTCGATATAGAACATCATTTGATATATTTTAAATATTTTAAATGTTAATTATTGTAATATTTTAATATTTAATAAGAATCTATTGTGATTAGACGGACAAGATTTAAAATATATACTGATATCTTCCCTTAAAGTCTGCAAAGCTTACTTCCTGAGACTAAATCTCTGCGTTTACAACTTTTGTTACGTCTTGTTTACTTATTAACAGGCCCTTCGTCCCACCACTGTCACCTTGATCCCCGTCTGGACGAAACTGTCTTAATTAGCATATCGCAACCTTGCTCAGTCTCACTGTTAAGTCTACTCAAATCTCGATAACATTATGTAAGATACGATAAAACTGACGTAGCATCGTTGTCCTTTAACAAAAACAGCAGTGAGTAGAATACGTGACTAATTTATTCTGACGGAAGACCTCAATAACATTTCACTTAAAACAAACACAATTTTGACCGAGCACAATTGTATGTCTGAGTACGAAACAGAACAGTGAGTAGTTAAACTCCTTTTAACACGAATTCTACATTTGCTATATTATAACTAAAATAAAATACACGCCCCTTTGAAAACGCAACATTAATTTGAAGGCGTATTGAGATCAGCTGTGATGAGCGAAGCTACTTTAAAAATTTAATTTGCAAACATAAATCACTGAAACACATTATGCTCACACAATTTAAAGAAATACTGAAAACAAGTCCGTAAGACGGTAACGTAGGTTCCTGCATTTCAACACAACATAAACGGATTGCGCAAGAGCGTAGAAAGGACAGAGGCTGTATTTTGCCCTTTGGACACAAAACGTAGCTCGAGACACCCGCGGCCAGGGAGCGAGGACCCTCGTTACCTCAGAGCTGCAGTGAATGAGCCAGAAATCTCTGTTTCTCGTGACTCATCACCAGAAGTTAGCTACGGGAGGTATTTTAAAACAACTGCACGTAAACTTTTAGAATAACTAACTCCCTGGTAGCAAAACCCACAGGTTTAACACCGACAATACCAAAGTCCGCCATCGGCCACGATCCTGAGCCAATTCCATCCATTCGCCACCCTCCCTAACATCCATCTTGACGTCGTCCTACCATCTCCTTCTTGGTCTGCCCAGTGGTCGTTTTCCAGAAGGATTCCCTACCAAAATCCCTGTATGCGTCCTTTGCCCCCCCCCCATGCGTGCTACATGTCCAGCCCATCGGAACATAAACATACTTTCGTAAGGCAATCGGCTACAGACGACTTACTTTGGCAGTGGCCGTAGTACGCGACGGCTAGCGTCGCGCTCTTCCTGCGACACGCCCTCTTCCGGAGGCGGCACATGTTCCTGTAGGAGCGTCCGTCAGTGCCGCAGACGGGGCCTTTGTGGCGGCTCCTACGGCAGTCCGGGGAACAGACGCATTTGGGTCGTCCCCGACGTACGACGCACTTCTTACCATCGCCGCACTCGACGCCGGCACACGACTCTGCGACAAGAAATGCGTTTCAAAAAGAACAACCAGAAATGCTGTCTCAAATATGACACGATCACTGGAGAAAAGCAAATTAACAAACAAGCAACAGCTGACAGTCGCAAAGCAATTATTTGAAATAATATAATTACAATAAACATACATAATGGACAGACCCGTAAAATCACCGGGGTATAAAATTATCAGTAGCTATTGAGGCCATACGAGGGTGGTTCAAGTTCGACCCGGATTCTTTTTTATTACGAGAGACGTCTACACCACAACGACAAAATACTCTTCGTGGCAGATGGTGGCAACACTGCTTCCACTCCCACATACACGGACTCAACCTTCGCGTCTTCGCATTAGGAGCAGCACAAGATGGCGTCAGACCCTGTCACTCTAAAGTCGAGAACAGCGGTGTCAGACAAAGTGAGACCGGGCGAAGTCCCCCAGTCACGCGCAAGTGTCCACGATTTTCTGAACCGTCTCGTCGAGGACCTGATTTTGGTAAACAGGCGAACTGCAATGCACCGCGTGACGTCGCCTCCAGAGCGGGCGCAGATGTTGGAAGGGCAGCGTCTACTGTTCGAGGGTCCTGAAGAAGCCGAAGGCACAACGTGTTCCTGTGTCTGCCGACCATCTGACCCGGACTGAACTGGAGAGAAATCCACTTCTGCAGCAAAGAGTAACTTGTCACTCCAGAGTGACAGAGGTCCACAAAGGTCCCTACGACCCAAAAATCGTGTCTTGAGCTCGCAAGGTCGGTCCAAGTGTCTTTGGTATTCAGATGGGGCGAATAGTCTAGATTCTCTGCCACCTCATGCAACAATTAATGCTCAATATTACAGCAACTTGCTTCTCAACGAAGCGCACGCAGGAATTCGCAAGGAGAGGCCCGAGAAACTGTCAGAGGGGGTCAATCATCCTGGTGCATGACAACGCACGACCTCATACGGAGATTTTGACGAACGATGACGTCAGCGATCTCAATCTGCGGAATCGTGAACAAATTCCTTACAGTCCAGATGCAGCCCCTAGTGATTATCACTTGTTGGACCAATGAAGGAGCAGAAATTCATGGCAGACGGCGAATTCACACGAGGTATCCTGTATCGGCTACGTCAGTGGTCCTACTTCTTTCTACGCCGCTGACATCAGAGCCTTGCCACGGCGATGGCGCAGTGTGCCACTGGAGAGGGACGATATATTGAAAAGGAGAAACAGTTTGGTGATTCTGACGTGTGTTTTGTGTAAATAAAGAAAATAATAATTTCCTCCTACGGCGACATTTTCTAGCCAGCCCGCTCGCCCGATCTGTCGGCCTGCGATTCCTTTTCATGGGGCTACTTGAAAAGCGAAGTATTTGAAACAAGTAAAACCTCAAAAACAAAATTTCTAAAAAAAATAAAAATGAATGCCATATCACTGGCTACGTTAGCGCGCGTGATGGAAAGTTTTATGAATCGAATTTGTCCAAGTGTTTCTCAGCAATGTAAAACTTGTATCTTTCAATCGACATGACTTTAAATAAATCTGAATAAACTGTGGTCGACTAGGGCAGCGTCACAAGAGCCCCGCTCTTTCGAGGTCACTGTAACAGATCAAGCTTCTGTAATCTTAAAGGTACAAGATTAAAACCCGGCGCTAGTATGAAGTTGGTCAGATTCTGTCATCGAGTGGCCAGCGCGGTACCATTGGGCTAGACAACTGCCCAGATGACTAAGCCAGGCGTTTAGGCCCGTAGGGAGTATTTATTTCCTGATTGCTCTTAGACTTGGGGCAACTCATGCGCGACTATCCCAGTTCGTGCGAAATTCAAGGTCCCAGAGCAGACAGAAAGCGTGGGTTACCTTACCGTTAAACCCATGCGTTCCTGGAATCACAGATGGAAATTTAGAGGAGTTTCGAAGTCCGCCAGTTACGACGTATTTCAAACCTCAACGACCAATGAGAATCTTCAGAAATTTAAAATGTTCCAATGGAATTTTGAGGGTTCTTTGAACGTTTTGGGTTCTAAACGCGTAGCCTAAGCAGTCCGAGTTGAACCATACGGACAGAAAGACAGACGCGGCTCTGAAGCCACTACGTTCTCGAGTTACATCATGCAGGGAAACAGGCGGACAGACATGGTCAGACCAATACGTAGTTACATAGATGCGCACTGAACACCATAATTTAATGACGCCTGTACCTTCATATGGCCACTGCGTCCACAGAGTAGAGAACCTCCCAGTTATACAGAGTCGCGCGGAGTTGGGGTCGTATCTCAGCACGTCTAATGCCACCCACCAGAAGCACTGTCTCCGTCATCAACTGACTGATTAATATTTCGTCAGACACGAAAAGGCGGCTGTTGTTCTTCAAACCTTTTTAGCATCTTAAAAACCTTCAAGAGAGGCCCGAAACCATCACAGAAGAGAAATTATACCGAAACTACCAAAATTTATACCGTTCGTTAAATGGTTAGGTTACAAATGAAAACAGACAGGCACGCGGACTCCTGCTATGTTTACACGAGGACACGACTCTCTGACAAAGTGTCCAGCATGGATCTCTTTCAGGCAGCTATCTTGAAAATAAAATATCTTTCGAACCTTCAGACTGATTCACATCCAACTATAAACACCAAATTCACTTCTAAATATTACAGACATTCGAAGAGACAACACAATACGACGTTATTATGTTTTTCCGACATCGGGCGACGTCAGCTTTCAAATGACAGGCCGCAGTGGACCTCGGGAGCTTCCGGTCGCACACAGTTTCAACATACACAAATATACGTGCGTGTATACATATAATAATCCGTGGCGTAAGAGCCCTCTGAGAGCCAAAGCCGAGTAGCTGGCTGCTGGCCTCACATTCACGATCATCCAACCAGATACAGGGTGACGTGTGGTCAGCACGACGAACCCCCAGCCATTGCTAGCTTTCATGACCGGATTAAGCTAATTATCGTAGCTCCCCAATTTCCTCACGATGCTGGGTTGGCACCGGTCCCATACACTGGTCGAAAGCTCATGAGAAATTGCTTTCCCCGAGACTCGAACCAGCGCGCATTCACTAGCCTTGTAAGCCTGGGGTCCCGGGTTCAATTCCCGGTGGTGCTCAAATTTATAGCTTGTGTTGGGCAAGGCCGTGGTCTAGGCATCACGGAGTTTTCCTCCGGGGGCTTCCCCGGTTTCTCCGTGGCATCCCAACAATTACTCCACTCACACACAGAAGAAGGCAATGGCAAACCACTTCTGATCATCTCTGCCAAGAATGTATATATGTATGAGCAGGTCCCTGACAACCTAAAGAGGTTTGAAGGATCCTGTTCATAATATATGGACCTGTCGTCAGACAGAACACTACAAATAAAAAAAAATACACACTACATATTACTTTTTTAAATCACAGTAAAATGTAGGGCTAACCAGGTCTGAATTAAGCTCCTGTAAGCCGTGTACAAAAAGATTAATCTAAATTCGTGTTTGTGTTGATCTTTGCCACTGCGTTTAAGTGAGGAACAGCGCACCTTTGCAAGCGTAGCAGGACACCCCACCGCCCAACACCCTCCAGAAGAACAGCGTGCCGGCGTCCAAGTCTTCCGAGCTCCAGGCCGTGGCGACGCTGTCCGACGCACAACACTCCTCTTTGCTGACCTTCTCGTTGAGCAGCTCCGTGCAGCGGCCATTACGCACCATGGCGGACCAGCAGTTGCCACCTGCAACACGCGGAGAACACCCTGTAGATAGCACCATCAGGAGATACCTGCCCCGGCTGAACCGGCCGTCTCCTCAGCAGTGGTCTCGACATGTGACGGCCACGTTGTTCCGGTCACCATTCATAATCATCTTCCCATTACATTACTGTTAAATAACCTACGTATCCATCAAATTTATACTGCATTAATAGCCTGAAACGAAAGATTTCGACGAGGATATTCGGGGTTCGAAGCGGGTCCTCTGTACAGTGTTAGGATATACGTAGAGGCATTTCGAGAATATCACCCCTTCGAGGTTTTGTTTGTATATGAAGTTGAGGTTCGTTACAGTGCGGGTAATGTATTAACACATTCAAAATTTGATATGCATATAAAAACCTGAACGCTGACGGGACACTTTCCTCCAAAACGTTCATACCGCGAAGAAGGCTAAAATATATCAAATCCCGGGAGACCAATACCTCAATTTGTATAATTTATGATTTTCTATGGCTCTGTTAAACGGGCCAGTCTTGTTGTTGAATGCGGAATCTAGGAAGTTACAGAAAAGAAAATAACGTCTTCAGTGGCTTTTCGTTCGTAACATTGAAATCAGCCGGTCTCCTGTGATCTGCCTGATACTACAACTAGACCTAATAATGATGATAACGACCAAGAAATTACAAGCCCGACATCAGACTTCCACGTAAAAGGGAGCATAATTGCTAATTGACGCATCAGTTCCAACTGACAGAACTGAAGTGACGTGAAGAACGAGGCAGAAAAAGTGTCGTAATGCATACACCGATCGAAATACAACGCACGCGCAATAAAAAGATGACAAGTGATGCCCACGTCCGTAATTACAGGTGCAACTCGTATCTTATCGCGATCATCTGAAACCATTTAGATGGCATAACCTGGTAAAATCACCAGCCACGGTGGTCTAGCGGTTAGAACGCTGGCCTTGTAATCCTGGGGTCTCGGGTTCGATTCCCAGCGGTGCCCGAATTTATAACTTGTGTTGGGCAAGGCCGTGGTCTAGACAACACGGAGTTTTCCTCCGTGGCATCCCAACAATTACTCCATTCACACACAGAAGAAGGCAATGGCAAACCACTTCTGGATCATCTGCCAAGAACGTATATGAACAGGTCCCAGTCCGAGAAAAGGATGGAAGGATCCTGTTCATATGGACCTGTCGTCAGACAGAACACTAAATAATAATAAGATGAGGTGGTCTAGCGGTCAGAACGCTGGCCTTTTAATCCTGGGGTCTCGGGTTCGATTCCCGGCGGTGCCCGAATTTATAACTTGTGTTGGGCAAGGCCGTGGTCTAGGCAACACGGAGTTTTCCTCCGTGGCATCCCAACAATTACTCCATTCACACACAGAAGAAGGCAATGGCAAACCACTTCTGGATCATCTGCCAAGAACGTATATGAACAGGTCCCAGTCCGAGAAAAGGATGAAAGGATCCTGTTCATATGGACCTGTCGTCAGACAGAACACTAAATAAATAAATAAAAATAAACCTGGTAAACTGACGTCAATTTTGACATCAGAATGCATCCAGAGGAAAACAGCAAAGTACTGCTTCGTTACTTACAAATTTGCCACAAGCTGCTATGCAATGATCATGAAGGACAAACGTCATTCAACACGTCATTTGTCTTGTACGAGCTACATGAATTTCGACAATGTCCGTAATGGAAGACACCTGATTTTGCCACTGACAGCATCAAGCATTGAGATGTCGTCTGAAATAAACTGTTCTAAAATTTAAACAAGATCGAAAAGCGCATTCCACACGCCTTCTTTGTAGCGTGCATTTAGAAGCGTTAAATCCGCATTGTTCGTTAGTTACCATTTTGGCCACCAGATCGCAGCTCCTCAGTGTCCACCTCACGACTTTCCGCATCCGTCATTTTGTTGTCGCCGTTCGTAGGATATTAACAAATACGAATTTTAAGTCGTGCAGAATGGCACAACCTCAACATCAAATTCCATCCAAATCCGGCCAGTAGTTCTGGAGTTTAATCGGCTGGACAGAAATGGCGTTCTCACTACGCTCTTCGTGCAGAGAACGCACAAAGGCAGTAACAATTGCCAAATTTTCTTCGCATACTTTGTGTTATCGGAGTCGATAGACGTAAAATCATTTTATGTAACTGGGGCATAACCTGGCTTCGACCAAACTAAAGAATTTACAAAAAAAATATGATATGCTATCTTAAAAATATGAATTATAGGTTATGAAACAAACAAGCCCTAGTTACCGAGAATACACAAAATCACCACGCCAATGAAAATAATTGATTATCTAACACAACACCAAGACAGTCTGTAATAACAATAAATAATAATAATAATGATTACGCATTATCGATCAGCCGACCAACAGCTGTCGTCTGCCTGCTCGTTACGTCAGAGCTTCATTCACGTAGAACGTAGTACGACCACGTGAGCGGCATCCACTGACGCAACAAGGACGCGCACGGATATAACAACATGGCTGGCAGAGCAACTGCAAGGTTATGTTAGAAGCAGGACTGCGAAAGTGCCGGGAATCAAGCCCCGCCGCGTAGCCTATACCAAGATCCCAATACGTAAACATCTGCCTCACGAACGGTCTGAAACAAAGGGAGAGAGTTCTGTGACCACTGCTTTTAAAATTGCTTGAGAATACGCCATCAGAATAGCCACGGTGGTCTAGCGGTTAGAAAGCTGGCCTTGTAATCCTGGGGTCTCGGGTTCGATTCCCGGCGGTGTCCGAATTTATAACTTGTGTTGGGCAAGGCCGTGGTCTAGGCAACACGGAGTTTTCCTCCGTGGCATCCCAACAATTACTCCATTCACACACAGAAGAAGGCAATGGCAAACCACTTCTGGATCATCTGCCAAGAACGTACATGAACAGGTCCCAGTCCGAGAAAAGGATGGAAGGATCCGGTTCATATGGACCTGTCGTCAGACAGAACACTAAATAATAATAATAACGCCATCAGGTAGAGCCAAGGAAACTGAGAGGAACACAACAGCGTCTGGTCTTTGCTGATGACATTAATTTATCCAGTGGATCATGCAGAAAACGCAGATTCTGTGTTAGATGCTAGCATGGAGGTTGGTCTGGAAGTCAACGCAGAAAAATCTTAGTACATCTCGTAACTACACTGCAAGGGAGTTAACAAATACTCCAAAAAATGTGGCAAAGTTCACAAAGTTTGGGAACAACAGCAAAAACTTAAATTGAATTCTCGAATAAGATGAGGGCACATGAAAACCGTAGAATGCCTGCACCTCTCAGTTCGGAATCCCCCGTCTTTTTGGTTGCCGTATATAAATTTTGAGATCAAAAAATACGGAACTGTAACTTCGAAAATGGACGTCTTCTGGGTTGTAGCGCCGTTGAGGGGGTCTGAGAAGAGACGCCCGAACGCGCACAGGAGAACCGTCGGACGGAAGAGGGTTGAAGAAATGACAGGAGGCCGCAGACTGAGGGAGGACCTCGGCTATTTGTACTCTTCACCATGAACTTAGGGACGATCAAATCAAGAAGGAAGGGGTGGGAGGAGCCAGCTTTATTCATTAAGGGTAAATTTTAGAGAAGTGGAAAAAAAAAGTTGCAACACATCTGCGGTAATTATTCTTGGCCTGACGAAACGCTGTAACTTAAGATGTTACATTATGATAAAGTGCACCAAACACATCGGATCATTCCAACCCTAAAGGGTTTTCAATGTCGAAGACGTCTGCGGCAGCCCTGACCAAGCATGGCGGCTTCGAAACCTGGTCCTGACTTCGCTCGCCTCGGGGTAAAGGCATTTCACTTTACGTTCCTTAACGTCCTGCATCCTGTCCGGGAGGTACTAGGTTTGAATATCGGCTCGTTGAATAAACACCCAGCAACACTAATTAAAGCACTACACTCAAAAGCTTGAAGTTCGGTTCATATTTATTCAAATAAACTGTATCAGCTGAGCGTGTTACATACCATCCAGTGGTCAGTTGCCTGTGAATGACGAGTTGGAAAGAACTGGCATTGGCTTGTTTAATAGAGTTATCGTGTAATGTTTATGGACAAACTAGGGAAAACCACGACCCCCCCCCCCCGAGACCTCAATCATTCGCATTTCCGCCAGTGGGGCGTCCTCAGAATTAACGTTTATTGTTTTAAGGTACGCACATAGATGGAGTCACAACTGTCCAGCTACCAGCGCCGCGCAAGGAGAACTGCGGAGTTAGCGGCGGTCAGGTGTACCCAGTGTCAGCGTACAGAGCGAGCATACTGTAGCACTGTACAGCTTTCGTACTTACTTACATGGACTTACGGGACACTCTGTATATTACGGAGATGTTAGCCAACTACATGAATGGTAATTTAGTACCTACGTGAAAAGCAACGATGTATAAAAGCAGACTGATGCTGACCTAGTGCATCACAGCGTGTTATGATTTTAATCAGTGATCCGCAAACCGATTTTCACTGGCGAAACACCTTAATTTTTCAACGACACATAAAGGCACACCAGGAAATTTCGTCTCACGAAGAGGGGGGACGGAACTGAGCACGACGACAAATATATGCATACATTTACAACACTGACGTATAAGAATGCAGGAATATGAAAAAATACAACACATGTTGAATAAAACCATCGGTGAAGAACCTGTGTGTGTTACGAATTCTAATTAGGAAAGATAAGTTATTGTCTTTACTGAGTATTACGGGCGAATATGCAAAACATTCAGCGGAATACTGATCCAAAAACGAGATCACACTGTAATTCGTGCAGAAGGTAAGGCGAAATAAAGAAAGAAAGGCATACGAGGTGCGATCGGAAAGTTTCAAGACTGTGTCAATAGAGGGCTAACCGGATGTAGTACGAGCTTCTGCCGCTAGGGGGGTGCGGCCTACATTCATAGTGAATCAGTGTGCCAGCCGGCATCATCGAATTAGCATTTGTTTCTTAGTTACGGGCGTTTTGGTAGTGCATTACACCGACCCTCCTGCGATTTCGGAATGGCGTGTGCATCAAATTTTGCCAAAGACTCGCCAAAACGGCTACGGAAACCTATGAAATGCTAAAGCAAGCATTTGGGGAGTCCGCAATGGGTCGTGCACAAACTTTTGTGTGGCATTCACGTTTTAAAAATGGCCGAACCTCTGTCGATGATGACGAGCGTTCTGGACGACCATCTTCGAGCACAACGCCCGAAAATGTTACGAAGATCGACGTCGTACCATCAACGACTTGTGCGACATTGTTGGGATAGGCTATGGGACCTGTCTGCTGATTCTAAAGGAAGAACTCCACATGCGACGCATCCTGTCTGAGGACCAGAAGCAGAATCGACTTCTCGTTTGTCAGGAGCTCAAAGATCTTGCAAGAACCGACCCCAACTTCCTTTCTAAGCTCCGTGTGACTTCTCCCTCTTCCCAAAGATGAAAATTCAGCTAAAGGGAAGGAGATTTGAGACGATAGAAGAGATTCAGGCAGAATCGCAGATGGTGCTTGACAGGCTGACAAAGAAAGATTTCCAGGGATGCTTCCAGGCTTGGCAGCGGCGCTGGGATCGTTGTGTTCACTCCCAGGGGAACTACTTCGAGGGTGATGGATGAATTTAATACCTGAGATAAGTGTACGGGTTTTTATACGCGCAGTCTTGAAACTTTCCGATCGCACCTCGTATGTCGAAAACAGAGGCGATCTGTCTGTCAACAGCAAACATATTCTTTACTCACACAGAGCCTGCTAAATGCTTTGCACACACCGCCCCCCTCCCAGCGTTAATTCGAAGAAAACAAAGTTTCTTGCATAAATAATAACGATTTGAAACTGTTGAACCCGTGACACGAGCCGCAGGATGGACAACAGAGCGGCTCAGAAAACAGATTCAGTCGGGGCGGAAGACCGAGAGGAACCGACATCTAAGCTTCCCCGCCCGCCCTTGAAAGGGAATGGGAAACTCTTTCATTTTCCCATCTCGTGAATGCGTTCACGTAGGACATTTCCACATTTTTGTGCTCATTCACACTTTCAGGCCAAAAATTTCTAATTTTACTTATTTTGAAAACATGAAACTTAAATCAAATCAGGCAAATTCCCGTGTCACAGAGCATATTTTAAATGTCACATTTAATACGACATCGGATGAGGTGCATCCACATTTCACTGATTGCGAGCGAGTATTTTCCGAAACCACCTGCAGGGTATAAGCAAAGTTCACTGCGAGGTGAGCGCCGCCAGCCGACGGAGTAAGGAACAACCGTCAATTTTTATTAGGAAATATTTAACGATAAAAGCATGCTTCACTGCCGACCTTGGAGACACGTGGTAGTTTCACTCTGACTGGAGTGACAAGGGCGATTGCAAAGCACCTGGGGAAAATTTCATCCGTGAGGAACTTCCGAAGGTTAATTCTAGGAAGGACAACAAATGCGAATATGTTTATGTCTCGAAGGAATTCAAACTGACGCAAGCCACGCCTTCAAATTCCCGTCTCGTTTCGGACGTTTCCAGAATCCTCATTAAAACCTCAAATTAAGTATCGAAGATCCGTCTTCAATGACCGCTTACTCCAAATACGCAGTAACATAAACCGAGATGTTATCGCCCTGATGAAGGAGGCAGTAAGCACGTCTGAAACGAGGCTATACGGCATTTGTTAAAGACTGCCAGTGTTTACTGAAGAAATGATCGCTTCGAAAATCAACGGAAGGGCTGGCTTTGTCCTTGAGGGCACGAGCACTCAGATTGAGCCCATCGAGACTCGGACGAAATTACTCCTTCGAGCGACTTTTATTTGAGCGAGGGTCGCAACAGCGATCGAGGCCACCCACCACCAGAAACGCCCTACAACGGCATATTCAGGGTTTGTGTGAGAGGATGTTGAGATAGCATAGAAAATAACCCCATTATTTTATTGTTTTGGAAAGTCACGTGAAACCGCGCAGAACTAGAGTACAGGCGTTAACGATGAGCTAACCTGCCTACCCGGTCGTTGGCCATCCCGTGAACGCTCCAGCACACAAATTGTGGCGACGTTAAATGATCCTATCTTCTGTCAGTTTTGTGCAATGCTGACATTCTGACTAACGCAAGTCCGGAGACAATTCGTTTTCTTACATTTTCGTACATTCTCTCCCTCCTCTTACGTCCCCTGTCCTTACCCATCCACGTCTTCGACGTTCCGACACGTGCAACGCGGGTCTGAAGTCAAAGCCCGTCGTGTGTTAACAAGCGATGCTTTGTGAGTCTTTGAAGGTTGTTCAAGATTTACACTGCAACACATTTACTCGGTTTCCCCGTTCGTGTTGCCTGCGTCCTCGTAAATAAACACATTTCCAGACGGTGAGTCCTGTAAGCATTACATCACCGATAATGCAGCTTGCAAACCTCAAGAAGACCGTGCCCTTGTCTGCGAGGAATTTTTTTCTCTCTCTAAATGTCCTTTATTTACCGTCTGCAGTTGCAGCAGTGGGTAGGCACACGGCGTACACAAAAACAGGTTACGTCATCAGACACTCACACACTCACAGCGACCGCCGTCACTCACGTACCACAAAGAGTGCGGTCGTAAATTTTCTCCACAGTTTATTCGTGGGTTATTTAACGACGCCATAGAAAATTATTAGGGGAAGTGAGAAGCGAACACTACGTGCTGACCAAAACATCTGGAGGGTCGTAAAAACGTCGGCAATCAAAAAGCATCTTAACGACGTGAGATGAAGTTACACACTGAGTACAGCTGGCACGACGGCAAGCGTCTGTGTAAATAGGGCGAGCCATTGGGCACATAGTCTTCATACGAGTCACATTTCGAAACATTAGTTTATGTTAGGTTAGGTTAGGTTTGTTAACGCTGAGATATGTTATGTTAGAAGAGGTTGGGTTGCATTGGGTTAGGAAAGGTGAGGTTGGGTTTGGTGAAAAAATTTTCAAACTCTTGACAAAAATTGGTAAAATATCACCAAAGACACAGAATTTTCGAAAATTTCGAAATTAAAAATGAATATTTAATTTTTTTTCAAAATTTTCAAAATTTCAAAATCTGCTAAAAATCTCATAAAATTTGAGGTTTTCAGAATTTTCAAAATTCAAAATACAAAGCCTTCATAGAATTCAAGCATTCAAACATTAGTTTAGCTTATATGTAATCGGTAAGGTTACGTTTGGTTACTTCAGGATACAGTGGGTTAGTTACGTTAGGTTTGGTTAGGGTTAGTTGGTTTAAATTAGTGTAGGTTAGCTTAGGTTACGGTAGCTGAATTTAACTTAAAATAGGTTATGTTGGGCTAGGCTTGGTTGGATAGGTGATTCTAGGCTGGGTTAGATTAGGTTAGGTAAAGTTCGGTTACGTCGTGTTAGGTTAAGTTTCTTCACAGATTACCAAAATTGGCAAAATATCTCTAAAACTTAAGAATTTTCAAAGATTTCAAGAATTAAAAAAAATATTCTAATTTAAAATTGTTCCGAAATTTTGAAGCATTACAAAAATTTCCAAAACCAGCATAATATAACTAAAATTTAAAATTTTTCGAAAAGTTTCAAAAATCAAAAAAATCAAAATGTTTCAAAACTTTGAAAAATGCCAACAATTTCTAAATTTTGAAAAATATGTCTAAAATATAAACATTTAAAAAAATAAAACATTTCGAAAATTTAAAAAACAAGTAATTTTTTTATAGATTTAGAAATAATTTAAATTTTGAAAAATTCCAAAAATTACCGAAATATCTCTACAATATAAACATTTTCAACAATTTTCAAAATTAAAGAAAATTTCGAAAACTTAAAAGAGTTTAGAATTTTTGAAAAAGCACAAAAATTGCCCAAACTAGCTCAAATCTCATTAAAATTAAAAATGTACGAAAACTTCTGAATTCAAAACACATATCGCTCATAGGCGTCACAAGGCAAGCATTAGGTTAGGTTGGGTCAGGTTGAGTTGTGTTTGATTACGTTGGGCTGAGTTTGGTCACAAACTCTCAAAATACTGAGACGTTACAAAAAAATTCCAAGATTGGAAAAATAAATCTAGAGTGTAAGAATTTTCAAATATCTTCACAATTTAAAAAAAATAAAATTTTCCAAACTTCTGGATATTTTGAAAAATTCCATGAATTTCCAAACTCGGGTCTGACGCCAGAAATAATTTTACAGGTACACAGAGTATTGGTGGCGAACCACTGGAAAGCGGTCCTTCGTTGAAAATGGAGGATACTATTAAAATAGTCCTTAGGGGAATACATAAAACAAATGCGAACATAAATGAAATATCTCGCAGTCGTAGTACTAGGGAAATTCCGTTGCAACAAAATTAGAATGGAGTGAGTTGGTTTGGACACCCCGCCCACTAGGACGCGTATAGCTTCCAGGAAATACGACGGACGAGCGATGTGCAGGTGTGCAGGAGGAACACATCCGCGTGTGGGCATGGCCAAGGGCAAACAGAACGTTCTTCTTAAATTTGGGTCTACTTTGCCTCGTGACAATCAAGGACTTCCAGCAGGGCGGAGCGAATGAGCTGGATTAGGACCAGATTCCGAAGGAGACATTTCAAGTGCTGGGTTATTCTGTGAGCTTCCCGAAATGTATTATTTCAATACTTCTTATATCTACAGGGTTCGACAGCTCTGCGACGTAAAGAACGACGATTCCGAAAGCAAACTTACTGGTTGCCCCCAGCCATTCTTAAAACCCCGCCCGCCCGCCAACAACTTCCTGTCATATGCAAAGCACCATCGCGTGTTGTTCCTTTGCAATAACTCAACTGTGGCATTCATAACCAAAAATGCGTTCTATCAGGGTCGTAAATACGGCTAATGCAGTTTGTGCTCGAATTGAAAAAATTGCATCATTGCCCTCGTGCAGTTGGTAACGAGCACTTTACCCACACATACCCAGAGAACATTGAAAAATCAAAGGTAATGAGGATAGCACCGAGAGCAGAACCATTGAACGTTGTAATTGGAAACCAACAGATGGAGAATGTGGAGCATTTCAAGTACTTGGGAAGCATAGTCACGACGGACGCCCTATGCACCAAGGAAGTAAAAGCAAGGATAGCCATGGCCAAGGCAGCTTTCGTCAAGAAGAGGATACTTCTCACTAGCAAGTTGGGCTTGGAGATGAAGACGAAACTAGTGAAGTGTTACGTATGGAGCAGAGACTTGGACACTCAGGAAGAAGGAACAGAAATACCTGGAGAGTTTTGAAATGTGGTGTTGGAGAAGATCAGGTGGACGGATCGAGTGACCAACGAAGAAGTATTGAGGAGAGTCAACGAGCAAAGAAGCATTCTGCAGGCGATTACACGAAGGAAAGCTAACTGGCTGGGACATATTATGAGAAGGAATGGATTACTGAGTGATATCACCGAAGGCCAGGTTGAAGGAAAGCGAGGACTGGGAAGAAGACTGACACAGCTAACCGACGACCTTAAACAAGGAAAGAAGATGACGTTCCAGGAATTAAAGCGAGAAGCCGAGAATAGGGACAACTGGAGAGCTCTTTTTGGGCAGAGCAATGGACCTGTCGTAAGACAGAACACTTAATAATAATAATAATAGTAATAATAACCCAGAGAACTGTGTTATCACTGAGAGGCAGCTCCGATGCTGAGTGCATCATTGAACACACTCCTCATAAAATGGCTGCATCGCGGAAACACAGCTTTCTCAGCAATTTCATCTTTCGCCGTCAGATAGGTAACCGAATACCACTGCAGGGCTACCAATATTGAAATAAGACATGGATACAATGCATCGTAATTTCTTTTCTTACAAACTATTCCACAAATGTGTCACTAGGTGTCTCTCTGAGTTCGATGGATTTAAAGTTTCGTTTGCAAGAACACCACAAGGAACACATTACGAATTCCAAATTCACTTTTAATTTCAAAATCACACACACACACACACACACGAGTCTCACTTGGTTTGTGTGGCGACACCGTCAATGGTTTGATTCTACCAGTCTCAAAGAACCACATAGCAAGCTGGTGGCGAAGACGGGGCTGTCTCCGATTTGAAATTTCACTCAACCACAGGTGGGCCTTCGAGGTGCGACGAACTTCGAATAGTGCGGAAAATGGACACAAGAAAAGCTGGCTCCCAATCCTTCCAAGAAGAGTGGCGTGGTTCAGACAGCATCCCGTTTTAGGACGTACGAGACAATTAACTCCCAACGTGGAATTCGAAGAAGGAGGGTTGGTATCTCGGCCGAGAGACCGAAACAGAGATGTTCCTGTCGACACAAACCCACAAGCCACAATGGGTCACAGGTCCATTTCTGGTAATTTTCGTTAGGAGGATTATATGTTGGTAGCACTGAAGCAGTTGCAGTTATCTGCTTAGAAACATTTTTGTGTTAGTTTCGTGTTTTTGTTTTTGCTAATTACAATTGTTTTGTGATCTGATGTAATTTTCAGAAAGTAATATATAAAAGCTCTGGTGTCTGTAATCGTGTTCGGTAAGAGAGAACTCATTACTACAAAAACATAAGTTGTTCTTCACAGGTTAACCGGTGTATTTAGGTTTATCGTCCCTGCCCGTAGGTGGAACCACCTACCAACTTAATTTCTTGGCCGAGTGTGGGATACGTGTGCTGCTGAAACTTCGGCAAACGTCTATCTAGAAACCATAAGACAGCCATCTTCTTACTCGCTGCTGTGAGAACCACAACTCTCAGTTACCTGAGAAGTTCCACAGAGCAGAAAGCAAGAAACGTTTTAGATTACACTGAGTGTGGTCTATTAACCCAGACAGCTTCAGAGACCAGGATTTTCTCCCATCTAGTTTGACAGATCTGGTGCAGCACCAGAGAGAGAATCGCGAGGCCACAAAGACGGAGCAAGCCTGGAGTCAGACTGAAGAAGACTCTCTCCTCGGAGAATCTCCGCTTCCAATAATAATATGAAGCAGCAAAGTATCCATCGTGTAGAAATAAATCCCGTTTATCAGAAAACCTGAACCTACGAAACGAAACACGAGAGGAAAATGGGGAAAATACGAAAGAAGCAAGGAGGTGAGGGGACTTTTTAGAACTCGCACAATGAAGACTGCATTGAGCGTTGATTGTGTGACGTGTGGTTTCATGAAGGAAACACGTAAGAAAATACGACATAATTCGTTTGCGATTTGTGGGACTGAACAAGGATTGTATTTCAATGCGTGATTTTCATTGGCTACTTCTAAATATTCCTTTCACGTGATTTCGCTTGAAGATTCCTAAGATTCTTTCACGTTACATTTCGCGAGCCTGGTACGTGAACGTACAAACATGCGGTGTTACACTTACAATTATTCGTTGTCAGGACTTTTTCCATCGTCTGTTTTTTTAAAATCACGACGTTTCGGAGGCTGGTTCCGTCTTCAGGTGAGAGGTATCTATTCTGTTGGGTCCCTTAGACAGAGCTAGACTCTGTCACTTTCGTGAACAGTAAAATTTCAGTACATGACAGTTTCCTTTGTAATCCCTTTCTCGTCAACGTTCATTACTATGTGAGAAGCTTTCGTAAGTCACACGACAGTCTCTATCCTGAGCCAGATTAATGCAATCCACAAGCCCAGAAGTCACTTACCTAAGATCTGATTTATTATTCCCCCATCTACTGCAACGACTTCGGAATGATCATTTCTCTTCAGACTTCCCATCCAATATTTTGCGCGAATTTCTCATCTCTTGATGAGCGCTACTTGTCCGGTCCATCACACATTCCTTGGTTGCATCACCTTAATATTCATTCCTCTTTGGTCTAAATATTCTCCTCAGAGCCCTGTTCTCAAACGCCCTCAATCCGTCTTCTTCCCTTAATGCCAGAGACAAGGTTTCATACCCATACAAAACAACAGGTAAAATTATTGTTCATCTTCACTTTTTATACAGCAGATGGGAAGGTAAAGACGTTGAAATGTGCGTTACGTCCTTAAATAATTAACTGACTGGAACTAAATTAGCTGTGTGGATATAATGAATTCTTCTCGGGCTACCAGCCGTGTAAGCTGAATACCCTGAGGATGAGGACGAAGATGGTTCTCCAAACGTTGGTGTTTTCTTCATTGAGCCACCTTACTTTGTCGCCGTGAGAGCTTCAGAATATTTAGGTGTGTGGCGTATGCAGTACGAACGTCCGAGGGTAGAGACCAATGGCGGAATGCCTGAGGACGCTCTCGTTTGGCGGCAGGCATGAACCCTTTCAATTGCTAAAGGAACCGCGGATTTTGACATCCAGACAGTGCCAACTCAAAAGAAGTGAGTCTCGTATCAGCGAATTCACATGACAGGACATTCAGTTAGTGGAACAAAGGTTCAGTTGTAGGAGCCCAGAAATTCTGCTTACACTCCGAAGCGCGCACGTGGGAAAGGAAAGTATGGACCCGACCGGAGGCGGCAGACATGACCTCCAAGTGTCTGGGGTGTGGCCGGACATACCTTGTGTATCGTCTGCCCCAAACAATTACACCTTTCAAGTATGAGGATGTGTTGTGCAAGCCTTCACCTTGGATGAGATCGCTGGTGACGTAACGCGAACCGCGGTGAATCATCCTGAACACGTTTCCATTCCGCTCGAGTGTTTGAGACGCCGACTGAGCTTTCCCAGCTTTCCGCTCATCGCACTCACGTTGCACGGACAGGTGGGCACTTTACATGTCGGTCAGGGGAGCGGGTCTTGTGGTTCGGACGCGTCGACACAGACCAATGGCAAACCCTAGGCAGACGACTGCCAGTTCCTCCTCAGTCACCGTCATAAAACACTGCCTAAACAGCCGGGACAGTGTCTCGAGTAACCAAATTGAGGTTATAGGAAACCATGGTGTCATGTACTCTCGCGAGCCAATCAGCTTCAAAAAGTTTGGTGTACGAAATATTCGGTTGATGAAAGCGTTAAGAAAAATGCCTTTCACATGACATCTGCGCCGTGTGGGACAGTCTGCTCGGGACGGCGTGGCCCCACCAGGACACAACAGGAGACAAGATGACACCCGACACCCTTTCTTTCGAGGAGTTCAGATCATTAGACCTCTTGCGTAAGACTGTCTCAAAATACAACGCTGGCCAGGAAGGAAAGGCGGGTTGCATGGGGGCGAGTTCCAGCCATGCAAAGCGCCCGAAATAAAGTGCACGTCATTGCCACGGAGTACCGCCGCACTTGCAGCTGGACACCCAGAGACAGCTCGTCGTCAGCGCCAAGGAGGAATTCGCCTCCAAGTCGGAGAAGAGATGGAACCTTTACAAACGAAACTTCCCGTTTTCCCAATCCAAATAAAAGACGATCATTTATCAAACGGGAAAGAACGGAGATAAAAACATGAATTGCGTACTTTTGAATATTTCTGGAGCTGCATATCAATAATATCAAAGAATAAAATACTATATAGAATCATGCACACAAAAAACTGTTTACACTTGACAGGACACTAATTCCAAACGCGTTTCGACCTCAAGAGGTCATCATCAGTGGGAAAACAAATTAATTCGTATGGTTTTCTTCAGAGTATGTACTTTACATAACCATATTAAGTAACACCTCACTGGACGTTGATCGTATACGTCCACTGGTCTGATCGCCGTTGTTGGTCTCCGGTGAGCCGTGGTTGAGTCGTCTATGCCTGTGAACTTCAACGAAGCGTGGGTGTTACTGTCATTTTTAAAAATGTGCAGGGTATATATTAACTCAGATAACCAGTGTGGCCAACTGTTGCATGTGAAATTTTACTTTGTTCTATTCATTTATGATGTTTTGATTTTTGGTGGTTTCATAGGTGTGGAATTAATTTGTTTTGTCACTGATGATGACTTCTTGCGGTCGAAACACGTTTGGCATTAGTGTCCTTTCAAGTGTAAACAGTTGTTTGTATGCAAGGTTTTAAGAATAAATAACTATGCAAGACATACACATGCAAATTTAATACCAGAAGACACAAATGATCATGAAAATGAAAACGGACGATGACGCCCTCATCACGTAATAAAGAGATGTTTTAATTTCTTGAAATATTACAGAACAATGCACAATTCTAAGTTTACCGACTCAAATAGCATAAATGTTGAATCAGATGCAGACAGATGAACCGACGGCTAACAACAAACGAGCAACGCGAACCGGAAGCAACACCGGAAACAGGTCGAAGACGGCGTGGTTCAACGACGCACTGAACCAAGGAAAGCTGAAGAAGGAATCGCTATCCTCGTGAGCGCGGACGTAGCAGGTGAAGCGGGATGCATCTTGTAAGCAGACTGCTAGGCCAAACTTTTAATTCTTTTATGAAAAATAATAAATAAAAAATCCAGTTAATTCAAATGCGATCATCAATTATGCGCCAACCCATACACGCCCTACCTAACACCCCGCAAGACATCGTCATGAAGATGGTAGATTCAATGCCTGCCAAAACGATGGAGAATCTTCATTTTACGCGGCTTGTTCCCGAAAACCGAGTCCGAGAGGGAACGAACTGTCATTCTGTCTTACACACCGCAATCACGCAAACGTTTCGCCGTGAAGCAGCGGCAACTTCTCCGGTACAGCTGCTTAGCGGGTAGTCTCACCGCGGGGTACTTCGCCAGACTTCTTTTAAAATATTTGAATAAAACACAACGCGTTGCAGGGGAGGGCGGCAATAAGACGACTGCGTACAGAGTTTCGGAACAGAGTGGCAACTCACAGCTTGTCACGAAGCGAAATCACAACAACAACAAAACAGGCAGTCACCGGGGAGAGGCGCCTTGATCGGCGACGTTTGCTAAGCCGGTGCGATGACAGAAGACTGTTTCAACCCGTGGAAAGTAGAAGAGTGGTTTTTTTATATACAATTAAGAACTGCTTCTTAATCGGTTGAGGAACGCCATCGTCTAGGTTTCAAATTACTGGCGATAAAATAATTTCATTTCTTTTCCCCTTTCTATGAATGTGAAACATCGAGGCATATTCAGAGGGTAGAAAACAGGACGCAAACATTTAGAAACAAAGGGCAAACGGAAGTCATGGATACAAGAACAAGTCACTAACACTATGGTGCACGACATTATTTGGAAAATCGATTGTATACTCGGCTTGTCAAAGAATAGTCAACTTTCTTTATGAAACCCGGAGGTTCTGATGTCGAGACATGATCTTATACTTTATAATTTCTGCATTTATTTCTAGACCAAAATCCCTACTTGCCCTTAAGAGTGTCTCTGTGTTCGCTTGTATACTGTTTATATTATCGCCTTGGGGGTACGCAGTGGCCGCGCGGTCTGAGGCGTGGGCCTTGTGCCGCTTGGTCGCTGGGACCGTGGGTTCGAATCCCACTCAAAGCCATGGATGTTGTGCTGTCCTGTGTACAGGTAGAGGCCTTGCGACGGGCTGATCCCTCGTCCAAGGAGTCCTACCGAACGTCTATAGATCGAGCCAACGAAAAGTTGGGACTCGCAGTGCTCAGGAACTTGAAGAACGGGTCGATCCCAGTATATTATCGCCCAACAGATTAATATCATCACCATATGCCAACAGCTGATGTGTCCCACTCAATTCCAAACCGCCCTGATTGTCTTGGAGTTTCTTGATGGCATAGTCCAAGGCAAAATTGAAAAGCTGTGGCGATAAAGCATCTCCCTGTTTCAGACCATTCTGAATAGAAAATGTATCGGACAAATGTTTAGCTACACGAATTTTGATAGAGGTTCCGCTTAAACACGTTTTAATTAACCTGACTAGCTTTTTATATGCACCAAATTGAAGAAAAATGTTGTAAAGATCCTCTCTTTTAACTGAATTCAACAATATTAAAATGCGTCTCGCACGTAGCTTGAATGAAAAGTAAAAAAGTTAGTTTTCCCGAACTCTCTTGAAAAAATATCCACCCGCGTAACAGAGGGCGCAGAAAAACAAAAGTAAAACGAATCTTAAGGGAACAGAAGGAGTCAAGGTTGGGTTCAGCTGGCTGAGGTATGTGTCCAATTTCAGGCTTAGGCAAGAACGATTTTGAGTCTTTGGGTTGGTTTTACCGCAAAAGCAAATCACCTCGCGTCACGCGTGCGAAAGTTATCAATCCAAAGTACTAAGCCCTTGAACGTAAAATACAATCTCTGGCTGGCTGGCCGGAGGGCGAGGACGGCACGCGTCATCTGGTGTCGTCACTCACTGGAATTTAAATGGCTACCCGCTCTGCCTGCAGTGGCCATTTAAAACCTGCAATGTAAGACCGCGGCAGTAGCAATCGCTTTACGTGTGAACTGCACTTTAAATTATATGGCGGAACAACAGTTTTTATGGCCATAACGTAGAAACCTGCATCTTCAGAGAATAGGACTCGCCTGTTATCTGTTAGTGATAACAGAATAAAAAGCCTGGAGCACTTTAACTGCCTCGACACTTCGAAATAATGAGTTAATCTTGAATTATATTTATTGTAGGTACAAATACACTGCTGACAATTACATCATTGACAGAATCAATCAATATTATAGATCATTCAAAGCATACGAGGTGCGATCGGAAAGTTTCAAGACTGTGTCAATAGAGGGCGAACCGGATGTAGTACGAGCTTCTGCCGCTAGGGGGTGCGGCCTAAATTCATAGTGAATCAGTGTGCCAGCCGGCATCATCGAATTAGCATTTCTTTCTTAGTTACGGGCGTTTTGGTAGTGCATTACACCGACCCTCCTGCGATTTCGGAATGGCGTGTGCACCAAATTTTGCCAAAGACTCGCCAAAACGGCTACGGAAACCTATGAAATGCTAAAGCAAGCATTTGGGGAGTCCGCAATGGGTCGTGCACAAACTTTTGTGTGGCATTCACGTTTTAAAAATGGCCGAACCTCTGTCGATGATGACGAGCGTTCTGGACGACCATCTTCGAGCACAACGCCCGAAAATGTTACGAAGATTCGGCAGGCCATTCACGAAGATTCATAAATAAGTGTCCTGGCATATAAAACCTACTACACAGAGTAGTGTTTAAGAAAGTCAGACATGGCTTCATTCGATTTGTAACTTATTACTTAATTTACGTTCTACCAACATTATTAATCGCCTTGTGGGCAGATAAATAATCCGAAGTCCCTGGTATCGAAATGTGTACACAACTCCACAAACCGGACGTAATGCTTCGAGTACTGACGAGCTGTGAGTAGATGTCTTCTCATCAAAAAATATTCGCTTCATTGTGGACTTTTGTATTTTATGTCAGCCTCCGTCGTAACCAGCACGACATTTGTACATCGCCAAGAAGTCAGGCTGTAGTAAAATATTCTTTTTAATTGGTTTATAGATGTTATGCACTGTCGAACGGTGTGCAATAGGATAATTATGAGTAATTAAATACAAAACGCCGCGACAGACGGCAGCACTGATATAATCTGGCATTTTCACGTCGGCGGTTAAAAAAAAGAACACGAAAAACTTCAGTTATGATAATCGATCCCACTGCTGATTACAATCGATTACCTTCTGAATGCAAGATAAACAATTTATTTATTATTTATTTATTTGTAGTGTTCTGTCTGACGACAGGTCCATATGAACAGGATCCTTCCATCCTTTTCTCGGACTGGGACCTGTTCATATACGTTCTTGGCAGATGATCCAGAAGTGGTTTGCCATTGCCTTCTTCTGTGTGTGAATGGAGTAATTGTTGGGATGCCACGGAGGAAAACTCCGTGTTGCCTAGACCACGGCCTTGCCCAACACAAGTTATAAATTTGGGCACCGCCGGGAATCGAACCCGAGACCCCAGGATTACAAGGCCAGCGTTCTAACCGCTAGACCACCGTGGCTCAAACAATTTATATCACCTGGGATCTCATACACTTCCCTCTGACACATTATGCTATATTATATTATATTATTCCAAGAATTCAATTTTGAATTTTGTAGGGAATGGAGATTCTTTTGGCATACGTCTTACAGATTTCATCTGTGCAGTTCCTTGTTTTTGTAACATTATGCAAACTTTTACGTCATAAATATTGTTCTTATCTCAAAATACGTGGGAAATATACTGATCCGACAAGTTTGCTTTCAACCTCATGCGCCAAATTCCTTCAAATTCCACAGAATAGAGCAAAACACACGAATAATACTCACAACAAAATTCTTGCGATCGTGCGTGACCTGTGTCCAAAAAAGGAACTAGCGCTTACAGAAAAAAAGAAACTCGTTTCAAGAGCTGAACTCCACGTGTACTTAATGTGTCAACGTAATGACGAAACCCTGCCCTCCCCCTAGTGACACAAGGCTTTGGACTGGTTATAAACAGTTCGCAGTAAGCGAACACAAACACGTAAGGACGGTAAGTTCAGCGCACCAAAACAGCGCGCGGAGAAGCATAGCTGCCGGGGAGCTCTGAATCATGGACAGACGTCGTGTGGCAGTGGACAGGTCGCATTCCAAAGCAGTGCCATGCTGCAATTCTAGGAACCCGCCGGTTGCCAAATGATGAACGAGCCGCTCTGTGGCGACTGTTCAGCTGGTCGATTCCCGGGACGGGGCGGACCATCCTCGTCGTCACGGCCGGCCACTCACCTCTGCACAGTGCCGGGGTAATGAACACACGGACGGCTAACTCCACGCCTTCCAGTTGTTTAACAAGGTTAAAGTGTGGAGAACAAGCCTCGCGCGTGTTTTGCAATGCATAAGAACAGCGACAATTGTCATCATTTGCAAATTTGTCATCGTTATAACAGATACAGGACATCGCAATAAATCTCGCGGTGTGGGGGGGGGGTGTTACAATTTCGATGAATACGAGAAGCGGAAATGATATCGGACAGCTGTGATGTTCGGGGTCTTGATAACTAATTACAGACACACGGCGAGGAACAGCAGAGTGGAAGCTGAAGGACTTCGTAGTTTCCAACACACACCTAGATCCATTTGCGTCGTCGAGTTAAGGAATTTGAAGCCGGAACAATGTTGCTGGGTTTGTTCAATGTCAGTTTATCGATCACGTGAACGGAGGGCAGTGCTTGTACGACAAGGAATTTGTCAATCAATTCAATACGGAGGTGTTACTATTCAAAGAGAAGCTGAAACATAAGTTGGGAGCAGTTAAAGCCCTACATTAACAAAACAAACAGGAAATAACTGCACACATGCAAGCGCACCGCCAGTTTCAAGGCCTCGCTCCGTTATGCTCTCTCCCCGAAGATAGACCGGTAGAAGGTTGTAACAGATCGAAACGATACCATCAAACACGTTCTGTTATCTGCATACGGTTATATACATGCAAACACGTGCATATATTCCAAGATGAAGACGTGTCTTATTAAGGAGAAGCAATTTTTCGCGTCTTCTCCGTAGACAATCGAGCGTTCCCTGAATAAAGTTTCATTTCACTCAAAACCCAGCGGAAGAGTTTCTCAGTAGGCTTCCTTCATCACGTGTTTACCACAAGCAGCTATGCGCCCGGACGCGTGAGGTCAGGAGAACTGGAGGTCCGTCTCGTGCACCAAGGGAGCTGCGTTGTGTTGAGGGAGCTGTTACGTTTGTTTGGAAGTGCGCGGTGTTGCGCCGCCCTGATGAAACACCGTTCCTGCGTGTCGGTATCCCATCTGTTTGCCCTTATCTGGCGTCCTGTCATAGAGGACATTCCCTCACTCCAAGCATCAGAGACCGAGAAGATGAGAAAATACCAGAGCCATTGGCCACAGCAACAAATCGGCATTCGGACGCGCACGTTAAACTGCGACACAAATGAAGCGTAGTTCCATAACATTTATATGAGTTGCCGTTATATTACATCAACTAACACACAGAGGGGCAGATCTGATCCAGCTACTCAAGAACTTCTTCGCTATTATGAAAAAAAGAGTCCCACTTAGATAATTTTATTCCGGCAGCCAATACACACATTCTCAGATACCTAACATTCATCCCATATCTACAAGTCGGCCTTAAAACATTCTTCATGTCCTTGTTTAACGACAGAAAACTGCAAGCAGCTTCTAATAAATCAATCATGCAACGACGTCCCACTCCTGAGCTACAAATGCAGTCACTACTCGCGGATGAACACATTCTTCTGTTCTTGTGGTTATGCTCTGTTTCGGCAGGAACGCAGAAAACTTCCAGCTCGTCAACTTCCGACTTAATGTCTTCATCCTGCTGACATAACCTAGACAGTTCTCTCTTCGGTTGGGTCCATATCCACATTAAGATACCTCTTAAAATTGTATGTTAAGAGTAAAGAAATATCGCGTAGTCTCATGAGCGCTCATCTTTGCCCCCTTCTTAGTATTAAGATCAGAACGGGCGTCTTGCCAGCACAGATCAAATTAGTTGGTTTTGTGCCTTGAGATTTTAAGACATTGCGTAAGCGAAGAATTGTTTATGTACGTTCTCCCTAACAAGTCGGCAGTTCCAGGACATGAACCGACGCACGATTGCTACTTCACAGCCCGTATTTCATATTCTTCGTGGCTTAGCATTTATTTACTTCAGGTACAGATTGTGCTTAATGTAGATTGTTTAAAAAGCAAACGAACACTTTCCGAAAGTTGATTTCCGTTTCCCATATTTTCAAGACTTTGCTCCACGGGGTACGTACCCCAAAACGTGTTAATCTAAATTTCCTGGATAACTGTCAGAAGTGCACAGTCTGTGGAGAAACTCACATACGTACTTTTTCATATATACTTTCGATCTGTGCATTTTCCTTGAGGTACTTAAAATATTGTAGGTGCGTCATATTGTGATTTTATTTAAAAATAGTATTAAAATATATTAAAATTGTCCGTCAATCACAATAAAGTAATATAAGATAATTAAATGCTTAAAATATTATCCTTTGTTCCGCATCGAGTACTCGATGCGGAACAAAGGATAATACCTTGCTGCCTCCATAATCAGGGCGACGAAGCAGTCGGAAAGTGTTCAGTCCTGTTTTGCCAAGGGGATCGGCTTAAGCTGCAGTTTCTTTGTTGAACTCTTCCTGCTTCGATGTTTTTCAGAAGTGTTACGTAACGATTTCAAATTATGTCTCCTTGCCACTGTCGTTAGGGACGTCGGGCTTCTGTTTTATAAAAATTATATAAATAAACCCCACGACGAAGTATCCAGAGGAGCGTGGAGGTAGTCCAGACACTGAACAAGCTGCGATGCGCTGAAATATATTTTAGGAGGCCGTCACGTGGCGATGTTTGAGTAACTCTGGTATACACGGGACTCGCGTAACGGACCAATAAAGCAAGGCGGCACAATCGGGCGGTATTTATATCACAGATTGTAATATTAAGTTGCCCTGTCTGTGGCTGTTTGTTGTGCTTTCACAATCTGGCAACGGAACACAAATCCAGTTCAAAATTTCGTAACGACTGCCGGTCGAGTCTAGTCGGCGGCTATTTCTAGCGGCTCTGCGCAAGATCAGACTGGCCGCACCGGCTGCGACTCAGCAGAACACCGACGTCGCCTCGACGCACTCCAGCTGGGTCAACCTCTCCAAGACATCTCTTTCCCGTCCTTCCTGACTCCTTACAGAGCAAGACGAAAAGCAGATACTCAGTTTCTTGGTTAATTCACAGACGCTTTATCAACTGCGTCAGTTCTTGACTGTCAAACAGGAAGCTGAGTTCGTGGTCTGCTTTTCGCGCTCTTGCTTAGAAGACGATGGAACCCAAGGGAGGATCTCTGAGACATGGAAAAGGTCGTCCGTAATGTGCGCTACGGGGTGACATATGAGTTACACATAAGTGACCCTCTGTACTTCGTAATTGTTTTAAAGGCAATGTACAAGTCGTTCTTGAGAACTTGATAAAGTTGAATTTCAGTTTCCTGCAATCTTACAATTGTAGCACAACTGAAAGTAGTGAGATTAGATTCACAGTAAGACATTAAGGGAACGAAGACACTCTCTCCACCTGCACTACTGAGTGGAAGAACCACAAACGTGTCCGACTAATGCATACGAGGTGCGATCGGAAAGTTTCCAGACTGCGCGTATAAAAACCCGTACACTTATCTCAGGTATTAAATTCATCCATCACCCTCGAAGTAGTTCCCCTGGGAGTGAACACAACGATCCCAGCGCCGCTGCCAAGCCTGGAAGCATCCCTGGAAATCTTTCTTTGTCAGCCTGTCAAGCACCATCTGCGATTCTGCCTGAATCTCTTGCCAAAGACTCGCCAAAACGGCCACGGAAACCTATGAAATGCTAAAGCAAGCATTTGGGGAGTCCGCATTCACGTTTTAAAAATGGCCGAACCTCTGTCGATGATGACGAGCGTTCTGGACGACCATCTTCGAGCACAACGCCCGAAAATGTTACGAAGATTCGGCAGGCCATTCACGAAGATCGACGTCGTACCATCAACGACTTGTGCGACATTGTTGGGATAGGCTATGGGACCTGTCAGCTGATTCTAAAGGAAGAACTCCACATGCGACGCATCCTGTCTGAGGACCAGAAGCAGAATCGACTTCTCGTTTGTCAGGAGCTCAAAGATCTTGCAAGAACCGACTCCAACTTCCTTTCTAAGCTCTGTGTGACTTCTTCCTCTTCCCAAAGATGAAAATTCAGCTAAAGGGAAGGAGATTTGAGACGATAGAAGAGATTCAGGCAGAATCGCAGATGGTGCTTGACAGGCTGACAAAGAAAGATTTCCAGGGATGCTTCCAGGCTTGGCAGCGGCGCTGGGATCGTTGTGTTTACTCCCAGGGGAACTACTTCGAGGGTGATGGATGAATTTAATACCTGAGATAAGTGTACGGGTTTTTATACGCGCAGTCTTGAAACTTTCCGATCGCACCTCGTACTTGCACTGTACAGACAGTTGGATCGGGGTCAGAGAGCTTCTCGGAAAGCGTTGTTACTGTAAGGACGTTGTGTTTTCTTCACTGAACACATTCGTCTGTACACGTGTGTATATACAGCTGACTGAGACGCATGACCTGGGCTGATGCTAACAATAGTCGTACTCACGAAATACCGGATGGAATCCCTGGTTAATCTAGGAGGAAATGAGATTGGGTCACTCACAGTTACCGGTCCATTTAGATACAGGACGAGAGGTCTTCACGTAATTGCTCTGCGTGAACTGCGTCTTTCACAACGCTCCTGACCTGTTGCATGTGACGAACTGAAGCCCTTTCTCACATCCACTAGACTTCCTGCCCTTAAGTAAGAGTCACATGAACCAGTTTTAAATAACTGTGCCTCACGTAATGAAAGGAGGTTTAAACAATTCTAAGAACTAACAAAGCCTTACAAACAACGTCTCCCTCATCGAACCAACTATTCTTTCGCATAAAACCAGACTAAACAATACTTGGTCTGGGGAAAAAAAACATCGTTCTGTGTACCACAAGCCGAGTCTTCTGCGAACAACTTTAAAATTCTTAATGATTCCCTTCTCCCATATTTTTTAAAAACCTTTATCAATTTTACGAGATTCAAAAAGTCAAATCCTCTTCCACAATTTTCAGGGCTGAGGACTATAATTTTTTTTCCGGACGACGAGTCTACACGGCGCGAAACCCAGAACATCATCATCATCATCATCATCTTTACCACCGTGAAAACCTCAAATCTCAGTTCTTACAGGCCGACTAGCAAAGCTATTTTAATGAGGGTTTCTCAGGGCTGGGAGCGCCCCTATTAGCGTATCAAACTACTTATAAGGTACCTGAAGAGAACATGACAACGCCAAGCTTTTCTATTTCCTGCATTTAAAAAAATAATGCCATCTTCATCTTCTGTCACGAATGCCGGAAATAATCGTTTCTAAAGGTGCGCTTTCGGCCATATTATCTGCACTACGTAGATAATACGGACAATCAAAACGTTGCTTCTATGATATATGTAAATTTAAATATAAATACAAAAGAATATATCACGTAAAGTTTTAAAACATTATTAAGATTTATTTCACATTTTTTACCTTGAAAGAAACAAATATAATATTCTATTTTTTAATTTAATATGAAATTAAAAGTTTTTTGTCATAAAAAATAATGCTTTTTCGCGAACAGTGCAAATCCGTTGTCTCATCAATGTTATCTCAAAGTAATTCTTTGAGCTGATAAAAATAAGTCAATGTATGACAGTAAGTCGGTTTAGTTTTGGGGTAATGTTAGCGTAAAGCCTGCGGTCCGTACGTCTCCTTTGGCCTCTGGAAAAATATGATCTACAGAAGAATGACATAAAATCCAGTTGCCCTGTATAAAAGTACGGGAATTTCTCCTCTGATTCACTTCTGACCACATTACTCGAGTTCTGACAGTTAAATGACGTCTGATAACACGCGGTGCCGCGCAGTTGGCGACTGACTCACTGAGTTACTACAGCTTGGCCGATGTTTGTGACCTGACTGTGCTCAGTTCCGTCGAAAGTCTGCAGAAGTATGGTTAGGCGAGCAGAGACCGAGTCACGTTGCCTACAAGTACCTGAAGGTTTTCAGATCACGACGTGACGCTACGTACAAAAGGGCACATTTACTCCGAAACGTCGTCTGATATAAAAATAAATTATTTGTGTGGATAAATAACGTCGTTAAAGACTGGCAGCTGATGCAATCGTTAGGCAGCCAAAACCTCTATTACAGTCGTCGTCTCGCCAGGTCTCATGCCAGGTTTACGTCAGACACAACCGATTAAAAAAAAACATACACTAATGGAGGAAAGGAAACTGACACTCGTAGGACCGAGCCAAGAATTTGCTAACAGGAAACAACGCTGCTGATCGAGGGAGCAACACCACGCGTACACGAAGTACAGTGATTTCAAAACAAGAATGTGAGGAAGGAGACTGAGGCATTCGTTGGAATGCGCCTTTGTCGGTTATTTTTACACATGTAGCGGCGTCGTGTAAGGACCAGCAGGCAGGCCTTAATTTACAGCACTTGTTTCTGACCGGTCGTTTGTAACTCAGACATGAGCCGGTGGCAGCCACACCGTATGGGGGCTAGACATCGTAAGCTCACGTATCTTATTAAGATTCGTATTTAAACAGAATTACAATTTTATATCAACGGTGGTCCAAGGCCACTAATAAGGGGTCTGTGTCAATTTCTAATTCTGTTCCATACAGCAGCAAATACGTTGTATGAGTGTCTACGGCAACCTGAACACATATTACGACTCTAAAACTTCTTGACGATGGTGAAGAGTCAATTGAATAAAAAAATTTCTTGGATATTATCCATCGTCTAGTAAATATAAAACGTCCGGAGATAGGGATTAGCTCTATCTAGTGGGCCCAACTGTGTAGGAACCTGAAGACGGAGATAGAGTCCCATCTCCGAAACGTCGTTTTACGTTTTATATTTACTAGACGATGGATAATATCCAAGAAAATTTTTATTCAATTGACATATTACGACATTCATTGGATGCAGTTCCGGTCCGGACCGGAATTGGCTACACAATGTCTTGACAACAGTGACGAGACTGAGATGCATACGTCTAGAACATCACTACGTCAGGGCAGTTCTTCGTTTCCGTGTCTCTACCAACTGGAGCAGAATCCTTCCTAAAAACCTTACAGTCGCTCAGCTTGTCAAGAAATTCACTTCCTTTTATGGAGCGCGCCGGCCACTGATCGCTACCTGAGCATATACGTAGTTCGTACTAACTGACCCGCCCATCTCATTACGTTCGATTTCAATGTTCTAACACTCTAGCCCTCGGAGACATCTGAAATAACGAAAAGTCTATTAATCCTTTCCCTGGCAACCGCGCGACAGAACGTCGAAGCAACTCCACCAGTTCCCTGGCAAACTACAATAGAAAACTAACCACCAGCTCCATATTCCCAAGTGACCCTATCAGATAACCTTATTCTTACGGGTATTTCGTTGTCGGGATTAAAATATCTTCGTTGACGATTGCCGACATGTGTTGTTACAGGGATGGACGTGAGGGCAGAAACAGCGATTTCCTTCTGGTATTTTCATTGCCGGTCTTAGACTCTGCGCGCACGAGCACTTTCGGCCGCATTGATGAAACGCACTGTTTCAGTACGAAGCGAGCGCACGTGCGGTAGTTTTACCGCTGCGGTTTTTCTGCCGCGACAGGATTCATTTTCGATGCGGTGCGGTGGCCGCACAGCGGCTGGCGGTGGCAATCGAACACGAAGAACCCTACCTGCACGACCTTGGTGTAACTGAATTGGAGAAAAGGTCATATCGGAGTAGAGTGACAGAAACTGAAGAGAAACTTTGGATAGAAGTCTCGCACACTAAAAGAGGTTGGGCACGCCTGTTCTAATAACATCAGGGCACACGGCTTGAGCTATACATTATGCATTATCGTGGTGCAGTGTGAGATGCTTACTTACCCCCACGCGTATTTCTAATCCACCCTCATTTGCCAGAGTCTAATGCCGTTGCTCTGTTTTCTTGAGAGTATTAACAAATTAACACTAGCAGCATAAGTCATCGTTAATTAATAAACACGGTATGGCGGGGCAACTTCGACCATGAAGTAATTTCTGTTTTATAAGCTTATTCCCGCGCTATAACTTCAGTGACAGCTCTAGGCTTCCTATTACACCTGCCACGACCACTTCCTTCCAGTTACTTTCCGATCATCCTCATAAATTCGTGTTCTCGTTTCAATTTACACCAATAAACTATGTCTACGATACAACGTCGTTAAATAATGTAAGAATTCTTCACTGCATCACACATGGAAGCTTCTTTCCTCAGGTCATCTAGACACTTCGCCTTAAAATACGCCACGGCCACTTCAAAGCAATCCCACAATGTGACGCCTTATCGCGTGACGTCATACGACCCACAGACCAATCAGCTTCAACCGAAAACAGTTTCCGTGCCACTGAACGCCATTCCACACCTGATGATGATTCAGCAACGTGCCAACTTACGCGATGACCACTGCAGCCAGATAATCAGGCGAGATGAATTAAGACTGGCGCGGCGGTCGGCCTTGGCAAGGCTCAGGCCCTGACCTAAGTCAACGCGAAACGAGCGCGCGTTACGTGTGATAACGAACGAGTACGGACCGAGGCACTTCCTCAAGGCGTCAGTGCGAGGACAGTAGCACTACGAGCCGCGGTCGGATGCCTCTACCGAGCGCCTGCCTGCTAAATATCTGTGATGTTCAGGACAATTATTCGTGTAGACGTCTAACAGATATAATTAATGGACCGTAGCACACGACGTTAGTCCGAGATGCAGTCACTGGTTCGAATTCTGCATGGCCGTAAATATATGTGAGCATATATCAGATCTTCCCACCGTCACAATCCGAACCCCCCCCCCCCCCGAATAAAAGTCCGGATGTCCCAGCACCGCACCACCAAACCCCAGACGCACTCACAATCCCGAGACGAATTCCCCAAAATTAAGCGGTCAAGGTCCATGAACACAGACGGAGTACATAAATTGCAGTTCACGTTCATCTGGGGTGTCTGGGCGCATTACACAACCCGTATCTACCTTACGTGCAAATAAAACACGACGTAGGCCGCTACGCCTCCAGACACAACTGGCAGAGTACCAAGGCTGCAAAATGACACTTCAGAAAAACGTATCTTCTGAAGCATAACGCAGCTTGCCAAAATATTCGCTGCAGCACTGAGGTTACAGACTTGGTCGAGGCGTTTCTCAAGCTATTGAGCAGTCTAGATCCAAAAACTCATCTGCGCCTTTTTAAAGGATCTGATCCACGGCACGCTTAAACCGAAATTCAGTTTCAATGAAACATTTCAGGAGGATATTTAACTCCGTATATGAGCCGAGATAGCTCAGTCAGTATAGTGACTAGCTACGGGCTGGACGGCCGGGGTTCAGTCCCCGACGGGGGCAGAGGATTTTTCCTCTAGCCTCTGCATCCAGACCGGCTCTGGGGCCCACCCAGCCTCCTCTACAATGGGTACCGGGGTCCTTTCCCGGGGGTAAAGCCGGCCGGGGCGTGATGCTGACCACTCACCCCCATCTAGTGCCGAGGTCAAGAAAGAGAGGAGCTATACCGCCTCTCCCCCCAAGCGCCTACATGGCGTATAGTGGGACAAACTTTACTTTACTTTTTTTAACTCCGTATATTCAGCACCGTGTTGCCAGACAGACGAGCGGAAACCCTGAAGACTTCCTCATAGCATCAAGACAACGTAAGAGCGAACTGTTGTTCAGAATGGATGCAATAGACTCACTTCTACGAAATTCACTGTCTGTCGTGCGCCATTAACACCTCGAAGTACGCGAAGAATTTGCCACTGCATATTTAACACAGGGTGTTCAGAAATTTCTTGTTTTTCATTGGATTCATATGGATAAACGGATGATGGCGTAAAGAATTAAATCATTCTTAATCTCATAAACTATCTTCAAGATCATTTATTTTCTCGTACAAGTCCCAAAAATCAACGATTAAAACACATAAAACGCCAGTTAAGGGAATAACTTGACAGTGTTTCAAAAAACGTCAAGCGAATATCTGTTCTTCAATTGGCGACGTTGCGGTAACAAGGAAAGGAAACAAAGAATGGTCCATATATCAACCGTTACGGTTGCACGCGAGAAGACACGCTTCATCATCAGGTGATTTAGCAAAGAAGTCTCTGTGGTTTCTGTGCGAGGTATAATTACAGACGCTAAACAGTGAGACTGATTAAAAAATGCTGGAAAAAAACTCTTTGACAAGGTGAACTCTGAACATTGCTGACTTCTGGGTTGTTGCGCCGTGAAGTCTGGTAGATTTCCACTAACGTTTCAGAGGTCATACTGCCTCCGTCATCAGGGCGATGAATGAATAACCCAGCACGATTAAACTGGAGAACCGCTAGACGGATGTGGATGAAATTTGGTAAAGACGTTATGCCACCGGGGAATACCCTAAGTTCGTAATTTTCGACTTCCGACAGCCAGTAATACCAACATGGAGGACGAGGAAACTTTCGACGTCGGATCGACACTACCGCCACTTGCAAATGACGTACGAGGTGTGATCGGAAAGTTTCAAGACTGCGCCTATATAAAAGCCGTACACTTATCTCAGGTATTAAATTCATCCATCACCCTCGAAGTAGTTCCCCTGGGAGTGAACACAACGATCCCAGCGCCGCTGCCAAGCCTGGAAGCATCCCTGGAAATCTTTCTTTGTTAGCCTGTCAAGCACCATCTGCGATTCTGCCTGAATCTCTTCTATCGTCTCAAATCTCCTTCCCTTTAGCTGAATTTTCATCTTTGGGAAGAGGAAGAAGTCACACGGAGCTTAGAAAGGAAGTTGAGGTCGGTTCTTGCAAGATCTTTGAGCTCCTGACAAACGAGAAGTCGATTCTGCTTCTGGTCCTCAGACAGGATGCGTCGCATGTGGAGTTCATCCTTTAGAATCAGCTGACAGGTCCCATAGCCTATCCCAACAATGTCGCACAAGTCGTTGATGGTACGACGTCGATCTTCGTAACATTTTCGGGCGTTGTGCTCGAAGATGGTCGTCCAGAACGCTCGTCATCATCGACAGAGGTTCGGCCATTTTTAAAACGTGAATGCCACACAAAAGTTTGTGCACGACCCATTGCGGACTCCCCAAATGCGTGCTTTAGCATTTCATAGGTTTCCGTAGCCGTTTTGGCGAGTCTTTGGCAAAATTTGATGCACACGCCATTCCGAAATCGCAGGAGGGTCGGTGTAATGCACTACCAAAACGCCCGTAACTAAGAAACAAATGCTAATTCGATGATGCCGGCTGGCACACTGATTCACTATGAATGTAGGCCGCACCCCCTAGCGGCAGAAGCTCGTACTACATCCGGTTCGCCCTCTATTGACACAGTCTTGAAACTATCCGATCGCACCTCGTATGGTTATAGATTTTCGAAAAATACTAAACTTCAGTGTAGTAATTCTTTGTATAACGTAAAATAACAACATGACAGCAAAACAGAAAACATTTCAGCTTGAAAGGATCTGATTCCGTGACCCCATGCGTACGGGTCCACTAAGCTACAACAGAGTTAACGTGCCTTATAACGCATTCGTACTAACTTACAATACTTAGGACATGTAACAAAGTCCAGGGTACCACATCTTAATAGCCAAGGGGGCAAAGTCTTCCTGGAGTCGTGGCTGTTTTCCGGTGCACATCTGCATCAGCTTTGATGGGCTAAAACAAGCATAGCCTAGAACTAGGACATAGTTCGCTGTCATAAAATCTTTCTCAAATTTGCTACACATCCTCATAATGTTTATTCGTGCTAAATTTGTTGTGATTTTTAACACAAAAAGAGCATAACTCCAAGCTACTTTAATTAGCTATCGCTGAATTAGTTCGTTTGTTTATTCCCAACAAGTAGACAAAAGCTTTATAATGATTTCGCGTGGTCTCCATGTTGTTATTTTACGATATATGAAAAATGACCTCAACAACAGTTGTATATTTTCAAGATATCTCACCACACAAAATTTCAAACTACTAGGTCAATAAGAGGGATTCGAGCGTCCGCCATGTTGATAAAACTTAAGGTATACATTTTAAAAAAAAAATCGAAGGTTTTAGCAAATCCAACTACGTTTACATCAAGCGCACACCGCCCTCAAAGTTCGGCAGTCTTTGGCCTCAAACACCATGGCCGTCATCCCGCACCCTCCTTAGCTCCGTGTGACTTCTTCCTCTTCCCAAAGATGAAAATTCAGCTAAAGGGAAGGAGATTTGAGACGATAGAAGAGATTCAGGCAGAATCGCAGATGGTGCTTGACAGGCTGACAAAGAAAGATTTCCAGGGATGCTTGCAGGCTTGGCAGCGGCGCTGGGATCGTTGTGTTCACTCCCAGGGGAACTACTTCGAGGGTGATGGATGAATTTAATACCTGAGATAAGTGTACGGGTTTTTATACGCGCAGTCTTGAAACTTTCCGATCGCACCTCGTAGCCATATAGAAATATAAAGATGGAAAGTGGCACATTCACCTCACTCACCCTCACCTGCAAAGAAAAAAACAGCTGCTACAGGCAAGTGCAGGTCCCAGGAAGGGGCACGCAACGAAGGTAACAAAGGATCGCACCCGAGTAATCGAACTAAGCCCCAAGAAACGCCTTGCGACGGCCTCTGCAGATGCGCCTGCCCTCTTGAGTGCGAAGTTTCTGCAATGCAACTTCCAAACGCCTTCGTCGCAGCCAAGAAACGAACGTTCTGTCGCGACAGGTGTATCGCCCATCATCTGTGTAATATCAGTAGATGGTTTACTGCTAATAAGGCGGCCCTAAGTCCAGGTAAAACAAATATAATAAATTTTGAATAAAAATTTTCTTGGATATTATCCATCGTCTAGTAAAATATAAAACGTAAAACGACGTTTCGGAGAATCAAATCTAAAACTTCTTGACGATGGTGAAGAGTCAATTGAATAAAAATTTCCTTGGATATTATCCATCGTCTAGTAAATATAAAACGTAAAACGACGTTTCGGAGAATCAAATCTAAAACTTCTTGACGATGGTGAAGAGTCAATTGAATAAAAATTTCCTTGGATATTATCCATCGTCTAGTAAATATAAAACGTAAAACGACGTTTCGGAGAATCAAATCTAAAACTTCTTGACGATGGTGAAGAGTCAATTGAATAAAAATTTTCTTGGATATTATCCATCGTCTAGTAAATATAAAACGTAAAACGACGTTTCGGAGATGGGAATCTATCTACTTTGTCCGGAGATAGGGATTAGCTCTATCTAGTGGGCCCAACTGTGTAGGAACCTGAAGACGGAGATAGAGTCCCATCTCCGAAACGTCGTTTTACGTTTTATATTTACTAGACGATGGATAATATCCAAGAAAATTTTTATTTAAAACGAATAAGAATCAGCTTCACAGACAAAAAGCAAACTTCTCATTTTTTCAGATGAGTGCATATTATGCACAGTTTAAAGTAGTATAAAATAAATAAATAAATATCACACTCCTTTAACTCTGTCGATGAATTTACAATGTTCACAAACAAATCATAATGTTCAGTTAGGTTTTCTTGTCGTCATGTAATGTAAATGGGTGGATGTATTTGTAACATATCATTACATTACGTGAACCCTTCATTTATAATATGTGAAATCTTTCTAATACTACGGATTGTACTCGTTTTTATATGTTATATTATTATGACATATTCCACGTACTAATGTCACCTGACTAAAGTATGTAAAGACGTGTGAGTGAGTGAGGCCCACTTCAAGAAAATATACGAATAAATGAGCATCGGCTATTCTGTTATTCTGATAAATGAAAAATCAGTGGTTCATCTCAGTTTCAAGCAGGGAAACACCAGGATCAAGAAGGTTGTCTTCTGGGACTTCGTGTTTCCTGTAGTCTGGCAAGTACTGACCGACGACGTTTCAGAGGAGCTTACTGCCTTATAATCATGATGATGAAACGTCTGCCAGTATTTACCAGACTAGAGGAAACACCAAGTCCCAGAAGACAACCATCTTGATCCTGTGACACCGTGAGAACCTCAAACTTCACCCACGACATCTGGGTTCAGAATCTTTACCATGACGTCATCCTCAAAGAAAGAGGAGTACAGGTAGACCCCGATTTACGCCGGGGCTACGTTCCACCTCCTCAGAATTTTGTATCGGCGGACGGGGAAAAAGCAACTGACGCCGACACTAGCGCCGCGTAGGTACCCACTTCCTGTGCTGCAAATTTTGTTCTTATATTCGTTTTATTATTATTATTATTATAAACGTAAAATGAAACAACATACCTGTAATTATGCACCCATCAGTCAGTGGGTCTTAAAATAATCCCATATTACAAGTACAATAAACGTGAATCTGTCTACACAATTTCATTGCAACATCTTATTTGCCCTGCGTTTTCTTTACGCTTTCGTGTTTCGATCAATACTCTGGCCATCTTCAGGCGGTACAGCGTAAATATCAAAACCGAAACACAAAGTTAAGACAAAGAATTGGACATGGATTGCGAAAACAAGAGTTCAGTTCACACAGTTTTACAGCGTATGAAACAAAACACCAACTGCATTGCGCAATTACATAATCTCTACAGATGATAAGGCGTCGTTCATCATAGTACAGATAAATGAAGAACCGATGCATACGCAAGAACAAACAAGGAATATTTATGTGACTTATCTGGCGGAGACCAGATACAGAAGCCCACCGCTAGCTACTACGCAGACACGTCTGTCTGTCTGTCTGTCTACTATCGATAAGGGCACTACACTCGAAGCTCCGGCCTCGTTAACATTCCTAGCGTCCCTAAGAATCCGAGGAATACCGTTTCCTTTTCAGTTCCATGTGCATTGGCGATCGGCCTCTGTCATCAGAGCATGACGCTCCAGAGGAATGAGACGCGTCTCACACTGGCGCGATGCGGCACGACGAGACAGGATTCAGGTGGTCAACACGGGCACATTTAAAGCAGGCCACTGACCATGAGAGCATGAATGTGTTCAATAACGAGTAAGCAGCCGGCGTGAGAAAGCTTACAGTTCGTTTCCTGTTCCGCCATTTTAAAGCAAAAATGGGTCCGCCCAGTTTCGGTGGTGTGACGATTCATAACATTCCAAAACTTACCTAAAATAATTCTGGAAAGTCACGTAGAAAAATCGGATAACATGGATTCCGTAAAGGAATTAGAAAGGAATCATAAACGTTACCGCTGTGATAACTCCTTTATGTGACAGTGAGAAACGTAGTGGTTTTTATTCGCAACAAACTCCATATTTTTCGCAGCCCAACATAATCTGAGCCCGGTCCCTCTAAACACTTTGCCACTTATTTCTAACGGATATGGAATGCACGGTTTCGTCCCGACCACTGCATAATCGCCCTCCTTCCAATCTGACCTCCTCATGTTTTGCTGATTGTCTTGATAGTATTTTTAATACCCTGGCCTATAGAGACTCGACGTTCCACGTCCCAAGTGTCATGCCCGCATTCCGTTGCTCATTTGTCCACGCAATGATCACAATTTTTTTTTCCAGCGAAGTTGTTATTCGTACATGTGTTACACGCTGCAGGGAGGAGTGACGGGCAGCGAAGGCCCTCGATTCTCAGCATCAGATGGGCCCACACTTCGTGACGCAACGCGACGATATGCCAATGTCAACGCACGCTATACGGACGGCACATGTTCTAGGACCATTCTGGTTCGAATTCACTCGGGGTACGTACGGACTTGAACCGTCATCGAATGAAACAGCACGTGTAGAACCAGATCCGTACAATACGAGGTGCGATCGGAAAGTTTAAAGACTGTGTCAATAGAGGGCGAACCGGATGTAGTACGAGCTTCTGCCGCTAGGGGGTGCGGCCTACATTCATAGTGAATCAGTGTGCCAGCCGGCATCATCGAATTAGCATTTGTTTCTTAGTTACGGGCGTTTTGGTAGTGCATTACACCGACCCTCCTGCGATTTCGGAATGGCGTGTGCATCAAATTTTGCCAAAGACTCGCCAAAACGGCTACGGAATCCTATGAAATGCTAAAGCAAGCATTTGGGGAGTCCGCAATGGGTCGTGCACAAACCTTTGTGTGTCATTCACGTTTAAAAATGGCCGAACCTCTGTCGATGATGACGAGCGTTCTGGACGACCATCTTCGAGCACAACGCCCGAAAATGTTACGAAGATCGACGTCGTACCATCAACGACTTGTGCGACATTGTTGGGATAGGCTATGGGACCTGTCAGCTCATTCTAAAGGAAGAACTCCACATGCGACGCAAGGCTCCTGTCTGAGGACCAGAAGCAGAATCGACTTCTCGTTTGTCAGGAGCTCAAAGATCTTGCAAGAACCGACCCCAACTTCCTTTCTAAGCTCCGTGTGACTTCTTCCTCTTCCCAAAGATGAAAATTCAGCTAAAGGGAAGGAGATTTGAGACGATAGAAGAGATTCAGGCAGAATCGCAGATGGTGCTTGACAGGCTGACAAAGAAAGATTTCCAGGGATGCTTCCAGGCTTGGCAGCGGCGCTGGGATCGTTGTGTTCACTCCCAGGGGAACTACTTCGAGGGTGATGGATGAATTTAATACCTGAGATAAGTGTACGGGTTTTTATAGGCGCAGTCTGGAAACTTTCCGATCGCACCTCGTATATAACTCCCACAACTGCTTCCTGACTTTAAACGAAGCAGTCTCCTTCCAGAACCCGCCACACTCGAACTTGTCTTACGTGGTGTAACGACGACGCCGACTAGGAAATCGTAGCCCTTGATTAGCGACGTTCTGCAAAGGCACTTTGCCATATCTCGAAGTACGAACAGCGGCTGACACGATGGATAGGAGTTGAGATCGAATCCCGCCCTGGGATAATTTGTTTACGTGATGAAACTTCCTAGTCACGGTTTCTCACATTCCGACAAAATCATCTTTGATGATCGTCATATGATTTTAAATCCACGCCTCGTGACGTAAGAGATACCTCACAGAGGCAAAGTGAATCAAGAAACAGAGAATGAAAATATCTGGAAGAGATTGCGACGCCACGAAGCACTTCTACAGACGGCCGCTGCTTTTGTTACGCGACCTTCAAACCATGAGAAGAATTTTGAAACAGGCTCACGCAACGTCGCGTCCTGTGCCATTCCGCAGATTAAAACTGCACGCGCTGGAGCTGTTCGTCCGTCCGTCCGTTTCCGCGTGTTGACAAGCAACGAGCTAAATGCAGTCATTTCACAAGTTTATAGGAGGCCGGCCGGCCGGCCGACCAGGGGCAAGGTCAGCCACTTGCAATTAGCTCGGGGTCGTACGAGGCTTGTTGGCTGGCAGTCTTACGACACCCGCTGGTCGTCGAATGCTTGTCAATTGCAGAAGCGCGGACTGCTCGCGAGAGGACAGCGCCTGGACAGATTCCATTTGGACTGCACTGGAACCGAACTCGGACTTCCGCGATGTTCATAATTTTGTCGTGAAACATCCACAGTCGATGTTCGTCCCCCAGAATAAATAGGCCTTCTACAGGACGGAACCTACCAAAACTGCCCTCCAAACGCTTCCACCAGAACTATAAATTGGTATCAGCAGCAATTCCTGCTTAAATTATTACGCATAATTCTTACTGGGTCAGATTTCAACTTCGTCAGGACAATAAAAAATCAAAATGTAGCGATGCAGTCATTTTTACAATTCTTGGCGTATAAAAACAATTTTGACGACCAATTTAAATGCAAAATTTGACATCTGACGTCTTAACTGATGCGGCCGAACCGACAGCTAATTTATTTTTCATGAGCCAACCACGCTGATTGAAATCACGCTGAAAAAGCAATGCGTGTTGTATTTTGCGAAATTTCACACTTTCAGGATCCACGACAGAATCTTCACACAATAAGAAAAGCGGCCTAAAATAATTTTGGCTTTCTCATAAAGCGTTTTAGACAAAGAATTTTTGAGGAGCCATACAACACTCTACTCTAAACAACTAACCAACCAAGCAACTACATGGAGTACAGTCCGTTCTGAAAAGCTGTCACTCGGCTAGCAAAGAAATTCTTTTCTTTTCATAGGCACCGGAAGTTCATCAACGTGTCCACAAAAGCCCACCCCGGTTCCTTGACACTCGTCATAATATTATCCTCCCAGCTCTTTCGAATTGTACTCTCCGTTCAGGTTTCCCAATCAAAACTTTGTATGCATTTGTGATCGTGAACCTCAGAGTTTCGTATGAAAATCTTCGTTGTGGACTTGTCTTCAGTTTTCCTATAGTTTCAAAACTCTTAGGTTCAAATATTCTCTTCAGCACTCCATTTTCAGGCGCTCTTAATCCGTGTTCTTTCCCGTGACAGACAAATTTTCACACCCATACAAAACAGAAGATAAATTTACACTTTTGTGAAATCGACAACGCCCTAAAAGAACTATTTTTTAGTTTTATTGAATTACTGTCAATGCATTTCACTTTTTCTCTCTTTTCAGTATCTGTTATTGCTCAGGACTCTTTCAGAAAACGGAAGCAGAAATTCATAACGTGTGGTTTCAGAATTAATTTTACAAAAAGTGTACATCAAAGTGGTCAACTTGGTTCGTGCCATTTTCCCCATGTTTTTGAATTTATATTTAAGAAATGAGGGTATAATATTCAGCTACGAACAACTCTTAGACAATACCAACTGTTCAATTATTTTCCGCGGTAGTGAATGTTTACGCTAAATCACATAACACATTATGTATTAAGTAATGCTAATGTAATGGAAACAATAATCTATCCTTTGAAATGAAAATAGCTAGATTAAGGAAACATTTGCTATATTTCAGTTTAAAATATTTTGTCTGATTTCTAAGAATCTGGAGATTAAAATATACAAAACAATAATTTTGCCTGTTGTTTTGTATGGGTGATAAACATGGTCTCTCACTCAGAGGGATGAACACAGATTGCAGGCTTTTGAGAATCGGGTCTTCAGATCTTCCCATCCAAATAAAATACAAATTAAAACTGTACAAAGCTACAAATGAATTTTGATTCCTCACTTATCACGTGGTGACGCTACAAGACGCGATCAAATACTTTCATAAGTTTCATCACAAAACGTAAGGTACCTTCCGCCTTTATCATCAGGGTGAAGGACAACTTCTACCAGATTACAAGACGCTACAACCCAGAAGACAGCCATCTTGGGGGCCCACTACCGTCAGTGCCTCAAATCCTACAAAACGTTTATTTTGCAGAAACCAGGGCGAAGTTAACTTTAGAATTCTTCTCCCTTCTGTGACCTTACATAATTCTTTCATGTTAGGTTATACGTAATATTGTTGTGTTGCTTTCAATAAGCTGTCATTTCCCGGGGTGTCCGCGTGCAGAACAATCTCTCCAGCGTCTTACGTCGCCCATTAATCGTCCGATCTGTTACATTCGTTTATATGCTCCTGCTGTGTTGTAATCGGTGTTGAATTTTCTTTTTCTGATTATCATTACTTGAAGGTAATTCAGATGTATAAATGAATTTTTAAAAAGGCTAGAAACAGATCTAAAATATTTCCCGTAGTAACTCAAGGCTTTCGTCTGCTGTCTGTGAGTTTACTCACGTTCTGTTGATGTTCAATGTTTTTCTTTATAAAGAATGATTCAAAATCACAATGGCCGAACTTTTTAACATTTCTGCCGGCTCGACGCAGCCCGAACCCGAAGCTTCTTCGTATCCCACCTGAGCCCGACTCCCTTTTATTCCAGCCCGAATGAAGCCCGATCTGCCGTAAATATCACACGATTAAAAGACGTTTTTAATGTATAATTCCAGTTTTCCTTGAAAGATATTTTTAGCGACGCCGTAAGAAAATCTGACGTTATTTTGGCGTCTGAGGAACGGTAAAAATATTTCGGATGCCAAGTTTGTAAGCTGTTGTCTCTCGGAACTATTTCTGGGAAGGGGCAGCTACGAAAATCCCCGAGAAAATCAAGTCGGTGGAATTTGTTTCCGCAACCGAACTGTGTCAGGAACGTAAAAAGAAAGCAACTACGAATAATTTTTTCCTGGCAGAAAAAACCGTGTATTGCGTCGTAAAAGCTCCACCACACGAACATTCAAATTAAATTGTGACTTAAAACCAGAAGCAAATAAGTAAATTGCTCACACTTTCTGCTCCAGACTCCTAAAATGACACTAAAGGACTCTGAATCACCCTGTATATAGTATTGGTTGGCAATGTAGCCACAGTCTTTGAAAATTCTGATAAGATAACTACAGACAAAGGAAAGCCTAACTTCACCTTTTTTCCCTCAAGCCACGGCCCTACTGGGCCCTCAAAAGTGCAGGTCGACGATCACCTCTCCGGACCTCGTGGTCGATCAACAGCCACCACTCCCCTCACTAAATCCCGCAAGTTTTTTCCCTTCAACCATGGCCACCAGAACCTCCTCGTCACCTCCTTTCCTCTTATCCAAAAGCCCACAGCATTGCAGTTTCTCGGAAAGCCACCCAACCGAAATCCTTTTCACAAAGACTTGCCGCCTGATGGCATCTCCTCCCACCAGTAGCAACAGCCCCTAGTTTGAATAGTCAAGGCCTTCCGGTACGACAAAATTCCCGTCAGCTGAAGCACGACCCCGTTATAGTTTAATATTTCCAGCAATTCGTTTCGTCCTCAGGAATAGTGTGACCTTGCAAAGGACGATATCTTGCGCCTGCGCAGAACTCCGGCATTAGTTAGCTTTTTGGTTGGCCCACCTCATACCCGCCTTGAAAGGGGCAGCTTAAATGTTTGCCGAAACTTTGCTTGACACCAAAAATTCGACGCGTCCTTAACCCCAAAGCAGAAGTTATACATTGAACTTCTTATCAATATACCTAACAGGACACTTGAACAAACAAATTTTAGGCTCAGACTCTTTCCTGTGCTTAACGCGATATCTGGATTTTGTTTCTGAAAAACTCTATCCGTGATGAAGTGGCCAACACTTCACACGTATCTCGACCAATCTGATGACTGTTAACCTGTCCAGAAAACAGACGCCGCCATATTTTTTTGAAAGATACTTACCGCACAAATCTACCTCCATTTAAATTCCACTTGAATTCGTTTTAACGCAGTTGTGACTTCAGTTAATCTCGATGTCAATGATAGCAGCGGTGTCCCTGATTATGCGTGATATGCAGAAGCCGATAGCTTACATGTTTTATCATCTGGACGGAAGAGAAAGGCTTAATTAAAGAAAAGTAACATCTGACCACGAGAAAATTTTCTTGGGACGAAGGTCTACACCTTACAGAGCGACCCTAGTAGACCTACGAAGGCCTCACAACAAGCAGACTCAATGGACACAAATATTAACAGTCAATTACCATGAACGCATTATGCATGGTATTCATTGACCACTGTCCAGCGTAACTTCGCACAGGTCCTGTGCCAATGAGGAGTCTTGACGAATGGTCTCTCAGTAATTTAGGCGGGCGTAGCTGCTCGTCGTCTCTTGTTGAGACCTCGGTGGCCAGAACGGGGCACGTCGGATCCACCGGAGGCCAGAGCTCGAAGCGAACAGGGTGCTGGTGCGAGATGCTGTGGTCCAGACTCCGCTTATATCGCCAGAGGTTGACCGGCGCGGCGGTCGGTCGGTCAGACGCTAGACGCAACACGGAAGTCAGCTACTTCGTGTTCATCGACCCCAAACTAGTGTCCTTGTGCCATAAAACGATCACGGAACGAGGGGCGGGCCCGATCTTGTTGCTAGGTGTTCAGAACATCAAGTCCCATACTTCACAGCGAAAGGAGTTCTTGCTTAGCCCTTGCATTCGGCGTTGGATACTCAACACCGGCGCGACAAATGGGTTGATACTAGAAAAGTTTATTGTTTGACGTTAACAGAGTCAGCTGACTTTCCTTCAGCTCCGATGTGTTCATCAACGAAAATTTTCGAGATCAATGCGAATCGATTTGAACACGAACTGCGTTTGAGTTGAGCGAAAAATTACAGGGTGATTGGGCATGGACCAGTGAGGAAATGAAAATGAAATGGGGTTGGAAGAAACAAGGAAGAAAATCTCTCTGTGGCCCAATCGCAACTTCAAGGGTGTTTTGGCCTGCACGTTTGAGAAACTGAGGTAACCCGCCAAGGGATTTCGCCGACCAAGCCAATGGCGGATAAAAGGAGACTTCGACAACTCATCCACTGTCAAGAAAATAGTCGATTCATTAATTTTCTAATCTTCACCAGGAAAACTCGTACACATTTCATATTCACGATTCAAGATTCATTAGTAAGTGGCAGAGACCAGAATGTAATTCTTAATTTACAGTTGAATTAACATGTAACTTCTGTGTTTTGTTACCAAAGACATTTCCTCATAGAAAATCTTCGTATGTTCTTGTCTTTCATTCCAACAAACTTAAACTTGCAGCCTATTCCAAGTTCCTTAACAATCCACGACACTTATGTATACTATCAGACGCAACATTAAATAAATGGAGATATATTGGTTAAAGAGACGCATTCATTCCACATGCAGTTCGTACGTACATTTACGATATGGAGGATATTATTTCAGTCCCGAGAACACTGTATGGTTAAAAGCGTGCTAAGAATTTATAAATTAATGGTAAAATCAAATTAGTTAGATGAATCTTCACATAAAACGCGGAGCAGTAGTAAAATAATTGCGTTTTCTTTGCGAAGTCGTTGGGTTTATTATAAAAAATGAGCGAGAAATCGTTTGTGTGGATATTTACATAAGAAAATGGAATAAGAAAATTTGGCAGAAACAGAGCGGAAAAATGCCAAGATACGGACGCGTATCCAAAGAATACTCTTAGACATTTTACAAGTAAGTCACACACACACACACACACAACCCGTAAAGATGCGGAAGAAGGCCGTGGCCGATCCTAAGTTATCACCCAAGCACCCGATGTAGTCAGCTGGAGACCACGAATAACCTCATTCGGGATTCGATCGGCTCTGTACCGAAATACAGGTGGAAGTGTGAGAAATCTGTAAAATCATGTAACGCCGTGTCTGATCACCCGACCTGGCAAGGCTTGTTGCGTTTAAAGGGGCAGCAAGCAACAAGTGGTCATGTGTGAGGCGCGTTCTAGGCCGATCTCGGGGCGCGTGAGCAAGACACTTTATACCCTGAGGGAAATTAGCGGTGCTGTGGGGGTGAGAATTCTGACACGCGTGTGAGGCCGAGAGAACGTAACGCAGTTGTCCATCTCCCACGCTCCTCTTACAGCCTACAGACGACGAAGCCACAGAGGAAACTTTTCGCAACATTCAGCCATTGTTTTGCGTTGATCTGGGAAGCCATAACGTAGTCTACACATGCAAAATTTTGCAAGGAAATTTAAAAATTTCGGCGAACGTAAGCAGAGACAGCGATAAACAATAGCTCGTTCAAAATTTAACGACGCTCTGATAACCGTAAGAATAATAAAATAAATAAAGCTTTGCGATAAGGCTTCAGAAAGCTACGGAATTATTGTATTTATAATCACGTAATTTTTTATTTAGTGTTCTGTCTGACGACAGGTCCATATGAACAGGATCCTTCCATCCTTCTCTCAGACTGGGACCTGTTCATATACGTTCTTGGCAGATGATCCAGAAGTGGTTTGCCATTGCCTTCTTCTGTGTGTGAATGGAGTAATTGTTGGGATGCCACGGGGGAAAACTCCGTGTTGCCTAGACCACGGCCTTGCCCAACACAAGTTATAAATTCGGGCACCGCCGGGAATCGAACCCGAGACCCCAGGATTACAAGGCCAGCGTTCTAACCTCTAGACCGCTAACCGTAATAAGTACGCGTATTTTTGGCCGCGTCGTATAAAAGAATTCTCCTCAGAAAAAAGCCTCGGTCTTTCGTTTCTATTCTGTGAATGACAATACGTGGATGTCAACAGGCCTACACGACGCCATTAGAGCAGAAAGCGAATGCTTTAAATATGTCCACAAAAGGCGGGTAAGTGAAATCGCGTGCAGGAGCCGTGCAATTTGAAGCCAATAGATAACCCAAACGAGCGCTTCATGTTTACTTACAAAGGCGGCACTATATGGGATTTAATCTTCCAGGATTCGCGTCCCCCACGGCAGGTCGTGAGGTATATCCTATTGCCAGCTGCCAAACGTCTTCAGCAACAAAATCATGAGGACCGTCGTCGCGTGTATGCGGGGCTGCTCATTAGCCGTCAGTGAACTGCAAGATTCAAGCACACCGAAGGAACTCACTTCTTTACCGCGCGGCTCTAAGTTATCAGTTGCGCGTTGATAGCTCTGCTACGCTGCGAGTTCCGAGCCGACTTCGTTCGCTGTTTGTGTTGGAACCTTACAACATTCTGTGACCTTGACGTGTGTAATTTTGTGACAGCTAGTTCAGTTGCGTGTGCTATACTAGAAAATGAACTTAAATACGAGGTGCGATCGGAAAGTTTCAAGACTGTGTCAATAGAGGGCGAACCGGATGTAGTACGAGCTTCTGCCGCTAGGGGGTGCGGCCTACATTCATAGTGAATCAGTGTGCCAGCCGGCATCATCGAATTAGCATTTGTTTCTTAGTTACGAGCGTTTTGGTAGTGCATTACACCGACCCTCCTGCGATTTCGGAATGGCGTGTGCATCAAATTTTGCCAAAGACTCGCCAAAACGGCTACGGAAACCTATGAAATGCTAAAGCAAGCATTTGGGGAGTCCGCAAACTTTTGTGTGGCATTCGCGTTTTAAAAATGGCCGAACCTCTGTCGATGATGACGAGCGTTCTGGACGACCATCTTAGAGCACAACGCCCGAAAATGTTACGAAGATTCGGCAGGCCATTCACGAAGATCGACGTCGTACCATCAACGACTTGTGCGACATTGTTGGGATAGGCTATGGGACCTGTGAGCTGATTCTAAAGGAAGAACTCCACATGCGACGCATCCTGTCTGAGGACCAGAAGCAGAATCGACTTCTCGTTTGTCAGGAGCTCAAAGATCTTGCAAGAACCGACCCCAACTTCCTTTCTAAGCTCCGTGTGACTTCTTCCTCTTCCCAAAGATGAAAATTCAGCTAAAGGGAAGGAGATTTGAGACGATAGAAGAGATTCAGGCAGAATCGCAGATGGTGCTTGACAGGCTGACAAAGAAAGATTTCCAGGGATGCTTCCAGGCTTGGCAGCGGCGCTGGGATCGTTGTGTTCACTCCCAGGGGAACTACTTCGAGGGTGATGGATGAATTTAATACCTGAGATAAGCGTACGGGTTTTTATAGGAGCAGTCTTGAAACTTTCCGATCGCACCTCGTATAGTATATACAACTCAGATAATGCGAAGAAAAGTCTTCTTTCCTATTCGCCGTCATGAGGATGCACACTTGGGCAAGTCTTGGCCAACGCGTGAAGAGTGTTAAGAATGTTCGCTGATATAGCGAGAATCATCATTTATTGAGCATATGATTACTTTACTAATGTAGCATGTAGAGTCAATTAATGATAGACCGTCCAGTTAATAATTCAATGCTTGTAACTTGTTCTGGAATATCAACGGCGTTACTACCTAAATATTCACGAGTTAAATAAATCGCAGTTCGTTATAATAACCTCTCAATTTACTCCTTCGACTTTTTCAAAAGCTCTTGTCATTTGAAGACCTACAGTGGCCCTCACCCTACGTTGTTGACTCACGATACGCAGCAGAAACATATTGGAACCTCGTGTCAATCTCTTTGAATGCTAGAAAATCATATTCACGCATTTATCAATTACATCTGTTATCAAATTTGTTGATTTGTCATTCTTACTGACTGTTCACTCAGAATTACGTAAGTACGACACATTATTTTTTTTATTTATTTAGTGTTCTGTCTGACGACAGGTCCATATGAACAGGATCCTTCCATCCTTTTCTCGGACTGGGACCTGTTCATATACGTTCTTGGCAGATGATCCAGAAGTGGTTTGCCATTGCCTTCTTCTGTGTGTGAATGGAGTAATTGTTGGGATGCCACGGAGGAAAACTCCGTGTTGCCTAGACCACGGCCTTGCCCAACACAAGTTATAAATTTGAGCACCACCGGGAATCGAACCCGGGACCCCAGGCTTACAAGGCCAGCGTTCTAACCGCTAGACCACCTCATCTTATTATTATTTAGTGTTCTGTCTGACGACAGGTCCATATGAACAGGATCCTTCCATCCTTTTCTCGGACTGGGACCTGTTCATATACGTTCTTGGCAGATGATCCAGAAGTGGTTTGCCATTGCCTTCTTCTGTGTGTGAATGGAGGAATTGTTGGGATGCCACGGAGGAAAACTCCGTGTTGCCTAGACCACGGCCTTGTCCAACACAAGTTATAAATTCGGGCACCGCCGGGAATCGAACCCGAGACCCCAGGGTTACAAGGGCAGCGTTCTAACCGCTAAAGCAAGTTAATTCTTCCCTCTCAAAATCCAAGTCTTGGCGTCCTCAACGCGGAGGGGAGTAACGCCATTGGACGGCGAAGTAACGCGCCGAGGGCTGCGTGGCTCTGGGGTGGTGACAGCAGTGACGCTAACGACCCCTTCCGGGCACCGGGCACACCCCATCGTAACAATGCCCTCCAGTCACACCGGGGCTCTGCGGGAGGTGACTTTGTTCCATGGTTCTCGTGGAACAAAAATTGAACGCGGCAATAGAGCAAAAGTGGCCGGAGTCATACAAAGGAGCTCTTTAACACAGTCTTCATCTGAAAGCTGATTCCTCTCAGCAGGAAGCTAGCAGCTTTGACCTTACATCCTCAGGCAGATGGCGGTTCCGGCAAACCTATGGAAGAAGGTGACCTACAAGTGTCTGAAAGAGCCAGGGAGTGAACCAGGGCCTCATGGCAACCGGGGTACGTGGCACTACCCAAGACCAGGGGGACTCTGACCAGCGTGCCAAAAGGCCCAGGTTTGAGGGCACCCCCCCTAAAAAAAAGAGGTCAACCCTTTTCAAAGACCCAGGGATTCTACGAGAACATGGACTTCGATTATGGTTAGACACTCAGAAGACAACAGTTCCGATTTCGTCACTAGGGTAATCACGTGATTATTGATGCTTTGCAGGTTGCTGTACCTAGGGGGAGGCAGTGGCGGAACGAAGAGAACGAGAGGGGGCATGAGAAACATCGGCGGGCCACATATTACGAACCTCTGACCACACGATTTAATTTTGAGTTTGTTCCATAATATTCAGAATGAGAATCAACTTTCATGGGGCCGATATCGATGCCCCGGTATTGCTACTGGCCGTTCGCTTAGTTTAAGTATAATTAAGAATCGCAGCTGACATAAAGGCGAGGAACAAGCCGAGGCTCACATACGTTGTACGACTCAGGCAAAGAACGTCAGACTGTAATTACGCAGAACAAAAACACATACAAACAGGAATGAAGAAGTTTCGAAATGTGTGAAGTTGGCACAGAAAGACAACCAAATTATATATGTACAGGTACGTGTGTGTGTTTGTGTATGAAGACACAAGTTAACAACTCCAGTTACAGAGCCGAACCACTGTTTTAATTGCACTTCTGAAAAACCTCATTTTAATGGCCGCGATTTGGAAGACACCGCCTAATTACAAGGATATTAACACGTAAGCACTGCAAAGTGAAGGGCCCAACCAATGTTGCCAAATTAAGCACTTCTTTCTGACAGACAGACAGACAGACAGACAGCTGACCGTGCTCTAGGCACAAACGTAGTTAAGTATTCTTAGTTCCGACCGCAGCAAAGCCAGCGCAGAAGCTGCCTCGCCTCTTCAATTCGAAGACGATGATGAAATCTGCTGACCCCGGTCATTGGTACAGGTCAATCTGTGCACCGCACTCTGCTCGCACAATAATCCGCTACAAAAACAATTCTGATGAAATTTTTTGTTGCCAACTGTTCAGTGCAGCACAGTCATTTTCATCATCATCAGTGTCATCGTCACCTTCTGACCAGAAGAATGAACTGCTCTGACAAAAGTTCACTTCGTCTAGTCTAGTCCTCTTCGTGACGGACAGCGAAACTTCATCTACCTTGGCCGCCACTGGATTTACAGGAATACCTCGGTGATATTGCGTTCCGTTCCAGACCACCGCAATAAAGCGAGTCACATGATTTATTTTTTTTGTTTCCCAGTGCATATAAAAGTTATGTTTACTCTATTAAGTGTGCAATAGCATTAAGTCTAAAAAAACAATGCGAAAATTACCAAAATGTGACACAGAGACACGAAGTGAGCACATGCTGCTGGAAAAATGGCGCCGATAGACTAGCTCGACGCAGGGTTGCCACAAGCCTTCAATTTGTAAAATAACAAAAATAAAAAAAATAATAAAACCCGCAATATATGCGAGGCGAAATAAATCGAAGCGCAATAAAACGAGGTATGCCTGTATTTATATACGTACGGAGTTCAGTTTTCAGTTAGTGAAAAATGTATTTGGCTCCTATGCGGCTAGGAAACACGTGGCCTATCTCTGCGGTCCTAATCGACACATTTCCTTCCCGTCTTATTTGTCGTCATAATTTTAAACTGGACTTATTTTAAATGCAAGATTCGAAGCGTTGTAAAAAAAATGCCGGGAATGTTCGGACATCAAAGGGACGGGTTAATGCTGAGGGCGTGGATGGAACGCATTCCAGAATTATGGCGGAAAACATCCTAAACGATAAGAGGGAATGGTGTGTGAGGACTCGCTCGGATTTGATCCTACCGGTGTTGGAGCCTCGGACTCTGCTGATTGCCTTTATTACAGCCTACGAAGGCCCCGCCACGTCTGAACTGCAATAATTGTAAGTTTTGAATGCGTATGTATCTACCCTTGTTACGAGATATGCAGTCCACACCATGCATAAGCGCGATTCGGCACAGTTAGATTACATATCTCACGAGATAAATTACTACGTGCGTTAACTTTATACGATGAGCCATGATAGGTGTGTCCCTTGTCACTATGGAATGGCGCGTCCTCAGGTTGCGGATGGAAGAAAGTGGGCTATTCCTTGACAAGCCGAGCTTACAATCGACTTCTCAAAAAAAAAAATTCCTGCGCCACAGATTGTGGGCGAAGTATGAACCCCGGTTTAGAACATCTCTGCAAAATAACTTCGAGTGAGAAACAAGATTACAGCTGAATGACTCTTAGGCAAGGACAAAGTCTAATTAATTGTTACGGTCCTGTGGGAGCAATATTAAATTAAGTTTGCTTTTTGCTACAAGTCCGAAATGTAACCATTCCTTTCGTTGTTTCTAGGATGGAACAACATTTTAATAAATCACTCTTCCGAAACAAATTCTGTAAGGTTGTAAACAGTTCGAAGATGGCCGTCTTCTGGGTTGTTGCACCGTGTAGTCTGATTTTCGTGGTTCGCTCATGCGCAGACTGTCCACAGGTAACCTCCCGCCTATCAATTACTTGCAAGCAGAGAACAAAACTGACCGCGTGCCCCGGGAGGCCACCACAATTTGGTACGGGCAGCAACAACGGCTTGAACTAGGAACGTCCTCACAGCGACTGTTAACTCGTGATAAAATCCTCTGGGGCAGACCTTAACAGCAATTCATAACATAATTCCAACAATTTCGGATTTAAAAAATTAACACGCTCAAAAAATATAAGAAGTAAAGCTACACACCATATAGTCGCTTGGGGGAGGGGGAATTGTAGCTTCTGCTGATTCTCAACCTCGGCATTAGATGGGGTGAGTGGTCAGCGTCACGCCCGGGAAAAGACACCGTTACCCATCAGCACACCCAAACAACGCCAAAGCTGGACAAATCAACGTGAAAAGAACACGAGTCGGCCGCGATGAGAAATCCAAATCCCTGAACTTGAAGAGGGGATGATTCACGCTGGCTCCCAGCACAAAACCAAGGGCGTACGATAAGGACGCTCACTTCCGAACCAAAAAATTGTTTGTTACAAAGATAATTTGGGTACCGAAACCATCGCAGGACGAAGGGTAAGAACCAAGAGCCGACGGCTTGGGTGGGAGCGTTAAGGAGAGGAGGGGTAACGGTCCTCGAGGAAGGTGTCAAAAGGTGTTACCAACCCACCGTTACATATTAAATGCGTAACATGGAAGGAGAATGCGTCGAATCCGATTTGGACACGTTCCAACAAACAAACATGAAGCCCTGACCGCCATCTTAAATTACAGGAAGTCCATCTCTCGATGATACATAAATATTCACATTTTCTCTGAATGGAACGCTGTAACAGGCCTAAGTTCAAATATTTTTGCTCACAAGAGACTTTAATGTGGGTCAGTGACTGTGCCCGTATATGATAACGAGCTACTGGACGAACTCTGTACTGTAGGCGCACACGAGAACTTGAACTGACAGAATGTGGGCAGAAAGGTGTCCTTTGTGAAAACCGCTGCTCTGATGTTCACAGATATTCTAATCAGGTTCGTAATGCGACCAAGAAAGATTCTACGTTTACTTGAATGTCGTCCTTGTTCGCTCCAGCGGGAAGACCGTTTTAACAAACAAAGCGACTGTCTGTGGTCGGCCGAGAAATGTTTCCACCCTTGCTTCTCTCTTGAGAATTTAAATCAATTTCAGAGAAAACTGTCGAGTTTTACGTCAAGTTAAAATACAACAACCAACACTGAAGAAGACCCACATTCCTCGGAGAAACACCGGCGGTGTGAGGTTAGGATACAAGCCCCTTGTTTTAAAGAGGTCTCGTCGGCTTTAGGCACGTAAATGTGCCCCCCAATTACCGATTTTTTTTTAAGTTTTTTCCGGAATAACTTACCAAAACGTACATCAACTATTGAAACATGGCGGCGGTACATTCTTCTAAAATGTAATATCGACGAGTCGCGGCGAGCAGTTTACCGAATTATTATAGTAGCATAAACCGCGTTTTGACGAAGACTGAGTTTTTCTTGGCCTTGGGTCCGAAGCTGGCGGCGATCGCCCCGGTGATGAAGGCAGCAAGGACCTCTTAAGCCTTGGTAAACTTCTGAGGGGAGCAACTTTGAGGATTTCCTTGTGATATTCTGCATTGGCCACATACTGCATAAGAAATATTTATGGGCTTCAAACCGCCTGTGGTTAATTTATGCGAGAAGTGGTATACACGATTCTAATTGAATTCGGCACACCACTGGAACTAATAAGGCCAATTATAATGCATTCAAACGTAACGTGTGGCAAAGTTTGCACAGATAAACATTCATCATACGCATTTCCTATTCGTAATTGCCTGAAACAAGGAAATGCATTTCACATTTTCTTAGACGTGCTTTAGGGACGGTCAAAGAAAACGAACAGGGGGTGGAAATGACAGGGCAACAGCTTCTGGTCTGCACTGACAATATTAATCTACTGCGATAGAACATGAACATTACAAAGAACATCGGAGAAGCTGCAATGCATGCTGGTACGGAAGTCGCTTTAAAAGTAAATGCAAAGATATTTAGAACACTCGCCTCCAGATCACCAGGTTTTTTTTTTATTATTTATTTAGTGTTCTGTCTGACGACAGGTCCATATGAACAGGATCCTTCCATCCTTTTCTCTTCTCGGACTGGGACCTGTTCATATACGTTCTTGGCAGATGATCCAGAAGTGGTTTGCCATTGCCTTCTTCTGTGTGTGAATGGAGTAATTGTTGGGATGCCACGGAGGAAAACTCCGTGTTGCCTAGACCACGGCCTTGCCCAACACAAGTTATAAATTCGGGCACCGCCGGGAATCGAACCCGAGACCCCAGGATTACAAGGCCAGCGTTCTAACCGCTAGACCACCTCATCTTATTATTATTTAGTGTTCTGTCTGAGGACAGGTCCATATGAACAGGATCCTTCGATCCTTTTCTCGGACTGGGACCTGTTCATATACGTTCTTGGCAGATGATCCAGAAGTGGTTTGCCATTGCCTTCTTCTGTGTGTGAATGGAGTAATTGTTGGGATGCCACGGAGGAAAACTCCGTGTTGCCTAGACCACGGCCTTGCCCAACACAAGTTATAAATTCGAACCCGAGACCCCAGGATTACAAGGCCAGCGTTCTAACCGCTAGACCACCGTGGCACGTTATCACCAGGTTATTGAACAAAATCATTTTTTAAGGCGACTAACGAATCTTTTGCAAGCGTGGAAAAATTAAAATAATTGGGAACGAAATCAACAAATGTAAACTGCATTCACGAGAAAATTAACATCAGACTAAATTCTGGGGAAGTTTTGAACCGTCTGACTTCCCATTGAGTATTAAGAGGTTTAAGAATAAAAATGCAAGAACCTTTGAATTTACCCGTTGCTTTGTACGGGCATCAAACCTTGCGTGTCCGACATCACAAGGAAAAGTAAACGCTGAGGGCGTTCGAGAAAATCTGGAGCTGAGACAGACGAAGTGACTGAGGATGACCGAACGACGAGAGGCTCGATTTCGCACGCTCTTCCTGAAACGTCAAATCAAAGACGACGAGATGGGAGGGCTTGTAGCATGCAAGGGTGGAGATCAAAAAGGGGACAAAACAACTGGGAAGACCTAAGCATAGATGGGAAAATGTGAAATGAATGATAAGGAAGAGGTGATAGATATCGATTTCATTCTTCTGGCTTGGAACAGGGACTAGCGGCGGGCTGTTGTGAACACGGCGATGAACCTCCGGGTTACACAACAGGCGGGACGTTCTTGAGTAGCTAAGCGCACTGTTAGCCTATCAAGGTCCCTTCATCGGTGTGGCGGTGACGAGTCACGGAGTGTGAATCGGTCGTGGCCTACTTCTGTGACACAAAGGTAGTGGTAACCGCGAGTCGCGAGCCACGTAATGCAACCCACTCCTGCACATTCTGGAGCAGTGTTGATTACAGGGCAGCGAAGATAATTCTGCTTTGCTCCTGCACCCGGAATACTGAAAGTTAACGTCAACTTCCAACTCCAGCATTGACATTAATAAGGTGAAAAGTATATTAATCCCAGTAAGAGTGATTTATATTAAAAAAAAACCTGCATCATAGTCACAAATATTATGATTATTTGTGGTTCGGAAACACTAACTTTTTAAACATTTATAATTTTCTGTCAAAAGCAAAATTTGTGTGACAACGTATCTACATTTTAGACAGGCACGAAACCCTTCCACACTGCGATCAAACGCTCTTCTGTCTGACAGTCTTCGACCAACGATGTTCTAAAAGAATGCCATATTTCACGTCCTAAATTACTCGTCAAATTTAAATGAAATTCGGTATTGGGATTCTGCATAAGAAATTGGGAGGCGAGTTTAATATAGTCAGCTCCATAAAAACCTGTTAACGCAGGTCATATACGTCGTGAAAGTCATAAATTTGCATATTTTACGATCGAGTAATTTCACTTCAAATAAATTTCGATATGGTGAGAATTTAACAACTCACGAGAAACTAATTCCCGTTTTTATGCAGCGTGATAGCCAATGTATTAGCTTCGCAATGCCAGACAAATATGTGAAGTTAGTAACATGAAGCCACGTTAAGAATGACTTTCGTACACTCAGAGAACACGTCTTAACCCTTGTTCATAACCACGGAATGTACTGGTCAGTCAAAATAGGGCAGTTTCCTTTCATGTACATGAAACTTACCAGTGTCTCAAGAGGGCGTTTTTGTAAAGACGATTTCCTCATCCACCTTACGTTATAAAACAGAGCAGGGATGCGATATAGGATTTGAGGTTTTCACGGCGGTGAGTGTAAGGCTGTCTTCTGGGTTTTCGCGCCGTGTAGTCTGATGATGGAGGCAGCAAGGACCTCTGAAACGCTGGTAAACTTCCACCAGACTATACGGCGCAACAACCCAGAAGACAGCCATCTTCAGGGATGCGTGAACAACTTACGTATGGCACTGTCGCCAATTCTCCGTGCGTGACATCGTAAGCACCTGAGACCTTAAACTTTCGGTCACTCGTCCCAATATTCCAGGGTTCAACTCGCACTTCCAAACTTCCTCTTCAAAAAGGACGGGTTGCCTGATGGGATATCCCCCCGCCAGCAGCAGCCACTAGTTTAAACACGCCAAGGCCTTCAGTCACGGCAAAATAAGCTCGACCTCATTCATAGCTTCCGAGACGCCGTCTTACGTTTCCAGGAATGGTCTAACATAGCGGACGCGACATCTTGCGCCCCCAAAAGACTCTGGCCCGAGTTACCTTTTTGATCTGTTGGTTACTTTTTCCCAAGACTGGGGATAAATCAGACGGAAGACCTCCGCCATTACGAAACATCCATGCCAACGGCGGGAATCAAACCCACAACCTTTAAACCTTTGAGCTCAAAGGCACAGTATTTTAAAATTTCGACACCGAAAATGATTTGAAAGTTCCTGTTTCTTTCGAAACACGTTCCTCGCCATTTTGTTTCCCTTGTATTGTGTTCGACATTCATATAAAAGTGTAAAATGGAAGCTGCAGATCGTAACCAACAAACAGCATTCCTCCAGCTCAGAGGCTGAGAGGGGCAAACAACTCCCGAGCAGTAAAAAGTCAGCATGTTAGGAAATGTTACGCAGGGCCTCGGGCTTAGGCGGATTTTTTGGGACGACCTAAACAACGGAAAATGAGCGCGACACATGGATCTTGGGAGTATCGGGAGTTTCGACAGGTCAGGTTCTTTGCAAGCGATATAAAAATTTCAAAATATTAGACGATAACACAATACGTGGTTCTATTGCAATGGGAATGCTGGTCATCACATAAGAACAGGCTTTACCATACCAAGGGAATCATTCCAGCGATTAAGAGGGGTATTAAGCACCAATAACCAATGATTAAAAGTCACGTAACTCATATGAAAACATTTACTGATGGCTGCAATTCAATACATTTCGACTGGATTAATAAACACAGATCACTGTGAGTATACCAGAGGCTACGTAGCCCGTCAGTTGCCTTTCAACAGTCGAAGTGCAGGGTGGTATTTCTTAAAAGTACAACGAGTGTTCATTGAAGAACTCTCGTCCTTACTTAACTTGCCAGGAAGAGTTTAGGAATGATTTTCCCAGTTCCCCTGCGCCAGACAAATTGACATTACGTCATCTGGTGAGCTCGTTCCGTGCAGGACAGAAACCGTTCCGGTCCAACTTCGGTGTTAAATGACGACGCAGAACGCGGACATGGACGTTCGCAACACTTCATACAATATTAAGTAGGATTTGAGAATCTCACGGTGGTGAGTCCGAAGATGGCTGTCTTCTGGGTTGTTGGCAGAAGTTTACCCACGTCATTGCTCTGATCCGCAGCAAGGACCTCTGAAACGTCGGTAAACTTCTACCAACAACCCAGAAGACAGCCATCTTAACACTATATTGTTTGTAAGACTTGAGGTTCTCACAGCGGTGAGTATGAAGATTTCTGTCTTCTGGGTTGTTGCGCTGTGTAGTCTGGTCGATGTTAACCGACGTTTCAGAGGTCATACTGCCTCCGTCATCAGAGTATGAGGATTTCTGTCTTCTGGGTTGTTGCGCTGTGTAGTCTGGTCGATGTTTACCAACGTTTCAGAGGTCATACTGCCTCCGTCATGCTACTACCACCAAGATCTGCACCGGCGGCGGCTCCGTCATGACGGAGGCAGTATGACCTCTGAAACGTTGGTTAACATCGACCAGACTACACAGCGCAACAACCCAGAAGACAGAAATCCTCTCATACTCTGATGACGGAGGCAGTATGACCTCTGAAACGTCGGTTAACATCGACCAGACTACACAGCGCAACAACCCAGAAGACAAAAATCTTCATACTCATCGTCCTGATGATGGAGGCAGTATGACCTCTGAAACGTTGGTAAACATCGACCAGACTACACAGCGCAATAACCCAGAAGACAGCCATCTTAACACTATATTGTTCTTTTCTCTGTTTTCCAAGTAATTTTCCTAAGTGAACACCCTGGCCGACGATGTTCTAAATGCGAATGCAACAACTGAGGTTACACTTTAGAACACAAAGAACGGTTCTGAAGAGGAATCAGAGCGTCTATTAGATCAGTTCTCGATATAGCACTTGAAAATTTCGTTAAACCATTTCATTACAAAAGATACTTTCAAACGACAACTGACAAGGGAACGTTCCCATATCGAAAAATTCGTAAACTACACCTGGACTTCTGCTGACGGAAAAGAAAACACGTAATCAGATTGATAGCATCGTGAACTTCTGAAGGAATGTGATACTAACCGCTGTTTGGCGACCTCAGAACTCGGGGGGGGTGGGGGGGGGGGGGGCAAGCGATCGATCAGAAAGGAGGCAAACGAGCAGCACAGAAGTGCGATTGTTCGAGATTTGAACTCAGCAGCCAAAATGTCAAACCGGTCTTCGGCTTGGCACAACGTCCACGGGGCATAAAAGAAACTATTAGCGAGAAAAGCAAAATTGTAGCTAATTACGCCTACCACGGTCTGACGAGGAAAATTTAAAATTATTAGGTGAAAGGACCGGGATAAATGGCAGTGGTTGCAACATGCGAAAAATTGAGAACTTTCAGGAACAAAAACGAAATATCTGAAAAGACACGAATATGGGGCCAGAAACACGGCAGAGGCACGAGTGACCTTTAGCCTAGAAGCGTCTAGATGGAAAATGCGATGTGCTTGCAGATCCGACAATATTACGAAAAAGGTTCACGACACAGTCGTGTCGCCTGTCCTACGTAAATGCGTTTTCAGATCTTTGGCAAAAATCGGGCACGTGACCTACTAATTAACTAGCAAAGTCACTCTTGTGAAACTAACAGTCGCTCAGCTTGTCAAGAAATTCCCTGCCTTGCATGGAATCCGAACTCCACCGGTCCTGTCCAGAGCCACATAAATCCAATCCACATCATTTCCACCAAGATCAGTGTTAATATTATCCGTCCATCTACGTCTACGTCTTGATATTTAAGTCTGAACCCACTAAATTAAGAACATCAGCATAGGCGGCAACGTGATATGTCCATTTTAAGCCCCTCGTTAATTTCCTGGACTTTTCCGAAAAAGAATTCTAGAGGAAAGTTTAAAAACAGTGCCGATGAAGCATCTCCATGTCGCAGAACATTCTGAATAGGAATGTTTCACCTACACTGGCTTTTTTTATTATTATTTAGTGTTCTGTCTGACGACAGGTCCATATGAACAGGATCCTTCCATCCTTTTCTCGGACTGGGACCTGTTCATATACGTTCTTGGCAGATGATCCAGAAGTGGTTTGCCATTGCCTTCTTCTGTGTGTGAATGGAGTAATTGTTGGGATGCCACGGAGGAAAACTCCGTGTTGCCTAGACCACGGCCTTGCCCAACACAAGTTATAAATTCGGGCACCGCCGGGGATCGAACCCGAGACCCCAGGATTACAAGGCCAGCGTTCTAACCGCTAGACCACCTCATCTTATTATTATTTAGTGTTCTGTCTGACGACAGGTCCATATGAACAGGATCCTTCCATCCTTTTCTCGGACTGGGACCTGTTCATATACGTTCTTGGCAGATGATCCAGAAGTGGTTTGCCATTGCCTTCTTCTGTGTGTGAATGGAGTAATTGTTGGGATGCCACGGAGGAATACTCCGTGTTGCCTAGACCACGGCCTTGCCCAACACAAGTTATAAATTCGAACCCGAGACCCCAGGTTTACAAGGCCAGCGTTCTAACCGCTAGACCACCGTGGCGGTACACTGGCTTTATAATTGATTTAATTTATTTATCCTAAATTTTTTTTTAAACAAAGTATAACACTTCCTTCCTAACTGATTCATAGGCTCTTCCTTGTATCTCGGTCTCCCTAACATCATTAATGCCACGTGCATCCAATAGCCAACCTAACCAGTTCTTCGGTCTGTTTAAAAGACCACGGAATTGTGCAAGCGGATGAACATTCTCATCTTTTTCCAAGTTAGTTAAGCGGTTGTAGCCCTTGTTCACACGATTTCCACATCTGCGCACATCACAAACACTGTTGCTGGTTTCTTTAAATCTTGTCGGTCTAATCACAACAAAATTCCTATTAAATATTAAAATATCAAAATATTACTATAATTAACATTTAAATATTTAAAATATATTAAAATGATTTTCTCTATCGAAATGTTCGATTTACATTAGATCATCATCGAACATTTCGATAGAGAACATCATTTTAATATGTTTTAAATATTAAATGTTAATTATAGTAATATTTTGATATTTTAATATTTAATAGGAATTTTATTGTGATTAGACTGACAAAATTTAAACAAATATATATTTATCAGAATATGACGCAACTTTATCATCTCACTGTTGCTGGTATTAGCTGATTCATTATCACGGCATTTGTCTCTCAGATGCTAACTTTTATTTTACCCTGAGAATGCAACCAGCTTCACATCTTACATCGTCCAAATTGTCATCAAAATTTCCGCGCGGAACCGGTCTAAGTAGGAGGTAGTTCTGAAACAACGATGCAAAATGAGAACGACGTGCCACAAGAATGGAACGAATGTCTTGGTTCAGTTCTATAAAAGCAGTAATTATCGAAGAAATGTGTCGCCAACTACACTCAGATCTTTAAATAATAATCTCAGTTAAGTCGGCATACAAACGAAGATGATCGGCTAATTAGTGTTCTTTGAACGAAGCCCATATTAAACTTCGCATAGGGAAACATTTAAAAATGTCTTAAACAAAAATATGCTTATCGAATCTAAAACTTCTTGACGATGGTGAAGAGTCAATTGAATAAAAATTTCCTTGGATATTATCCATCGTCTAGTAAATATAAAACGTAAAACGACGTTTCGGAGATGGGACTCTATCTCCGTCTTCAGGTTCCTACACAGTTGGGCCCACTAGATAGAGCTAATCCCTATCTCCGGACAAAGTAGATAGAGTCCCATCTCCGAAACGTCGTTTTACGTTTTATATTTACTAGACGATGGATAATATCCAAGAAAATTTTTATTCAAAAATATGCTTAATCTCCGTTGATTTTAAACTACATTTCTGAATATGCCGTGCAGAAGTGGTCTCTTGCGGGAATACTGACACACAGATCGAGGATGTTCAGGTGAGCGTTTCGACCTGAGAGGGTTCAAGTTACAATTTATCACGATGATCAAGTCTAAGAGATGAGTAGGGAATGTAGCATGCATGGGGAGATTGAAGATTATTATAAAACCTCAGTTGGAAACAGCGAAACGAAGAGATCGCTCGGAGGAGCTACGCGGAAGTGCCAGGATAATATTAAAGTGAATCGTGTGTAAGTAACGTGGGAGTGTGTGCAGCGGATTGCAGATTGTCACAGCATCAGACGTCATATGAAGGAGGTGCCTGTTTCAAGGCCGTATCCCGACAGAACAACTGAGGAAAACAACGTAAAGACTTGACAGATGATCTTATCTTTCTTTAAATATGAGAGACGCTATCTTCAGAAGGAAATGTGCGTTAGCTCGTGGAAGATACGCGATTGATTTTTTAATTGCGTAATCATGACCAACTGCAGAAAATACTAATTAAAAACTGCCCCCATATAATGTGGTCCAAATTAGTTGCGAAACAATCAAAGTAGGTCAGCATCACTTGCGAATCTCTTTCCATTAGAAAAATTCTCGCAGAGGCTACGCGAGCGCCTACATGGCGTGTTGCTTATCTCATCCAAAATACGTTACTGTCAAACAAGACGAAAACCAAATTTTTCTTAATGCGCCCCGATTTCGGTTCTGTCGGACTGCATTTTTCTACTCCAACATTTCTGGCCACGAGTGCACGAAGAATGGTTAGCCGCTCAACTTCCAGCAACCGCAGAGGATTTCTAACAAATATCACGGCACAGTCTGTTGATAATTGGCGTAATATAAACATTCAGTTGTTACTAAAATTCTGCATCATCGTGTCTTCTTTGTAGATGTAAACAACAGCGTAACTTACATTTAAACTCATTTAAGATAAACGGAATTCACTGTGTAGAAAGATTACGAAATTATTAATTATCGACTCCAGCATTTCTGGGACGCAGGGACTGCATACTTACATCCTCATATACAACACGACCCCAGATTACGAAAAACATTTTCCCTTCTACTTTAAAAAATCGCACATCTGATTCAATCCCAGGGCCTATCGGCTTTATAGATCACATGTAGACACTGCACGTCTGTACTTACGTACATATTAATACTGGGATACTGGGAAAGACCCGTTCTTCAAGTTCCTGAGCACTGCGAGTCCCAACTTTTCGTTGGCTCGATCTATTGACATTTTGGTAGGACTCCTTGGACGAGAGATCGGCCCGTCGCAAGGCCTCGACCTGTACACAGGACAACACAACGAACATCCATGGCTTGAGTGGGATTCGAACCCACGGTCCCAGCGACCAAGTGGCCACTGCGGACATATTAATACCTACACAAAACAAACTCCTCCTTGAAATATAACGCGACTAGAGGATAGCGGGCATAATTTGTTTTGCACGGCAACGTGACTCAGGCCGACAAAATTCGCCTCCGCTCCACCAAAACTGCACTGTCGAAATTCAAGAACTCCGCTTAAAACGAATTATTTCGAAGAGGCGAACAAACATAATTCTTAGACACTGGAACGCACTTCATAAAACACGCGCTGGCTCAAAGTTAATGAAGGTTTCTCTTCCTGAAATGCTCTCACGTGCACTTGCCTCCGACTACGACAATTAACGGAATCTAAATGTTCGTTTACACCGGAATTTCAGTTGTTGCAACTGCTTAAACGCTCAACGCTTGATATGCAAGAACGCCGCAGAGTTACAGTGACTGAAACGCACGCAACTTACCTTTCATTTGTTATTACTGTTATTTGCGCCGACGAAACTCACTCTGACGGCGATTAAACAATGGAGCCCACGCAACAATCTCCCTCGTGACATTAGCACGCCCCGGAGTACTTTACTGCTTGCAACTGGCACATTTTTCAAACTTGTTATTGTTTCTAGGGCCAATGAACTTCGTGTCCGCGTGGCAGTTCGATTATTTGCGCACGGGAAAACAATTTCGATGTTCTGTGCGAACGTTGGTCCGTGACCGCAGGTGGAATTTGGCAGAACGCTCGTTCTAAATTAACCAAAACCGTTGTTTACAACAACAAGCAACAGCTGTAAAATTTGCATCTTTTTTGCGCGTTTGGAGTAAGCACGGCCGCTCGACTCGGCTCGGCTCGGCACGGTCCGGCCGGCCGGCAATCAAGTTGCTGCGTCCGTCCACTGAACCCATCAGCTAGCAGCAAACCTGTTGTAGCCAGTCGCGGCGCCGCTGTTCGTATCTTCAGGATGTCTTACCTTGAGTCGGCTGCAGGAGAAGAATCAGCACCAGGATGGAGGATGTCGCTGCATTCATCGCGCTGACGGTCTGATCCCGGCGTGTGTCGGGGAGTGAATGGCGACCACGTGGCTGGCGGCAGAACATGTGCGCACAAGTCAGTCACATGACGACACACGCACACACACACACACACACACACACGCGCGCGCGAGTCCCTGTTAGTCACTGCACATCGGTCGCTAGGACACACACCACTGCTGCCAGTGCGCGCAGCGGCGGGGTACTCACTGCGGGCGCTGTGGGCGGGAAACGGGGTGGGGGGTGGGAGGGAGGGGGCCGGCCGGGCCGTGCCGAGCGCGCTCAAGGCCTCCTAGCGCTGGAGTTGTTGAGGAGAACCACGCGCCGAGCCATTGATTAACACGGTCTGGGTCTTCGTGCGGTGTTCGATTCCCGACTCCGACGCCGCAGCGTGGGTTACTAGGGCTACGCCCCCCAACCCCACCCCCTTGAGGAGACCGAACTGATACGTGACTGTTAATTTGGGTACACCGTGTGTGTGTGGGGGGGGGGAGGGTTGCCTAAACAATTTTCATTTGAAGCTTTGTGGGAAAACGGTTGAGTGACTGTCCCGTTCAGTTCAACTTCTCAGATTCGTACGAACATCGTATCCCCCCCCCCCCCCGAATCTGCAATGAACGTAGCCAAATGATGTTCCTAAGCGACGTGGCAAGCATTATTTCAAGAACGTCGGAAAACTGTCTGTTGTTTTTTAATCTCTTCCACTGCGATCTGTAAACTGCATCAATTTCATCGGTAAATGAACTGTAGGCTCTCGCCCTCTGCTCTAACCACACAAAATCACAGATATACTGGGGGAGGGGGGTGCAATCAATAGACCCGTCTCCGAATCTCGGCGATGAACAGAACGCAGATATCCGCGAAATTACCTGGGCGGGATTCAAACCCTCCACCCCACGAGTAGAAGCCTTATTTAATGTCAGTTTTCCCAGTGCAGAACTTGGTTTCGAGCGTGGTGAGAACAAACGTTTGTTAGATTTCGGAAGGAGGCAGCCACGGAAGAATGCGACAGACCTCAGACCCGACAGTTGGATCGGAGCGTTACCGTTCAGTGAGAAATGTAAATCCTCTCATAAGCGTAGAGCTGCGATAAACTCCGCATTCCAGCGAGGGAACTGAGTTTCAAGGTCACTACAGGGACTCAGTCAGCTGTCGCGTTCGTCGGCCCTTGTAACGCCACAAGACGCTTTCAGCTGATGTAACGTCGGCACATAAACTTCGAAATCAAATCCTGCGGGTTACCCCGGATCTACGTCAATATCCGAGCAAGTCATCTTATGTTTAGAAACATAAAACCTGCGAACGGTGACTTTTTGTGGTGTTGATCCAGGCGAATCGAGTGGCAAGACCTCTTCTAGGGTTTACTACGGCACTCCTTAACCACTAATTATTAAAATCTTCCCATCATAGCTTTCGACAAAACGATTTTAGATAACCAACGATACATTTATACGGGTGTTCCCGGCATGTAGGTGTTTAACGACGTCGGTCTACTGCAGAATGTCATTATGCAGCACACACAGCGGCCGTGAACTTTTGCATGTTGCTATTAGGAAACAGCACAAGACCTCAGCTTAAACATCCGGTGCCCGACCGAGAGTCGAACGGGATACGTAATTATGTCTATTGAAATTACGAACATTTTAGACACAGGAACTTCAGCTATTTGTACTCCAAGAAACAAGGACACTCTTTACCTTACACTCTACATTAAAATTCTTCGTTGTGTTTAATCTATTACGTTCAAGTTGCCCCTGACGAGTAGGCCTAGAACATACACACACGGGAGAGAGCATTCTCGCTAAGTAAGATCCAGCATGGAATGGAACACAACGTTAAGCTCCAGCTGATATACGAGGTGCGATCGGAAAGTTTCCATACTGTGTCAATAGAGGGAGAACAGGATGTAGTACGAGCTTCTGCTGCTAGGGGGTGCGGCCTACATTCATAGTGAATCAGTGTGCCAGTCGGCATCATCGAATTAGCATTTGTTTCTTAGTTACGGGCGTTTTGGTAGTGCATTACACCGACCCTCCTGCGATTTCGGAATGGCGTGTGCATCAAATTTTACCAAAGACTCGCCAAAACGGCTACGGAAACCTATGAAATGCTAAAGCAAGCATTTGGGGAGTCCGCAATGGGTCGTGCACAAACCTTTGTGTGGCATTCACGTTTTAAAAATGGCCGAACCTCTGTCGATGATGACGAGCGTTCTGGACGACCATCTTCGAGCACAACGCCCGAAAATGTTACGAAGATCGACGTCGTACCATCAACGACTTGTGCGACATTGTTGGGATAGGCTATGGGACCTGTCAGCTGATTCTAAAGGAAGAACTCCACATGCGACGCATCCTGTCTGAGGACCAGAAGCAGAATCGACTTCTCGTTTGTCAGGAGCTCAAAGATCTTGCAAGAACCGACCCCAACTTCCTTTCTAAGCTCCGTGTGACTTCTTCCTCTTCCCAAAGATGAAAATTCAGCTAAAGGGAAGGAGATTTGAGACGATAGAAGAGATTCAGGCAGAATCGCAGATGGTGCTTGACAGGCTGACAAAGAAAGATTTCCAGGGTTGCTTCCAGGCTTGGCAGCGGCGCTGGGATCGTTGTGTTCACTCCCAGGGGAACTACTTCGAGGGTGATGGATGAATTTAATACCTGAGATAAGTGTACGGGTTTTTATAGGCGCAGTCTTGAAACTTTCCGATCGCACCTCGTACGCTGAGTAATGAAAGCAGAAAGCGAAATAGATCTCAGTATGTCGGTGTTGGGTCCTCCGGGTTGTGACATCATGTAGACTTACAGGTATATACCAACGTTTCGGTGGAACATTCTGCTTCCATCTTCAGGATATGTTTCTCCGAAACGTTGGTACGGACTTTCAAGTGCACACCGCGTAACAGCCGAAAGAGAACCACTGAGATGCAAGACATCCGAAAGAACTCAACAGAGAGTCCGATACCTTTCAACAGAATTAGCAGCCAACATGTTGGCGTAAAGCTGGACGCACGCCGATTACTCAAGACAGGAAACACGTTGATAGTCGCCCACACCGGTTACACACGAAACACTTAAACGTGTCTTTCCTTCTAGTCTAGTCAGTCTCTGTCAACGCCTTGGCACCGACTGCACTAATTTTGTGTTCCGATGTCATATTGCGAATCAGAATTTGGCAGAAGTCTTGTAGCGAGTTTGGAAATGAGCAATAATTCTAGAGACCTGGCAAGAATTTGACATTTGAACTGCAACCACTGTAACCGAATTTACGATATTAAGTTAAGTAGTCTGAAGATTACGCAAACCTGTCGCTTCGGCGTTCAAAAGCACGAGAAGGTCTTTCAACAGGAATTAAGCGCTTAAGTGTTCTAAGTCCGAAATTCAAAGCCTGCAGCTGGCGTCATAATTAGTAATTTCCTTGAATTTATCCATATGTGACGTTGGCTAATTTACGTTAACTCTAATTAATCTATCAAGCAAAGACACCAGTTTTGTTGGCTAACCTGAGGAAAAGCGTGAATGTTAATGAATTTTCCAAGACTTGTGACCAGGTACCGCGGAAGAATGTGGGAAAACAAATCCCTGCTCGGACAGTCATGTCCACTGGTAGAAAAACCAGCATTCGAGTGAAATCAGATACGCGAGCTCTAGTCATGATATCGGCATTTGTTTCTCTGTGCACTATTGCATTACCACAAACACTCGTTTAAACTGCACAGGTGCGTATTATTCACCCGTTCGTTTCATAATGAGCAAATGGAATTCTTATCAGCAGTAACTAAAAAGAATATGGAAATATGTGAACTGCAACAGTGTATAAATAATATGAAATTGTTGTTTGTCTGTAAAGCGTACAGAGTCCAGACACTTCTGTTAAGACGCAGAAAGGAAAAACTCTATTGCCATGTACATGAGACAGAAGCAGATAATTACTTTATTTTTAAAGAATATTTAAACTACATGAGAGGATATAGTTCGTCTCGCTTTTGACATTCTACCCCAGAGTTTTCCCCCAGCAGGGCTCTTTTCCCAAATTATTTTGGGGAAATGCCCATCCCCGTATCTCGCCAACACCGCTGCTTTGTTCCTAATTAACTCCTCCCCCCACTTGCGTTTGGTGGCTTAACCCCCAAGGATTGCCCACTTCCAGAATTTGCGTCCCCCCCGAAAATGCTTTTAAAAGAAGATTTACCCCCCACCCCTGATGTTTCAAAATCCACGGCTTTGTCCCTTCTGAGCTCGGATAACCCAGGGGCTTCCACCATCCCGATGCAGACCGAACTGGGCTTGCAACCCCAAGGATTGCCTCTCTACGGATTGGCTAGACTCTAGGGACTTTAGGTTAGGTTAGGTTAGGTTACGTTAGGTTAGCTTAGGTTAGGTTAGCTTAGGTTAGGTTAGGTTAGGTTGGGTTAGGTTAGGTTAGGTTAGGTTACGTTAGGTTAGGTTACGTTAGGTTAGGTTAGTTTAGGTTAGGTTAGGTTCGCTTAGGTTAGGTTAGGTTAGTTTAGGTTAGGTTAGCTTAGGTTAGGTTAGGTTAGGTTATGTTAGGTTGGGTTAGGTTTCCCCCGCATCGTTGCTACCTGAGAAGCCACAATCTTTGCTCAAAGAGGAGATTCCACTACATCTCCATTTCTTACTGTCACGTCGTTCATGCAACATGATGTTCCATCTATCCGTGGCCCCAACAAATGACACTTTCGGGCAGATAATAACTCGAAAAGGAATGACCGGATTTTTATACAATTTGGAGTGGAGCACATGCCAACCGAGGCTGTTCCAAATTACCAACTCTTTATTGTCCACAATCGGTAACACCAACATTACGGATGCTTAAAGTTCGTTAGTGAGAGAATGATCCTCCATGTATATAACCCATTACCGTGGTGCCATCTATCTTTGTTCAACTCTATAAACGATCGGTCTGCCCACTACAAGTTGTTAAATGATCTATTTATAGCACAGCCATAGGAGGACTGATTACGCCATCGACAGTGCTACCGTTTTCAGCGATCAAGAAAATTACTGTAACGTTAGAAGAAAGCATGATCTACTGACGAAAGGGAACTTATGAGGCCTCTGAAATGTGTTACTGCATTTCCATGGATTAGTCTGTAACCGTAGCGTTGATACAGATTCAGTCTGTGGATTGTGGCAAGTTTGGACAACTACAAAACAATGCTGTTCTATCTGTGGTTCCAGTTTATTATTATAATACAACAGAGGATTGTGTCCCGTACGAACAGACAATCTAAAGAAATTTCTACGGCTGTTTAATACGCCGAGTGCCAATTTTTCCGTCGGTTGACAGTTTCAGTCTATTTGAATAGGACAAGCCCGCTGCTGTTTTAACCTTCTAGGCTGTAATGCCGTGTAGACCGACGCTTTGAAGTACCACGTGGCGTCAGAAGGCAGGAGACCAGAATCGACGCCTTGCCTCTGATTTGGCAAACGGATAGCCCGGGTGGACGTGTGGGTATCTAAATTCATAGCCGGACGGATCGGGTTGGTAGAAGACAACAAAACAGAAGAATGCAAAACTTTTCCGTGCCTCGAATTTCGAAAACGTCCAAAATTGCTTACGAATTTCGTAATCTGTAGTCGCATCCGCTTTGCACCACACCCAAATGACGCAAACCAAACACACGTTCGCTGCATCAGCGCACTGCAAATATGCAGCAGTTCCTACGAACATTATCTGCACACGTATTGATGTTCTTGGTCTCGCCTTTACTTATAACCTCGACAGGCTCCACCCGCTAACCATTACCATGGACAACATTTGTCTATCGATTACCCGACAGTGCCTCATTCACGAAAGACGTCTCGAACACAAGACGTTTCGGCCGTTCAAACTCCGACGAATTTTTGTTGTGATGTAAGAAACCGAACAAGGGTGTGATATTTGAACTTGGAAGGTCAGGGGAGTCTACAGATCAGGTTTACTGCAGACAGTGGGAAGAAAATTTGGCGTAAGTTAAACTTTGTGGGAGTCCAGAAGGTCACGTGAGACAAGGGCGGTAAACATGAAGACCGTTGAAGATTTCCGTCTTCTGGGTTGTTGCGCTGTGTAGTCTGGTCGATGTTAACCAACGTTTCAGAGGTCATACTGCCTCCGTCATCAGGGCGATCGCAACAACCCAGAAGACAGAAATCTTCATCGCCCTGATGATGGAGGCAGTATGACCTCTGAAACGTTGGTTAACATCGACCAGACTACACAGCGCAACAACCCAGAAGACGGAAATCTTCATACTCTGATGACGGAGGCAGTATGACCTCTGAAATGTTGGTTAACATCGACCAGACTACACAGCGCAACAACCCAGAAGACAGAAATCTTCATACTCTGATGACGGAGGCAATATGACCTCTGAAACGTCGGTTAACATCGACCAGACTACACAGCGCAACAACCCAGAAGACAGAAGTCTTCATAATCATCGCCCTGATGACGGAGGCAGTATGACCTCTGAAACGTCGGTTAACATCGACCAGACTACACAGCGCAACAAATCAGAAGACAGAAATCTTCATACTCTGATGACGGAGGCAGTATGACCTCTGAAACGTCGGTTAACATCGACCAGACTACACAGCGCAACAACCCAGAAGACAGAAGTCTTCATACTCATCGCCCTGATGACGGAGGCAGTATGACCTCTGAAACGTCGGTTAATATCGACCAGACTACACAGCGCAACAAATCAGAAGACAGAAATCTTCATACTCTGATGACGGAGGCAGTATGACCTCTGAAACGTTGGTAAACATCGACCAGACTACACAACGCAACAACCCAGAAGACGGAAATCTTCATACTCTGATGACGGAGGCAGTATGACCTCTGAAACGTCGGTTAACATCGACCAGACTACACAACGCAACAACCCAGAAGACAGAAATCTTCATACTCTGATGACGGAGGCAGTATGACCTCCGAAACGTTGGTTAACATCGACCAGACTACACAACGCAACAACCCAGAAGACAGAAATCTTCATACTCCCCGCTGTGAGAACCTCAAGTCTTACATGAAGACCGTTGTTTAGCATCTGCACACTCGCTGCCGTGAGAAACGGAGGTCTCCGCCAGATGACGGGTAGTTCTGTCGGTAAACGAGAAGCGAACAGACCGCTTCGGTCACCTACAGGAAGATGAGAGAGTAACACAGAACGTTCCACTTAAAACGTAGCTCTAACTACAACAGAAGCCTTGATGACTTCAACATAACAACTACTTCCGAACGTTTATTTGTTAAAATAATTTACAGAATGGCTTTGCACTTCTCTGGAAAGAACTACAAACACAAAATGAAGGCCACAAAGAGTACTACATGCAAACATCAGAACAAAACTTGCGAATAAATTGGAGACAAAGCAGTGAATAGCCCAATGACGTTTGGGCGTCGATACGCGTTACAAATGAAAAATTTGCTGCTTACGCATGAATTTCATAGAATTATCGTTCGTCCTCATGATTCAGCTCGTCGGTCTCACCAGAAGCGGCCTTAAAACTCAATCGTCAGGGCAAACCTCTTTCCTATTCAGGTTTAGGCTTCAAATTTTAATCCGGAAGCCGTGTCCAGACTTTTTTTCCTTCAGTCCCATCCGAAAAATGACGGGATTGTACAGCACTTGACGAAACGCAAAGAAAAGCAACTTATGTTTACATGACGCCATTTCGCGTTTATTATTACCCATAATGCAATGGGCGAACGCCGAACTCAGATGCGGTGTGCAGAATACGTCAGAGCGCTCTGCACATCCGAGGATTACAGGCGTAGGAAATAAGCGGCTTGTGTCGAAACAACGCGAACAGTTGGCGGGCCACAGGGCACATAATCAGAGTTCAAAAGCCAAAAAAATCCTTCTAGGTTCTATAATCGGTTTGACGTCCACGCATTGTAAACACAAACCCGTCCACTAACAGATGTAATAAGCAGCGAATGTAACCTATTTTGAAGCACACAGCATTTCGTCACACGCCGTAGTAGCCTATATACAGAATCTATTGTGGTCCGTTTTTAGAAGTTAGATGCATTTCGATAAGACCTTCATGTAAATTAGTGATTGTCTCGGATCAGTACGGAGGAAACTGCAAGCCACTCCGGAGGCCAGCACGCTACAAATACCAGATGCAAACAAAGACGGGTGCAGCTGTACTGTGCGGACGGAATCGAAAACTGTTTTCATCACATTTATTCCTGGCCAAACTGCTCATACAGTCGTGCCAACTACCCACTGCGATATCCTTCTTAACCCCATCCTCATAGGCATTCGCCTTGAAGATGGCAGCTACAAACTGCGGCGACATCACAACAATCGATCCTTCACTACAATTAAATTAAATGACTTTTCGAAGTTAATTTCAATTGCAGACTCGCTCCTATACCCCGTCGCCGTCACTCAGCGCGGGACCGGGACAGATTTCTTTGTGGAAAACTTTTTCCCAGAAAACGTACAGCCCGTGAATAGGGAAAGAGGCGGTTAATGACCACGAGGTCATAAGAGGAGGGGAGAAAGGGTTTTCGGGAACAGAGCTGAAGGAAGAAGTTGAGGACTGGGGTGGGATAACAGGATAAAGTAAGAATAAGTGAAAGTATGAACGTAAAACCCGGCTTTCACGATTGAAGCCACGGGGACACTACGCCTCGTCATTTCAGTATGTTCACTGATGATGTGATTTCAATAGTTGAAATGTCCTCTTCTCCTGTCCCCATAAATAAATAAAAAAAATTAATCTCCTTCATAAGGTAATGCCACTTTGCAATTCGGTGAAACTTAATATAAATGTGAATTTCGGTAATAACTAAAAATGAGGCCACAACGAGGCTACGTTAGAAATACCGAAGGCTTCGCAACAGATAGGCGCTGACCAGACGCACCCTTCCGCCTAGCACTGGGTCCAAACGTTCGCCCAAGAGGCTTGTCAGGTCAATTCAGTACAGTAATACGTTTCTGGGTTCAGGGATTTTTTTTCCCTCTGATATTCAACAATACGATGAGAAATTTTCGCGTGTATCGATATAATATACGCCTCATTAAAACCAGGTGCTGGTCTTCTGCATTGCTGCGCTGTGTGGTCTGAAGATGGATGCAGTATGTTCCTACGAATATTTGGCATACAGCCAGACTGCACAAACATCTGCAATGATAATGCCGTGCAACTCACGTAAAACTAACGTTATTTATCTTTTGTGTATCAGATGATAAGTTTATGTAGGTTTTGAGGTTTTCACGGCGGTGAGTCTGAAGACGGCCGTGTTCTGGGTTGTTGCGCCGTGTAGTCTGATAGGAGTTTGCCGACATTTCAGAGGTCCTTGCTGCCTCCATCATCAGACTACCCAGATGACCGCAGAACACAATTTTACCGTCGTAAAAACTTCAGTTCGCACCCAATTACAATGACTCAATTTGCCTTCCACTTCAAAATTATTAGTGACCACGGCACTAGAACAGTATTTAATAATTACAGCTGTTTGCACAAATTCTGATACCTCAGAAACTGAAGTTAGCGACTAAACCTTCAGTTACGCATATCAGAATAATTTCTGAATTAAAAATTTTGGTTTCAGCACGCAAGAAATTAATAAAAAAAAGACAACAACGACTAATACATGTATTCATCTCTTCGTAACCCATTCCATCACTCGTATTTTACGTCACGCACGTGCTTGGTCGTGTTGACGACGTAGCACGCACGCAGTTCATACCACGTTGCTCCTTCCACTGACGCACATGCGCACATGTGCTGAATCCATTCTGCGCGTCTGTGCGTGATTCTCCACGCACAAAGCAAACTCCCGCCCTCTTCTCACCTCGGACTTTGCTTTTCGCAGTTTCCCTCAGTCCCTCCCGACGACCACCCGCCACCTAGCCGCTCGTAATGTGTACTCTCCGTTCTCGTTCGTCGAAAACGTAAATCCACTAAAAACCTCTGCAGTTGATGCAGCAGGATTCGTAAATAACTAACTATCCGCGGAATGAAGAGACGCAGGAATTTCTTAGATTTACACAAACATGGCTGAAAAAGTTGTTGGAACACCTTACAGGACATGGTAACTATGTTAACCATTTGCTTCAGCGTTCAAACATTACTTAGACGAATATGTTAGGGTCTGAAGACACCTTCGCCGTCGTAGTCGGAGTTAAAAGCGTGGCACATTTCATAACTGAACTACTTCGTATATTTTACCCACGATTATGACAGGAGCCAAAAACTCGTTCTGTTCTCCACAAGAAAAATCCTCCGGTGCTTTCTCAGACAAGAGGCATTTACGCCATTCATTTCTTGGAAGACAAGGTGCAGTAGGCCATCGTTCCGGGTAGCAAACGCTTCAGGTGTACAGGGACACACTCGAATCGATAACACATTAATGACAGCAAAGGCCTGCGACTCGTAAGTTTCGGAGCCCAACCCCAGACGGAAAACTGCAAGCCGACACCTGGCATAAGTTCGCAATCACCCTATTTTACCCGGGACCAGCAACTCCTCAACTTCTGCCTTGAAGAGACAAGGCATCAACAACAAAGTGACTCGCTTCGTGCCCCACGACTTCATAACAGCTCAGAAGCAAAAAGATGTACACGGTTTTTGAAAATTCCAAAGAAACCTCAGAAATCGACTCTGCGACAGTTCCACATTGTCTAAAACCACCAGATCCAGCGTCGTATTACCTGAACTAAGTCCCGTGAAACACGCGTTTTTAAAAAGAAGTAAAGCTGTCCCAGAGCCACGGTGGTCTAGCGGTTAGAACGCTGGCCTTGTAAGCCTGGGGTCCCGGGTTCGATTCCCGGCGGTGCCCGAATTTATAACTTGTGTTGGGCAAGGCCGTGGTCTAGGCAACACGGAGTTTTCCTCTGTGGCATCCCAACAATTACTCCATTCACACACAGAAGAAGGCAATGGCAAACCACTTCTGGATCATCTGCCAAGAACGTATATGAACAGGTCCCAGTCCGAGAAAAGGATGGAAGGATCCTGTTCATATGGACCTGTCGTCAGACAGAACACTAAATAATAATAAGATGAGGTGGTCTAGCGATTACAACGCTGGCCTTGTAATCCTGGGGTCTCGGGTTCGATTCCCGGCGGTGCCCGAATTTATAACTTGTGTTGGGCAAGGCCGTGGCCTAGGCAACACGGAGTTTTCCTCCGTGGCATCCCAACAATTACTCCATTCACACACAGAAGAAGGCAATGGCAAACCACTTCTGGATCATCTGCCAAGAACGTATATGAACAGGTCCCAGTCGGAGAAAAGGATGGAAGGATCCTGTTCATATGGACCTGTCGTCAGACAGAACACTAAATAATAAATAATAAAAAGCTGTCCCACTACACGCCATGTAGGCGCTTGGGGGAGGCACCAGGTATAGCTCCTATTCAATCTTGACCTGTTTACTAGATGGGGGTGAGTGGTCAGCGTCACGATCTTTTCCACCGGTGAAAGGAACCCCGGTACCCATTGGACACGAGGTTCGGTGGACCCTAGAGTCGGTATGGACGCAGAGGCTAGAGGAATAATCTTGTGCCTCCGTCAGGGATCGAACCCCGGTCGTCCAGCCCGTAGTCAGCCACTAAACTGACTGAGATACCCCGGCATTAACAGAGTCTGTTATCAGCCCATTTCTATCTTGGTCTTCAAAATTAACGGTTTTGGGTGAGTAGTTACAGCCATAATTCCACGTGCTCTCAAAAAATGCATCCATTCTTCATTCAAAATCATATTACGTACAATTCCTTTTTGTAAAAGTATATTTTGCTGATTAGCTCAATGAATAAATAACCTATGAAAATGTTCACCTCAGCAGCGTATTTAGGATTAGAATTCGCAAAGCGAGTCTACACTGACGAACCAATCAGCAGTTAACACGTATATTTTCTTTTCGAAGACTGACGAAGTCTTTGTCTCCTTGGCAACTATTTCGTTCCTAAGTTTTGTCAGAAAAACTACGATCCTTACACTTCGCCCGGTTAATTTTATACGTTCGTAGTTGTTAGTAACTGGGATGAGAATCCTAAAACCGAAGTAAGTAATGCACAGGACATCCCGACTGCCGTAGCTTGGTTCTGCAGAGTGCTAATGGCTTGCGGTGCCCGGATCTTCCGCAGTGAAGTCGTTTGTACACATCAGTAGCATGCAGATCTATATCACAGAGAAGTTGAGAACTTTGGTTTGATTCCTTTTATGAGTCCGAAAACTGGAAAAAAAAAAAATACGTATTTAAAGTCTAAGTGGACCATACGAGTAATTTATTTTGTTTGAAGTAGGACGATTTATCCTGTACGCGCCATTACCTACGTATATATATTTTAAATAGTCATATTCATAACTCACGTAGCCTCCATATTTAAGTTCGCGGCCACGTGGATTTCACACACAGCAACGGCTGGTTTTAAGGAGAAAAGAAATAATATGTCAGCTACTTACTGAGAATTTTGTCTTTAATTTAATTCAAGCATTAAAATAGTTTGTTTGGTAGGATAATGCATTTAGTTAAAAGTTATGGAGTCGGTGGAAAATTAAACGAATTGTTACTAGTTCTCTCCACAACGCAGTTACGCACTCTGAGAGTTTCATTCCGAAACTTTTTGTGAAGCGAAGCTTTCGGGACTACGACGGTGAATCGAGGCACCGCAATAGATGTTTCATGCGACATCTGAAACTCTTTATAAGACGTACCGCGTAAATTTATCGCAATTCCGCACTTACGATCTTTAATCCGAAGTAGCTTCCGAAGTTCGCAAATTACTTTTAACTTTTTTTACGAAAAGTTACCGTCAAAAAGGTAGATAAACATTTTCTAAATATCTCACAGTTCAAAATGTTGAACTCCAAAGCCAAGTTTACGTAAATCCAGCCGGGGCGGGGGGCGGGGGCGAGTCATGATAAACGTCACTAACAGAGGCCGCTGTTCTTATATACACCGCAAAATATTACTCAAACATTTGTTAAGGGCGGTCTGGATATAAACTAGAAGTAATTGTTTTAAAGAGAGTAAAACAAATACATGAATATTATAAACTGATTAAATATCGATTACGAATCAGACTTATGATCGATAAGATATGATGCCACTAAAACTGAGAGAAACTCCGCGGTACAATTTACATGTCACCCCGAACCACCACTTAACTTAAAAAAAAACAAAGGACAATAACCATTAATGAGGTTCCTCAGTTGGCAACGTCGTATTTAACTCAGAAGCCTGTCGTGACGGCATTACCTTCTAATCGACGAAGTACAAAACCGAATAAACATGCCTTTAATTGCGAGTGCATGTGTATATAGGCACTTCATGAGTAAGGATGTGTTACGCAGTGAACACGAGCTCAAGGACTGAAGGATATGTGATATTTGATCAGTTGGCAGGCAAGAGATCGCAACCGGGGAATGTTTGCGGGGAAACCTGAGATAAATTCCAGCGAGCTACGTAAACGTCTACGTCGATCTTCGGTGTAGCTACTCGTATGTTGAGGCAGAAGGACACTTTCTGTTCCGTCTAAGGTACTTTATAATTTCAAGCATCACCGAGCAGATGTAATTTAGATTCAAATTTAAAAGTTTCCGGTCACAATGCTACATCAAGTGAATTCGAGTTTCTCTCAGCCAAGATTACTACTAAACGATGAACAACCAACATTCCACTGGAAATCTGGTCGCGAAGTGAAGTTGGCAGACCCAAGCTTAATAATTTTAATGATTCAGCATCGTACTCGGTGCAGCTCTGAATTCGAACCAACCCTCCGGACTGGACCTTGTCAGATGACGTCTGCCTTCTGCGTCGCTAAAGAGATGACGAGTCTACGGGTTCTTTTGTTAACACACGTCACCACGGGAGATAACACCCTGCCCCCCCCCCCCCCCCAACAAAGCCATTCCACATGCCGGTACTTTTTTAAAAAAAAATCTACAATAACATTTAACAACGGAAGACGTAATTACACTCCCCTTTGAGAAGAAACGAGACTGATTGCCACTTTGATGTCAAGTCTTGGGGAAGACAGACCGAGAATCGAACCTGGATGGCGCTGCTACGAACTTCTGCTGGGAGTACAATCACCCTCGTGCTCATGGAAACAGCAAAGCGCTCGTTTCTTGTGCCGATAAATTTAACGTCAAGTCCGAGCTAGAAACTTTCTTACTAAGAGAAACAATATCCAGCATCATGCAAGCGTCTTCAGTTCTGAAGCGCTTTTTGTACTGAGACGGAAGACTGCAGAATAAACACACGTCTAGAAAGTTCCGTGAAGTTTCTAGCATCTGGGGGTATCCCATAATACTTCTGGAAATTTCCAACCCCGTTCGTATCTCGTTGGCCTGGGAAATGAAATATCTGCATGCACGTAACATGGTATTAGTGTGCAGAGGTCGTGGATTAGTGGCTGTTATGAGCGTCCGTCCGTCCGTCCGATTTCTTTGGGTCGATGTAGCAGTTTCCAAGAAGTTCGTATCCTGAAATTGCACAGGTGCAGCTGTTCCCAGCAGACAATGAATGTCTTCTTTATACTGCACGAGAGAGAGGGAGGGAGGGAGAGAGATAGCTGAGTGCAGGTTGAGCTAGGTTAGGCACGACAAGATGCAATTCATTATCACCGCTAGGCGAGGCGCCGGGAACACCGAACAAAGAATGGCCTTACAAATGCACAGACCATATACAAGACAGGGGTGTGCACTGACGAGACAGACCTCATAATTTGTGTCCCCTGTCAACGACGCAAATCAACTGTCGAGGTTATTTAGCGTTTAAACGGAAGACCAATACATCAGAATTCTTCTTGAGAAGCTGACAGTCGTTCCGTTGGTCAAGACATTCCACGCCTTTCATGGGCCTGCAAGGTTAATTACCGTGTTCATAAGATTGCATCCGAATCCCAAGGCAGTCAAATCCAAATAACATAACACATAATATTTATTAATATTAATTTTAATATCATCGCCACGCACGCGTAGGTCTCCCCATCGTTCTGTTTCTTTCTGGTGTCCACCCCCCCCCCCCCCCAGGTCTCTAAGGTTCAGAAATCCCCAAATCACGTGACGAGCCAAGTGTCAGCTCAGGTCCGTGTCATGTACTGCGCGGAACGACTGAGGAGAACCATGATTATCAGTCACGATGACCTTCAAACCTGGTACCCCAAGAATACAAGTACGCTTTTTAAATAAAACGGGGTCTCTCTTCTGAAGAGTAGCGGCTAGAAATTCCAACTGCAGTACAGCAACTTCCGAGCGAATAAATATCTGCACGGTGGGCGAGGTCTGTCGGATACTACCTTAAGGTCTATCCAACACTCATCATTTGACATGAGGTTGTCCCATCGCGCCGATATTGTCAAAGGGTCGAAATGTATGTATAATTAATTAAACGTTGCAGCAATGCGACGTGGCCTGAGGTAGCATCGGCTCATGTCAATGCGGAATAGAATTCTGGTAGCATGACATGGTTACGACAGCGAAGGAGGAGTTCGCAGGCCGACGTAAAGCAGCGGATGTCCAATGACGTAAATGAGAGTTGCAGCTTTGGAATCCGAAAACGAGAATTCGTGGAGCGCGTCCCAGAATTACTAATAACTTGGTTTTGGCCTCACTTTAACCCGCCGACCGAGAAAAACAGCTTCAAATTCGTGGAAACGAGGTTCGACCTAACGATGGCGTACGTCACTGCTGAGGAAGACGGTCAGAGACGATGAAGTGTCATAAGGGCGGTGGGTGAGTGAATGAATGTGCTTGCCGCTGCTGATGGTGATATCCCGACGAACGTAACACAAATCTGTTCATTCCCCGTGTCCTGCAGGCCCTGCTCAAAGTCTGTTGAACATCTCGGTGCCATTTTAACAATATTTAGCACATCCCGGTATTAAAAATATAATTTTTCTGCCTGTTTCGCGGGTTTTCGATTAAATATCAATATAATATTAACAAAGGCTACTACTCAATTCTTTTTCGTTCTCAAAGCGAAGTCAGATCTGAAAGTGTCCGACTGTTTTCTCGGTTGTTGGGCCGTGAAGAAATTTGGCAGCGTTTCAGAAGTCCATGCTGCCTCCATCATCAGGGCCCAGAAGACAATCATCTTCGGACTCACCGCCGTGAAATCCTCAAATCTTATTGTCTCTGACTTACCCCAAGTTAGTCTACCTGGTCCTGGACTCAGACTGGAGGAAAATATCAAAATAACTTAATAGCTCTTAGAGATAGCTTTAAATGACAACCGATTGCATGAACCTGGGTCCTTCTTGACAAGCTAACAGTACACTCAGGTAGTCAAGAAATTCCTTGCCTTCTACGGAATACAAAAGTTCATTACCGTGCTAACAAGAGCCCGAAATCGGTCCCTATCCTGGACCAGATGAATCCAATACAGACGCTTAAACCCAATTTTCGTAAGATTTTAATATTATCTTATCCCGGAGAGTCTATCTTCCCTTCAGGCTTTCCAACCAAAATTTCGTATGCATTTCCAATTTCCATGCCAATTCTCTTAAAATATTGATAACAGGCAGAGATGTACTACTTATGATAAAGACGGATTCGCCTTTTGATCTCCTGGATTTAAAGACGAGCGTATGAATTATGGTACAGGTAGCAGGTAACATAAGTCTGGAAACTTTAACATTTGTGTGTCTCTCCAGAACATTAACACGGTTATGGGGAGAATATTTGCTGCAGATATTAAGATAATCTGAACATAACGTTGGGAGTGCAGATTGTGATTGTGATTTATTAAGAGGAGCATCGTGGGAGATACAAAATGCAGACAGAAAGACATTTTTAAGTTACTAATATTCACGTATATTGCTTGAAACGCTTCCACAAGAACCTGATAAAGGTAATAATTTGTGAAAATTTAAAAACCTCGCTCTTTGATCAAATCGATCAGATCTTGAGGTTCCCATGGCGATCGATTGTGTTCTGCTGGGTTATGACGTCGTGTGGACTTGCAGGTAGACCAACGTTTCGAAGTAAGATGGTGTCTCAAACTTCAGGGTTGAAGGTGGGGTTACTGTCCAGACGACGAACAACGACAAATGACAGAATGTTGTCTGAGGACAGCCACTGAAAACGAAGTAGATGATGACGTCTAAGAATGACAAAGACATTCTTCAGCGCAGCAACTCCGGAGGAGGAGTGACACTTGAAGAGTTAAAATTAACTTAATTCTTTCGGCTGTGGTTTATCGCTGTAGACAAGCGAACTAAACAATACAAAATACACTAAAACACTGTCAATTATCCACTCGTAGGATTTGATATTCTGACAACGCCGAGTACGAAGATGGTGACCCAGAAGACAGCCATCTTATAGCTATAAAGTTGCTCTTCAAAAGTCACAAACACTTCTAACTGATCACTGAACTCTCGATCTGTGGTCCAGGTCTTTTCTGGCCATAAGATACGAGAATCAGCAAAGAGAATGATTTGTTGGGGGTACAAACAGAATTCGGACTGATTTATAATTTGCAGAAAAATGTGTCAATAAGAAAGAACGTCTCTTAAACCGAGGAATTACCAGGGAAAAATATGTCATCGGGCAAACGATGACAAATAAGTAACTGTTGAGGGCAAAACTGAAATTACAGCGAGAAACACCTGAGAAAATGTGGGCAAAAACACAGAAAATAATTTCCCGACTTGAAGACGAAACTGTGAGAATAACCCGCCAGACCGTAAGTTACCGAAACGTCGGGCCTCGAGTTGCAGCGTGATTTCAGCTGTTCCTGAGCGTTCCCCTGACGATTCTAGCAACTGCACGTCTCGCAAGAAGAGACGGCAGATAACACGACGCACACCGCAGGGGGTAACGTCTCATGTCCTGTCAATCTCATTACAAGGGAATCAGACGCCCGCCCTCAGTCAGCGCCGAAGACACGAATTCATTACGACCAACCCAATAAGAATATCGTTTGTTCCCTGTATCAGCCATGCACCGTAATAAGTTTCAAAATGAATTCCCAAAATTGGATTAGAAGCACACAAATAATCTGACGTACGAGCATGTGGTTAGACTGACGTTTCAGGCAAAGTTTTTCAATCAAAAACTTTACTTAGAGTAGTAACACCTTGCTGGCTGCGATGCATTTTTATTGGAGTCTCGAAAAGTAATTCAAGAATTTAAGAGCTAACTACAAAGAAACTAAGCAGAGAAATGTGACGTGGTTCCTGCAAGTAATAAAGACGCCATGGCAAACTGCAGCCGAAGAGCGTTCATGCCTCAAGTTTATGCGCACATTCTGCATTACACTTTGTACTATTTTCTTCAATCTACTCCTTCCACTAAAACTTTTAAACCCCTTGTGCAGTTTCCTGAATAACGTTATGAAGGTCATGCAAGTGATGTCAATCCAGAGATACAGGACTAAGTGTTTCCCTGCAAAAAGGGCACAAAACCAGCCACTGAATGGACGCAAATTGACGCTGAACGCGAAAATATGAAACTTCGCCCATCGTAAAAGAGGTTGAGTACAACGGATCAAGTACGAGGTGCGATCGGAAAGTTTCCAGGGCGAACCGGATGTAGTACGAGCTTCTGCCGCTAGGGGGTGCGGTCTACATTCATAGTGAATCAGTGTGCCAGTCGGCATCATCGAATTAGCATTTGTTTCTTAGTTACGGGCGTTTTGGTAGTGCATTACACCGACCCTCCTGCGATTTCGGAATGTCGTGTGCATCAAATTTTGCCAAAGACTCGCCAAAACGGCTACGGAAACCTATGAAATGCTAAAGCAAGCATTTGGGGAGTCCGCAATGGGTCGTGCACAAACGTTTGTGTGGCATTCACGTTTTAAAAATGGCCGAACCTCTGTCGATGATGACGAGCGTTCTGGACGACCATCTTCGAGCACAACGCCCGAAAATGTTACGAAGATTCGGCAGGCCATTCACGAAGATCGACGTCGTACCATCAACGACTTGTGCGACATTGTTGGGATAGGCTATGGGACCTGTCAGCTGATTCTAAAGGAAGAACTCCACATGCGACGCATCCTGTCTGAGGACCAGAAGCAGAATCGACTTCTCGTTTGTCAGGAGCTCAAAGATCTTGCAAGAACCGACCCCAACTTCCTTTCTAAGCTCCGTGTGACTTCTTCCTCTTCCCAAAGATGAAAATTCAGCTGAAGGGAAGGAGATTTGAGACGATAGAAGAGATTCAGGCAGAATCGCTGATGGTGCTTGACAGGCTGACAAAGAAAGATTTCCAGGGATGCTTCCAGGCTTGGCAGCGGCGCTGGGATCGTTGTGTTCACTCCCAGGGGAACTACTTCGAGGGTGATGGATGAATTTAATACCTGAGATAAGTGTACGGGTTTTTATAGGCGCACCTCGTACACGCCAGCTTCTGCAAAGAAACTGGTAATCCAACTTGTGTGATCAACTGTGGGTCTGATGGATGGTGATTCGCCGACGTTTCGGACTGACTGCAGTCTCTAACACATACATGTTCAACAAAACAGTCAAACGCGTTTATAAAATTCCAGCACACATTTCTCAGCCAGGAGTAGATTCTAAATTTTGCTTTAATAATAGCGACGCGTGTCGTGCATGGGGCGCTTGCCCCGGTTTGAACACTCCTCAGCGAGACTGCAAGCACGTTATTATTTTATTACTCGAACACGATGCAGCAGTCGTTTATCTGTTCGCTGATCAAGGCGGCGGTGGACAGGTGCACATTACGCAATTAAGCGCAATCTGTGTCCTGCCTCGCCTACCGAACTGCACATTTCGAGGGCGGCCGCCCGATCGGCCGGCTTTTTCCTGCTCTGAAATCTCCTCTACTGCGGCGAGACCCGACACGCCTTATTTACGAACTTGTGAATATTCAGCAGGGCAAATACAAAAGGTTGTGTGGACCTTCAACTGACAGCTTTTTTGCTTATTAGTTTTAACTACATTGGAGAGCGGTGCATGTAACCGGCCTTCATATTCGCTCACTGCAGCTCGAAGTTAGAACTTACATTTTACTCAATCTCTTCAAATATTCGACACATTAGTCGCAAATCTTAACGAGACTTTTATCTTGTGTTCTGTTGCATTTCTCTTTGTTTCTGCAACAGTTTCTGACAAGTCTTGCGTTCAAATTGGGTTTCAAGAACACAGACAAAATTTTATCCAAAACCTCTCAGTGGTCTGTACTTAACTCGAACTAGAAATTTAACGACGCACCATACAACCGTAACTTAACAGCGAATGGGAATGTGCGGACGACGTTGAAGCTAAAGGTACAATTTGGCTGCACGCGACAGAGACAAGCGACCGAGGCAGGCGACAGAGTTACGAGACCGAGACTGGTCGCTTCCTGTCTGCTCTCTGTACAATCGTATGAAGTACAATTACGAGCGCGAGACAAAGACAGGCGACAGAGACAAAGCACAGGAGACCGCTCTCGGACCAGTAGTGTCTCGCGACGGGCTCAGGCAGCACGTCAGTACGTAACCAAACTGCTTATGATTCAATCTGAAATAACTCCTGAAATTATATTCTTCTAATGATAAATGATTCTTTATTAACAGACAGAAAGATCCTTCTTCACGTCTGGTTTTGAATATTGAACTCGTAGGTTTTCTTTGTTTCTTTCGCAACACATCATCTTCTTCTTATTCTTCGAGTAACCTTTTTAGAAGCATTTTTGTACTCATTTTTCACAGAATATGTGATATGTATGTCTCAACAAAACAAAGAAAACAAACACTTCGCCGCATGTCTCGGTCGCCACCTCAGAAGTGTGTGGCGACAAGCTGCGATGTGTCCGTCTCCCGTCTCTGTCGCCTGCCTCGGTCGCTTGTCTCTGTCGCGTGCAGCCAAATTGTACCTTAACATTCGCCTCGCGGTGTGCTTCTGTTTTTCAGCGGAAGTCGAGTGACGCAGCGCCGCTCCACCGGAGTAAGCGCGGACGTTCGCCAGGACGTGCGCCGTCTCGTCCACATACGAGGATCGGAATCCCTGTTTAATAAAGTGCAGCGACCTCGCTGAGAGCGTAATTCAACCATTCTTCGATTCGGTGCAGACGCATATTTAAGGGAACGCTTCGTGCCTGTACGCTGTTCATATCCTACCACAAATTAGCTTTACCAGTTAAATATTTGTGTCTGCAGCACCTGTCCTTGTAATCTGATAGGCCGCCCTGTTAGTGATGCAAAACCGAACGTCATTAGAAATTTCAGACTGAAGAAATTCGCACTACGTTTTTAGAATGTGTAGGATTTGATTAAATGGAATAGGCTTGCTGGGAAAAACGAAAAGACGAAGGGGTAATGTGCCACCAAGAGGGTCCAGAGCAAGATATATTACAGTTTAGAATTCTTTGATGAAAAGCTTGTAACAGAGAAGTTCAGGGTTCGAATCCTGGTCTCGCTTACCTAAGACGGGATAAAAACACCGCATAATTCTGCAATAAATCTGTCGCCATAAAGCGGAAATCTTGGGAGAGTTTCACCGGGCGTGGGCAGACTCGGAAAACACACTACGCTCCTGAAGCGGTCTTAATTTCTGGAAGTTTCAAGACCTAACAGACGACGACGACGAAGATGGTAGTGACATCGCCGTATTTCGGGGCCGACGAGGTCAGCCCTTCAGCTGTTTCCTCGGATTAAAACAAAGTAGCGCGGTTTATGTTTTACATGCAATGTGCGAACTCTAATGATTTCATAAAGAAATGGAAGATTTACATCCGAACAGCAGAGTATAAAACACCCATATGGACCAGTTCAGTAAAACTGCTCCCAAGTGCTACATTTACGAGAGCGTACGCTTCAGACCGCACACATTCTACGTGCCTGTGCGGGGAGCATGTTGGCATGTCGGACGTCAGGAGCCGTGAATCTTATAAGAGCAGTTGTGTGACTTTTAACACTACAAGTGGCGCCATTTTGATGCTTATTCAAATTAAAATGTGCTAAGGCGATGACATTCACCAGCGTGATTTCAAATTTCGGTCGAAAAAAAAGGTTTCAATTGGTACAAAATTATTAGGGTGACCATCTAGGCATCACGGAGTTTTCCTCCGGAGGCTTCCCCGGTTTCTCCGTGGCATCCCAACAATTACTCCATTCTTACACAGAAGAAGGCAATGGCCAACCTCTTCTGGATCATCTGCCAAGAACGTATATGAACAGGTCCCAGTCTGAGAAAAGGATGGAAGGATCCTGTTCATATGGACCTGTCGTCAGACAGAACACTAAATAATAATAAGATGAGGTGGTCTAGCGGTTAGAACGCTGGCCTTGTAATCCTGGGGTCTCGGGTTCGATTCCCGGCGGTGCCCGAATTTATAACTTGTGTTGGGCAAGGCCGTGGTCTAGGCAACACGGAGTTTTCCTCCGTGGCATCCCAACAATTACTCCATTCACACACAGAAGAAGGCAATGGCAAACCACTTCTGGATCATCTGCCAAGAACGTATATGAACAGGTCCCAGTCCGAGAAAAGGATGGAAGGATCCTGTTCATATGGACCTGTCGTCACACAGAACACTAGAAATAAATAATAAAATCAAACAAGGTGAGTAAGCAGAGAGAGAGAGAGAGAGAATAAGGCTCCTTTTTCGTCTCAGATATTTCAGATTGAGCGCGAATCAATTTCAGACTCGGCATTGTAAATTATGGTGTGAGAAAAAGGGTTTCAAAACTATTTTATAAATGCAATGCGCATATAATATACTCCTCAGGCACCTCGTATGTCGTAAGATGCAAGTACGAGTTGGGAGCGGGTGAGCAACTATGGTAGGGCTGGCTTCCTACTGCCAGCTAACAGAAGGCAGCGTGGTCTACTTATTGTCCGAAATGAAAGCGGCGAGTGCAAGAGTCGATACATTAATTCAGACAAATAAAGGAACAGGGATAATGCAACGACTCAGGAATTGGCGATCGTATCCCGAGCTGTGAAACAATGGAAACGCGCAGGTGTTCAGATCAAGGGCAGCGACGGGACCGCATGTGGAACGACGTTTCTCGCTGCATTTCGGAGCAAATCGTGTAAACACAGCTGTCTCGTCACAACGAAATTGTTTCAAGAAATTAATACGAATTCTGCTCGGGGGGGGGGGGGGGTTGTGACAGGCATTACGAAATCAAGTTTAATATGCCTGAAATGTACCTCGTAAATCGTTCTCTCTTGTACGATGTCTCTGTGAGTCTTTTGCTGTCGCTGCTGGTAGAATCGCATCCACACAGAAATCAAAGTGGGTTGACTGTTAACGAACACGTACACACTGAACGAACAGTCCATATTGAATGATCTTGTTCGCGCAGTGTTTCCTCTGTGTGTACGTTGCTTGAGAAGCCTGAATTTCGATGAGTCAGAAATAATGGTGAGTCACGAAGGTTTTTAAGTGAATTCAGGATCGCTCATTCGGAATCCGAAATTCATGACGGCAGGCACCCCACAAATTTCAGGGTGTGCACAGAGTTACACGGAGTATTCTGAAAACGCTTTTTGGACAAACATTTGGCCATGAACATTAAAGTTACTCTTTGACGTACGAGGTCGACAGTTCCGAAAGACATGTTTCGGGAAGACAGATCGCAGCACTGTCCGCTCAGTGTGACCTATCAGAGGCACTGAGTGACGAGAATCTTGTCCTTCATCTGTCACATGTCAATTAATTATCAAGAAACATCCGCAACGGAATGACTGGACAGGCACAAAGGAACCGCCCTGTATCAGAGGTGATGTCAAATCAGTCTCTCGGGATGAAGGAAGTTTTAAGCTACTGTTCTGTCGGATTAAGACGTAAAAGATCAGATCGTACGCCAGGTATCGGCGAAGGTGTCCTTTGCTATCAGAGCATTCAAGGTGGCCGAGTAGCCGAAATGCATCGGCGCAGATGTTACGTGGAAGGTTACGTATCAGCGCACCAAACCCAACGGAAATGCATTCAATCGAGTGAGTGGCCTTCGGAACTGTTTCGCTGGTAGCCTACGTGACAGGTCGTCACTGTCCCATTCCATCGGTTTGTCTGGTCTGGCGGAGTTGCACACACGAACGCGAAATTCGAATAAATCCCGTACTTAATTACGCCCGTCGTTGAAATTTTAACACATGGACTACGTCCAACTTCAAGTAGATTTGTGTGACAGCGACGAGCGAGAAAGTGCATTAGTTTATTTACAAGAATTCAGCGGAAACAAAACCACTACGAACACTTCGATTGCTTTTATTAGCCTGGAACCTGTTGATCCCATCGAAAAAGTTCCTGGCCTTAATTGGACGTGAGAAGTATCAATCAGAACGAGATGTAAGTGATTTCTCCCTCATTTGTATTCGGACAGAGACGTCAATCAGCCCCGTTTCTCACCTTCATGTGGGCACCACAAAAGCGCGTTGTAGATGGAACTGGCTCCACGCTACGGCTGGCTTGATCCCGAGAAGGACCAGGCCGTCGTTCAGTGGCCAGCGACTTCTTGAGGTAACATCCGATCGTTTGCCTAATGAGCTAATCGGTAAATCGGTCGAGATTCGAAACGGAGACCTGTCGGATTTACAAGCAGGGTCACAGGAACTCGCAAGTGGATTTTAAACTTACGTAACACTTTTTTTCCTACTCGCCTCGCATCCATGCCAATGAATTTGGCCTTGTGGGACAGACACTGTCTGGAATCTCCCAATACCGCAGACGCAACAATGAATGTGCATTGTTATGAAGGCCTCGCACACCTTCCTGCAGGTACCGTCTAGCGCAACCTCGCAACCTCACCCTTCGCCTTGGATTTATTATCTACCGAGGCGGGCAAGCAGCAGATTAATCAATATCACAACAACTTTTTTGTGTCCATCATCAACTTCAAAACTTGAGACTGGCAAAACGAACATTACGAGGACGGCGAGGGGCGGGCAAAACAGCTGCACACAGCCACAGCTCGTAGAGGAATGCAATGATTCGCTGTAACCACAGACTTGCGGTGTAGTTATGAGACAATGTGAGAGCTCCTTCAATATTGAAGTTTCTCCACGGGAGACAGTGATGAATTACTGCTGGGAACTGGGTCGAGTCGTTGCTGTACGTTTTATCTGCGCTCACATGCACACACCTCGTACTTTTATGCATTCAGACTGCAGCATCCACTAAGCAAACGTAATTTGCGAGGGGCGGCTTAGCAACTGTTGAGATACCCACGCTCTGAGCAGACAGCTCCATCTTAACACTGACACGTCTTCCGATATTGATTCAGTTCAAGAGACGCCAGTCGCCCGTTCGTATCCCGCACAGTCGGCGCGCAGTTTTCTATACTCGCCACTTACATCCGTACAATTTTGCTAAGTTAGGCTTGAATGCAGACGAGAGATATTCCTGTTTTATTTCCGGTTTCCGAATACAGTCTTAACAATTCTGCATCCACCTTCAAGCCTGATGTTCCCTTGCAAAATACACAAATCTAAACCTCGCAGAATTAAAAATAATAAGTTTTATTCTTGTATTCTGTATTTATCACGTAAGAAAAACTTTTCGAAAGAAACTACAATGTTTTTTTAATTAGTAACCTTCTTCGTACCATGAAACATGCTTCGTAACGTTACAGCAATTGATTGATTGACTGATTTCCCGTTAAGAACGTTGCTTTAACTTGCGTAGATCCAGCCCTGTTTCATACTATCGAAGTTGATAACAAACGATGCACGACACAGGATTTAGAAACATGCGGTCGTACGAACTTCGGTCGTCAGGAAAATTTATGAAAGCCCCGGTCACGACAGCCAGTAGCCCGAACTGGGTTCGAAACGAATACGTGTCCACAGCGTTGGCAGCGAGATTGCTAATTTACCGAACGGTTTCCAAGGACCAAACCAGTTTCTGGGTGACGCGCACTTGTCACATTGTCTGTGGATCACACAAACCCGGCGTCTTTAAAAAATTTCCCTTTGAGTAATACTAACATGGCGGCTCACGGGCAGAACTAGTGTCATGAGGCAGGATTTGGACACGCATGCAGAAACATTTCGTCAATAGTAGTCCAACTTCAGTGGCCAGGTGGCGCAGTGCTATTCATACCGGATGATTCCCCACTGGGTGCGGCCCCCTTTGCCTTCGCTGGACTGGGGATCATGCCATACCTCGACATGCTGCAACAGCCGAAGATGACACTGTCGTCTTCCACCGCCACACAGGTCAATACAAGACCGAACGACGAATTCAACGATAACTGGGCTGGTCGCCGTGGTCCCATTGCTTGTTCCCCAAATAACCCGGACCTAATGCCGCCGTGTTTACCCGCGTGGGTGTCTGTGAAGAAGAGAGACCTCAAGACATTTATGACCTGGGGACTCGTGTCACTCCAGAAGACTCAAAAGACGCGAATTTGTGGAAAGACCTGGGAACTTCTGTCGTTTACACAACGGGAGTTACGGTAAGAACCAACGTCTCGCGTCTTTGCAGGCCAAATATTGAGTTATTACGGGCAAATGAGGTCCATTTCACAGCTTCCATGATCTTTTCATGTGTAAACGGTTTATCCTGCACATACTAATGAAGCAGTTCATACTTCACCAGGGATCTTGAAATAAAGTGCACTGAAATAATGAAACTACTCAGCGCTACTAGCCACTTGCTTTGTGGTACCGCAGTCATGGTATGTGGTAATTGCCAAAGGGCAAACTCGAACATCATATCCATAAAATAAATACAGGTTTTTTTTCCAGTCGCAAGTGATGTTAAACCCGGTACTGGAATTATAAGTCGAAGAGCTGTCTTGTTCTCACTGTGTATAAAAGCACCACGTAGCCTCGTGCGACTAATTTTCTTGTAACGTAATTCATGCTCAAGTTTGTTACTGACAAATTCGCGACTGCGTTGTATAAACGCGCCAATGAGGCTGGTGAACATTTAGCGTTGATCTCATTCGGCTGTCCATAACGTCGGCCCAACCTTCAGAACTGTCACGCGTGCACAAGATGATGTTGGTCTGAAATACACCGGACATAAGGCGGTTTGCTACACTTTGGACGCATTGTGACCTTTGAGTCTCGCCATACTGAAATCCTAACTAAAGTACTAACCTAACCGAACCTAAAGCAATGAAAATTACAGCCACGTAACAAATGTTGCCCCAAACCCAGAGTGATTTGTGTTAAATTAAACTCTAATATGAATCATCAACCTAAATTAACGAAAAACTGAAACACTAACCTAATCAAAAAACACACTTAACATATTTTTATTTTTTATTATTTAGTGTTCTGTCTGACGACAGGTCCATATGAACAGGATCCTTCGATCCTTTTCTCGGACTGGGACCTGTTCATATACGTTCTTGGCAGATGATCCAGAAGTGGTTTGCCATTGCCTTCTTCTGTGTGTGAATGGAGTAATTGTTGGGATGCCACGGAGGAAAACTCCGTGTTGCCTAGACCACGGCCTTGCCCAACACAAGTTATAAATTCGGGCACCGCCGGGAATCGAACCCGAGACCCCAGGCTTACAAGGCTAGTGTTCTGACCGCTAGACCACCGTGACTGATTTAATTTTCCTTCGCCTTCAAAGTGTATGCACAAGTGCGAAACATTATCATCTGAACACATAAATCGTATAAGGAAATGTTACTTTTCGTAGAGTTGCACCTTACTGAACCATCCACGTGGGATAGAAATGCACCGCACCGTGGAAAGTTTCCATTTTATCCTCAGTCACCTTGTCAGGTTCTTAAACAGCACAGCTTTGTCGATGTCGTTGTCATTTTGTCAACGACTTTATAATTTTCCCTACAATTTCACGCTCTCGAGTTACGAATCAATTTCACCTTCTCGATTTTCCATTTAATATCAGACTAAATGCCGCCACGGTGGTCTAGCGGTTAAAACGCTGGCCTTGTAATCGTGGGGTCTCGGGTTCGATTCCCGGCGGTGCCCGAATTTATAACTTGTGTTGGGCAAGGCCGTGGTCTAGGCAACACGGAGTTTTCCTCCGTGGCATCCCAACAATTACTCCATTCACACACAGAAGAAGGCAATGGCAAACCACTTCTGGATCATCTGCCAAGAACGTATATGAACAGGTCCCAGTCCGAGAAAAGGATGGAAGGATCCTGTTCATATGGACCTGTCGTCAGACAGAACAAAAAATAAATAAAAATAAATCAGACTAAATGGCAGGTGTCTTCTTACTCCTGATGCGTTTAATCACAGTTCCTGATTCTCGCAGTGCCGGGCCCAATTTATTTTTGAACCAAAATTGTTCCCAGGCGCAAAATAACAGACAGTCTGACGCGCGCCTGTAACGCAACAAACAAACTAACAAACAAACACGCCGGTGTAACGCAAATCACCTCACAGGTGAGATGCAGAGACATGCATTCGCCGGGTATGAACTTATACAGGGTGTTTCACAAACGGATACATCGATCTGTTGCTTTATTATGGGAGTTGACGAACGCAAGAGGGAATGAAAAAGAAGTGAAACGAGTAGCTACAGATCTGACGGAAAACATTGATCTTTCATCACCGCAAAACACACTGATATTACGCACGACCCATATGTAGAGCCATTGAATTAGACATTTGATCGTAACTGTGCTACTTGTAATTCGTATTTGTTCACTACACGTATAATTCGCAGAAGGGGCGTGCTACGAAGTGACGTTCTTACGCCTTGAAGAATTACTTCGCTAAAGACTCAACAGATTCGCTGGCAGCTATCAGCAAACTGACCCATACAACCCCGGACTATACGTTTCTGTTTACAGCGCAGGCGATACCCGTGGGCCAGCACAGAGTTAACAGATAATCAGGCTAAGTGTGTGGTGACTACAACAGCGCATACAGGGTGTTGTCCTATCCCGCCACACGTACATGTTTTGGTGGAAATCGAGTGATAAATTGCACGTTAATGTTTTACAGATTCGTCAAGAACCATCGAGATTAAATGTGGCATCGATTGTGAGTTCATGAAACGGACTGAATGCAGTGTTCTTTGGGTTGATGGGATGGTGATGAATCAACTGATGTAGTTCATCAACCTATTTCCTTTGCATCTGTGAAGTACCTAAGCAGGTCTCGCGATTAAGCTGAAGAGAACTTAGCCTAACAACTCTACATCAGATACTATTTTCAGTATAAATGACTCGCGCTTTTATGAAAGAGGTCTTAATTCGATACACTGGCAGAGATGACGGACGATCGATAATTTGGAGTATTGGCCTCCTACCATGTGGGAGGTTTCTTTGTATTTTTATAAGTGTTCATTACCGCCACGGTTAGCGGTCAGAACACTGGGGTCTCGGGTTCGATTCCCGGCGGTGCCCGAATTTATAACTTGTGTTGGGCAAGGCCGTGGTCTAGGCAACACGGAGTTTTCCTCCGTGGCATCCCAACAATTACTCCATTCACACACAGAAGAAGGCAATGGCAAACCACTTCTGGATCATCTGCCAAGAACGTATATGAACAGGTCCCAGTCCGAGAAGAGAAAAGGATGGAAGGATCCTGTTCATATGGACCTGTCGTCAGACAGAACACTAAATAATAATAAGTGTTCATTTATGAGCAATGAGTGACAATCCCACCGCCTCTGCAAAATTTCTACTAAATCCTGATTTGACTACTAGAGCCATCTAGTAGTGAATCAGGAGAGACTTGGGTGAGAAATGGCCACTGAATTTTGCTTACGAAACATCTCGTATCATGCTCGTAAGGTTCTTTTACATGCCGTAAATCTTCGACATGAGACCGTCGACCTCGGCCGGGTTTGAACCCGCGAACATTCAGTCCAGTGGCGAGCACGCTAACCAATAGTCCCACCGAGAGCGTCGACGTTTCCCAAATACGCGGGGGCGAATTTGATTCAGCATTCTCAACATTTTGCTGTAAATCAAAAACAAACTTACTTGGAACACAAGTTTTTGTTCGAAGGATACTCAAAAATACTTCGTTGCCAAATGTTAAGTCTGAGAACCACCTATTTATTTCGCGTTGTGTTAAAAACGATTGTGGTGATTAAACCGTCTTCATTTTCCAGCAGAAGGCGGCGACTGAGGAACCCTGACCTATCTGAACACGCTGGCTCAGTGAGCGCCCGGGGGAGCGCGAAGGCTACGGAAAATCCCAGTCATGACAGCCGGAGGGTGCAGAGAAGAGAAGACGTGCGACCTGACCTTCCTGAACGTGCAACGACTGAGCTGCGCCTAGCAAGTGCAATCCGAAGCTAGGAAACTGCACATCACTATGATAAATTGAGGGCGTAAGAACCAAGGAACCAAAAAAAAAAAAACCCGCTGTGTTGGCATTCCGTCTGCTGCAATTTATAAACGTCTGAACAGACCGTCAGATAATACATTCTTTACGTTCATATCTTTACAGCACAGAACCAACAACTTTTAAAGTCAGAAAATTATATGTAAATATCTCTATGATATATACAATTAACATAACTTTACAGCACCTTATTTGGATAAGAGCCGAGTAGACTTCATAAAATAAGACGTAACTCTCTCTTGAAACAATTCCGAATTAAACAATTTTCAGTGCGGTAAGCCCTTACGTTCAACTAAAAACCACCTCCGGTATACGAGGTGCGATCGGAAAGTTTCAAGACTGTGTCAATAGAGGGCGAACCGGATGTAGTACGAGCTTCTGCCGCTAGGAGGTGCGGCCTACATTCATAGTGAATCAGTGTGCCAGCCGGCATCATCGAATTAGCATTTGTTTCTTAGTTACGGGCGTTTTGGTAGTGCATTACACCGACCCTCCTGCGATTTCGGAATGGCGTGTGCATCAAATTTTGCCAAAGACTCGCCAAAACGGCTACGGAAACGTATGAAATGCTAAAGCAAGCATTTGGGGAGTCCGCAATGGGTCGTGCACAAACTTTTGTGTGGCATTCACGTTTTAAAAATGGCCGAACCTCTGTCGATGATGACGAGCGTTCTGGACGACCATCTTCGAGCACAACGCCCGAAAATGTTACGAAGATCGACGTCGTACCATCAACGACTTGTGCGACATTGTTGGGATAGGCTATGGGACTTGTCAGCTGATTCTAAAGGAACAACTCCACATGCGACGCATCCTGTCTGAGGACCAGAAGCAGAATCGACTTCTCGTTTGTCAGGAGCTCAAAGATCTTGCAAGAACCGACCCCAACTTCCTTTCTAAGCTCCGTGTGACTTCTTCCTCTTCTCAAAGATGAAAATTCAGCTAAAGGGAAGGAGATTTGAGACGATAGAAGAGATTCAGGCAGAATCGCAGATGGTGCTTGACAGGCTGACAAAGAAAGATTTCCTGGGATGCTTCCAGGCTTGGCAGCGGCGCTGGGATCGTTGTGTTCACTCCCCGGGGAACTATTTCGAGGGTGATGGATGAATTTAATACCTGAGATAAGTGTACGGGTTTTTATACGCGCAGTCTGGAAACCTTTCGATCGCACCTCGTATGGTATAAATTTTCTGACAGAACATGTAAGACAAAATAAAACCATCCTTTAGAGACAAAAGCGTCCTGTATTACGCGAGACAAGAAAGTATTACAAATGAAACTACTTCACTCGACTTCATGAAAGCACAATTTCATTAAATTCAACAGGGCTACGTGTTCAGACGTGCAAACTTATAAAATAAATTCCAAGGCGAATTTAAATACATTTACAAACATCACTCTCCAGGACATTCTAATCGATCAAAATCGTAACCAACTAATACATGAAAAATAAGGTAGTATATTTGCGTCATATTGTGAATTAGGTTAATATTTTAATATTTTCCGTCAAATCACAAATTTTAATAAGATAATAAAATATAAAATATTTAAAATATCATTTCACGTTCCGCATCGAAAGATCGTTCCAATTTGTGAATCGATCATTCGATGCGGAACGTGAAATGATATTTTAAATATTTTATATTTTATTATCTTATTAAAAATTGTGATTTGACGGAAAATATTAAAATATTAATATGAAAAATAAATTGACACTTTCCCTTCACGTTTCTCCTCAAGCCCGTAGGAGTTCTAATCGCATGAAAATGTTGCCACAATCGATGCATCAATCAACCCAATACACACTCACATCACATCTATCAAGGAATATGACTCTATGGGGCGGAGACCTCGTTCAGACGCTACTGGTACGCTCAGCTGTTCTCCTCTCTTCCGGCTTTCTAGCCAGAATTCTGTAAGCATTTCTCATCTTCCCCCATGCGCGCTACATGCCCCGCCTATCTCATTATCCCACACTTGATCACCCTAAAATTATCTAAGGGAACAAATTAAGTAACTCCTCATTGTGTAATTTTCTCTAGCCTCCTGTCGCCTCCATCCTCCGGTCCCAATAGTCTCCTCAGAACCTGTTCTTAGACGCTCTCAATGTATGATGACATCTTGTCTTATAGGATGTTGCTTAAAGTAGTACCGACGTTTCAGAGGTGCACCTCTGAAACGTCGGTAAAATTCTACCAAGTACACGGCGTAACAACCCAGAGAACAAGAAGTCATACTCGCCGGAAGACGTGAGAACCTGAAACCTCGTCTTATCACCAGAAGTACAGCATAGCGTAATCTCAGTTTCTGACAGCTCCGTTAAACAAACGTCAAAAGAATAATAATTTTGCGACATGAAAATAAGAATTTTAAGAAACATCATGACAATTTTGTCAATACGTTTAATGTTTTGGCTACTGGTACTGATAATAGGCGATATTGTAAATTATTTTGCATTCACTTGTTAAAATTCGCATAACGTGAAATAAACCTAGTTAGCTTATGAAACGTCCGTAAAAAATCCCAATAACAACGTCAGGGTTTGAAGTACTCGGAACAGAGTGAACGCACGCATCGCTGAACGCCGTAGACATTTCCCACGCCTAAAATAACATCGTCTTCTGTTTCCTGATGCCAACGCAATCTATTATCTTTTTTGACAAACAGAACATGTGTCCGGGATGGGTAGCGTAACTTCTGGATCTTCTGTATCGTATGAACCCGAGTTATACAATATGGAATTTGCAACACATTCAAAATTATAAGCAATAATGAAATCGAAAGCACTGTGAGCCATTAGGTGTGTGTACAGATTCCATACACAACTCGGACTTGTCATTTATCCTAAGTTGGCTGCACCTGTCTTCCACACCGTAACAAAAAGAAACAAACAAGAAACACTGATCAAAGCATTTAGTATTAATTATGACTTACGTACAAAGTCTTCACCGAAGATGTGCTTCAATTAACTAATCACATATCCTAGGCTGCCAATGTTGATAAACTGCGACTGTAAAAACGTAAGAGGAACACGAGACAACACAATTCCGCACACAAAACTCGTAAACCGCACTTTCTCGAGCCGCCATCTTTCACTGCAGTTCGGTACCAACATGATCAACATAAAGACGCGGAATTTAAAGCCAACTGATGAGTACAAGAACAAATGACCGTGTTGTGACCCTGCGCGCGGAACAAAGACCACAAAACAATTTGCATGGGGTTGTTTAAAAGGTATTAGCTAATCGTATGAAAGAATAATGCAACAGTGACACAATTACTGAATCTGAGGCATTAAGAATATTAAATAAAACTGTAAATGTAAAAGCATATATAGCTCGCTCTGGATGATGAAATTAAGTTTGTAATTTCATTATCACAATTTTAAACATTTTGTTCTCAGTTCTTCTTAAAGCTCAATTACGGAAGCCGCTGATGATCGGAAATATTAAAGAAAATATAACAGAAATGTGTACCATTAATACAGAGGGCATTGTTTGCACACATTTAACATAGTTTCAAAATAATGTGGTACTCATTCAGTGCAATCAATGGAATAATTAAGATTTGATAATGGATCCTTACCTACTTATCTACTGTCATCCAAAACTGCCCAGCGATTGTTGAGTTATAAGAAATGTGGGATGAGGAAAGACACAATCGAATTTCTTCACGAAGTCCACTGACTCATTCCACCGAAGATGGTGTGTTGACAGCGTTGCATTTACGTATCTGATTTCATAAATCAACAGTAAAATGCAATTCAGCTTATGGGCTAGCATGACGGAATCGTGCGCAGACGGCCATGTTACCTTTGTTGCTTGTCATTCTAATTACCTTCCAGACCAGGGGTTCTCAACCTCTTTTGCTGGCGTACCACTAATTCTAATTTAACACATTGAAGATGACAGTCTTCTGGGCTGTAGCGCCGTGTAGGCTGGTAGAGATTTACCACCGTTTCACAGGTCCTTGCAACCTCTATCATCAGGACGATAATCGGTTGCAGATATTGGACATTGACAGTCAAGGTAGAGCCTTCGCCTGAACAGTCAGAAAACGGAGGTGGGTCACCGGACACATGGTAGATGGGTGGGCGTGAGGACGAGGAACATGAAGAGGACTGCACTGACTCCGGCAGCTATAAAGACGAACACACAAACGCACTGACCTTCGCCCGGATTATAATAAATACTTGGACGAATACGAGACTTCATGAAACACGTCTGAAGACTGATTTGTCAACGACAAGGGACTTTGCCACCTGCCACACCATTTTGTTTGCAACATCACAAGCGACATTCGACGGATACGCTCAAAAAAGACACTTTGATAGCAGGGCATACAGTTTTTCTTCTACCTAGTGGCTTATACATCAGATGTAGAGGAAATGCACAGACAAGTTAACCGCCTCCAGAGGACCCTATAGAAGACTTCGGTGGAACAGCCGGTGAAGTGCTACGAGCCAACTGTTTCAGCGTTTGTCTTAGCTGAACAAGTTCAGTTCCTCGAGGAGCCCTAAGCCTATTCGTTGACGAATATAACAAGATTCAAGATACTCTTCAACTACAGAAACAGCTTCTGAACTACTCATCGGTGGAGACTATTATTTACGCAAATGAGACAGTAATTAACAGCCTCCCTTCTAAACTACACACAACTACCACTTGGTTGACGAAGTCGGCAACATTAAAACTGCCCATGAGCTCCAGCATCCATCCACAGATGGTCCTCGACAGCCATCTGTACCTCAAAGCGTTCGGATTCATCTCGAATATCTAAATCATATAACGTGTATTTCAGCTCAAGGTTTGTTCTACCGTGTCATCGATATTCGAGGCACTTAGACTTTCGACGCCCACTGTCATACCTCGGAGAATACGCCTACAATGGTTATTGTTCTGTAATGACGAATGGGATATACTGCCATGCGATTTACAATCAAGATACCAACAACGTCAATCCGCTCCAGAGGACCAACAGATCACTAACGGAACCCACGGAGAGACAAGGGTCGTCCTTCCAGGACGGAAGATCGGCCAATGTTGGAATTACACGGTGAAGTTTCACTGGCTTACACCGAACCTTAACGCCAACAACGGAGATCCCTCGTCTAATGCCGGTTATTCTGAAATCATATGGGCGGAACACCCGTGGCACCATAACCGTGGCAGGAGACAGTCCTTAGCCCCAATCTTCCAGGACATCCGACGGTCGCAGGTTATGGTGCCACGGGGCACGATGTTCGTTCCAAGGTCAGGCAGGATTCATGGCCATCCACATCCGTCAACACTGCAATCTGACCATAACGCATTTTCTGACTTCTTTTGTTATCCGAATTCTGACTGCGGAAGACTGAAAATATGTGAAAGATGTCCTCCATGGAGTACATTAAACTTTCAAAGGTATTCTTTACGCCACATGACGGGCGATGACGTCAGCAGGGCAACCAAAGGAATAAGACACGTAGTAATGGTATCTAGGTCTCCAATGTGATCCCAAACCATTCCTGGAAGAATGTAGAGAACTAGAGAGACAGAAATGAACGTGTCCATAAGATGTTCTTCGCGAATGCTAAAGCGTAAATGAGCACCTGAATAGGCCTAGCCTCCTACGGAATACAGTCCATATTAAATTCAATGAAAATCCACCTAGCAATTTACAAGTTGTTATATCAGGGGTTATCAACCTCTTCCAGACGTGGGTTCACATTCGGCCCTTTTAAATCGATTCGGAGGCCACACTTCATTTTAACGCCGTGGAAATTGATTAAAATGGCACTTTATGAGGTCTGCCACTGCATGCAGGTTAATAACATTTATTTATTTAGTGTTCTGTCTGACGACAGGTCCATATGAACAGGATCCTTCCATCCTTTTCTCGGACTGGGACCTGTTCATATACGTTCTTGGCAGATGATCCAGAAGTGGTTTGCCATTGCCTTCTTCTGTGTGTGAATGGAGTAATTGTTGGGATGCCACGGAGGAAAACTCCGTGTTTCCTAGACCACGGCCTTGCCCAACACAAGTTATAAATTCGGGCACCGCCGGGAATCGAACCCGAGACCCCAGGATTACAAGGCCAGCGTGGCTATAGGTTAACAGTACATTCTCAATAATTTTCTTCAACTCAAAATCATTAGTAAGACATCTGATACCGCTTCTGTATAAAACCGAATGGCTATCATAACTGGGATTTTTCGTGGTTTTACTCAGATCGTCCAAGCAAATGCCGGGATAGTACCGATTCCTTCCACACTCCTTCCAATTCATTATTCACTGTCATCCTCTGATTCGACGCTACTAAAAGTCGTCGTTAAATAAGATATTAATAAATGACTACATATTCTGTTTCAGTAATGATTTAACACCAGGTTTAATTCAAGCTGAGACTCGCAGACATCCAAGTCTTCGTCTTTAAGACGCGCACAGTCGTTCTGGCTAAGCTCAACAGCTGCTCACATTAGAAATACGTCTTTCTCTGACGGCGACACAGCGGGCTCGCTGGCTCGTCTCAGAAGTACATTCAAGAACCACAATGCTGTTAACTGTGAATAATCTACGTACGTGTAGAATGAGGTACAGTTCTCGCGCCATCACCTCGGCAACGTGTCTTAACGCCACCAAAATGAAGTAAAACTTCAAGAGGCATGGTACCCGCGCCTACTACCAGTTCGTAAAACCGAGAAGCAGTTGTCAGAACGCATAACGGTGGCCGTTATTTCAGGAAACGCCTTACCAGCTCACTCCTTGCCTTAACCTGAACCTTACATGAGACTGACAGGCGGAAAAGAATCCAGCATTCCCGAGATCGTCTGTGGACCAGGTCATCATCATCCACCACTGCCAGTGAGAGCCTGACTCCTGTCGCCGCTGCAGGCTAACGCTTTCGATTAACTCTGTCGTCACGCACGCGAAGTTTTGGCTTCCAATCACTGTCCTGTACATTACTAGGATTCCAGAAGTTGCCGTGGTAACCGCAAGTACTGTCCACAGATCACGAGAAAAACCCTGCAAGGGGAAATCGTTTCTGGTGCGGTGCGGGGGGGATGTTTACTGCCTGGTCGACTAGAGGGCTGCTATTGGTGGGAAGTGTGATACGTCAGAGTTTTACGCTACTACACAGACTGAAAACATCAAGCAGTTAAGAGTAGCGTGTAGTGAGCGCACTTCTAATGTGTTCTGTGGGTGTTGCGATAATATTCTAGATTAAATCGCTGTGCCTCTGTGAGGTAATCTTAAAGCTGTACACATCAGAACTCATGAAAGATTGTTGTCTGTTGTTCGTTCAGTGGTTGTGGAACGAATGCTTTTAGGATGGGTCGTCACTCACCGCGAAATCTTGCGCATGCGCGTATATCTAATTCGTAGCAGGGATTTTCTCCTGGTCTGCGGACTGTACTTCGGGCTTCGGTCGTCTTTGACAGTGTGGCGCCACAGCGCCAGCTCACGTTCTGAGCTACAAATGTTCAATGTCTTAATAACCGGAGCGCAGTTACCAATTACCCTTATTTTTAGCATGACTAAAGGACGGACAGTAAGCGATTACTCCACTTCCAATAACAGAAAGATACCAAATGGAGAGAAGCAATGGTTTCAGTTGCACTGCTCTGTCTAGTGACGAACACTGCGTTCCTAAAATCTGAAATCCTTTCAATATGAATTCTGAGATAAGGACTATCGAATACTGCAGTTAATAATAAAACCATTCAATGCAAAAAACTTCGAATTTATGTTTGATCTTGTTTCTACATTACAAGTTACTATTATATTTGTTGGTAACGCTTTTGCGTCTTGAGCCATATAGCCTTCTTGCGTTCAGTTGTCGGGTCGACGGGGACGGCGACTCCCGGAAGATCCGCAGACGAGGAACCCAATCCAGCTTTCTGTCTTCGGGACACCAGGGGCACCTGCACAGAAACACACATTTGCAAACAAGTAAATAACACAGGAAGAAATTAGTTTTCTGACATTAGCTGACCAAAAATTATCGTATCGTCGGCGCCAAACGTTGAGTATTCGGTGCGCGGAGGACACGATAGTAATGACCGACTAACAGATGTCACTCTGAGAAGGAAAGTGGTTTGCGCCAGTCCCTGCGATGCAGAGAATCAAAACCGGGGAAATATTTAAAAAAATCACGGAACTTCAAAATACCGGGTTTATAAAAACGTGCCCTAAAATTCAAAGGTGTTTCTGGCACATAATTTGTGAATAGAAACAAACATTTTAGCCGGCTATAAAACGTCGTTCCATAAAAAAAGTTAAAAAAAGTTTGCCCCACTATACGCCATGTAGGCGCTTGGGGGGAGTGGAGGTATAGCTCCTACTCATTCTTGACCTCGGCACTAGATGGGGGTGAGTGGTCAGCATCACGCCCCGGCCGGCTTTACCCCCGGGAAAGGACCCCGGTACCCATTGTAGAAGAGGCTGGGTGGGCCCCAGAGAAGGTCTGGACGCAGAGGATAGAGGAAAAATCCTCCGCCCCCGTCGGGGATCGAACCCCGGACGTCCAGCCCGTAGTAAGTCACTATACAGCATAAATGCATTCGAGTACAAGTACCAACGCAAAAGTCGATGATTACAGCTCCGAGCATACAGAACTCGCGGTCCGAGACAGGTATCGGTCCAGGACGGGGCTGCGTTTTTAAAGGATACGCACAGTGCAAACGACCTCGACGACCTGCGAGTGGCTCAGCTATTACAACACATAACGCAGTGATTTCTTGTACTGACATAGTAACGCCAGCAGATACTATATTCAGTATATATATATATATATATATATATATATATATATATATATATATAAAAAACTGAGCTCTCTATTAAAATTTTGCGCTCCCATGGTTACGCGTGCATTACTCTGCAAATATATCACCTCTACAAAGACGAAAAACATGTGAGAGCAATTACAAGTTGCTTTTCTTAATAATCGGTATTCTAAGAAGGTCAGAAATTTGGCGTACACAACATTCCAGGAGCGTTCTTTACGCTATATAACAGGCAACCAATGAAAAATCAAATGTAATAACATCAGACGCACAAAATAGTATCCGGAGACACTTGTAACAATGTGACCCGAGGTCATTGCTGCAGTAATGTAGACAAAGGTCACTGTTACAACAGCGAGCTCCAAGAATATATAAAATATTCGGCAGATAGAGGTCACAAGACCGAACTTGAGGAAACTCCTCCACAATCTGCACGCCCCGGAGGTGGCATAGCCCCCTTGCGGGCAATTTCGATTTTCTAAGGCCTGGGTGATCTAACCCCAGACGGCAGGAGCCCAAGGGTCCGCAAGGCCCCAACGGGAGGGGGGGAGCAAACCTACGGGAAGAAAGCCCCAACTGAGGCAAGCTGAGCGAGTCAGAGGCCCCTGGAGGAAAGAGCCCCGCTGGGACAAAATGGGGTAAAAGCCCCAAGGGTGGAGGAAAGCTCGAAGGTTCCCCTGGGGATGCTATGGGGGTTGACTAGTTGCTAGGGGGATGATTAAAAGCGCGACAGACAGACATATACAGACAAATATTTTCTTGTACGTACTTCACTAAAAGTTTAATTTAAAACACACGCTACGAAGTGTAACTAGTTCCACTGGTATGTCAAATTCAAAGAGAAACACTCCGCCCCCATTAACTGACTGACAGGCTGTCTTGACGTATGTAACTAAGCTTGACAGAAGAACGTTGGATCAGTTCTGTGTATAAGTGGCATTCCTCTATAACGGCACAGTCAGTTTTAACACCATTCTTACGAACAGGCGTAATAAATAATAAAGAGATTCCTTCCACCGCCGTGGCAAATCTTCCCCGTTTCAAACAGAATTAACAAGTGTGTGGTTCTAAGAACGTGAAATGAATCTCGATCAACATCTTCGTGATTTACAGCTGTTCAACACTGCTAGTGCCATGAAAATTCTGCACCTGATCAGAGCGATTATTCCACTTTTTTAAAATACGTGGGAATCTTTCATCAATTAAGCCCCAAGTTCGTAAGCCTTCTTAAATTGATTTATGACTTCGTGAATGTCACTAATCAATTTATAATTCATTTGTAATTGTAACACCAAATGTAAAATAAGATGTCATCTTCAGGAACGTAAATACTCAGTTTCTATGGTTAAATAGCTAAGTAGAAACATCATTTTTAAAGTAGCTAAAAATGGCACCACAGGTCGAAAGCCTTCCCTCTGCCTCGAAACACTGAACCCATCTAGGTTAAACAAAAGAAGGGCTCAAGATGACCTTTTAGGTCGAATAGGGAAGTACGCGCAGAAACACAACACGATTCCCCCTGCCACAAATTAATTTACTTATTTACAGAAAATAAAATCTGACATTTATTTTTTAACAGTCTGGATAGACTAAAGCGTCATTTATTTGTAGTGTTCTGTGTGACGACAGGTCCATATGAACAGGATCCTTCCATCCTTTTCTCGGACTGGGACCTGTTCATATACGTTCTTGGCAGATGATCCAGAAGTGGTTTGCCATTGCCTTCTTCTGTGTGTGAATGGAATAATTGTTGGGATGCCACGGAGGAAAACTCCGTGTTGCCTAGACCACGGCCTTGCCCAACACAAGTTATAAATTCGGGCACCGCCGGGAATCGAACCCGAGACCCCAGGATTACAAGGCCAGGGTTCTAACCGCTAGACCACCGTGACAGCCTACGAAAATGAAGGCCAAAGTTTTTTCGACGCAAATTAGTTTCTTCCAGGAACAAATGAAAACGGAAAATCCGTAATTGTTTACGGAGAATGTTGTTACTAAGGAAGGCGACTGAAATCACCGACGGACTTTGCTTTCTTTCAGACATTACAAGAAGAATCAAGTTGAATCCACAGGATTATTACAAAATAATTGAATTCTTCCAACAATTTCTCAGTAAAACTGAAGGAGACACATAAACAGACATTACATTTTTGGCAGTAAAGTAAAGCTGTCCCCCGCTACACGCCATGCAGGCGCTTGGGGGGAGAGGCGGTATAGTTCCTGCTCATTATTGACCTCGGCACTGGATGGGGTTAGTAGTTAGCGTCAGGTCCCGGCCGCGCTTTAACCTCGAGAAAGGACCCCGGTACCCACTGGACAGGAGGCTGGGTGGGCCCCAGAACCAGTCTGGACGCAGAGGCTAGAGAAACAATCCTCTGCCCCTGTCGGGGATCGAACGCCGGTCGTTTGGAAGGAGGAATTAAAAAAAATTATTTTCTAAGCCTATGAACGTGTGACGTTCCTGAAGTAGTCATGAGGATCGCTTCGAAGGTAAAAGTCGAGAAATCGCGTTGTGTTCTGTGGTGTGCAGACAAATTCAGCCACGTCTGTGGAACGCTTACCTTGGAACACCTTTCGTAACGATCCACGGCGAATAATTAAGATTTACGCGTGCAGCAGCCAACAGCGTGGAAGATTTTCGGAAACGATTAGCCACGACGCAGATGGTTCACGCGACTGCCGAAAGTGATAAAGAGGCAACGCGCACCTCATGTCATAATGTTTTTAAACCGAGTGGAAGGAAATTACGATCTGTTATCTCATGCTGTGTTTAGTCATGAAATTGCTTTCAGTAGCTCAGACTGTGTGAACCGTCAAAGTGTGAGGATGTGAAGAACAGAAAATCATCATTCCGTAGTCAAACATTCGCAGGACAGTCCGAAGGTGATGGTTCGTTTACTTGGACATGCTCGAAATGGTTACTGAATCAGTTTAACGAAGATTTCGGATAAAATATGATTCTTCCACAAGATGGGCCATCGCCCCACTGTCACAATGAATTGAGAAGGCACGTGAATTGAATGAGAACTTATCAGGACGATGGATTGGTCGTGGAAGTCCAAAGGGATGGCCTCCCAGATCGCCTTACTCGACGCCTACGACCTTTCTGTTATGGGGCTGCTTTAAACATCAAGTTTGTGTTCATCCTCTGCAAAATAATATTCAGGAACTCACAGACAGGATTCTTGAAGTTCTGAAATCCACTGACACACGCTTTACGCACAGCAGGGACTATAAATGTTGCTGACGGATTTTGAGGTCACCCTGTACCAATATTATCCAAAACAGATAGAGGAGGGCCCCGGAAACCCTCATTCAGACCTCTTCCGACCCAGCCACCCCCGTCGTCGGTCTAGACCTGTGCCAACGGTAACACAGCTGGCGAGGGCTTCCCCCCCCCCCCCCAGGGGCTGAAAGACGGGGGTGAACACGGGGTAAGAACGATATGAGAACTTGGCGACGGAGGGGAGGGTGGCTGCACGACGGATGAATGCAACACTGTCTTTTCGCGCGATGGAATTAGTTTCCAAAGTTTCCGAGACTTCCTGGGTCTTTACCATCGAGGGTCTAGTATTTTAAAGACGACCCTAAGCTAGGCGCACTACTGACTGTCCCTTGCATCGGCGTAGCTTCACGTCGTTCCACGGCTGTTATGTGATTACTCTCACAGTACGAGGATGCGACGCTTTTAAAGGAAACGCACTGTACACGTCTAATAACCAGCAGAAGACTGCAATGAACACAGGAGTGCCGCGTGACAATCGAGAAACAACTCAGCCCCGCCGCGGCCACCGAAGGTCAATCAGTGAATTAATGACAACCGCGAAACCGTGCGCTAAGAAAATAGTTACTTGGCGTTCATTCTTTAAAACCGGAGGGAAGTCGCGTTTATGGAGGCCTGCAGAATCACAAGGCACGTCAAAGACTTCAGAGACAGAGACGGAGGAACTGTATCAATGCACCCGCATGTAAGGAGCAGCACAATGCGCCTGCAGATTCAGCCACCCGCAAAACCCGCCTTTTATACGAAGCCAGACAGAACGACTCGCGCGTTAAAATGCTCATTATCTTTACCTGTCTGCTTGAAGCGGAGATCACATACAACGCGGCGGAATGTATTCGTACATTCCAGAGCTTAAAAATATTCCATGGAAATACAAACTGAATGTACACGAAGAGAAATGCTCTTCCTTCCCGATCTCTTCTTTCCGTACCGAGCGTCTCTTGAAATGGTCACGGAGGGAGATCTCTGCTCCTGACGCCTGAGCTGCCCGCACTTCTTACTTTCCGCTAGTTCCGATTTGCTGCTCACCTCGGGGTCTTCGTTTCAGAAAACATCCGGGCTGCAGGGATAAATCTCGGTTTATGAGAATGCTCGCGAGGCCCAAGGAACATCACGCCGTCGTCCTCTGTGTAGACAATACAAGACGAGCGAAAATCGTGGGCCTGTTAGTTAAAATCTCTGCGTTCACGGAGACGGAGTCAGAAATATGGCGAAGGCTACGATTTTCCCCGGAATACAATTTTTCTACTTACGTCGGTCCCGACTATTTGAACTCTTGCCTGTTGTCGAAGGGCTTACCACCTGCAGTTCTCTCAAGGTGAGGACGCCAACACTGGATGGTCTTCAACGCAGTGACACCGTAATACATTACAGTAAAAGAAAGGGTAAAGCTGTCCCCCCGCTACACGCCATGTAGGTCGCTTGGGTGGAGAGGTGGTATAGCTCCTACTCTTTCTTGATCTAGGCACCAGATGGGGGTGAGTGCACCAGCCGCGGTGTACCCCCGGGGAAGAACCCCCGGTATCCACTGGATAGAAGACTGGGAGGACGCAGAGGCTAGAGGTAATAAATCTTATGCCCCCGTCGGGGATCGAACTCCGGTCGTCCAGCCCGTAGCTAGTCACTATACTGACTGAGCTATCCTGGCTCAATATATTATAGACACGCTTATAAATTTTAATGGCATCTCTCATTCGTTAAACCCGCAATTTATCTACGCTGGATTATCTCCGTTATAAATTAACATGATATTTTTGGGTCTTGTCAGAGAGTGATTTTGTATTAAATATATTTATTATAAATATTTTAAATTGATAAAAACCTGAAGACGACGGTATTACCCGTCGAAACATGTCGTTTTAATAAAAGCGCTAAAAAATATAATGTAAAATCGTATTTACGATTAAGAGCGCTAATATAATATTTTACACAACAAAATGTTTTAATATTATATAATTTTTACAACAACAATAAACTTCAAACGTTTGTGTATAGACTGTACAAAATAAATATATTTAATCAAACACAAACATGACGCATATAAGATACAAATTGATTTTGTATTGTTTACCAAAGATATTACGCATTCTTAGCCAAAAAAATATTCACATTAGCACGCTCCTCATTCTAAAACGGAAACACCAAGTCGAAACGATGTTCATAGACGAAACGGACAATGCCGATTACTGCCGAACTGTCGCAATGAGATCGTCATTGAAGCTAAAACGTCGCTAGTCGACTCACAGCGCAGTTCCTAAGCGTCGCGTCAGAATATTCCGCCGGGAAAACTGTTCTCCGTTTCCGCGAAGGCGAGATTCGCTCACTGTGCCTCGCTGCAAGGGAACGCGGTAGCCGGAGCCAACAACAGACTGCGGTCACTAGCCTGCACACCACTGCAGAAGCTCATTTTCGCACTACCTTATTCCCTTTTAGAATAACAGCGTCTGGATCCTGGTTTGCAATTGCTAATCGAGTCTACCAGCGCCGAGGCAATGTCTCGCAGCTCGGTTCACATGTTTCCTCCGACAGCGTCGGACACTCAACAAGCCTACGTCTCCTCGAATCGATTCGGCATCACAAATACTTCCCGTCCAATGTTACGTAGCAAGTTTGGTTCAAATGCTTCATGGCAGAAGAATGTCCGACTCAGAGACAAACCGAAATTGTTCAATTACGGAGACTGAATCAAGGTATGACACACTCCGAGGACTCCGAGAACGAGCAAGAGTGCGCCGCCAGAACCAACCAGACCATTAACTCGGCCCTTTTCAGGGCCCTTATACATACAACCAAACTCACCTTTCTCTCTCTACTTTCTCTCCCACTCTCGCCCACGTGCTACCATTGGTCCACTCCCATACCTGCTCCCATTGGCTCGGGGCAGGCTGCACCTTTCACTTCCCTGCCTATAAATCCAACTCCTCACACCCTATTGGCATATTCATCGCCCTGATGACGGAGGCAGTATGACCTCTGAAACGTTGGTTAACATCGACCAGACTACACAGCGCAATAACCCAGAAGACGGATATCTTCAAGGTATGACAAAATCAAAAATTTTCCTGTAAATCATTAATGTTCGATTTGCAGATCAATAAATTCTTTTCCTGTTCAGAATGGTCTGAATCGAGAAAATGCTTCGTCACCTCTGATTTTAAATTTCGCCTCAGAATACACCATCATGAATGCCCTAGAAAATAAAGAGGACTTGGAAGTGAAATGGCTCACATCGGCTTCTGGTCTGAGCTGATGAACGACGGTAATAATAATTAACAGCAGACTGAATTCTGAAGACGGGAGGATTAACACACACCGAAACTATGTCTCGTGTCGTTTCGTGCGGACATGAAACCAGTCTCTGACGTAATGGGAATGACAATGTTTGAGAACAGTGCTGATCGCAAAATATTATTAGGATGTTAAAATCAAGGAGCATGACATCGGGAGGACGAAACTTTGGTTGGGAAGCCTGAGGGAAGAAGATCACTGGGAAGACCTAGGCACAAATGGAAGGATAATATTCAAATTCACTTTAGGCAAAGAGGGTTGCTCGATTAGATTTATCTGACTCAGGATAGGGAGCGATGTCGGGCTCTTGTGAACACGGTAATGAACATTATGTTGCGTAAAAGGCGAGGAATTTCTGTAGTAATGCAACGAATCTACTATTAGCTTTTTAAGAAGGCCGCCCTCCGCTACGAAGGAGTTAGCCACTCGGCTGATGCAGAAGAATTATCCCTTCAGTCAGAGTTGAGGGTAGAACAGGTAATTATTCCATTGAAAACCAAGAACCCAATTATACGCCATAATGGCTGGTCGTACTGGAGCTTCGAGTTCATCTGGAGAGGCTTTTTACGAAAAATCAATTTTTGCGTCGTAAATATTTTTTAAAGAAAGAAGTAACAACACGAGCTCACTTTCAGTCGGTTTTAAAATTCTGTTTCCTGCCTTTATTTCAGTTACGCTAACACAGATTATATTCAGATTCTCGTTGAAGGCGAAAACCTTACTTGCCATCGGATGCCTTGCAGCCTACAGACTTTCCTGTTGGAGTGGTAACTTAAATAATTCTGGAAGGGAAAAAGACCCCGTATACATGTGCAGAAGCCACGGTGGTCTAGCGGTTAGAACGCTGGCCTTGTAATCCTGGGGTCTCGGATTCGATTCCCGGCGGTGCCCGAATTTATAACTTGTGTTGGGCAAGGCCGTGGTCTAGGCAACACGGAGTTTTCCTCCGTGGCATCCCAACAATTACTCCATTCACACACAGAAGAAGGCAATGGCAAACAACTTCTGGATCATCTGCCAAGAACGTATATGAACAGGTCCCAGTCCGAGAAAAGGATGGAAGGATCCTGTTCATATGGACCTGTCTTCAGACTAAATAAAATAATAATAATAATAATAATACATGTGCACAGACGTAAAGACACGTAACTTAGAGCACTCACTAATCTCTGGTCTCCTCGTACTTCAATTTTGAAGCGGTTGTTTTTCCGTTCGTTGTTATCAACCGAGAAAGTTTTCCGCGCCATTCGAAAGTAGGTACTGAACTCACTGTCAACTCTCTTGAACTGCCTCGCACCGAGCGGGCATCTTCCTCATCTGCGCGCGACGTGACGACACAGACGGAAACGTAGCGCTCCACTGTGAACGCACCTTTGCAAGGAGCAAAGTAGGACTGGCTCTATTTACTGAACTGGTTACTGTTTTACATCGCTAAATAGTGAAATTAATTACGTAAAGAGAGCCATGTTGTGCTTCATTTACAATGCATTACCTGAAACAGGAAACTGTTTTTGCCTACAGAATTACTAAAGCCAGTACCTTGAGCGTTTTATTAAGTCAATTAAATACATGAAACTGGAGGTCAAACATGATTAAAATAAGTAAAGACTCTCCAAGAACGAACCACCCACAGCATCAACGGGACCCTCATAAATAACAGCTGTTTTGAATTACCTGTGATTAACAGTAATTCATTCTGCACTGTCAATGTAAGACGATGAAGGTCGAGTGGGAATCATTTTTCAACGCGTATACACGGTCTGAGGCGTGGGACCTTGAGCGCATGGGCACTGGGACCGTGGGTTCGAATCCCACTCAAGGCACGGATGTTTGTCTGCGTCTTCCTGCGTTGTACTACGGCTATAAAGCATCGTTAATAGTGAACGATGAATTGAAACGGATGTGCCTGGAAGAAATGAGTAAAACCACGAAAAATCGCTGTCAGGATAACCGGTCTCCGAGCCGAGAATTGAAGGTGGGACTCCTGATAAGGAATCAGGAGTGCTAACCATTCGACCACGGCAATCGATACTCCGTGTTAGTGGCCATGGTCTGTACTGTCCATAAAATATGCATCACGTTTCAGTTTCAGAGGGATATATTAAATAAAAATAAAAAATGCTCTGGACCAATATCAAAACGCTCATTTGCATTTTTATTTAATTCTGCGCGGTCATAAAATACAGTGTGTCCGTAAAATAATGGTGGGGTAACAAAGAGTCGTAGTCTTGGAACAAAGCACGATAGAGACATGGAATTAACGTCAAAATAAAGAGAAACTCCCCAAGAATCTTATTTGTTCAGAAGATTTAGATATGCGCTCCTTTAGTTGCCCTGCAGACATCAAGACGATATTCAAGCTCTTGCCATACACGACCGAGAACATCCGGTGTGATAGATGAAACAGCTTCAGCGATCCGTTCTTTCGTCAAAAAACATTCGACTTGCGACCAGATTCGAGAATGAAAGGGCAGACAGCGCGCTGTGTGGCGTTTGGGGGGCGCGGCCTCTGACCCCTACCGTCAAGTCGGGGCCGGCCTGCCCTTTACGCCCAAGTTCGTTTAACGGTTGCGCTGTCTAAAAAATTCGGTGTCCCGGTACATTTTACGCGTGTGGGCGTTTGAATATGTTGCCTAGACGAGGCTACCAACTTCTTGCGTTCTAACTCGGGTCCACAAACTGCGAACATGTGGCTGTTTAAACAGGGCAGAGTGCGTTGGTCCACACATCCAGCAGGACACGTGCTGCATTCTTATTTCAATAATTAACTAACTAACTAACTAGATGGCTTACCGAACCCGAAGGTTCATCACCGAATTAACCAGAGCCCTCCACCGGACCCTGTCCTGGGCCAACAAGATCCAGTCTCCTTCAACTCCTATCTCCCATAGATCCCGCCTGATATTATCCTCCCATCTACGTCTAGGTCTCTCCAGGGGCCTCTTCCCCTCAGGCTTCCCAAGTAGTGGACCCAACCAACCAGATGGCTTAACGAACCCGAAGGTTCATCACCGAATCAACCAAAGCCCTCCACCGGACCCTGTCCTGGGCCAACAAAATTCAGTTTCCTTCAACTCCTATCTCACATAGATCCCGCCTGAGATTATCCTCCCATCTACGTCTAGGTCTCCCCAGAGGTCTCTTCCCCTCAGGTGCACACCTCTTGTCCCATCCATGCGCGCTACATGTCCCGCCCATCTCATTCTTCTCGACTTAATCACCCTGACAATACTGGGGGAGGCGTACAGATTTTTAATCTCATCATAATTAGCATAGATAACATTTAATTCCCAATGGCGTAACGCAAATTTAATTTTAAAATCCGGCGATGCTGTTCTGGGTTGACGCCGTGCGAACTCGTAGGTGGATACCAACGTTTCGAATAAAAATAATGTACCCATCTTCAGGACTATATTTTCCAACACACTCATAAATCGGCTACGTTGTTGACATAGATGCCGTTTCCTCAACTACCAAACCTAGGTTTCATTACTAGAGGATTCAGGTATCTGACGGGAGAAGGGTCTGTCAACTCCTTATGCACATTTGCACATAACATCAACAGACTTGAGGGAGAGAAGTAAATGAACTGAGAATGTTCTCTATATTTACGAACACGGGGAAACGCTGAGAACGGGGTGCGGGGGGGGCGGGGGCGGGGGGGGGGCGAGACTCCCACGCAAAGCAGACTGAGTTGGCACATGACAGGTTCTGACGCGGAGACACGTCGTGCGTGTTCTGGATACAGCGACCTTGCTGTGACGGGGACTGACCATGACACTGTGAGCCCTTGACCTCCAAGTGGCTGCCTATCCATCCGTGGAACTGATCAATAGGGTCCGTCTAGACCCATCGATCTGCAAACACCTGCACTCACTGGCTTGCATTCATTATGCATGCCAGGCCAATCCCGCTTCACACCTGTTACGAGGCGTCCAGACGCCTCACTCGCATCGCCTTTCTGGTTTAATCATATGCTGGTCTCGTTTAGAATAAATCACTTCCAAGCCAGAGCATGCCCTGCCTTGGAAATTAGCACGCGGCTTCAATCAGAGAATAATACTATGACGTCAACTTTAACAACAGGTGGTTTATATGTCGTCCGTAAACAGTCTACGGCAAGACTCTGATACAGAAAGTAGAACTGCCATACGCCGTGGCGTTGTGATACGCGCATCCGATGCAAAGTCTCAAAGAGGATAGAAAGACTCCAGACAAACAAACGCAATTGTAGAAAGGTTCATGGTTCCGCGTGCCTTGACGCTCTTTTCATGTGACACAATGTCACGACATTCGCGGTAATTACATCGAATTCCACACGACAAAGTGAAAAGTCATTGTCGCGAGTTCAGTCAGGGTTCGAACGGTGGAACGAATGGCTGTTTAACTTAGTCAGGGTTTTTTTTTCCGTGTGGGGAAATAATGGAAGACTCTCCGTGTTTCGACATCATTAATACTTCAGAGGAATGTAAAAAATACCCGTGCTAATGACCGAAGTTCGTAAGGACTCCAAACACAGACTTGTTAGGACACGTTTTCCACCGACAGAGGTCACGATATAATAATCTTATAAAAACAAAGTCACACTCTCATGACCGCAAATGTCGTGACTTCAACGTCACATGAAACCGAATCTTTAATACCGGAATAAAAATAACTTGGTAGGCGCGATCCAAATTTGGGTACAAACACGCGTGCTTTGCAACCTGGCATTCTAAATGCGCTGGATCGGCGTGTATATGCGTGCGTGGGCATAACGCTCCGATAAGAACCCTTGAAAGTAACAAATACTATGTGTGAAATGCGATATGCAGTCAGTTACATCGGGCTGTACGCTTTCCGCAACACGGCAATGCACCTCGACATTCGGCGGTCTGCCCTCGTGAGCAAAAGGTCACGTGATCTATCGTCACGTATGTTTCATCGTTGCTTGAAACCGTAAATATGGCGCAATGTAATTACAATTTTGGGATGTTATCATCGCAATAGTGTCTAGAATAACTTTCGCAGAATGCCTGCTACTGTGGGGAAACTCGAAAAGTGCGAAATTGCAAACAAATCCTATGCGCGTTCTTCTCCCGTGCTTGGTTACCGAGCTACATAAAACCGTCGCCAGGGGGACACAAACGCGCGCGATTATAGCCTTCGTCTGTGAGCTGAAACAAACTCCAACACAGGAACCGATGTTTCAGTGATTTTGTTAGGTCTTTCATAGGACAGATCGCTGGATTAGGCAACGAGTTTCCTGCCATATCCTTACCTACTGACCATTCACGATAGTTTTCTAGTCCAGTTCAACACAGGAGAAAGTTTGGGACACGAATATTTACTATAATACGTACAAAGAGCCCGAGAATCCTTAACCAGAATTACCATGGCACCGCTTATTATAATCTAAACACAGGCTTTAATATTATGAACAGATAGATTCAGTGGACGTTAGATTTAATGGACATAACCTAACCTAACCTAACCTATTTCGAACGGCCGTCATGTTTGTACTTGTTATTGAAAGGTACGTGCATGAAGTATCTCCGTACAGAATGTTAGAGGCTTTGTTAAAACGGTTCAGTAGTCAAAAAAGTTCTTTCTCACAATATAAAGAAAAAACTACTTTAACAAAATCCGCATAATTTTTAATTACATTACTGGCATCATTTTGGGGCAAATGTAACCCACTCGTTTGAAGACACTAAAAAATGCGAGTTCCAGACAAAATTTCATCAAAATCCGTCCTGCTTTTTTCTAGTTAAACCATCCGTCAGCCCTGCGAGTGTTCATCGCACGAAAAAGTTGTCAGTGGAACGACGGTTCCGGAGAATTTGACGTAAATACGTCTATACGGAAAGGAAGTTTATATATTGGCTTTATTCTAAATATTTCCTTTATACATGCTTTACAATTGAGTAAAGTTTGATTAAGACTTTGCTTAATCAACTTGAATTAGTTACGCTTAAGATGGGTCTGTGGTAGCTGAATGTAATGTAATGTAATGTAATGTTTTATAGGTAACAACAATGCCGAGTAAACAGATGACGTTTTCTAGGTAACATAACAATGAAGTTACACTTTTTGCCGAATGACACTGACCCTAAAATATAGACGTATTTACGTCAAAAAACAACAGGCAAGTAACTTTGGAGATTCGCGAGGAGACCAACAATTCCGTGACTTTCCCCCTGGAGAGCAAATGGAGCAACCATTCTGAATATTCCTCTCGTACTTCAACCGCGTTTAAGCAGCTCACTGGAAAGTACTAGAATTTGCTAGATTTTCAGGCGTCCTTCACGGTCCAGCGTGCGCGAAGAACGACGACTCACAGGCCTGTCTCGTTCTGTCTGTCGCGTCTTTCCTGTGGGAATGGGAAGCCTTCATGACCGGGGTCATTGTTGGGCTACAATGGGGTCGGAGGCCCATTGCTGCAACAGTGACCCATGTTAAGCGGAACGTCAGTGTCCAATCCGATTAAAATAATTTCAATTCCTGACAATAATGAAAACACACAAATGTATTTCTCTTGTTTACAAGAAAACTTCGTCATGTCAAGACATAAGAGGCGTCGTCAGACTTTCAAGTGCACGTCTCTCAACGGCAAGAAACATGTAGATTTCTGTCTTCTGGGTTGTTGCGCTGTGTAGTCTGGTCGATGTTAACCAACGTTTCAGAGGTCATACTGCCTCCGTCATCAGGGCGATGATGACGGAGGCAGTATGACCTCTGAAACGTTGGTTAACATCGACCAGACTACACAGCGCAATAACCCAGAAGACAGAAATCTTCGTACTCACCGCTGTGAGAACCTCAAGTCTTACAAGAAACATGTACCACGCAAGGACAAAGATGACACATCGGTTTCAAGAACGAGACCCTTGTCTGGACTCGAACCCGTGACCTTGGCCTAAGACCGCACTGTAATCAAGGTTCGCCTGCGAACATTCCACGCGGCGTACTACCTCAACACCGAACTGACGGCACGAGGTCAAAACTCCACAAGCGAGAGCTTTCACCCCTGCGGATGGCCGTCACGCTCAGCGCGCCGCCGCCGACAGGCAATTCCATCTAACGACGAGCTCGCTTTCGGCCGATGGTTGCCCGATTTGTGCACACGAAGTGAACGAGACGGGGCATCGCCTGTCTTTCCATACGTCGCTTCTGATAGATTTTGTGATGACTCACCTTCTATGAACTGGCAGAATCTTAGTCTCTTCATCGTCAACATGAGCAGGCATCTAATAGCCCTTTTCACAACAACTTTAAAATCGGTTTTAATAGGGAATGACGAAGGCGCCTGCGCAAGGACCGAAACAGTCCTCGAGACCGAGCACTGACTCAGCAAAGCAAGACGAACGAGGAAATGCGCTTTTCGGGATGGCTCGAAGAGGCCTTTCGGGATGGCATGCGCCACGGGCAGGTCTATTAGTCTATTATTACAGAGCAGGATATCACACCGATGGCGTAACTAACGTTTTCACCACAGCTCAACCTACGTAAATGTTCATTCGATCCAAAAGTAAACCAGACAAATATTACCAGTCGCTCACTTGATGTAACCAATCGGTTACCCTGCTTTAATGCAACTCGACGTCGGATCGTGGCCGGTTCATAGCGACCCGCCAACTGTCCTGAACCACAAACACTCTATTTCTCAAAGAAACTGGTTGCAATATTATCCTCTCGTCTACGTCTCCCAAGTGGTTTCTGTTTTAAAGTTCTTCAACTAAAATGTTGCCGGCATTTTTCTCAAATCCTCTGTGCGTGCCACGTAACCCCCCCCCCCCCCCCCCCCCCGACAACAACTTCAACTCCACAGATCGATTTGACCATCAGAATTTTTTATTACACAATAGGATAAGAGTTTTGTACATTATAATCTACATTTTTTTCAGGTAACAACAGGGAAGAGATCGATTGCGAGTTGACCGAAATTCGCTTTTCCCCCAATTTAATTTTTACTAAATTTCTTCGGTCCAAGATATCTGCATTGCGCTCCTGTGTATATAACATACGTTCTGCAGTCAATTCGTTTATTTATTGCTTATTAAACGACGATTCTCCAGCAACTCAGACTACCTAGCGTCGAATGAGAGGATGGTAGTGATTGGAAAGGATGTGGAACAAAGTGACAGGTCCCATAGCCTATCCCAACAATGTCGCACAAGTCGTTGATGGTACGACGTCGATCTTCGTAACATTTTCGGGCGTTGTGCTCGAAGATGGTCGTCCAGAACGCTCGTCATCATCGACAGAGGTTCGGCCATTTTTAAAACGTGAATGCCACACAAAAGTTTGTGCACGACCCATTGCGGACTCCCCAAATGCTTGCTTTAGCATTTCATACGTTTCCGTAGCCGTTTTGGCGAGTCTTTGACAAAATTTGATGCACACGCCAATCCGAAATCGCAAGAGGGTCGGTGTAATGCACTACCAAAACGCCCGTAACTAAGAAACAAATTCTAATTCGATGATGCCGGCTGGCACACTGATTCACTATGAATGTAGGCCGCACCCCCCAGCGGCAGAAGCTCGTACTACATCCGGTTCGCCCTCTATTGACACAGTCTTGAAACTTTCCGATCGCACCTCGTATTTGTACCGATCTGTATCTGCGAGAAAACCAGAGCAATGTCGAACGTCCTATAAATCTGAGATCGATTCTCACTAATGTCAATGCAGAAGTGGAGTCAAACTTTGAAGTTCAAAACCCAGGTACAAACAACGCAAACCTCAAGAAAAACTTGGGCCAGTGGACATTAAGCTGAGAAATTTAGATAATACACCAAATCATGTGAAATTAAACGTTCAGTGTGGTGTTACATGAAGTATGGTTTATAAAGTGCGATCTTTTACAGTGCTTTATAAGAAACCATCGTTCCGTGAATTGTATGTTTTTAATAGACAGACTAATGAATTAATGTTTTGCCACTGATGAGGTCGAAACGCGTTTGGCACAAAGTGTTATTTAATGTGTAAACAGTTGTGTTTGTGATTTCATATATAAATACACTGCACGGAAGGCAAGGTTTTAAAACTATGCGTGAGAAGGAGAGAAAGTACTCAGTCCAGGTCATGAAACGTATAATTTGCTTTGCTAACGGACAGCCGAGGAGGAGAGGCGCCCACACCCTAAGGTTGTCTTGTTCAACGTTCTGGCCCCACGCCGTCCATACGCCCGCCTACGCTCAGCATCGAAAGTCGTGGCTCATGACAACGGATGATGAATGGCGCGATCGTGGCCTATTTAAAGTCACTATAGGACGTTTCACTAAAAGCGCGCCAATGCTCGATCATCCGAAATTTTTTAATGCTGGCATTCCCGAAACTTTGTAGTCGTCACCAAGTAGCGATAACTTCTTGTAGGGTGAGATGGGCGCGGCATGTAGCACGCTGAAATGTGTATGAAATTTTGGTTGGAAAGCCTGACGGCGTGGGCGAAGGATAATATTAAAATGGATGTTAGAAAACTAGCGTTGGAAGGTGTGGATTTCATTCACCTGGTTGAGGGCTTTTGTGTACACATGAATGAACCTATACGTTCCGTACAAGACGGCGAATTTCTTGGCTATCTGAGCGTTCTAACAGCTTCTCAAGAAGGACTCTGCCCCATGGAGTTCGTTGTCGTTTTAAAATTAGGTGGCGAATTAACCGTGTACACTGCATTGAGATTCAGCAGTTAATTTGGGCCCTTAATACGATGTACAAAAACAAATCAAAATAGCTCGACAACAGTTTTTGTTGGTTCACTATGCCGAGTTTCATGGAAATCGGCCAAATATTTTGGGCCTTGTTACACGTTGGCTAGCACGACGAAAGTAGCAGGTGCTTTCGACTTTCCTTCTGAATGAAACTCATTCACGACGTCAAAATTGTGTTTGCTGTGTTTATTTATCGTCTTGAAGTCGGGGCAAAAGCAAATGAATCAGCTTTGCAATCTTAGAACACACAGCGCAAATAAAGAATGACAGACATAATTATAATCTACACGTAAAAGCCACGGTGGTCTAGCGGTCAGAACGCTGGCCTTGTAATCCTGGGGTCTCGGGTTCGATTCCCGGCGGTGCCCGAATTTATAACTTGTGTTGGGCAAGGCCGTGGTCTAGGCAACACGGAGTTTTCCTCCGTGGCATCCCAACAATTACTCCATTCACACACAGAAGAAGGCAATGGCAAACCACTTCTGGATCATCTGCCAAGAACGTATATGAACAGGTCCCAGTCCGAGAAAAGGATGGAAGGATCCTGTTCATATGGACCTGTCGTCAGACAGAACACTAAATAATAATAAATAATCTACGCGTTACATCCCACAGTACTCGATCGCCAATTTATTTAGAGTTTACTTAAGGGCTCAGACTATGTAGCGTCGGATGAGAGGATGATAGTGAGTAATGAATCGGAAGGGATGTGGAAGGAAACGGTCCACCACGTTTATGTACACAGAACAGTTTATTATTTCATCACCACCGAATTTCTACGGCTAATTAATTTTTTTCGTTTCTTGATACGTGATCGACGTAACCACGAAGCGTCACACTCTTCTATTACATACAAAATTTGGAACGCCTTTCACCAATAGTGCATTAGTCATCGACAAGAGTCCCTCTTTTCCATTTTAAAAATGAGTGTGTTTAGAGGCGTGACAGGGCATCACATTATTTGCGCCTACCTAAAACATAAAAAGTGGGTGTTGCACTTGGTTAGTCCGTAAAGATATTTCTGGCTCCATAAAACACAGATAACTTTTGTCATAAAACCGAGCGAGTGGCATGTTACCAAATTAAACGCATGAGATGTAACTGGTATACGGCACTTGAGATGGTTAAAACTGAGAACCAAGAAGACTGGAACGGAGGACTCCTCGCATGACAATAAAATTCCGAAGGTGATTTCTACGCCACATTGCAGGCGATGGCGTCAGCAGAATAACAAATGCAATACTTATATATCCAGGGTCACTGTTACAACAAGACGACGAAAGATGCGACAGACGGACACAAACAAGTTCATCGCTTGCGACTAATCACAACGAACGTACGAAATGGAGCCAAATAGACAATTTTTTTTCTCAAAATCCTTCCTTGTGCAACATCGACGAGCGGTGAGGGCTCCAGCACGTGGAAAACTGTAAAGAGGCGGGGATCGGAAAGGTTTCGGAGCTCAACCACATTATATAGACTTAATGCTGGGACTTTACATGCATAATAATAATTCAGCCTGGCGTATGGAGCCGTGGAGTTGGAAAGCATTCCACTGAAATACACATCGCAGTTACCGGCGTATCTCATTTCACATAATTGGGACTTGTTCGTAACATGAGCGATGTGTCATGACGACATTTTTGTTCCTCATGGACCCGGAGGAAGTCCGTCCAACGGCATCTGAACTGTTGCTTCCACATTCCGCAACTCGCACGTCTTGCCAAAGGGCGATTTAGGCAGAGGTAACACGTGGTGTGGCTCCGGTCGGAGGCTTCGTCACCCGGGCGGTAGCTGCGACCTGGCACACGACGCGGGCACTTGGACACTTGGCAGGGTCTGTGGACTACGACCGGTGGTCGGGTGCGGGTGCCAGAAGACTGCTTGGCGCTGAGGGCGTCTGAACGAATCAAAATACGTCTCTGGGTTTGGCGACTGGCGTATGAAACCGATCGGTACAACGCATACAGTACCACCGCGTAGCCGCTGCTGATATTATTTAGCGTGATGAACACATCTTCATCACAGAAACAGGCATAGCCAGTCGATCCGTTAGCTGATGACCGGTCAATATTAATCTAACTAACAAACTAACTAACTAGATGGATCACAGAATTAGCCAAAGCTAACTGCTGGACACAAGGACACTTGTTTATCTACCGGAATCTAACCTAAAACGTAAAACTTCTGGTCCAATTCAGTTACGTGTTTTGTGTTTTGCCGGTCTCACTGTGTTCGCTTTAGGGCGAATGAACATCTTATGGTCCTGTCCATGTCTGTCTGTCGTTTTACTCAGGAGGTAAGCAACCCTCATGGGAGGCAACAGTGGGTTACTGAAGATAATGGCCGCAGTGAATACACAGCTGACAGAAGCTTGATTCATGTTGCATGAGCACAGGTCAATACGAACGAGTTCGCTGATAAACAGACCCAGTGGACGGAAGAATTAACGGAACACGAGAGAAAGAAATTTCAGAGTCACACAACCTCGGCCTAAATAGATTTCAGCTGAGAATTCTTCTCGGCCGTTCTCTGCTGTCAGTACACCAGACAATGAACAGCCCGTCTGGCATCCGAGGAGGGAGGGAGGGTGGGTGGGTAGATCACAATGCATTCAACTTGTCTCGCTAATATTACGCAGTTTAATTCTGTTTTTCACTAGTCACTCCGTTCATCTACGTCTCCTCGTCATTGTGACCTTGAACTACACGAAATGCAGTGTGCAATGCGCAAACACTGACCTACGCCAGCCACTACGGCTCGATCCCTGTGTGCATTAATTCATAGACAATTTACTATTTACCTTGCTGGATTAACAAGATTTCAAGGTCACGTCCTGGATTCGGTGTTAATACAATCGGTTCACTGTGCACGTCTGAACACAAGCCAGCTAAGTCACATGGAGATAGGCCTGCAGTCTGTTAAGAGAGCGGGGCTCGACCTGGGACATTTCGAGGGAGAGCTGGTAGACAAACTAGCAGCTACTTTTTCGCGGACCGGCACCCTGTGACGAATCACACCGGGAAGTGTAAATATGTAGTTACTATGTAACTAACTACACGTCCACAGACATTATTAATTTACGTCGATGTTGCCTTCTGTTTTACCAGAAGAAAAACAGAAAAGAGTTAACGACGCCTGCTTATTTATTCCTGCTTTCTTCAAATGATAGAACGATTATCGAAAAATGAACTGAACAGAAAGTGGAAGGAAGCGGTCGTGGCCTAATTTAAGATACTATCTCGCCATCTGCAGCCCGGAATGTGAACCCACGACATGCCGAAAACGACTCAGGAGCGACAAGCACCAGGTCGCAGCATCTAGCTAGATCCAACCCTTTCACCCTTGTGGAACCTCAGTCTAAGCCGGAGGACCCATAGGGACCAGCAGCTGTTGAACTGGTTGATGCATGCGAGTATGACCCCGGAAGTGAATGGAAATTAACCAGCCCCTCGTAGGTCCCACAGGCCATCGAGGGGCTCAAGACTGGCAAGGTTCCAGACCTGAACGTTATTCAGAACAAGGTCCTGAGGCACCTACCAAAACGTGCGATATCCATTCTCAAGAAATTGGTTAACGCAGTTCTCAGTAGGCAGGAAGGAAAACGCTCGCGTGGTGCCGAGAAAGCACTCCGCTTTGCCTTCTTCCACCAGACCGACCAGTCTACTCGAACCTGGTGGCAAGGTCTTGGAGAAGATTCTTTTGACCAGCATCCCAAGAGGAAAAGTCTGCAGGTAGTGGCATGCGGTCTGGTGTCTCTCAGGGTGGATGTAAACGACATGGGTACCGTCCCGCCACGGTTAGATGACACTCTATGCTGACGACGCGGATCTCACAGCCACGACCCGAAAAGTCATCCATCACTTCTCCCAAGGTACCTGGAAGCGGGTCTCGACAAGGACGGGCTGTCGCCGTGGAGCTGGAGGATTGCTCTCAACGTCGCAAGATACACTGAGAGTGAGAAACCGCAACCAAAGGCCCAGGCTCATAAAGACATTCAGACAGCAAACACAGTTCGTCGAAATAGGGCGGTATCTTGGGGTTAACACGACTCACGTCAACCAGGCAGGGACACTGGGCGTGCCGATTAATGGAAGTGAAATGCCGATCAGACACGGTGTCCTGATGTACAAGCAATTCATCCATCCTATGATGGAAAACGCATGCACCATCTGGCAGTCTGGTGCTCGCAGCCATGTCCGGAAGCTGCAAATCTTACTTCGCAATGCAAATAACACAATTTCGTAAGTTGCTAACAGGCAAATCAGAGGATTACCAGATCATACTTTTCGCTTAACACATTAGAGCGTTAATTGACAGTGACGGGGAACCCCTAGTAAGACAACTTTGAAGGCATTTGTGGTTTCTAAGGGTCTGTACAAGGTCACACACGGTTAACCGAGGAGGACTGATGCTTAGCGGGCCAGCCGAGGCTGCTCCTAATAAGGCGGCCTACTGACGTAACGACTGGTGTCCAGAACCATTCGGCCATCCTGACTGAGATTCTCTGTAATTTTCTTCGGCAAAAGCAAATTCTAGGTCAGAATTCGAAATCGGCAAGGCCCGCCTACCACCAATCATGGAGGCTCTGAGATAAAATGATTACTTTAAGTCACCTTCAGCTAACCTTCAACCTTTCTGCGTTCATCCAACCGAAGTAATCTTCTCGTAGGGCAATCTTCGTGGTGGGATCAAGACTCCCACTAGTAACAACAGCCACTGGTCTTAACACGTCATTGCCTTCAGCCAAGACATCAAAGCAGTTGGCGTAAGCACCTCCCCAGCTACAGTTGAAGGGCAGTTCTGCATTTCGTGCGCAGAAATGAATTAACCTAGCACGGGACGTCCTGCCCCTAGTTCTTAGCTGCCTGCTTTAGCATCGCCACCTCACACCTGAAGAAGGTGATAGTTTGTTTCTCCGAAACGAAGACGCGTACCTACGAGTCCATTCGGCGTCAAAACCGAAATGAACTTTATTATCAATTTACCTGTTGTTTTGTATGGGTGTGTAACGTGATCTCAAAGGAAAGGAAAGAAGACAGATCGTGTTTCTTGCTAAGGAGAATATTTGGGCCGAAGTGGAATGAAGAGATGAGAGGCTGAGAAGGTTACACAGCGAGAAGCACAATTTGTGTTTCTCACCAAATATTATTCGAATGATTAGCCTATATCAAGAAGGATGAGATCGGCGTCTCGAGTACTGCGCATGGGGATGAACAAATTGGTCCACATTTTTGGTCAGAAAGCTAAACGGGAAGAAAGACGATGCTCTGAAAACCTGAGCACAGATTAGACGATAATATTAAAGTGGATTCTTCCGGAAATTCCGTCGGAGAGTGAGGACTTTATTCATCTGGCACAGGATCGGGGTCTCGAAGTGGCGTACTCTTATGAACAGAATAATGACCTTCAGGTTCCACAGAACGTTTCTCGACCAGCTGAGCGACTACCAGCTCCTCAGAAACGACTCTCCTCCTTCGAGTCAATGCAAGGAGAAGAGAAATGTTTACGGGGATGACATACAAATGTTTAGTTTGTACAGACTTAACAGACAGTCTTCGAACACACCTGCGTTTTCTAATTACATTTCAAATGGAGATCCTGGCTTAAGAAAACGGCGCGCTCATTTCTCAACGTCCACTTATGACATCAATGGACAGGAACCCAACCCCGCCCTGGAAGATTGCGCAATTCTCGAGTCACAGTGCACTCCACGCCACTCTAGTGCACAGCGCAGACTGGCAACCAGCAGAAACCTTTCCAGCGAAAGCCGTCTCCAGGAATAACGATACCAACACTTATAGTTTAGCTGCAGTCGTGTCGGCACACAATTCTCCGAAAACCTCGACGCATAATACCTCCGGGAGAGCCAACCGATTCCGTATAAGAGATTCGAACTCCAAGGTGGTAAACAATCAGTTACCCAGAGCGACGTGCGACATTAGCACCGCTGAGGAACATTTCCTGAGTCAAAGCTGCAAAAATGTCTTATCACTTTCATACATGGTTTCATTCTATGATGGACAGATTCACTATTTAGAAATATCAGAGCTGTGGTCTGCCATGTTTCCCCTCTAATAAAACCAAATACTGTTATCTCATTGCTCGCGAAGTAGAGGAGAATTTACAGATTATACCAGTTGCTACAAACTACTTATCCGCGTATAGCCCATCAAAAATTGTTCCTCGGAGTGTGAAAGCTTTCGACTGTTTTGCTTCGCACTTGCCGCTCATATAAGAGACGGTTTTAGCTGAGTCCGTCGACCGTTTTCCCGTCCCACGCGACCACTCAGTTCGCAGCTCCTATTAACTCCATTCTGCATTCCGAATATTATGTCAGCTTCGAATTAAAAATCACTCCTCTGAAATTAATGAAGAATAAATACCGAGTACTAATCTTCAGGTTTTGGCTTAATGCTCTGGTTTTATCGTCGAAAAATGGGCCCCCCGAAATCGTTCTAAATTTCCATCACTAAAGTAACAGGGTTGATCAGTCGTAATAGGAAGTCACCTCAAATGCTTCGGGACGTGGATGCGGGCACTGGACTGCCAGATCGGACATGCACAGTCCATCAGCACGTCGTTTCTGATGGACAGGCCACTTCTTCTATCAAGGAGGGGCCCTAATTCATAAAACAGCCTTAAGCGGAAAGCGTGTTACAAGCAGTTCAGCAGAAGAAGTTCACGGGGGGAGCAGAAGGCTTCATAAGCATTGGACGGGTTTAACCTGTCAGCTCGAGAACGGAGAGCATCCACAGTGCGCTGTAAATTTCTAGCACACGAAAGTTTGAACGCGCGCCTAACAAGAAGAGAATGTCTTGCGAATGAGTTTGAAGTCTCACATTTAGTGCTAAGAATAAAGAATTTCGTTTCGGTGGAGACATTGCTGCTACAGGCGGCCATCAAAATGTGTTAACAGTATGGCGAAATACTTGTAAAAATGTCATAACGCGAGGAATCGAATTAATTCCAGAAGACGTGAAAGAAACAACTGTTAATCCGAAATGGAGTCCAAAACTCGCAGTACAAATCGACGAATCGACAGATATTGCAGGCGTGGCGCGAAACAGATGAAGACTATTTCATGTTCTGTCGACCGCTCACGGACGCGACTGCAGGAAGAGATAAAAATTCGATGCTGTGAGAGACTGTATCAATTCAGAAGACATTTCTTGGTCGAAATGTATCGGCAAACCTCGAGAAATTGCAGTATTCCGCGAGGAAATGAAGGCTTCTACTGCATTTGGAAATAAGGTTAGGTTATCACGAGGTGAAATCCTTGAACGACGTTGGCTTGAAAGAAGACGGCAGATTTTCTCGAATCACTCCGGGCTGCGGAGTGAACGAAGAAATGGATCGCATATTTAATGGAGATTTAAAGGCCGAATGAGAGGATGATAGTGAATTGGAAAGGATGCGGAAGGAGGCGGTCGTGGCGTAATTGAAGGCACTATCCCGGCATTTTCCTGGAGGGACTGAAGAAAACCACGACACCCCCCCCCCCCCCCAGGTCGGGATTTTTCGGTCTCCGGGCCGAGATTTGAACCCGAGATCTCCAGAATAGGAAGCAATTGTGTTACCCACTCGACCACGACTTTCGGTGCGAGATCTGGTGTACCCACGGCACACACCACGGTTTCCGATAAGAATGCTGCCTCCATCTTCGGGGCTCAGTATGCTTCTCCGAAGCACCGGCTCATGCCTTCGTCTCACACACTCTGCAGACCAGAGTCGGTGGTTATCGTCCACACTGTCCACAGCACCGGGGTGGAACAGTTGGTTATTGGTGGCTGACGAATCAGGCGACACGATGCTGCACTAGCATGCGAGTGTCTTTTATTTCGAGGTTTCATTATTCCTCCTGTTCGACTTTCGGCAAACAGATTCAAGAAGCATTCTCGTGTCACGCAAAAATCCAAGCGGCCATCAGGGACGTAACTTGGTTTACTGACAATCAAAGTTGAGACAGTCTCAGAATCCTGCAATGCGTCCTTCTCGCATTGTGTGCAGCTCAAAGCTCACAATCTGTGGAATGTAACAGTCAGAAAACAGCTCATTCCCTTTCAATTTATATACAAAAGGCTCACAGACTTTTATAGGCGGTGATAATTTCCATTCCTCCCGTCCCACTCGCGCGCTGAGCTACATCAAGAGGCTCCTTCCAGTTCGCGACACGATCCTTTCAACCCCCGAGTATCTTCACGATCTTAGTATCTCAATTCGAATCAGAGATTACACTTCCTTCTAGAAACACTTATTTCTGGAATTTGTCGGCCAGTTTGACCGTCCCCCGAACCAGCAATGACGTTCGCAAAACTTCAACCAATCACAACTGGCCTCCATCTTCATGGTTTACGAAAGTTCGCCACTCGCTTATAATTTTCCAATACACGGTAAGTCAACACTTGAAATTAACAGAAAAACAAAATATATACATACAGTCACATATTATCGGGGTTATCGAATCGAGGAGAGTGAGATAGGCGGGGAATGTAGCACGAATGAGATGAGAAACGCGTACGAAATTCTGGTTGGTAAGCAAAGATGTAAAACAATTCGGAAGACCATGGGAGGATATTAAAATTGATCTTGCGGAAATAAGTTGGAAGCGAGGATTGTACTCAAGTGGTTGAGGGCAAGGACACGCGGTCGTGGGCTGGAGTGAACACGATTAACGATCCTCGGGTTACAGCAAATGTGGGGACGAACTGACTAGCTCCATAAGGCCTCTACACCATGGCGTTAGGTGCATTTATGGTTAGAGAATCATGAGAAATCGCAGAGAAGAGATGAACTGCGGAACTCAACACACGCTGTTTTAAAACAAGCCCGCTTGTAAAAACACATTTCAGGAGACCATTTCGAATAGCAAGCCGTTTACGTTAAGTGCGTTATGTCACACCGTAAGCCTACATTAAACACGAGTTCAATGTCATTCCTCTGTATCTGATTCACGTGTTCAATTAAAATCTCATTTAATTTGTTCCGTTTCCAGCGACGGTCTTGATTTAATCGAAATGTGTTCAGTGAGTTGGAAGATGAAATATATGGACCGTATTGCGTATTCACTTTATGCAAAAAGCAAATAAAAACAAAATCCAAAACACAGACGATGATCTTCAGAATAAAGAACGAGGGCCAAAAGGAAATGCAAATATTTTCGTCGGTCTGTTTGCTACCTGGCTACTCCAACGTCCTCTGTGCCCTTGTCGACGAGCACGGTTGCCACCTTCTGGCGTGTCCAGACATCAAAGTTCGGGCAGACAGAACTGCAGGAACGAGGTACCACCGCCGACCGGCTCAACGCAGTGGTCCTGGTTTGAAATTAATTGGCGGGGGGCGGGGGGGACGAACGGGGCTCTACGTTGTTTAAAAGTTGGTTGAGGGGCCCTGAAACAGACCATCAACGCCTGTCCTCTGGCACAGGACACGTATCTAAAACAAGTTTTAAGTTGGAACAACGCAGGATGAATATTCCGCGGTTAAATTTCATTCTGGAAAAGTGATCTGCCCAGCTGATAAGATATGCGACGGAGATGCTTCTCGAGACGGCAGAGTTGTTGTTCAGCCCGTCCCATCTTTGCCTTAACCAGTTTTCTCAAACGAGGGCACGTAACCCAGTCAGGCGCGATCGTATTTGACAACAGAAAGAACAGATTGATCTTCAGGAGACGTCGTTTTGGGCTTAACCGAAAGACAGACGCCGACAGCAACAGATGCGACAAAATACGAAAATGAGCCCAGCTGAAGCTGCGAGCGACAAATGCAGACGACTTTTAATAATCACGGAGCTCCGACTGAAACCAAAACTGACGTCGGTGGGACGCCTGCCCCGCGAAATGCGTCGTGAGGTTTAACTCAGACATGAGGGGATACTGCATTAAGCTTCTGTGGCGATAAGGTCTTTCCGTCTCCGTACAGTTAAGTAAGATTCATAACTGCCTACAGGGATCAGCCCCCCCTCTCCCCGCGGTCCACTGCTGCACTGTAGGAGGAACTTCCTTCGCGAGAACCTGAATATATAATGGCTTCTGCGCAACTGAATTAAATGCCTCCAGCAGTTCGTGTCGGCTGCGCTAGACAAGGCCTCGTCCCGTCTGGATTCGTCATTCCATAGACAAAGTACACAGCACCGCGAAGGTCAGGGTTGTATGTGGGAGCTGCACTCGCCCGCAGCGAAGGCAATTTTATAATCATTATCATTATTACATTCATGTCCTTCTTGCAGTGCAAGAGCTTTCGTATAATTTATAGCGAAATCTTAGATCTTCATGTGAATCGATTAATACACTGTCACGATTCTGTAAGACAATATCTTGTTCTTTCCGTATGAAAAATTAAGGCGTATAAAGAACCATACGAGAGAGACACAAACCGCTTTACACGGAATGCCTATTAAAACACGCACGACTGTCGTAAATGATTGCAAAACGCATGGAAAGTGAATGGAGAGATGACACCTCAGTCCTGGGATAACTAGATCACCTAAAGGTCCGTCGCAGAATCAAAAATGGCAAAAATACACTCAACCCCCGTTTGAGCGCCACCCTCTGTCCAACGCCAATATCTGGCGTTAAAGCGGAGGTGGCGGTACATTGAAATGGTTTATCCTCCGGTGCATTTGTATTCATTAATGCATTTGGGTGCTAAGTAATGTATTGAAGGCGTTGAGGGTTGAAGAAAAGACAGTATTGAGGAGTGTACCTTTTCGAGAAAAGGGCACGCTAGTATTTCAGTACAAAAGTCAAAAAGTTTTGTTTTTATTTTAACAGGTCCATCTGTTGGGCAATCATTTTCCTCATACAAATTAAGCTTCTTCGGGGCCTTCAAGTTCTGCTCTCTTTACACTTATTTTTCCTCAGTCACAAGGTCTCGAGTATAGCGCCAACTGGAGGATGGGGTTTAACCCACACAAGAGAGAAGTAGCTGACAAAATTTCGCCGGATTCGACAAGGACGTTGTTCTTTAAGGGCACGCGCGTCTTTTCTTCAGCAACATTTAACCCATGACCGAGACAGAACGCTGCCATATGTGTGCTTAACTTCCTCACTCTGTTGTGACCAGTCTTGATGACTGTTAGTCGCTGGTAGAAAATGCGTTGGAAAAACTTTCATTACACCTTGGATCCTCTGGCGCCGCCAGACACGAAACTCCGTTCCACTGGAATTCATTGAATGTAACTGCTGCTGCGAGAAACCTAATTCTTGGTTATGTTCCCTTTCACAGACAAACGCCTCACCCTGTAGCAGCTTCATTTACTATGACTGGAAGAGGAACGTCGCCATTCATAACAGCCCAACTTCCTTCTTCAGGAGACACATTAGCCTTGGCGGTCTCCAACCCGATTAGGTTTCATCTGACACCGTAGAACAGTTGGCAGGCGGAATAATATGAGGTTTTCACGGCGGTCAGTATGAAGACGGCCGTGTCGTGGGTTCTTGCGTCGTCTAGTCTGATGATGGAGGCAGCAGGGACCTCTGAAACGTCGATAAACTTCTAAAAGGCGCAACAACCCACAAGACAGCCATCTCCATTCTCAGGAGTCGTCTCTAAGACCGGATGAAACAAAACATCACTGCGATTTATAGGAATTGATTTTGATGATTTTAACGGCACATTTGTTGGCTGGTGGCGGCTGGCGTTTTATTGAGAAATTTCTTAGTCTTCCGAGGCTTTCAGAGGCGAAATACGACAGTGGCGGTATTTCGAGCGGCATAATAATGTTATAAATGGAAAAGGTCAGAGCCACCCAACGACAGTGAGACGAATTAAAAAATACCGATGTATTACCCACTGGAACATCTTCGCTATCAGTAAGGTAATAAAAAGTAACCACATTCAATCAGCTTTATTTCGTTTTAGTCAAAGGTACCAACTAAAAAAGGAAAAAAATACAAATGTCATAAATTTCGTCCATTCTCTGTCTCTACAAAACGGAAGCGAGTGACGCTGGCACTAAGTAACGCCTATCCGGCGATGCAATGAATAATAAGAATAATAAGAAACATTTTCTGTCAGTACGTTTAGAATTAGCGGATAATCACCAAGCACCTTACGAGGTGCGATCGGAAAGTTTCAAGACTGCGCGTATAAAAACCCGTACACTTATCTCAGGTATTAAATTCATCCATCACCCTCGAAGTAGTTCCCCTGGGAGTGAACACAACGATCCCAGCGCCGCTGCCAAGCCTGGAAGCATCCCTGGAAATCTTTCTTTGTCAGCCTGTCAAGCACCATCTGCGATTCTGCCTGAATCTCTTCTATCGTCTCAAATCTCCTTCCCTTTAGCTGAATTTTCATCTTTGGGAAGAGGAAGAAGTCACACGGCGAATAAGGAGGGTGCGGGATGACGGCCATGGTGTTTGGGGCCAAAAACTGCCGAACTTTGAGGGCGGTGTGCGCTGGCGCGTTGTCATGATGCGTCGCATGTGGAGTTCTTCCTTTAGAATGAGCTGACAGGTCCCATAGCCTATCCCAACAATGTCGCACAAGTCGTTGATGGTACGACGTCGATCTTCGTAACATTTTCGGGCGTTGTGCTCGAAGATGGTCGTCCAGAACGCTCGTCATCATCGACAGAGGTTCGGCCATTTCTAAAACGTGAATGCCACACTAAAGTTTGTGCACGACCCATTGCGGACTCCCCAAATGCTTGCTTTAGCATTTCATACGTTTCCGTAGCCGTTTTGGCGAGTCTTTGGCAAAATTTGATGCACACGCCATTCCGAAATCGCAGGAGGGTCGGTGTAACGCACTACCAAAACGCCCGTAACTAAGAAACAGATGCTAATTCGATGATGCCGGCTGGCACACTGATTCACTATGAATGTAGGCCGCACCCCCTAGCGGCAGAAGCTCGTACTACATCCGGTTCGCCCTCTATTGACACAGTCTTGAAACTTTCCGATCGCACCTCGTACATGCCTGATGCCTTTTAATGTAGGGTCCTGAAGGTTCCTTAGGCAAAGGATATTAAAAGACACGATATGAAGTCCGAGAGAAATATATTTAGCCACATAAACACGTGGTCCACTACAGACTAGTCTTCGGTTTTACGACAACAACGAACTCAGGTGGTAGGGATGTGAAATACGGCGCGCACGTGTACGCGCAGCGCCTATTAAAATCGGCCCCTCCGCGCGAGTGCATCAAGGCGAGAACGGCCCAAATGACTTTGATAAAATCATTTGGGCGACTTTAGCGAAAATCGTCTACTCCGCGTATTTTAATAGTCGACTCGTACAAGAGCATTCTCCTAATGCAACATCACGTTTTTTATTTAAAAACGACATTAGTGGCACTAACACAGCGAATTCTTACGCTGTGCCTACATTTTATAATGTCACCGTATGACTGAAAGTTTAAAAACTGCGGTGATTAGAAATATTTAGCTCGTGTCTAGCACCTGTAAGACGGAGCTAACTCAATGACGTACTAAAATCACCAAATTCTGCTTCATTCATTTCTAAATACTGCTGGTTCATCTAGAGAGCCACAGGAAGAAGGTGTACACGTTCCTTCTGTAACTTGTTAACACTACTCGATGCTCTGTTAAACAGCAGACATCTTAAAACGTTCTGAACGTCGACACACTCACAACTCATACGCAATTTGCCTTGGCTCCATTTTTCTCCTACAAGAATTCTGTATGTCTACTAACGCGTCACAACTTATTTGTAATTCGAAATACCAAAATACCCGTTGGAAGTCAACGGGAAATGATTTCGAAAGGATCCTCGTCCATCACACTCTTCCCTCCTTTACCTTCTGCTGTCCTCTCGCGACCACGACGTTACTCCAAAGAAAACGTCACTCACAATACTTTCTAAAGCTGCCTAATGGTAGCAGAACCTATAAAATAGAGCATTTTGCTACCTAGCATCATTAACGGCAATGTTTTATCGGCAGGCTTCTATATAGCAGGGACGGCCCGTCGGAATGAGGACTTGGACAGTCCGTGGATGCAACCCGCAGGCTCTGCAGCTTACGTAATGCGGAGATCGTCGGGGGAAGTGAGAGGCAATGAGCACCAAGGCTCCGCATTCAAGTCGTGGCCTATTGACTTCAACAGAAGAGGGTAAACGTCAAGTTGAACACGAAGACACAGCATCCTGCCTCCTCGCAGAAACTCCTCACCTCGTATCAGACCGAATGTCTCCGGATATACCGTTTCTCCTGCGGCTGGCTGATCCTAAAACCATCTGCCATTCTTTATCACGTGTACATAATATTGAGCTAATTCAACTTAAAACTTGGTTACTGCAATGCCGCCTATCTGAAAGCTTGGATATTAAAATATACTATGATTCTGCCCGTTCTCCCAAACGAATTCAGAACCAATTCCCTCACTGTACGAAAACAGACTGGAGGTGTTTCTGAAATAAGAACTTGAGAAGTTGTTTAAGGCTAAGAGAGATGAAATCGAAAATAACTCGATGAGATGTTTTAATCAGGACCCCCAACTATGTAACATTGCTGTGGCGAATAAACACAAAAGACGTCTACACCACAACGACAAAATACTCTTCGTGGCAGATGGTGGCAACACTGCTTTCACTCCCACATACACGGACTCAACCTTCGCGTCTTCGCATTAGGAGCAGCACAAGATGGCGTCAGACCCTGTCACTCTAAAGTCGAGAACAGCGGTGTCAGACAAAGTGAGACCGGGCGAAGTCCCCCAGTCACGCGCAAGTGTCCACGATTTTCTGAACCGTCTCGTCGAGGACCTGATTTTGGTAAACAGGCGAACTGCAATGCACCGCGTGACGTCGCATCCAGAGCGGGCGCAGATGTTGGAAGGGCAGCGTCTACTGTTCGAGGGTCCTGAAGAAGGCACAACGTGTTCCTGTGTCTGCCGACCATCTGACCCGGACTGAACTGGAGAGAAATCCACTTCTGCAGCAAAGAGTAACTTGTCACTCCAGAGTGACAGAGGTCCACAAAGGTCCCTACGACCCAAAAATCGTGTCTTGAGCTCGCAAGGTCGATCCAAGTGTCTTTGGTATTCAGATGGGGCGAATAGTCTAGATTCTCTGCCACCTCATGCAACAATTAATGCTCAATATTACAGCAAATTGCTTCTCAACGAAGCGCACGCAGGAATTCGCAAGGAGAGGCCCGAGAAACTGTCAGAGGGGGTCAATCATCCTGGTGCATGACAACGCACGTCCTCATACGGAAATTTCGACGAACGATGACGTCAGCGATCTCAATCTGCGGAATCGTGATCAAATTCCTTACAGTCCAGATGCAGCCCCTAGTGATTATCACTTGTTGAACCAATGAAGGAGCAGAAATTCATGGCAGACGGCGAATTCACACGAGGTATCCCGTATCGGCTACGCAGTCAACCCACTTCTTTCTACGCCGCTGACATCAGAGCCTTGCCGCGGCGAAGGCGCAATGTGCCATTGGAGAGGGACGATATCTTATAATAGTTTGGTCAATCCGATGTCTCGTGCAAAAAAGTCAACCTTCGTAATATTCACGATAAAAGAGAAGAGAAATATATGCAACCTCCGAGGAAAGAGACCAAGGCGTTGATGGAAGGGTTAATTAATATGAAGAGTGATACAGAGTAAATAAAACACGAGGACTGGTCAGCGCGTCCATTCTTAATAACAGGAAATTTCTCGAACAGCCAAGCGATTATGAACTTTGCCAGCTACCTAACCAAAAATTGACGCCGGTAGCTCAGCAGGACCTACGAGTACCTGCAATAAGCGTTAGGACGCGAATATGTCAAAAGATTTAACGAAACTGTACCACGTATCGATACTATTTTAATATCGACAATACTGGAGACGACAGAAAAGTGAAAATATTCATCATGATGAATGGTAGAGGAAACGGGATGAAACCTATGAAGTTTGAACTTTCGAAAATTTCGCATGAATTTAAAGACCCTCAAACTGGAGTGCGCTTGGCGTAAAGACTGCGATACATCAGAAAAGGGGACTTACATGTAGAAGAATGCTGATCCGCATGTATTAATTGAGGAAAAGAATAAAAATAAACTGCTTATTTAATTTAACACGGAATTTCAATAAGAATTCGCTGATTGCAAAAAAAATACTGCAGGCTTCGTGTGAGAGTTGCGTAAATGTGGTACAACCCAACTGCCACGACATACGAGGTGCGATCGAAAGGTTTCCAGACTGCGCGTATAAAAACCCCGTACACATATCTCAGGTATTAAATTCATCCATCACCGTCGAAGTAGTTCCCCTGGGAGTGAACACAACGATCCCAGCGCCGCTGCCAAGCCTGGAAGCATCCCTGGAAATCTTTCTTTGTCAGCCTGTCAAGCACCATCTGCGATTCTGCCTGAATCTCTTCTATCGTCTCAAATCTCCTTCCCTTTAGCTGAATTTTCATCTTTGGGAAGAGGAAGAAGTCACACGGCGAATAAGGAGGGTGCGGGATGACGGCCGTGGTGTTTGAGGCCAAAAACTGCCGAACTTTGAGGGCGGTGTGCGCTGGCGCGTTGTCATGATGCGTCGCATGTGGAGTTCTTCCTTTAGAATGAGCTGACAGGTCCCATAGCCTATCCCAACAATGTCGCACAAGTCGTTGATGGTACGACGTCGATCTTCGTAACATTTTCGGGCGTTGTGCTCGAAGATGGTCGTCCAGAACGCTCGTCATCATCGACAGAGGTTCGGCCATTTTTAAAACGTGAATGCCACACAAAAGTTTGTGCACGACCCATTGCGGACTCCCCAAATGCTTTCTTTAGCATTTCATAGGTTTCCGTAGCCGTTTTGGCGAGTCTTTGGCAAAATTTGATGCACACGCCATTCCGAAATTGCAGGAGGGTCGGTGTAATGCACTACCAAAACGCCCGTAACTAAGAAAGAAATGCTAATTCGATGATGCCGGCTGGCACACTGATTCACTATGAATGTAGGCCGCACCCCCTAGCGGCAGAAGCTCGTACTACATCCGGTTCGCCCTCTATTGACACAGTCTTGAAACTTTCCGATCGCACCTCGTATAGTTCGCGACTGTAATCTTGAGACTCGCAAGGAATGCAGGAAGTCCGAAGCGTTAAAGGCAGACGCTCCTTCCGCCTTCACCCCACTTCCTCACCCCCGCAAGTCTCAAGATTGCAGTCGCGAACAGTACACGAGAATTAGAAAGCGAACGAACTTTTCCAAAACACGAAAGGTCAGAAAACTGTGGTCGGTAGCAAAACGCGACTTGGAGAGCTGCGTTTTGAATCTGCACGAAGCATTTCACTGCTACATTATCTGGAAAACGCACTGGGTAAATGGGCTCGTAATTTCTGTGCTATTGAACTAGAGCAACATTTTCTAAGAATTTATTAGTGACAGCTTGCAGACGGACGCGAGATATGGGCAAATTATTTTACATGCAGGCGAATGCGTGGGTGAGTGAAAGCTGCCGAGACACGTCTACCGGTGAGCAGCCTACACGCAGGGCAGGTCCCGTCGGCTTAAAATGCAGATGACTCGTTCTTTTGTAAACTGGATTAGGGGCTGTTATTGTGCTCATATTCTTTAGAGCCAGACGCAGATAAATAAATCTGACGGAACGCGTCTACGTGTATTGTGACGATCTCAATACGCGTTATCTCTGTCTGTCTGTCTGTCTGTCTGTCCATAAGCAGGGTGGGTTAATAATGCCTGTCATTACAAGCTGAGGTGGTCTACAGAACAGTGAACACGACGAACGACGCTGGATCGTCATTTCAAAGACGGACTGCAGTTGTGTGACGTAGGTTGCAGGGCGCAAATGCTCTAGGGCTGTTTTAAGATAATTTCACAGCCTGCGCTTCGAGTCGATCTCGGTGAGGACAATCTGTACCTCCTCCACACCGTCATCTAACGCGATTCTTTTATCTTAACACAGTCCAGCGTCACATCAGAGACGACCAGACATCTCGGCACTAAAACTGTTTCCTTTAATTTGGTATAACAAAAGCCAAAAGCCAAATTGAACTTGGGTCCTCCTTACTCGAGGATAGAAATGTATAGATTTTCCGTCAGCATACCACGGTGATTTTCGTCGTTAAATTTCACGTCTCTTACGTTATCATCAACTACTCCTCGTTTCCTGAGGCCTTGGTACTGTACCGAATGTCTAGAGCTTGCAGCAATGCCTTAAAAATAGGCAAATGTTATCCTTTGAATGGTCTTCCGGCTGACTTTATATAATCCTGACAGCGACAGACGTCTGGCGAGATGCATTCATAATTACCCGCCACGGTGGTCTAGCGGTTAGAACGCTGGCCTTGTAATCCTGGGGTCTCGGGTTCGATTCCCGGCGGTGCCCGAATTTATAACTTGTGTTGGGCAAGGCCGTGGTCTAGGCAACACGGAGTTTGCCTCCGTGGCATCCCAACAATTACTCCATTCACACACAGAAGAAGGCAATGGCAAACCACTTCTGGATCATCTGCCAAGAACGTATATGAACAGGTCCCAGTCCGAGAAAAGGATGGAAGGATCCTGTTCATATGGACCTGTCGTCAGACAGAACACTAAATAATAAAAAATAATTCATAATTAAACACGTACGAGGTGATCAGGAATCGGCTTATTCCCTATCTTACAGCCAAGGTAAAGGGTAAAATTTTACGTTTGAAATTTAAAAGTGTCGTCCGATCCCGTTCTAAGCAAAATGCGTGTACCACTCAAAGTCTGGGGGGGGGGGGGGGCACAAAAGTTAAGTCTTTACGAGACTGTTGAAAAATCAAGGTGACAAGCGCCTTTATTCGGGACATAACTTGAAATTCCCTCTTAAAAACTGAAAAGAAGCCCATTCACTTCTGACAGCAAGCTTTATTTTACAGCTCAAGACCTTCTTCGCATTCCAGCCAGGCACAAGAACTTACTTACGCATCCACGAATTCAATTTCAGCGGAAAAGATTTAATCGTGTCGTACCAGAATCTATGACGAAGCTTCTGGGCTCCACAGTCAGATGACACCCTAGACCTCTTGCAGCGACAAATGCGTGGATCTCTGATTTACGAAGCTGATCTCTTAATTTCTTCCTTGGGAGTGTGAGAAAACTTAGAAGAAGCGCCGATTCCGGGACCCAGCCTCGTCCAGAACAGGGAGGGACCCGCTTTAGTTTTGCTCAGGGTCCAAGACGCAGTCAGGATGTTTCTTATTCGTCCACGGACTTTTAAACAATGAAGGATAATTAGGACACCAAGTCACGTGTGGCGCGTTAATTTGCTATCAAATTACCTTTGGATAAGGAAATTCTTTAGTTCTCCGTTGAATTAGACTGGTGATCCAGTTCGTATATTCGTACCGCACAAGAAAATCTCCGTGTGGAACAACAAAATTTGCAACTGATTTAGTATAAACACGTGACTCTGATCATTACTGTGCAAGATCAGGATTTCACGTAGATTTATAGGTAATAAAATATAACCTATAAATCATAGTAAGCATACGACCTCATACACATTTGCTACTGTGCTTGTCCGCGCTAAGACTGTTACTGCCATCTACCATTTTTTTTAGGAACCTCGACAGTCTACTGCCATCTACCATCTATTTTAGGAACCTCGACAGTCATCCTCGTATTTCCAACGTCCCAATAGCATTCGTGCCTAGTCTACAGAAACGTGACGAAAGGAATCTTTCGACTCTTACCTAAATGTTCTATCATGAAGGTGGAAACTAGTACAAGTGCGAATTGTAGTAGATTAAATGTACTATTATAAACGAAACGTAGGTGAAATGACATACAGGTAAACAGGTGGTAGCTTAAGTGACATGGAACCGACTTAAAGTACTTGTAATATGATATAAATTATAAAGCTTACTTAACATACGAAAGTAATTGCTTGCTTTGAATTCAGCCATTTAACTACATTCACGCCTAAGACAACTTCTTGTTCAAAGCTGACAATCTGACGTAGGTACACACGTGACCTAACAATTAGGACGTAACGTTTTGATGTCCGAAGGCAACTGAGAAAACAGAAACAGTTGTCGCCTTACCGTTCGTAACAAACGCCTCGTATATCTGCGTAACAAAGATTTGTTCTGGTGGCGCCGGAAATAAAGAAATCAAGATATGGAAATAAAATGGTCCTGCCGATTGTAGCATCAATTCCCTTTCTTGTAATTGCGAGTTCTGCGAGTGACGTCATCACATGCTGGCGTCTGCGCATGCGCAAAGATGCTTCTGAGCAGAAACACGATGCTTGCATCTCTTCGTATTTTAAATCTGTTACTGAACGACCGAGGCCATATAAAAGACGTAAACATTACGCCAGGGGTTCTCGCCCCTTTTCGCCCAATTTCAGGGAAAAATTATTTATGTTAAGGTCTATTTATATAGGAACGTAAAGGTAACGACACGAGCACGACACGAGCCCTTGCCGATTTTTCAGAAAATATTATTCAACGTTTTTCGTTGGAACTGTTTAGGAAAAATATCGTTGGAGACGTAAGTCGGGCGAGAGTCGTTCGTGGAACGGACGAGCTCGGATTCAACATAAACAGTTCCATTGAAAAACGTTGAATAATATTTTCTGAAAAATCGGCAAGGGCTCGTGTCGTGCTCGTGTCGTTACCTTTACGTTCCTATATAAATAGACCCTTATTCGCATTTACGTGGCGCACGGCGTCTGACGGCACACATCCGCGGCGGTTACCCAACGACGATCAATCAACTACAGCGATCGAATGCCACGTGGACGATCACGAGCTACAAAGGTAAAGAATGTGGGGAAATGCGGTCATTCGCCTGGAACAACGGAGGAAAATTACGGACAACCTAAATGAAGACATTCCTCTTCCCCGAGATTCCGACACGTTTCAGCTGATCCAACCTCGAGATGGAGACATTCCTGTACACACTCTGAACTTAGTACTCGAGACAGGTAGATTACGTTCTTGCTGGAACCTGGGTTTCGCGGCAGACACTGGAGGTCCACAGACAATATTCCGGTCCGGGCCGTAATTTTAAATATTTCGGCCTGTCTCAGAGCATTCTCTTTCCGCGAAGAAAAATGTATTCGTAGCTGCGATCACCGGACGCCGGGCTCACGGGAAACAAATCCCACCGACTTGATTTTCTCGGGGATTTTCGTAGCTGCCCCTTCCCAGAAATAGTTCGAAGAACAACAACTTAAAAACTTGGCATCCAAAATATTTTTACCGTTCCTCAGACGCCAAAATAACGTCAGATTTTCTTATAGCGTCGATAAAAATATCTTTCAAGGAAAACTGGAATTATACATTAAAAACGTATTTTAATCGTGTGATATTTACGGCAGATCGGGCTTCATTCGGGCTGGAATAAAAGGGAGTCGGGTTTCGGCCAATGTTCCTCGGACGGACAGGGAAAAATTTAAAAAAAAAAGTCTTGCCGTGCAGAAATCTCGCAGACAGGAGATGGTACTACATTTTATATGCCAATTAGAATCGTGGGGATGGAACGACTTGGAGTCTGCCACGTGTTCCAATTTCTAACTGTTCACGAAGACAACGAAAATACACGAAGGAATGAGGCAGACGCCTTAGAGGTCATCTCGTACTGTCCACTGACGCTTGACCCCAGCCCTGAACGCGACAGATTCGAAGCGTTTCGAATTTTCGTTTCGTTCCAGGGAACATTTCTTTATTTTTCTTGGATTCCCCAATAAAAAACCCTGGAATACGCACAAAAATGATATTCAAAACTGAATACATCTAAGCCAAATGTTTTATTCATGAATGCAGACGAGATAATACTTGGGTTTATTTCCAACAAAGTTCTCGTTCTCAGATTTTACTTCGGACTTGTAAAAAGGAAACGATAACTCGACAGAGGCCTCGCGCAGTTTTCATCAGTGGCGCGGTGTTTCTCCCTGCAAGCTGACGTCTTCCCTGCGCCCCGCAAACCGGCGGACACCCACAGCCCTAAACCAAACAGTGACTCATCATACGCCACTGCGCATGTTAAGCAGTGGCGGAGCATGACCTTATCAGAAGTGTCAACCAAATAAGAATGTTGGCGATGGAATTTTTACATCGTATAAGAAAGCTATGAAAATCTGAGCTAAATATTAACAAAGTTAAGCAACATTCGTGAAATTGGCAACAATTTTTCCTTCTTTACAAGCAAAATCGGCTCTGTAGCCTCACGTGTCTTAACTATAACAGACTCGAAACTGTCATTTGCCAACATCTGAGAGAAAAATCGAACACTGTGAGAGCCGATCGCCGTCGACAGTGGAATAAATCCACGTACGAGATGGATTCTGTCTTTCCCTCCGATAAAATGCACTTCTAACACTAATGTCTGATTCTTCAACGCTGCCTGCTGTTGGGACAGCGACAGAGACGCTTTCTGGCGTCGCGTGTCCACTGGCACTTCATTTCCACGTGTCGCGAAGAACTCATTTGTCCACGGCGAAGAATTTATTAAAAATTACAACAAAAAACAAACAAGAAGAAGGAATCTAAATCTAACGCTCGCACTAACGAGCAACCCTGGGGGGGGGGGGGGGGGGGCGACGACGATCAGACGTACGAAGGAACGACGAAGCGACGCTACTAGCCTTTCAGAAAACGTCGCTCCGATGCTCGACTCACCGACGCTGGATGAGACGACTTTCTGTAGGGACGCGGCCCTGACTTTTTTGGGGAGGGGTAGGTGGCAACTTCTGGAACAAGGTTACTGCAGAACTGGTCCATACCGCGGAGACTGGCGGAGATTGGACTAAAACGTCACAACGAGAGCAAAGTTACAGAGAAATTATTTATTACAGGATGACAAACAGATAATTTTTCGAATGGACTTCACACCCAAAAATTAACATTTCGTGTCCCCCACGAGGCGCGACCTACAGTTTAAAAACCCCTGCTCTAGAATGCAGTCACAGACTTCATCTTCCATGATGCACAATCACACGCTGCGCAGAAAACCAAGATGCAAGCAAGTGAAGTGTGTTAACATTCAATGAGTGGCTAACGCGACAGATCGGAACATCACTCGCTCGCTCTTCCCCTCAAGCCTACACTCACAAATGGCCAATAAGACCTGCAGCGACCGAGACAAGCGTCATCTCAGTGACTTTTCATCTTATGGCTTCTAAAGTGTTAGCCGGGCTAACACGGTTAACATGAACACTCTGCTTCTGCTGCAGAGCTGTCGCCATGAGAGCGTAAAGGGGTAGTACGTAGTCCGTCTGTGTCCTCTGCTCAGGGGTGGTTCAGCACTGACAGAAATGGTGGGACGAGTCAGCACGTGCTGAAGAAGATCGCTTTCAAGATGTCTCATCTGATTTATAAAAATTCTTTTAAAATGCCTCTGCAGCACGTGCTGACTCGTCCATAGAGCAGAGACGCTCTGCCACTCCTTTAATAGATACCGAACTTATGGAAGGCGATGTCAAAGCGACGACGACAATCATGCACTCAAATATGGCAAGAGCAACGAAACCACGTGTAAAAAATACGGTTTCTTACGACAGAAAACTCTGAAAAAACTTTGGAAAATTTAAAGATTACAGAAATCAAAGCTCATGAAATTTCTGAACTCGGGACCAGCCAAAGAACTGAGAATTAAAAGGTAATTCCAAACGCACGACGCCGACAGAAACGGCGACCGTGCGGTAACTCACCGGCTCGACGCGTCCGTCTTCACCCTTGCCAAGCGCCTGTCCTTCGCTCCAGCCCATCTTAGTCAGAAGTTTGTAGCCCTTGTTATCCGAATGGATGGGCCTAGATTAAAAAAATAACACAACGCTCAGCGGAATTCTGCGTGGAAGACAACTCGTGTTTCATTACAATCACAACATTCAACGGGTCATCACAAAGTCTCGAACGAGTCGGAGTTTTTCAATTTTCTACCACCATTTCCAAATTTCTAAACATTGATGCTTATTAATAACAACAATTTAAGATTCCTAACAAATTTCTTGGACAAAATTCCCATTCTGAAGACTCGGACAGAGACGAGAGGTGAAACAGAAGACGTAAAAATGTACCATTTAAATCTCGATGCGATCTCAACCTCTGGACCACGGGGAGACGAGCAATTAGCATCGCGTGCCAGCCGTAAATAGAAGACGGCGTGGAACCCAGAGGAGGCTGAAGCTGCTCACTTTACCGACTGAGCTCGTGAGATGAAAACAAACTTGGTAATATGAACCGAATTAAATTAAAAAATTAGTTTCAATGAAGATGTTACAGGACCTTAATTGAAGCAAACTTCTCCATTAAGCGGCCCATCCACGTACGAGTCTGACTCGTGAGCCGGGCTCGGCTCGTGACGCCCCAACCACAAACGAATTTGGCTCGATGGAACCCGAGCCGAGCCGGACTCGTATGCGGATGGGCCGCTTCACGATGCAGAACACACACAAGCACAAGATAACGCGTCGTGTTCAGAGATCCAGAAACATACGAATTATATTTTGTGTAGAATGAATTAAAGGTTTATACTGCAGCTGACAAATCTGACTGTAGTAGTTACTGAGGAATACCACCGTTAACACCTGCGTGTGAAATTGCGTCCTGCGTTATTCTCCGATGCCATAAAGTCCAGATACTCTGAGGGGCTGCAAATATCCCTTAAAGTGCAGATGAAATATATTAAGAGCAATGACTTACTCTTCTAGCAATGCAGTCTGTGTCTTCTCGTGATGGTCCTGAGAGCCGACGGTGGCGCGCCGAATCTGCGCCCTGTCTTCATAACCAGGCACAGATATAGCTTTTATGTTGGGCTCCGAACTTTCTAAACCAAATTTTCGCCGTATTCTTCTCAACTCTTTTTTATGACAATGTTTTTTATTTTCGTTTCTAGCCTTGTCTTCACCTGAAAACAAGAAAATGCAAATATTACAACATTCAGACACTGAATACCAAATTTGTTCTTACAAAGAACGACGGTTCTCAGCATCTGTTTTCAGCTACGTACATCAGCGCAGTTCTGTTTCACAACCCAGTACTAAGAAGGATCAGAAGTACACGAGGGTGGCACACTGATTCATAGGTTAATTTGTCCTTCAATTAAAAATACAAAATTCTTTAAACTTCCTTGACAAATTGTATTACCATTTATTCTGGACACGTGTCAGGCATGCATCTGCAAGTTACAAGCAACGGCACGACTTCCGAAAGGATGGGCCCCATCTGCACGGTTCAAAGCACGGCGTATCTTCGTCAACTGCGCATTTCAAGCTTTTAATGAATGTGATCGCTGTTGTTTAATTATATTTCTCTGCTTTCATCATTTTCGGAATGTCCCATCGCAGCTAAAGGCGGTCATCATGAATGTGGTAAATGGCTTCTCTGGTGCCCCATTCAATCACAACCTTTTTCTATTCTCAAAACCAAATCCATCGCAAACCAAAGTCAGACTCACCTAAGAAGGTAACTCTTCTTCACGGCAAACTAACGTTAACTGGAAATCCAAAAGCATTGATATTCAACAAGATCTGAATGCGAAGAGAAATCAAGTGCATCCTCCGCCACAAAGGGTCACTTCTGACGGACAACTGAGCAGTCGTCAAAAGTTCTTAGGTGTGATAACTCTAAGTACAAACCGTTCAGAAGCGAAAGACCGCGAGTGGGATCGTGAAAACGCCAACTAACAATTCATGTCAGCAGAAGTCAATAATAAAACACAGCGACTGCTCCACGATGATACCGGGCTCTTTCACCAGAAATTAAATTGCCTCAGAGGTTCAAATCAAGTTCATTATTACAAAATATTATGGAAGAATATACACAGCGGAAAAACAACAATTTCTTTCTTCTAAGCTACACTGAATGCACATGTATTGCGTAAGTTAAAGAAACATAAGGCTCCCGAAAAGTTTCTGAAGGTGTGGTACATGATTTCAGGAAATAAATAACTGAACAGTCAGGGGCTACATCTGTAAGAAGACTGCGGTAGGGGGAGAAAACACAACGCTTCTAGGGTTCCGGTGAAGTGAAGGGTCGAAGGCAAAGAAGATGTGAAGTGTGCGCAGACACCAGCATACACTGAGATAGGAAAGCTGTGAAGAATTTCACTACGGCACACCATCGAAGTGTGACGCCGGCCTTCGTGCAGGTAATCGTCTTTAAAAGGTTTCATACCAGGGAAAAATACTTCATCAGAAGACAGGCAGGCAAAATTATCTTAGGGTGGCTAATAAATCCTTTGAAAGTGTTACAAAGTTCAAATATCTGGGAACAACAATAACAGATCAAAATGATACTTGTGAGGAAGTTAGGAGGAGACTAAATTCCAGAAATGCTTGCTACTTCTCAGTTCAAAATATTTTGTCTGATTTCTAAGAACTTGAAAATTAAAGTATACAAAATAATAATCTTGCCTGTTGTTTTGTATGGGTGCGAAACATGGTCTCTCACTCAGAGGGAGGAACACAGATTGCAGGTGTTTGAGAATCGGGTGTTGAGGAGGATATTTGGGCCTAAGAGGGAAGACGATGGGGCGTGGAGAAAACTGCATAATGACGAGCTTAAAAATCTGTACTGCTCCCCCAATATTGTCAGGGTGATTAAGTCGAGAATAATGAGATGGGCAGGGCATGTAGCGCGCATGGATGGGACAAGAGGTGTGCACCGGGTATTGGTTGGGAAGCCTGAGGGGAAGAGACCGCTGGCACAGGGAATTCAAAAGCATGTAAATCTGTTTAGACTCAAAGTGTTAAAATGCGTTCACAAGAAACAGATCCAGAATATGCAAGAATAATGATTCTCAAATTAATTTCAATAAAAACTCATCAATACGTTCATACATGCACAAAGCAAATAACTTTTATCTACATAAATTACAATATAGCAACGTCAAACAAGATGCACGTTACCTGGCGCCGTGTTCGCTTGCTGCACCAGCCCCGGCTCACAGTGTCCACAAGTGTCTTGTCCTGCGTGGATATGACACAGCAGTTTTGTGCCACCAGCTTGCAGCATACTTCCATGTACTACCTCATGAGGAATGCTTTCCTGCTTTGCTACTGACAGGCGTTTCCCATTCAGGTAAGTGCCATTACGACTACCGAAATCAGTCACGTAATACTTTCCTAATGACTCATCAAATGTGAATTTGGCATGGTGCTGAAAGGAGAAAAACATAGCGTCAGAGTTTACAAACAAGATGGTAATTATTGTACAAAGAATGGAAAAGGGAGATATTTCATATCTTTTTATGTCAGTGGTACTGGTCTAATTCGTCGCCCTCGGTGGACTAGTGGTTAGCGTGCTCGCCACTGGACCCAAGGTTCGCGGGTTCAATCCCTGCCAAGGTTGATGGATTTTTAAGGATGACAAAAAATCAGTAGCACAACTTCCTTCGGAGGGGAAGTAAAGCCGGCGGTCCCTAGTCGTAGGTTTACGGCATGTAAAAGAACCTTGCAAGCATGAACGAGATGTTTCGTAAGCAAACTTCAGCGGCAATTTCTCACCCAGGTCTCTCCTGATTAACTGCTAGATGGCTCTAGTAGTCAAATCAGGACTGAGTAGAAATTGTGCAGAGGAAGTGGGCTGGTCACTCACTACTTTACGCACGACCAAGACCAAGAAACCTCCAAAAAGGAGGTGGCAAAAACCCACAGCAGGGTTGTAGTGCCGAGAAACAACAACAACTGGTCTAATTCAAGCCACTTTTCATAATACAGCTCTGAGATGAAACACATAAAAAACCCATTAAATCACATTTTGAAATAATAACTGGAATTCACAGTTAATTACGCTTCTTGCTTATGACTGCTGTGGATATATGCAAGAGAGAGGTTAAAGGAAGTGGCCCTTATACAAGACCCTCTTGGGTGGATCACCAGACACAAGGATGTGCAGGTGGACGTGATGAGTGGGACAAGGAAGAAAGTACTTTCTTCTTTCTTTCTCTTTAATCTCTTTTACCCGTAGGTGTCGAGGTTTATTTATTCATTTTCTTGATCTGTTTGGGCAATGGTAGGTCTCCTTGGATGAGTGATCAGCCCGACGCAAGGCCTCTACCTATACAAACACAGAAAGACACGGACAAACACCCATGCCTTGAGTGGGACTCGAACCCATGGTCCCAGCAGCCAGGCGCACGAGGTCCATGCCTCAGATCGTGGCCGCTGCGGCCGGCGGAAGAAAATACATGGGGAGAAAATGGACAGAATAACGAGACTGGAGATAAGAAGAAAGAGACTGGCCGGGGCTTACTCACTTTGCTGATATTGATGTCTGGAATAGACACTGCGTGATTGCCTTCTCGGCCCATTGTTCCACCGGTGCAAGTAACAATGAAGAGAGTGCCAACTTTCAACTGTTCAATATTAGTTTCCTTGATAATGATCCTAATACATGGTGGCCAAACTTTAGACACCTCTGCAAAAAAAATTACGATTACATTATTAATATCAGTAGTGTCATATGCATATGAAAGTGTACTTATCTATAAAACAGGCATGTGAGTTGCGTAAGCAAGAACAACAATCTCCAAGCTCATGTTACCCTCGATCCCAATGATCTCCAAAGTGGGCATTACAGGAATAAAAATCTGCATACAAAACAGATTTATCAGCTTAGTCAATAATACATTTAGTAATGGAAAACCTGGGAAGCAGACAACTGATTCAGTATCTTATACTGAAACACGGTATTGTGTACGTGTGTACTTAGCAAATATAAAATGTTTAAGTAAAAGAGACATATTTTAAAAGTATTGAGATTTCTGATTTTATTGAATGCAAAAATGTGCACATTTGTTCATGAAATGCGATATAATCTGGACAAAATAAAAATGCTGTAAAATGGACATATTTATCCTTAAAAACTCAATATTTGGCACACAAAGACATGAAACTGTGCCTAAGATCATTAGCCCTCAGTGTGATCTCTCTTGCAGACATGACAGAATTCACAAGAGGCCAGTTCTTCCCACATGTGGTTAACATCTCCCTGCCTTGACATCATAAATATCCTGAGCCTTTAAACATACAAAATGATCATCACAAATCACCATACAAAGAAATCTGGCAGCATTAGGACTGGTGAATTTAGAGGCCAAGCAATGGGCCCACCACAATAACATAATAATAATAATAATAATAAACTGTGGCGTAACAACCCTCTGAGAGCCAAAGCTGACTAGCTTGACTGCTGGCCTCACGTTCACATGCCTAAGCAGAGGTGAACGATCATCCAACCGGATATAGGGCGACATGTGGTCAGCACGACGAACCTCCAGCCATTGCTAGCTTTCATGACCGGATTACGCTACCCATTGTAGCTCCCCAATTTCCTCACGATGCTGGGTTGGGTCCTATACACCAGTCGAAAATATCGTGAGAAATTTCTTTCCCCTCGACTCGAACCAGCGCACATTCTGTATGACTGGTCCGAAGCATGATGCCTCAGACCGCGTGGCTATGGCACGGGACCCATCACAATAACACCAGTTAACATTAAAGGCATTTTTCACAAAATCATGGACTTCTACTGACCAGCGTAGCAGTGCTCCTTGTGCCAGAAAATGGCCATATATTGTTTACCTGTTGTGGTTGTCGCATGAGGAACACTTTCAGCATATCAAGATATGATCGTCAATGCGCAGTCTCCCAGTAAAAGAAAATGACCATACACCTTGCAGAGAGTCATTGCGCACCAAATGTTAACCTCAAGACTTGCCCCTTCAGTTTCATAGGTGACATGAGGGTTTTCAGTGGCCAGACTGGCCGTTGGCCAAAACATGCCTGGTGGTCCTGTTCACGTAACGCTCGAATATGCTGCAAGTTACATTTTCAAGTACAGCCAGACGATGGGCCAGCATGTCACATGCGGCACACTCAAAGGCAGAGACAGTCATCTCAGGCCTTTCCTGGTGCCTGTCAATATTACAGCAGCGACATCTTCTGTTTCATGCAAAAACTTATCCTCCTTATTAGGAGCTTTTCAAACACCTTGCATATACACATGTCAAAACTCCTGCTGCACCTTTAAAACACTCAAATTTAGCAAACCACATAACACACTTAGCTCACTGTGCATTCTCCGCCATCTTCGATCTCTGATGATTCTCATGCTGCGCATGAACAGTGACTTCTGCATATCAAATTTCCAAGTTTTATGACTACACATGCAACTGACGTGTGTTGTACCACTTGTTTCTTCGTTTCCATAGCGTTTTTATTTTATCCATACCCAAATGGATCACAGCGTACATCCAAACAAGTAACTCAAGACTATATTCTGCACCCAACAAATTTCTTATAAGACTATGGTGGTTCTTAACCTAAGTGCCATTTAAACAAACAAACAAACAAACCAAGGTTCTCTTTCTCTCCTGTTCGTTCCCACAAATCTGAAAGAAAATGGACAGAAGAGAAAGACAGAAGTGTTCATCTGTACAATTAACAGTTCTCAAGCTGCACACAAGTGTATAAGTTAATGATTAGCATTACCCTGATCAATATCCATATCATGTACGCTGCTTGTACCACTACTGCTCGTCCCTTCTTCCCCACTGCTATCCAAACACTCTCCTTCCTCCAGAGACTCTGCGTCACTGTTGTTACTGTCATGCTTAGTGCTTTTACTTTCCTATAATATAACAGTAATAGAGACGTATTAATTTACCTAGTGCATGCCTTCTACTCAGATCCACAGATAACTGTGAAAGGTCCAAACACAAGTTCATCCACAGCCTCCCGAATCTGAAAAAAAAGGAATAAACTTCTTGCCAACATTGATTAATACAGTATGTAATGCTTCTTATTGCTACATGTCCTGCTAAACAATATAAATGCACGTGGTGTATCTGAAAGCAACAATAAATGAATATCTGAAAAGTGACTGACACTTCCCTAAAGGTTTATGACAATAGTTGAAATATGACTGTCCACTGTTTAGGCGTACTTGACAATAAAATTTGTCTCAAGTTCGATCATCTATTGTCTTGTCGTTATACAGCAAAATTTACTTCGTTTACTGTTAATCCTCTGAACACTAATACAGCTAAAAAAATAGGATCACCTACGCAGTCTGATGGCTGAACTATAACATTAGTTTTGACTGAGGTCAGTGGTATAACCTACTAAAATAAAGAACATAAAACAAAAAGTAAGACAATATTCCATGGATGATGACTAACACAACACAAAATATAAAGCAACTGAAACATTAGAAACAAAATTATGCTTCTAAAGAAAAGAAAGACAAGAGTTTTGCAAAAATCTCACAATTCTGTAAAAAAAGCAATTTGTATAATTTCTCTCAGTATTACTGAACACTATGTGCATGTGTGTATGCTCCATGAACTTAGTGTCAGTACAGCCAACATACCGGCATTACAGACAGTAAGAAGTGAATAAGTACAAAGGCGAGGCAGTCTCTACTGGAACGATATTCATACGCACGGAAAGATACATATACAGACATGTTAATGGCATGAGGCAAGAAGGCTAAAATGGTAAATATGAAAACTGCATTACTCACTTTAGTGTCCCTATTCTTGCTCCCTTTTTTGCTCCCACGTTCTTCATAATTAGCACCAGAGGTGCCAAAGGAAACAGTACTATGAGTTGCTTCAACTTGTGAGTGAAACTGGAATGCTTTACTTTTATTGTCGTAATAATAGTAGGTACCTGAGTTACCATCATAGTACAAACCCAACTCCTGGAAAGTATCAAGAATATTAAATTAAAAACACTTTCTATTTGTACCGAGACTCGTGAGAATAATACCACAGACTTTATACCCATATTTATATTACAACATTTTCTAAAAATAATTATTTTATATCAAACCAGAGTGAGAGCATCGGAAGGAGAATGTGTACATTCAAGTGACGACCTTCACTGACAAGACTGGAAAAGTGTAAACTTTGCCACAATACACAGTTTCCACTTTCTGAATATTCCTAGATGAAGTAAAAAAAGACCATATCATGCATACACTACGCAAGTATTACCATCAGCTTCAGCTACATAAGCATAGCGCAGATTACTGACGATGTAAAAACATAAACATATCTCTTCAACATTTTGAGAACAGTCTCTGCTCTCGAAACACTGGCAGAAGATATGGTCTATTCACCGTTCAGCCACCTGGTGCGGCTTGCAACCCAGGAGTCGTCCAGTCCATAGTCAGTCACTATGGTAACTGAACTACCTGGCTCTTGGTAGCAAGCATTCAATGAATGTAATCTTCTCTTAATTTCTTCTAGAATGCAATTTTTTTCTGAAAATGGCTGACTTCTGGGTTTTGTACCATGTACTATGGTAGATGTTTACTGACTGTTTCAATGAAATCTTCAAACAAAATATTCATGTTGTACTTATGGAATTGAATGAACACAGATTCTAGTTTATCATAAAAGCTGTCCTCTGTTATCATCACTTTTATCCTCAGTCGTTGCACCCACATTCATAACAGTAGTATCAGAGCTATGCCTCTTAGTACTGTACAGGGCAGCCTAACATTAACAAACTCTACACCATTAATCACTGGATCTGACATACATAAAACTACAATCACACGAAACTGAGAGGAAGAGAGCAAAATATTATAAAAAATTATTCAAGAAGCTGCTGAACATTTCAATACACAATGCTTTGTGCCATACACGGAAAGCCAAAATGTAAAATAACTGCATCTTGCTATCAGAAGTTTAGTAATAAAGAAACTGCTTGAAGTTCACAGTGAGGAAGCAGAAATTCCTTGTCTTGGCAGACCATTAAAAATACCACAACCACACAGACTGACTACATGACATTTCATAGAAAAAATTCCTCTATGAGAAAGAAGAGCCAAGCCCACAGAAACGTGCACAGTTTGCTGAAAGGCAATATAAGCGCCTCTTAAATACCACTGAAGAGCGTTATCAGTGGAGGTTTCAATTCTGTTTTCGAAGGGTTGACGCTCACAACTCTAAAATGAGGTGCAAAGCCTGCTGCAGATTAACATTAATGATTTTATGCCACAAATCAACAATAAATAATATTTCCTAATCATAATACAATATATCTCCGCTTTCCGTTCAAAGAACTGGTATGTAGTCTGTCAGATAACAACGCCCTGTCAATGTTGGTCTTCTGGATAGTAATGCCATGTGGATTTGTGGGCAGATAGCAACGTTCAAGAGGAACATACTTCTTCTGCCTTCAGGTCACCTGATAATAAGAGATATTTCAGCCGAGGGAGTGGAGTAAGGAAGAGGAAAATGGATGGCAGGGGTTGTAAAATTTACAGCAGTGCAATGAATAACAAAAGTTCTGAAAACATATTCCACATAAAAAACTGAGCTTGTATAGTCGACATATAACAAAAAGGGTAAATGTTTCTGTACTGACACAGCCCACAGTACTGCATTCCTTGCAAACCGTCAAAGTTCCCAGTTACCAGATGCACACAGTGGCCAGATCAATGACATCTTCACTACAATACAAACCTGAAATCTCACTCGGGCACTTACGGAGATTAGAGCAGGGTTATTTATACCAAAAGAAAGGTATGAAAATGCCAGCTGTCATTCACTTTTAATTTGTTTTATATTATCCATTCCCCTGTCTTTTCATAAACATACACATTTCAGGAACTGGTTCTGTTCCATCCTCAGCTGCGTCTATCTGAGCATGAGGAACACAATCAGTAGGATCAGGCACAGAGAAAGCTAATCTCAATCACTTGACACCAGATGTAAATAACCGGCGGAAAAGCAGAGAACTGCTTGCATTAAATAACAAAAGAACGTCATAACCTGATGTGTTCGTGAAAGAAACTAATCTTAAAAATCTAAGAATATCATAATCAGAAAGAAATGTCAACTTAAAACATACAGAATTTAAGAATATCATACCATATCTGTTCATGATATCCTTAAGATCAATTTCCTTCATTACCTAGTAAAGGTGATCCTCCATTCTTCTGGATTTTTACATTCAGTGTCCAGTGATTCAGATTAGCTCTTTCAATGGGCCCCTGAGAACAGGTTCCACCCTCAGGCATGCCTGATGACAGAAAGAGATCCAGTTCCTGAAATACTGTCTTTGCATAAAGCAAACTAGGAAATGTTAAGTTTTGTTGCTGCATACAAATTTTCAATTTGTGAATTATAACTTTTGATGCTCTTCTACAAGTTAAAAAACAAGATCGAAATCAATTGCAAGGTGCTGGGAGACTAATACACCTGAAGAGTAAATTATTTTGTAAATTAGTTTTTCTTTCTTACAAGACCACTTGTGGAAAAATTGTATTTAATATAAAATTTTTGTTTCATGTGTATTGTCTTTACAGCTTTTATTGGAAACATTCTTCACTCCAACAAATATTTAGCAACTTTTGTTTGAGAAGAACACCCAGAACCCAGTGACTTATTCATTATTGTTGCCCAATTATAATAAACAATGCAATGTGTTGATAACTTTATTTCGTAATCCAAGACACTGAGCTTTCAATGGCTCAAACCCTGAAAATTCCTACAAAACCATTTTTACTGCAAACTGAACACGGTCTTATTCCGCATATCATACTTACAGCATTGTAATAGTACCCAGTGCTGTAATCATAGTACATTCCAGATGTCTCTTCATAAACAAAACCTGTCTGCTGCATGGCATTCTGAGCTGCTTGTTTCACCTGTTCTGCCATACTCTGTCTTTCATCCACCTCACCGCTCCTTTCCATGCTCCAAGCTTGAATACTTTCTGAATGGACTTCATTTAAATCTTCTGTTTGTGTTGCAACGTTACATTTTTTCCTCTTCTTTGACTTCTAAAAGTACAAGCAACAACAATACAAATGGGTAGTAGGACAGCATTCAATTTGTATCAACTTAACAGTTTAGTAGCAAACATTTAACTTCTGGTTCCAACACGATCTGAGAGACTGAGGTTTATTTCTCTGGTGATCTTGCAGGTGGACGGAAGTGGTACTACTTGGTGTTGACTATTCCACTCAAGTGGAGTGGTGTGGCATGGAAAACAAGACAACCGTGTGAAAGTATACTTAAATGTTAAGTGGATACTTGTATTTCATTAATGCTTGTTTTAAATTTCACCTTTGTCTGAGTTGTGGGGAGACATCTGAAAATCCCAAGATGCTACTGTGGAGGCAGCAAGAACCCCTGCAGTGTCAGTAAACTTCTACCAGACTGCATGGTGTCACAACCCAAAAGACAGCCATCTTCATACTCTCTGTCATGAGAACCTCAAATCCCACGTACCACAAGTTCAGAACCTCAATCTACTGCAATATCAACCCCTAAGCTTACCAGCCAACTATGTAAAGAAAGTCATGACATACGCATGAAAGTACGTTCATCCTTCAAACCTGTATAAAAGCAGGCACCATACTATCCCTGACTGTCCAGTAAAGTATCACTCCTCTGCTTTTAACAGACTCTACACCTTCAAGGTTCCAAAATACCCATCAAGTTTATGCAAAACTTAGTAGTCAAATCTACCTTGAAATTGTTCATTTTTTTTGGACTATTTCCATTGTCCTATTTTAAAAGACAGACAAAGAGCCAGTCTGTGAAATGTCATGGTTTTCTCTTTTAAAATAGGACGATGGAAGTAGTCCAAAAAATGTACAATTTTAAATGTAATCTACCTTGCATTGCCTAAACTTCAGCATCACCACAGTGATAATATTTGGTCAGAAAGAAACCCAACACTGTTTGAATGGATTTCATTACTTTAACATACAAATCAAATTCAGAATCCAGACATCCTAGCCTGCCCCTAGATATGGCTATCACACTACCACAAATTACCGCAAACTTCCATCCCACCTTAGGGCTTAGTTCCCATACCGTTCAAAGCTTATCTCACTGCCATGATATAATAAACTGTTATTTCATGTTTAATCTTATAAGAATTTTGCCTGCTGCTATCTGTAAAAATATTATCAACCACATGCTTGAGTCATTTTGACTTATGTTGAAAAATTCACAGCTGGTGTTATATTGAAGTGCTTTAAAGGAGAGTACAGCTCCAGCTTGTGGAGATAAATTACACTGAAATTTCCACTGGCAGTGAATACAAATCTTCATTTAAAGATGGTTTAGAGCTTTATCTAATTTAGTTAAGAAATGTTTAAAATTACCGAGAGAGAATCTATATAATGGTAATATTATACACTTCAAGTTACGTATTACTTGGATAGCAGAGCATTCAAAATCTGGTTCTTTTACAATAAGGTGTGAGGTCAAAACCACAGTATTTTTAAATCACTCCTAACATAAATATTTGCACCTCTATAGTATATAGCTGCACTTCTCAATATAAAGTTATACTGATTACGGCAGTTATATGTGGTGTTCAGTCAGGAAAATTAAGTGAACTTGGTTTTTGTTGTCAAGATTCGATTAATTTACATGTTATAGAAATTTTTATTTCTGTTTTACTGCATAGTCATCTAACATTCTGACAACGCATCATAGAATCATTTACTTTACTGTCAATAGGAACTCAAATCATTATTGGTGTTGTAATTTGTAGTTATTTCTTTTATGACCTATGAAGAACAGCTGGCTTTGATCTAAAAACAGCTACCACACACACTAATATCCACTGAAACAGTCTTGTGGTTTACGACAGCAGGAGTACGGAAGACTCTCACTCTGCTAGCATTGGCTCATGTAAGCCTTACCTAACAGTACCTATATTAATAAGATGCAGTAAATGCACATATCTATCTGAAAAAATATAACAATCAGTCTGATGTGGGACTTCTCAGTCATCAAAAACGCATGTTTAAGTCTCAGATTTATGCTCCTTACTCACCTGCTCAGTTCGAACTTGTCAAGATGCCTCTGAAGTAGGATTTGAGGTTTTCACAACGGTAAGTTTGAAGATTGCTGTCTTCTGGGTTGTTGTGCCATGAAGTATAGTAGATTTTTACTGATGTTTCAGAGGTCCTTCCTGCCTCCATAATTAGGCATCATTGCCCTGATGATGAAGGCAGCAAGCACCTCTGAAATGTTGGTAAACACCTATCATATTACACGGCGCAACAACCCAGAAGACTGCAATCTTCATATTTCAGAGGGCCAACAAATCCAATATTTGTGTACCTACTGCTTTTGGCAAAGTCATCTAAATCCTTCTCAATTTCATACCAGATTCCCATCACGAATGTTGTAATGGCCCCTCAATTATTATATGATTTTCCTTTGTGAAATCTTTACTAACTGCCTTAAGGTTCCTGTCATTATTATCATAAGGTTTGAATATGCTGCTAACAGAACATCCACCCATTAATGTTGAATAGAGCTGCTAACTACATCCCTACCATGGCTACTAATAGAATAATTTCTTGTCATGCCTGTTGTCAACAACTTTTAACTACTTCCCTTTCTTCAGCTGAACAGTTATTAATTATGAGCACAGGCCTAATCTGAATCATAGATTTACTTACACAAAATAACCATTACAGATTATGGATAAAATAATCGTGATTTATCCCGAATTTAACAATATTGCTGCATGTGCCACATATCCCACTGATCCTATACATCCACTCACAATCTGACATCATACACTGGTACAAAACTGAACTGGATAAAACAACACAAGCCACAGACACAATTAAAAAAAGCAATGCATCATGATAAAGCTAGATGAACATAAAGCAACATAATTTCCTCTGTGTAAAGACACATTTCTACTCAGGAACTTCCGCAGAGATCGGCTATCCTGACAGGGGTTTTCCGTGGTTTTCCTCAGTCCCTCCATCCAAATGCCGGGATTGTGCCTTAAATTAGGCCACGATCGCTTCCTTCCACATCCTTCCCAATTCATTATTCACTATCATTCTCTCATTTGACGCTATATAGTCTAAGCTAATGAAAAGGAGTCGTTAAATAAATACACAGAAATGTCAAAAGACTTACGTGTTCTACAAGCTCTTTGCGTATTTTATTTAACCTAGATTCCTGCCTATAAATGAAACTCTGAAGGCGTTTAATAAATATTACAACGTCTGGGAGCCTTTCTAATTCAGCTTCACATGGGCAAATACCAAAATCGGATGGAATGTCACAGTCACTTTCGCTGTCTAGACTGGAATCTTGCTCTGTCATTTCTAGCGTGACTTTATCACTCATACGATGCATTCACCTGTAACTCTTTCACAGCTTTTCTTATATGTATACATTCATTTTATGAACTTTAACATTAATAAATAGAGCATACAATAGCAAACCCACTTCACACTGCTATGGTTAAGGCCTATATATATAGTATGCGGCTAAACTGTGATCGACAATGAATATCATTGGCTGATCGGATTGGACAGTGTAGCCAACTCAAGAAACGTCCCCGTAGTAAGCTTCAAACATTCCTACATAGAACAATATTTAGAATAGAACAAAATTGACATTCCCGATCATTTACTCAGAATTTTCCATTTAAAAGGCAACCCAACAACAATGATGTGTTATGGTACAAACGTAAAATCAGACGTAGGACCACCCCTGCGAAATCACAGATAAATGACTCTCATCCTCTCCACCAAAGTAAAAGTCACGATAGTTATGAGGCCGCTACTAACGCCAGCTGAGCAAAAGCTAAGCAGTTGTGAGCATGTGATCACAATCAGAACGTGCCTATCTATCTATTTTGACAGGATAGCAAAAAATAAAGAAAATTATTGTGTTGCCACCAGTCGCTACCGATTAGAACTAATATAGGATCAAGTTTATCCATCACTCAATAGATGCCAGCATAGTACGGATCAAATTTGTGCTGCCACCAATCGCTACCGATTGGAACTAATATACAATTGAGTTTATGCATCACTCAATAGATGGCAGCATAGTATGGATCAAGTTTGTGCTGCCACCAATCGAAACCGATTGGAACTAATGTACAATTGAGTTTATGCATCACTCAATAGATGGCAGCATAGAATGGATTAAGTTTGTGCTGCCACCAATCGCTAACGATTAGAACTAATATAGAATCAAGTTTCTGCATCACTCAATAGATGGCAGCATAGTACGGATCAAGTTTGTGCTGCCACCAATCGCAACCGATTGAAACTAATATACAATCGAGTTTATTCATCACTCAATAGATGGCAGTATAGTACGGATCAAGTTTGTGCTGCCACCAGTCGCTACCGATTTGAATTAATATACAATCAAGTTTATGCATCACTCAATAGATGCCAGCATAGTATGGATCAAGTTTGTGCTGCCACCAATCGCAACCGATTGGAACTAATATACAATCGAGTTTATGCATCACTCAATAGATGGCAGCATAGTATGGATCAAGTTTGTGCTGCCACCAATCGCAACCGATTGGAACTAATATACAATCGAGTTTATGCATCACTCAATAGATGGCAGTATAGTACGGATCAAGTTTGTGCTGCCACCAGTCGCTACCGATTTGAATTAATATACAATCAAGTTTATGCATCACTCAATAGATGCCAGCATAGTACGGATCAAGTTTGTGCTGCCACCAATCGCAGCCGATTGGAACTAATATACAATCGAGTTTATGCATCACTCAATAGATGGCAGTATAGTACGGATCAAGTTTGTGCTGCCACCAATCGCAACCGATTGGAACTAATATACACTCGAGTTTATGCATCACTCAATAGATGGCAGCATAGTATGGATCAAGTTTGTGCTGCCACCAATCGCAACCGATTGGAACTAATATAGAATCAAGTTTATGCATCACTCAATAGATGGCGGCATAGTACGGATCAAGTTTGTGCTGCCACCAACCGCTACCGATTAGAACTAATTAAGAAGAAATAGCAACTGTAGTTTGTGTCGCATGTTGGCAATGCGTGGTTTGTATGTACCGCAATGAGTAGTTATACTGTCGTATATTTTTGTCTGATATGTTGTTAGGCAGAGCGGTGAGGGATGGTGTAAAGAAATGAAATAATGGTTTCTTAATTCGAAGCAATTTTGTACAATCGTTTATTGGATTACTTTGTAACCGTTACTTAATGAACGACAATGAGTTTTATGATGATATGCCAGCTGACAATATTTTGTTGGAAGATGAGGCGGAAGACAAGTTATTGGCAAGAGCTCTGGAAGAAAGCCTTAGGTACAGTAGCATTACGATTTAATTTCGAGTACGTTGAAAAATAAGTTTCAATTATATATCTGTCAAACCCACACACACATGCACAACATAAATACAAAGTACAAGTATAACCTTCATGTGCCAAAAACTAACCTAAGTAAATATCAAAACAACTTCATTATACGGAAATCAAGCTATTCATTAATCATCATTCGCCAATCAGAGGTGTGAGTAATGATATAAAGGAGTTAAGATTATTTAATGTTCTAGAAGTATATAGTGATTCTTTCATAATTACCTCACATTCTGTTCCAGTAATTCTGAGAGAATATTTTGTTGCAGACACTATAGGGAGGTAGAAATACCGCTGAGACAATCGCAGCTCATAGATGAGAAAAGTCAAACTGCGAAACCAGGAACAAGCCAGGATGATGCATTTTCCAGGTATGAGTCTGGTGCAGGTATTTATAAACAGAATTGGAAAGGTGTGCAGTTTGGAGTGCACTGAAATTCAAAAGGTGTTAATGCCACATCAGGGATGTTGTCATCAGCAGGACAACCAAGGGAATTACAAATGTAGCAGTGGTATCAAAGGCAACATCAATATCCAGGGTCATCGTTGCAGTGTGATTTGAGGACATTGTTATGACAGTGTGATCCATCAATGGTTTCTGTTCACATTTTGACTGTTCCAACAGTGTCAGTTCAGTTGTTGCAAACATTTGCTCCAATAGTGATCTTGGTGCCCAAGAGTCCGTCCTGGTCCGAGGCTTAGTTAATTTGTTCGTAATGGTGCTTTTTTTACGGTGAGCGGGGCATGTAGCGCGCATGGATGGGACAAGAGGTGTGCACCGGGTATTGGTTGGGAAGCCTGAGGGGAAGAGACCGCTGGGGAGACCTAGACGTAGATGGGACGATAATGTCAGACGGGATCAATGGGAGATAGGAGTCAAAGGAGACTGGATTTTGTTGGCCCAGGACAAGTTCCGGTGGAGGGCTTTGGTTAGTTCGGTGATGAACCTTCAGGTTCGGTAAGCCATCTAGTTAGTTAGTTTAGTGATCTTGGTTCACACTATCACAACAGTGAGTTTCAACAACGATCTCAGTTTATATTAATGAAACCAGGAGGCTCTAAGCACAGGGGTGTCCAGGCCTGATGGCCAAGATGCAAGAGACAAGACCCATGGGGGCAGAGCAGTAGGCACTGGGGACTAGACCTTAGTGAACAAACATACAAAACAGCAGGTAAAATTATAGTTTTGTGTATTTTAATCTTTACATTTTTAGGTAGTCAATAGGAATACAGAGGATACTGAACTGCGTGGTGACAAACATTTTTTAATTGGCCCAACTGTTTTTTTCCCTGTGAGTACAATTTAAAATTACGAATGGAAGATGAGCCTTCATTTCATTCAAAGAAATGTTGAAGCGCTTGTCATCTTTAAATTTATACTTTGTTTTTCTACCTGACTTTTGTTAATTGTTTGTCTACTCTGAAATCATAGCCAACAAAGGATCCCTGAAAATATCCTGAGCTCTAAAGGTGAGTATTCATTGTCAGGACTTTTTCCATCGTCTATTCTTTAAAATCCACGATGTTTCAGAGGCTGGTTCTGTCTCCATCTTCAGGTGAGAGGTACCTACTCTGTTGGGTCCCTTAGAGCTAGTCTCTGTCACTGGACAATGAATAATTTTAAGTGTAATCTACCATCGTCAAAAGCCTTTAGAATTGAATTCTAATGGTGACCTTGATTTAGAATCTTTTGAATTCTTTGAAATGCTACAGTATTATTTGTTGTCCATTTCCGTTCCCTTTTAGTTTATGATGATTTATGCATTTAGTATGTGCGACTTCATGGGCACAGCTTCAGTCTTATTGCCCTCTGTTACATTACTTGTTTTGTGATTGTTTACACAGGATTCATTATATGTTGACCTCATAAAATATTTATCTATGCTTTATTTAGCAATACACTCATCACTTTTAAAAAACATTATCCAGAAATATTTTTATTTCCCCTTCCTCATTGTCATGATGAAGCCGTGTTGGCAAAGTAATATAATTGTTTTTATTATATTTCTAAAATCCATGTAATGAAAATAATTAAAGTAAAAAAGTGGTCACATTTTAAGACTACAAACTAAAAGAGAGCCTGTCTCTTAGGTACTGAATTGCCTACGTTGCTACAGACTGTGACTACATATTACCAATGCATTTTAGAGTTGTGGCTGTGTGTGTCAGACAGACAGACTTAAGGGCATCAGAAGAATAAAATGTGTTAACAGTGTTTACTGAAATGTATGTTTCAGCACAACTAATGTCTCCGCAGAACATCTGTTACAAACAACATCAAAATCTATTCTCTACGAAGGAAAAGATGCAGAAGGCTTTGATCTTTCAGCTGGACATATTTGGATATATCCCACAAATTATCCTGTGAGACAGTACCAATATGACATTGTGAAGTGTTGTCTGTTTAAGAATACATTAGTCAGCTTGCCCACAGGTTAGAATGAGATATTAAAAAGATTTTAGCGTTATTTGTTAAGAAATGTTGAAGTTAGGGCTGTTCAGTAAGAAACTTCTGTGGGTGTTACACTATTATTTATTATTTTGTAATTGATGCCAGCAGGGTTAAGCATTCATGTTCAAAAGCAGAACAGACAAACCCTCTAATTTTACATGCAGTTGTCAGGGTGAGTGAGACATTTGTTTCTGTGATACCTGAATGTTTTTCGTGGAGAAGGAATCAGGACTCGGTATCTGCACCCACCATTACATTTCAGCATTCACCTTGTCATCACTTTAGAAATGTTTTCCTTCAGAGAGCTTCCTTAGTGATCAAAAGAATTGGGAATCCTAGGGTGCTTGGAGGGGGTGGGGGGGGGGTTCCTCCTTGTTTTAAAATGACTTACATGCATGTTATGTTTGCAACAGTATTGTGTAGGAATAGTGTTGACATCCGACTGTTTATGGAACGCCTGTGATTCATGGGTCAGGATCTCAGCCTGCATATTCCTGATATGAGGTGGCTGGTCCATTACAGGTTGTACAATGAAATGATATTTTGATGTTCATCTGTTGGTACAGGTCTTCAGTGAAAAGTGGTAGGCATAATTAAAATATAAATGTCAATTGTATGCTTTGAGGTCCCTTCTTGTTTGTAGTAACGAGATTTTGCTGTGGTTAGAAATAAAGCAATATTCTACTTGCTGTTTACTGAAAGCGAGTGCTCGTAAATTTTAAAAATAAGTCGTTTTGGTTATTGTGTTGAGTGATTCGTTTTTGTAGGTCTTGGTAAAACTTTCATTGCGGCTGTGGTGATGTACAACTTCTATCGGTGGTTCCCACGAGGAAAGGTGATTTTCATGGCACCCACTAAACCACTAGTCCATCAGCAGATTGAATCATGTTATAAAGTAATGGGAATACCAAAGGATGACACAGCTGAGGTTACAGGTAATGATTAACTTAGACCTCAGTTTCTCAGAGTAGAGAAGTTGTCGGCGTTTGTCTTCTGGGTCATAACGCCATGTGTACTTGTAGGTAGAGATCATAATTTTTTAGAAACATACTGCCTCAGTCATCAGGGCTGAACATCTAGGAGAGAGGTTAAAATCCACATGGAAACAGCAGGTTAAGAAATATTTCATGCAGAGGAGGATGAAAATGGAAATAAATTGAGGAGTGACCATGGGAAGACAGAGATGGATGCAAAGGGTTGGTTGATAGACAACTTACAGAATGTGGAAGCATCTTAGGTAGAATACGGTATGAAGAACAATTTTGGAATTTTGGTGTACTTTATGGAGTACATATTTCCATTTATATTATGGTGAATAATATATAAGGGAGAAACTAGACAAAATAAAATGTGTTAAAGAAATGTCAAAAGTAGTATTAGAGAGCATGAGATTTCAGATTCTCATGACGGAAAGTATGAAGATGACTGTTTTCTGGGTTGTTGCGCCATGTAGTGTGGTGGAAGTTCATTGATGTTTCAGAGGTGTTTGCAGCCTCCATCATCAGGCTAGTGAGTAAGCCATGCATGAGGAATCAGTTTGAGATGTAGGAACCAGTTGGATAATGAAGAACCTTGTCTGGACTAACAGAGAAAAATGCAAAGATTTGATGAGAGTTGGGGAGCTAGTCGGAGAAGGGCAGACCACAGTTTGGGCAGAAGGGGGGGGGGGGGTGTCAGATGTAGCTCGGACATTCAGGGGACAGAGAATAGGGGACGGCCCTCCTCAGGGACCAACAGAGAGATCACCAAAGACAAGGAAATGAGGATGGAAAAAAAGGGGGGAGCACTATAAAGGATTCCATCCAAGAACATTCAGTCTTTTAATTGATTTATACAAAGTGACTGTCTTTTGGGTTGTTACACTGTGTAGTCTGGTAGAAGTTTACTGGCATTACAGATTTCCTTGCTGCCTCCATCATCAAACATTGCTAAACGTCTACCAGATTACTGGTGCAACAACTCAGAAGATAGCCATCTTTGGACCCACTGCCATGAAAAACTCAAATCCTAAATAGTGAAAGAAAGTATATATTGATGTGAACAAAGTCTATGAGTATGTAGAAACTTCAGATTTGTATTGTCACTGTATGCAGTTTGAAATGTTGGCTAGCCTTAGAGAACGAGAACAGAAGTATTATGTGTGAGTGATGTGTGCAGGTTCCATGTCTCCTCCAGAGCGGGCTGTGGCTTGGAAGAGGAAGCGGGTCTTCTTTCTGACTCCTCAAGTGTTAACAAATGATTTGACTTCTGATCTGTGTCCAGCTGCGAGCATTAAGTGTGTGGTAGTGGATGAAGCTCACAAGGCACTGGGAAACTATTCATATTGCCAGGTTAGTATTGGCCCTTATTTTGAGAATTCGCGGCAGTGAGCATGAAGGTTACAGCCTTCTGGGATATTGCACCTTGTACTCTGTCTCCATCCTGATGATGGAGGAAGTAAGTACCTCTGAAATGTCTGTCATCTTCTACAAGATTTTGTGGCACAATATCCCACAAAGCCGTCTGTCTTCAACACTTGGTTGTCAATCTAAGTTGTGGTGCTGACCCCTGATTCCATGGGAATTGACAATTGCAACAAATATCTCAATCTCACCTCTTGTATACGTGTCTACTCGAAACTGGTGTTGATATGTTTCAGGTGATGAAGGCCTTGTTGCCTTTGAACAACAATTTCCGTGTGTTGGCGCTGTCAGCAACTCCTGGATGTAACTTGCAGGCTGTTACACAGGTTTGTTTCGTCAGTGGTGTAACATCTCCTTTGTTGGAACTTTGTCAGAGGAATGTTGCGGTTATCTTCACAAAGCGGCCTAGATACTGTGTTTTATAGAATTCTCAACTTTCATATAAACATTGTTTGGTCTATCATTTCCATAAAATATGTACAGAATCTTCAGTCAGACTGTATTTTTTATAATATACAGTCTTTGACTTACTCATTTTCTCTTCCCTCTCTCTCTCTCTTTTTGTATGCAGGATAAAAATTGGAGTTACTTGCTTTTGCAGGATTTGTCTGACACTCAGAAAATATTCAGGACTGTAGGAAATGAGGGGTGATTTTGTGACTTATGCAACAGGTTTGGTTATTTGTAGAAAGGAAATGTAGAATCTTCAGTTTACTACTTATTCTTTGTTAAATATTACTCTTTTCCAGATTGTGAGAAATTTGATGATATCACACGTGGAACTTCGTAATGAAGATTCTCCAGATGTAACAGTTTTTACACATAAGCGCCATGTCGAGACTGTTGTTGTGTCTCTTGGGACTTATCTGTCAAGTGTTAGGGAACGTTTCATGCTGGTATGTTTGTGTATCACTGTTGCATGTATTAGATATAACTATAGCTTTATGGATATTTATAAGAAAAGTATCTTTTATTTCTGTTGTACTTTTCTGTCTTCTCATTAGACTTTTATTATCTTCTATTTAGACCTGCATTTCATCCAAAATTGTAGTTTTATGCTATGTTAACTAGTTTGCTTAACATATATAAAAGCACCTTATTAAATATTCTTTGGTTTATAAGCAATATGGCCAAAATTTGTATAGCTTTATGGGATAAACATTGTGTTCTTTGCTGTTATAGTAGGTTATTTTCCTCCCCACAGAAAATGGCTGTTATTAAAGTCAATACATATTAAAAGTATTTTCCAGCAGCACTTGCTTTAAAGCTCCTAATACCAAAGCTAATACGTCTTGCGTTGAAGATGTGCTGTTGTTATTTACACTAGAAACAACGTATGACCCATCAAAGTTGATGGGAATGACACTTTTTTTGTTGAGCAGTAAAAATTTATCTTTACGTATCATGATGAAAGTGCAAAATTTATACAATTTCAAAATTAATTGTGAAAACATCTTCATAGAGACTGATGCGAGATTACTGCCAAACAACACAGAACCAACGACACCAGAAGCAGACTTTACCAGACTCCACCATAGGTGCCATTGTAACTCGTGGTCACCACCATCAGAACTTGATTTAAATTTTTTCCCACATTTCACAAACAACGCAATTGTCCAGTCAGGCATTGACTGTTATGTATTAAAGTAGGGTGTGTTGTTTCTCAGTCCATCTACACTGATGCTGGTTTCCAAACTTGGGGTTTTGATTAGTGTTAACAATTGCACATGGCTGCTTTCTTATTCTTTAAGTTTCTATTTTAAATAAATACAGTGTATTCTTCCTAACATCACCAGTTGACCAGGTTTTGAACCCGGTCATTTCTCTGCAGTGGGTACACATCAGAGAAAACTGTCTTGATTTCAGTTTAATTCCAATGTAATCAAGGTTTTGGGTAATGAACAGTTCTCTGAAAGAAGAGAAAGGGTCTTCGGCGTTGCACATGGGACAGAAGACAATCTGTATACTGCGCTTGGAGAAGAACTTCCAAAAAGCAGGAAAGGTGGTGTGGTACTGTGTCTAGCAGAAAAGAAAATGGTGTTCTGTGTGCCGTGGTAAAGCATATTTTCTTCTGTCATTGAACACATATTTAAGAGTCAAAATTATGTTGATTGAAATGTGGATTAAGATTCTCCTTTCTCAGAAAAATGGATTTTGCAGGGTAGGAAACTTTTCTTTCCGAGTACCTGTAAATACTACCATACAGTCTTGGCTTTCTCATGACAGTCAAAGGATTAAATGTATTGAGACCTATCTTTTGGAATGATATACACTATTTTAAGGAAAACAGCCCATTTACAACATGGATGTCTGTAGTTGAATCAGAGTAATGGCAAATGTGCAGATTGGCATAAAGACTTGCAAACTTAAAAATGTTACTGAATAAAAAACTTTGTAACCTCAAAATGCATGTATTCGTAGCCTGTAGAGTGTATAAACATTTAATTTGTGTTAGAAAATAATATACTACACTACCTTGTTCCCTTAAAAAAATTATTGTAGTGATGTTTGAGTCATTTATGCCTTAAGAATATTGACTCAGAGAATGCGCAGTTGCTGTCATGGCAACTGATGATAACAGACTCACTGTAGCCAAACATTTAAACTGTACCTACAAATACTGAATGCACTTACATGCAGCTTTGCATATCAGAAACTACAATTTTAGAAATGTGAAAAATTTTAAGTGACCTTTGGTTCTTGAATATGAGTTTTAGAATCCGTCTTGTTTTAATTATACACAGGTAAACTTATACAGAGGAGACGGTATGAAAGAGATCTTGTTCAGAGATGGCTAAAATTTATCACAGTTTATAAAATACGTTTGGCTGACACCAAAAGTCACTTAGAGTGTGATCTCTCATGCCATTCTCTGTATAAAAAAGAACCTTAATAGAAGGGACAGAAACTTTAAGAAGTTGGAGTTTGATTTATTTATTTATTTTTATTTTGCAGATACTTGACAGACATTTGGGTTTCTTAAGAATGCATAAAGTCCTGTATGGCAGTATGGCAGAGCGCACAAAGTTTGGGGTATGTATTTTTGCGAGAAGGAGACGTGTGGTTTGTCATAGTAAATCTCGGACTGTGTTCCACAGAATCTCAAGAGTTCTGTGATGAGACCTCACCAGAGTTAAATGGCAATAAGAAGCTGACAGGGTTTTCATTAGTGTTTATACAGATGGCATGTGAGTGGCAAACATTACCAAAATGTATGGTAAATAATTGCATTATTTGGAGCCAGAATCTCCATAGGAAAATTATCTGAGACACTGGAAACATCATCAGATGAAGCCTGAAAAGGTGTAAGCTGTGTTCAGTTACTAATCTTTAATATTTTGTTTCTGTGAATTCCATACCAGATTTGGAAATTGAACTGTAAAGTTGTCCTGGAATATAGTACTGATATGCGTTTGTACATTTTGATATTTATACAGTCAGTCTTCCTTCTTTCGTAGCCTTCATAGGGTTCTGTTGACATTGCACTGGGTCCGAAGAGGTTCCATGGCATCACGAAGTTTGGGGTCGACCGGTTTACAGTATTGAGAAAACTTTGGTGTATGATTTGTAATAGATAAGCTGTTATGGAAATTTAAAACTTTTGTTGGAAATCCTGAAGGTAGAGACCACTCAGAAGACTTAAATATCAGTGGGAGGGTTTTATTCAGATGGAAATTTTGGATGTATGGTTTGTGGGTATAGATTGGATCCATTTAACTCAGGATAGTTACTGGTTGAGCCTTTGGGTTTCATAAAGGGCAGGGGATTTCTTGCCTAAATGAGTGTACTGATAGCTTCTCAAGAATTTCTTCACTCCATGGAGTTAGCATTTACTGTCAGTGATTAGCACAACGCGAGTTTTATTTTGTGTGTATTTATGTCTATGTTGGAACTATTAATTTTTGTGTAAATGCTATATTGTTTCTTCCCTGTAGATACTGAAAGCCAGAGACATGTTCCGTCAGAATCCTCCATCACATATACTACGAGCACAGTCTGGACACATCGAGGCAAGATTTGCTGTGTGCATAACTCTTTTACATTCACTGGAGTTACTCTCACTGTATGGTCTACGCTCATTTCATAAGTTTTTGGTTGGTATGTACTGATATGGATAACAGACCTTAAAGGAAATGTAGCATTTTTCCTACTTTGAGTTTTGATAATAAGATCTTTGATGTAGTAAAATTTCATTAGCAGCCACTGTTTCAGAATTTTCATATGTGCATAAATTCAGACTATGACAGAGTACTTGGACCTCTTTGAAGTCGGGGGCTCGCCATAGGGCAAAGTAGAAGATGCTGTGGATTGAATTTCGGGTCATTTGCCATTTTGGAGGACAAAAACAATTAAGATAGGTTCTTTGTAATGGTAGACCAGTACTTTCAACTATGATATTTAGAATCAGTGTATAAGGTGATGTATGTTTTATTTATTTACTTTACATTCTTTATTGTTTTTGTGACAAGTACTTGTGATATAAGTTGACATGTTGAAGCAGCAACAGTGACTTGTTCTTATAAAGGACGACTTGTAATAAGCTGTTAATTGCAAGTACAAGAATTGAGAATGTTTATTTATTCTTTGTTGTTTTCATATCTTCAGGTAACCACTTCAAAATAGAATAATTATTTTCCTACCTGCATTAATTAATCTGTAAAATTATCGTTGTGAGATTCATTCCATTTAGGATGAAAGAGAATCTTTTTGAGCAGTCATGAGATTGGTTCTGTATTGCAGGCGTGTTAAATGAAAATCGAGGAACGGCAGTTGTTCACGCGTATCTAAAGAATGAGAGTGATTTAGAGAAGTTACTGGATGAATTGAGGGAAAAGCTTGGACCAGACAACCAAGTGGACCCTGAGCCTGACACGTCCATGCCATTTGTAAGTACTATTGGTGTTTGATGAAATGCAGCATAAACAGCAGGTACTAGCGCAGAAATATTTAGTAGTCGCATGTCTCAATAGAAGTGTTACAGCGCTCATGTTGTGGGCGAAGAGTGTCAAGAAGTTGCTAGTGATAGTTCATCTTGTGATTGTGATGGTATGGAACATTTCTTTTTTCTTTCATTATTAAATGAGTGAGTTATATAAGTCAGTATGTCATTGGGTTAGGGGATAAAAAGTGATAGTGGAACCATGGTTCCATACCCGCTTTACAATTGAGTAAAGTTTGATTAAGACTTTGCTTAATCAACTTCAATTAGTTACGCTTAAAATGGGTCTGTGGTAGCTGAATGTAATGTAAAGTAATGTATTTTAATGTAATGTAACGTTTCCTAGGTAACAACAATGCTGAGTAAACAGATGAGGTTTGTTTCCTAGGTAACATAACAATGAAGTTACACTTTTTCGTTTCCCTTTTTTGCCGAATGACCCTTCCTTATAGACGTATTTATGTCAAAATGTCAAAAAACAATATGCTTCTTATGTGTCTTTATATATTATTAAATATGCCTGTCAAGATTAATTTTATCCTTTTTTCTCGTTCTTTTCGTCAGCCACATAGTGGACAGGAATCAGCATCATATGTGTACTCGCATCCAAAGGTGGAGAAGCTGCAAGACATTGTGGTGCATCATTTTAAAAGTTTCCAGGAGAAGAATGTTGTCACCCGAGCCATGATATTCTGTCAGGTTAGTTCTTGGTTCTTTAAGTGCACTCTTATTAAATGGATTTAAACTTGCTTAGTATCTTCATTTGTAGGTGTTACAGGCGAAGTGTGAAGTGAACAATGTACGCGAAGAGTTTAGAGAACGAAAGTAAACTGTCTTTGTTACTAACCAACATTATACGAGTCTAACTGATAATTTACTTCTCCAGATACAGGATGTCAAATAGACCATGATGGTCCCAGTTGTGGGCCATTACCACTTGGTGATGGAGGCAACAGTTACAAAATGCAGATGTCTCATGTCTCAAAATTATAAGGCCATTTCAGTAACCATTCTATCCTAATGCTTAACTAATTCAATACTGTGTGGTATTATGTGTGTGTGTGTGTCTGCATGTGTGCATAACACTTTTGAAAAGTGACATTGGGAGAAATAATATCGGAATATGCAGTTTTTTTTAACGCAGGATGATTACATCAGAGGGCAACTTTTAATTTTTCAGTATCGTGACATTGTTATTGAAGTGTGCCATATCCTGCAAAAGCACCACCCTTTAATTAAACCAATGACCTTTGTGGGTCAATCATCGACTGGCAAGAACTCTAAGGGCTTTACTCAAAAACAGCAACTTAAGGTAAGCAAAAGTAATGTTTAGTTTTTGTTTTGTGGGAAGGGGGTGATGATGCATGCAGGCCTGTATTTACTCAGGTACCATTTTCACCTTTTTCTTTTCCTAACATTTTTGTTTTTGTTGTTTTGTGTTGGTGGGCTTTGTGTGCACTCTGTGTCCCAAGGAGCCATCTTGTTTGCTATATACATCAATGTTCAGGAAGGTGATATGACCCTCTGTCTCCATGGTGATTTGGCTGTTGTGATGGAGATTATGAACATGTCAGAATGAGCAGAAGGGATTAGGGATTGTCCTATTGAGTTCATATTCTTTGAAGTCCTCCATGACGAAATTAACAGACAAAGGTAATGGGAATGAACACATGGCAATTCCATCTGTTTGTTCATCAAAATGGAAAAACGAGGCAGTCAGATGTGGTAGAATGATCAGATGTTTTGTTTTGTCAGTTTGGAGGCTCGCGGCCTCTTATTCACCTTCCCGTTCCCTTTTCTTACCATTCCCATTGGCCATCATCCTCCTTTTCCTCTAGAAACAGTTCTTATTCCCAACCTGACAAACTTCAGCCCTAAAGGCGGAGGTGGTAGGTTCCTTCAAAATGTTGGTTACCGCCATCTTCCTCCTTTTCCTCTGGATACAGTTCTTATTCCCGATCTGACAAACTTCAGCCCTAAAGGCGGAGGTGGTAGGTTCCTTCAAAATGTTGGTTACCGCCACAAGGCTACTTAACACAATCCAAAAGGCCACAATTGCCATATATGAAGAAGATTTTCAGCAGCATATGATAAGGTTTTTTCTTTTCTTCTTGTTTTTATCAGCGAGTGCTAGTATTATTCATTGTGAAAGTGCAAGTGAATGTCTAAAATATCTGGTATCATACATGCATTATTGCTCTTATAAGTACTGCTTCTTGGTTCATTATGTAATAAGTTTTTTAATTTTATTTTATTGTAGTTCATTGTATATGTTACAGGTAATGCATAAGTTCAAGGCAGGAGGCTACAATACACTCATCTCCACTTGTGTGGGGGAAGAAGGTCTGGATATTGGTGAAGTTGATCTCATTGTGTGCTTTGATGCACACAAGTCTCCTATCCGGCTCGTGCAGAGAATGGGGCGGACTGGGCGCCAGCGTGAAGGCCGCATTGTGATGCTGGTTACTGAAGGCAAGGAGCATTCTGTACGTGTCCTAAATGTGGATAGTAGGAACTCTGGTTTTGGATGATTAATGCCCTTGGATTGTACTTTGTATAATGACTTCTGTAATGAATGGAATTTTAGTATTGTTTTGGACTCATCTCTGCAGTCTCACTACACAGTTACCATTCTGCCATTTTGCACTGAAATCTTCTATGGTGATCAGCCACATTAATGTTGAATGAAGAACCAATATTCTTGACTTTGTTCTGCCACTGTATTTCTCTGACTAAAACAAGGATAGATGTCATATGTGTTCTTGCAAAATGGTTCTGCGAATCAGCCCCTCTGTCCTGCATATACTTTCCCACAAGTGATCTTTAAATAAAAAAGAAAAACTTTGAGCAATAAAGTAATCTGCTTCCTCTCTGTGTGCACAATACTCTTGAGTTTTGGACACCAAAGGTGCTTGTTCGGCTGCAGTGTCTTACCCTATGTAGTTCTTTGTTGACAGAATTTTAAGACAAGTATGTACCAGAACCAGACAATGAACAAGAAACTTCTTGAAGGGAGCTCCATCAGAGCCCATATGTACGGGAATAATCCAAGAATGATCCCACCAGGTATTGAGCCTCAGTGTCACCGTATGTTCATCACAGTACCCACTGATGCAGAGACATATTTAAACAAAAAGAAGCAGAGGCTTCAGGATATTCGAAAACTGATGGGGAATCCAAGTAACAGTAAGGTAATAGGTAAGTTCTGAATCGTGTGCAGTGCACATAGTTCAGGTTTGTTCCGTCCATAAACAGGTAGCCCTCGATTTGCGCCAATTCAGAATAACGCCAATTTTGAAACCAGCAAGTAAAAAAGTGGAAAAAATATATTTTACTATTATTTATAACGTTTTGAAATGTGTCTCGTACTGATTCTTATACTAAATCGTAATTCTTACATCGCTGATTTTGAATAAAAATTATAAATACAGTCATCTCTGTAATTACGTATGTTTCGTTAACGCGAATTTGCTCCAATGAGATCGATGAATCGATAAAAGCTGTTTGTGAAATTCAAACTTTTGCATATGCGAGTTTGCTCCTATGCAATTTCATTCCTGGCACTTTAAACTTTCAAAGGGCTAATTTAATCTCTGCGGAGGTACCGGGGTTATTTTTACTACACGATTTTCTATAGGTCGGCGTCTTACATGAATGCAACTATCGCATAACAGCAGAGATGACTGTACACATCAATCACATGAAAGAATCACAGTCAATCGCTGGGACCAACGAATTGCTGATTGTAAGTGTATAAAATATATTTTTTAAATTCCATTTATTTTATTTACGTTATTTCAGAGCTTTAAATGTAATTCCATTGTATTACTCGTCAATGTTTGGGTGCTGGGAACACACGTCATTGACTTCCCATTGATTTACATTATAAGAGAGTTTCAGTTTACACCGGTTCGTCCAGGAACGTATCCCCGGCGTAAATCAAGGGCTACCTGTACTATTCACACAAGTTTCTGTTTTCTTCTATAGTTCTCTAGGTCTGGGCTCATCAGTTACCACAGTGAGTAGCTGTATTCTCTACTTTTGTCAGTAATGCATCTATATTTCATCTAAATATCCTAGTTATCAAATTCAGCTGAAATGTTATGCTAGAAGCACTGCTTGAGGTGGGGAAAAGAATGTGGTGCGATTATTTTAGCAGTCTGCGGGTGTTATTTCTCTTTCTTTCTTGTTATAAACATATAAATAAATATATGTATAGAGAGAGAGAGGTTGGGGGGGAGGCAGTTCCCTAAACTATGGTGGATAAACAGAAAAGGTAAAGTGGTTGTCATCATATCACTATAGTCACTGTCATTTGAACTTCAAAAATTTTAATTGATTTTAAAACTTAGATAAGGCTTGTAAATGACATTTATTTTAATTTTCTTCCCAAAAGTTTGATGTGGTGTGTATTCCCATAAATCTGTATATGCTTTGATTATGTGCAGAATACATTCAAAAAGTTTCCAGATCAGTGGTTTGTTTGATGTTGTTAATTGCAACATGTAAAAATTAAATTGTGCGCGCGTGTGCTTGTATGGGCGGTCTTGTTTTGGTGAGTTGGTGAGTGTGGGTGAGAACACTTTACCACTTTGCAACAGACTCCTTCCAGCCGTGCTGCATTAGGTCATAGTCTCATACGTAAGAGTATGGTACACTGTATGTTGTATTGGTGGATGACTCATAAGCTTGCATGTAATAATAGGTTCTTGTGGAGACCTCCATTTAAGGCTTTTCTCCGTTTAGTGTTCTTATCCATAGCTCCATAAGGAACATAAAGTTGTAAGTATTTCTCAGTGTTTAGAGGTTATAGACTTGCCTGTAAACATGTATTGAATGCAAATGTTCCTTCATTTCTTGGCTATCCAAGATCCACATACTTGTTTCTTACATGAGATCTACGTATTCTCTGTTTTAACTTGGTGTAGGACTGAGAAGGAAGGAAGTAAGCTCACCATACTGCACAGAGGATGAGCTAGCAGATTTTTGGGGTGGAAGAACAGTTCCAGCATTTGATAGGTTTCGAGACATGGAGGAACTACATTCAAAAGGAAAACGTAAGTGTGCTTTACATATAAAAGACTAATTCATATTTTCTTTCTATATCTGTTTATAGTCTTTCCCATATTACTATTATACTATACAACTTTACGTTTCTGACGACTCGTGTCTCTTATGTGTTTGTTTGCCTGTGAAGCTCAGTATATATTATATTTGCTAACTTCAGGCATCGCTGTTTTGCATGAGGCCTAAGCCAACTGCACAGCAGTCTTTTCTGATTCTGCTAGTACCAGTCTATTTATTCTGCATAAAATGCTGCGTCAAGGTAGGTCGGTCCACATCCTGATGTGGGAGGTGGAAATGTCGATTCCATCCATCGTCTTACCTTCCACCATTTTCATGCATCATCTGTGCCGTACCAATAAGCATCTCTTTAGTCTTCTCGGCTGGCCCCTTTTCAAGATTAACACACCTGCCATGTCTGAACTGTGCTGCACATGTGATAGCTTCCTCTTTACTTCTGTATGTATTCTCAGTATGTAGATTAAAGGCTCTGTAAGTTTAGAGGTTTAGAAACTTTTGCCTCGCCAGGAGGGATATGTCCTGTCTCCGTGGTCTTGCCATATGGTCTTCAGCACAAACTCCAAAATGTATGTCCCCATGAAGAGCTTAGAAGTGAATATTAAATGCACCCTTCTCACTGCCCCCGCTGCAAGATCAGGGATAAAATACCTGATCTCAATTCATGTAGACTCTTGTAGGCTCCAAGGAGTCTGGCACTCTGCTGCCTTCCCTACAGGTTTGTTGTGCATGAGATAGTGTGAAAGGGAACATGGTAAAGTCTTAATGTCATGTTTGCCAAAATATGATCTTGCATTTTGGTGCTTCCCAGTGAGGCTTTTCTTCTCTGACATGATTCCTGAGATTGGGGGTGATGGTACTCTGTGCCCTTCCTTTTCTGCCCACCTGATGGCAGGCTGATGTCATACCTTCTGGAGGGGAGACTAATTAATATAGTTTCTTTGTGCCTGTCATCTTCTTAACCAGACCCAAACAAACATCAGAAGGTGACTGAGTCTTTGTCTTATTTTAGATGTTGAGTACCGTTATTTCTCATGATATTGACACAGAAGAACCCATATAGGACAATGACCAATTTTACATTGAGTAGGTGCTTGACCAAATTACACGACCTGTGAAGAATGCTTCTTGGCTGTTGACTTTGCCACTTCTTGTTGAAATCAGAACTGACAATAGAATACTCTCCTAACTCACTGGATTCAAAGCTCTGTTTAATCGTTCTTGGATGGTACATTGCTTCTAGTAAGATGCTAGCTATTGCTACAGCCTTAAGCAGCAAAACTGCTGGAAAGGATATTCTTCACATGTAATAAACCACTTTGTTCAAGCATACTCTAGCATATTACTCCACCAGTGACAGCTCGACTCCAAGATAGGTTGACTAACCTGTCGCTCCCTGAGCTCTTTGACACAACGCTCCCACCCACACTATTGTTAGCTTGGCAGATCTCAAGGACTTTTTCTCCCAGGTCCCTGCTCCTCTTCTACTGCTGGGAGACTTTTACACACGATACCTCCTCTGGGGCAGTGTAGAGGAAGACAAAAGTGATTAGAGGTCTGTATTTAACTTTGTGGTGCTGAACATGGGTGAGTTTGCACAGAGATTCAGCTGCTGTCGACAAGACATAGCAGCCGATTTCACAAATCGACAAACACGGCACGCCTCTTCAATGTTCTTTTTTCTTTCCCATATTTCCAGCCTTTTTCATAGGCTGCCTAATAATCCAGTATTCAAATGTTATGATGACTTTTCAGCCATGTTGGCCATCTTCTGAACGCAGAAAATAAAATGTGTGTTGAATATTTTAACAGAGAAGAATAACTTCAAAATTATGTAGAAGAAGCCTAATTATACAAATTTTTATAATCAGGAAATTATTTCAGGTAGAAACTTCTTATATCAGTTAATTTGTTATGTGTCCTAACTTCATGTCTAGTCAATGGTACTTTTTGTGCTAATTGTTTAGGTGAGCTTCACCAAGCTTTCAATGTGGACAGGGTTTCCAACCAGCAAGATGACTCCCAAAAATTGGACCTCGGAAAATGGTTGCAATGGCAACAGACTTTGCAATCTTCTGTGTTGGTGAGGCACACTGATGACTGTAGAATGCTGACAGAACTCCTTCAGTATGCTGAAAACCTACAGTGTCCAGTAGAGTCCGCACAAACAGAAGGTGACTTTCACATAGAATAGGAATTTACAATTCCAGAGTGCCAGCTGTTACTAGGTTTGCATGTCAAGTTCTTCCACAAAATTGCTTATGATATCAGATTTATGATATATCATTAATGTATGTTAAAGTGCCTTAATGACTTTTGTATAATGTATTATAGTTATAACTGAGTTCTTTTTGTGGTTCTAGTTGGTGCAGTGTTTAAAAGAGACATTATTTTCATGATTAATGGTTATTTAGTTTAAAAACTGTGTGGGAAACTCGTCATTCATTCTGTCTTATAATGTTAATCCCCATCAACATAATTTTTTTTCTTATAAAATAGAATAATAAAATGTAACAATATACTAATTAATAAGATAAATGTTTCTTGGTGTAATGTGTTTATTGTTGCTGTTTGTGCAGGTGTGTTGTCCAAGGAACAGGACAGTTTGATATGGCTAAAACAAAGGAGGAAGGGCAAACATTTTGTGAAGCGAAGAGTTAGGTCTCCTACTTCAGAGTGTGAAGTGGGAACTCATCTTAATTCAGGTCTTGTATGTATCTGTTATTCAGTGTTCATAGAATTATTGTTTTTATAGCAGAAAATGTTAACTTACCTGTAATTTTTCAACACTTCTGGTACTTTAATATGAGATGCTATTACTGTGTGTGAGCAGTGCACTAAGGCATAGTCCTTCAGCCAGGTGCGTCATCGCTGCAAATGACGTATGTAAATCTTTGGACGTATTTAGCACAAACATTGTCTCCCTTGAGCGAACGTTCTCAACAAGGGAAATGATCTAGCTTGGTTATCTGTCTTTTTATATTTTTTAAAGTTTTACAATTATATTAGTGTTCCCTACGTGGATTATTTGTTTTTATTTATATTCCTTCATTTTTTGCTCTGTGTTAATATTGTTTCTATTTTGGGTTTGCCTGTACTTGGCAGTTATATTTAATACTGTATATTTATAAGTTTAGTTAATCCGTTTGTGTAATATTTTTAATTTTTATTTCACTATTATTGTATATATTATCAGTGTTTGCCTGTTATTGGCTTCTTGCTGTTGGCAAACACGTAAATAAATTAATTGAATTGAATTGAATTGAATTGAATTGAATTGAATTTTTCGACAACTGTTAAAAGCTCATATTATATTGTCTGTGGGGTGAGATTTTACAGCTTAATGTGCGGAGTTTGTTAGAAACAGTTGAAAGATTTTATTTGCAAATAATGGCTACACATACTGTAAGTAATGGATTTATTTATTTATTTATAACAATTTACTACTTTATGTAAACCCTATGCTTATTTTATGTGAAATGCCCATAATTGTTTGAGTTGTACTAAATATGTATTTATTTTATCCAGATGCTATTGTCATCTAACTAACTTATGGGTCCATGGAGTGTAATAAATGTGTATGTACATGCACAGTGGAGCTTAATAACTTTGAACAGGTTTGGGAGATTAGCTGGCAAGGAGCCTCGGGTTTAAAGTTGATTTCTGAAGAATACAACGTGTTCCTTGTGTAGAGTGTTTTATTATTAAGTAAATCTTTTATGGTAACAGCAGAATTTTTTAAGGCATTTTAGAATTCACGATATGTCGCATCACCATAATGGCATAGTTTACAAAATTTTAGTCAACTACAGGTTCAGTGAAAGACGTGAAACCATCTGGAACCCCATGCCCTACCAGTACACCTGAGAGCAGACTGGTATCTCATGCCTGTTTACCAGAGCTCCATGCTCTAAACATTTGACATGATGCTGCTTTGCTCAGTTTGTTGAAGCCTACTGTCTGGCAAATTCTCCATCAAATTTATTTTCTCATTTATACAAAATAGTCATCAAAAGACTGAGAACATGCACACACATCTGTCCCTCACACTGCATCACTACAGCTAGGTGGAGGAGCTTGTTTTCTCGGATGACACCAACACAAGCATACGTGACAGCGTTGTACATGTTTATATCTTGTAACTGGATATAACTTGCCTGAGTCATCTAGCATACATTCTGTAGTTTAAGGCTGATAACAAGCTGTTCCTTCAAATCTGTTGTATTGTTTGTTTATGTGTATGAATAATTTTTGGTGTAGTTGGATTGTGATCTTCTGGATTATGATGTCATGTAATTTTGTACTTGTTTCTTATTTTGTAGAAACACAGTGTGAATAAGGACCAAGAGATTGATAAAGCTTATACTGAACCTGAAGTTGTGCAGTTTGAAAGCATAGCTGTCGAGTCAAGCTGCATTCCATTACTTCAGACAACAGCAGAAGATATGAAGGAAAATGCAGATGGAGAAACGAATGCAAAGTCATATATGGAATTGAAAGAAATGTGTAATGATCACAGTTGTGAAATTGCTCATAATTTTTTGGCAGAAAAAATAAGTGGACATAAAGCTTTTCCAGAAAAGAATGATTTAACTAGTCATGACTTATGCTATTTTTGCAAAAATTCTTTATTTTACTGCCATCATATAATGGCTTGTTCATCTGCCATTAGGAATAAGACAGAAGACAGTGGATGTTACAAGCCTCTTGATCCATGTGCTCTGGACAATTTCACTGAGGCTAATGTGAATGCATTTGATTTAAGGCAGTTTCTGGACCTGGAAAATGGTTCAGTTAATGAAGGCTTTGATCACAACATTGACATCTCTGTTATCAAACAAAAACTTACCATTGACTGCAACCCTGAAAGTGCCAGTCAGGTACAGTCTCAAAAGAATGGCGGGAACATGAAAATTAACTTTCATTTGGACTTCGATCTGTTTGAGAAGTGCTTGTTTGAGGATGAGCTGCTTCCTGGGAATCCCATTGGCAACTTGAAAGATGAAGTGGCAGTTCCTGAAGTAGATCAAAAGACTTCACACAGTGATGTGAACGTTTGCCCTCATAATAGATACAGAAATTCAGATTTAGTAGAAATCGAAAGCAGAAGAGACAGTATGATAACACCAAAAAGAGAAATGGAAGATGTGCAGGAATCTCCAGGTATGTGTCCTTCCAGTATTGCAGCAGGCATAGCCAATAAACCACGTAACATAGAACATTTACCACTAAGAGGTGGACAGATGGAAAGTTGTTTAGATTCAACAAACCATTCTCCCAAGGAAACACCAAACAAACCTTGTAATCTCTTGTTCTCACCTGTGTCACCCATCTTTTGTTCTGCGCCAAAGAATGTCATTCTCAAACCAACACGGACAGTACCCGTATGCTCAACACCAAAAACTCATAAGAAGAATCTGTTCCCAAGATGTTTAAGGACTGTACAAGAAGAAGGGGGAAATTTGACTTCAAGCAGAACCCAGCGGCTGGAAGTCAAGGGTGAGACGTCTGTGGACACTGTCATGGCTGGTGACTGTGAAGACCTGCTACTGTTGAATTCACTTGTATCTAACGTTCCAAGTCCACCAAGACCTAACTTTGATTTGTTCGGTGTGACACAGGAACTTTTTAACTTGGAATCTGATGCAAAAAGGGTGGAACATTTGAGGAATCAAGAAGTCTGTACAAGCACCACACTGAACTCTACAATGTACACTGTCACACAACTCCTCGGTATGGTCAGTAAGACGATAAGTATGGAGAACAGGAAAGAATTTCAGGTTACATCACAGCAGAACACTGTTACTGATGTTGAAGAGTTAGTATTGCCATGTGAGTCAGTGGAAGGAGCCATGGCCACTGAAGAAAGAAGTAAACATGTACAAGAGTGTTCTGAAAATGTCCTCTCCTGTGATGTACCCAGCAAATTCAGTAAATCACATACCATAGCACATGTGTCTTCAGATTCAATAAACTATGCTCTTAAAGACAAACCCTCAGATGCCACATCACCAGGATGTCCAATCGTCTGTTCTCAGATAAGAAAATATTCTCATAGCCCAACAAATAAAATGACATGCCCTGCAGTTCAAGATGTGTCATTAAATGGTGATAGGAAATCGGAAGAAGAGTACTTGGAACATGATTATCTTCGTGATAGTGATGATGATATTTTTGCTGATTTAGCTGTGGATTGTTGTACCCTCACTGCCTGTAAACAGAGCTCACCAGTAACTTCAGCGATTGTTCAGGGAGAGTGTGCAGTGGACATTGTACCAGAAACACATAGTGACAGATCTGTGAACCATGAAGTTGTTGAGTCGGAGGATGGCGTTGCAGAAAAACAAGTAGTTGATCCAGTGCTCGACTTTGGGGTTGCTTCAGTTAAAACCTTAGTACCAAAAATATCTGAATCTGTTGTCGGTAATAGTCTGCCAACCACTGCAGTAAGAAAGCCATTACTTTCACGCATGAGTTCAAAGTATAAGTTAAAAGAATCAGCTAAGTTTACTTGCATGGAAAATTTATCAGTAAAAATTGTAGGAAGTTCACTAGATAAATCATCTGCAGAATCAAAGAGAAGAAATATTGATAGGGAAAGTCCATCCAGAATCATAAGGGATGAAATTCAGTATGCAGAAGTTTCTAATGCTGCTTCCAACGCTGTATTTTGTGACACAAAGAAGGAAACGAGTAGAAGTAAAAATTTTGAGGGCCAGGCAGATTGGCTTGTCTCTTTTGGCTCGGAGAGGACAGTACTGCAACACAAGGGTATCAGTGAGAAAGAGAGAGTTACTTGCAGAGCTCCAACATCAGATGATGATTCACCAGTTATGAAGCCTCTTGTAAGAAACAGGAAAATAAATATTTCTTCAATATCTAATGAAAGTGTAATTTTATCTCCACATGATACGAATAACCCTCCTCAGAACACATCTGATGAAAAAATAAAGCAGTGCAAGTCATTTCCTGTTCAACACTGTGGTTGGTTAACAAGCCGAATGAGTAACCGGCCAAGACTTACTGCAGGTGTGAATAATAATAATAATAATAATAATTTAAGTGGCAACAAACTTAAGGACAGTTATGTACCAGTAATGACAACTGATGTAATTGAAATTTCTTCTGAAGATGATTCAGATTTTGAATCCCAAAGTTTAGTGAGACTGAAGAAGAGAAATGAAGGCAAGGTTATCTGTGAAACTGACAAAAATGTAAACCAAAGGAAGACGCTTGTTAAAAAAAAATCCAAGGTAAGTTTATATACTATAAATTTTGTAGTAATGCAGTATCCTTGCAATTTAATGTTATTTGTTCTTGCTTCCGAGAAAGGTTTTGTGCTTCAAGAGCTGTTATGCGATGTATTTATACCATTATTTTTCCTTTATTTCCACTGGTGGAAACATCGTGTAGTGGATTAAAACAGCTGTCTAAACTTCACGTGTTGGCTTTCTATACAGTATCATGTGTATATAATGAGTACCATTTATATGGAAATACAAATTCTGTCTATGTATTTGTTAGAAGATGTGTTTCACTGTGCATTGTACGAGGCGCGTCCCAAAAGTAAGTTTCCCACTCGTCCCACAGCTAGCAAACCTTATATTGCGCGAAGCGACTGTGCGTACGTGATAGAGCAATGACGTAGCATGGCGCATGCACTAACGGCACTTCCCGCGTTCTCACAGTAGCATCGTTGCAGCTGTTGAAGATGGAGATTCTTATTCCAGCTCCCGCCGACTGTGAAGTGCGGTCAGTGATAACGCTAGGCCGCACACGGCTCGACGGACAGCAAGTCTCCTGCAGGAGTTCAGCTGGGAGGTGTTTAATCATCCACCCTACAGCCCAGACCTCGCTCCCAGTGATTTCCTTCTTTTCCTACACCTCAAGAAATTCCTGTCCGGTCAGCGTCAGCGTTTTGAGAATGACAGAGAGGCGGAGATGGTTGTCACACAGTGGTTCCAATCCCAGGCGGCAGACTTCTACGACACAGGTATTCAAAAGTTGGTCCCACGGTATGACCAGTGTCTCAATTCCGGTGGCGAATATGTTGAAAAATAGCTGGACACTTGCTGTATCTGTTGCAATAAATATTTCCATGAAATTGTGTTTTGTTTCTGTAAACGGCCCCAGGGAAACTTACTTTTGGGACGCGCCTCGTAGTTTGAGAAATGATGTATGTGACTACTAAAGATTTCTGTTTCTTGCAGCATTCTTTACCTCAGTGCATCTTTGTGGAAAGAGAGGCTGAGGAATCTGGTTCATGCCCCTCATCAAGTTTCAATGAAGAAGACATCAGTGGTTTCGATGACTACGATTCCAGTTTTGTTAGTGAGTCGGGTAACCAGACACACACTGATATACAAGCCAAATTTCTTCATTCTATCATACGGTATGTCTTGTTACTGGCTGCCAGTCTTAACCCCTGAACCACTTTTCTTTTATCTTCCAATTCTTGCATTATCTATATGTTTATGTTTTCATTTTCATCAAGTTTTAACGCATTGCCTCTGCTGGATGCCTTTTTAATACCTCTGTATCTCTTTTTGTTATATTGTAACAGGCGCATGTAACATCTGAAAATCTGGAGGTTTCTCCCTTAAACCACCTTACATGGAAGAATTCATTACATTTGGTCGCTGTGAAAACTTCAGATCATACATCTGAAAATGATCAATATGCACAATCTTCATCTCTTTCTCCCTAATTTTAGTTAAATATATTATAGGATGGCATTATAATTTTAAAAATAATGCAGGTAGGGCAGTGTTTATTTCTTTTTGAGCCAGTTATTATTTAAATGAAAGTAACAAAGATTAATTCAATGCACTTGATATAGCATTATCTGAACTGGCAAGTTAAACAAAATGTTCATGCTTACATAACACAGCACACCACATATTAAAAGCTGTGCATTACGTGAAAAAGTACTGGCCAGTAAACTAATTATCTCAGTACGACAAACGTTTGTGGGCTGATGAATTATATTCATAATAATGAAATTTTTTCATTGAGAGGCAATAGATATGAACTAATGATGTAAGATTCATTGTTTCTATGGAGGTCATTGCATTTTTATTGAATAAGTGAGTGTGAAAACAGTAGTTCATTCTACTTTTTCAATGGAAACTAGAAAGATGAAGTTAACATTTACTTGGATATGTAAATTATCCTTTATCAGTTGTGTGTCAAGGTTATGTGCATTCCAGCTGGGCCGTATGTTACAGTAGCATTCTGGTAAAATCTTTAACCCCAAATGTAAAATCCAGCCAGCAGCTCCATTGTACAGAGTTTAAATTCCCTATTCCCATGTGATCTTGCCATTGAAGTATTTTGATGAAATTTAGTATGATCATGCCATAGGGGACATCCTAGAGGCAGATTTTCATGCGACTCAGTGACAACAGGAGCTGCTTTTCCATCTCTTTCTTCACAATTTGTTGTGCCACCTTAGTGATCAGGTTCCTGATTATCATTGCCTGTGTCACTAGGGTTCCACTTCTGAAATATTTTTATCCATGAAATCCAAAATTTCAATATTGACAGTATTTGGCATCATTAGTTGCTTTATTCTGCCCCATATTGCAGACCAGAGGGTTTAGGGAAGCTGAAATAATTTTTGACTTGCTTTCTTTCTAGTAAAGATTGTAATGTCATACCTTTATCTTACAGTTTATTAAACTTATTTCTAGACATGCAGCAATTTGTATGTTTGTGACATCTAGGGCACATTTAATAAAATTTTGGAAAGAATTGGTAGTGTTTTTTTAATTTGTTTCTTGCAGTGGTGGGGAGGATAAATACAACAGTCTTTTGGGATATTACGTCAAGTTTTCTGATAGAAGTTATCAGATTTTATAGAGGGGGTTTCTTCTTATTCTTCTATGGCTCTCCGGTCCGTATTTGGTCCATGGCCTCCTCAGTTCTCCTCTTCCATTCGATCCTATTGTTAGGTTCATTCTGTCCGAGGTTTTGATTGAGGTTTTGAAACATCTTCCTTTTTATGGTGCAAGGTTGTTAGCCTTGCGACCAACCCCCAACCTGGAGGACCAGGGTACCTGTCTTAGTCTGACTTCTCCCCCTCGACCAATCTGGCTATGGAGGCCCTACCAGTAGCTATGCTATTGCCAGCATAGCTCTTGGGGTCAAGCCCCACCACCATGACAAGGTGCAGGTACCATTAAGTGGGGTTTTATGTGATTGGTAACCTGTATTTGTTACACTTTACAGAAGTCCAGGTGATCGATGTGGTCGATTCAAGATGCCTGCTCATAAACCAGCAGTGCCACTGGACAGCGTATTCTCCGAAGTGGAAGCAGATTTTGAGACTTCTTACTTAGATGTAAGTGGAAAGGTTGAATAGAGAATCAGAGAAGTCTGAAAGAAATTTTATGTCCAAGCTGTCTACAGGTCCTTGCTGCTATAGATTGAGGCGTCCATTGCTTGGATATCTGTCACTAACATTTTCCTTTACTAACAAAAATCTTTCTTAACCAAATTGTTTTTGCCAGTAAGTTTTAAAAATTGGGTTTGTTAGAATGGGAGGAACATTTTTCTATGTGTGGGTTCATAGACATAATGACAGAAGACGGCGTCAGATGTGTTATACTCACTGTGGAATATAGTAAAGCCCATTATAATGAGAGTTTACAACTATGGGAATAAATGTCATTACAATGAATTAAACTTTTGGAAAGCTAAAAATTTCCCCCAGAATGAAACATGTTCAGGGGCATGGCTGTATTCTGGGTTACAGTGCTGTGTAATCTGGTAGAAGCTTGCCAACATTTCAGAGGTCCTTACTGCCTTCATCATCAGGATAATGCATACTCTTCACCCTAATAACAGAGGCAGCAAGGACCTCTGAAATGCTGCCAAACTAAAATGCACTGTGAGAACTTGAAATCCTACTAATTAAGTTTACTTCATATTTCCATTTGTAGGGCAATAATTTTAATTATATTTCTATATGTTCTGTAGTGCTGAGTCTTTATCTTACTGACAATTTACACTTGATTCAGAAAGTAAAGACATTTATGCAGTTTTAATAATTGTGGGAATTCTGACTTTGTGAATCGTGGAGCAATCTTGGTGTTTTCGTAATGTGGTGGTAATCAAGCTCATGATAACCTACTACCCTTTTCTGACATACAGACAAAATAACTATCAACAGCAGTGAAAATATGAAACGTTTGAATGCAAAAGACAGTGCTGGCTTATATTCTGTTTAGCTTGGTTATTTGTTTGTTGCAGGACTCATTCTGTGTGAATGAAGAACCACAGAGTGAGGAGATGGAAGCTTCAGCTCTTGAAGTAGCTGAAGCCATATTAGAAGCAGAGTCTAAATGGAAACGAAGAAGAAGAAGAAAACGTAAGGGGTCAAGCAGTGTTAGTGACGTCAGTGACTGTGGAGAGGGAACTAGTGGAAAAAACGTTAAATCTAATTCAATTAGGAATAATAAACGTTATTGCCGGATAATTACATTGGAGAGTTCAGATAGTGAGGATTTTCAGGATGTTTCAGAACCTCTGCCCAAAGAATGTACTGAAAGTGGAAATTCAGTCACAGAAACAGAACTAAATTGTCTAGTGTAAGTAATCCAGAAACTGAATTTGTTTGCAAGAAATTGGTTAGCCATGAAGCCTTAAGTAACGAGTCTCTGGCAACCAAGAGAGTGTTTCTAAGACTGAAACGGTGGAAGTAGGTGTTGCAGTTGAATAGGGTTGGAGTGACTGGAATTTTGAAAATTTTAAATTGTCTTCATGTAATGAAGTCTTAAAGAAAGAAAAGAAACATTCATATCTGGCATAATAAAACTGAAGAACACAATTTTAATTCATCTTCAAAAGAGGGTCAGTAGAAGCTGAAGTTTGGTTCAGATGGAGTGGGAATGAATGGTATAGGATCACCAATTTTAACATCTTCAGGACACTGAAGAAAATCAGTTACCAAGGCTGTTTGTTCACTGAATGCAAAATTTGATGAATAAAATATGTTTAATTTACTATCTGAGGATAGTGAGACAAGACAATTGACACATGCTGATAATTCTTTGTTATGAAGATTTCTGTCTTGTGGGTTGTTGCGCCGTGTAGTATGGTAGATGTTCACATTAATCACCCTGATGACAGAGGCAGTATGACCTCTGAAATGTTGGTAACCATCGACCAGACTACACATCGCAACAACCCAGAAGACAGAAATCTTCATACTCACCGCTGTGAAAACCTCAAATCATACAATTCTTTGTTATGTCTACTGGATAACGAGAGTGCAGAAAGAATTCCCTTTGCATGTGAACTGTCAGATTCCTCAAAGGAGATGCAGTTGAAGTCTTAAAGCACCACTTCCATTACAGCATTAGAGATGAGAAATTACAAGAACAAATCAGAGTTGTCGCAGTTTAAGGTTTCGCAGTCGTCTGAGTATAGATGGTGGTCTCCTGGTCTATAGTATTTTAACTTTATGCCAACGTTCCAGAGGATTGCACTCCTCTCTCATCAGGCTTGAAGTAAGAAGGGTTAGACAGTATATGGCATTTGAGGTATGTTGACAGGTGATGCAAACAGAATCATGTAAGGGAAGTATTCTTACCACTTATTAAACTTGTCCCTCATCTAGTGTCATTTCAGATTAATGTTCTTTTCTGTCTTTTCAAATAATGGCAAAGGAATTTATTACTCTTTGCAGCAATAATAATTTGGAGCATCATGTTGATAAGTATTTATTACATAAATAAAGTGTTACAGTTGTATATGTTGCTTAAGTTCTTTCTGATGAACGCCTTCGGGTGGATACATATTTACTGGAACAGTGCATTAGCCAACAAGTTCACTGTATTATATCAGCCGTTTGATTTGTAGTAGTAATTTTTGTCATGTCACAATTATCATGTAAGAATTTGTTTGTTTATGAGTGTTGGGGGCAAGTGTTTGTATACTTTCGAGTGTAGTAGGCAGAGATCATTTCAGTAATATAGAAAGTACCAGGATGATAGCAGCTTGTGTTTGCAGGACAGACAGTAACATTTCTACCATGTGTTTCAGATGGAGTGCGAGAAGAGAATGTAAAGTTTAAATTTTAGGCTCAGTTATATAGAAATCTTGTTTATTAACACAAATAATGAATGCAAGAAGTTATATATTTAAAAAAGTATTATAACAGGTAGTCTATACCATTATTTCATTGGAATGAATAACATTAGGGTAGTGTTTTAAGTATGTATTGAACATGCAGCATAGCCAAGAAATAAACTTCATGAACATTTGTGTAAAATACTAATAGTGGCCATGTTTATAAATGGAGACAATTTCATTCCTTGATCTGTGATTATTTAAATGTTAGAAACGGTGAACAATATAATCACCATAATTTTCTTTTTCTCAGGAAATGGCCTGGCAAGCAATGTGTGTCAAATTGTTTTTCTAGCTTGTAAGTGTTTAATTTGCAGAATTATTTGCCAGCAGTCACATCAATACAGGTAGCCCTCGATTTACGCCGGGGATGCGTTCCTGGACGAACCGGCGTAAATTGAAACCCTTTTATAATGTAAATCAATGGGAAGTCAATGACATGCGTTCCTGGCACCCAAACATCGACGAGTAATACAATGGAATTACATTTAAAGCTCTGAAATAACGTAAATAAAATTAAGGGAATTTAAAAAATATATTTTAAACACTTACAATCGGCAATTCGTTGGTCCCCGCGATTCTTTCATGTGATTGATGTGTACAGTCATCTCTGCTGTTATGTGATTGTTGCATTCATGTAAGACGCCGACCTATAGAAAATCGCGTAGTAAAAATAACCCTGGTACCTCCGCACAGATTAAATTAGCCCTTTGAAAGTTTAAAGTGCCAGGAATGAAATTGCATAGGAGCAAACTCGCATATGCAAAAGTTTGAATTTCACACACAGCTTTTATCGATCTCATTGGAGCAAATTCGCGTTAACGAAACATACGTAATTGCAGAGATGACTGTATTTATAATTTTTATTCAAAATCTGTGATGTAAGAATTACAATTTAGTATAGGAATCAGTATGAGATACATTGTGAAATGTTATAAATAATAGTAAATTTTTTGAATTGCTGGTTTCAAAATCGGTGTGGTCAGCCAGGCGAGTTTACATGAGAAATGTGAAGTGTGTTGTAAATGAGATGTTATCAGATCATCACATATTTTTGTATCTTTTTATGCACAGCCAGTTTAATAATGTTCAATAAAGGGACATGTCTTGATTGTAATGAGAGCATTATTTCATTTGTTTTCTATACCATGAGCTCGTTTGATCACAACCTGTCCAAACCCGTTCAAGCATATCTAAACCTCTTTGATTGTGCCGATCCGTTATAAACCTGTCAAGACTAGTTTATACGAACCAACTCCTACCAATTTAAACGTGTTGAAACATGTCGATACCCGTTTAAACTTCTCATATTAGTCGGAATCTGCTCTAACATATGTAAACCTCTTCGAATGTATCCAAACTATAGTAAATCTCTTATGACTGGTTGGATCGAACAGACTGTGACCTGTTTAAGTCTGTTGAACCTTGTCAAAACATCTCATAAACTTTTTAGATTTTACAACCATTCTTGACAATTAGTTTTCTAATTTATAATAATAGAATTTCGAACAGATGTGCAGGGGTTAATCATCTTTACGTACGTCGCTTATAGATTTTCTAGGTTTACCATTCACTACGTGGTATCACTCACGTGCTCCACCACACAAGTCGCAGATAGAATATTTAGTTGTGTGTGGAATTTGCTGGTTGCATATCTTGTGGTGGCCGATTGCAGTGGCCACACGATCTGAGGCATGGACCTCGTGCGCCCGGCCGCTACGTCCGTGGGTTCGAATCCCACTCAAGGCATAGGTGTTTGGCCGCGTCTTTCTGTGTTTGTATAGGTAGAGGCCTTGCGATGGGCTGATCACTCATCTAAGGAGTTCTACCAATGTCCAAATAGATCTCGAAGCTTCAAGCTAAGCCTCGGATGGAGGCGAAAAATTGAAGAGGCCGGGTGAAATGCCTTGCGATTTCAGTTGATTATTCAACTGTGTATGTTGATTGTTGAATAATTCTTTTAAATGGGATACTTGTAGGTATGGAGCGGAGCTAAGTCCGGCTCAAGGAGAGTTAGAGGTGTCTTTCAACTTCCAAAATCACGAGTCCAATTGAGGAAGAATTTATTAAAAGGTGTTGATATAGTGCCTAGTAGCACTTTCAAGAATGTCCTGTATCCAGCAATTCAAAGTTACAAAAAGAGTCCTCTATTACTTCCAACATGAGTATTTATAATGCTCGTCTTGGGCGTTGGTCAAAAGAGTGGGGCTATATCAGTCTGCACGTGGTGGTGAAACATGAGAGTTGAACAAAGACACCCAGTTAGTATTCTTTGGTAACAACTCCAAGCGTTTCAGGCACGTATGCAGTTTTAGGACAAGCAGCCTTTGTTCCCCTTGATTAGTCATAACCCAAGAATCGAGCCACACAATGTTATTATACAATAAAATTTACACTTTTAATTTTACTGTCTTAGGTCTCTTATTACACAGGGTTCAACTTTGAACTGCAGCGCCAAGAAAAAAAAATCTTGTGGTGGAAACCATAGATTGCGAACGAGTTGCTTATTATCTACGTTCATGATTTGCATTGGTCAGCTTCGGTTTGCTATTGCAACCATTCTGTAGAGTTAGATATTTCTCTCTTGTCTTCCTGTGGTTCCAAGTGATAAACTTTCACCTTCATTACTCTGATTTCGGAGGTATCAAGTACCTTCGAAAACTTCTACCAGGCGGTATAATCAGAAGATAGCCAGCCTTCTTTGTCGTACGAACCGCCGTTTTTAACCTTAAATCATATTTCTATCCTAGTGTTGGTGTTATGTTGGTTACACAGATTTGCTGCTACTCTGTGGACCCGCCAATGCTAAGGTCGTTTGGTTGGCATCATAGCTGTTTACATGTGTAGGTTTAGTAAGAGTGTATGTATGTATGTAATTTATTACGCGCCGGTTTGTGCTTCATTTTCAAAATATCGGTGAATAATGTCAGACGACTTGCCATATATAGCAGAATACGCCAAAAGCGGCCGTGCAACATATAAAGGATGCAAATCTTCTATTGAAAAGAATTCACTGCGTTTGGCCGTTATGGTCCAGGTAGGAATTTACAATATAACTGGCTTCCGCCACATTTAAGACTTTGCTTGGAGGTGGCTTATAATTGGTCCATAAACATATAACGTACAAATAGTAGTTAACCCTCCAGGACTCGCGTTGTGAGCGCAGCGCAGCATTTTCAGTAAAAGTCTGATAACTCTTTCTAGGAATTGTTTTCTTTCCTGTCGCTTTATCTATGTTAAGAGGAAACCCCCTTCTATGGAAAATTCTAAGGAAATATTTCTAGCTACGACTATAGACCCACTTTGTTCAGTTTACTTTTACAATTCTCATAGTGCGGCGGCCCGCTCAAACGCGAGTGTTTGTGTTCCAAAGTGAATTCTTTTAAGTTTGGGTTAATTTCTTATTTATTGGTCACGTTTACCAATAATGGCTTCTAAAACAAGATCATCTGATCCAAATGTTTGGTTGAAGTGGTTATTAGAACAAGAAGAACGTGAAAGAGAACAGGTGAGTGCAAGAGAAATTATAGATTGTGAATTCGATGATAGTCAGGATGCTGATGAGGAACCACTAGAGGAGAATCACGGTAGTCAATCAGAAAACTCGGCTGAACGTTTAGATGAAGATTCCAATGCAGGAATAAGTGATCTTTATCTTGGCATAGATAAAATGACTAAATTTCGAACCTTTCCCCTTCGAAGAAGTAAAAAGGCGCCAATGAAAAACTTTTATCTCTCACCTTCCTGGGGTCAAAGGATACGCAAAAAACTGCAAAACTGAGATCGAGTGCTGGCAGCTATTTTTTCCAGATGATTTATTGGGCGATATCACAAAATTCAATAATAAAAAACTGGAAAAAATTAGAGAAAATTATTCTATTCAAAGAGACTGCTTAGAAACTTCAGTCGATGAAATCAAAGCTTCAGTTGGACTTTTATACAATGTTTTATTAGTCTCTTAATCGTAACTCCATAATTAAATTAAAAGTCAGTAATAGTCTGATTAAGAATTTGCTCAATTGATGGGTTGCGGCGCGGCGCTCACACGCGAGTCGGAACGTTCCAAGGGTGGACACGAGCGCTGGAGGGTTAAGGAAAATAAATATTTAAATGAAATACATATTTCCCATCACTGTAAATAACAGGATTTGGAATTCATGTAGAAACAAAAGCTTTCTAATACTATGGATTGTACTTGTTTTTATGTGTTATATTATTATGACCTATTTCACTTCTTAATGTCATCTGATGAACTCATGCATCCATGGAATGTAATAAAGATGAATGCATATGTGTGACTGATGTTGTCAGTTATTGAATGTGTCTAGCGAATTGGCATGATTACACAGATGGAATAACATTCATCATGCTGTATGATGCATTTTCGTGCTTGCATAATTATGTTGTACAAAGAGGCATATGTAGTTAAAGGACTGAGGGCTCTGTAGAACTCAAAGGAAAACTGAAGCCCAATTTTAAACACTTCTAGAGGGAGGGGATATAATCATGTATTTATGAGCTAGTCAGACGTATATTTTGAAGAAGTGTATACATATGTGTTGGTGCGATATCTCCTCTGTAAGTTTTATTTGAAATAGGGAGCATGGCGCACATGTATCTGTATGTACATTAAATTGGCAGTCTTCAGAGCGTAATTGCAAGTATTGGGTTACACTTAACTGACATGTTTGTCAGGTATATTCACTGTGTGTTTGAATGATTGTATTAAATGTAATAGAATGTTTTGAGGGTATTATTGATGGCTGCTGATACTCATAACCATCATACATAAATAATAATTAATGATTTGTTTGGTATAAGAAATTCTTTTTTTAATAAATTCTTTTATAGTCACCGATGTTTGATGGAAAAACACCTCACTGGTACCACTATATGTGCTTCTTTGGATGTCAGCGGCCAAAATCAGTAGGTGATATTTCTCATTTTGAGTCCCTAAGATGGGAGAATCAGGAGAAGATAAAAGCAAAAATAGGTAGGTAGGAGATTATTGCTGTATCAATTATTTCTCTCAACTTGTTATAAATATTATTATGTTGTCATACGTTTTTGGTCTTTGCGTATGATGTGTGTGAGAGAGAGTTTGTAACGGTGAAAAAGTATCATGCTGTTTATTATATGCAGCTGAATAATGTTTTGATGACTGAATCTTGGTTCTAGCAGGTACACCATGTTTGGCACAGCTGGGTGCCGGTTATTCTGACCTCAGTGTGAAGCTGATTAGGAATGCATGCAACTTTGTCACTGTTTCCTGATTCGGTGCTGAGACGCGTGGGCTATAGTAAACATATAAATGTTCATATCGCATTGGTTTTTAGCGGAATTAAATATGTTGAAATTAAAAATTACTTTTTCTTCTCAGGCACTATAGTCTGTTGTGGACCGTGGCTTCCAGTACATTTTTCCTCCATTTGACAATCCTTAGCCACTCTATGTCAATTTTGTGTTCCCATAATCTTCCAGTTCTGTTCAGCTTCATCAATCCACCTTTTACATTGTCTGCCTCTTTTTTCTTGTTCCTTGCATTTTAGTTGTCATTATGTTTTTGAGCCTTCTGTTATTATTCATCCTTTCAATATGTCTGCACCATCTCAATGTAAGAGATTTTATAAATTTTACAATATCTTCCCCTTCTAACACATCCTCTCTCCTTATTAGTTATTTTCCAGCTTTCTCCTTCATTTATGGTACTGTAAATTCTTCTAATAATCTTCCTTTCAAACATTCTAAGGGCCTTCATTTCTTCTGAAGCCATTGTCCAAGTTTGAGATTCATTACTTAGAATAGGTGTCATTAAAGTTTTGTTTATTTTTGATTTAGTGTTTTGGGACACACCCCACTTAATGGCACCTGCACCTTGTCGTGGTGGTGGGGCTTGAGTACCTCAGTGATCCCAAGAGCTATGCTGGCGGTAGCTTAGCTACTGGTAGGGCCTCCCTAGCCAGATTGGTCGAGGGGGAGAGGTCAGACTAAGACAGGTACCCTGGTCCTCCAGGTTGGGGGTTGGTCACAAGGCTAACGACCTTGTACCGTAAAAAGGAAGATGTTTCGAAACCTTGGATAGAATGGACCTAAGAATAGGACCGAATGGAAGAGGTGAACTGAGGAGGCCATGGACCGAATACGGACTGGAGAGCCATAGAAGAAGTTTTGAGACACAAGTAAATAACTTAAAAGTTTAGTATATGCATGGTTTGTTTTAAAATGAATGTCTTTCCACATTTTATTTCCATTGTCTATAACTGATCTCAAATATGTGAAAATTTGAACACCTACAAAATTAAAATCACTTGTTGTTAGGTTTTGATGGTATCTTCTTGCTTGTGAAGAGGGCATTTTCAGATGTTTAGTTTTCTCTTCATTAATTTCTAGTCCCATTGCAAATAATAATTCTTTTAATACTGGAATATTTCTTGTAACGAAGATATCATTGGCATAAACACAAATTTGTTTGGATTTGATTTGTAAACATTATTTCATTTTTCTACAGTCCTACCAAGACCATATTTAGTGCCACATTAAATACAATGGAAAATGACTAGGACGAAAGAAAAATGTATATATTTAGGTGTCCCACCTAACTCTGTAAACTCTAATAAACCTCCCATTTTAATGCATAAAACGATTCAAATAATGTGTAATGGTACATAAAAAATAATTGTGTTTTGTGAACTCATCTTAAATCTGGCTGTACTTGTAGCTTGAAGATTAAAAATGACTTCATTCGAAAGAAGAGATGACCTTGATAACTTCATAGCAATGGGCCCATAATTAATATTTTATTGTTCATTGTATACCCCATTAGTCACTGTGTACATTTTATTTGAAACATTTTTTCTATATTTGAAAATGAGAAAACCATTTGAGGCCAAATTGTTAGGTGGAGCACTTGTAAACGGGGGGTGGGGGGGTGGCATCCATTAATGTGAATTTGGTGTCTTGCTGTATTTATGAAAATGGTGTGGGAAGAAGACTTTGTGAAGATTCCATTTTTATAGGACACAAGTTATGAAAAAGCCTTTCATCAATCTGCTTTTTTCTTTAGGACGAAGTACGAATTTCAAAGAAGGACTTTGAAAGTGAGAATGCAAAAATGTATGGTGGTCAGGAGCGGTGGCACCACGTCGAATGCTTTGCGAAACTGCGCGATGAACTGGAATTTTGGGAATCTGGGGATTGTCTTCCTGGTATCAAGAGCTTAACGAAAGAAGATCAGCAATTGGTGAAAAACAAATTGCCTAAAGTTGAAAAGTAAGTGATGTATCGCAAATAGAATATAACCCTTCAGTGATGGCAGCCAATTAAATTGTGTCGTACTCTGAAAAAAAGAGGGGGTTTACACCCCATGTACCTGGTCTATATACCATGTGTGGAGGCTGGTAGGTAGGGAGACAATACAGTTGGTGGATACCACATTTCCATGTTTCTAAGAGCATTTGTTTCAGTTGTTTCTCTGTTTAATAGTGTTTATCAGCTCCGTATTATACAGTTTTCATTGACAGGTTGGTTGGGAATTCCAAATACGAAGCATCAGTGCCGATCACATTGTAATGTTTGGTATCACTGTGTCTGTTTTCTATTTAATTTTTCCTAAAATAGTTTGTTGCTATTCATGGTTGAATCAAAAATCATAACCACTGTTAATTGTTCAATTTCAATTGTGACAACTTTGAATAACTGTTTGGTATAATTTGGTATTTATAAGAGACTTCCTACAATGGTTACTGTAAATTTCCTACGTGCATCAATATTCACTGGTGTAATATTGTTATTCCTCATGAGCTGCCTTTATTCATACTTATAAATACATTGTATCATAATTAAACATTGTAATTGATGCAAACGTTACAACTCAGTATGTCGGTTCTTTTTGAATACTGTTGTGTGTTCTGCAACCGCTCTGCTGCCCCAGGTTTCAAGTGTGCATTGGATTTTTATAATAAATTGTATATTCAAATGTTATAGTTAGAAAAAGACAACATCTTATCTTTTCTAATTAAGATTCATAATGCACACATACAAGTTCATCTTCGATTGTTTTATTCAACGTGTGTTATGTTTTGTTTTTATATGATTGAGTTGTTACATGTAGATACATATTTATGCCATGTACAGTTTTGCACGCCTGTTTTTGAGACAAAATTTTGTGGTGTGCTGTTGCATGTCTTTGTAAGAAGTGAAAAAGGTTGTGGAACGTCGGTGTATTGAATTTCAACCTTGGAACTGAATTTATAATTTGACTTTACCATAATAAACTCTTGGGCTACCATCTGTGTTTGGTGTTTGAAAGGTGAAAAATCCAACGTTTTGTGAGCTGTTTTTATTCTCATCCTCAGGGTACTGAAGTGGTTGGAGATCCAGTCTGTGTTATATATATATATATATATATACCAGAGCCCCCTACTTACGGCTGCTCTCTAGCCAATAGGGACTGGTGTGTGGAATCAAGTGCTTGCTCTGCACACACATTTCAACCACTGGTAGCCCAAGAAGAATTTATTGTACTTGGTCACCATGAAAGCTCCAGATCATATACTTCTTTAACACTTTGCAATACACTGGAGTCTCGCCAGTATATCAAAATATATGAATTTCTTTTTTTTTCTATACTCTGGCATCCCATTACTTCTGAATGATATTCACTCGACGAAGTAATTAGAATTTAAAGTGACACTTGGTGTTTCAGGTTGTTAAAATAGTATGGTAGATTTCATGGTTTGGTTTTTCTATGATTTGAAAGTACGATCTGTGGTATTTTTATTTTATTTTATTCTGTTTTATTTATGTTTTTAACTGCAGTGTTTGAATGTGGAGCTTTCAATTTTGCGGTGTTACAATAGATTATCTTCTTTTTTATAGACGTGTGTCTTGCACTGTTGAAGGAAAGAAAAAGCTGATGCAGTTGATGATGGACCAGGCCCATCAAAGAAAATGGAAGTCAGCAATGACAATTCTAAAATAAAAGCACAGAATGAACGGATGTACAAATATTGAGATCATCTGGAGGAGAACTGTAAGAAGAAGGATTTGCAAAGGCTGCTAGAGTACAATGACCAGGATGTACCAGTTGGAAGTGATAAGGTCTGTTTGCCATTTTATTACTTTTATTTTGTGAAGAGGAATGTGTGTAGACACTTGCACGTTGTAAGCTCTTTTCACAAAGTAAAGGGCTTAAAATTTTCAGAGTCTGAAACCAGAACTGGTGTGATCTTGTAGCTGATCCCATAATTTCAGTCATTTGTAATTTCCTTTTATCTGCCCATTTGTGGTGTTTTCTGTACGGTACATTCAATAAACCTTGTTTTTCAGTTTCTCTCTCTGTTGTATGTGTTTATGCTTGCATGTGCCAATTTAACTCTGCTCTGTGTGCCAGATCAAACTGGTATTTAAACACCTGGCATTGAATGTTTGTCACAAAGATCTGCACATTGATTATTTGTAATATTATCATATTTCATGTATGGCTTTGAAGTGAACAATAAATAGGAAACTGAACCAAAGTTTTAAAATGAATGACATTTGAATCTCGAGCCTGACCTGATGATTTCTTAAGAACTGGTTCTGCACCGGTTGACAGTTGTTCCAAAGTGCTAAATTAAATATTGTGGACATGAAGAGCAGAAGGTCTTAATTTCCTTTGCAGGCCTGTTTCATGTGCAAATATTGGAGGAAGCAATGAAAGACAGTCTCTTTCCAGCATTTTTTCACATTGCTGTGAATGCTTTTGTTATTAACGCTTGATTTTGAAGGGCAGAAACAATGCTTTGTAAGAAAGATGTTGAAATCAAACAGAACTTCGTTGGCCAAGCTGGATGTGGAATGGATTAGTTTCAATAGATACAAATGTTTTGTGAGCTGTGGTGGTGTTGGTTGACTGTATGACATAATACGTAATTGTTAATTGTGAATGCAACTTTGTTAAAGTGTGAAATGCATGTATTGGCTCGTTTTCTGTGTTAAAGAGTACCAGTAAGTTAAATATTTTGTAATCCAGTTACTGAACCTTTTACAGTTCTTAAAGTGTTGATTTAGGGCATAACCAGAATAAGAGATTACTTTCTGTTTGAACCTGATCTGAACATTTGTTTCAAATGTTTGAAAGCCGTGATGGTTATACCATTTTGGTCTTGAATGCCTGACTTGAAAAGTTTTCCGTGGGCAACTTGTTCATATTTTTTGAGGCAGATATTCTTATAGTAACTGTAAAGGCTTCTGTTTTTCTTGGTATGCAGATGTTGGATCATCTGGCTGACATAATGACATTTGGTTCTCTTGAACGCTGTGAGGAGTGCAAAGGTGGGCAGTTTGTGTTCCGTTCATTTGTGGGCTATCAGTGCCTGGGAGATCTGACTGAGTGGACCAAGTGTCAGAATAAAACACTAGAACCAAAGAGAAAGCCCTTCAAAATACCCCCTGAATTCCCATCAGACCATGTTTTCTTGTAAGTAACCTGATGATTGTGCACTATACAATACGTCTGCTGTATTGATTCACTTGATTTAACTTTTTAGGAAAGTTTGTGTCTGAAAGTTGTGAAGTGTAAAATTTGTGAATACAGAATGTAGTTTTAAATGTTAGATTGAGATTTATAAAATCAGTGGAACAGTGATTTCCATTTTATTCCACATTATTTATAACCATCTCCTGAACTTTGCTTTGTACATGTAACCACAACATTATAAGAACGGCTTACAATAAGAACTTCTGTTATAGCGAGAAAGTTCAGCCACGCCATGAAGGAGTTAATGTAACATGTATAGTGCATACAAATATAAAAAGGATTCTAAACGTGTCCTACATTGCCATATACTGAACCTAGATCTGGAATTAAACAATGACTTTTCATATTGGCTGATTCTAGGACAGTGGGTTATAAAATCTTGCTTAGAGGAGGCTGGATTTTTGGGGCAAGTTTTGATGGACCACTGTCCACAAAGGATATGTGTGTCACTGGCTTTCATCTCTGTTTATGTGTGTGTGTAGGAGTTATTACATTTTTGCCTTACTGTACAGTATTTGAACAAAACTGTATTACAGCATGGCAACAAGGAGGCCAGAGCTCTTGGTAAATAGTTAAAGTATTCTGTAAGTACAGCACATTGCGAGCAAATTACCAGAACTCCCCCATACCTTGTTGCAAGTCAGGCAGATTGAGTTATCTTTTTGAAACTGAAAATTGTTTTGCATTATGACTGAATACATTTTATTTACTACATTTTATACCTGATCACAGCAGATAAACATTGGTTTCTTAACTTTGCAGGCAGAAGTACAAATATGTTGCAAGGAAGAGAATTGTCCAGCTTCATACACCATCAGCTGCACCCACAATTAGTGGAACATCCAATTCAAAGTAAGCAAACCTTAAATCGCCTTGGAAGTTTCATCATCATGAGATTTCCTCATGTCTTTTACCCTGTCTTCATCTGACAAACTGCATGTAACCTTTAGTCTCAGACTCGCTTTCGCTGTCATGGTAACTTGTATTGTATTGTTCCCTTATTTTACTGTTTATGGTATTGCTCTTCGACAACATTATGGAATCAAAACATAAATGTATGAGTAATAATGAAGTAAAGAAAAGTTGTACCATGATGACACTAGATGAGAAAGTAAACATTCTAAGTTAGTTGGTGCAGGATACGAACTGTAGATCTGCCGAGCGGATGCAATCTTATCTGGTGCTGTTGGAGCTATTGAGCAGGGCAGCGTTTAAGTATGAAAGCCCAAGAACAATCTTCAGTCGACTGTATAAAGATTCCTTTATTAAATGAAGATGGCTATACAGCAATAGTAGTTGTGCTGAGACGCCTGGATCCTTGACTGCCAGAACCAAATCGTGAAGACCGGCGACAGTGTGACTGCCTCCAATAGGTAGTGAACGCGTTGTCCCACTGATACTGGTTTCTGAAGTGCATATAAAGGCCTCAGAAAATGGACCTCCCATGAATTAATTACTAAAGAGTTGCCGGTTTCATCTTTTGCCACCTCAAGGATCCACTGTCTCCACATTGACAAATCCATTACAGTCCAGCGTGAACAGACATACACCAGAAGATATGATGCTTTTATGGATGGTCTGGTTATGCAGCAGTACCAGCCATAATGGTCCCACAGTGGAGGGCAGCGTTGACATACTTTGCCCAAGATCCCCATTGAAACAATCTCGGAAAAGATCCTCAATAAGTGGTCCGCAGTTCAGATGCGACAGCATTGTAGTTGACCCTTACTCTGGCCTGGATGACTCTTCTGTCACTGCCTCATGAGGTGTGCAGTAGCCCTAACCTCAGTCCTCAATTAGTGGCTTTATCTCTGACCTGGTCTTGGAGTAAAGTAGTTAAATTTTTCTACATTGTGTGCAAGTGACATTAGATAGAATTATAACTGCATGGAACTTTTTTATTTTACAATACCCATCACAGGCACCATGGGCCAGATGTGTTAAGGGATAATAATGGTCTGACTTAATTAACCTAACTTTGAAGTTATTGACGTTGGTGTCTTTCTTGTGGTTGCTATTGAAATGCTTATTGTGTTGCAGGTATTGGTTATTCCGGTCATGGGGCCGCATAGGCACCACAATCGGAGGCAAGAAGTTAGAGGAAGTTCAAACCTTGAAAAATGCACTTCAAATCTTTGAGAGCATGTACGAGGAAAAGACGGGAAACATGTGGTTTGATAGAAACAATTTTCAGAAAGTTCCTGGACGTTTCTACCCTGTCGACTTAGACTATACTCAGGTAAGATTTGAGTGTTATGAGATTGCTGCAATCTTGATTCTGATATGAATAATACTACCCTTAAAATTTAGAAACACACTCTGCTAAAAGACATTCCCCTACAAATAACATATAAATTATAATGGACCAGTGTTTTGTGGTTTTCTTCAGTCCCTCCAGGGAACTGCCAGGCTAGAGGCATAGTTCTGCCAACATTCTGCTCATTATTCACTGCACTGAAATGATATGCCAAGCTGTAGAGTGGAATGAAGGATGCATTCACTTAGATTACAAAAAAACAGCTTACTTACTGATTGCTATGTAGCTTCTGTTTACTGTACTGATTAACTAAAATTTCTGTATTCTGAACAGTGTTAAGTTAAGTTTATTTTGCTTATTGTTACTTTGTAATGAAGTCTGGAATAATTATGGGGAGTAATTCATCTAACAGCAAAAAATATTTACTTTGCAAAATAAAATTGTCAGATTAATGGCTGATATCAACATAGAAATCCATGTAGACATCTATTCAAGATATTAGAGATCCTAGACCTTCCATACATAATGCAAAACTGCATAATGATGAGCTTAAAAATGTGTTCTCCTCTCCCAATGTTGTCAGGGTGATTAAATCAAGAAGAATGAAATGGGTGGGGAATGTAACGAGCATGGATGTGGCAAGAGGTGTGTACCGGGTATTGGTCAGTAATTCTGAAGGGAAGAGACAGCTAGGGAGACCCAGATGTAGATGGGAGGATAATATCAAGCAGGATGTATGGGAGATAAGAGCCGGGATAGCTCAGTCAGTATAGTGACTAGCTACGGGCTGGACGACCGGGGTTCGATCCCCGATGGGGGCAGGATTTTTCCTCTGGCCTCTGCGTCCAGACCGGCTCTGGGGCCCACCCAGCCTCCTCTACAATGGGTACCGGGGTCCTTTCCCGGGGGTAAAGCCGACCGGGGCGTGATGCTGACCACTCACCCCCATCTAGTGCCGAGGTCAAGGAAGAGAGGAGCTATACCTCCTCTCACCCCAAACGCCTACATGGCGTATAGTGGGACAAACTTTACTTTTATGTATGGGAGATAGGAGTTGAAAGTGACTGGATTTTGATGGCCCGGGACAGGGTCCGGTGGAGGGCTTTGGTGAATTCGGTGATGAACCTTTGGGTTTCCTTAGCCATCTAGTTAGTTAGTTAGCTGTTCCGTGTAAATACATTTTCTCATTAGTGAATTTTATTGTGAATAACCAACAATATTTCCAAATTAATGCTGCTGTGCACAGTATCAACACAATGAATAAGAATCAGCTTCACAGGCCAGTTGCCAACCTCTTATGTTTTCAGAAGATTGCTCTTTATTTTTATTATTATTATTATTATTATTTATTATTGACTGCAAATGGGTTTATACCCGGTGGCAGTGTCCTACAATAACATACAAAACAATGAGACAGAACAGAACAATGAGATACATCAACACAATGAGACACAACAAAACAATAAACAAAGGACACAACAAAAACAATAAGACACAATAAACAATGAGATACATCAACACAGAGACAGAACAAAACAATAAAAAAGGACACAACAACATGTGGGAATCAAAATTTTTGACAGTTTTCCTTCAAGTCCCGCGAGTCTTATGGATAAAAAGGCACAGTTTAAAGTAGAATTAAAGAGATACTTACTTATGCACTCCTTTTACTTTGCTGATGAATTTGTAATGTTCACTAAGCTTTCCTGGTCTTCATGTAATGTAAATCGGTAGTATAACTCACCACTTACAACTTATTCCAAATCCTGTTGTCATCTGACTAACTTATGGATCCATGGAATGTAATAAAGATGTGTGTGTTTGTCAGTGAATTAAGAGTGCGAAACAGATAAGCTTCATGTAATTTATTATGCATTAATTAAAATTAACTCTGTGCAGGAAGATGATGAAACCTTACTGCAGGCAGGAAGTTCCAGTATCACATGTAAACGTTTGCCACCTATACAAGAGTTGGTACAACTGGTATTTGATGTGAATTTGATGAAACAAGTTATGCTGGAATTTGAGGTTAGTGGGAGACAAACTTTGTGTCAAATCATCAAGAGTTATTTAATAATGTATTTAAGTCAGTGTTTTTCAGCTGTTCTTCTGTGGAGCCGTATTGGGCTTAAAACACCTACGCTTTTGTCACATTGGTAGAGACAAAAAATAAACTCATGATTCAAACGTATTATTTGACCTAGCATTAAACAGGAAAAAGTAAATATCATATACAGTAGTTGGCCACCCTGAATTCGAGCTTATATATACCCTACGCATTCAAAAAGTGACAGTAACACCCACGCTTCGTTGGAGTTCACAGCACAGACGACGCAGCAACGACCACCAAACCAGTGGACTAATAGCTAAGTGTAGATATAATCCACCAACTCCAGTGGAACGAACATCCAGTGCAGTGTTACTTATTATGGTTTATTAAAGAACTCACTATTAGCTTCATAATCTGTTTAAAACAATTTTTGAGAGGATATGAATTAATTTCCCCATTTTGCCACTGATGAAGACCTGTTGAGGTTGAAACACGTTTGGCACTAGTGTCATTTATAGTGTTAACAGTTTCTTTGTTTGCTTATTTTTATATTCTAATACACTACACGGTATGCAAAGTTTTAAGATGGTATCACTTAAGAATTTTGTATAACTAGAATTTATGATTATAGAAGGTTCCTAGAGTTGTGGGAACCTTTGTAGAGCCCCTTGGCTCTTGGACACAGTTTGGGAATCACTTATGTACATGACATAACAATACTTTATGGATCTTTGGACACATTGCTGCTGTACGTACCTATGTGTTGTGTTTAAATGAATATGAATTGCTTGTTGTGATTGCAGTTGGACTTACAGAAGGTGCCTCTGGGGAAATTGAGCAAGAAGCAGATCCAGCAAGCATGTAGTGTATTGACTGACCTGCAGGAATTAATCAAGAATGGTGGATCTGATACCCATTGAGCAGCCTTTGCAAATCCTTCTTCTTACAGTTCTCCTCCAGCTGATCTCGATATTTGTACATCCGTTCATTCTGTGCTTTTATTTTAGAATTGTCATTGCTGACTTCCATTTTCTTTGATGGGCCTGGTCCATCATCAACTGCATCAGCTTTTTCTTTCCTTCAACAGTGCAAGACACACGTCTATAAACAAGTAGATCCTCTAACCTAACACCGCAAAATTGAAAGCTCCACATTCAAACACTGCAGTTAAAAACATAAATAAAACAGAATAAAATAAAATAAAAATACCACAGATCGTACTTTCAAATCATAGAAAAACCAAACCATGAAATCTACCATACTACTTTAACAACCTTAAACACCAAGTATCACTTTAAATTCACCAGTATGACCTCTGAAACGTTGGGTAACATCGGCCAGTCTACACAGCGCAACAACCCAGAAGACAGAAATCTTCATACTCTGATGACGGAGGCAGTATGACCTCTGAAACGTTGGTTAACATCGACCAGTCTACACAGCGCAACAACCCAGAAGATAGAAATCTTCATAAAAAGGTGAAAGTCGCTCCGTTAGTCAATATATAAATGTGAGCAGGGGCTGTAAAATTGAACCACTCACATACAGGAGCATCGTGCAAAGTGTGAATAGGCAGGAGGAGGTTTTGATCAATGTTGGTTTTAAGAATACGATTTGCTTCTTAATTCTTTTGAATTGTGATTTAACAATGACGAACGAACAATTGCGTTCTGCGAGAGGAAATGCATCTGAATGATCAATAAATGAGCATAGCAGAGCGTGAACTCTTTTCGTTTCAGATGGTTTTTAAGTGTGGCAGTTCTGCAAGGTGCAGTGTACGCCATGGGCGGTTTCTATGGTGGTCTGCGTCTCAGTACGGCGGAAAGATACGACTGCGAGACGGACCAGTGGTCTTTGATCGCTCCCATGAACAAAAAGCGAACCTTTGCAAGTGCTGCTGTGCTGAATGGTACGTAAATCCTGTGAAACAGTAGTGTGTGAATTAGTGCAGATGACGAGGCGTCTGTCTGTCGGTTTGTCCATGTGGAATAACGCAAGAACTGTTGAAGGAATCGCAGGATTTGAGGTTCTCACGGTCGCGAGTACGAAGTTGGCTGTCGTTTGGCTTCTGCCGACGTTTAGGACGAACTTTATGCCTTCATCATCAAGATATTCCTCATCTTCTCTCTTGAACTTAGTTTCCCTCACTCCTTTGTCCACATTCTTTTATTATGTCTTTCTTTTATCCGTGCTACGTATTACGTTATTTCACAGACAGCAACGGTTTGAAGTTCTGAGTCGTGATGGTTTCTTCTGCTCTTGTAAGCTGTCCCTGTGCGTCGTCTTCTGCCTTTGTAGTGTACACTCGGAGTGAGTGTAAACAACCGTCAAACTATCAAACTGGGTCTCATATAATACGGATGTAATATGTTTTGAGGCAGTCAATAATCTCATGTAAATAGCACGTTGTATTATAAATGTAGAGCACCGCTTAGCAGCTCTTACCGTACATCTCTGATACCAAATTTAATAAAATCCGCTCTTTATGCTGTTGATATTAAATTATATCGGTACAAGTAGTTTCCTTTGACTCGCTGTTTGTCTGCATTTAAAACAGAGAAACAGATGAACAGAGACAGCCGTGTCTGTGCAGTTTCTGTGGCTCGAGGGGGGACATAAAATACAATATCATTAATAGATTTACAAATTTAAGTACGGATTGTCCCATGTTTGTGATCATCAAAATGGTTTACTGTTTGTGTCATATAGCTAATTTGTTTTTACAGACAAAATATACGTCGCTGGTGGAGATGATGGTAACAATTGTATTAATTATCTAAACTCGGTGGAAGTTTATGACCCGGACACCAACCGATGGACGTTCGTTGCACCAATGCTTTTTGAACGTGAGGATTTTTCTTGCGTCGCGTTCCACGGCTGTCTGTACGCCCTGGGTGAGAACTCTGGACATTCCGAGTGATGCTCCTCTGTCCTTCTTACAGAACTTGTTGTTGTGAAATGTTTTCCTGGTTTTCTTTGAGTGACTGAGATTTTATGAACAGATTTTTTCTCCTGTCCTTGCAGAGTTAGTTTGTCAATAATTTTAACCCCGATTCGTTTTTTAGATTGCATTCCCCACGAAGAACACTTAAGTAACAACGCATAATCTCTTGTGGTATCTCAAGTAAAGTATGCCCCATTTTTTACACAGTCGCAGTTTTAAAGGTAAATATTTTGTCCTTGTTGCAAGGAAATTTCAGTTTGCCGTGCTGTTATCCCCAAAAAGCCGATGGTTTAAAGCAGTCCCTTCGCAGTCTTTGCTTTCGTCACTTGTTTGTGTAACGCCGTTTTGAAGAGTGCGTCTTGTGTTGTTGAACGCTATTTTCGGACTCAGTTTCATAAAGCAGAAAACAGATGTCAGGCGCAATTTCCTGATGCTACAAGTACGAAAATAATATTGTAGCTTTTTCATCCTTAATTTCGTTCCTGGTGCTAATATTAACACTTCAAGAGGGAATGAATTTTCTTCGTTGTATTTCATTCATTCGTTGCGTTTACGGAATTGCAAATTTTAAGAGCGTAAAGTCCGTTGATTAAGACGGACGGAGTTTGAAGCATTGAAGTTACGAGAAATACAAACAACTAGAAAGTTATAATTGGTAATGTTGAAGGTAAGATACCACTTGTGATACATAGGCGTGAAAGGAAGGATAATATTAAAATGTTTTATAGAACTAGTGTAAGTTTGAAGGGTTCAATTACCGACTTTTGTGAATAAGGTAATGAATATTGTGGCTCCATAAAGGCCAAACATTTGGTGGCCAGGTGACAGTTACAAATATCAAGAAGGGCCCCGATGAATGGGGTTAGAATAAGTTCCCTTTGGCAGCTTTTTTATATACTGTGACCTGTTACTGAATGTGTGTGTGCAGGAGGATGCAACGAGACATCAAGCGACCTCAGTACCGAAAAGTATGATCCCGCAGAAGACAAGTGGACCGAGATCCCTGGCATGGTCATCCCCTCGTATTGTAGCAAAGTAGAAGTCATCGACGATAAAATCTTGCATGCAGTCTCCTACCATCTGTTGACGGAGTTGGTAAGGAGCTCCAAAAACACCCCAGAGGACAAATTTCTTCATATTTGTTTGTGCAAGAGCCAGAAATCCCACAGAAATTCATTCGATTTCGGTTTGTGTCTGATTTACGTCCAGCAGATCCTCTCCAGAACTATTTTTGGTCGGACAAATATGTTTTGAAAAATATTGCATAATTATGAAAATATTATGAGCCGGGAAAGCTCAGTCAGTATAGTGACTAGCTACGGGCTGGAAGACCGGGGTTCGATCCCCGACGGGGGCAGAGGATTTTTCCTCTAGCCTCTGCGTCCATACCGGCTCTGGGGCCCACCCAGCCTCCTCTACAATGGGTACCGGGGTCCTTTCCCGGGGGTAAAGCCGACCGGGGCGTGATGCTGACCACTCACCCCCATCTAGTGCCGAGGTCAAGGAAGAGAGGAGCTATACCTACGCTCACCCCAAACGCCTACATGGCGTATAGTGGGACAAACTTTACTTTACTTTAGGAAAATATTGTCGTGGGCGCGTGTCTCAAACACGACACGCCTTTCTCTCGAAAGAGCGTGTGATTAAATTTATTATTCTGACCGAAGCTAATGGCTTAATGAGGTGTACCAAACGTAGCTTGCGCAGAACACAAGTCATTTGACAGCGCTTTAAAATAGTGGTAACCTCTCCCTCCGCTTTGGTAATAAAATGTATTACGTTATAATACCGCGTTGGCCGGTGTTCTATGTGCATCTGAGTAAAAGAAAGATGAACTGGAAACTGTTCTGATATATGGTGTGGGAATCATGCACTGACGTCCCATTGGGGGAATTATAAGCAACGACATTTCGGTGCAAGCCTGTGCCCTTAGCTTCAAGCAGTTTTCCATTCTACCCAAAGACATGGATATTTTTAGGTCAACACATTTTACGACTCGCAAAGACAATTCTTTTATACTTATTCTACATCGAAATGTCTGATATCTTAGAACCCCAGAAGAAAAAGTATATATATTTTTAAGAAAATGGATATTTTCTCTACATAAATGCACTGACATTGAAATTACATTTCTATTAATTTATATTAAATAAATTATTTATTGTAGAAGACGCATTCCTTCGTGAGTTACATCATCTCATGTTGAGCTACATATTTTCTGTAACTGTGTCAGTGAAATAGGATACACATTTTCTCGAGAATAGGAAATACTGATGGATGATGAAAGAGGGTTTGTTTTCTCTTTTAATTTTTCAAATTGCAGGTACCAGGCGGCAGAGAGGAAATTTTATAGATCCCGGATGTCGACTTGTGTCGTCAAGAACCTCCCGAATGCAAGCGACTACGCCTACAAACGCAGAGACAAATTAATGAAGGAGAAACGCAAAATAAATGTTAGATTGGGAGAATCAGTAGTTTGCAGTTAATTACAACCACGATGAACACATTAATTTTAATTGATTTCCTTATGAAAATAATGTACAAATTTGAATTGATGTAGGAGCTACAAAAAATAAAAAGAGAAATATTGTTTGCAGCAAAGAAACGACGACGTCGACGCCAGCCGCCATAACAGCTCGAGACTGTTCCTATGATGTCACCAGAGATGTTAGTGCGAGCAGAGCGCGCTTATTTCAAATCGTTCAAAAGATAATTCGGGTGGCGGCATTACCTTAAATGCAGTGATTCCCCCACCCCCTCATTTCTCCTGTTATTAAACTCTGAGATTCTGATCGTTTGTGACGGATATCAGAAGTAATTTTAAGCATTTGTTTCAATTTAGCTGAATGTAAGAGTACACAATATTCATATTACTTGAAAAAGAAAATAACAATGCGAAGTAGCGTAACATAGACTTGGAATGACTTAATATCGATTTTAGACAATCGGAACCCCAGTGTTCTTGGACAGTGACTTCAGACGAAATTAAGGCCCTTGGAATGTTTGAAGGAAGGATGACTAGAAAAATCCGTGGTCCCATAAATGAAGGAGAAGCTGGAAAACGAAACTAATAAGGAGATAGAGGATGTATTACATTGCAAAATTCATAAAATCTCTGAAAGATGGCGTGGACATAAGTGAAGAAGGAAGAGCGGAAGTCAACGTAAGAGATGTAGAGATGAGGCTGAAGAGGATTTGAAAATCATGGGAATACGAAATTGGTATAAAGGGGCTAAGGACCTTCAGGAATGGAGGGAAAATGCACTAAAAGGCAAGGTCATCAACGACCCTAGGGCTTGAATCTAAAAAAAAGAGTTGTCAAATGGCAGAAGTTGTAAAGGATGCAGAGGGAATTGGTTGTGGCCTAAATTTAGGTACAATCCCTGAGGGAAACGAGGACAAAGCCATCATAATTGCTGCTCTCTGAGCCAAGTTTCTTGCCCATAACCTCCGGAATAAAAAGAATGAATGCTAATCAACTGATCACGATGTTTGTTGTAATCAGGCTTTGGCTTATATTAAACACATCGCCCGTTTAATTACATTGTGAAACAAGGATTTTAAGCATTATTTTGTGCATATATTATAGCTTTAACATAATATTCATAATAGTAGCCTTCCCATGAATAACAAGAGGAAATTTCCCTTTTATAAATGCGTGTAGGCAACCGGGCAGCACATGCGAAATGGATTCCTGGAGGAAGAAGAAGAACCCATAAAATCTCAACCTGGAATTTCAGAGGACTAATGGCTCCCGGAAAGCTCTACACAGTCTTACGTGAATTGGTTAGATACAGCATATCGATTGCTGGTTTAAGTGAGACGCACTGGAGGAATAATGGTCATTTTCAATCTGATAATCACTGGGTTTATTTCTCAGACAGCGCTGAAATCAGCCGCAACGGAGTCCATAATGAGATTACTAAAATGTTAAATAAATATGTCAAAGGCTACAACCCAGTGAACGACCGAATAATTGCTCTTAAAATTAAGGCAAAGCCGGCTATCATAAATATATTTCAAGTCTATGCGCCAACATCAAGTGCAGAAGATTTGTTACCAACATCTGCTATTCCAAATCGTGAGGTCACAATAGTCATGGGTGACTTTAAAACACAGAAAGGTTAGCACCTAACTATCTATTTTTGAGAAAAACAAGTTAAACAAAATATTACATCAATTAAGAAACAAATAATATAATATTGTATCGGTAAGCAAGAAAGAAATAGTCACGTCAAAATCAATATGGCGGATTGTTTAACAATACCAATGTCCAAATAGATCTCGAAGCTTGAAGCTAATCCTAGGACGGAGGCGAAAATTTGAAGAGGCCAGGGTTCAACTTTGAACTGCAGCGCCAAGAAAGAAAAAATCTTGTGGTGGAAAGCATAGATTGCGAACGAGTTGTTTATTATCTACGTTCATGATTTGCATTGGTCAGCTTCGGTTTGTTATTGCATCCATTCTGTAGAGTTAGATCTTTCTCTCTTGTCTTCCTGTGGTTCCAAGTGATAAACTTTCACCTTCATTACTCTGATTTCAGAGGTATCAAGTACCTTCGAAAACTTCTACCAGGCGGTATAATCAGAAGATAGCCAGCCTTCTTTGTCGTACTAACCGCCGTTTTTAACCTTAAATCATATTTCTATCCTAGTGTTGGTGTTATGTTGGTTACACAGATTGGCTGCTACTCTGTGGACCCGCCAATGCTAAGGTCGTTTGGTTGGCATCATAGCTGTTCTACATGTGTAGGCTTAGTAAGAGTGTATGTATGTATGTATGTAATTTATTACGCGCCGGTTTGTGCTTCATTTTCAAAATATCGGTGAATAATGTCAGACGACTCGCCATATATAGCAGAATACGCCAAAAGCGGCCGTGCAACATGTAAAGGATGTAAATCTTCTATTGAAAAGAATTCACTGCGTTTGGCCGTTATGGTTCAGGTAGGAATTTACAATATAACTGGCTTCCGCCACATTTAAGACTTTACTTAGAGGTGTCGTATAATTGATCCATAAACATATAACGTACAAATAGTAGTTAAGGAAAATAAATGTTTAAATAAAATACATATATCCCATCACTGTAAATAACAGGATTTGGAAATATGTGCAATTCATGTAGAAACAAAAGCTTTTTAATACTATGGATTGTACTTGTTTTTATGTTTTATATTATTATGACTTATTTCACTTCTTAATGTCATCTGACTAACTCATGCATCCATGGAATATAATAAAGATGTATGCATATGTGTGACTGATGATGTCAGTTATTGAATGTGTCTGGCAAATTGGCATGATTACACAGATGGAATAACATTCATCATGCTGTATGATGCATTTTCTTGCTTGCATAATTATGTTGTACAAAGAGGCATATGTAGTTAAAGGACTGAGGGCTCTGTAGAACTCAAAGGAAAACTGAAGCCCAATTTTAAACACTTCTAGAGGGAGGGGATATAATCATGTATTTATGAGCTAGTCAGACGTATATTTTGAAGAAGTGTATACATACGTGTTGGTGCGATATCTCCTCTGTTAAGTTTTATTTGAAATAGGGAGCATGGCGCACATGTATCTGTATGTACATTAAATTGGCAGTCTTCAGAGCGTAATTGCAAGTATTGGGTTACACTTAACTGACATGTTTGTCAGGTATATTCACTGTGTGTTTGAATGATTGTATTAAATGTAATAGAATGTTTTGTGGGTATTATTGATGGCTGCTGATACTCATAACCATCATACATAAATAATAATTAATGATTTGTTTGATATAAGGCATTCTTTTTTTAATAAATTCTTTTATAGTCACCGATGTTTGATGGAAAAACACCTCACTGGTACCACTATATGTGCTTCTTTGGACGTCAGCGGCCAAAATCAGTAGGTGATATTTCTCATTTTGAGTCCCTAAGATGGGAGGATCAGGAGAAGATAAAAGCAAAAATAGGTAGGTAGGAGATTAATGCTGTATCAACTATATAAGTTGCCTTAAAGTAGATAGGTGTTTATTCAGAGATGGAAATTGAGTTTCTGTTATTTTCAGTAGATAAGTAGACTGAAGTTATTTGAGGATGCATTTGAGTTTATTGTGAACTGGGAAATCCAAATTGTCAAGTTTCTGTTGTATGAGATTTGAGGTTCTCCCAGCAGAGAAGATATCAGTGTTTGGTTGAAATGGCATGTGGGCTGATGATGGAGGTGGCATGTTCCTATGAAAGGTTGGTATCTACCTAAAAGTCCTCATTGCATTACAACCCAAAAGACCAACATAATTTCTGTTAATTTAATTGAAGCAGTTATACAGAGATCAGTTTTCTTTAAAGAACTGATTGAGTCCACAAAAGTTGTACCAAAGACACAAAATATGATACTTAAAATGTATAATAATTATACATATTAAGTGTCATATTTGTTGCTGTTGTGTTTGATCATGCTGACAACTACACTGATTGCTTCCTGATAAACACCAAAACTAATATTTTGATGTTTATTAATTATTAGCACAGCAGCATCATACAGTTATAAAAAATTGTGAAAAGTAGTCGAAGTACACTCGCTGTGGCATGATGTGTACATAGCCTCTGGCACAGGCAGGCTGTTGTATATTACTTCGTGTGCCTGCACAAGAATAACCGGAGAGTTGAGGACCTACACCACAGTGCACAAATATTTCCACAATAATGAGAAAAATTTTATGAGCAAACCAGCAAATGACTTGGGTCTACACTATTCAGTGTCTTGTGGACATAACATGTCTTAAATCTTTGAAACGTTTTACTGTCTTGAGTTTCATTTTTTAACATATGACACTTTAATCTCACATGGGGAAGGTAAATCTCAAAGTATGAAGAAGTTGAAAAATGTACAAGAGTTTAATTTATCCTTTATTGTGTGTGCCTCTTATATTTAAATTTAACATTCATGTTATAAACTGCCTCCTTAGATGGAGGAGCGGCAGCAGCAGCTGGAGGTGCTGGTGGAAAGGATAAACCTAAGTCAAAGGGCAAGAAACGAGGTGCAGCTACAGGAAATAGTGTTGCACTGAAGGATTTCACTGTTGAGTATGCGAAGTCAAGCAGATCCACATGCAGAGGCTGTGAAGAGAAGATCATGAAGGTGGGCTGTCAAAATCAACTATTTCTCTCAACTTATAAATATTATTATGTTGTCATACGACTTTGTGAAGATTCCATTTTTATAGGACACAAGTTATGAAAAAGCCTTTCATCAATCTGCTTTTTTCTTTAGGACGAAGTACGAATTTCAAAGAAGGACTTTGAAAGTGAGAATGCAAAAATGTATGGTGGTCAGGAGCGGTGGCACCACGTCGAATGCTTTGCGAAACTGCGCGATGAACTGGAATTTTGGGAATCTGGGGATTGTCTTCCTGGTATCAAGAGCTTAACGAAAGAAGATCAGCAATTGGTGAAAAACAAATTGCCTAAAGTTGAAAAGTAAGTGGTGTATCGCAAATAGAATATAACCCTTCAGTGATGGCAGCCAATTAAATTGTGTTGTACTCTGAAAAAAAGAGGGGGTTTACACCCCATGTACCTGGTCTATATACCATGTGTGGAGGCTGGTAGGTAGGGAGACAATACAGTTGGTGGATACCACATTTCCATGTTTCTAAGAGCATTTGTTTCAGTTGTTTCTCTGTTTAATAGTGTTTATCAGCTCCGTATTATACAGTTTTCATTGACAGGTTGGTTGGAAATTCCAAATACGAAGCATCAGTGCTGATCACATTGTAATGTTTGGTATCACTGTGTCTGTTTTCTATTTAATTTTTCCTAAAATAGTTTGTTGCTATTCATGGTTGAATCAAAAATCATAACCACTGTTAATTGTTCAATTTCAATTGTGACAACTTTGAATAACTGTTTGGTATAATTTGGTATTTATAAGAGACTTCCTACAATGGTTACTGTAAATTTCCTACAGTTGTATTCTGCATCAATATTCCCTGGTGTAATATTGTTATTCCTCATGAGCTGCCTTTATTCATACTTATAAATACATTGTATCATAATTAAACATTATAATTGATGCAAACGTTACAACTCAGTATGTCGGTTCTTTTTGAATACTGTTGTGTGTTCTGCAACCGCTCTGCTGCCCCAGGTTTCAAGTGTGCATTGGATTTTTATAATAAATTGTATATTCAAATGTTATAGTTAGAAAAAGACAACATCTTATCTTTTCTAATTAAGATTCATAATGCACACATACAAGTTCATCGTCGATTGTTTTATTCAATGTGTGTTATGTTTTGTTTTTATATGATTGAGTTGTTACATGTAGATACATATTTATGCCATGTACAGTTTTGCACGCCTGTTTTTGAGACAAATTTTTGTGGTGTGCTGTTGCATGTCTTTGTAAGAAGTGAAAAAGGTTGTGGAACATCGGTGTATTGAATTTCAACCTTGGAACTGAATTTATAATTTGACTTTACCATAATAAATTCTTGGGCTACCATCTGTGTCCGGTGTTTGAAAGGTGAAAAATCCACCATGAAAGCTCCAGATCATATACTTCTTTAACACTTTGCAATACACTGGAGTCTCGCCAATATATTCACAATATATGACTTTTTTTTTTTCTATACTCTGGCATCCCATTACTTCTGAATGATATTCACTCGACGAAGTAATTTGAATTTAAAGTGACACTTGGTGTTTCAGGTTGTTAAAATAGTATGGTAGATTTCATGGTTTGGTTTTTCTATGATTTGAAAGTACGATCTGTGGTATTTTTATTTTATTTTATTCTGTTGTATTTATGTTTTTAACTGCAGTGTTTGAATGTGGAGCTTTCAATTTTGCGGTGTTAGGTTAGAGGATGTACTTGTTTATAGACGTGTGTCTTGCACTGTTGAAGGAAAGAAAACGCTGATGCTGTTGATGACGGACCGAGCCCATCTAAGAAAATGAAAGTCAGCAGTGACGATTCTAAAATAAGGGCACAGAATGAACAGATATACAAATACCGAGATCATCTGAAAAAGGACATTAAGAAGAAGAATTTGCAATGGCTGCTAGAGTACAATGACCAGGATGTACCAGTTGGAAGTGATAAGGTCTGTTTGCCATTTTATTACTTTTATTTTGTGAAGAGGAATGTGTGTAGACACTTGCACGTTGTAAGCTCTTTTCACAAAGTAAAGGGCTTAAAATTTTCAGAGTCCAAAACCAGAACTGGTGTGATCTTGTAGCTGATCCCATAATTTCAGTCATTTGTAATTTCCTTTTATCTGCCCATTTGTGGTGTTTTCTGTACGGTACATTCAATAAACCTTGTTTTTCAGTTTCTCTCTCTGTTGTATGTGTTTATGCTTGCATGTGCCAATTTAACTCTGCTCTGTGTGCCAGATCAAACTGGTATTTAAACACCTGGCATTGAATGTTTGTCACAAAGATCTGCACATTGATTATTTGTAATATTATCATATTTCATGTATGGCTTTGAAGTGAACAATAAATAGGAAACTGAACCAAAGTTTTAAAATGAATGACATTTGAATCTCGAGCCTGACCTGATGATTTCTTAAGGCTTCATTTATGAGGCTTCTGTTTTTCTTGGTTTGCAGATATTGGATCATCTGGCTGACATCATGACATTCGGTTCTCTTGAACGCTGTGAGGAGTGCAAAGGTGGGCAGTTTGTGTTCCGTTCAGGTGTGGGCTATCAGTGCCTGGGAGATCTGACTGAGTGGACCAAGTGTCAGAATAAAACACTAGAACCAAAGAGAAAGCCCTTCAAAATACCCCCTGAATTCCCATCAGACCATGTTTTCTTGTAAGTAACCTGATGATTGTGCACTATACAATACGTCTGCTGTATTGATTCACTTGATTTAACTTTTTAGGAAAGTTTGTGTCTGAAAGTTGTGAAGTGTAAAATTTGTGAATACAGAATGTAGTTTTAAATGTTAGATTGAGATTTATAAAATCAGTGGAACAGTGATTTCCATTTTATTCCACATTATTTATAACCATCTCCTGAACTTTGCTTTGTACATGTAACCACAACATTATAAGAACGGCTTACAATAAGAACTTCTGTTATAGCGAGAAAGTTCAGCCACGCCATGAAGGAGTTAATGTAACATGTATAGTGCATACAAATATAAAAAGGATTCTAAACGTGTCCTACATTGCCATATACTGAACCTAGATCTGGAATTAAACAATGACTTTTTATATTGGCTGATTCTAGGACAGTGGGTTATAAAATCTTGCTTAGAGGAGGCTGGATTTTTGGGGCAAGTTTTGATGGACCACTTTCCACAAAGGATATGTGTGTCACTGGCATTCATCTCTGTTTATGTGTGTGTGTAGGAGTTATTACATTTTTGCCTTACTGTACAGTATTTGAACAAAACTGTATTACAGCATGGCAACAAGGAGGCCAGAGCACTTGGTAAATAGTTAAAGTATTCTGTAAGTACAGGACATTGCGAGCAAATTACCAGAACTCCCCCATACCTTGTTGCAAGTCGGGCAGATTGAGTTATCTTTTTGAAACTGAAAATTGTTTTGCATTATGACTGAATACATTTTATTTACTACATTTTATACCTGTTCACAGCAGATAAACATTGGTTTCTTAACTTTACAGGCAGAAGTACAAATATGTTGCAAGGAAGAGAATTGTCCAGCTTCATACACCATCAGCTGCACCCACAATTAGTGGAACATCCAATTCAAAGTAAGCAAACCTTGTTTAAATCGCCTTGGAAGTTTCATCATCATGAGATTTCCTCATGTCTTTTACCCTGTCTTCATCTGACAAACTGCATGTAACCTTTAGTCTCAGACTCGCTTTCGCTGTCATGGTAACTTGTATTGTATTGTTCCCTTATTTTACTGTTTATGGTATTGCTCTTCGACAACATTATGGAATCAAAACATAAATGTATGAGTAATAATGAAGTAAAGAAAAGTTGTACCATGATGACACCAGATGAGAAAGTAAACATTCTAAGTTAGTTGGTGCAGTGGTATGAGCGCAGCAGCAGTTGACCTTACTTTCTGTTGCTATTTTGTTTCAAAGTCTAACTTTCCATTGATATTTTACTTTAATGCTTCACATTCCGATGATACTTTATTATATTAGTTTGTTCAGAAATAATTGTTTATTTATTTTGTCTTTCCTTAGCCATGTTTCCATATCCCCATTAATCTCATGCAGTGTTAAGTTCATCTGTTGCCGTTTCACCAAACACAGTGTTTTTGAGGGATGTATCTGCCACATAGGACGATGGTTTAGTGTGCATTAAAATATTTTTCAGATAAAAGTTTCATTGTTTAATGATGTGAATGTTTTATGCTTGTATCTTTCCTTGAAATAGTGTTGTCAAGCTAGTGGCAAATTCTAAAGTGGGCTTCATTTATATTGTATGCGAAACATGGCTCCTTTTCCTGCACTTCGATAAGTTAATGTCGTTATATAAAATATTTTGATGGTATATGTGTCATGCATGTTATTCCATCCACCACACATTTTATCCTTCCACAAAAGCTCTAAGTAATTTACTTCCATCTGTTGCATTCTTAATGTATATGGCAAGATCAAAATGTTCCAGAAACTCTCTCTTTTTTTATATAGACCTAAAGTAGAAAGGGCTGGACCTCCCCTGAAGAACATGGAGTTTGTAATATTGGGAAAAACCACAAGACCAAGGGATGAGCTGAAGAAGGAAATTAAAAAGCTCGGTGGGAAAGTTGTAACAAACATCCATGACAAACTTGCAGCTGTTATTTCAACCACAGGTAAATTTGTCGAGGCTGTGTGAACTTTCATACCACATTTTGAGTGGCATAAGACTCTTTATGGTATGCAGTACTAGGTAATGTTACAGAACCAGAACTTGGAATAAATTGTCTTTCACCTAAAACATCACCAGCTTTAACTCAAACTTTTCTGTTGCCACAGAATCGTTTTGTAGCTAATGTGGATAATGTTGTCTGTAGTTGTAGGTTTTCTGTGTGTTTTATATTGTACATTATTGGGATTTCTAATAAGTCTTATGTCTAAGAATTTTACAACAGTGTCTTTCTTTTTCGTTGGTAAGTGTAGTTTTGGATTTATTTAATTGAATTCTGTATAAGTTGCTTGATGGGTTTTCCCTGTGGCCACGTGGTCTGAGGCATGGACCTCGTGCGCCTGGCCACTGGGACCATGGGTTTGAATCCAACTCAAAGCATGGATGTTTGTCTGAGTCCTTTCTCTTCCAGTCTGATGGATAAAGACTGGCCACGGAAGGCAATGTAAAACCACAGTGGTACCTTCACAAGAAACAGCCCCGTAATGGGGCTGCCAACCAATCCTAGGATTGATAACTAGAGAAATAAAAAAGAGGTTGAAGACAAATAGTCTTGCCTTCCATCACTGTTGCTGCTATTAGTCTATGTGATACTTCAGGAGTCTTCAGTTTTATTTGCATCTGAGTCTGAATCATTCATGAGTACTGTCACAGAAAGTGGCACAATTTGAAGAAAATAGCTTACTTATACACAACCCTGGGTTATCCGTATTGCATCGCTTGGACAGCAGAGTGAACGAAATGCTGGTCGTAACTTCCATGCAGAACATGGTCTATTTTTAAACCAGGAAAAGTGTGATTTCTCAGGTCATTATAGCATGAGTAGAAATAGTATAGACCGTAGACATTGAAAGAGAGAAAACCAAACTTGACCATCGATGCAGACAACTCAGCATTTGATTTATATTGGTGCCACACCACAGTGCTGTGACAGATTTTTAGTCTTTATCAGCAAATCTATAAACTTGGGGCCGTTTACCAGTGAAATATTGGTGATGATACTGCAGACAATCTTTTGATGAATTTTTAAACTTTGCATTCATAATAATAACTCTGGATTCTTTGCAGGTAGAATAAATTGGTAGTATTACCAGTGCTGAGTACAAAGTGTGGTACAGGATTGATTATATTTGTGGTAAAAGGGTACATATGTACTAATGTTGATTAAATAAATCTTCCTGCATGTCCATCATTATGTACCATGAACAATGGGATCAACAGCTATTCCCTTCCTGAACAGTTAAAATGCAAGAAACACAATCCAAACAGAAATTTAAAAATTAGTAAAAATTTGATGCCAGTTTTTGCATGTGTTCAATCTTCTGCATCTGGTAATCAGTGGGTTAAAAAGCACAGAATTTCTTGATGATCTGAATAGTTCAGCTTCTAAGAAAAGAGCATATGCAATGGAATTTGTTTTAGCTGCTGTACTCAATTAAGGCAATATGATTGTGTTTGTTATTCATTTGTGTTACGGTACTGGGGTTTGCATTTTTCAGGTGAAGTGGAGAAGATGAACAAGAAAATGGAAGAGGTTAAATGCTGTGATGTACAGGTGTTACCTGAAGACTTTGTAGACGAAGCAAAGGATGGTGATGTTATGGATTTGATTTCCAAAAAGAATATTTCTTCATGGGGTTCAGATGTAAGTATTTTATAATAGGGATACATTGGTTCAGTTCTCATACATTTATTGTGCCAGCTTTTTTTTTCTGCAAATGTGTGATATGTAAGTAAAATAGATGACATCTTATAGCTGTAGTTGATCATCCTGCTTTGGTACTGTATATGAATGGCCAGTCATAGGAACACCCTATGAAGGACCTTGTCTTTTTCTGGGCCCAGATAGGGTTCTCTCTCCTTTCCTTGATCAATTGCTCTGATCGATTCTCTTGAACATGTTTGACAACCTTTCTTCTTTAGCCTACCTACATCCTGGCTGTATTATGTTCTGCCCTGAAGATGGACTTTGCAGATTCCTATGAAATACTGCTAACCACCTGCATGACTCTTGGGTCATATAACCCACAATCTAAATTTTCACCGTTATTCATATCTCGTAAATTATGTCGATAAATATTGTTTTCAGCCCTGTAAAAGGATAGCAGTGGATACAGTGGACAGCACCAAGAAATCAAAAAGTGGAAGTAAGTTCTATCTTAAGTAATTACAGTGAAACCTCTATCCATCGTTCCCGGAACTATCGTTTTCCCGGATGCATCGTCCGTTTTGTTCGGTCCCGAATACAACCCATATAAAATAATGTTACATTTTCCCGCTTCTATCGTTCGTCGAACTATCGTTTTATCGCATCGATCGTTCAAAAATCTTAGTCCCGGCCCACAATTTTCCCGCAATGATCGTTTCTGAGAATTTAAAATGCTGGGTTTAGAGATAAATTAATACCGAAAGACGCATAATGTTTTTGGAATACACAGTAGCGGTAACCTGTTATGTCGCCCAACCAGCACATTCTTTTGGAATGAGGGTCAGCGGTGCAGGGGTGATAGTTGGAGTGAATGGCAGTGCTCATTGTCAGAAATTTTACGATTTTAATTAGGGTGCACTCATATTTCGTTCCAGCGATGCCAGATGGCATGTGCAGTGTGAATTTCTTCACAAATGCTTTTATTATAAGTACAAAGGAAAGGCTGGCGGCACATTTCATTCTTCTGGTTCATCTCGTTTCCAGCGGTTCAGGGTCTTCTACAGCTACGTTTCGTTGAGTTCGGCAGTAATAGTATTTCCATTCTTCCTGTTATTGTCCGCAAAGGGAGTTGGAGTGGTGAGGAAGAGGAAGACGACGAATGCGAGCCCGAAGCTTTGCCGAGTTTTTCCGAAGCACACGCTGCATTGGCGAAAGTGAAGTCGTTCTTTTATGCGCTTAATATTAGTGAACGTGACGAGGAAAACATTTTGAACGTGGAAAGTGCTCTGTTTGGTCTAAAACGTAAAGTTTCGACAAACCAGTTGTCCATTAAAGACTTTTTTGGTAAAAAGAAGTAACTTTGAAAGAGAAACATTGTTTTTTTTTTTAATTTTTAATGCTTTCCCGCATCTATCGTTTTCCCGCATTCATCGTTTTTATTTCCCACCCCCGCCGAAAACGATGCATCGAGGTTTCACTGTAATTGAGTTTATTTTAAAGAAAGTCCTAACAAGAAATGGGTATGTAGATGACTCATGGGTGTTCTTTACACGACTTTCAGTGCTGGGTGATGGCATCATTGTCTCACCATGTGACTTCGCAAGTGTCATATTGATATTACTGGAAATTAAGATGCATGCATCTCGATTGGCCTCCAGTCTGTAGACTAAACATCTGCATTGTGTTTTATGTATAAGTTAAAAATAAGTAAAGGACTTACATCCTGTATAAAATAGCTGAGAAATTTATATCATCTTCATGCATCTAGTTACTGTACTAGGTGTTTGGTGCTTCAGGGATGCAGTTTGGGCCTGAGACTGGCTGAATCTGGTGAAGATTTTCTCAACACTTTTTTTACTAAAATTGAAACTTTATGAATGTATAATATTCTATGTTTACAACAAACAGGCTCAGGGAGCATGCTTTTATTGAAGTCTTCTGTGTTGGCCAAAATTCTTGCTTGGAGTCTGCGCATTTACCAGAGAAATCAAGTCTTCTTTCTTACTGTGATGGTTTATGAGACTGTTGCTGGAGATATTAACTAGAAACATTTGTGGTATGGATGTAAGCATACTAGGCAGACCATGAAATCATGAGTTTAATGGAATGATGGTGTTTGTTGCTGACATTCATCGTGATGAAAGTCTTCAATGAGATGTTAAGTCAAAGATGGCTGTGTTCTGGGTCATAGTGCCATGTAGTCTGGTAGAAGTTTACCATTGTTTCATACATATAGGCTGCCTCCATCATCAAGATGCCCTTTGATGGAGATGGCAAGGACCTGTGAAATGTTGGTAAACATCTGCCAGACTACATGGCAGTACGGCAGCCCAGAAGACGGCCATCTTCATTTGAACTGGGGTCATTAGTGGCTTACATTCTTGCTACAGTGATGCTGAATCACTGGAGTTCCACTGCCTACAAGCAGTGTGTAATCAGTTGCAGTTGGAACGTAAGAGTTCATACTTCGCTAGTGAGGAATAGGAAATCTCATGTTCTTCTGCTGCATAAAGCCTGGATATCCAAAAAATTATAAAATTCGTAAAAGTATTACATATAAAATAAGGAAACAAGTTTGACTTTACCTCTTGCAAAATGTTTCTTAGTAATAATAATAGCCATATACATTTGATCATCATTTCTAAACAAAAAATGAGTAATTTTTATTCAGTAAAATGTTCTAAATGTGGAGAATGTGGGCTTTGACTGTTTTGAATTGTTAATTTTAACTTACAGTTTCTCTTATTGCAATGCGTTGTTTGTTTAGGCATGTTCACAAAGAGTATGCCATCTAAGGTGAAGCTGAAATTGAAAGGAGGCATTGCAGTTGACCCTGACTCAGGCCTGGATGACGTTGCCCATGTCTATCGGAAGAAGGATGTTATCTACAATGCAGTGCTTGGTATAACAGATATCCAAAATGGGAAGAATTCCTATTATAAACTACAGGTGCTGGAAAGTGATGCAGGAAACAGGTATCTTATTACTAGCTTTCACTTGAGAACTCGGTTGTTTCAACTCTTTTTAACTAATTCAGGTTATCAAGCTGCACTACAGCTGTCATCTGGGCTCATTTCTTATCAACCCTGCCACCAAGAATCTTCCGTTCCTCCCCTCTTCCGTCCATCTGGAGACTGCTTGCTGTTGTCCTGCATGAGACAAGGACTTCATTCTCTGTTATGGCTTGGAAGTGGCCATCAATGTGGAACTGGGCCAGACTGCAATTGATGAAATTCCGCTTGGTCTGTGTATTTTAAATTCTCTTGTGGTCTGACATTTCACCCCAACTCTGGGGTAGATATTCCCTGTATATATTTGGTCAGTCAGTTCTGCTTACTCTAATTTGTATATTTTAATGTTACATTTCTATTTATTTATATTCATTATATTGTTTTGGTCATAACCTAGTCACTTTAAATATTGCGCGTTAATGTTTGTGTTTAATTGTTTTATTTCTTATTTGCATTAATTTATTTCATACATGTCCATTGCATCATGTTACAACAGCCTGTGTTCTTAATTGTCCTGTGAGTGAGCTGCATCTTATGTTTTTGTTGTTAGTAAAAATGGGCTGCATGTGTTTATGGTAGCATCCTCTTCACCTTGGAGTTAAACGTACTCTTCTGTCACTGCCTCATGAGGTGTGCAGTAGCCCTAACCTCAGTCCTCAATTAGTGGCTTTATCTCTGACCTGGTCTTGGAGTAAAGTAGTTAAATTTTTCTACATTGTATGCAAGTGACATTCGATAGAATTATAACTGCATGGAACTTTTTTATTTTACAATACCCATCACAGGCACCATGGGCCAGATGTGTTAAGGGATAATAATGGTCTGACTTAATGAACCTAACTTTGAAGTTATTGACGTTGGTGTCTTTCTTGTGGTTGCTATTGAAATGCTTATTGTGTTGCAGGTATTGGTTATTCCGGTCATGGGGCCGCATAGGCACCACAATCGGAGGCAAGAAGTTAGAGGAAGTTCAAACCTTGAAAAATGCACTTCAAATCTTTGAGAGCATGTACGAGGAAAAGACGGGAAACATGTGGTTCGATAGAAACAATTTTCAGAAAGTTCCTGGACGTTTCTACCCTGTCGACTTAGACTATACTCAGGTAAGATTTAAGTGTTATGAGATTGCTGCAATCTTGATTCTGATATGAATAATACAACCCTTAAAATTTAGAAACACACTCTGCTAAAAGACATTCCCCTACAAATAACATATAAATTATAATGGACCAGTGTTTTGTGGTTTTCTTCAGTCCCTCCAGGGAACTGCCAGGCTAGAGGCATAGTTCTGCCAACATTCTGCTCATTATTCACTGCACTGAAATGATATGCCAAGCTGTAGAGTGGAATGAAGGAGCATTCACTTAGATTACAAAAAACAGCATACTTGCTGATTGCTATGTAGCTTCTGTTTATTGTACTGATTAACTAAAATTTCTGTATTCTGAACAGTGTTAAGTTAAGTTTATTTTGCTTATTGTTACTTTGTAATGAAGTCTGGAATAATTATGGGGAGTAATTCATCTAACAGCAAAAAATATTTACTTTACAAAATAAAATTGTCAGATTAATGGCTGATATCAACATAGAAATCCATGTAGACATCTATTCAAGATATTAGAGATCCTAGACCTTCCATACATTATGCAAAACTGCATAATGATGAGCTTAAAAATGTGTTCTCCTCTCCCAATGTTGTCAGGGTGATTAAATCAAGAAGAATGAAATGGGTGGGGAATGTGACGAGCATGGATGTGGCAAGAGGTGTGTACCGGGTATTGGTCAGTAATTCTGAAGGGAAGAGACAGCTAGGGAGACCCAGATGTAGATGGGAGGATAATATCAAGCAGGATGTATGGGAGATAGGAGTTGAAAGTGACTGGATTTTACTGGCCCGGGACGGTCCGGTGGAGGGCTTTGGTGAATTCGGTGATGAACCTTTGGGTTTTCTTAGCCATCTAGTTAGTTAGCTGTTCCATGTAAATACATTTTCTCATTAGTGAATTTTATTGTGAATAACCAACAATATTTCCAAATTAATGCTGCTGTGCACAGTATCAACACAATGAATAAGAATCAGCTTCGCAGGCCAGTTGCCAACCTCTTATGTTTTCAGAAGATTGCTCTTTATGTGGGAATCAAAATTTTTGACAGTTTTCCTTCAAGTCCCGCGAGTCTTATGGATAAAAAGGCACAGTTTAAAGTAGATTAAAGAGATACTTAATTATGCACTCCTTTTACTTTGCTGATGAATTTGTAATGTTCACTAAGCTTTCCTGGTCTTCATGTAATGTAAATCGGTAGTATAACTTACCACTTACAACTTATTCCAAATCCTGTTGTCATCTGACTAACTTATGGATCCATGGAATGTAATAAAGATGTGTGTGTGTGTGTTTGTCAGTGAATTAAAAGTGCAAAACAGATAAGCTTCATGTAATTTATTATGCATTAATTAAAATTAACTCTGTGCAGGAAGATGATGAAACCTTACTGCAGGCAGGAAGTTCCAGTGTCACATGTAAACTTTTGCCACTTATACAAGAGTTGGTACAACTGGTATTTGATGTGAATTTGATGAAACAGGTTATGCTGGAATTTGAGGTTAGTGGGAGACAAACTTTGTGTCAAATCATCAAGAGTTATTTAATAATGTATTTAAGTCAGTGTTTTTCAGCTGTTCTTCTGTGGAGCCGTATTGGGCTTAAAACGCCTACGCTTTTGTCACATTGGTAGAGACAAAAAATGAACTCATGATTCAAACGTATTATTTGACCTAGCATTAAACAGGAAAAAGTAAATTTCATATACAGTAGTTGGCCACCCTGAATTCTAGCTTATATATACCCTACGCATTCAAAAACTGACAGTAACACCCACGCTTCGTTGGAGTTCACAGCACAGACGACGCAGCAACGACCACCAAACCAGTGGACTAATAGCTAAGTGTAGATATAATCCACCAACTCCAGTGGAACGAACATCCAGTGAGGTGTTACTTATTATGGTTTATTAAAGAACTCACTATTAGCTTCATAATCTGTTTAAAACAATTTTTGAGAGTATATGAATTAATTTGCCACTGATGAAGACCTGTTGAGGTTGAAACGCGTTTGGCACTAGTGTCATTTATAGTGTTAACAGTTTCTTTGTTTGCTTATTTTTATATTCTAATACACTACACGGTATGCAAAGTTTTAAGATGGTATCACTTAAGAATTTTGTATAACTAGAATTCATGATTATAGAAGGTTCCTAGAGTTGTGGGAACCTTCGTAGAGCCCCTTGGCTCTTGGACACAGTTTGGTAATCACTTATGTACATGAAACATAACAATACTTTATGGATCTTTGGACACATTGCTACTGTACGTACCTTTGTGTTGTGTTTAAATGAATATGAATTGCTTGTTGTGATTGCAGTTGGACTTAGAGAAGATGCCTCTGGGGAAATTGAGCAAGAAGCAGATCCAGCAAGCATATAGTGTATTGACTGACCTGCAGGAATTAATCAAGAATGGTGGATCTGATAGCCGTTTCATTGATGCGTCAAACCGATTTTACACTCTCATCCCACATGATTTTGGTGTGGAAAATCCACCAGTGCTAAAGTCTGGGGAAATGATTAAGGTTGTTTAATTGTGACAGCTTTTCTTTCTCTTTATGTCGATCTTGTAAAGAATTTTGTGGTAAAGTTCTCCATAGATAGGTTTTAGTTGAAGTATAATAATCCAGTCCATACAGTGGACTTGGGACGGGACGGCCCGGCCCAGCCCAGCCTCCTGGTATTTGATTCCTTACAAGAGCAGGGATTAGTCTCTTTGCCACTGGGTGTAGACTGGCTCTAAAGGCTCAGCCAGCCAAGTGTCTAGTTGATATGCAGGGAATAATATGATTTGAGTATGAAGCAGATTCCTCACCTCCATCTAGCACCAAAATCTAGAAGAATACACTGTCACTTGACAGTTACACACACATATCTCAATTTATTACAATTCATTAAATGAAAAGTGTTTGTAAGGTAAATCATTAATGAAGTTCCCATTAATTTCAGTCTTAAAATTTTTGACTGCTCCCTGACTCCCAGAAAAATTACCCAATATATTTCTCACGTGTTGGAATACTACATAATCATAAATATAAGAGCAGTTTTTTTTTATATATATATATATATATATATATATATATATATATATATATATATAGTTATTACTTATTTAACCCTGTAAAGAACTACAGAAGTGTTAATAAGATGTTTACGTTGTACAGAAGTTACTTTTATTACAGTATAACTTCAGAACTCCAGTATAGTTTTTCTAAAGTATATCTCTTCATTCTCTGCACGTATTCATGTTGGATGTGAATATGGAATTTAAACAGTTGCAATTATTTCAACACCGTTAAAGCTTCATATATAAAAAAGTAAATCTGTCACGCTACACGCCATGTAGGTTGTTTGAGGGGAGTGGAGGTATAGCTCCTACTCTTTCTTGACCTCGGCACCAGATGGGGGTGAGTGGTCAGCATCACGCCTCCGGCCGTGCTTTACCCCCAGGAAAGGATCCCGGTACCCATTGGACAGGAGGCTGGGTGGGCCCCAGAGCCGGTATGGACGCAGAGGCTAGAGGAAAAATCCTCTGCTCCTGTCGGGGATCGAACCCCGGTCATCCAGCCCGTAGCCAGTCACTATAGTGACTGAGCTATCCTGACTCCTAAAGCTTCATATACGTACACCTGATTTGTAGCGGTAAAGTAATGTTACTTATTACGTTGCAGCAAAAGATAGAGATGTTGGACAGCCTGATGGAAATAGAGATTGCATACAACTTGCTGAAAACTAAGTCTGATGCTGATGGTGATGTTCACCCTCTAGATGCTCATTATGCTAAGCTCAATACCGACATCGAGGTACTGGACAAAAACACTGATGAGTTTGAGCTGCTAAAACAGTATGTTAAGAACACTCACGCAACAACACACACTCATTATGACCTGGAGATTTTGGAGGTATGTTGAATGACTAGTCTGTCTTTTTTTATGAAAATAGTGGTCATGAGAACTGAATACTTCAACAGTCACAATGCCTACTTTTCACACGACCATAACACGTAAATTTTCTTGCCTTAATTACACATTAGACTTGTGGTACATTTGTACCATAATGATGTTTCCTACATGTGAAATGAGAAATAAAAACAAGCATTCTGTGAAGTGCTGTATTTTGCTGGAGTATTGGTATTTCATTGTATAGACAGATTTTTTTTTTCCAGGTGTTCAAGCTTAAGCGCAGTGGAGAAGAAAAAAGGTACAAACCTTTCAAAAAGTTACACAACCGGAAGCTGCTGTGGCATGGATCTCGTCTAACTAACTTTGCAGGCATTTTGTCTCAGGTATGAGTGTTCAAATTTTATAACCATGTGAATAATATTTGAAGAAGTGTTAACGTTTGAGGTATCTTAACATTCACTCGCAGTAACAGACCACAGTGTAACCATGGTAGAATGAGTACAGCCTATAACAAGAACTTTGTTATATCAAGCAGAAATCTTTTGTAACATCACATACAGTAAAATGTTGGGAAACAAAGTTATGTGAACTGAGAGATTGTGTTCATTACAGTGAAATGTTGTTACTGTGAAGGGCAGTAAAAAGGAATTGATAGCTTTAGATTAATTGTTTTTCCAAACATTACTGGTTTTTTAAATAATTAGTGCACTGGAATGTCCTGTGATTCCATGCTTCCATGTTAGGAGTTCAGTTGTTACTGGAGGCAAGGGTGCATTTCCGAGTTGTCTTAAGTGACATTTCACAGGGCTTTGTGTTTTAAGAAATATTGCTCTTAGAAACATTAATATGTATCATGGACACTTTTCTGCAGTTCTGAGGGCATGAAGAGAGAAACATGTTTCTAGTGAGCAGAGCATTTCAAGAAGTCACATTAAATGTCCGGAAACTGGGAATTTAAATTAAGAATCTGCTGGTACTTAGTGTGTTGATGCACTGTTAATCTCTATTGCAGTTTTATTGATTCTGAATTTAAACCAAGCAAGAAAGTATGAATCATTTTAGTGGTATTTAGTGATACCACTCAGCCTTGGACATTCTAGGTTTGTATCAGGATTGTCTAGTCGCACCCGGGCGATGGTTGGTTCTTCGGACATGCCTTTGGCATTCGACTTTGTAAGGAGTAGAACACATTGTACATTTGTTTCAGGGTTTGCGAATTGCTCCACCAGAAGCACCAGTTACAGGTTATATGTTTGGTAAGGGGATCTACTTTGCAGACATGGTGTCCAAGTCTGCCAACTACTGCTGCACTTCTCCAAACAATTCAGTTGGGTTGCTTCTCCTGTGTGAAGTTGCTTTAGGAAATATGTAAGTATGATACCAATGTTTTCAGAGTGTTGGAAATCCTGTTAATAAAGCAGGCTTTGGAAGTGATAAATATGTAGATTATCTTCTTCCTAAGACGTTGCCACTATGTGGCTTGTCTAGAATCATAAAGTAAGGGTTAGTAACAGAAGATGGTGATAAATATTTTTCTACACCTTAAACTCACTGAATGCTTCACTTCTGCTTTCTATTCGAGGCTACTTCTTGACTGGGATAAAACAGTTGTGACATTTCTTTTATTGTTTTCCTCATTCCCGCCTTGTAGAAGCTGTTACTGAAGACTGTCTTTATGTTGGATAACTGAGTAAAGTTATGTGATAATTATCTCTTTGAAGTCAAAGTTTATCCTAATCCTATTTAAAAATTCTGTTTGTACCTCGGGGAAAGTGTAGCATGTCTCCATTACACAGATCATTTGATTAATGAATGTAGTTGGCATTGCTGGACTTACCTATTTGAAGGATATCACATCACACTGATGTGATAAACTGTTGGAAATTAATATTTAACGGGTGGTATTCTTGTAATTTGCCTGGATGCAACTGTGTGATTCAATAAACTCTGGTATGTGCTAGCAAATGCAGACAACAGCTAATTTTTTGTCTTTCAGGGTGAGTTCATGGAGATACGCCCATTGCATTCAGTTTCTGCTGCAGAACTGGAACTGCATAGGCCAGGCATTATGCCACTTCGATTCTATTTCTTGTCTGGAAACGTAGCTGCATCATACTTCACGCATTCTGTTGGTGTTAATACTAAGAATTTAGTTAATGGTTACGAGTACATACAAAAGTAAACCACCTGTTGGGTTAAATCTCAATATTGCTGTCTAATAAAATGATCACTCTTCAAACTTAGAATCATTCAAAACTCATGGATGCATTTGGTGGGTGTTATGCAGTGCAGCCTACTGACTGGTCAGGGTTTGAATCCTGTTGTCTGGCACCATTTGGATTCTGTCAGTACCATCCCATTGTCTTTGCTAACTAGACTCGCTTTAATTATTCCATTGAAGAACAGACACAACATAATGCCAGCTGGTTTCTTCCCCTTTAAATATCCCATTGATGTGCCGTTCTGCCTGCAGCGTGACTTTAGGCATGATTCTTTCCCCATAACCTAATTTTTGGGTCATTGTGTATGTAAAACTTGATGAGTTTGGCATGTGAAACTCTTCCTGTTCTGGTTTTACTCAGTCTTAGTTAAGCCACCTCTGATATGTTATTTCATCAGCCATCCTACTTTTGATTCCCTGTTTCTGTTAGGTTACCGGTTCCATTCTCTGGTGTTACATTGAAGTGGGAAAAATGCTCAGTTAACTGATTGTTGAAGTAAGTGGTGCGTGTTGTTAACAATGGGCTTTAAAGGGTAAAAAAATACTTATGATGCAAACACCATACTGTGAAATTTTAATTTTTTTTAAGAGTTCTGTAACAGTGTAGTGGATTTTAGGTGTTGCTCTTCTGTTATAGGTATGAGCGTAAAGGAGCTGACTACATAAACAAATTGCCAAAAGACAAACATAGCACCAAAGGATTGGGCATGACTGAACCAGATCCAAAAGCCAGTGTGTTACGAGATGATGGGGTGGAAGTCCCAGCTGGTAAAGGAATTTCAGTCCGTCGTAATGATGTGTCACTGTTGTACAATGAGTATCCTTTCACGTAATGCTGTCTGGAAGTTTGTGCAAAGTATGTTGTACTTTGAGTTGGTGATGTTAATCCTTTCATGAGTATGAATATGCCAATATGTTCAGTGTCTGTGTGCTGCATGGAGTATGAACATACCCATGTGCCTCGTAGAGTGTGGACATACAGCAAGAAAAATTTTGCTATGCTGAGGACTGTAAGTTTCTGGTGTCTTTTCAGTTCTGATCGCACCAAGTGCTCTTTTTGCTTCCTCTGCTCTTAATCTTGACCTTTTGACCAGAAGCGGCATAAATGATGGGTTGTTGTTATTATGGGAGGGAACAAACTCACTCTGATTGTGTTCTTAGGCAATTTAAATATCACTTGTTAGAGGGGCAGTGAAGAAGATCCCTGTGTATTCAGTGGAACATTTTGACTGGATGTAGTGTCTTGAAATCAGTAACAAAGTGATTCCACTCCAGAATCCTGGAAACTCACCTAAGATAGCAAGTACAGTCCACCGGCCAGGAGAAAATCCCTGTGGGGGGAAGGCGGTTCTGGTGTAGTGCAGGGTGGGATGTATGACACGCCAGAGAGTTACTCTACTACACACAGACTGAAAACAGCAGTTAAGAGTAGCATGTAGTGCACCTGTACTGTGTTGTGATAATATTCTAGATTCAATCGCAGGTGATTTAAAGATGGCGAGTGTATGTAAACAGGGGAAAACTGTTCGCTGGGAAGCGCGGGAAATAATATCCAGCCTAGTGAAGCTGTGTGATGAGGAAGCAAGACGGAAAGAGCTAAAATTTCCCTTGAGCCATGCAACAGACAGAGCAGCCAGATACACCGGTGTATCTACTGCTTTAATGAAGAAGGTAAGGCGAGAGTTAAAAGATAGAGACGAGAAGGGCACACTGTCACCTTTACACATGCCAGGGAAACACCGGCCTAGACCTACTGATAGGAATGTCACCATCGACTCCTTTGACATGTCAGTGATAAGGCGGACTGTGCAAGAATTTTATGCAATACAGAAGAAAGTACCGAGCTGCCCCAAGCCACTGCCCGTAATTAAACAAAAAATCGACTTTCCGTGGGTGTTGATTCTCTACGGAATATTTTGCATAACTTGGGATTTAAGTGGAAGAAATGTCTCGGTAAGCGCAAGATCTTGATTGAAAGGCCAGACATAGTAAACTGGCGAGGAAGATACTTAGTGAATATTAAGACACTTCGCAGTGAAGGAAGACAAATATTCTACGTAGATGAAAGCTGGGTAGACAGCAATTCAACTTTCAAAAAGTACTGGCAAAGTATGGAAGTTAAAGGGGTATACGCTGATGGAAATGCTGGAAAAAGACTGATTATGATTCACGGTGGATCGTGTGCTGGTTTCCTTCTAGGTGCTGGTCTGATATATAAAGCTTGCTCAGCAAGTGGCGGCTACTATGGTCAGATGAACAGTACAGATTTTGAAAAGTGGGTTAGAAAGAAAATGTTACAGAATTTGCCCCCCAGTTCAGTTCAGTTGTAGTATATCCAGACGCTCCATACCACAGTGTACAAGCAGATAAAGCCCCATCAAAATATTCAGTTAAATCTGAAATAATCTCGTGGTTACAGCGGCACAGAGTTTCCTGCGATCCAGCTATGAGAAAAGGCCAACTGTATGACCTAATCTCACAAGGAAACCAAAAGAAAAAATTTTCAAAATTGATCAGTTGCTAAATGCCCATGGTCACACTGTAGTTAGGTTGCCACCATATATGTGTGACCTTAGCCCAATAGAACTAGCATGGTCTAAGGTAAAAAACTACGTTCGCGAGAACATGACAGGGATCCGTCCTTGAAGCGGCTGCTGGGCTTAACCGCAGAAGGGACAGCAAAAGACTGGGAAGGATACTGCCAACATGTGGAACAATAATACTGGGAATAGGACGGGGTTGTTGCTGACGTGATCGACTCTTTAAGTACTGCTAATCCAATTGACAGCAGCGATGACGGGTGGGAAATGTATCTTGCCATCAGGGTTACCAAATTACACCTTTTTATTATTACTTATGGTGGAATATCAAGAACCTTGTTCATGAAATGAAACTGCAAACAGTGACATTGCTGCTACTGCACAAATCAGAAATGATGGTGCCGCACTTCATAGAACAACTAATGCTCATGAAAAGAGAGCAAGAACTTACATAGGAGAAGATGGTGGCCACTTTGAGCAGTTATTGTAAAAACTAATTGCTTAAGTAATAATTATAAAATAGTGTTCAGAAAGTTGCTTTCTGTGCTGATTTCCGCTAATAATGATAACTTCAAATGCTCATGACACCTTCAGTATTAAGATTAGGCAGATTGATTACTTTTTATTTGTTTTCAACCTGTACAGACCTCCCTGAATATAGGTAAAGTACATAAGACTAACATGATTCTGAATTATTGTTAAATTAATCAGAAGCAATGAGTTCCTGAATAAATAAGTTGCCCTCTATTATTGTTTCTTCCAGTTTTCCTGTTTACTTTGTTTATTTAACTTAATCAGAATTGTGCAGTTTCCTTAACCATCGTCTCAGGTACATCGTATATGATGTGTCACAGGTGAATATCCAGTACTTACTCAAAATGAAGTTCAATTATAAATACTAATTTCAGGATCTGCCTTGCTTGTTTTTCTAAGAACAGTTAAAAGTGTAAATTTTCACTGTATGTGAATGATAGCGTTACACTCTCTTTTTCATGTTGCTCACCATTTGTGCATTTGTTAAGCTAAGAAAGTAAATTTCTGCTTTATGAAGATGTCTTTCAGTTTTGCTGTACTGCTTAATGATACAAGAAATGACAGCAGAAAATAATGAATGCAGTTTCCAGAACAAGCCTTCACTATGATGGATCTGAATAATTTTAATAATATCACAGTAAATGGTGGTATTCAACAGCAAATAAAAGTTTCTCATATATTATTATCCTGTTGTGAAATGTCATGGGTTTTATAGTAAAGGTTCTTCCAGATCCTGTTTATACATTACCAGATAGTTAGTTTCCTCACATGGCCAAGATACTCCAATTTTACTTGTGTTGTAAGTCTGTGTGAAGTCATCTTTGTTATTTTCACATCTATTAAGAAAAATTACATCAACTGTTATCAAACTACGCATTACCATGTGCAAGATATTATTATTATTTATTATTGACTGCAAATGGGTTTATACCCGGTGGCAGTGTCCTACAATAACATACAAAACAATGAGACAGAACAGAACAATGAGATACATCAACACAATGAGACAGAACAAAACAATAAACAAAAGGACACAACAAAAACAATAAGACACAATAAACAATGAGATACATCAACACAGAGACAGAACAAAACAATAAACAAAAGGACACAACAAAAACAATATGACACCCAAACAATGGGATACATCAACACAATGAGACACAACAAAACAATAAACAAAGGACACAACAAAAACAATAAGACACAATAAACAATGAGATACATCAACACAGAGACAGAACAAAACAATAAACAAAAGGACACAACAAAAACAATATGACACACAAACAATGGGATACATCAACACAATGAGACACAACAAAACAATAAACAAAGGACACAACAAAAACCATAAGACACAACATACAATGAGATACATCAACACAGAGACAGAACAAAACAATAAAAAAGGACACAACAAAAACAACACATCCCACTCAAAATCAACCAACTCATAAATTACAAAACCATCCAACCTCAAGTACTTAACTTAAAAAAAAGAACTTAATACCACCTAGACATAAGACAATAACTGTAATGTATTACAAACGTCATGAACTGATGCACTCACACAACAATACAATGAGACACAACAATACAACATACCACACTCAAAATAAAACATCTGACACAATAAAAAAACACACATCCACTAATTAATCACAATACTTAAGAGTGGAATATAAAGTCCGCTCTCAGTACATGAAAATTTTATCCCAAAGAACTACAGCCCTTCATCACTTGGAGACTAAGACACTTCACTTCACTTATCACCATTTATTCCCAACTTAATAACCCTTAGCTTGTAACTACTTTTCTGACCCTCTTTCTAAAGGTGCCTAATTTACAGGGGAAAGACTCTAGCACGCCTGGAGGTAATTGGTTCCAGCTTCTTATGGTCCTATTTACAAAGGAATATTTGCCTACATCCGTTCTTTGTTTCCTAGTCCTAATTTTCCGAGTATGATCGTCCCTGCCCAGGTAGCATGGCTTTAATAATCTATCCTCTATCATTTTCCAAGCCCGGCCCCCCGTGTATGCTTTGAAAAGGGCGCACATTCGGGCTATCAATCTACGCTGTGCCAATGTTTCCCAACCAGATTCGTTCGTGAAATTAGCAAATTTAGCCGCTCTCTTCTGCACCCGATTTAGTGCTCTTACCTGTCCTTCCCTGTAAGGGTCCCAACACACAGCTCCATATTCAAGTATCGGTCTCACTAGCGACGTATAAGCTAAACGTTTCGTATTGTTATTTCCCTTTTTTAGTATACGCATTACGAAATGGAGAGCCTTCCATGCTTTAATTAGTGTATAATTCACATGATCTGCCCAGCTCAGATCACTGCGAATAAGTATTCCTAAGTACTTAAAGCTATTTGCCTCTGGAATTAATTGATCCCCAAAAAAGTAACTCAGCTTATCCTTCACCCTAGCTCTATTGAAGCTGACTGCTTTACTTTTACCTGGATTTATCTTCTAGTGGAATATGTGCATTCCTTTAAATCCTTATGTCAGATGTCATTTAATTTATTTTATATTTGAACAGTGAAGTATGTAAAAGCCTTCAATAAAAAAAGTTTTCATGTTGTTGAAATTAATTGTCCTCCTAAAAAATAAATATTACACATGCGCTCAAACAATCGTGGCTGGATATTATGACAGAAGCATTTGCTTCAATTTTCTGGCTTCATATTGCCTGCAGCGTTATTTCCCAAATATTTTTATTAATTGTGGAGAAAAACACTGGTGCAAAACAGGTGTATCAAAATTGAAGCCAGAACAGCTGAAGGTATATATACAAAGAAATTATTTGAAAAACCATTGTTACCTTTGCAAAAATCAACCATACATTGGTTTGTAATTTGATAATGTACATACGATGAAACAATTCTGCTGTAGCATATTAATGATAGCCTGAGCTATACAAATTTAATTCTATTGTTGACCCACTTTTGGTAGTTTTGACCATGACTTGCACGAAACCGCAAATTAATGTAAATGAAGCATGGTCTCTTCAGTCCCATTATGGTACTTTTGGATTGTAACAAGTTCTGACTTTCTAGAAAGCTAAATTAGTGCAAGTTTAGGAATGTTTAATACAGTATTTACTGGATTGAAAAATTAGTTATGCGCACACACCAACAAACATGACTATAAATGTCAAAGTTGCATTACAGAGGTATAAATGAATGTAAAGTAAAGTAAAGTTTGTCCCACTATACGCCATGTAGGCGCTCGGAGGGAGAGGAGGTATAGCTCCTCTCTTCCTTGACCTCGACACTAGATGGGGGGTGAGTGGTCAGCATCACGCCCCGGCCGGCTTTACCCCCGGGAAAGGACCCCGGTACCCATTGTAGAGGAGGCTGGGTGGGCCCCAGAGCCGGTCTGGACGCAGAGGCTAGAGGAAAAATCCTCTGCCCCCGTCGGGGATCGAACCCCGGTCGTCCAGCCCGTAGCTAGTCACTATACTGACTGAGCTATCCCGGCTCATATAAATGAATGTAAGAAGCATTATCAATCTAAAAGTGACTTGGTAAAGGATGAAAATGGTGATCTGCTTGCAGATTCCCGTGATATTTTGAACAAGTGGATGAATTACTTTTCTCAGCTATTGAGTATTCATAGGGTTAGGGAGGTGGAAATACATACACCTGAGCTATTAGTACCTGAGCCTAGTCCTTTTAAGGTTAAAATTGCTATTGCAAAGTTAAAAAGGTATAAATTGTCAGGCAGTGATCGTATTCTGGCAGAACTGATTCAAGCAGGATGTGAATTATTACATTCTGAGATCCATAAGCTCCTAAATTCTATTTGGAATGAGGAATAATTGCGTAATCAGTGAAAGGAGTCTTATTACACCAATTTACAAGAAGGACGATAAAACTGACTGCAGTAATTATTGAGTCATATCACTGTTATCAACGTCATACAAGATTTTATCCAACACCCTTCTCTGATGGTTAAGTCCATACATAGACAAAATTATTGGGGATTATCAGTGTGGGTTTTGACGTAATAGGTCAACTATTGATCAGATTTTTTATTTGTCAGATACTACAGAAAAAAATAGGAGTACAATGAGACAGTATATCAGCTGTTATTTCACTTCAAGATTGTGCAGTTACAAGAGAGGTATGGAGCAACATTCTCATTGAGTTTGGTATGCTATTGCTAGGAAGCTGGAGAAGCATGAGGAGCTTCATAAGTTGTACTGCTCACTGAATATAATTAAGCTGATCAAATCAAGAGGGATGAGATGGGCAGGGCATGTAGCCAACATGGGAGAGAAGAGGTATGCATACAGGGTTTTGGTGGGCAAACCAGAAGGAAAGAGGCCACTATGAAGACCTAGACATAGGTGGGAAGGTAACATTAAAATGAATCTTATAATTTTCATAAACCCTTAGCTTTTTGATATTACTGAATGAAACGAGTTTTTATACTTTGTCATTTGGATTTCAAGAAACAGTCTTATTTCCACAAAACTGTTTATTAAGGTCTGTCACGTCTGCCATCAGCTATTTAGAAGAAAACATGTTTTTCATTCACAAATTGAAAATATAACGGCAACGTCGATAGCGTAAATGCATTAAATTTTTATGGGATGCGTACATTTACTAATTTCGTAGTATTATATAATTCTTTTCCATCTGATTTCTTATATGATATTTCTGTACGCGTTTGTTTTCGATCATACGAAATTGTCTATTTTGCCCTCTACATCCTACTTCTTAACCATGGATCTTCACTAAAAATTAAAGAATTTACCACTAGAAGGGCTATAATGCACGGATCACAAGAATATACAAGATGTTTGGTTATTTGGAGGGAAGTTCTTATTATGCATTGGTGATACTGTCATAGGTCCGTTAGCTTACGTACAGCGCATGCATAGAACGAGTTTCAGGTTATTGTAACCAATAGTGGTGAAGGTATTGTTTTTAAACGACAAATATTCAAGAATCGTAGATAACGGTTTTAATTTGTTTTTAGCTGTGTGTGTTGTAGTTTTATGAACATGTCAGGGGTGAATTCAAGGTTTAGAGATCAATATAAAAGAAATATTTTGGTGTCTGAGGGTGGTGGAAAATATAAACGAGCCAAGAAGAAATTAGAAGATCGCCGTATTTCAAGAATTGAACATTTCAGCAGGCAACGCAATTTGACCGGCTTAATGGATGACTCTGAAACTGTCAGTAAGTGATGGCATATGTTTTATTAAGCAGATTGATAGCCAGTGAAAATTTAAATTAAAGGAAATTACTTCAGAATTGGTCATAGGTTTTAAATTCGATGTACTTTTTGGGTGTTTCGAAGTTCGTATTGCTACATTGCTGTCCTTATCTTTGAAGGTTTCCAGTTCTTTGGTGCTCAGAAAATTAACAAAAGACAGCCATTTCTGTCTTTCCTTAGTCAGACGCAGTTCATTATAAAAAGTAACTTCGTAGCATGGCTGTGAAGGTATTCATGTAAGGAACTTTTGGAATGCCCAGCTTGATGCTAGTTGGTGTTTACTACTGTTTTTGTAAAGAATGGAGTTTTTTGAACAAAACTACACAACAACCTCCAATCAAAATTAAATATTTATCTGCCAGCAGTAAAATCATCTTTGGCCGACCCAGATATTTGTGTCATGTTCTTTACATCTGGCCCCAATGTTTCTGGCAGTCTGCCCCACATAGACCATACAGTCAAAACTGTTGGCAAGTTTTAACCATTTGACATGGCTGATAGCCCGAGAGGACTTCATTAATATGGTTTACCATCAAGGTTTTATATCATACCTCTTTATAGTAAATCATTTCCTTTTAGCAGCAGAATAAAGTACTTTCATTGGAGTGGAATACGCTTATTGTGTATAATATAACTTTTGCAGTGAGGCATGTTTTACTTTAGAAAACCACCAGCTTAGCTGCCCTTATGTTTCCTTTTTGTACAATGGCATTTTTTTTGGTGTTCTTTCTCTCAGGTTTGGATGTCTTTTCAGGAAAATATGGCATTTCAGATTTAATCTCTCTGGAGTAAATGGGTTTGGCATTTTCATTTCTTTGTTTCGCTGTCAGTTAATTGCTCTTTTGATACTGTGTGCTGCATACTTGCAATGAACAATATTAGTGAACTGAGATTCTCTCCTTCCCTTTAATTAGAATAGTTGATGGACTAGGGCATGCATTTTAGGGATTGTGCCTTTGCATCTCTAATAAAGTTATTCTGGGAACATGAAACTCCTTTGCTACAGGGGCAATGGGCCCATCTTCTGTGGCTTTTACTATTTGCTGAATCAATTTATTTTTGAAATCCCATCTGAAATTAAATGTTCCAGTTCTTAAATTACTGGACATCTAAGACACTATATTATCACATGCACAGCCTCAGAATGTGCTCTGTGTGTGTTGTTATGTTGCAACACCTGCTTACTTCATGATGAGCCAACAGTCATTCAGCCACTCAAGAAATTACCAACATTTTATGGAACCCGAAGGCTCAAGTACTAATAGTTTAGCTGTATGTATTTCTGCCTGCCTAACATCAGTATCCCTATGAATATTCAATCGCTGAGAGAAGTGATTCTTCTACCTTTCCAAAATATTATGGGAATCTGCAAGCAGATCACCACTCGTCCTTTACCAAGTTACTAGTAGGTTGATAGTTCTTCTTAAATTCATTTATGCCTCTGTACAAGTCTCTAATATTCTTGTCTTTACTATGTGTTGCAAGCTCATCAACTTTGCCTTTTGTATATTCCCTCTTTTTGTTCCTGAAATGTTTACTAGCTTCTCATTGCATATCTTTCAGATTATCTCCATTTATTTGGCTTCAATTATGTAACCATTGCAATTTGGCTTGTTCCCTTATATATAAAGATTTTAAACATGTTACAACATGCCTAATTTTTATAATTTTTTAGGAACTGGCATGTTTACAAACCTTACATTGAAGGATGGTGTTGCGTTACATTGCATTTCACATCTTATGCAATATTATTGTTGTATGTCGTCCTGATTGAAATGGGTACCTGCTAGAAAGTTCATCAGAGATTTTTCATAATTGTTCTTGAAAAAATTGTGTAATTTATTGAAACTTCTTAAGATGTTTTGTTGCTGAGAGCCAGTACTTTCCTTGGGTTAGAATTTTTCTCATTGATGGAAATTATTTATTTATTTTTGCCATGAAATTTCTACTCTTTGTGTTTCAACATTTTTTGTTGTATAAGGTTTGCAAAAATGAGGATGCTTAAGTTGAGGCCCTGCACAAAATCAAAATTGTTTCTCGTTGCATATAACCTCAAAATTTAGTTGGTGTGTATGTTATTTTTGACTCCTACATGCACAAACATGCATTTAATTAATTCCCGGATTCTAAATATTTCAACATGTTCAATTTTTAGGGACAGCAGTTGACTCACGCAAATTAAGACTTCAGAAATGGAAGGAAGAGAAGCTCCAGAAGAAGTTGTTAATGAAGGCTTCAGAAAAACCAGCTTTTAAGTGTGGCATTGTGCATCATAGATTGGGATCTCCATATTTTACTGATATCTCTAATGTGAGCTATATTAAGAAGGTGCCAACACTTGCAAGACTCGGACAGAAAACTGTTGTAGCGAAGAAAAATCATTTTCCAGATACAAAACAATCCTTTGCTCCGTCAGACTTCAAATTCAAGGTAAATCTTGTGGTCATAAGATATTTTTAATAGGGTGCAGAATAACTCAACAGTTAGTTGCTTATTGCAACCAACATTTCAAGGTCACGTGGACATAATTTATATAATTATACCTGTAGGTTTGTGTAGCCGTTATGTAACCAATATCAATATGTTAATATCCCGCAATTGCAATGTGTCATTCCACTAGCTAGTTTATGTCAGAAAATTGGTCGTGTCAGCTTATTTGTATGAAATTTTCCCCACTATGTCTCATTTTCTTTTACATTTCTTAATTTTGGTTGTGGGTTTATGATCATCCTTTAATTTCATCATTGCACGATTTACTTTACTAATATTTTTCACTATCAGTAATGTGTTGACCACTTAGCCTGTTTCTTTTGCTCTCTGATCTTTCATTAGCTGTAAACTCTGAACTTGTGCATGCAGCCAATAGATATCAGAATTCATTCCATGGTTCGTTTTAGTCTGTAGTTTTGTAAATATATCGCCTTAGGTGATTATTACCACGAAACTGTAATGGTATGTTAATGTTTTATGATTTCAGCCACCTAAAATCAAATCTGCAGTATTGATTGAAGAAGAATCCAGGTATGAAATAGAATTCTTCTTTAATATCTTATATTTCTTGTAAAGGGTTAAGTCTCTCAGGTGGAAGAGTTGGATGCTCCTCCCATCAAGTTTTTCTTGTGAAGATTCAGACTGTATCAGAACTAACAAACATACAACCCAAACAGTGTACATAAAGTTTGTCCAGATTACAGGAGATGCTGGAATTGCTTTCCATGTTTCACACACATTCCTGGCCCATCCATAAGTCTTGCATTCATGTGCCATAAATATTTATGTTTGTTCACATTCATGTGTTATTTTATTCTTGGAAAACAGAGAAAAGTTCACTTTACATATTTATCTTAATTTTGTTAATTGACTGAGGGTTTTGACTAAACTTTTTGGTTACCAATAAATACAAGTCGCATGGGTTACGGTCAGGATTGTGTTTGCCATAAGCTACTTGTAATTCTGAACCAAAACACTTCCCTCAGCATGTACATTGATAGATACTCTTGCTGTGTGAACAGTAGCAGAGTCTTGTTGGATGAATGGATACCAGAATTGTCTCTTAGGTGCTGAACAGTGGAAGGAGTATCTGGTTCATGTACTATTTAGAATGAATTGTGTCCTTGAACGTAGTTATTCTGTGTGTTCACTCTGCACCATACACAAATTTTGGAACCATATAGTGGAAGCTTGTGTGTTAGTTTTCGATTGTGTGAACTTCTGTATCTTCTGCTGTGTGAATTTACCTCCACATCTGAACGCTTGGCATTTTGACTCTTTCTTTCCTTTTCCCCATGATTGACCTTGTCTAACTTAATTTATTTACAATTCTGTGAATATTTTTGTATGCATGGAATTGTATCATCCTGAAATATATGCTAGAATCTTCTCCTTACTTCCCTTGCAGGACCTCTTTTCATATAGGTATCATATATGAACACTTCTGATGTGTATCTCACATGTGGCGTTTCAGCACAGTAAATAATATGACTGAGTGAATGTTTCTGTACAGTTCAGCTACAGTAGTGAAAGTCAAAGCAACATGAGGGCCAGTCCAAAATGCATAATCTCATTTATGTTGTACTTTCTAGTAGTCTCACTGTACAATGAAATATCTCCAATGTTTGCTGTATGTGAAAAGGTTGTACATTTATTTTTTCCAGTCATAGTCTACTGTTGAAAGTTCAGAACACTAAGAGCCATGTTTTATGTCCTACGTAAATGTGTGCGTTAATGGTTTCAGGGTTGTTTCGGATAGAAAGAAAGGTGTTTCATCTATACAGAATGAGTGTACTATTCAACTGCAAGAAAACCCTTTGCGAAGAGTTACTAGGGCTCAGACGCGTGCTTGTGGCACACGAGTACAGGTGAGGAAGGATCAGTACTTCAGTTCATACTTACTAACGTTGCACATAAGTAACCAAGATTCTGATAATAGTTAATCAGATAGGATCTCAAAAATTCAGGGGTGGAGGATCATGTGACAAAAACATGAGTTTTTAGGCGTGTTTGAAACAGAATTTTGAAAATGGCTTATTATTTCTGTCATGTCAACCCATCTGTCTGCAAGTGACTACCTGATTTTTATCAAACTTGGTATACTTGACATATATTGAATTTTATTGAGTCATTTTTATTTTGGTTTATTTGAAGGCCATGAAGTGTTATATGTGTGTGAGATTTAAATATTTGTGTTGATGAATATCCTTGTTGTGATATTCTATTTTATGACTCCATGTAGTCTAGTAGGTATTTGCCAGTGTTTCGAATAAGCCTGTAGCATCTGTTATCAGGTTAGACTACATGGTATGTTAACCCAGAAGACCACAATTCAAATTTTATGTGTGAATTTCGAGTCCTTTGGCAGGTTTCACTGAAACTTTATACATACCACTTCTGTTGTATAAGTATCCCTTTGTTTAAATTTAATTTGCATGTGTTCATTATAATGGTCTGTGTTAGAGTTGTTTCTGAAGTCGAGTATAATAAATATATTTTCTTTCTTTCTTCAGTATAATTTCACATCTGTTCCGAAGGCAACTAATAAGCAGAAACAGAAGTCCCCACAAATTCTACAAGGCATAGGTTCTTCCAAAATAGGTAAGGATTACAGTTTCTGCATATATTAAGGCCCAGTAACACTAACCATTTGCTCTGTGTAACTGATATAATACCGTGCTTTGTTCTTCAGAGTTCTTGCTGATTTTTGAGTTTCTGAGAGTTTTGTTTATGGATGTTCATGTAAGAACACAACCAAACAGTATAGTGTTCCAATTTATGGTGTTTTTAAATAATTATTTCAACTGTTGACTCAATTGCATTCTGGTGTTTATAGAGCAAGGTAAATACATTGTTTCAATTTTTCATGTGCGGTATATGAAAAATATCTTAAGTAAATTTACATGATAAGATGAAGTTCTGGGAATTCTTTACATCTGGTGTTTTGTATTTCATATGAAATATATTCTTTTCAAATTAAACCAAAGATCATGTGTGCCGCTCCATTGGCCACCTTGATGTCAAGTCACAGTTCATTAAGGTGAATTAAGCTTTCTGGGTTAATATTAAAATCTGCTGTCCTTAAATAAGTAAAGGTTATAAGAAATGAAAACTTCAAAATATAGAAGAACTTGGTTCTATTATGTCGCTCTGTAGAACAATTAGTAGTTTTCAAAGTTTCTATTCAAGTTCTTAATTGATTGAATGCCATCTTGGGCTGGTCAAGTTCCTCTTGAAGACTGTTTTCCCTTCAGCATAGCTTCCCTGTCCATGGCACTTATACTTTAATTGAATATGTTTCTGTGTGTGCTGATATACTTTCATATATTCCTTTGGATGCTTCCATCTGGACATAACATCCACAAAACTTTCACTAGGTTTCATAGCCAATTTATGTTCTGAGTGAAGGTTTCTATTTTAGTGTTAGAAGCACCGGTAATCAAAAAGAATAGCACAGAAGAATCTACTACACTTGTTAGTACAGAAGTTGTGAGAGGAAGTGACATTCCAGAACCAGACATAGAAGCTGAAAGACCTGTGGTTGAAAACGTTAACACTGAAGAGCGTACAGGACCTACTATTAGAGAAGTTGTTGAAAGATGTGACACTCCGAAAGCTGAAGCAGCTCCCTGCACACCTGTTCAAGCACAATGGTATCCAATCAACTATAGTCCTTTTGTGACTAAAGGCCGAGGCAGTTCGAGCAAGCGATCACACTGTAAGTGTTGTATTTTCTAGAAGGTGGTTACATTTTGTATTCATTTTTCGTGACTTGGAACAACTTTACAGTATTTTTTAATTGACATTTACGAATTAATCTTGTCATGTGTGCCAACAAATGTCTTAGTTCACATTTGGGTCATTCCATGGCAATTCAGAGTGCCATTAATCATCGCCCTGATGGTGGAGGCAGCAAGCCCCTCTGAAAAGTAAGTACACTTGTATCAGACTATACAACACAACATCCCAGAAGACACTCATCTTCATACTTGCTACTGTGAGTAACTGAAATGTCTGTAGGTGGTGTGACAAATCCATCATCCATTCTCCGATATCTGATTAGACATCCAGCTCTCGTAAGATTTTAGGTTTTCACAGGAGTGAATATAGATGATTGTCTGGGCTTTGCAGTGTAGTCTTTTGACTATGTTATTAGGAGTGTTAGGAAGTGTATAACGCATGCAAGATCAGGAGTGAAGATGCTACAGAGTTGATCAAACAGAACCATGGGATGAGGAGAGAAGAAGCTTTATTTGGACCAATAGGAAGCATCCCTTTTCAGGCACCAAAGGGGTGGCTTGGTTATTGCCAGATTCTGTGAAATTAATTGATGTAAGGTGAAAACATTTTGTATTTATCACATGATCATGAGATGCAAGAAACAGGTTTGCTGAATTTTATTAGAATTAAGTTTCACAAAAATAAAGGTTTAACATTAAATTTTTAAATTGTTACACTAAATCTACTGCTTTACTGCAGACTGTATGTATAACCCCTAAAAGGATTATAAGTCCTCTTTAAACTGTATAAATTTATCAATAGTCCTGTAGCCAAAGTTGCTCCTTACGTACATTTTAATATGAAATTAATTTTGAAAGTACTTGGTAAGGTTCCTCATGAATATTAATGTTAAGGGGGCAAACAGATACTTAATTGGTATTAGAGGGGATATGTTGAATTTTGTGTGATATTTGAGAAGTGGAATTAGAAGTTCTATTGGATCCTCCAGGATTGTTCTGGAATTTTACCGAATATACAGACACGTGATTTTTGTTGTCAGCAGGTGTTTCTGAGAAAAGTCCTAGAGATGATTCTGCAATTTCCTGTGAAAGAGATAAATTGGGGTCTCCAGTTTTATGTTCAAATGCAGTTGACACAGCAGAGGAAAATCGACAGCATGGCATCCTATACTTCAGGTAATACATTTATTAATTTAGGTACATTGCCAAAGATCTTCGGTTATAAGATTTTTGTCCAGTTATCCCTCCATATTTGCGTAGTTGACATTTGCTGTCTAATTTGCAACAGTAGTTTATAATGAATTTCTTTGGAAATTTTGTTATGGTTAATCTTTATGAATGAGCATCTACCTCATGTGCTGTATGTTTTGGTCTGCCACAATTGGAAGCATTGCATAAATTTTCACATTTAACTTCTGTCTTGTTTGACAGCCAACATTATCTCTTGAATGTTTGTCCTTTTTGAGTGGGTGTGGAGAAGCGTGCCTTCCATGCATCCACTTCCCCCCACAAAAAATGAAATGATTGCAATGTAAGTAAGAGTAAGTGTAAATTCTGTGAACACTCTGTCTCCTGAATAGCCAAAACTTAAGAAGTATGTATCATTATATTCTGTTTTTAGGTCTGTTTTGGAGAACGAAACAGAAAGGTTACAGACCATATGTCAGGAATGGCTTCATATTCAGTGTTCAGTGTCGGACATACCACCAGAGACAAGTGACTTGATCAATGCAGCTGTGGGGCAAACACAACTCCTGTTGAAGAAGAAGTTCTCACAGTTTTGTGGTTTAATTGATACATGTGAAAACGTTTTGAAGCTTGGCACAACAGCAGCAGCAGCAGCATCTGTCACATGCTCAGATCTTGATGGTTTTTGGGACATGGTGTATATGCAAGTAAGAAATTTCTCATAGCTACATTTTCCTGGTAATAACTGCAAATCGATATTTTGGCGAAGTTGAATGGTTCTGCACATGCCCTTACATTTGTCTGTTGTATAGTATGTGTTGTAATTTTGCTTGCAACCTTTCATTACTCAAATAGTTTCTTAACACATTTAATCTAAATGCTTTTCTTTCCCCTTTAAAATGCAAACAGTTTTAACTTGTGAACATATTTCATTTGGCTACCTCTTTTGTAACCTTCGTTATATATGATTGTCATTCTTAGCCGCTCATAATTGCAGTGCAGCAATTATGGTTGACTTCTGTTCTTCCTACCACCCTTTAAATAAAAAGCATATGTCGTGTGCATCTCCTTTCTTTTTAGTATAGGCAGGACTAAATCATAGTAAATTCCATTTAATATTCGATAAATGATCAATTTGACCACTGAAGTAAAGAGTAACCTAAATAAAAGGAATTTAATGCAGGTGAGATTAAATGCCACAAGGAGGAAACTTAAAACAAACGCTGAAAGATATTTCACTGCGGGCATTTAGGTGTGTCATACATGGAGGGAACCAGTTGCATGTATTAAGTTTCTTGCTGATCAACAGGGGAGAAACTAGTTTGGTTTAGTCTCCATCATATAGCCGAACAAGGAGAATGCTTGATTCATTTGGCGATGATCACATATGATGAAAAAGCAGATGATATTAGGTACATTCTGTACAACAAAAACCAAGCACTTGAAATTTTGTAAGTCCCAGATCAGAAGTGATGTAAGCATACAGCTGTTCTCATAATTCCAGTCATTTGTAATCTTGTATTTGTCCATATGTGCTTTCCATTAAATGCAATGATTTATGCCACATGTTTGTTAATCAAAGACACCAATATATCTGCATAATTAGAAGAAAAACATGAATTAGTGTTGATGATTTCCTCGATTCCTCTGAAAGTAAAACGTAGGTGAAAGCTGTACTTTGCTTGGTTGCTCATGTTTCCTCACGAACCAGTCAGCATTGGAAGGGACTGGTGTTGATGAGAAGATCACATTTGCAAGTTTGAATCACAATGTCTATTTTTTTTAACAAGAATGTAGTACTCATTCATTAAAATTGTGCACGTGTTATATTATCTAAATGTATATCTTTCAAAGCTATCGTATGGAACTTATATCAAGTGAAAATGGAAGTGGATACTGAAATATGCACATTGTGATGTTCAACAGAGAATGTCTGATTGTTTGTTCAGCACATGCAGTAAAGTAACTGTTAACAGGTGAAAAGTAATCAGCAGTATTATCATTAACATTATCGCTGCATTATTTGTGGTGCATTGACGAGACTAGAAATGCTAGGCAAGCAGGTATTTTATATATTTTTTTGTGATCTATCATTTGCCGTCATTTTGATTTAAAGGTTCCTTGTTGGAATCAGACCACAGACAAATTGTTCTATTTCCAGAAACACGTGCTATAGAATTGTTTGTGTTTTGCAAAGTATACTAATGACTTAGAAGAGAATTGAATTACTATGTTAGCCCTTAAAGGGGTGTATTCAGTATTTGGTATCTTTACTAAGAAGTCCACAATCTTTGATCTTCAACTTTATTCGTCTCGACATGGGCTAAGCATTACATGCGAGTTGCATTTAAGCCTTGATTGTTAATGTTGCTATGAGCTAACTTCCGATACGTTTTGGGTAAATGGTATTCAAAAGTTGACAGACCTTCACTTCACACCATTGTGAGTGAATATAAAATAATTTGGTGATATGTCTTGAATTTTAATGTTTAACACTGTGTAAATTACTAATTATGAAGGCAAGATACAGAGTTCTTGACTTAACTGGTAAGCACTGAGACGTGTCTAAGTTTTACATTACACAGTAAGATTCTTATAGGCTGATAATCAAATATAACAACATTAAAGCTTCTGAATTTGTCACAGTGTAAAACATTTGCTTCATCACCATCATTGTAGGTCGAGGATGTGGACCTTCGTTTCAGTAAATTAGAGAAATTGAAACTGAACAATTGGAAAGAAGACATGGATGTATGTGAGAATGTGAAGCAACCTGTAGCCAGGCGCTTAAGGAAGGTGCCAGTGAAAAAGCCACAGAAATCATCATTACATTCCATGATAGCAGGTATGGTATTCAATGTCTTTGATTTTTTATATATATATATAAATAAATAAATTTGCATACCATCATATATAGTCACTTGGATATAAAATTGTTTAAAAACACTAATTATTTGTATCTTTAACCCTTAATGGTAGAATATGCATGTTTACAACTGATGGCAGACTCATCGGTTATGTGACCGTAATCAGTCTGCCCTCATGAACCAGAGGATTAACTTGTTCAACATTCACTGTTTCTGGAGTGGTTAGGAAGTCCGAGTAGCTTCATCAAAGATGCTTGTTTTACCACTGTGGAATCTTTCTACCCATTGGTACACCTCTGTTTGTGTAATACAGTTTTCGCTGTATTGTGCTAACATTAAACAATGAATCTTGGAGGGTTTTAACCCCTCTGACCATAGAAATCAAATGATGGAACATTGTTCAACAATGATGCAATCTGAAAGTGGAGTGAGCATGTTTACGCTATGATTGCACGAGCTCCACTGAACATTGTGGCTACCCCAGAGCACGTCTAGACTTGGTTCAGTATGTAGTATGCGTGGTGTTTGCATGAGCACTATGTGACATATAACTGGGATTTTACGTGCAAATTTCCCTCTTTGTATTCTTCTTGCATAATAGACCTAAATTGTTTTTCTCCAGAACTGCTCTTTGCATGTTGTCATATACTTTATGTAAAAAATTAAGTAGGAAAGATTCTACATAGCTTTTATAAAAAATCATCTAGAAACTTGTGTAGTAGGCAGTTATAGAGGTGTAGATCGTGCGCCTCACTTGATACAGATAGAACGTTATTAAGTGCATGAATCGGGTATCTTCAGATTTAAGAAATGTGGGTTAGTTTGTTGCCCCCCCTCTGCACCATTTTAAGTTCCATTTCTATCAGTTTCTGACTCGATGCAGATTGTAACACCTTTGCCATCATCTGAGAATTTAAATTATCCATATGTAGTGGTACTTCACAAGAAGCACATGAAAGTTGCACCAGTTACCATTTGTGTTCTCTTGTAGCTGCAAGGAAGAGAAAGCAAACAGAGGCATCTGAAAGCATGGGATTTGTCAGCTTGAATGCTCCTTGCACTCCAGAACGAGTTGGTAAGAGAGATTGAATTATGTCTAATTTTATATCTTTTGTTATCATGGCGACCTGAATATAATAAAGAATACTGCAAACAATTTGAAGATACTTATAAAGCCTCAGGTGATTTTTGTAGCAATCTGTGGAGCTTGTTCAATTTATTGGTACTTTGAAATAATTGAATTGCTGTTCAGTTTAAATCAGTCTTTGAGGCGGTTGCATATTTCTTATGCTTCTTCTAATGATTCTGTAAAGTTGTATTTATTTATACTTTGTAACAACTGTATATACATTGCAGTAATGTTTTGTTAGAGACATTTTCCTCTCAATGCCTTTGACGTGTTTCATATAAAGTTAAAGGTAGGTCGGAAATTTAATGACATGAATTTATTTTAGACGTGTGTTCATTTAAATTTAAACTCTGAAATAGGCAACATAAACCAGGTAGCCAATGTGTGACAGTAGCTGCCTATAAAGAGGCACGGCAGCTATTTCAAAATGGCACTGCCATTGCAGGAGTGGCCTGTCATTGAGATTTGATCATTGATTTGTTTTCTACTTGTCAAAGTCCTTTTTTGAGTGAAATTTGATCACTATAAATAGTCCAAATGCCATGCCATTCCAGGGAGACAGTCAGTAGTGCTGAAAGTTTGAAACTGGTTGCATGAGTGTCATAGACTCTCCTTGGTTGGAATTCCATTGCCACCCACTTTACAGTCCTGATCTGGCCCCAAGTGACTACCATTGAAAAATGTCTTGCTTCCTGTTGATTCTGATCAGAATTTTGGGTTGTACAAGCAACAAGGGCATGACTCCAGGCACAGGACACCCAGGTTTCCAAGATGGCATTAACAAACTAGAGTACTGTTGGGATGAGCGTCTCATTGTCTATGGCAGTTATGTGGAAATGTGACTAGTTTGGACTACAGTCCTGTGTATTATTTTGCTGGTTTGATTTTGCAGCTGTGTGAAATAAATTCATGTTAGTAACCTTCTGTTCTACCCTTTTATATTTTAGGAATTTATTGTGCTTATCTTAAGGAGATTGCTTGTAATTTTGCTGACGTCTTTCCCCTGTGTGTGTTTCCTTCCTTCAAACTTTGGCCAGGATGTCTGTAGTTTTAGATTTCAGTGTGATAAGTATGTGCCTGTTTTCATATGCATTTAAATCATTTGATTCTCCACCTGATTTAATTGAAACAAACTGCAGTGGTTTATGTTTTATTTTATGACACTGATGGGGGTACATTCCTGCATTTTTAACACACTGTGGAAATCAGATTCACACTTTTGCGTCTACTGCTCCCAGCATATTTTCAAGAATGGTCTCTGTCCTTTGTCCCAGGTTAAGCATGTTTCTAGTTTTGTACAGGAAACTTCTTTCTTTGCTTACCCCCAGAGGCAGACATCGCAGGTGTAAAGTTAGGGCTGTGATGAGGCCGTTCATGAATGTATGGAGTGAATGGTTTTCTTGTAGTCATCACAACAGCCTGTGATCGAACGAGAAGGAAGGATAGCCAGTGTTCTGAAAATATGCTGAAAGCAGAGGTGGCAAACATACCAGTTCTATTAAAAATTATGTAGCACATGCAGAGATTTGTGGTCGGTGACATAAAACAGGGCTCAACGAATGCTAGACACCAGGTTGCCATGTCACCTTGAAATTTTGTCATCGTGCTTAATACTTTGGAGAGTAAATTTTTTCAGTGTTTTTTTTTTTCCTTTTCTTTTTTGAAATTCTAGCTGAATAATGACTGTGCCACGCTAACTGATCTTGGGTACTGAACAATCTGATTATCCACATATTTGTTTAGTGGTCATTTTTTTATTCTGTCTATGATAGTGAATGGAGAAGAACATCAATTTGAGAACAGTATATAGACTCTGCAGTAATGTAAACTTGCTTATCTTACTGAAGCAGTGTTTGCTGTCTGCAGTTCCAATTAGGAGCATATAGAATTGAGACTACTAAATATTAGTAAATGTGTTGTTTTTAATAATGAAGATTTACCAGCAGTGGAAGGAATTTGTTATTGTACTTGTTTGTAAGAAGGGTGATGAAACCAAAGGTAGTAATTATAAAAGAATATTATTTTTAATCAACTACATACATAATCATTTCAACATTCATGTGTCAAGGTTTACTTCATTTTTTATATACTGGAGAAAAGTGGATGTGTGGTGTGACTGATATATCAGCCATTTATAGACTTGAGAGCAAGAGATCCTTTAAAAATGTAAAGGTAAAATATCTGTTAATGACAGTGACATCAACATTGCATTCTTGAGGAAATTATGAGCAGACTAAATTTAGGTATTGCTTGCCCCCATCTAGTTCAGAATCTTATGTCTTCCATCTGCTCTTCTATCTGAAGACAAAGATTAAAATATACAAGACTAAGTTTACCCATTGTTTTGTGTGAGTGTGAAACCTGGTCTGTAATAGTAAGGACTGAGAATGTTTGGTCCTAAGTGGGATGAAGTGACAGAAGGCTGGAGAAAATTGTACAATGAGGATTTCCATAATTATACTCTTCACCAAATGTTGTGATTATCAAATCAAGAGAGATGTAGGTAGACATAGAAAGATTACAAAAGATTTGCCATGCTACATATTTTACAAGCTTTGGAAAATGCATCGTCACACATCTGGTATCAGTATATTGTACAGTGTGGGTCCCAGCTGTTTATACCTATGAGGAATGTGGAAACTGATGTATGTGGTGGCAAAAAGGAGGAAATGTGTATATTGTCCAAAATGAAAATACTGACCAAGTTCACCTTTGCTCTTGTGAAGTCTGCATGCTGATTTCCTTTAGTCAGGTATTACCAAATTGGAATATAATTCACAAAGGGTACAGATTACAAGTCATTAATCACCGACTTCTCATGGCTGAGATAGTGAAAAATATTATCAAGGTGAATAATAGTTTTATACGCCAAATAAGCAGTGAATTGCTGGTTGACTGTGTTAGTTTTCCTTATTTCAACTCTTGGCTCCTCATACCTTGTCCCACAAGAATAAAGAGCTCACATTCAAACTGTACAGTTCTTACATTAATAAGTTTTATTGGCATTTTTGCACATTCTTGCAGCTAGTAGTGTTCGTTTTCTTCAGTGGCAAGGCATAAGATTTCGGGAAACACCTTTTTGATTTTGGTTACAAAGTGTTTGAAGTCACAAAATTGTCATTAGAAAGTTTGCTCTCAGATTGTCCTGATGATATCAAACACAATATCAGAGACAAACTGTTTTAATTAAAAGACTGATAGTTGAACAAGATGTAAACATTGATAGATACAGTAAAATCTCTCTAAGTTGGACACTTGTGGTTCCACAAAAATGTGTCCAACTTACAGAGGTGTACAAGATAGAGGGAAAGAGATATATCAGATTGTGGTCTAATGACAATATAATCTATTTACTTACATACACTAACTGCTGTAGGCTTACTTGAATTAAGAATTAATGACAATAGTATTAATAATAATCTTTTGAAGCCCACTCCCATGCATTGCACATTACACCCCAGCCTTAATAACATTTTCTAAAGTTAATTCCACTAATTTTCGCTTCCGCATTGCAAAAACAAAAATTCCATTACTGTTAACACAGTCTGAACTCAAATGCAAGCACAGTACTGATGGAGTTAAAACTGTGTCTTCTGCAATACTGTAGTCCAGTTAAGGGTTCATAGTTAAACACTTGCAATGCATTCCAATGATGGGTTCAGTGTCCATAAGACAATCCTCTAGAGAGGAGGCATTCATCAGTCAGAAATTCAAAATAACAAAATATGTAACTGAAAAACTTTCCCTGAAAAGCATCGAAGTTAAGTGCATGAACCTGTCCAACTTACAACAAAGGGGGTGTTCAATTTCCAGGATAAAGGGGTGTCCAAGATATAGGGTATTGTGGACATGTAAAATTATAGGATATTCGCCGGTTCCAATCAAAAGTGTCCAGGATATAGGGGTGTCCAACTACAGGGGTTTTACTGTATTTACTAAATTATTCTGAATGACATGAAGTACTGGAATTTTCCTTAAGGAGTTTGTGGACCAACTGCCCTTATGCAATTAAGTTGTGGCTGGACCAAGTAGTAGATGTCTGAAGAAACTTCTAGTTAGACAGGGCGCACAATTCTTCTTGACATTACCGTTGATGTTTCAATGGCCTATAAAGCAGTCACACATATACCAGACCCAGACCTGCCAGCCACCCAGAACCTGTCTTTATACTAGATTAGGTCTTTAGACCAAAGGGTCATAGGCCAGGTCAATAAACGTTGATCACATGATGGGATTTCCACTTGAAGGGAATCATAAAAACATTCATCAGCATCATTTTGTTCTGACTCACCTGGAAAACAGTCTGACTCTCTTAGTCTGGCAAGGATGCAGACATGACCTACATCCCAACCTGTACTAGACAACAGACCTGTATCTCTGATCATGTAAGCTGAATGCAGTGCATTGAAAAATACAGAAAAGGAAGAAATGCGCAACCTTGAACTTGTATGCAGCCTTGCATCAGTACTAGTTTCCTATGCTATTGACTCTTCTACCAACAAATATAGACATACAAGTGAAGTGTATTGATCACCTTCAAAGAATAACTTAGCCATCTTCAGAGTGAACATACAGTGGGATAAACTTTAGAAGCCATATGTAGGGCTTCAGTCTGGAAGATTGTGGTGTTAGTGATGTAACAGCATTGACTCAGCACTTGAGGGAACAACTTTTACCACCAGACATGAGTAGTGGTATGAATTAGTCTTGGGGGGGGGGGGGGGGGGAAAGAAAGAAACAGTGACCAGCTGAAGTTAGCAGTGGCTGATGAAGAAATGTGATATTTAAAGTTTGGGGATAGTTGTCTGTAGTGTCTGTACTGCGGTTGTTCCCACTCTATGTTCTTATGTAGTTTAACAGTTCTTGTCGCAAATAATGCATTATGATGAAAGTTTAAGTGACCTGTTGACATGTGACATAAATGGTCCATCTGTGATGCAGTTTGATTCAGCATAGGTTGTGGTCGATGGTACTTCGGTTCCAAAACTACACACGTGTACAATCACAGGATGGCTAATGAGAAATTGTAGAAGCAAGTGTTTAACCCATTTTTTGTTTTGCTTCAGAATGTTATTTTGCATGACAGATATTGATACGGCTTATGGATGTGTTTAAATTTGTCATGCCCTGGCATAACACCTGAATGAATACTCTATCGTAAGCAGTTTGTTTAAGTTGGGTAAAGAATCAAATGATTTATAGGCATTTGAATATAACCATTGACTTTCATGTACCTGTACGTACTGTTATATCTATATGATCTAGTGATTAACACAGGTTTCATATGGAAGATGCTGGAATGTAATGTGGAAGCCTGTGAATCTAATCTGGTATACTGTCTAGCAGATTTAAGATGATGCTGTAGGTAGATCTACATGGCATATTTCAGATACATTTTTTTTTTCCTGCCTTTAAAGCTAAAACTAGAACTGGATCCACACCTTTGCTGTCACGTCGATCTAAGATATCTCTTCTACAACACACATTAGAAGAACACAAGAGAAACAGTCGTGGGTTAAACCGGGAATCGAGTCCCATCATCATGAAAGTGACTCAGATAGCCAAGATGTGTGATGCTGGGATAATGCCTACAGTGCAGGTACTCCTGTTTGCAGATACAGTAAATCCCCTCTTTAACTGTTGTCTGGGGGACAAACAATTAGTAGCATGAATTATGTATGCAAGAAAGACATTGGCCACTTGTTGCAGCATTAATTTCACTATACTACAAATAAAAATAAAATATTACACAATTCATATTTCCAAACATCAGATACAATATTCCAAATATGTTATCATGAAACATAAATTTCAGTAACTACATGCCTTGCTGGAAAGAAAAATCATACAGCAGGGTCTGCAGTGAAATCTGGAGAGAGGAGGAAAAGGAGTTAAAAAACATAAGACATAGGGCTGTGTTAAACTCAATTCACGAACAAACCAGAAAATAAACTCAATAGTGTGGTGATATATCATCTGTAAATTATGTTGGCAAGATATTGGGACGTTGGATCACAACTGTTCAATTCCAGCTGTGCAGTATACTGGCAAACTAGAAGTTACAATGTGTTGGAATGTACAGTTACATAAAATGATACAAGCTTACATATGAATTGGTTACTACATACAGCAGAATTCTTCTTGAAAAACTAATAGTCACTCATCTAGTTAAGAAATTCCCACCATTTATGGAAACTGAAGGTTTATTAGCACGTTCTAAAGAGCCTGCCAACAGTCCGCTCTTAGCCGATCATTCCAGTCCTCTCCGTTTCTTGAAGTAATGTAGAAGGGCAGTCTGCTTTGTAATTTGTGACAGATGAACAGGAATTCTCTTTGAGTTGAGTTGGTTGCTGCACACTGACATTAAGTTTAAGTGAAGACGGGTACAGTTGCACCATCTTGAGACCAGCAACTTTTTCTGCAAATGTTGATAATTTTTTATAATGTCCAGTGCTGATCAGTGATTAGTACTAAGCCTTTTTTGAACCACATTATTTTTTAATTGGCATGTTCTTTGAAATCTGAGTTTCTTGAGGTGATAAGATTTTATTGTTTTGTTGTTGTTGTTTTTTAAAATATTTTAGTCAATAATGATATGCATAAAAATGGCAAAAGTTTTGATGACCATTGGGTAAGGTGCAATCTTCAAAAATCGTTCTGTTGGGTGACTCTGGACAAGTTGAGAAACCAAAAGGTTGAACTCAGAAAAAACGTATGAGCATGAATACTGGAGAGTGTGAATTTCAGAGTAAAAACAATGTCCCTTCAACACAAAACCATCCTTTAAATTCAGGAACCTAAAACCACAGGGTTTCGCCATATTTGTTAATAGGATGATGTATCACTGTGCTCTGAATGTTCCATTGCTGTGCAGTCTTAGCCACTACCTGATATTTTAAGCTTGGCAAGTAATTGGCAATTTTGTACAGATTTTGAAAGTTAGTCTCTGAAAGTGGCAAGTCAAGAAAATGTTTTGATTTTTTTGTGGCAAACTTTCCCCAGTACGCTTGCTACAGGGAATTCCTGCAGGATTTTTTTATACAGATGTTGCTGAGGCTTTGATGAAGACGTACTGATTTTGGAAAGCTTACCATTGTTTGCATCCAGTTATTCACGTATCTCTGCGACCTTGGAAATATTGGTTGTCTGTGCTGTGGAAGGCATGAAATCTCATAAGAATCCCCTCTTAACTCCCCATACTTTGAGAGCTTATCAAACCTCCTGCCACAATCACCTGCTGTGCCCTTCCTATGTATTTCTTTAAATTTTCCCACCTCTGTTTGCATACATCTGATATAAACATATTTCACTGAATAAAATAGTAATTATGAAGTATGGGTGTACAGATTATAAAAAATTTTACTATCTCAGAAAAATAATTATTTTAATTAAATTAACATCAATTTGCAATAATAATACTGATTTTGCTATTGAAATTAGGTAGTATTTTATTTTGAGATACATGACCACAGGAGATTCTACTATGATGACAATTGTGTACAAAATTTGCTAATAATGTGGAGAGAACTGAAAGCAATTATTGTGCCAAATCCATCAGCAGAATCTTTGAGAGTTATTGGTAGGGATTCTGTAAATGGAACTTCCCAAGCTGTATCAGGGCGACAGATGAAAAACAAGACATCCAAGCTCCAGGACAAACTGGATCATTGTACTTTGTGTATTTTCCCATGTAACTGATTTTATTTCTGGTTAGGTTTTAGAGACTTCTGATGCTCCAAGTCCACTCAGAATTCCTTCGGCAAACCAGAAACCAAGAAAGAGTATTCTGAAGTCAGTGACATGCAATCTGCCTCTGCCTTTAAATACAGTACTGAGTAATGATGAAAGTGTTATTGGTGAGTACTACTTACAAGAAGACACAAAACAGACCCAGCTGTATGGTAGGTTTGCCATGTATGTATTTATCAGTAGTAAACTGAAGTCTCTCAAAATGTTTTCTGTTATAATAACTCTCTCTTAGCAGATCTCTGTGGTTTAACACTGCTAATACCAGAGTCTGCCATTTGATCTGACCCGAGTTAATTCCATCCATGCTTCATTATAACGCATATCCTTAGGATTCTTGTTAATGTTATGCTTTCACCTCCTTGTTCTTCCAGTAATGTGTGTTTCTGGCTGTCGTATCTTAGCTACGTGCTCAGCATAATGTAGCCTACATTTCACCATCCTAGCAAGAAGAGATAAGCTATAAAATTTCTCATTCAGTATCCTAAATTTCCCACTTCATATTTTGCTTCAATAGTTTCCCAAGCACTCTGTTTTCAGACTCTTGCAATTTATTGTGTTCCTTCAGTGGAAAAAACTTTCACACTCCTATAAAAATTACAAATTATTGCTTTGTTTGTCTTTAGCATTTGGATAAGTTGGTCACATAATAATTTAATGACTGCACAATAACAAGCAGTACCAAAATTTATTCTCCTTATTTTAGTGTTGTCAGGTACTTAAATTCTTAAACTTTCCCAGATTGTTTATTACATCATGACTTTGATACCAATGTTTATGTGTCACGTAAACAAAGTCCCTTGCTGACAAATATGAGCGTTATTAGCCACCTACTGCATTTCAATTAACATAACTTTCTTGCATAATCTTTATTGAATTAAAATCTTGTACAGTGTTCCCCTTGTAACTGAATTATAAGTTTTCGTGACAATATTGCTGTAGCATTTGATGAAGTCCACGTCAAAGAATAAGCTTTTGGTATGATTTGTACTTTACTCTTACACAATTGTTGGTGTGCACAATTCTGTCATCTAAGAAGAATTTTAAAGTTGTATATAAATAAAATAACAGTGGTATTTTGTTGGAAGTTTCATATGTGATTTTTTACACTTTCTTTGATTCCAGTTATAAATAATAAAACTATTTTGTAAATAATATTACATGTTAGATTTGTGAATTAATAATTGATTGATTACATATATATATATGTACATAAACATACACACACGCGTGTGCACTCATTATATGAAAATGGATGAATTTGCTAAAGTGTTGTTTTTTGACTCAATCTGAATGTAGTGACTGAACATGAAGGTACAATGGATGTGTGTGAAAATAGTGATATTGTTGACTGTTAACAAATAATTAAATAATATTCTGCTAGGAAAGGAAGCGAATTTACATGCTATATTCATATATGTTTTTACAGGAACATGTAGTACAAGAGGTCCAACTGCTTTGGAGTTGTTTTTACTAGTATCACTATCAAAGTCATCTACATATTGGAGCATGTGCTGTGATAAGACTGCCTCATTTAGTTTAATCTATGTATGGCAAGGAAGTAAATCCTGGTCATGTTGGAGGAGACAGGTTGTCTGAATGATTTTGAAAGTTTTTCAGAATAACAGCAAATTGTGCTCTGATGTCAGTTTTTTGAGAATTTTGGCAGGAATGGTGTTTGGCCTGTGGAATGGTCTATGCGATAACGCGCAATCAAGACAGCTCTCTCCCACGACTTTTCAGGGATCTATTATCAGTGGACTTGTCTCTGGATTTTAGAGAATAACAGTGAAGAAGAGAGGACATAGCTACCCAACTAGGAGTCAGCGTAATGCAGAGATATTTTCTTACACAGTGTAAAGTTGGAAAATAGCACGTTCTGTCTGCGACTTTGTGCCTTCAGAGAGACAAGGAGAACTTCAAGAGAAAGCAGACCACGTACTTCTTCTGACTGTTAGGATTAATGAGATTTTAACTGAAGGAAAAACCAGTTCCTGTTAATGAAACTTGCATATTGGTAGAATGATTTTTGTAATTGTTCAATGTATGTGCTATAAAATGATATAGCTTCTTTTGTAATTTTTAGGTGACTCCATTATGACAATACAGCCTTCATCAGTTGAAACTAAAGATAATGAAGTATTCAAACTCAGAAGAAGTTCGAGAAGTATAACAAGAAAAGTTAGATTTGAAGGTAAGAGAGAGATCAGATTTTTGTATGAAGAATTCTGTCTTCTGTGTTGTTACACCGTGTAGTATGGTAGATGTGGACATCAACCTCAAATCCTACACAGATGTTTGTATATTTGGAATTTAAAATGTTGTCAAATTTGTGGAAGAAATACAAATAGGGCCACCAGGAATTAATTTAGGCAAATTTTAAGTACACTTATGTTATAAATTTTGGCTTTTTGTTTGATGTGTTGGCAGCCTTGTTTATACTATTAATATACCTATATAAATAACAAATCAGCTTATGTTCAGACAGGAGTCCAGTAATTGGAGATTTAAAACATGTTAATGTGTTCATATATAATACTGTGCTCCCAGTTTCACTCAAGCACCAGAAGATGGTAGCTCATCAGCCTCAATTTTAATATCTACTGTGATGAGGTGGTTCCAAGTGTGATATCTCAGATTTCTATAGGGACCAAAGAAACCGCTTAATTCGATCTTCATGGTAGACAAAGAACAAACATGAAATGGTTGCCAATTGAAGAGTCATATTCTGTCTTTTCTACCTTATCTCCATGGTCATTCTACAATGGGTTATTTATATATAGTTCTAGGCTGAAATATTATAATGTAAGTGATTATTTGTATGCTCTGTTACTTCAGGTGCAGGAGACAATTCAGCAAAAGGAGTTCAACCTTTGACAGTGACACCATACATTTCTCACTCACAAAGTAAGTTGTCACATCACTGTATAGTCTATTTTTTCATCATAATTCACTCATGCTTTTTTAGGTATTCTTCACATTCTGGCATGAGGATAGAACACGTTATTGACCTGTCCAGATCTGTCTGTTGGTCATGGTTTTTCTCAGAACTAGGCAACCTGCATGACTTATGTCATTGTTGGAACACACTGCGACATTATGAGCCAAGGCCGTATTATGAAAAATGTGCCTCAGTAATAATTTGGATTATAATGGGGAAGAACTTAGTTAATTAACATTTTGTAATGTGATGTATTACAGGGCCAAAGCAGAGAATAAGCCTCCTAGGTAGCCTGGAAGTGAGTAGTCCTGTTGCCACATCACTACCATCAGGAGACCTCATCTGCTTTGATTCTCCAGTATCAGGTTAATATTTATTCTTGGGTTTGTAACAAGGCTAGTGTAATATTGCCTTTCTCTACCTCTTCCATAGTTAGGACTGATCACTCTTTACTTTGCACAACACACATCACAGTTACAGCAACACTTGAGACGTAATTGGCTGACAGTCACATTACGAGTTGTTTTGTTTTCCTAGCTCAATGAAATGAGCTCTGACCTCTACAGCTTTCCCACTCTGCACTTCCATCGTTGTAGCATGGTAGGAAAAGCAAGCTGTCGCAGAAAGGAGGTAACAATTTAACTGAATTGTACATAATTAAATAATACTATAGTGAATATTTATCAAAGTAATCTGAAAACATTATTTTATGCATATTTATTTGAGGTGAGTTCAAATAATACATGTTCTTGTCTTGTTTAAAGTGATGTTAGAACTGACCCAAATGAAAACTGAAAGTGTCATTTTTTTTAATAAAATTCTCCATTATTAAATTTAATTAAAATTGGGGTATTCTTTCTCAAGTTTATTGATATGTACATGGTGGAAGATGTCACATGTCTTTATCATCAACTGTTCATGAACTTGCCTTAACCCCCCCAGAGAATTGTTTGTTATTGGAAATTTATTGTATCATACTGGGTGACAATGGTGCTACAATAAGACAAAACAACACACATCACACAAAATAACACACCACACTCAAAACAAAACAGTTATGGTATATGTTCAGTGTTAACCATGCTTTTGTTTTCTTTTTCTTTTTTAGTACCTCGTCGAGTTATGCGCCGATCACTTCGTCTCAGCTCCCAGGTCCAGAATTAAAGATATGACAAATGATTATATACACGTCAGTGCATTAATTTGCATTATTTTATGAGATATTTATAACTGATTTTAATTTGCCAAGTGTCAAAGCTTAGTTTGCCTTATCTTAGTATATGAGTGCAAATGTTTCCTTGTTTTTTTGAAGAGTTTGGTGTTCAGGCTGGCAGTAGTAACAGTACTAAGGCATTCTGGGCAGTCTGTAACACTTTTATTTCATGTTTATGTCAGGAATTTGTACATGCAAGTTCCAAGGAGTGATATTCAAGCATGAAATGAAATCCTTAATATTGTTTGTGTCATTTGTCCTGGCATCTTAAAGAAGGGAGGAAGGTTGGTATGATGCACTCTTGCTTAATATACCTGTTAAAAATAATGTACCTTCATTATAAGCACAATATAAACATTGGAGCACATACTACGATTCAGAATGTTATTTGAGTGGAGAATGTCTGCTTTTTTGCCATTCCACTTTATAAACCAAACTCTAATCAGCTGAGCCCAAATCACTACTGTATAGTGGACATGATAAGTATCTGACATGGACATATAAACCAGTATACCATCTGAGAATTTTTTAAAACCTTGTGTTACATCACAGTCCAGATTACGTGCATTGTACGAAGTGAAAAGCTGATGGGAGGCATTCCAAAAAATTGTTTGTGTGGTCTTACATAGTAGACTTTCACAGTGCCAAGTAAAATTCCAAATAACAAAGAATAAATTTCATTGAAGATCTTAGGTGTTGAAATTGTAATCCTTTAATGCTCAGTGCATGGAGATTTGATTATTTCATCTGTCAATACCTACATATGATATTTTAATTAAAAAACTGAATTTATTTTCATTGAGGATGTGATATGTTTATGATAGTGGGAATGGAAGGTTACCATCTTGGTTTATAGGTAACCACCAATCTGAGGATGACCTCTCTGGCACTGCTGGGGCTTTCAGTGTCAGTAGGGAGATGCCAAGAAACCCCAGCCTAAAAGTAAAATGACCAAGATGCAAGGACAGTTTAAATGGAAATATTTTCTTGTTCAGCTGAAGAACAACTAGGATTCTAACAAATGAATCTGTGTATGACCATTAAAATCTGACAAGTAACAGCTGTAATGAACATATGAAGCCATTACAGGTTGTTATAAGCTGTCAGTCCAATTCTGCAGCAACCTCATTACAGTTGAATCAAACTATAAAAATAGTGATTGATTACATAGCCTTTGTTTACCCTCTTGTTTGGTGGTGTGAGGAAGAAATAATAAAATCAGAATGCCCACCTATTTTTCCTTGAATCTGTATTTCAAAACACCAGGTTATTAATGCTGTCTACCATAGCACATAAAATGGTCAGAATTGCTTTGATGTAGTTAGATCTCTTTCCAACCAAATTGCTTCACAGTCATCCTTAAATTTGGCTTCAGAATCCCTAGAGGGTGCTTTATAAGCCTTCTTCGAGCTTCAGTTCTTAACATAGTGCAATATCTCACTGTAGAACTGAGACAGACACACAGATTATTAAAAAGGGGTATGTTATTGTTGATCTTCCTTTCCTCCTAACTCAGTGTGAAGCTGATTCTTTGCAAACTGGGTGTCCGTGAACTTAGCTTGTGCGATGTGCCTGCTCACCTTATTACAACATTATTACACTCAAGGTTTATGGTGGTTGCTCTTCTCCGCCAAGCCTGCTTCAGTGGCAGTAGTCTATGAACCTGAGTAGCCTAGGACCAGACTAAGGAGAAAAATTTGCAATATAACAAGGATCTCAGCATTCAGTGCTAGCGTCTTTTTACAGAAGAACTATAAAAAAAATTTCTTCACAAGTACCATATTATGATTTATACTGTGACATGGAAACTTTAGTCTTAGATGATATATTACTTTTCTCTTATATTTTTAAGTGTTAAAGACTTTTTCAAAGATGTGTAAAAAAAAGTATTCGCTGAAATTTGGATGGATGTACATTTAGCCATTTTTAAGTATAATTAATGTGAAACATCTTACGAGTTGTCTTGCTTGTAGTGATGTGCAACAGGACTGCGGCTTTCCATTATATTTCTCTCTGAACTTTTACATTAGACAATTATGGAAAATTCATGATTACAAAGATATATAAATTCAAAAGAAAGGAAGCACACAAGGTATTGTCATGAAAGGTCTTGTACAGTGGCCAGGACAAAACTGTGTTTTGCGTACAGAACCACCTTGTGGATAGAATGAAAAGAAACGTACTATATAAACCAAAAACATTATCAACTTAAGGACTGAAACAGAACTAAAATTTGTTGCAACTGAGAAATTGTTTGTACTTCCTTATCTGCTGTCCCCTTGCCGTTTACTTTTAATGGACGTGGGATGGGCAGGGGGGCCTGTTAGTGGTCACAGAGACAAAGTCTTATTTCACATCGTTGAGGAGGCTGGTGGTACAATGAAATACTGTCCGTGTACACAAATTTGCCTTAATTTTCAATTTGTTTCGTTGGCGCCTGCAACCATTGCAGCCATCTTCTGCAACCGGATCTGGAATTCCTTGACTGCCACATTGGGATGCTGTTTGCATTGTGGTCCATGTGACCAATTCTTTATGCCCTGTTTTGCAGATATCACTAAATGCTGTAAGGATCAAGGAAGTCGGTTCTGGACTCTGCTATATATTTCTAGAAACCTATATAAGATTTTATGTATTTGCTTTTCTCCTGCTACCAACATGCCTATGCATCCATTGAGTAGACTAAGACTGTCAGCAGGGCTGAGCGTGGACTCAGGACTTGGCATCCACTGTATGAAGTGACCTAAATAGTGTTTGAGTTCTGTGCTAATGACATGTTTTTCCTTACTCTTCAGTTTTAATTAAAATATGTTAATAAGAGCTGTAATAAAACAAATATGCATTGACCATGTGTTCAGTTTTAATGACAAATGGATATTTTTTCAATGTTTATTGTATTGTGAAAATAATATTTATCGTTATAGTACTGGTCTGGTGAATAAAGCTTTGCAGCCCACAGTTTGAGACACTGCACTAGATTATATTATTAAATCATAATTCATGTAATACACTTGCTTCATGGTGTTTAGTACTATAATGATTGAATTGCTGTATTTAGTGATTGATAAGACTTATTTTGAAGTGTGGCAGCTTTTCAGCTTGAGTTTGATTTCAGCTCTATAATTTCTGTCTCGTAGCATGAAGTCAAACCGTTTGAAATTTAGGCCATGCCTGAGGAATCCTCGAATCAGGGCGGTACTAGACATTAAATTTGCTTTTGGGGGCCAGTGAGAATACTGTAAAGGACAGCAATAAGGTTTTTTTTTTCCTTTATTCTTCTTTTTCCTTTGTTATGTATGTTAAATGAAGGCCAAATGTGCGTCATACTTATTACATGTCTCAGTTGTCATGCAGTTTCATTTAGTAGTTCTAAACCCTTCTTTATCTAAAGGGCTGCTCAGCGTAAGTTCTATTCAGTGCATCATGTTTGTCGATCAGAATTGTATGGTAGCACTATATTTGTGCTAAAGTAGGAGAACCTGTGGGAACTCAGTTATGATTAGTGAGTAGTGCATAAAACATTTATGTAGTTGAATATTTGAATGTGTAAATTAAGTCTGTGGTTGTAATTGCAAATTCTATGGTACTAGCTCTGGAAAGATACATTATATATATTGTTCAAGCTGCTACATGTACAAGGCTTCATACTATTTTTTTGAATTGACATTTGAACTAGTTAATTACAGTTATGTGTGAATGTTGCCAGAAATTGTATTACTCTTTCTTTATGTATATATATATATATACACACTTAAAGTGAATGCATGTTTTATAGTGATTTAATATGGTGTTACTTCTTACACCTTAGCAAGATAATTATAAGTAAAATATGAACATTGTCTTTTATTTGTATGTTGCCTACAAATTAAAAATCGGCTTACAGTATGATCTCGAATCAGTTATTAGATTTGAGGAAGACAGTGAAATGCTCCTCATTTTTATATTTTTTGAGAATTGGTACTTTTCATATTCTAAGTAGAATGTTTTAAGGGAAAGTATTATTTCAGCACATGTAAATATACTTCATATGTGCCCAATAAGTAAGACACCATTGATATCAATATTTTAGTGATCTTGTGTAAATATTACTGTAACTTTATTTTTAATGCAAAATATGTTTATAGCACATGATTCAGGTTCAAACATCCTTACTTCAATGAGTGCCATATCTACTTGCATAGTATGCATACGTTTGTAAAAAAAATATTGTTTTTGAAAGTTGTGTGTAAAATATGTTAACTCTACATTTCATAGAACTGATGTCTATTTTTCGAAAATTTCCTCCATCTGGTAATTTAAGTAATTAAAAAAGTATACATTTGGAAGCATCTCTGGTTGTGTCAAACTAATAGACGAAGGGAAATGCTCATCAGTATGTGTCATTTTAATAACACACATTCAAGAGCCCTTAGAGAAGTCTTGTTTTTTATGGAGTATGGTATTATATTAACTGAGGTTAGGCGCACGACATAATATTGACAATAAGATGATGTGAGTGTGATAAGCATGTGGTTTCCTTGCATACACCCACAACTTTTAATTTTACTGTAGCAGTTTTCACCACATTTGACATTCTTCAAAATAGCTTCTTTGCTGATTTAACATTAAATTTCTAGTCTGTAAAATGTAAAGTTCATGACGGGTGAGTCCCACTGACCATGACATCATTTTTGTGACAGTTTTTCCTCTGCCTCCATCATTTTCATAGAAGTGTTACCATTGGTACATCTCGATAGAAGAACGTTAAGAAGTAAAATAAAAGGCCAAAGATGCTAGAGTTGTCATATTGAATTTATAGTGGGTCAGATATTTAGATTGTCCTGTAACTACTGTGATGTTTTACTTTACCAGAGCATTTTTCTTTCTCCTCGAGGTATTTATGAAATTATATGTTGATGAAGGTATGCCCTTTACTGTGCTGCAAGGCTATCCAAGAAGCTTACAAAAGAAAGTTGAGAGTGAGGAAAATAGTATATTGAAATATCATCAATGAGTAGTGATGATTATACCATAAATGCTTGTTTTCATAACTTCAAAAGGCTCAACATATGTCTGTAGTAATTATATTTAAATTGTGATACATATGGTGTGTGAAGTTGCAAATTACATGATTAATTTCATGTCCATTTAATCAAATATTTGTGGCTAAACTTTGGTGGTAAAAATATGGTTTTTAATCTCATTTCAAAATGTCTTCTCTAAAAACTTCTTCTTCTTCCATGGCTCTCCGGTCCATGGCCTCCTCAATTCTCCTCTTCCATTCAATCCGTCTGTCCAAGGTTGAGGTTTCGAAATATCTTCCTTTTTACGGTGCAAGGTTGTTAGCCTTGCGACCAACCCCCAACCTGGAGGACCAGGGTACCTGTCTTAGTCTGACCTCTCCCCCTCGACCAATCTGGCTTGGGAGGCCCTACCAGTAGTGTCTAAAAACTACAGGACTATAAATTATGTAAAGTAAATATGGCAATTGTGGTTCTGTACTGCAAGTAAGTTATGTTTTTACTGTAATATATGCACATGATAAGTCAGTGATGAACAATTGTGTTCTAGTGTTTGTACGTGTTTTAAAGAAGTAATTTCAATTTTAAGGCATACAGGGAAAGAACTTAGTATAGATGGTGAATTTGTAATGGCAATGAGTGTTATATTTTCATACCTGATGTTGAGGTTCAGTTGAAGATAGTTTTGTATCATTGGTCAAAATAAAATGGTTCTGAATTCTCCACAGAAAACTCTTTAGTAGTGTTTAGCAGAGGATTGAATTTTCTCAACTGTTTGGGAAGTCACAGCATTGCATGAGTGTAGAGAACCTCTTGGTCCCATCCATGTCTCAGTCCCCCCCCCCCAAGGAATTAGGCAGCCTGCATGACCTGGGGTTGTCCAAACATTGTTGGGGCAGGTTGGTACAGCCATTGGAAGGATGTAATTGATGATGTAGGATACCATTGTTGCTCTTAATATTCATTTCAATTAACAATGGCTTCAGAGTTCCTTTGAGCTGTGGATGTCAATGATGGGACTGCACATGATGCATCATGAAGTAGACCTTTAGAATGTGGGTGTACTCCAAAGAGTACAATTTCCAGTCCTGTTTCATTTAGCACCATCTGTTTTTTTAACTGCCAAATAAACTTTTCTAAAATGAACTGTTGCTACACAACTTTCTACAAACATTCTTAGTTTCTATCATTTTGCATTTACTAGTTATGTGTGGAAGTCTAGACACCTGTAATTCCCAGCTTGTTCATGTAAAGATTATTCTACAAAAAAAGCAGCAAGAAATGTATCAATTTTATTCCAAATAAAGGTATATGACTATAGTCTTGTTTCATTGCTTTTAAGTCTAAAATTTTTGCACTATTATTATTATATTATTTGCGGCGGCGCGGAGAGAACGGGTGTTTAATTGTATCTGTATTAGCTATTTGTTTGTAATTATGTGTGCTTGCTACGTTACGTCGCTTAGATGGCTTAGATTTATCTCTTTTCCATTAGACGTTCCGTTCTATAGCACATTTTCAAGACGGAAAGGAAGTCCCATGTGACCTAATATGTGACGTCATCGTTGCCGACGAATAACAGGTTATCTCTGCTTGTGGTGTTCGCTGTTCTTGTTAATCTAAATTTGATGTATGTGCAGGAGTTACAGTTGTTATCGTGGTAGATTTCTATAGGGTGTGTAAATGTGGTGTTGCGAATGGTTGTTGTGGAGTAGGAACGTAGTTTAGCATTTCCAGCTATAGGTTATTTAAGCAGAACTTTATGTATTTGGTTCGGGTGTTTACAGTCGTTTTCGTCCTTTCATAATTACTGCAATGTTCCGAGCTGTCATCACGTAGGTCATAGTTAACAGAGCAGGACAGTCGCAATGCCTTATAACTGGCCGTAACAGATCCAGCCATTATTTATCACTTCAAGATGGTAAGACGACGTTTAATATTGGCGTTGGGAAAGAATTTTATAACCTTAGTGATTTTTTTCTGTGTTGCATTAGTAGGAAAGTTAGGATCGTTTTCATAAGTGGTTTTGCTAAAAGGAAAGTAGATGATACAGAATGTGTTCACCAGGTTGGCTATGGTTAACAGTCGCGCAGCCTTTGCAGTATTATAGTGACATTCATTTTTCGAACAGAAACGTAGTTATTCGGGTATGTCATTTTGATGTGCTGGAATCAAGAAAGGCATACAAAATTTTAATCTGAAAACCTCATGGGAAGAGACATTTTGGAAACCGAAGTTGAGATGGGATGATAATATTAAAACGGATCTGTTGGAATTATGATGTGCCAGTGTGACTCGTGATAGAGCCAGTAACAGGCTTTTGTGAAAATGTAATGGATCCTCAGAGTTAAGAAAAAGGAAATTTCTTTGCCAGATTACCAGTTTACCTTGTCCCTTGTTTCTTCTCTGTTTTGTGTAGTTAGTATGTTGGCATTTTTAATTAATCCTTAATTACATGGAAAGCTGACATTTCCAATAAATTTCCAATTTAGATTTAAAAGGGTGTGAAGCAGGGGTTCTTGACCCTTGACCTGGGCACTGCATGTGGCCCCAAACCAATGTGTTTTGTGTGCCCCACATACATTTTTAATATTATGTCACTGTGTGTTAATTGGATAACAAACTTTATTAATATCACCAGTATTCAGTAGTAGGTTGACATATTGCTGTGTATAACGTCAAAACTTATGAAGAGCATAAAATCAAAAATTAGGATGTGTCTAACTTAACAGTTGGAGGGATGCATGAAAATTGCAAAAATAGGAATTTAATATCAGCAGGTTGTGGATGCAAAATCAGTGTCACATATTTCACAAATGATGGATTTTTCTATGAAATTATAGTGTAGTGAATGTTATTCATGTAAGTCATTAAATATATGAAGTTGTCATATGTATTGTGTTTCCTTTGCTGACTGGTGCTGAAAGGAGTCCTGATATAAGTTATATATGCGGCAGGTTTGACTTTTCAGCAACAAAGTGTGTATGACGCAAAAATTTCATGTTTTGGTGCTAAATGTCCACCTGGTGAAATCTAGAATATTGTAATGGATTCTTGTTGAAATTGAATTTGTAATACACATTAGTACAATTATTATTCTTGAATTAATGTTCTGTTTGTCTATAAATCACAGTTGTAATAATGGTCCTCCTCTTCATTCATGTTCAAGACAAAGTACTTCTTTATGATATTGCATTGTATTAACTCTGTAGCTTACTGTAATCTTTAATCCAAGAGACCAACATGTGTGTAACTTGTAATTGTGGAAAATGTATATCTCATCAAACCTTTCATGTCCCAATGTTAAATGTTTCAAAAATGAACTTACAGAATCACAGAATGTTTTGAGAAAAACTTAATTTTATGTGGCTAAACAATATTCATAAATTAATTCTTCAAGGTGTTATTTAAATGTTCGCTAAGCCAACTTTGTGGTGCTATTTAAATGGTCTGTCAGTAAGAAGTAAGGTTATGTCAACTGCTATGGTAATTTTACATGGAATAAATGATCTGTTCATTTTATTAAGGGCACATAATGTTTCATCTATGAATTTGCACAAGGCTGTATCATTTGAGAGACCTTTTATAAATTTAAATTGTTTGTCTATGAGGATATTGTCAGTGTTTAAGAATTAATTTCGTCTCTGGTACATAACTTTCTCAAATATTTTGGAAAATGCTGTCAGTAATGAAGTTGGCCTATAATTGGAGATACAAGATTCTTCCCCCATTTTATACAGAGGATTAACCAATGAATATTTTGTTATTTCGGGAAAATTTGCTTAATAGTTGATTGATTAAAGAGATAACTTAAAGTAAAAGTAATATTGCCTGAACAAATTTAGTTGATATAATATATAATTGTGCAAGTTTTTTGACTTATGATAATTTAATTGTTTCATTTGTTGTTGTAGGCCAAAGGTTTGCATTATGGAGGTTCTGGGATTTGTTTTAGTTGTGTATAGCCTTTTTCATTGCTGAATTTTTAGTACTGTTGTTCAGTGTTTCTAAATTCCTTAGTAAATAAGTATTGAATGAATTTGTTATAAGTATAAGATTGTTTATAACATTATTATTTATCTTATTGTTGGGTTTTCTTCTACCATGGAATGATTACCTGTTTTATGTTTTACAGTTTTTCAGATACAGTTAACTCCTGATTATACATGCATAATTATGTGCACATTGTTTTGCATAAATGTAGACATTGTATCAGGCTTAATTCTGAAGGTTTGTGACAATGGTGCATTGTTGAAGCAAACTACTTCTGGACATTATCCGTTGTCCCAGATTTAATAAAACACGACATTTAGGAGATTTTTGTCTATCTCTGGGTATAGGGACTAGCTCTGTCGATTGGACCCAACAGAGTAGCTTTTGCCTGAAGATGGAGATAGACAACAATCTCCAAAACATCGTGTTTTATTAAATCTGGGATGATGGATAATGTCCAGAAAATAGTTTGCTTCAATTATATGAGCTCTGTACCTTTTCCTGTGCCATTCTGTCATCCTCAGAAAGGGGGGTGGATATTTGGCTGGATAATACTTTCTTTTTATTGCTGTGGTCAGTATCAATGGAAATTCTCATCTCTTACCAAGTCAACGCCATTTTCCATATCTAAGCTGTTTATATGAGCATTTCCAACATACATATTCACTTTTGTTAAAATTATTTTCATTATCATAGCTGTGATTCCATTTGTTTTTTCTCATTCTATAGTATACATTTTAATAGTATTAAAAATATATTAAAATTGGCCGTCAATCACAATATAAGATAATTAAAAGATTAAAATATCATTTTTCGTTCCGTATCGAGTACTCGATTTACATATGGAACATTTACGACATGTTTCGGCTATCATAGAGCCGTCATCAGGTGTTATGTTATAAACTTTTTAACTGAATTACTGATTTTTAATGATTTTTAGTTTTCATTTTTCTTATCATTTTCTCGTCCTTCATATTGTATCTTCATCCTTTGTTGTGTCACATGTCACTAACTAAAAATGAAAAATGAAAACTAAAAATCAGTAATTCAGTTAAAAAGTTTCTAACATAACACCTGATGACGGCTCTATGATAGCCGAAACATGTCGTAAATGTTCCACATGTAAATCGAGTACTCGATACGGAACGAAAAATGATATTTTAATCTTTTAATTATCTTATATTGTGATTGACGGCCAATTTTAATATATTTTTAATACTATTTAAATAAATCACAATATGACGCACCTACAATATCTTAGTATACATTTTCCACATTTTATTCATTTTGACACCATAATGTCATGAGTCCCATGCCGACAGTGTGTGCTGTTTCAGGGGGATTCAAAGGATCCAGTGAAACCATGGGAAAGGCCATGGACTACAGATGAGATGAGGCAGCAGAGTGCCAGCTGGAACTTGGCTGGAGATTCAGGTCTGCTAAGGCACCTCCAGCAGTTTTCTCAGGTTGGAAATGTTCCTATGAAAGGTTTAAAGAAAAATATGCCTGATGTTTTGGAAGAGCTTACTGCTTCCATCATTAGGTTTGCAATGGTGCAACATCCCAGAAGACAGCCATCTTCATCGTATTGAAAGTCGTGTTGTTGCAAATGTGTGTTCGATTATAGCTTACGTTCTATATTAATGACTTCAATATTAACTTCACAGCAGTCATGTAAACACATTTTTGAATTTTTTATCCTTTCCCATTGGTTTACTCAAAGTCAGTGGGCTTACTATGGTTACTGAAGTAACCATAGTACATTGGCTGCAGCAAAAATTCAAAACTTGGATGCTATTATGAATACAGGTGTGGGGGGGGAGTAAAGCCCGTGAAGCGATAGAACGCACGGAGAGAGAAGCCAGTCCTTCCTTGTATATTATTGAATGTGACATTTTTTTTTTTGGCTGTAGAAGTAGTTTGTGCATGTTAAGGCATGTTTCTGCAATGCTACTGTTTAAAATTTTCTTCAGTTTACAAAATACAATGCAGTGTAACAGGAAGTGTATCAAAATGCTACCAGTTTTGACAGAATTAAAAGGGAAACAAGTTTTCATTTATAATATGCATAGATGGGTGTCTTCTGGGTTTTAGTGATGTATATTTTTGTATAAGTCCACTAACATTTTAGAGGTCCTTGCTGCCTCCATTATCAGGGCAGTGAGGCTACAGAGACGGTCATATTCTTATTCACTGCAGTTAGAACCTGAAATCCTTCTTGCAAATGTTCGAACAGACTCTTTGTCGGCTTCCCCTGGCTCTTTCCATCTTCCCTTCCCCTGTTTCAGAGACTTAGGTGAAGCTGACAGTTATTTTTGTGTCCACTGTAACCAAGATAGCAGGGGATTCCCCATCAGTCACTTCTACATGCAAAGAGATGTATGTTGATCTTCATGTAAACTGCACATTATTGTTGTCTTACCAAAATTGGAATGTGTTGACAAATTTTTGTAAAAAACTCATGTTATGTATCAATTTTCATTAAAGTTTATTGTGTGGAAATGTGGAATTTAAACCTCCTTTCTCTGAGGCTACCAGCTGGACTTTAACTGTGTATTTAACTGTTTGGAATTACGCTGTGCATGTTCAGTAAAGGTTAAATTACATTCAGCCATTGTTTAGTTATTATATGTGGAAGGACAGGGTGAAGCTATTTGGCAATTTTTGGATTGTCTAGTTGCAAATATACGAGGCGCGTCCTCAAAGTAAGTTTCCCTGGGGCCGTTTACAGAAACAAAACACAATTTCATGGAAATATTTATTGCAACAGATACAGCAAGTGTCCAGCTATTTTTCAACATATTCACCACCGGAATTGAGACATTGGTCATACCGTGGGACCAACTTTTGAATACCTGTGTCGTAGAAGTCTGCCGCCTGGGATTGGAACCACTGTGTGACAACCATCTCCGCCTCTCTGTCATTCTCAAAACGCTGACGCTGACCGGACAGGAATTTCTTGAGGTGTAGGAAAAGATGGAAATCACTGGGAGCGAGGTCCGGGCTGTAGGGTGAATGATTAAACACCTCCCAGCTGAACTCCTGCAGGAGACTTGCTGTCCGTCGAGCCGTGTGCGGCCTAGCGTTATCACTGACTGCACTTCACAGTCGGCGGGAGCTGGAATAAGAACCTCCATCTTCAACAGCTGCAACGATGCTACTGTGAGAACGCGGGAGGTGCCGTTAGTGCATGCGCCATGCTACGTCATTGCTCTATCACGTACGCACAGTCGCTTCGCGCAATATAAGGTTTGCTAGCTGTGGGACGAGTGGGAAACTTACTTTGAGGACGCGCCTCATATATTTAAAAAGCTGGCATTATGCAGGCATCATACTTTATAACAAATTGTCAGATGAATTACAAGAATTGATGAATATTGATGAAGTAAGTGTGTACTAAGCAGTCATTGTTACTAAGCCCTCTTAACTCAAGAATGTGTGTTGCTGTTTTACAGAATCTGCTTGCACAGACGCATGCGACAGAAGTTACTCTGGATTCACTCATGGAACAGCTGAGGGCCACTTCAACAGATGTGAGCAATGTGACCAATCAGTTCCTCTGCCTGTCAAATACTCAGTTCCTTGAAAACAGAGTGTATGATGATGATGAAGATGATGAAAAGGGGGTGTCTCCAGAAGAGAAGAAAGAAGAGGCAAAGGTTAGAGCAGAAATGTGTAAACTGCATTGTAATGTAAGCTAATACATGATGCATCATAGCAAATGGTCAGTTACAGAAATAAGCTTATAGCTTCATGCAGTCGGGCTTTTATGTGAACACCGAATGACATGAAGCAGACTCTTCTTCTTCTTATTGCGCCATCTCCGAACGAAGGTTGGCGATCCACATGGCGAACATTGTCCTCGAGACTGCCGCTCGAAAGATGTCTATTGAGGTGCATCCGAACCATCTTAGGTCTTTCATCCAGGAGTTTTGGGGTCTACAAACTGATCTTTTTCCTTGGATTTTGCCCTCGATGATCAGTCTTGAGATCTCATATAGTGGCAGACTACAGTGCTGAAAAAGTATTAAAAATTAATTGTTTTGCATGTTTGTACCCAGTGCTTGTAGAACTCCCATTTAAGTCTTCTGGCCATTTACCAATAATCCCCCCCCCCCCCCCCCCCCCAGGGAAATTTGTCATGCAACTCAGGAAAGCCATAAATATTCACATTTTTCTTCAAATTTGGCAGACATATTGTTATCTTTGCCTAATAGACATGCAGCATAAACTATTGTAGTTAATGGAGGGCAAAGAAAAGCCATGTATGGACAAATACAAGGAGATGACAATTGATTGACGTTATGATCGCAGCTGTATGCTTACTCACATCACGTCTTGTCCGGGACTTTCAATTTCCAAGCACTTGATTTGCGTTGTACAGAGTGTCCGTACAACATTTGCTCATCATTGGTGCATGAATAGCATTTTTTGCTGGAAAACGCTAATCTCTTATGAGAGGATAATCTTCTTTCATGTCTGTGACCAATTTGAATATTTTAACATTGGATTGTTAGCAGATCAAGTCTAAGGAAGAACAGGAAGCAGAAGTAGTGGCTCGGGTGCGTGAAGCTTTGACCCTTGGCATTTCAATACTGGACAATATGTTTGATACTGTCGAGGTCCCAGCAAGTGATAGTGAAGATGAAGAAAGGTAAGATGTCCATATATAGGTTTGATTGCTTTTCTTCCCGTACTGATTTTTGTTGTGTTAAGACATTTTTAATTTCTCACTTGCATTTTGGTTCTGACTACAACATTTTTAAAACAAAATAGAAAAAATGATGTATTTCAATATCTTTAACATGTACTTTGTGCTTTAGTATATGTGCCTTTAGGATAATACTGGGTCCATCCACTAGTAGTGTTGAAACAATGTGTATTAAGGTTTTTGTTAAAGCAGAATTTTATATCCGTATAATTCCACAAGATGAGAAAATGAAAAAAATATCATAATCTTGGTACCAGAGCAGGCAATGTTGTTAAATTTAAGGATAATTCTTTAGCACCTGTGATTCATAATCACAGGTATTGATTTGTTATCGGGCCGGCATAGTTCAGTGAGTATAATAACTGGCTACGTACTGGACGACCGGGGTTCGATCCCCGACGGGGGCTGAGGATTTTTCCTCTAGCCTCTGCATCCGGACTGGTCCTGGGGCTCACCCAGCCTCCTATCCAATGGGTACCGGGGTCCTTCCTGGGGGGGTAAAGCACGGCCGGGGCGTGATGCTGACCACTCACCCCTTTCTGCTGCCAAGGTCAAGAATAAGTAGGAGCTATAACGCCTTTTTCCTCAAGCTCGTACATGGCGTATAGTGGGACAGCTTTGCTTTTGCTCTGATTGGTATTGTAGTATATAGGACTAACAGTGAGTGAAAATTGGTACAAGCTTCTGTGTCTTGCAGCAGTGGAGGACGATTAGTTCTGGAGCCTCATAATCCATACCTAAGTCAAGCATTGCCATACCTTATTGGCAGTCAACCGTTCATGGAGGATGATCATGTGGGATTGGGCTCACCAAGTGACTCAGAGGAGGAGGATGCTGATAAGCATTTTATCCATTCTAGTGAGAGCGAGAGTGAGAGTGAGATGGATATTGAACAGCAGAAAGGAAACAAGAAGAGGACCAGAGTGAGTGGATTTTTGGGAACACCTTTCTTCTTTGTCTGCTGTGCACTTGATTGATTACTTCATTAGACATTCTAGATATGCATGTACTTCATCATCTTCCTGGTACCTCTCTTGGGATCACGTGTGGTTATACTCAAATGATGCACGGGGCAACAAAGTCAAGAGATATTTTTTTTTGTAAATTCTAAAACCATTATGAAATGTATTGTGCCAGGTTACTAGAAAAGTATGTGGGAGAGATGTGTTTCGGAATAATGAATGATGTGAAGGGAGTTAAAAATGGAAGGGCAATTTATATTCCTTTATAATGTAAGATTTGAGGTTTCCACAGCCCTGAGTATGAAGATTTCTGTCTTCTGGGTTGTTGCAGTATGACTGCCTCCGTCATCAGGGCAATGACGGAGGCAGTATGACCTCTGAAACGTTGGTTAACATCGACCAGACTACACAGCGCAACAACCCAGAAGACAGAAATCTTTATTTTCCTTTATTCTACAAAAGGTGCACAGGAACAAATGTACTGTAATTTTCTGATATAGTCCCTTAGCTTCTCTTTGTTCTACGAATTTTTTTCAGTCATCTGTGAAGAATGTTTTCAGTTGCATGTGAAACCCTGGACAGTAAACTCCTGATTATGTGTGTGTGAAGTATCCATGCATGACTTTTTTTCTCGTGAATGTGTTTACGTGTGAACTGGACTTTCGACACCCTTTCGTGCCATACTCTGGTTAGAAAGAGGGAAGTAGGTAGGATTGTTTTTGGGAGGGTCTGCAGAAGATGTCAAAAAATATGGAGATAAATTAAACATTTTTGTTGTGCTACTAACTCTACCAAATATAGTATATTTTGTTTAGTGAATGAATTGTAACTTGCCACCACCATTCTCCCTGTTGCTGTGGAACAAATGCTAATTATATGGAAACTGTAAGTCACTTAAAACTGTGGTTTACGTTTCTCTTTATGTAAATTATGCGTTGTTACAGGTGAGCCATTTTATTTATATGCTGTTTTAACATTTGTAGTTTTCTGTGAGTGGCAGTGAGAACTCAGAGTTTGATGGAAGTGATGGTAGCGGTGGGGAGGGTCCAGCACCAGGCAAACAGAAGAAGATGGAAGCTTCTGGATTGTTTGACAGTACTCCAGCTGCACACACAGGTGAAAGAAAGTTCTGTTTCATGAATGCGATATGTTTTATTTGCTAATAATAAGGGTTCAGAGTTACTGGTGACCTTTCAAGATATTTATCTTTAAATTCTCTATAAATTTTTTTGCTTATTTTCTGTTTTATCATTACTGAAAATGTAATCAATGCTACATTTAATCTACTAATACGTGTGCCTTGATTCATTAAATTTAAATTTATGTGCTGTGTTAGTATGTACATGTAGTTTAACCCTCAATAATTGCTGAAGTTTTCCGGCGCTATTATTCTTTCTCTGATTCCTTCTTTAACAGTTCTCTTCATTGCTGTTTTATTCTGCTTTGGCTCCACTGGTCACATTTGACTGCTTATGTAGAATGATTGGTTACAAGTTAAGGACATATGAAGGAAGTGCTGTGTTATAAAAATGAAAGATAATTTTAATTATGTTATTTAGGCGACATGTTTGGTGGTGACTCGCCTATTGAAGATGTTGCTGTTGTTGAAGATGATGATGTTACACGGGATAGCTTTGCAGCTGAGTTGACTGATAAATTGGGTGTAGCTGCTGCGTCAATAACATCCGATCAGCAGGCTCCTAAATCAAGAACTGCAGGTAATTGTAGTTATATCGTCTTATTTGAGAAACTTTTTTGGGTTTGTGGATGTCACAGCTTGTGAGAACAGTGGTGCAAACTATGAAACATGAACCACACTCGACTCACCCAAAATTCTCTTACCCTGTTTATTAACATTTCCAGATATATGAAGTGTTCATTTGTCATTGAAGACTACAAATTCCGGGAACCCTTCATCATTTTCTATCCGGTGTAACGTTTCAACACAATGTATGACACTTCATATTTTCAGCATCTCTGATTGCTAGCAGGATTTTCATTTTACGAGGTTACAGATGCAAGATTTTTCTCAACACATTCCACATTGTCTTTGGTATCATACTGAATCAATGACTTGCATGCCATGTTTATTTTGAAGAACTTCAAACAAAGTTTCTCACTATTGCTTCCTTGTTGATAATGATCTTATCTTCCACCTTTCTGGCATTAACACAGTTTCCTGTCACAATTCCTGTACCACTCATAAGTTGACAGTCCCCTAGGAGGTATCTTGGTGTGGTGTATAATAATATTTCTTTGTTTACCTGTGTAGCATACTTTTTCTTGGAATCAGAGCACACACTGATCTTACTGCACACCAGTAAACATTGCCATTTTGCTTTTTCATTACCAGAGAGCTAGCATTTGTGGCATGTGGTAGTACAACTGGTAAGAGACAACGCTTGTATGCTGTTGCTGTGAATTGATATAACGTACATTTATATTCAATTAATAGGGAATCTCTCACAAGCACTAAAAGCTGTAAAGCTACTTTAGGCTCACAGTGTATTTTAAATTTTATAGCTTTCCGTAATTACTATTTTGAATTTTATTTTGTCTAATTGTAATTAATCAGATTATGCTTCAGTCAGTGTTTTTTTAAACGTGTCTTATAATGTATTTTTACAGGCCCTTCATTAGATTAGGATTGAACTTTTGCACATTTATGTATTATATTTACTGAATATTCCTTTTCATCAGTGTCAATGAAATTACTGGGTAAGTGTTCAAATTATCATCGTTGATATTTGGGATTAAGAATTATTTTAATAATATTCAGGTGTCTGTTTTACTTTAAATTATATTCTATATATTTTAAAGTTGAATTGTGGCACAGAGGAATTTGTAATGTAGGAGTTGTAACTTCTTGCATATTGGCAGGTAAACCAACTTTGGAGTGGTATGAGGATGATGATAATAGTCTCTTTGGAGAGCAAGTTGGGAAGTTCTCTGGTGGACAGGGTCTGTTTGATGGTGTAGAGGATACATCAGGATCTTTGTGGAACACTAAGGACAAATTGAATGCAGATAAAGGTACATGTCACTAATATATTCTTTAGTGGACAGTAGACAAAGAAGTCTCAATTTCCTTCTGGAAATTGAACTTTGTTTGCAGAGAGGATCAAAATTGTTAATGTCTTGAAAGAACTCCGTCTCATCTGTTCTGATTTCTGTTAGGTGTCAAGAAACGTTCTGGCGAAGCATCTCTGTTTGGTTCTGATACTGGCTTTGAAGATGGTATATTCGATAGTGCTGCTGATACAGAGAAAACCAAACGATTACTCCGTGTTGCCACAACAGGTGTACTTACCAGTACTCCAGAAACTTGGGTTGATGTTTTGGGCCTGTCTAACGACTGTGGTAATATCTCATTCTTAAACAATTTATGTTTGGTTGTCCTTTTATTTAATTGATGTGTTTCGTATTGTTCTTGGTGTAAGCAGGATTTATTTCCTGAAACAGCATTAACCAGTTGGTCTGTATAATGGTGAAGATTTGCTTCCCCCCCCCCCCCTTTCTTCCCCAGTACACAGTAAATTCATAAATATTACTTAGATGAGCTTTGGCTCAAAAAGGTTAATTGATCCTGCTTACTGCATTTGAAAACAATGGAAGAATAACACTTGAAATTGTTGTTCTCTGTTTGTTGTCCTTTCTGTCATTTTGGTTTTGTTTGTCTTTAATCCACACTGGTCCTTATAATACGTATAATGCATACTGCACAGCTGGCTGGTCACAGCCAGCTTGTATTAAAAGAATTGTTGAATGTTTTCGGACACCCTCCATTCTTCTATCAGCCCTTACACAATAGCTGAATATACCAAAATATTCCAGTAATTACGCACCCACAATCGACCAGCTGTGACGTCACTCCAAGTAGGTCAGATGCGAGGGACGGGCACTTGTTCTTACACTGCAGGTCCATGATTGTATTTAGTGACGAGTACAAATTATGAAGGTCCTCATTGTGCAGTTTCCATCAGCCTTCTGAACCCCGGAGGTTTGGGGTTTTCTGTTACAAGTTCTTGTTAAGCGTGTGTTATTAGTATTTTGCTTTGAATAGTTGGTTTTTGTTGTTTGTGTGCCAAATCCCCATGGAGGCCTACCAGAATAGGTCAGGAGACAGATAGTATAGAATTCTCAAGTTTAATTAGTTTAATATAAAGTTTGTAACTAAGATAAAAAAATTTGAACATGTCTGTAATATCTGTAAGACTTGAGGTTCTCACAGCGGTGAATATGAAGATTTCTGTCTTCTGGGTTATTGCGCTGTGTAGTCTGGTCGATGTTAACCAACGTTTCAGAGGTCATACTGCCTCCGTCATCAGGGCGATGAATATTCACAGCGCAATAACCCAGAAGACAGAAATCTTCATGTCTGTAATATCTCTTTTGTTTTAAAAATGTTAATTTTGTGGATATCAGAACATAATGTATTAATTCCTGGTTGGACCTGTTCTGCTGGAACTTTATCAGAGCCTGGAAGTCTATACCTTAAAATATTTCAGTAACAGCCTCAGCCTCAAAGAAACTAGGTTTTAAATACTAATGTCGTATCTCGATGTATTTCAGTCTGCCTAGCATTGTTAACCCCATGTGCGTTCAGTAGCTGATAATAGTAATTCTTCCACCTATTAAAATACAGTACTGCAATACTGTTGATACAGTGTTTTCTAATCTAAAATTTTAATTAAAATATATGATTGAAGATGATTAATTAACCTTTGATTATGTCAAAAGTATTGCAGACAAAACACGACTGGTCAGTAAAATGAGAAATTTATTTGATGCATTGCCTTATAGTAAATGCAATAGGTTGGTTGTGTGTTTGAAATGTGGAGGTATTTTTATTGCAGAAATTTCCAACATTAAGACTTCTCCAGTGTTGGATGGTGACTTGTTTGCTGCCCCTGTACCAACTTCTAGGGACTCTGTACAAGTTATAGTGGATCAACAGCATAGTATTAAGAAGAAGGTTAGATACTTGATCATCTTCTGTGACAGCTTTCATAATCTTGTTTGGTAACTGATCTTAGGAATGAATTTGTCTCAGAATCTGAACATAATGAGTAACATTTTAGTGTGCATGCTTCTGCTTGCTGCTGCCCTGTGCTAATAATTGACATCAAGCTTTATACAAAGATTAATTGTCATGTCCCACTCTTTATTACACTGACATACATTTTCAGGTATGAGTTCTTATTCGTAATTTTGTTTGTGATTATTTCCAGATTGGATCAGCTAATACGTGTTTGCGCTTTTTTCCCTTATATTAAAAGTGTTGAAATGTTCAAGTGGGTTAGACTGTTTCAGGCTGATTCTTCTCAAGTTTCTTTTTAACACATATTCCAGTGTAAGTTAGTTTAGAAAGTACAAGTTTTAGAGTTTAAGGTGACTAAATGTGATGAAATCCTCATAGGTGAACAGTCAGGAAGACTTCACTGCAGATTTAGAAATTAATAAACCAAACATCCAAATGTACTGATTTCAGAACCGTGCTGGTGCAGAGTCGTCTGTCTTTGGTGGTGTGAATGTGTTCAAAGCTGGTGTTCGCAGGCCACCATCAAGTTCATCCTGCAGCAGTGATGGTACAGTGCCAACTTTTGAGTACACGGACAGTATTAGTAGCGGTATTGGGCAGACCCGCAGTGAACAGCAAGACTCCACTAAAAGGTTGGTATGATTGTCTTATTGTGTGTTACATGATATTTGTGTGCTGTGTGTTGAATTTCTCTGAGGGAAAAACATAGATAGAGGGTGTTTGAGAAGGACACTTTTATGACTTCTATTGAATTTGAAGCATACCACTGTGTGCAATTAATATACAGGGAAATTGAAAATAATAAACACTTCCAGATGTTCATAAAACATGCATGTGACTGAATTCTTGTGTGCCAACATTAAATGAAAGTTTTTCTACTGACTCTTCAGTTTCTCACACTTGAAATGATGCATGATGTCAGTGTTGCACAGGAATTTGTCACCTTCATTTTCATATCATAGATGACACATGTCTGTCTGCCTGCTTTTGAGAAATGTGATGATTGTCCTTTATTATTTAAGCAGTGTGCCTAATCAGTTGGTGTTCATGGTCTTATTTACTGTGTATTATCCAGGCTGGTATATCCAAGGTTTGCTTGGGCAGCACAACGTTGAATAGTGCTGATATCTGCATAATCATCCCCATAAACAAATCTGTCCATCTTGATATTACTCAGTTTTTTATGTGTCTAGGATTCTTATTTTTAGTTATTCTTTCTTTTTTATATTACGTTCTGTTTTTTGCAGTCTAGGAATATCTGCAGCAAATAATGTGTCCTTGTTTGGTGGTAGTGACTATCTGTTTGATCCTGTACCTACCTCGAGAAATGATCATTCAGCTGTAGTCATTAAAAATGAAAAGATTCCTCCTGAGGCAGTCACAGCTTCTGACTTGTTCCATGATGAGAGCACAGGCGATAGTGTGTTGAGCAAACCACAGAAAGGATTAGCACCTTGGTAAGTATGAATCAGTATCAGTAAAAAGATAGAGGCTGTGCAAATAGCAGTCATAAAACACTAAATTTTCGTGTGGATTTTAATCAAAAGAATACCTCATTTGTATTCAGTTTATTTTATTTTGTTGTGTTTTCTGCCTTCTGTTCATGTGAATGTATTGAATTGTTTATGTATTATTTATTATTTGTTAGTTTGAAGATGGAGTGACATTCGCTTTCGTGCCACTTCTCGTATAGGTGCAAGATATTTTGGAAACAAGTACCTCATTTGGGTACTATTATCAGGGTTGAAGTGAGGGCTCAGGTTGTAGCTGGTTTATATAGTGTTAGGAGATGGAGGAGGTCACAGGAAGTGGCCAGTTAGAGCAGTGGTCCCCAACCTTTTTGTGCCTACGGGCACATTTGAGAGTTTGAGATCGTGGCGGGCACCAACCAATTAACAAAGGCAAATTTTCTTTTCTCTTGACAAATAAGATATGGACACCAAATAATACACAAAACAACACGACATTTAATGATACAAGAAACCACGCAATCAAAAATACTTAGTTTTATAAGTACAATTATTATTACACAAGTGGGAAGTTAGTGTGATGTTTGTCACTGCATTTCATCGGCCAGTTTTTCAAATTTGGGAGTGTAGGATGATGTTGCTGCTCGCAAGCAATTGTCAAGATGGGCGTCAGTAAGTCGAGATCTGTGCTTTGATTTTATAATTTTCGTGGTTGAACGGCCTTCATTATTCAGTCTAACTTCTTTCTGTAACAACGCGGGCACCCAAAAAAGAGCCTTGGCCGGCGCCCGCGGGCACCGCGTTGGGGACCACTGAGTTAGAGCAATGGGATGAGGGGGAGATCTGGACATACACGCTGAGAGAAAAATGCTTGCCAGGAGACGAACCCTGATTATGCAGTTAATGTTATTTATTTTGCTGGTTGAGCTGTCTCATCAGTTTCAGAAATGGAATTAATAACTAATTCCAAATTTGGCCAGATGTAGAATAGTATCATGGACAAGGCTATTGCAGTGTTTCTGGTTGTAGAGTCTCCATGTTTATATAATTTATCTTTTTTGAATTTCAGTTCAGGCAAACCAACCACTGAAGGAGACTCCGTACGTAGAGTTGGGACTGCATCCCGGAAACCTTTTTCCCTGTTCAATGACTCAGATTCTGGAGATGATGAGCTTTTGTTCTCATCCACAAGCTCAACAAGTTCCCGTTCTAGGCGTTCACAAGGAAGCGGAGACCTCCTCACAGAACCTGGTGATAAAGGACGGCCTACAACAGTTCCAAGGAAAGGCCTCTTTGATAATGAAGACCTGTTTGGTGGGGCCAAAGATGAACCATATTTTGACATATTTAGCACAGGAGCTAATACTGCCATCGTAAAGCCAAATTCATTGCCCGAACAAAATAAAAATGGAAATGAAGACTTGTTTTCTGAACAGTTGAATGATCCAGAATTCAACTTATTTAAGCCATTTAATACAACTCCAGAAAAGTTAAAAAGTGATGACAAAGATGCATTGTTTGGTGATGATGGTAGTAGGATTAATGCAAAACCAGGAAAAAGTATAGCTCAGGTGTCAGATAGTCATAGTTCCTTCAAAGACAGTGGATCAGTAAAGCCTTCATGGGGACTATTTTCGGACAGTGGTAGTGATGACACACATGATATTTTTGCTGTACCTGTGAACAAGGCACATCGTGAGCTCTCACCTTCTAAAGCCACGTTAGTAAACAGTTTGTTTTCAGGAGGAAGTGTTTTAGAGGACAGCAAAGACGATTTATTTGCAGGTCCAGTAAAAGCAAAGAATGAAAGTAAAGATATAAGTGAAACAGATGGGTTTCTTGACAAAATTGATGATATATTTTCAGTTTCTAGAACAGCGAGCAGTAGTAAAGTTGAAAGGGAGAAAAAAGTTATTAACGGACATTATGCCGCGTCAGATTCAGAGTTTGTAACTGAATCAGAAAGTGCCAGGAAAGACGAACTTGCCGAAGTTTCAGGCGAAGTCAGTGATGTGATTTCTTCTGGTATTTTTAGTGAAGTAAGGGATGAAAATGGCAGTGATCTGTTTAATAGAAGTACTGCTAATCCATCAGTAAATACAAAACCTGTTATTGCAAACAAACCTGTCATAAGTCCAAAACCAAAGCTGTCTCCTGTTTCTAAACCACCACTGTTACAAGATACAGCAAAGGGCTCTGGTGACTTATCTTCTAAAATGAATACAGATGAAAACATTCTGCAGCTTTCCAATCCCACCAACACCAAAGAAAGAAGTGATAACCTCTCAGCAAAATCAGGTCAAAAAATTGAAGTTCATGATTCGTTTGCAGAGCGTACAGAAAGGTTGATTTCCCCAGGATCTTCTGTTCCACCATCAAAACTAAGACCTCCAAAGACATTAAATATTCGCAAGAGTACAGGTCTACTGTTCAGCAGTTCTTCAAATGAAGATGAGGATTTGTTTGGAATGTCTGTGCCTGAAAAAGTCTTAATGGATTCAAATTCTGCAAAAGCTGTTGATCAGAAACCAATAAGTAATTTGGTTATTGTTCAGCCACAATGTTCCTCTGTTGATGTGGCCAGGCCAGTATCATTCAGTGCAGAAAAATGTGCTAATAGCGGGAAGGAAATATCCAGTAAAGTTGGCTGTAGTCAAGGTAAGATATCCTTTTGATACCAACATGCAAAACAGATGATAACAATTTGGTGAATTGTCAGTATAATCTTTAAGCACTGGCATTTACATCAACTAGTAGCTCTATGTACGAGGCTCATCCACAAAGTAAGTTTCCCTGGGGCCGTTTACAGAAACAAAACACAATTTCATGGAAATATTTATTGCAACAGATACAGCAAGTGTCCAGCTATTTTTCAACATATTCGCCACCGGAATTGAGACATTTGTCATACCGTGGGACCAACTTTTGAATACCTGTGTCGTAGAAGTCTGCCGCCTGGGATTGGAACCACTGTGTGACAACCATCTCCGCCTCTCTGTCATTCTCAAAACGCTGACGCTGACCGGACAGGAATTTCTTGAGGTGTAGGAAAAGATGGAAATCACTGGGAGCGAGGTCCGGGCTGTAGGGTGGATGATTAAACACCTCCCAGCTGAACTCCTGCAGGAGACTTGCTGTCCGTCGAGCCGTGTGCGGCCTAGCGTTATCACTGACCGCACTTCACAGTCGGCGGGAGCTGGAATAAGAACCTCCATCTTCAACAGCTGCAACGATGCTACTGTGAGAACGCGGGAGGTGCCGTTAGTGCATGCGCCATGCTACGTCATTGCTCTATCACGTACGCACAGTCGCTTCGCGCAATATAAGGTTTGCTAGCTGTGGGACGAGTGGGAAACTTACTTTGTGGACGCGCCTCGTATATGGAGTTTTACTTGTGATATTTTAGTGCATACTATAAGAATATTATAAATATTTGGTAAGTAAGAGTGATAAATTTAGAAAATAATGGCATTTTAGTTTAAATATGGCAGAAAGTATGCAGTTTACGTTATGTCGATGCAACTGGCTTTTTAATCTAAGCAGAGGGAGTGCAGTACAAATGTGTTTAACACAGTTATATTTTTAATTAGAATGGTAAATATTTACAAAATTTGTTTTACTCAGTTTTAACCTAAGGTCTTGTAATGGAAGACCAGATTTGTGGTGTTTCTGTCATTTCATTGAAACTGAATTAAAAAGATTTGATTGTCAGTTATGAAAACTAATTTTATGCAGAAATGAATGTGTCATGTACATGCCACTGTTTGAAGTAAAGCACAGTAATTTATTTATAATTTCTGCAGATTCTAATGATAACAGCACAGCAAAGGCTCGGTCAGTCGGTGCAAGCCCCAGACATTTGAACATTGATCCTGTGGCACTTCTGATTGGAGTCAGGCCATCACGGAATGTTGAAGCAGCTGTCAGTTTTGATGAGCCAGCTCAGTTTAGTGCCACTCTTCATAATGCAGGCAAGGTACGGTGGCTCTGACATGTAGCACAACCATACAGAATCAAACACACCTTGCTTCTTATATTTATCATGTATTTTCTTGCTGTTTTGTTTTTACAAAACAACCTGATATATCTTGTGTGGCCTCTTGTACTAAGGTTGATAATGAGGAGGTTAAGAAATCTTACATAAAGATGTATGTTATATTTAGTTTCAACATTTTTAGCATGTTTGGTGTTAGGAAAATAAATTGTAGGTTATAGTCAAGTATGTATTTGAGGGTGGTTTAAACCTGGCTTGGAATTATGAACATCTTCATCTGTACTTACCAATTGATGTAGTAACCTTATGTATGTACAGTTGATACAAATTATATAAATATAAATGTATGCAGGTTTGTCTGAAGATGTCTGACAAAGGTGCGGTGTTGAAACACACATTTTCATTGTCTGGAGATTGAGATTAGCTCTTTCCAGTAGACCCGTTCGATTAGGGTATGTGGTTCCACCTGATGTTAAAGCAGACAAAGCTTCTGAAATGTATGTTTTTAAATTGATAGATTAAAGAAATTCTAAGAATGTGCATTGCTTTGTTAAGTGTTGTGGGCCATAGAAGATGTTTTAAATACGTTTTTGATGTGATGGAGTGAATAATCTAAGAAAACAGGTAGTACAGAATTATGTCAACACACTGAGACTTGTTGGGTTTGCAGTATCACTTCTAAAATCTGCCGCTTCCAGGATACAGTACAAATTATGGAAGGAAGAAAATTTCTTCTTGGTGTTTCCGCAGGCAAATATATTAACAACATGTGGAGTATGTGTATTATTTTCAGGTCCTACAATTAACAGTTCATTAATATTTTCAGGACCGTGCCAGAATTCAAGCAAAACGTCGTCCCCCCAGTCGCAGAGCTCGGAAAGAAGCTGTGAGATTGTCGGGTATTGACCACGATGGGTTTGAGACAGCTTCAGTAATGGCTGCTGAGAAAGTTCCAAACCCTGCTCCAGATAAATCTGATGATATACAAGAACCTGTTGCACGGACTGCAGAAGCTCCTGGCCTTAGCTCGACAGAGTCACAGCCTCCTGCATCACACACTGTGGGTTCCCTGTCCAAGCCTCGTTCATCAAGTTTTTTAGACGGCAGCAGTAATCTTCTGTCTCCATCAACAGATGAAGAGGATCTGTTTGGAGTGCCACAAGATTTACCTTCAGAATATGGAAGCAACAAAGATGATGGCCAAAATCTTTTCAGTTATGCACCTGTTCTCTCTCCATTAGACTCACTTCTTAAGTTTCCGGCAGAAAGTGATCCATCAAAATGTGTAGCTATTGATACAGGGGGCAAATTCAGTACCAGTGATGTTCTCCATACAAGCAAATTGTTGGAAGACTCGTCGGATAAAATGCCTGCTGTACGTACAAGTCCCACGTCTTCAAATGGAAGCAACATGGCAGTTCCAAATATGAGCAGTGGTTCTCATGACATACGTGTAACTGGACCTCCGTTGCATACATTACATGGTAGTTTGCATAATTGTGATGAAAATGATGATTCCAATGACCTTTTCTCTGAAACGAAGAAGACTGTGCCATCATCTAGAAAAGACAAACAGGATCTCTTTGATACCACACGGAACTCTGAGAGTCTATTTGCATCAGAGAAGTCCATTCCAGAATTAGATGTAAGTAATTACCTTCCTGAAGGAACAGGGATTTTATCAGACTGTCCTGAAAATGCACGTCCTTTATCGAAAGATTATCTGTCATCAAAATATCCTTTACCTGTGGATGATGAGAAACCGCCTGTGCCAGAGAACATCATGCAGTCTAATGCACAAGAGGAATTATTTGGATCAGGATACTTAAAACATAATTTATTTACGCCAAGAAAAGGTTCCAGTGAAAAAGTGGATGATGATATGTTCTTAACCTCGAATATGGACAATTCCATTTGTAGTGATAGTGGTGATGAATTGTTTTCTGTGGGCACAAACTCTTCCCTGAATAAAGACAATAAAAATAAGTCAGATATCACTAAACCAAAAGAGATCTGTGATATTGATGAAAATATCTTATTTTCTTCTGGAGACAAGCAGAAGCAGCCACTACCTACACAGAAGAATTTATTCTCAAACAACGCCAAAGATATAAATACACCAAAATTGGCAGTATCAGAGACTGGTTCAAATTCTGGTCTCTTTGGAGGAGATAGCCCCGAATCTGATGACATCTTCTTTGACATCAGTTCCAAAAAGAAAGCTGCTAATGCCATAATGAAGGGAAAACTAAGTGGAGTTGTGACATCATCAGCAAAAGGCTCTCTTTTTGGTGGTGACGATGATGACGATGATATATTTGGATCTGATAAGTCAGCCAGCAAATCTGCCGTATTTCCTAAGCCAGCCATCGCAACATTAGACAATGCAGGTCAGTACTGTCAGCAATCATGGTAGACATTTTCTGGAAACGTTCCATGCTGAGTGAGATTTGCTAAGTGAAAATGTATCTCACAGGATGGACTTTGGCAGGGTCTGCCTTGGCCGGTTGATGGTTATGTAGGTGGTCAAGACATTCTCTGTTACAGGATGTGAAGGTTCGTCGTGTTAATAAATGCTTGCTACCTCCCTCGTTTTCAGAGCCAGTTCAGTATACTTTACAGCTTGACACAAACAGCTGTTTTTAGTATTAACATTATGCATGTTTGTTTCATGCCCCACCAACATTAGGGCCACTCAGTGCAGGGTCCTGAGATATTGTATGGTCAAAATATTCAGTTTTATTGAGGTTACATTTGTAGACTGTAAAATCTATGTCATTCATGTTGGTGACAATAACTAATGAACTGCTAAAGCTAGGAATGTGAAGTTTGGTATGGAAAGAACATAAACATAAAAACACATATTCTGTGTGATTAGTGGGAACATGTTGACAGTTACAAACACGGCAATTTTGCAGAAATTTGACTGACAAACTGAATTTGTTTATAGTTATATAATGTCACTTTTTTGGTAGCTCAGACTATGTGGCGTTGAATGAGAGGATGATATTGAATAATGAATTGTAAATGATGTGGAAGGAAGTAGTCGTAGTCGTGGCCTAATTTAAGGTACTATCCTGGCAGGACTGACAAAAACCATGAAAAAACCCAGTCAGGATAGCCGGTATCTGGGCCGAGATTTTAACCCGGGACCTCCCAAATACACAGCAGGAGTGTTAACCACGACGTTCAGTGACACTAAATTTAGTCTGAATTTATGCTAGTGGAAATCCTGCTTACAGATGGTTTAGTACGAAGAAAACCATTTATACTTCTTGCTAGACTTTCAATGTTTATTAAACTTTTTCCCATAACTTGATGTTAATTGGTACTTTTTTAAAAATTTTGTCTTGCAGATGCATTGTTTGTATCTGGTTTGACCAAGAAGAAACCCCAAACTAAACTAAACAGACCAACAGGTTCCAGTTCTAGTCGGCAGACTGTCACAGCGGAAGGCGACTTGTTTGAAGATCCATTGATGGTGGTCACAAAGAAGTGAGTAATCATCGACTTGCCTGCTGTTCATGAATGACTAATATGTATATTGTGTATATTCTAATTTAGTAAAACATCAGACTTGTTGACTATTTGTGTACTCAGAGTGACAAGTTCTGATGTCAATAATTTTGTAAATACATATTATCTGAATCAGACTATATCAAGAGTTGAAACATGTGTCAGTGATATCGTGAAAAGAACAAGTGCTTATGAGTATGTTCTATTTCCATTTTAATAGAACATGCCAGTTGCATATTTTTGTATGTCTTCTTACTGTAGTTAAAGATGCAGTCTGTGGTGCTGTTTAAAATTAATAAGCCATTTCTTTTACTCCTGTTCCTGAATACTAAGGTTCTTCATAATACACTCAGAAACAATACATATACCCACAACTGAAATTGATGAAAGATTTATAACTCTCTATTAGATTTTGCGGTACTTCGGAACATAGTGCATGTAACATTTGCTATATCATACAGTTATATTAATTAATTATTGTAACAGAATATTAGTTTTAATGTTGCTGGTCATAATTATTCCCCACAATTAAAAATATGTAATATTAATGATGGAAACTGTGAAGACAATGAAGCTAGCTGTGAAGGTACACTGGGTGCTTGGATGTAAGGTTTCAGTATTTATCATATTTTAGCTTAAAAAGAAGGTAAATTGATTAGCCTTACGCACTAGCCATTAAACTGAAGGTTTGTTGGATCCCAGAGCTGCTTCTTTGAGATTTGTTACCCAGTCCATCCATTTTGGAGCCCATTTTCATCAATCAACTGCCACAGCTGGCAGTTAGGCTGTGAATAGTCTGCCCCCCCCCCCCCCCCCCTTCATAAAAACTGTATTAAATCAGGTAACTTAGGAAACTAAGGAACAGGGTCATGCCATAAGAACACTGTTCCACATTAGCAGCTCAGTGAACTTCAGGGAGGGATCAGCTATAGTCATTATGAAATATATTTATAATTTTATGGCAATAGCTGACGAGCCAGTGTATACAGGCACTTGGAAGTCTTGCATATTAGGCAATTGTGTGTATCTAGAAAAAATTATATGAGAAGTTATGATAAAAGGTACTGACATTATGATAGAACAAACAGATGCAATGTTTTCCAGAGAAATCAAAAGCAGTCATTAGTAGGTTGTATCCCACCTAACCTAACCTGTTTACAATGTGTTTTATGCAGCATATGACTCTTTTGCACATTTTCTTTGTTATAGTGTATTATGGTAAATCTGGAAATATTATGAAGTTCTTGGCACAAGAAAGAAGTAACTGTTCCTTTCCTTATGTATGATCATTTATACCTGTATTTCAGTGAAAATTAAAGTATACAAAACAATAATTTTGCCTGTTGTTTTGTATGGGTGCGAAACATGGTCTCTCACTCAGAGGGAGGAACACAGATTGCAGGTGTTAGAGATTAGGGTGTTGAGGAGGATATTTGGGCCTAGGAATGAAGACAAGGTATGGAGAAAGCTGCATAATGATGAGCTTAAAAATCTGTACTCCTCCCCCAATATTGCCAGGGTGATTAAGTCGAGAAGAATGAGATGGGTGGGGCATGTAGCGTGCATGGATGGGACAAGAGGTGTGCACCGGGTGTTGGGAAGGCTGAGGGGAAGAGACCACTGGGGAGACCTAGACGTAGATGGGAGGATAATGTCAAGCGGGATCTATGGGAGATAAGAGTTGAAGGCGACTGGATTTTGTTGGCCCAGGACAGGGTCCGGTGGAGGGCTTTGGTTAATTTGGTGATGAACCTACGGGTTCGATAAGCCATCTAGTTAGTTGCAGACTGACAAACTTCAAAATCTAAATTTCCATGTTTCTTTGTTCAAATAAATATTTCATTCAGGTAGAGTATACATAAAAGATTCTTATGTTTAATTGTAAGTTCAAATATTTATGACTGGCAAGGAATTGTTGACGCAGATATCAAGTATACACTTGGCTTTTGAGCCATATATAAGTCTCATTGTATTAACTCTCCTGCCTCTTTTCCTTCCAGTTTATTTCTCTCCTTAATTTCCTGCTCTTGTTGGTATGCCATGGTTAAAGTCTGGTGAAGAAAGCAGTTATTCTCATTCCAGGTCTTCTATGGTCATGGTAGGCTGCTCAGGCAAAATTATGTTTATCTTTTGAAATTGCCTGTGATTCATAATTCTAATTTACCTTAGTTTATATTTTGAAAACATTATATAATCTCAGTTCTTGATTGTATAATTTAAAATTGTATTTTTGTTTCTAAGTTTGTCATTAAGTCTCTTGTTAATAAATTGTTAATACATATACATATTATGAAAGATTGTGTTATGATTCACTTCTGTCATTGAAGAGTGGACATGTGTATTTTAATAAATCACAAAGTTTAAGATATTAAAGAAACAAAATGTTACTGGGAGCTTGAAAATCAGACAGCGGTATTGTCGCTAATGTGGCTGCTGTAACCACTTAAAAGTTGTGTACCACTTTTGTAACACGTCATTCGGAGTTACGAAAACTTGAATTTGCAGTTTGGGAAGCTATGTTGTTATTGCTATTACCTTTGGACATTATTATGGTATGCAATTTGGCAGTGTATAATCATCTTAGAGACATTTTATCATAGCACTATGTTATATTAAAGACTTTACAGATTAGATTTGTGCGTATTTCATCTTCCAAGTGTCTAGTCAAGTCTTTAGTGTGCGGTATTTGACGCAGCAGTAGTCTGTTTTAAACCACATTATAGAAATAAATATAAAATATGATTAGATGAAAGAGGAAGGAGCACTTGCAAAGCGGACCATGGGCACTGCGGACTACTTGCAATAACCCTCTATCTTGCCACTGCTTAGAATACATAAAACCCATGTTTTAAGTATCTGGTTGTGTTCATTTATAGTGCATAGTGATCTGTTGTGTGACCTTCACATTCTGGAAATAATTGCGCTATTGTTCAGTGAAATGAAGTACACATTAAGTTATGAGTGCATCACAGTAACGTGATGAAGGGAAAGTGAAACTGCTTTTGTCGAGACACCATGAGCAGAAGTCTGGTTCCAAGTTAGAGAAATTTGGGATGCTTGTGTAGATGGATTCATTGTTTTGTTTACTGTTGGGCAAGGGTAGAACATCTACTCTTGAATTTGGATGTTTGAAGCTGGAATGTAAGACGGTTTTCACTTTTTATACAGATAAAAATACTATAGGGTGAATGTTAAACCGACAAAAGATATTCACTTAATGTACAGGTTCTTTGTCACATAATAAAGTAAGTATACACACGTAAGTTGTCATTTTTGTGTGTGATGGTATCTGATGTGTTACTAGGTACTGTCAGGATGCTATGACCTTTCTGAAAAGTAAGCCACGCCCACTCAAAAAATTCAGTTTCTCTATACATCGAAATTCTGATGTATTTAGAATGGTAAACAGTCAACTTTTTTAAATATATAACAGAGTTCAATCTTTGGAACATGACACAGGTTTTATTTGGGCCATATAAAGTTCATTACAGAACCAGTTTTCTGCCAACTTTCACTGGCTGAAAGAGAAAGTTTCAAGAGCAATTATGTGATCATATTCGTGAGCCACTAGAATTAAAACAAGGATAAACTATTCTGATATTTACTTAACCTTGAGTAATAATAATACCAACAACAATAACGCCTACATAGAAAACATTTTTGTTTAATAAACGACTGACGTTAGTGGGCTAATGGCATGATAATTTCAGAATGTTGCTTTATGATCAATGAACAGAGATAATGAGGTAAAGTTACTGAACAATTCTGATTTACATTACTTCAACAGTGGACTTACTGTATGCATAGATTTCACTGGACAGAAGTGAATAAGCTGAACCACATCAGAGCCATTGTGTTAAGTAATGTGTTCCCCCCCCCCCCCCCATAAGTAAATGTAATTAAATTAAGAGTGATTATGTTAGGCAGTATGCACTGTTATCATCAGAATGTTACCCAGTTATTAATTCTTAGAGGTCCAGAAATGGTGTTTTGCTGCTGAACGATTTCAGCTATAAACATGATTTGAGGGGAATATCCAGCCCATACATGCATATAGTTGAGGAGGAGCCATCCTGGCTACGTAGAACTATATGTCAAAATGATAGTGTGATCATTTACCAGATTTTAGTCATGAACAAAACAAGATATAAATAAAACAACACACACAATGAATTCTGGCAAATCGCTTGGGAATAACTGATTAACCGAAAACAAACAGGATGAATAGTGGTTAGTCAAGAGTCTTAGATGCATTTATTCATGATTGATCACATTACTAACTAGGATTTGAGGTTTTCACAGCTGTGAGTCCGAAGATGGCTGCCTCTCTGGGTTGTGCAATGTAGTCTGATGGAAGTTTACAAATGTTTTAGAGGTCCTTGCTGCCTCCCTCATTGCCCTGATGATGAAGGCAGCTAGGACCTATGAAACGGTAAACTTCAATCAGACTAGATGGCACCACAACTCAGAAGACATCCCTCTTCGTACACATTACTGTTTATTGGGAAATACACGAAAATAATCTTGATTGAGTGGATTTCTGGGAGTTGAGCCCAGAAGGGTTGGGATCACTTTGGCTGATGACCTCTGCGACTTGGGTGGAAAGTGATTTTTGCTGAAGGGCTCCATGATTGGGGAAGGTGGGACATGCCCCTTTTGAATTAAGCCTTGTCATTTTCCTTATAACTAAGGAAAAGCACTGTAAACATCAGTCAAGTTATCCAAGTAGTTGGAGACTCAATGTGAAGACACTAGGATTGAAACGCAGCTTCTGGACGTGGCTGTGGACCTCCGGACAGGACATGAGCAATCCATAATTGTATGGATGAGCTGCTTGTAGAGCAGCACGCCGTTTCTGAAGGACAGTCCGCTTCTCCTGTTACGGAGGGGGCCAAATACGCCCAGCTATCAGGCTCACTCTGCACTTCAGCAATCTGCTACTTGTTTCCTGAAAGATTTTCAGCGCCGACAAAGAAATGAAAATTCAAACCTCAAAAATTTAAAAAAAACTGCTTCGGAGCTTTCGTATATTTTGTATAGAAACTAAACCAATCCTGGAATTCCAGCGCAGGTAGATGCTGTCAGACGCTCGGCTGGTGGGACTTCCAACCCTAAGACATTCAAGCCACACGAGACAAGACTAGAAAATACATAAATTTTTACAAGTGGTGGGTCGATATTCCCGTCGCTTTTAATCCTCTAATCTGGAGGTGAGGGACTATTCTGTCTGGCTTTGGTAGCCCTATTATAGATAACTTCCGTTTTCCACAATAGTTGCTTTCTCGCAAATCGCCACATGTAATGAAAATCTTGTAAAACGACAAACATAACATTCGTAATTTTTGATGTTAAACTGGTTCGAGATAGTCAGTTTATCATGTGCATAACATTTCCTGATAAGCTTGGAAAAGTGTTGACGCAGGTAATAGATTTTAAAAATTGGTCCAGACTGCTCCTCATAATGCTGAAATAAAACCGCAAATATGTGAATTCGCGTATAGCGAGAGTCATCTGTTTAGTAAACTAGGTCCTAAATCATCCGTTCTCGATATCGCAGATTACTGCTTGCATATAGTCTCTGAATTGTATACAGAGGTTGGTATTCCTGTGGTTTGCTTTGTTTTCCGGGTATTACAAAGTCTAGTGTGCAGCATAAATAGATGTATGTTTACATCATGTTAATCGCTTCGAGTTTTTGTTACAAGTGGAATAGTGTCTTTTTAATGGCATTAGTAGCCTAATTGATAAACCGTGAATAGATTTAATTTCCAATCCTTTTCTATACCCAGAATGGAGGGGAAAAGGCTCGAAACCGTCGTACGGAACTGGGCGAAGGTAATGGGCTTAATGCCTAATGGAAATGCTTCAGAAGTTTTCAGGAAGTGAGTATTTAAGTATATTGAAGTGCAAAAGAATATTGTTATAAAATGACAGATGTTACAAAGAGAGTTTCTTTTATTGTAACAAATGTAATATACTTCCTTCTTCACTGAAGTTGTTCTATTATTACCGTCATTCGAACATGGAAAGGTTTCAAATTCAGACATTCGCAATACATAAATATGACTTTCATATGCCGAATACTAACCGTACTAGATACGAAAATGAGTGTACTACACGAGTCAAATTATTCTGTAAGCTTTCATCAACCCTTAAAAATTATATCATGATATACAAGTGTTTAGGCAAGCATTTAAAAATTATCTCACTCACTCCCACTTGGTAGAAGAGTTTTATTTAATTGTAAGTTCTCTTCTTCTTCATCTTCTTCTTTATCACTACGGCCCTTTCAGTGTAGCCTTGGCTTCTCTTGTGATCGATGCTCATTCTTCCCTATTGTGTGCTTTCCTTCTGGAGCCTCTTACGCCCATCTGTTTAAGATCAGACTCAACGTCTTCGATCCACTGGAGTTTCGGTCTTTATTTCTTTAATTTGCCAGGAGGTTTACTATTGATGATCATCTTACATCCTCTATCACCACTCATTCGGTGTATATGTCCAAGCCATTCTGTCCTTCTTGCCTTTGTCACAGCTACAGTATCTGAGCTTTTGAACAGCTTCTCCAGATCGATATTCATTCTAATTCTCCATAGGCCATTGTAACATATTGGACCAAAAATCTGGCTTAGAACATTCTTAGTAGTTGGAGTAATATTGAAATGAGGGGCTTATGAGGGCTGTGGCTTATGTGGGTGAGCACGGGTGTTGGCCTATAGAGGCTGAAACGTGTTTATAGAAGTACAAGTAAATGTGTTGGTGTAGTTGCTTGCAAGTGCCTGTTTTGAAACTTTGTGATGGAAGAGTGTCTCTCATTCTATCTTTATTTAGTAAGGATTTATAATTAACTGTCTCAGGGTATGGAATACAATAGCATAGAAAAGAACAACCATGGGATAGTGTGTTTACTTTATGAAGATTAAACATATGATTAGCAGATTATTTTGTTTTCAGTAGGCATTACAGGAGATTCTGTGCCAGTCATCTTATTTGTTTATTTTTTGTACATGTATCTTCCTTATTTTAGACTCTGTAGCAATGAAAGAAAGGTGGTGTGGAAACGTGTTGTCAGAGAAATACACCCCATTTATGAAGTAGAGCACATACGAAAGCACCTGGCATTTAAAAAGGTAGAGAGATAATTTACAATATTCTTAGTATAAACGCATGTAATAAATGTTGTTATATGCAGTTAGTTTTCAGATAACTTCACATTTGATCTAAATGTAATATTCCTGTGCCCTGTCTCATAGACAAATACACTGATGAAGTTAAATTTCTTTAAAGATGTCAGCGAAAGTAAAACTAAGGCAGAAGCTTGCAGAGAAAGAAGAGGAGATACATATCAGGGAACATGACCTTGAACAGGCTCATATGAAATTGAAGGTTTTGAGTGAGTATTTTCAATATTGGAAAATTAAATACATTGTCTGCTAATAACATAGAATATTTACCATCCTGCATGATGATCAAATACTTTTTGCTGGTAGTATAGTGTGTTTCAAGTCATATGTTCTTTGTTTGTTTTTTATTTATTGCTTATAATAACTTTTGCAAGTACTTCGTGTGTGATGTTTTACTGTTAGTGATAGCTCGTTTAGTAGCGTGCTAGCTTATGGTGCAGCTGACCCACATTCCATAAATTGTATATGCAGGAAGCAGTGTGTTCCTCCAGAATGTTGGTAATCACCTACAAAGCTACATGGCGTCACAGCCCGCAATACCACAGTCGGAGCTTTGAATACTTCCTTCTTCATTCTTTGACATTTTCACTGATATCACTCTTGGAAGATTTTCCGGTTCACTGTACTTCATAGTGTGTTATTCTTTCCTGTTTGTTGCAGATTGTCAAATGCAAGCAATAAAACAGAGAATGAAAGATCTAGGTATGAAGACTTTAATACTGCGTTTCAAAAAGCATGAACTGGAAAACGAGGCGACAAGGCTTGAAGAGTTGTGTCAAGTTGCAAATTTCTTTCGACAGCCAGTAGAGAGTGGCTGTGGTGATCCGCATTCATCTTGTACAAAGCATGTAGAGACTGCTTGTGAAGTAAGTGATGCTCAGATTTTAGGAGTTGGTGTTGTGGATTAAATTAGGCACCCATTTTGTATTTATGATGAATGGAACTGTGGATATTTTGTACACATTTGCATCTTTCTAATCTGAACAGTCTAAATTTCTTATTCAGTCTCTGATTATACATCTATATTACATTCCATGGATCTATATGTTAGTCAGATGACAGTAGGATGTGGAATACATCATAACAATACAATACATATTATAAGTACAATTGATACTGTTGCAAAGGGGTTTGTAATTTAGATATAAAAATATGTCATCTATGTGTTGTGTGTAACAATTAGGAACCAAAATATTTATATCTTTGTATTTGCATAACAAGAAAATTTTGATTCCTTTTGAATAATTTGTCAGCTTCACATTATAGTATGACTTCTGCTGCTAGAGGATAAACTAAATGTTCTTTGTTGAAGGTTATCCGTGTTGGCAGACATTGTAGTTGCCATGTGCAGCTGAGAGAATGTTAGGACAAGAATTCGCATGAGAATTTTTGATTCAGAAAGTTGTTCCAACGGATTTTGATACAATGTAATATTGGCACTTTTATTGGTTCTGCAGGATTTCTAATGCACTTGAAGATCAAAATTGATTTTTTAAGAATTTTTAATCCCATTTTCATCAGAACAAGAAGCAGTTCAAATAATATTCATAGATTTTATTATGTAGAGCACCTTGGTTTTTCTGTATATGCTTTGCTTCATTATACCAACGATGGATAAAGTTATAAACAATTATTATACATGTTGTATCACACTATTGTCTGAAACCTCTAAATAAAGGTAAATTGGTTTCTTTTACAGAATGCAATTTATGAATGTAAGGCACAAATTCTTGAACTTCACAAACTATATAAGATGAAAGATGTGAATATGCAGATATTGCACTCGAAAAAAGAATCCGTGATGGAATTTGTGCATTATCGGATGAAGGATTTTAGCATTCTGAACGTTTGGCGTACATTATTGAACTCCGTAGATCAGCTGAATAAAGAGTTACATAATCTAACTCAGAGTAATGTAAGGATGGAGTCTGAACATATGCAGTAAGTGAAATATAAATATTATGATTGTGTTTGTATCATTTTTAACAGAGATAGTAAATTTATTGATTGGTTAACACAAACATCATTTCTCTTAAATAACAGAAACAAACTTCTGTGTATGACCACAACTGTTTTTACAGCAGTGAAACTTCACCCACTTCAAAGTTTACTGTTTGATAGAGGGACATAATGACGTTGAATTTTACTGTTCGGTACGAGTTCCACTTACAGGCTCTGTTCTTATTACAAGAATGTGGACTTTGGTGGCTTTGTCACTTCTCAGCTAGGTTTTTTAATTGGACACGTGAACCCACGCGAAACAGTAACTACTGGAGGACATTCACACAAGGTTCCACTCCATGATGTGAAAGTTGCTGTTTGTATAAGGCATATACTCCATTCATTTCACAGGCTGCTGACAGATGAAGGTCTGATCAATCCAGATATACAATTGTGTTCTGTTTGCAGACTTTACAGAGATAGAGATAATGTGTTCCATTAAATTACTGCAAGATGATTAGCTATTAGAATATTGCTATAGAAGTATTTTGAGCCATGTTTACTCTTAAGAATGCTTGTTTTCTCATAGTTTTGTAACTGTGTTTATTCTTTGACAGCGCTGTGAAGGAATGTATTGACTCAGAAATGAAGAAATTTATGAAATCGTATGTGGAGTTATTTGCAGCTTACCATAGTCTGCAGCACAAGATGAAGCAGTGTAGCAGTGACTGTGACATCCTTTTTGACAGGACTGTAGAAATGTTACAGGTAGCTACAAATTGCAGTTATATGAAAATGTTCCAGTACTCTTGTGTATGCATTATCTGCAAATTTTCCTTAATATTTATCTTCAGGCTAATAAAGAAGAGTTTCAGAAATGCTTCCATTGGTTGCGAAATTCCTTCATTGTCATGGAGAGTAATTTGATGGGGATGTATGTAAAATTGGTCACTTGATGGAAGTTTATTTATAAATTTTGTTTACCACTTTACGCACCATTGAAACTCACTGTACTGATAGAAACAGCTGGGAAACAAGAATTTTCTCTTCATCGCCATGTACGTACCAGCTGTGGGCTTTCCCAGCTTCCTGGCCGGTTTGTACTAGTGTTAAAATGGTTAAGTGCAAAACTGGCCACTTGCTGCTTTCATTACTGCTTCCTATTCCTTCAAAACTTGGTGCTTAGGCACTAAGATGGTTGCATATTTTACCTGTATACCTAGTTTCTTGGCGAACACAAAAGGAAGTTATTGAAAATGACTTGTACGAGGCGCGTCCCAAAAGTAAGTTTCCCACTCGTCCCACAGCTAGCAAACCTTATATTGAGCGAAGCGACTGTGCGTACGTGATAGAGCAATGACGTAGCATGGCGCATGCACTAAAGGCACTTCCCGCGTTCTCACAGTAGCATCGTTGCAGCTGTTGAAGATGGAGGTTCTTATTCCAGCTCCCGCCGACTGTGAAGTGCGGTCAGTGATAACGCTAGGCCGCACACGGCTCGACGGACAGCAAGTCTCCTGCAGGAGTTCAGCTGGGAGGTGTTTAATCATTCACCCTACAGCCCGGACCTCGCTCCCAGTGATTTCCATCTTTTCCTACACCTCAAGAAATTCCTGTCCGGTCAGCGTCAGCGTTTTGAGAATGACAGAGAGGCGGAGATGGTTGTCACACAGTGGTTCCAATCCCAGGCGGCAGACTTCTACGACACAGGTATTCAAAAGTTGGTCCCACGGTATGACAAATGTCTCAATTCCGGTGGCGAATATGTTGAAAAATAGCTGGACACTTGCTGTATCTGTTGCAATAAATATTTCCATGAAATTGTGTTTTGTTTCTGTAAACGGCCCCAGGGAAACTTACTTTTGGGACGCGCCTCGTACTTTTAAATCTTTTTGGTAGAATTAATACTATATTATTTGTGTTCACATTTTCAGGAGGAGTGGCGTGGATATAAATTTGGTGACGTGTTTCAAGAATGTGGCAGGATCAGACAATGGTTGGAACTTCAAAGTAAATTTACAGAATTTGGTATCATTAACGAAGTTTTACAGAATGAGATTAAAAATCTGAAAGTAAACACATATTCAACAGACCTTGACATTCTGAATTTGCAAGAAGAGGAAATTAAGAGACTTGGCAATGAGAATGTAAGTATTGTTGATTTCGTCTGCTTACTAGTGATTGTTTGAAATTGATGTGTAGAAGTGTTATAAATAGGGCCAATTATATCCAGAGGCTGTGTTTGCTATTTGGCAGAATGTGTAGCAGTGACAGCCAAAGAGTTGCATGTGCCGTGATTATGCATTTTTGTTTCTGCTACCCAAATTTATTGCTTAGAAAAATATTGTATCCAGTTTGCCCAGTGACTTTTCACTTTCTAAAAATTTCTCAGTGGTGTCTAAATTTTTTTAAAGTGTAAATATGTGGGGAAGAAACTTGTCTGCTTGTTTCTGTTCCATGACAGTTCACCTACAACCATTTTACCTGTGTGTCATTTCATCTATACCAACTTTGTCTACATTAACTTGTCTGCTGTGGTTTCAACTGTGAGACATTTTACCAATGTTTTGTTTATCCTACCACATTTTAATCTACTCCATTTCACATCACATGTGCATTGATTTTAACAAGTCTTATGCAATGTTGAGGCAAGGGTACAGTCTCAGTGACATGAAATATTCCTTTCTTGATAGTTCAGTAGGTAATGTACGGATATCATTAGGATTTTGGATGAGAAATATACCAGAAGATTGTAGTTGTCACTTTTGTTATGGAAGGTATTAATCAACAGATGGACAGACAGTGATGGTTTGAGCTATTTCTGATTCTGTTTGGTTAGGATAATGAATCTAAAGGACAGCTACTGTTTAAAGAAAGGTGTACTACGATGTTTTACAGGAAACGCTGCGAGCAGATCTTAGGACTAACTCTTTGTGGCTTACAAAGTCACATGCGGGCCAAATTGAAACTGCAGAGAAACTGAAGCAGGAAATTACAAAGCTGTCTCAGACGTGTGCTTTGGATAAGTGTGGCATGACAACTCTGGATGCATCAGTAAAAGGGCTTCGAGGTGCATTCCAGCATGAGCTGAAGGAATTCATGGCACTCCCAATACATTTGCTGGATAATATCGCTCTTCCCTCGTAAGTGTGGATGTTGGTTTCTATTGCACTTTCTTCTTTGCTACCAAGGAAAATTGCATGTGCGTTGGTGTCCGTCAAACAGTCCTTTCATTGATTTCATGTCTTGATGAATGCTTATTGTAGGATATATACATAGCAAAGTGCATTGTATTCGAGTTTCTACATGAGTACAGTTCTCCTAAATAAATGGGACCAAGAACATATGGGCAGGGAACACAGGATTGGGAAGGTGTGCTCCGCCGACTGCTTTTCCCGTTGTGACAATATTCCCAATAATTACATTGTTGTGCAACAGTGTTCCAACAGACCGTGGAATTTGTTCATCAGCTGATGATTCTTAACTTTTGAAGATGGACCGCTCTGTGGAGTTTGTTAATTTGTTAATCAGCTGAGCGATCTGCTGTGTAGAGTCAGTTTCTTTTTTGAAGCACTCGGCTTACTGTACATTTTTTACTATCAGCCCTTGCTTGTTATTTACAGATTCTATGCTAGTATTGGTGTGAAATTCTGAGTCCAGTATACTAATTTTGCTTTGGCATTTAAAGATTTGTGGTAGTCATATATTTTGTTGAAATTGGAAATTCACTTAGTGATTTTTGTTTTCTGGTCAGAGGTTCTGTGTTACCTAGTAATCAGCAGATCCTCAAATACCATAATAACCTCATAAACGTGGATCAACTCCATGGACTGACTGGTATCTTGACCGCACTGGAAGGCGCTCCTTCTGCTGCGCCTCATGGCATCACACTTCAGCTACTGGAGAAGACGTTGTACCTCAGCTTCCTGAACACAACAGAAATGGATAGCAATGAGTTGAACTCTTCGTTGGGTTAGTATGTTTAACCATTTAATGAATATGCGAGTACATGGCAATTTGATAACTTTGTTAATCTCTTCTGTTATTCAGTGAAAGAAGTTCTTGTGACTATTGTGGCAGAAAGAAAAATTGGGTTCTTTCTATTGAGGAAGTTTGTGAAATAGTGATATATAATGGGTTCTCTGAAATAGATTAAAACCTTTTTAGAATCTGTACTCTGTTCTGATGTATTTTCTCAAGTCTTACTGATTTATGGGTGACTGAAATGAAACTTTCTGGCTTGGAATTCTTGGTACATCTACAATAAATGTGGCAAACAGTGTTTTCTGGGCATGGTCATAATGAAACTTGTATAGTGAGGTGTTTTCCTTTGAAGTTAAAGTATGGCATCAGTCCACAAATTTTTCAGGAGTTTCGTCTTTGTGTTGGTTTGTTGTACGTAACTGTGTAAAACTGTACTGCAGAGACTGCTTATTTGTGATTCATTATTTAAGTATTGTCTGAAAGTTGTTTGTGAGGTGTCAGGTGTGTGTGAAATTTGAGACAGACTGAAAACATTTGCTGCTTCCATAAGTTTCAAAATGGTTGTTTGAAATTTGTTGGTATCATTCCATTTTTCCAACTTCAGACACCTGTATAGAGCCAAGAAATTACTGCATTGTGCTGGACCATTTTGATATAAAGGAAACTGATGTTAGGTTTTTGGAAGCCATGGGATGTCCAGAAGGTCACCGCGCACGTCGTCTGTTTCCGTCTACAGGCTTGCATGTTGTCGTTCTACTTGTTCCTCTGAAAGTTGCTCTTGCTGGGTTGTGAAGAGAGGAACCTGATAATTGGAAATTTCTCATTACAGCTGTCTTGGACATTTCTTCCAAGGAGAATGCAGCTACCACCGCAGTAACTGAGGTCATGAAAGTAGCAGAAAAGTCCATTGAGGAATGCAAGATTGTTGCAGAGAGAGCAAAGGCTAACTACAGAACCTGGTAATTGTTGGTCCACTTATTTTATTATTTTTGTGACATCACAGGCAAGCACTGAAATGAAGAACACGATAAAATACAGTTAAAACATAAAGGAACGAGAAGAATTATTTTTATTTTAAAAGCTGACTAGTGGCAGGAACAATCTTTGTTTAACAATAATAATATAAATACAGACTGCGGAATACAATAAAAAATGCAGACTAAACTAAGTGCATGTAATTAACCTAAACACTTTCATCAAGCAGGTGTCCTTGAAGGAGAAATGTTTTTGCCAAAAGTCTCTGAAAATCTGCATATCATTTGCAACAGTGACATGCCTGGCTGAAGGACTACGTCTTCATGCACTGCTTGTGCTGAAAGCATAAAATTCTCTTATTTGCCTTCTGGGAACACAAATACCATCAGTGGTATAGCAGCTTATTTTTACTTTGAGAATGTTAATAAGAAATAAATCATTGAGATGTCACCACCGTCTGGAATAAAGTGTTCTGAAATTTAAATTACTTAAAATTATTAATAATAATAACAACAAACCACTAATAATAAATATAAAAATGTATTTATTCTTATCTTTACTAGAGGTGGAAAGAGAGCAATTACTTGGTACATAATCTGACATGTTTATGTCCTGAAGAAACTTATATATCCCAAGAGTTTTGTTCTCTTGGGATGAACAAGTCCTACCAGTTTAAAAAAAAATGATTTCACGTGTTTGAACATGTGCCAAATTATGATTTTTCTTCTGCAAGAGGAAAACTTTATTATTGTTGGTTGAATTTCCCCAAAATGTTACGCCTTATGACCCAGTTGCAGTTGGCTCTTCTGAATGGTCACCGAGAGATGTGGAAAAACAGCTGTCGTGCTTTCCTTTCACTGCATTTTATCTTTCTTTCTTTGCATAATTATTTTGCTACCCACAATTTATTCCTGAAACACAAATTTCGCTATATAAGGCCTTCAGTAATTTATGGTAATTGTAGTAGCAAGAAGTGCAAACGATGCTATGGTGAGGTCTGGTGGAGTCCGTGTTTGACGAGAATCTCAAGTCCAGAGACTGCGGGAATTTGATTTCAGTGACCATAACTATGTTTTCACATTTGATTTGAGCAGTTTATTTCAGCTGTGTACACCATTTCCTTATCAGACTAAAGCGAGAAGCTTACCTTCTTTGTTGACCCACCTTATACCAGTAGATGGTTTTTCTGGCCTTAACATAAACCAAGACATCACCGAAATGTCATGTGTTTGGGGATGGATACAAGACGTGTCTCGTTGCATGTCGTCGTCTTGCCACTGTCTTCAGGCAAAATTTTTAGGCTGTTGTAACATAATCTTTAAATCATAAGGTGTCAGACTATTCATTGCAGATTACTGTACAAATAAAATTTGTGTGATAAGCCCACGATTATCTTTGTTCATTGTCTATGAAGCTGTTTCCAGTTTGTCAATAACATGGTTCCAAAGTTACAGTCAGACGACTGAAGTTGGACAGTAGTTTAACGCAGGATGAAGATACTATCCCTTCCCAACTCAGTCATGATCATCTAAGTGTCCACTTTCCAACAGGTTTTCCTATTAAAATTCTATATGCAGTCATTTTCCCTGCTAAAGCTATGTGCCAACCCAGTATAGCGTAAGTAGAACAGCGGAAATCATTAAGTCCATTATTTTGCAATATTTACTGCTCGGCACGTACTCAGTCATTTACATCACGATTTCTTTTGCATTAATTATGACAGTGTATTGTGTTTTTATTTATTTATTTTTTTATGCTAGGCTTGAACATCCTCTGCGACATGCTGTACCTGAAAGTCTGCAAATTGATGAGAAAAATTTCCAACAGTGGCAGCGTGAATATGACAGTTTGCTTGCAAGTTTGATTGACTTGGAAAGTGAAGAGGAAGTCTCATACATGGTGTAACAGTGGGGATGCACCATTATAAAACTGTGCTGTTAACGTTGATTTTGTAAACTTTTTATAAGGTGAGTTCAGGACTCATTCAGAGCTTATAAAATAGTACTCTTTCTTTTTGTAGATGTGCATAACTAGACACTAGCCGAGTGGATTATCACGGTTCTCATAAAAATAATGTTAATCCTTAACCACTTCCATGACACAATATTTGTGCTATAAAATGAGACATTAGGATTGTATTGGCTAGTTAGGGCTGTAATTTTATTGAGAAAGTGCAACATTAATTGAAGAACACTTTGTTTAATATTTAAGGGTTTAAAGAATGATTCAAACAAAATTTATGAACCTGAATGACACATTATGTTATATACAACTTTTTTATGTGAGGAGACTTTTTTAAGAAAATATTCATAATTTTTCACATTTAACTTTATGTTAACAATATGCACATGTTAAATGTGAATTAACAGGGGTTCAAACGGCGTTGAAAACGAGGTACGACAAACTAATAATCCCTGTAAAACTTAGTGATTTTTATTTTCTCTGAAGCATTTATAGAGGACTGGGTCATGGTGGTGGTCTATATTGTCTTCTCTCTCTCTCTCTCTCCCCCCCCCACAATATCCTGACACTGGAAGTTCCTTTCATCTTAGCTAGTTTCTGCCTAACTTCTTCACGCCAAGAATCTTTGGTTGTATTAACTACAGATATGCTGCAGTATCTGTCACATTCAGATTATACTCTAGATATTTCATTCGGTGTGAAGAACAAGGTTGGAAAGGTGTTCTTTATGCCACTTCTGGTGAGTGTGATGTCAAATTGGTTGCTGGCAGTTGATGGCACAGATAGTTTAAGTAGCCACTCATAGGTGGCAGCACAATCAACTGAATTGTGTGGCTGCTGATAGATGGCAGTTGATAAATGATGGACAATGACTTCAATCTGCCTCACAGCATGATTTTGGCAGATGGACAGAATGCACCCATAAGGCATTCTTTATTTATAATAGAGTGTAAATATTGTAACAAGGTTTTTTGTTTTGTGGTAGGAATTTTATGCTTTGAGCCTAGTTAAAACAATAATATTTTCTTTTTAACTTAAAATTAACGAGATTTTGCTTTATTCTCACACCATAACAAAAGAAGGGTCAAATTCTTTCCATTCTTTAGAAGTGTTACAGTAGTTTTTAGCGATGAGTCTATTAGCCATGTGAAAAGAATTGAAAATAGAACTGAGATGGAAGAGTGAAAGTGAAGAACCTGGAATGGGTGACAGCCTAATTCTTGATCAAGAAGATGGTGTTGATGATCTGCTTGCAGATGTAATCTGAATATTAATGTTCATCACACTGTAAGTTGAAAAACGTAATCACTTGTGTATGCAAGTTAATGACAAGTTACTGTTATTACCTAATAAGATTACAAATTTGTGTAAGCAAGAATGTGTTTTTTATTGTTTGAAATTAAACAGCAACAGTGAGCCTGCCATCTTTGCAGCTGTTGTTTCTGAACGGATCTTGAAAGTCAGCATTTTATTAGTTTTTATAAATTAACTTATTGTCATCTATTTTCGGATGGTGTAATCCTTTGAGAGCCATCTGAGGCATTTAACAAACAAACAAAAAAATTATAGAAATCTCCAACCACTGGACTAAATATGTTCATAGAAAATTGGAGTTATTCATATCTCACATTTGATGCACTCGTATTCACAAGTAATTGTGTCCGTCTCGTCTCACGGCGATATAAGTGTCCTTTCCACCACTAGTTCACCGTTGTCTTAAACACTGACTGCTCTATCCAGAAGCTGGGGATTCCTTCATTGTTAACTTGTATACATCGCTTTACCTAACCTGAGCTGAAAGTCCTTATAAAGCAATTTTCCACCCAAAGGCACTCTTGCCAAAAACATGTCCATGCTCATGAGGCACAGTGCCTTGCCGTTCATAAGGAATCTGTCGATGGGAACTTGAGGAAGTTGGTGGAGTGTTGCCATGTCTCTCAGCCATCTCGCTACATCATCGCGTGACCAGGAACGAGGATCTGAAACAAAATAGTTACACAAGTGAACCTAGGCCTTTTATTACTCGGCTCTTAATCTTGAATTCCCTCCTACGATGAATGTACGGCATCACTACCTAAAACATTCCAGTCCATTTATTCAGTGAAAGCAAAATGTAACTAGTGATTAGAATCTAATCGCTCCCCTGCCACTTGTACCACGAGATTGGGAATTCTTCCTTTGCGCGCGGATCTAAATATGCACGTACAATGTCTTAATAAAACTTAATGTTACTTACTGAAATCATACATAAACAGTGAATTTTCACGTCACCTTTGATAGAACGCATTCTTTCGTTTCTGTACCACAGGCCAAGCAGCGCGGACAACACGGTCAGAATTGCTTCCTATTGATAATTTGGGTGGGACAGACTCGATTAACGAAGCTACAGAAGCAATGCTTCCGTTGGTTCCGTGCGTGACGCCAACAAGTATCCCGTAATTCGGTTTATGTGCTTCGTTCTTATGAGGTTTGAAGTAACCAAACCCTGGGAATTTGATTAAAATTGTATAGCCTACTTCTCTCTTGCCGAATCAAAAGTTTTTGTTTATATGAAACTGACAAAAGAGGGATTTCTCCGATATTACTGCAATGTGCAGGCACATTCAAATGAAGCTACAAAAATGTGCTTGTTGGCAGCATCGTGTCCGATTGTAGTTCTCTTGCGCGTAAAACTTAACTGCTCTCGTGAATGTGGTCATAAATTGATATTTTCATTGCTTCAGAAGGAATCTGTTGATTTGTGTACCTAAGAAGGCTGTGTCCTGCCACTTGATTGGTGTAGTTCAGTGGGAATAAGTTTAAATCCCCCAATAACAAGTACAACTTCATTAAAGCTGGGTTCTCTGACAATAGTTTGGCTGTAGCTGCGTTCGCATTTTTATCTTTTTTTAAAAAAATATCGGTGTTCGTACGTGTTTGTCATCTGTTTCAATAATTACGCCACATAGTTCTTTATAGAGATAATTATTGCCAAGCAATTGCAGTGTTGTAAAATAAAGTCGGTAAAGAAAGTCTGCAATTTAAAATACTGAAAATGCAAGATAATGTGTGATTGCTTTTCTTGTAGGGTGGGATAATGCGTTGTAGATAATGTATAATTTAGGAGAGATGTGGGGTGGGGGCTCAAGTTGTCTCTGGCTCACCACAAATGTTACTTCACAACATGGTGGTCAATTGCATGGATGTTCAGTGGCTTACTTAAGTAATTCTTCTGTCTGTGTGCAGCACTACAGCAATCTGCAAGCAGATCACCCACCATTGCTTTTCATTCGAGGTTCAAAACCATTCATAAATTCGTAAGTAACATGTTTCTTGACTTTACCCCGATGTTTTAGGGGCTTTAAGGCACGCGACCAGCTGGTTCGAAGCCTCTTGGGTTTTGCGAAACAAATAGAACACCCACAAAGTACTTTTTAATTTGCTCAGAGGATACCATTACCGGGCACGGATGGGCCGTGATTACCTTGCGTTCTGGTACGTGGTGAAGGTCTTTGAATTATCAAACGTCTGCTTTGTTCTTACGCAGGACTGGAAGAGGAAAATGTTCAATGACTGACTGAATAGAGACACGAGATGCTGACTGATAATTTCTCACCTTCGCCAACAAGTGACGAATTTTTTAGAGACCTCTGAATGTTTCTATTAACTTTGATAATACTGTAGTAAAAAGTGGACCTCAGACATTGGTCGGCCTGGAATTTGATCAAGTTATCAGAATTATGCGGTATACGTTTCTTCTTATTCAGTTTTATGGTGGTTTTTACAATTCAACGATCTGAAAGCGAGGTTTACTGCAATAACTTTCCAGCTTAAATAATGTCGCTCTTATGCCAGCATAAGGTTCTTTACTAGTATATGTGCTTCGTTACATGCTCTCCTTTAAATTTCGTTTTTGATTTTCCATTCGTAATCCAGCATCCCACTTCATTGTAGCAATGCGTGAAAATCATTAACGACTAAAATTGTTTTTATCTTCGCTTTCAGAATGTGTTCACGTTTGTCATGTATGCCCTATCGATACTTATTAACCTCGCTTTTAATTGCCACGTACATTGGCGTTATTTTGTTGTATGGACTTCCGTCTCATGTAACAACCGCTTCCGTTCGACGTCATCAGTGCGTCACGACCTATGCTCTGACGTCACGCGGCAATCCACTGACGTCAGAACTCTACCGCCATATTGATCTGTAAATACAGATAATAGGATTTAAACGTGTGTAATATTTCGGAAACACTGCTATGTTGTTGCGAAAGGACGGAAAATGAAAATTAATTTTATTGATAGACAAGACGAGGGGAGGGGCAGACGAAGGCATGCAGCACTTCTGACTGAATCGTGTCAGTCCGTGTCGGATTTACAAGTTTTCCGTTTCCAGTTCCTGTGAACCCCAGGTTGTTTGTTTCGAAGGAAAATTGTGTTCAAGGAACTAATTGTAGAGTTCTCTCGTGTCGTATAAAACTTTTACTTAATACATGTTTTCAATACGGCACTCTTAATCGGCGTAAACAAATTTGTTAGCGGTGGATCTGGAAAAAGCCATATTTCTTGGATACGCTCTAATTGACATTGACATTAAGATTAGTGCTTACAATTTGCATGACTCCGTGGTCTTATTTTTCGATTTATGCCTGTAGATACACTCCGATGTAGAAGTGATTAGCAAACTTGTAGCCTGTGAGTTGTGTGGACTTTTGTCACAAGAGCAAATGAAAGTACGTACGGCCGCTTTGACGTCAGCGCGAGCTAGTAGGCAGTGTGCCCTACAGTCTCGCGTGGCTGGTTGTCTACCTATGTAGGCGCTATTGTCTATTACTGCGTCAGGTAAGGGAGCGAAGTTATGAACTCCTGGAATTCATGTACGAGAACGTAAATGACAGGTTCGGAACAAAAATGGAGTCAATGAAGTTGTTTTTTTTCATGTGGCCGTTACTTTTGGCAGTTGTTGAGATAAAATTAGCTGTACTGAGACAATTAAAATGAATCCTTTTCTGAACATCTAATGCTATTCTGTTGCTAATAATGTGTACGAAAGTACTAAAAGATATAAAAAATAATAAGCAGAAGACGTGTTAAAGGTGATTTTGGCGCCAAAGGAAATTGAATGAACTTGCCGCTCGAATTTCCGCTGTTGAACACAGCAGCAGTCTGTACAGTGAATGGCAAAGAATTGTTACAAGATTCCGCCGTTATGCAGGGAGTAATATCAGCAAATGCGACGCGAATAGATTAGAAAAGATTGTACTAGATCAAATACAAATCGTAGGTTGAAATATTTCGTACCAATAGATGGCGGAATCACGGAACCATCGAATATTTGCTTATCAGGACATGAAATCCCACTCCAGTGCTTCAGACAAATTATGTCGTAATTGAAAACTGAATCCAGTTGCGTGCCGTCGTGCGCGAACTTGTCTAACTTGCGAGATTTAATTATGGAGATTTGTTTCATCCAGTGATCTCCCTGTTTGTCCACGCACCGAATATTACGTAACCCTCATTACTGCATCAATGTTTCAATGTCAACGTTAGAAATATTTCATTTCCGAATGTACCGAGATAACTAGAATGTTTCGCAAGGTATTCTGTTCTGATCGAAAAGCTTGCAAAAATGTTTGTATACAAGGCACGCAGTGCCACTTTCTACCTGCAGTGAGCGTTCGGTCCGTGAACTTCAGCTGATAAAATTCAGTAGCAAGCTTCTTAATACCAAATCTCGGTTCTCCACAGTTTATAGTTAAGTAGCAATTTAAAATATCCCATGACAGGTAAGTTACCGGTGTAAAAGTTAAAATACTTTTAAAAAAAATCTAGAGTTTAAACCTAAGCCAGCAAAATTTACACTTTCGTCTATATTCCTTTAAGGTACATAATTATGTTATACTATCGTCCATATATGTACAAAAGTTTCTATTTCAGAGGCTTCGAAACTCTAAAATTCCATCACCTAACAATACTTTTTTTAAAAAAAGAATACGTAAGTCGTCACTGCCTCAAATTTCAGCAACTGTTTAAGCGATTGGTTAGGTTAGCAACGGACCATTGTGACGTTTCATTATCTCTCCAAACTCAATGGATCTTCCTTGAATCTAAATAATTCTGATCTGAAGTAAACTTCTTCGGAATTCTATGTCTGTTTCTGGTGCGACGGAATCCATTGCTTGTTACCTTCACAGCAAGAGCGTGTCCTCAGTCTTCAACAGCTTCTGGAATAGAACCTCGGACAGTAAGTAGATCCTTGGTCTACTGGCGGAAAGTTATCGTGAGATAATATTTTATTTATTCTCTCTTGTTGTGTGAGATCGTCTTTGGCTCTCCGTTTGGCAAAATCCATGTAGTATGTCCTTAACTTTATTCAGAATTATACACGCAAATGATATGACGGTAAGATCCACAGATGACGCATTTATAAAATCCACTGCTTTATTGATTGTTGAATCTTGTATTTGCTGTTGTGTAAAAGGTGCATTAATGCTATCTGCAGTCGAATTAATTACCTCCTCCAAATCTTTATTTAAGTGTTCTGTAAAATATCTAGAAATAAGTTTTAAGCGCTTCATATATTTTAATTAATGCCTCAACACACTGGAATCGATGTGCTTTTCTTTGTATGTGGATCTTTTAATACCGCCATAAAAGGCTAAATTCTTCGTGAACTGAACAAATATTTTTCCTTCTTAACGCAGCCCTGGTCTAGCGGTTAGCACGCTGGCCTTGTAATCCTGGGGTCTCGGGTTCGATTCCCGGCGGTGCCCGAATTTATAACTTGTGTTGGGCAAGGCCGTGGTCTAGGCAACACGGAGTTTTCCTCCGTGGCATCCCAACAATTACTCCATTCACACACAGAAGAAGGCAATGGCAAACCACTTCTGGATCATCTGCCAAGAACGTATATGAACAGGTCCCAGTCCGAGAAAAGGATGGAAGGATTCTGTTCATATGGACCTGTCGTCAGACAGAACACTAAATAAATAATAAAAATAAATAAACACATCCATGATCTCGATGTGTTCTCAGTCAGCGCCTTGGTTAGACCTTTCCTTGGCCTGATTTTACCTGGTTTTACCATGACCTGTAGCGCTCAAGGCTGCCAACACGTTTTTTCGCAAATTCCCTCCGGAACAATGATGACACTTCTATCAGTGTAAATATGCTGCCTTTGCTTTGGAATAACATCTTGACATTCTTTTACGATTCTGTGATCGCCATCTAGACGGGACTGAAAATCTACCGAGTTCACTTCACAACGTGATTTAAATTTAGAGAAAATTAATGGCTTAACAACTGAATGCATGGGAATGAAAATGCACTTTAGGGAAGTGAGAAAATTGTTTATATTTTTTCAGAGATTTAAAAAGCCAAGTTACGCTGCTTCCTTCCTCATGGCGTGTTTCTGTTCACAGTCTGAACTACCTAATTTTTGTCTCTGACATGTGCCCTTTTCACACTTTATTTAAACGTAAGCTGTTTAGAGCAGTGGTATTCAACCTAGGGTACGCGAAGACATCTTAGGGGGTACGTGAAATTTTAAAAAAATAATATTATTTTATGATAAACACTAAATAATCAGTAATATAATTTATTTAATTTATTTTAGATGTAGATTATATACTACGTATAACTTGAATTATATACCAAAAACTTTGGGGGTACAAAGTTGAAGAGAAATTATATCTGGGGGTACGCGAACAAAAAAGGTTGAATACCACTGGTTTAGAGGGTAGAAACGCCAAAGAACATTTTATATTATTTATCAAAATTACTTCAAATAGGTTTCTTGTTTAAATTTCAGACCATCACTTTCGCTTCTAGTCCAAACCCCCCCCCCCCATGGACCTATTTGTTAATTGTCTCCCAAACGTAAGTTCAAACATTTTGGTGATCACGACAAACACACGTCTCACAACGTGTTTGATGTTTTTGGACATGAATTATTAGGGAAGGATTTCTCTTTTGCCAGTTGTGATGTTTTGTCTGGGACACGAAGAAGCCTGAAGTTTTTTGCGACGAAGCCGTCAATAAATGTGTCACTTCTCCTGACTTTTGAGAACTATATTGACGCACGAAGTATTGTGAAATGGAAAAATTGACTTTGTGTGCCCTAGAAACAACTTTTTCGTGTGACTGTACTGACTTGATGTGGTTTTATGATACGGTGATTTTGTCCTGAAGTTGTCTTTGATTCCTGAAAAACATTTCTGCTGTATTGCCCAATCAATTTGTGATAGTCTTCTGGTGAAATCTTTCTGTTTTGCGTCCAAGTTTCTCTGACAGGGAATTATTGAAAGATTTTGTTGAGTCTCCTGTTAGCAACTGTTACAAGTAATCTGACAACAAAGTGACTTCTTGTTAAATTTTTTATCAGTCTAATCACAATAAAATATTATTATTAAATATTAAAATATTATTACAATTAACATTTAAATATTTAAAATATATTAATATTTAATAATAATATTTTATTGTGATTAGACTGATAAAAAATTGAACAAGTATATATTCAACACAATATGACGCAACATTATCATCTCAAAGTGACTTCTGTTTCGTTCAGAACAGCTTTTTGGAAAAAGAATATACAGTTCCTTAACAATGAAATATATGGTTACAGATGTTTACAGAATTTAAATTGTCGATATTTTTATTGTTAAAAAATATTTTTAAATGTCAGCTGTTTTATTGTAAAAATTATGTAGAACTATAGTCTGGATCCCCTAAGATGACTGAAATTTTCCGAAACTTTCAGGGTCGTTACTTAAAAAAGAAGCTTTGCTTTAAAGTAACAAGTTACGTTCCTACGTTCTTCATTTTTTCGCTGATGTGCGTGTTTAAGAAAATATCTGTACAAGAAGAAATATTTTCTGATTCTGTACGGTGTCTGCGATAAACAATTATTGTTGTCAGACAAATATAAAACGAATTTAGATATTTGTTCTTCGTCAGAGGCGCGTTCCACTCCTTCAATGCCTCTGGGAAAGGAGAAAATTAGTACTTCTGTCCTCAAGAGTCCAAAATGCTTTGCTGAATTAAATTCCCAGTAAGAAAAACATTTTCGTTTGCAGATGCGCCCTTTTTACGCTGAACACAATAAAAACGTCTTACCTTTGGGGAGGTACGGGGGACCGTGTTCTGAGATCTGAGGCTCCCTCCACTCCCAGTGCTGTGCCTCGTACATCATCTCTGCCTGCATCCTCACTGTAACACAAACATTACGTCTCTAAGAGAACGTAAGATATATAGAATTATAACAAAAATATCATTGATGTTCCATATCGATTGATCGATTTACATTTCGGAACATTTACACAACATGTTTCGGTTTTTATAAAACCATCATCAGGTGTAAAATATATCTAAGAACTTAAAACTCAATTATGATTTCTGTAGTTGTTTTTGGTGATGTTTCATTACGTTTGTTTTTCCATTTTTGGGCGAAGGTGTTGTTTTTTCTTAAATGTTATTAGATGTACATATCGGCCTGTAAGTAAAAGATTGAAAGAAACACTAAAGAATTTGAAAGAATTTATAAAAGAATTTAGAGAATAAAATGCAAAATATATAAATTATAGTTAGAAAGTATCAATATAATAGAAATAAAAATAAAAATAAAAATAAAACATACCAAAGTCAGTATTGACCCACACCTATTCGAAGACACTAGTACTTCTGGATATATCGGGACACTCACTCCTACATCTTTGGTATGTTTTATTTTTATTTTTATTTCTATTATATTGATACTTTCTAACTATAATTTATATATTTTGCATTTTATTCTCTAAATTCTTTTATAAATTCTTTCAAATTCTTTAGTGTTTCTTTCAATCTTTTACTTACAGGCCGATATGTACATCTAATAACATTTAAGAAAAAACAACACCTTCGCCCAAAAATGGAAAAACAAACGTAATGAAACATCACCAAAAACAACTACAGAAATCATAATTGAGTTTTAAGTTCTTAGATATATTTTACACCTGATGATGGTTTTATAAAAACCGAAACATGTTGTGTAAATGTTCCGAAATGTAAATCGATCAATCGATATGGAACATCAATGATATTTTATTATCTTAATTATAAGAAATTTTAAATATTGTGATCAGACGGATTAAAATAAATAATTGTTATAATATTCACAATATGACGCAATTACACTATCTTATAATTATAACAACTTTTATCTGTTGTTTCACGTAGGTGAGATTAAAGTCTTTGTCTCTCATTCTGTGGAGATATTTCTGGATACGAGATCAAGTAACTTGAGGATGGAGAAAATTATATAACGACCATTTTTATAACTTCTGTAATGTTGCGCAATTTATCGACGTTTCAGAAGTGTCTTCTGCCTTCATCGTGAGGGCAATGAGTATTCACCTCTGAGACGTCGATAAATTTCTACGAGGCTGCAAGGCGCAACGCCCCGAAGACAATCATTTTTAATCTTCCTTCCGTGAGAATCTATTATTTATAGTTTATTTAACGACGTTTTTTCAGTAACTTAGACTATATAGCGTCAAATTAGAGGATGTTAGTGGATAATGAATTGGAAAGGATGTGGAAGGAAGCGGCCGTGATATGATTTAAGGTATTATATCGATTTTCTCTTCGAATTGGACAATGAACGAGCTTTGTGTACTGTGGAACACTTGGTCCCGTGTCTGATGCAGAAATTAGATCTTTGGAATGAAAGAGATTTCTCCAAGTCCTATCATTTCTGCAAGGCTGCAGCATCTCCACGAGCGATAAGGCTGACGAAACTTATTTGCATTTTAACGGACTGTCCTCACTGTCACGTGAAGGGTTGATAATGCAGTGCGTTCACTGATAAAGTTTAACGCAACTGTCGTTTCCCGGCTCACGGCAGGAACTGCATGACTCATCGCCAGGCGCTATAGGATTTTCACCATCATCATAAGTGGCGCTGAAGAAAATGTCGTCGCTGTTGACAATGCGTATGGATCACTTGTATATAACGTTAGTTATCTAATTTTCCGCTAGTGTTACTCACTCATAACCTATATTATTAATGTCTGAGAATCGTAATCTCGTCAGTGAAATGTGGCATACTTTTTTTTTAAATTTTAAATTACATAACTCTCATCAGAAAATACCGGAAAACGGAAGCCGATTTTGTGACCTCGCACAATTCTTCATTCGCATTTCAGAGCACAAATAGAATAATTTCTCTATGCTTCAAAAGAAAACTATAGGCTGGCCCATATAAACTTTACTGTCATTTACAACTGCAAATGTTACTGGCTTGTAAACGTTCCTCGTGGTGAAATACGTGCGCCTTTTCTGAACCACAAAATCTATTATATTGCAGCTCTACGTAAGTTATAATAAATGTTCCAAATTCTTGGTCCGTATCTCAGCACAATGTTAAATTTGCAAGTTTGTGAACGCTCCCGGTAAGTAATAAGGAAACTTGAAGGGAAGAGACCGCTGGGGAGACCTAGACGTAGATGGGAGGATAATCTCAGGTGGGATCTATGGGAGATAGGAGTTGAAGGAGACTGGATTTTGTTGGCCCAGGACAGGGCTTTGGTTAATTCGGTGATGAACCTTCGGGTTCGGTAAGCCATCTGGTTGGTTGGGTCCACTATTTGGGAAGCCTGAGGGCAAGAGACTACTGGGGAGACCTAGACGTAGATGGGAGGATAATCTCAGGCGGGATCTATGGGAGATAGGAGTTGAAGGAGACTGGATTTTGTTGGCCCAGGACAGGGCTTTGGTTAATTCGGTGATGAACCTTCGGGTTCGGTAAGCCATCTGGTTGGTTGGGTCCACTATTTGGGAAGCCTGAGGGGAAGAGACTACTGGGGAGACCTAGACGTAGATGGGAGGATAATCTCAGGCGGGATCTATGGGAGATAGGAGTTGAAGGAGACTGGATTTTGTTGGCCCAGGACAGGGCTTTTGGTTAGTTCGGTGATGAACCTTCGGGTTCGGTAAGCCATCTGGTTGGTTGGGTCCACTATTTGGGAAGCCTGAGGGGAAGAGACTACTGGGGAGACCTAGACGTAGATGGGAGGATAATCTCAGGCGGGATCTATGGGAGATAGGAGTTGAAGGAGACTGGATTTTGTTGGCCCAGGACAGGGATTTTGGTTAGTTCGGTGATGAACCTTCGGGTTCGGTAAGCCATCTAGTTAGCAAAATATTTTTTTCTACTACTGAACCAACGTACCTCAGACACGTGACGTAACTGCATCAAGTATTTACGTTCTGATTTGCTGTCGTAGGACAAAGCACACACACACGAACACTTCCTTGTAATGTAAAACACGAATCGGACAAGCTAATATTAAAGTCAGTAGAACAAAATGGTGTATTCTAAGCAGTTTTGTCGGTTAAGTCAGCTTGTACGTCACACGTGTACACTGCACCGCTACACAACCCTCAACTCAAACTTCTGCTTGTCTGATGCGTGGGTGTAAAGATTTATCCCAACGTGAAATACCGACTGGACGTGGTCGAGGGAGTAGGGCTGCTTCAGTTGAATGAGTTTCCGGTTTTGCAACTGAATAGAAAGGAAGACGTAGGGACGGCATACAGAGGTTTTACGACGTCTGCCAAAGAATGAGTTCCGTATGTCACGATTACAACCTATCAGTCAAACCAACCCGTCTTTCTGAAATTTATTATTTCTCTCTCCTGATTCTTCAACGTCTTCAGTCAATTCTGACAAAACTTAATATCATATCCTCCCCCTTAACACGAAGAGCATTAAGTAATCGTTCGTCGACTGCAACCAAAATCAGGCGCTTAACTTTCGAAGTCCTAAACCGGAAGTGATGTTAGACCACATCTGACGGTATAATTCGAATCATATGAGATTTTTCCTTTCCGTCAATTAATTACAGTTATTTGTGCCAGACATGTACCAATCAAGGACACCCACACGCCTGCCTGATCTGAAGGAAAACATGAATTAATGTTGATTACTTATTCGGAGATGTGTGAGGGGGTTCGATGGCAAAGCGACATATTTACTGGTGGAAAAGTGAAAAGCACGTTTGAGGCCTGTTCTGGCAGTTTCTTATGCATAAGTTACTGGCAATTATGAAATAAATCCTGATGTTAATATTGTTTGAAATTAATCAAAGTTAGAGGTTGTTCAAGATAGTCGCGAAAACATTAAATTACTGAATCTGAACATAACAAAAGTTTTGAGAATTAAAGAAAATTGTTTTATATTAAGTTTTTGCAAACATGTCGACATTTGTAGCATAAACCACCACCCCACCCCAAAAAAATAAAATAAAATACATTCGGTGATTTTCGTGTTGTTACATCTATCCTTGCAACCCAAAATGGCGAGCGAAAATATAAGCTGTGTCCAGGTGTGAGTAACAGAGCAAAGATTTTGAGAAACTGACAGGAACTAAGCAGTCAAGAAATCCCTCTTCTACTTCGGAACACTAGCATGAGCTGAGGAACTGGTAACATGTGAACGAAAGAGGACGCAGAAGGCACAGAGGTGTGTGTGTGGACGTCCTGCTTGCCTCCGGCGCGGCCTAGGTCTCTTCCGTTTCCGGGGTAGGATCCAATTCAGTACTGAATACATCTGCACTATTTCCGCTTCCTGTCTATTGGAAAGCGTTCGAAATTTTTGAACCAGGATGTCCGCTATCGTGTTGGAGTACAGAGCAGCTAACTCATTTGAATAAATGACAATGCACGGTGGGTGTACGGCCCCCGGGGGCGGGGGCGGGGGGGTGTAGCAATGGCGAAAGAGCCCGGGTCTCAACAGCTCGAGTTCGAACACGGAAACTTTTCGAGCTTCGATCCAATCATCTTCAGTCTCACAGCGAATCTGACCTTTCTTCAAACAACTATTTGTGATTTTGAACGTATAATTTAACAAAATTCCAAAATATTATGTAAGAGTTCTGTTGGTTTAGGACAGAGAGTCATCCTCTGAGGTCATAGTTTTAAGGTAGTTGGATCAATTTAACTTTGTAGGAGCTTTAAGTGTTTTTTCAGTTCGTCTAGGAGCATAATCAGAAAGCAGATATTTCTGAACTCAGAGGCACCGAAAATATATTTAATTGTTAATATAAGGAGATAATATTTTCTCATGACCCTTACAAAAACATTTAAGCGAAATAAGAATAACTTATTGGTGCTAAAGTGCCATAAGAAATATACCAGTTTCTTAAAAATATTGTCAGAATTAAAATCTCAGGGTTTCAATTAATAATTTACAAGATAATATAATTGCGTCGTATTGTAAATCAAATATTAAATTAATTATTCGATTTTGTCCATCTAATCACAATTATATTTAAAATTTTACAAATAAGATAATTAAAATATCATTTTATGTTCCACATGTAAATCGATTATTCGATGTGGAACATAAAATGATATTTTAATTATCTTATTTGTAAATTTTAAATATAATTGTGATTAGACGGACAAAACCGAATAATTAATTTAATAATTTACATTCCGGCAGGCAATATGGGCTATGCACCAGCTGCTTAAACAATCAGGAACTAAGCATTTTGTGTTTATGTGTCTTGTTTGATTCTTGCTGTAAAAAGGGACTACATTCATAAACAGCATTAACATATTAATTTTTTGTAACGGTGGAGCGTCAGGATAGTCGATCTCTGGTCCTAGGTTTTACTTGGGACCTACCAAATATGCAGTAGGAGTATAATTACCCGCTTGTATCGAATCGCTTCGTAAGGTGAAATCTGCCTCAAGAAATGTCGCGAAGATTTTGCATCAATTGTGCTATATAATCGGAATCTTAATTGACATGGAGACTGCATGTTTAACTGCCCTGCAGTATGTGAGGAACACAATTTACGAAACTGTATATATATTTTTTAATCCTACCTGTCAGTTCATTTTTTTGTGTCCAAATATTATCCTTGATAATTTGTATAGGCCATGTTTCAAACCCACACAAACAGCAGTAAAATTACTATTTTGTTAATAAATTTGGTGAGAGGAAGAGTTTTTATAAAATACGGTTTTATAACATAAAAAAACATAAATTATCGGACTGCTTAGAACATCATAAGCGCTCGTGAACTGGGTATATCGCATATATATTAATGTATTTTGAACAATTTTAGCCGTCGAATCGTTTAAGTTACTCGGGGAGGCTGAGTTCTGCGATTTGTCAGTTATACCAATGCATGGTAACCAAATCTCCCGCCATTTTCGCTCAAAATCATACACAAATTTTCCTGTGGTGAAAATAGGTTTACTCTATGGAGGTGGTCTGACAACTTCTGTTGCATATGACGGAAAGATTTCACAGCGACTTACATTAATAAAATCTTCATGGCCTATCCCGACGTTTCAGGAACCATACTCTCCCCTTCATCAGGACTGTAATGTAACTGTCCCGTTCATGTATGCGGGGATACATCATGGCCCTTGAAGACAGAGATGGTCCCTGAAACGTCGATAATTTGTAACCATTTGACACGTCTGATAGCCCGAAGGGATTTTATTAATGAGAACTGCCCTTAGTGCGTGATCCAGTCTACCCTTATTGGCGGGGAAAGGAAATTAGCTACCTTATGAACCTGAATGTCTTGCGCGGTCTGAGGCATCATGAATGCCCGCTGGTTCGAGTCTCGGGGAAAGCAATTTCTCATGAGCTTTCGACCAGTGTATGGGACCGGTGCCAACCCAGCATCGTGAGGAAATTGGGGAGCTACGATAATTAGCTTAATCCGGTCATGAAAGCTAGCAATGGCTGGGGGTTCGTCGTGCTGACCACACGTCACCCTGTATCTGGTTGGATGATCGTGAACGTGAGGCCATAAGCCAGCTACTCGGCTTTGGCTCTCAGAGGGCTCTTACGCCACGGATTATTATGAACCTGAATGTTAATAAAAATATGTCTCCCGGTGCCCACGGCAGATCATTGTATGAGCTCAGAATCAGTTTTCCTGCTATAAAGTTAATGAAATATTTTAATCAAGCGGTTCATCGCAATGAAATCATCGTATCTCGTGGCTAACCCCGAAGAACTCAACTCATGTCAGGGGAATTCAACTTCATAAGCAGTGCCTTAGTAACATTGTCTGTCTTTTTAGTGATGCTTGTAAAACGATTAACACGCAGAGGGGTTTGACTTCGCAACGACGCGTTCATTTGTAACGAAGAGGTATGCCAACGCGGCCCCAAATCTACCTCAGACTTAGTTCAGACCCCCCCCCCTCCTCAAAGTTTAATGTCAGCAACGGTGTGTTTCATTTTGTAGGAGAGGCGGTTTAAAATTAATAAAAATTACGTTTCTTTTATCTACCTTCACAATTGACTTATTTTCGAAATGAATTTTGATATCCACATACATTATTTGACAATAGGGCTATAAACCCATAACTTTCAGCCCTCATCAATACAAATGGCTCTTAAATCCATAATCGTCACCACGTCTCATTCGATATTACGTAATTTAAGTCACAAAACTTAATTTGATAACTTACAAAATGGTTCAACTGGCTGCCAACAGATGGGCCACTGTTGGATAGTTCTTCGTGTTGCTCTATAGTATGCCTGTTTGCACATTTTATAACCTAAAACGAAAAATTGTCAACGCCGTCTACGCTACCAGCGAGCAGGACGCCGGTCACGTCCTCAAGCAGACATTTCTATCGATCTACAATCGATACTTCGTAAGTCGATACAAAAAAAACAAACTAGACTTACCTCAAACTTCGACGTAGTACACGCTTCTCGCAAAGTGCCAATGCACTTTAGATATTCTTTTCTTCAACCAGACAAAGCGTTTAGAGTATCTTCAACAGCACGTATATAATCGTGATGAAATATTTAAAACGGCAAATGACGTGTCAATACGAACGCCAATCGACCCTGTGAATGAGGGCGCTCTTCAATTCTCCCTGTTTCCTACCCTCTTCTCCAACACACATGTCCACCCCCACCTAACCTAACCCCACTCCTCCACTCCCTACTCCTATAGGACAGCTGACAGATGAGATGCGTTCCATTCACGCTGTGGCGCGTTGTCACGGCAACCAGCCACGTGCACCATGGAAATATTTGAATTGTTACTCGTTCTTTGTACGATGCACAAAATGTAATAAGCGCACGCAGGGATGATTGTGTCCGTCCGCATGCTTCAACTCGATAACAGCTCCACTGACTCCGATGACAATTCAAAGGTATTGGAGGTCACTCTGTAATACAAAATCTTCTGCAACCTTACGGGGGTCCTATTAAAATACGCGTGGAATATTTTGAGAACGGGCAGACATTTGATATTACAGAATTTTACGAAAATTGTCGAGCCATTTCGATTTTCATTATCCAACGATTTTAATGACAACTTCACACAGAAGCATAAGATAGTTTAGGTTTTATATCATGACGGTAGGTCAGTGGTCTTGAGAGGTGTAGCGTTCGTACAAAATTTCGTGAAAATCGGTCAACTGATCGAAAAATTTGAAAACGTACACAATATGGCGATGTCATAAATCAACTTATCTTTCTTAAGAAAAGATGAGGTTAAGAGAGAACCGAGCCTTGGAGCCAAAGGACAGGAAACCAATTAAAATCAAGGGCAGCACTAGCGATATGCAAATTGATTTTGATATAGCACCAATTCAGGCGAAACAAACAATTTCAGAGGTTGATAGACATGTTCCGTACGCTTTCTTCATTTGTTAAAAATGCACACGTGTCGTATGTTGCGTGACAGACACGTATAGTTTGTTGGTGTCCGCCAAAGGAGTAACCTCATTTGAAAATTGCACGCTCATTGATAAGATAAGAAGTAAGAAGTTAAGGAGGGGTCACTGTATGCTGTTTACCTGAATAAATCAAATTTTTTTATCTGTTTTGTCCGTTCTCTTTTTATTCTGTCGTTTGCGATAATAATCGATTAAAGACAGGGAGTAGGAATCGACAACTGAGATTCGATTTCTTTCTCGCTACACCCAGGACAGTTCTGTGACGAAACCTTAAAACAAGCAAAGATCAGAGAACGCAGGTGGCCAGAGGTTTGCAGTCACCACTCGTATCTAGTGCCAATGTTAATTATACATTAAAAAATCGCTGTCAGTGGTAACCGGTTCATATCCCAGCCGAATCCGAGCAACTGTAACTTGACACATCTGAATTTTCTTTCAGTCTCAGTAGCTATTACGAATATTTATACGTGTGAAGGTCGTTTCAGCCTCGGTATTTCCAAATTTATCGTCTATCCTATCATATCTCTCGTTCGATAATAATGCAAAGGCTCAGTAGTTGATACAACATCGTAAGATAAGACTGTAAACAACGCATGTGTGATACGTTCATACAGACTTATGAGGTCGACCGGCGAGCCAGCCGTGTCCTTGTGTTAAATGACTAATAATCATGTGGAACGAGCGACTCGACCATGGCCAGAGAATTGAGACATTCTGCTGGTCCCAGTTCTGGCCGAATAAGGGGGAAAAAAATGTCGAGGCCTTCTTTATATTTTTAGAAAACCCCTCCCACAGCCTGCTATTATTCCAGTGTTTTATTTCTGTATTTGTGGCTTGCTTAACGACGTTGTCAGTAGCTCAGAATGAACAACAAGGGTTTGGCGACAAGCAAGGGGCCCGAAAGGTGTTCGTCGTTTACACTGGAGCACCTGGGTCAGGCAGGTGATCTGAGTTGAATGCAGGGCATAGAGTCAGATGCCCCGATATGACGAAGTCCTTCACCACCACAATGCCAAGGCCATCGAGGTCTCTTAGTGGGCTGGTAAGGAACCGGCCCGTAGATCATGCAAGAGTTTTCTTAGCATGTCCTCGCAGGAAAAACTCAGGAGGATTTGGGGATTCCATTCTTCGCGGGCCACATCAAAGCTTGAACCGAGAGTTTCGACTCGAAGTTAGCTGATTCGCTGCATCTTGGAAGGTACTAGTGTCGACCAAGGACTGAATGACGTCACCCACGACTGACCGAGTAGGGCTGCTCATCAGCACGCCAGTCGAGGCTGCCCCTAAAATGGCGGGCGCCGTTGAAACCTCAAATCTTATCCAACAGAATGACCAATCACATGATTTATGGGTAGGTGGGGAGGGGGGGGGGACAGGTTCGTATGTGTTAACATTTGTAAATTCGTTACTACGGTATCCGTCAAACAATCAGATGCTAACCGAAGCATTTGTGGTGTAGCTTCTCAGCGTTCGTAAGTCTGATCACAAAACGTTAATTTTTCCCACATTAAGACGGTGTTGGCATTCGAAGACCTTCGCAGGCGTTTCCATATACAGTTTCAATTACCTGAAAACGCTTACCGAATTACATGTAAAGGTGATGTTAATGATAACATTTCTGATAATGATGATTCGAGAAATAACACTTCTGCACAATTAGGTTCCTTTATTATAGCTCTGTCCAATACCAAATAGTCTATGACTAATAGACTAATAGACAAAAACATGAAAAAGAACAAAATAAAATATTTTACTAAAATAAGCAATATCTTTCTGCCCGGAGTCCGGTTATAGTGACTGATATTTCTTGTATTTTTCCTCAGCCTTTCCAAGCCAATGTCAGGAAAATGCCTAAAATTAAGCCATGACCGCACCCTCGACACCATTCACTTGCTCATAAATCACCTTGTCATTCTGTGCTGTATAATATGACCTACTGACAGTGTCAAGTGGATCACAACAAAAATATTAGTAATAATGTTTACAACAAAATATAAGCGAATGGCATTCCATATTTAGTGAGTAGGAAGATACACTGTGGAACAATGCACGCGCGTAATACTTTGTAGTTCGATACTAGAATCGAATCGAGCGCTGCATGGAAATGTATGATGCGATTGTTCACTAGCGGTTGTAAGCTAGCACTCTAGCGACAACTATACCGAACTAGTAGACAGTCGACAGTAATCGTCGGAAAAGTGAAAATGGCATCTGTTCGGAGTAAAGGTGCTTCTGGAAATCAAAATTTAACCGCAGATAGACTAGTGAGAGTTGGTTATTATGAATTAGAACGGACGATTGGAAAAGGAAATTTTGCGGTTGTGAAGCTAGCGACACATGTTGTAACGAAAACGAAGGTACGTTAGGTAGCTTCATATATGCTTGTTTCTGAAACTTATCCTTAAAGCATCTTGTCTGTAAAGTCGAATCTGTGTATTAAGGATTTGGTGTCTGTTCATTGATGCTATATATTCGAACGAATATCCGTTTTTGTTCTCTCGTGTACGAAGAACAAGTTTAATACAAATAGACAGCTGCAGTGCATCTGGCCATCTAGAACTCGAGACGAAAAGCATTATACACAGTCCTCTCGTTTAAGGTTTACAAACATTTTCGTACGTATGCTCATTTTAATACGAGTGCTTATTGTACTCTTCACATAACATTGTGGTAATTATTCTTGGATGGACTGCTGTATCAAAATTTTGTTTCCCTTCAACTTTAATTGCCAAACGATTTTGAGTGAAACTAGTTTTTAAGAAAAGGGCATTATACTTGTTAAATTCGCAATGTTAGTAATTTGTTGTGGTTGTATTAATTGCTCTATTAGAAGCCTAGCTTTCTTTGTTGCATCGTAATGTGACAAAACAGCCTTGGTCTGTTATCAGATTTAACCTTGAAACATGTGGAGCTGATAAGCGATGTTATAGTTCTCAATAGCAGTAAGAGAAGGGCTCCATCCTTGCTCATCATGTTGTTTTGTCAGTTAACTAAATTGTACATAAAGAGCAAAATAGAAGTTGGTAGGCCTTTTGACTTAGACACCTTGGCTACGATCTGCAGATAAGGACATTGTGTTCACAAACTACTGTTGTGATTAAATGTAAGATGATTTAAGGATTTCCTTGTGAACCTCCCAAGTATTTAATATCTTACAGCTGTTGTAATGTCATTGTCTCAACCTGAAGACTTCATCATCACCAGTGTTACTGAAACAAGTTTATCAATTTTTTTTGTCAACAGTTAATTTTTTCTTAGTTACATTGGATTTTGCAGATGCACCTGTGTCATTTGTATTACAATTTGTTCAGAGTTAATTCAGTTTTAATTTACCTAAGGATAAGATTTTGAAACCATACATTTTTACAGTTTTATTTCAAGGTATGCTATGCTGTTTTTTTGTTCTGGGAATATGCCACAAAGTAGTGCTGATTTTTTGCTAGTTCACTCAGGGCTTTTGGACAGGAATTTGAAAGATTCTGATATAATATTTTGTTAAAAATTCATATTAAGAAAATAATAGAGAAGGTCCATAATTAATTTATGGGTAGCACGAGCTTTGTGAGGCCTGATGGCAGCCCTGTTTTTGTCAGCCCAGTATTTTTTCCCTGAAAATCGACACTGCTTTGAAGGATTTGTCTCCACCAAACTAGAGTTAGAAGCAGCATTCTGTTATTTGCTGCTGCGTAAGGTTAATTTCTTGTCAACATTGAATAAAAATTACTTGTTGAATTATAGCAAGTGGTAAGTCTGTATATCTGAGTGCTAGATTTTAATGCATGTTTCTGCATATAATATGATCAGTCTGTTAGAAATTAGTTTATATAGTAAGGTTCTGTGAATTTGTGAAATGTTTCAAGTACTTTACTGTATTAACGTTCTGTGAAATGTTCATTTTTGCTTCATCAAAAGTGAAAGTACTGTAGTTAAGATTCATATTGACTTACAGGTTTTTATCTGATGATTGTGCATAAGAAATTACAATTTTAGGACTGTCCAATTATGTATGCTGTATAAAAATGTTCCATTTGGTGACATCTCTTTCTAATTTAAAAGAGGGATTTATGTAGCAGTTGTATGTTTGCAACATGATCTGGGGGTTATTCAGTTGTATACGAATATAATTATTTAGCTACTTAATGACCATCACTGGAAGGGTTTATCAATAATCAGTGATCAAGATTTGAGCCATCAAAGCAACGTCTGCAGGCCTGATGCAACTCCTTAGAGTATGTAACATAACTCTTAATTTAAATGATTGCTTCTTGTGAATGTGACTTTGGTGAATATCCATGCATCTGAAGTATCACTATGACCTTCATGGGTTATTCGGTGCTAAATCAACACACAAAAGTGCAATTTTCAGTCTGACTTCATTTCAGTGACATTTGATGATTTGTGATTATGTGTATTCTGGTACGGGATACACTCTCTGAACTTGTCTTTACCAAAATTGTCATGGTTTCCATGGTTAGTATATTTGCCTTTGTTACCATGCTTGCTCTGATTGCGCTGGCTACCACGTTCAATATGGATACCATGTTCTGCTGTACTGATGATGTCAGCAGAGTGATGACAGTTAATAGTGACTTTGTAACTCTTAAGGCTAGTGGAAATATAACTAATGAACAGAAGAGACTAGTTCTTACCAATGGAAAGGAAGTGTACCCGCATTTTAAGCCATGTCATTCTGAACTGGAAATAGGGTTTCAAAATTTGCTGCCGTGCACGCTAAGAACTGCATCCTAGCTGCAGCAAGCGGAGCACACAGTGTGTGTACATGTGCAGCATACCAGAATATCAAGCTGATGTTGGAAGGAGCTAAACTATCATTTTTAACCACAGATTCTGATACCTGTCTCTGCAGAAACCACCAGTGGCTAACAGCAGACAGATCAACCCTTAAGACCACCATAAAATCCGGTGAAGACTTCGTCGATGTGTAGATAAATTATTGCTGGACAACTCTTTTTGCATCATGAGTGATATTTTGATGCTATGTATAGATTCTGAGCCACTGATTCCAAATCTGGCAAGAAAAATTCTGTAGTCACTTTTATTTCCTGTAATGTTTCACAGCTGACATAGGAAATTTAATAATAAATATCTATTTACTTTTATTCAGGTTAATATGAAACATGAAATATGGAAGGATAAAATTCGTTCCACTTTCATTTAGTGTAACGCTGTATTTTAGAAATTGGCATTTAATATTTTTCCACTTGTACATATCAGGAGCTTCTCTTGTGAGCTGCCAGCAAACACACCAGTAGCTTTAGAAGCATTCTGGTGAAACCTTTCACCTCATTTGTCGCTGATGTCTCCAAGGTTTTCAGAAAGAAATCCAAGCAAGAATGAAGGATGCGTGTATTCAGTGACGTATCGTACCAATTCAATCTATAGGCTTCAAGACTTTGCTCAACAAGCTGAGTAGTTGGGCACTTCTTGGTTGCTGAGGAAGTTGTCAGCAACCGATATGAATGCTTCTTGTATGATCTTCTCAGTTCCTTGTAGGGCTCCATCAAAATTTTTGTCATTCATAAACTTTTTATCTGAGGGCCAACAGATTTTTGTTGATTTGCAAGTGGATTTGCAGTGTCCCCCCCCCCCCCCCCACCCCCCACGTTCACAGAAGAAGCAACAAAATGTTGTGTAACCAAGCTGTATGCTGAGTAGAAGAGCTGTATGACTTTCAAATCTCCACAAATATTCCAACAGTATTTATTATGTTGTATTCAATTGTGCAAAGTTTTCAATATTTTCGCACGACTGTTTGATGCACATCACATGGGCAAAAAGGATTGATGGTAGATCATTTCCATTATGATAAAGAACAACCCTCGGACTTAACTTTGAAGAACCAGCGAACAGTCGCCAATCCTCAAGCTTATGTTCGTGTCCTTGTGTAATCATCAGTTCTTGAATAGGATATGTCATCATCCCTTGGAAAGAAACTTTACAAGTTCTTTCTCACGGTTACGAAGAATCATCCATCCTTGTAATCTGGAACCAAATAGTTCTCCTCGATGGACAGTTTAAGCCTTATACAAGATAATTTTATGCAACCTGGGTTTTTATGAGTTTGATATTACATGTTCTGTATAACAATCCATGTCATCGGAATCCATCTCTGCATCATCTGAGGGCTCCGTGACTCTGGTCGTGTCAGGTAAAAGTGTGTCACTGGTCTCAAAGCTGATGGATGACAGACTTAGGTATTTGATAGAGCATTTGTTTGTAGATTTGTGTCGAGAAACATAGTCAACTGAAAGTAGCAGTTGGAGATAATGGTCTTTCGGTTTCCCATGTACAGCAAATGGCATAGAACGTTATTTTCCATCAATGCAGCTCTTCGGGTCCATGACATGCTTTGAACAACATATGAGGAGCCCAATTTTTGGTCTGGTTACTGATTTTGCATCTAATATGGTTCATGTGCCCTCTTTTTGATAGGCATCTTTGTTCTCTTATGAGACTTGTGAGTGAAATGACCACAAATGTAGCAAGACATGTTTCCGTTGTTAACACACATTCAGCGACAGAAAATATGTCTCTTTCGGTGGCATTAGCATCTACATTCAGCAATATTGATATACACCTTTAAGGTTAGACGCCTTCATTATGCTGATGTTGGTGCTATTATGCATGGGGTTACCAATGAAATAAAAGTTTGCACTGAAAAATATTTCATTTAATTAAATATTCCCATTCATATAACTTCACTTGTAATGTACAGTGAAAAATACAGGTACATCACAAAACCAAGGTTGATGGACGGAAGTGAGGAATCAGAAGTAGAAGTCTGTAAGGTTGGGCTTAGTAAATCCAGGAAGCATTATCGTCGTTTGCCAGTGTGCTGTATGATGGCATACTTTTATGAATTCACAGGAAATATCTCAAATCAACTAAATTCTGCCATCAAACCAGGTGAATGTTTAGTCTTATGTGATTTATTGAGTTTTTTTGTTTATTATTTTGCAAGACAAAGTTGATGGAACGTTACTGAGACACGACTCGTGGAAATTTACCACTTATTTCAGATTGCCAAAAATATTATGCAGTTAATCTTTCCAGTGACATTTAGTGATTTTCCTTAAAACATTACTAATCAGCCACTGAATCTCTGATATTTCTGTAGCTCAGTATAAAGACCAGAAATATTTTGTCGTCATCACATTCTACCAGAATGACTTCAGAGTCAGCAGAGTGACATTTCCAAGGGGAGTGCATGTGTTGATCTTGATGATAGTGTTGCTACTGTAGTAAAACTTGTCAGTTTTTGCATTTATCTTATTTAGACCAAATTATACTCAGAGGTAGTTTTTTGATTGGACACATTTGAATTTAACCAACATGAATGTTATCCTTCCAACAGAAGAACAGTACAAGGAGGAAGACAAACTTATTAGAAAGATTTTCAGCAGTCACTGCTGTTTGTGGAAGCTGGAAACTAATGCATTTCTGTCATTTATAATAGCAAGCATGTTTCCTGCCTCAGAGTTCATCCAGTGCGGCGTTGATGTCTGACTCGAAAGACAATATGCAGCTTAAGACATTAATGGGCTTCAATTCTAAAGGATTTTGACGATGGTGAATTACACTTAAAATTATTCATCGCCTGGACTTTTTCCATCGTCCTTATTTAAAAGAAGAAACCAGAATGTTTTGGAAACTGGCTCTGTTTTTGTCTTCAGGACTAGTTCTATCTGACGGACCCAACTGAGTAGGTACCTCTCGCCTGAAGATGGAAACAGAGCCATCTTCTGAAACATCACGGATTCTTTTAAACAAGGACGATGGAAGAAGTCCAGACGATGAATAATTTTGAGGTCATTGGATTTATTACACTGTGTGCTGTCTTAGATAAGAGAACAAATGGGGTGGAGCACACTTTCCTTCATCCTCATGGTCAGTCACCATCTCTCATATGTCCTTTGTACTTAGATATCCTAAATTTCCATCACTCATCCCAACTTGGGCCCAAGAACTGCAGTGGCGTGTTCAGATACGTTAACAGATGTTGAGACCAAGTCAGCCTGTGACAAGCTTCAACTGTGAATTACCCACTGAAGCAGACGATTGCCTTCTGAAGGTTCTGTGTAATTATATTTTATAATAATTTATAACTCTTGATCACAGGGCTGTCCCAGCATTGCTAAAATATTAAATGGCGCTCAGAGTACACTAAACAAACCTTAATGGTTCAAAATTCAAGGTCAAAGGTCAAATTGGTTTACCTTCGTAGCTTTTCTTCGAGTAATAAACCTGTTAGGTGTTTGCCCTAAATTCCTGAAGTTCAGAGATTTTGGACCACCACAATTTCAAAAATATTTTTACCAATTTTCAAGTAAATTAGTTGTCAGGCTGTGAAATGTATTGAACTGGCATGGAGTTCCTCAATTATGAAATAACAGTACGTAAGTTCTCATTACTCAAATGAATTTATTCAGAAAATGTGTTGTGTCTTTAAATATGTACACGTGTCCTAGTGGAGGAATGTGAGGAATCATTTTGTATTGAAGTGCAGAGAATATGCTTTCAGCAGTAAACTGTACGGTGCGTCCTTAAGATGTTTATATCCTATGGACGTTTATAAAACATGTTAGGGTATCAATAATAAAATGTTGTTTAACGGTGATATGTTGTTTTGCAATCAGATGGAATTAGTGTTTTTCTGTTTAATATTGTTACTCAAAGACTTTGTTTGATATTTGAGCAGTAAAAGTGGATCCTGGAGTGCTAACAGATGGAAGTACGAATGTGTTGATAAAATAATTTCAAAGTGGATTGCTGACATATTTATTCAGTTCAGCAATGAGTTTGATGCTGATGGAAGAGTACAGGGTGTGCACAAAAGTATGTGCTGTTAAGATATCATAGTGAAAGTGCTTATTCATGTGACTGCTGTCTGTAAGCCGGCGTTCATAATATTCTCTGCAGTGCAGACTGGAAGCCATGTTATGGATGAGGAGACATTGCCACCTTAAATTTTTGTGAGTGTTTTGTGCCTAGAAGAGAAAGTTCCCGGCTCTTGGATAGGAAAGCAGAGTTCAATTTGATGCAATTAGTAGAAGCCAGGGAAGACATCGGGTTTATTATTTCCTCTGGCTAACAATTAACCCTTTGAAGCCGAACGTCGTGTGCGTAATATTTATGAATTCATTCCGTAACGCAGGAAAACATACTTTTACGTTACAAAGAACATACGGTTGATGCTGTTGAAGAATGTGTTGCCTGTTTACAGTGAGTACAATTAACGTCAGTGCAAAATGCAGAGTTGCTGAGTGTTGAAGCAAGTGTTGCATTGGTTAACACTCCGGTTATTGTTTGCATGTGATGAAGGAATTGTGCGATTGGATTATGTGATACAGCAACGACGTTGTTGTTTGTATTATTGTTATCGTCGACATTAATCCTGCATTTACGCATGACTTGGCTTCAAGATCAGGAAATGTTTATTCTCTGTGCGTGCGTAGAGAATAAACATTTCAGATTACGGAGTAAAACTCCCGCTATTAAATCGAAAATTCGAATGATATTCGTACAGATTGATCTGATTTCTTGTATGAATCCCTCCGACTTCACACTTCCAGATACCCGACTGAGAAAAGAGAGAAGAGATGACGTTCGACTTTTTCTTAACTGTATTAAGCAGTCAACTTCACGTTCGGGCCGTTTTGATTTGCGCCGATTCAGAATAACGCCGATTTTGAAACCAGAAAGTCAAAAAGTGGGAAAAATATTATTTATAACGTTTTGAAATGTGTCTCGTACAGATTCTTATAATAAATCGTAATTCTTACATCGCTGATTTTGAATAAAAATTATAAATGCAGTTATCTCTGCAATTACGTATGTTTCGTTAACGCGAATTTGCTCCAATGAGATCGATGAATCGGTAAAAGCTGTTTGTGAGCACTAATTTAATCTCTGCGGAGATACCGGGGTTATTTTTTACTACGCGATTTTCTGTAGGTCGGCGTCTTACATGAATGCAACTATCGCATAACAGCAGAGATGACTGTACACATCAATCACATGAAAGAATCACAGTCAATCGCTGGGACCAACGAATTAAAATATATTTTTTAAATTCCCTTTATTTTATTTACGTTATTTCAGAGCTTTAAAACTAATGCCATTGTATTACTCGTCAATGTTTGGGTGCTGGAAGCACACGTCATTGACTTCACATTGATTTACATTATAAAAGAGTTTCAATTTACGCCGGTTCGTCAAGGAACGCATCCCCGGCGTAAATCGAGGGCTACCTGTATTCGAATGTTTCTACCGGGAATTAATCAGCCGAGAGAAAAGATCTTACGAACTAAATTGTGTTCGTTGTGTAACAGATTCCGATAGAGGAATGGAATTGCTTGAATCTAGCTTGTCAACAATTAGAAGGGAAGTCTTAACGTGGACGAACAGGTGTCTGCTGGATTAATAGCTTTCATAGACCGTTGAGGAATCACACACTGGGCCAAAGTCTCTAAATGCTGTGATAATCATTGATTAACTTTAAGTATTATTTCTGTGTCATTAGCTTGTTATTTTTCTTTAGTATCTTGAAATATAAATTGAAAATGTCGTGAAAAATGCAACGTAACATTACATTAAAAAAAATATTCTAGTAATTGCGCGTATTTGAATTCCGAAACGAGGAACAATGCATCTTTAAATGTAAAGGAAAATATGTCAAAAACATATCAACACGAATTACAAGGCCTACATAGTTCTCACGTGTGTAAGTAGATGGTGATTTATGAGTTTTTTAGAGTTTAGTCAGATGCTAAGGCAAATCTTTCTCTCTCGTAGAAGAATCAGCTAAATGATCCCGTTTAACTCTCCTTGTTCTTTGTGGGGAATTTCGCGGACACCTCAGTGCCTTCGCCAATCAAATATGCTCGGCACTGTGCCATTCTCTGTGCAAATTTAGGTCCTCGCAGTGACGAACTTAAAGATAGTTAACTAACTTTGTAACAGACTGTAGGGCACAACATCCCAGAAGACCTTCTTTGTCTGTGTACCGACCCATCTTGTTCATGAACGAAGCTGCAGAACAGAATCCGCTTTTACTAAGTTCTCAGCTGAGATACTTATAGAAACATTCAGAAGTCTGTGAAGAATTCGCCACTTGGTGGCTCGTGTGTGAGGGCGCCTGACGTACAGTCATGTAAAGCTCACAGTATTAAACTAATATTTCGGAAAGTATCTCATTCATTCGCATGAAAACGCTAGTCACCTTGACGTAAAACGCCTTAAATCGCAGTCGACTGCCTATTTGCTCTATTGTTTAGTGACAAAATATTTCTGCATTGTCTGTCACGGTCTCCTGGGTTTTAGAGAAACTTGCTGTCTCCATCTTCAGCAGCGTATTTACGCCCGTTCGTGGTTAGGTCTCAAACTGCCGAACCAAAATTACGTTGACACTGCATTTTGAATTTTATCGGGAGGAAGTTACTAGCACTTTCTTGTAAAAGTATGATTTTTTTAATTTTCAGAGTGCTCTGACTATTCTAAAACGACTAGAGCAGATCAACTCAGCAGTGGGGTCGATCCCGGAAATAAAGTCCACTCCTGCTTCGCGTTCAGGTTCAAATTTCGGTAGGGAGACAACTTTTTCATTGCTATCTTTTAAGACAGATGCTGCATTGATGTTCAGGCTACCCCGTGCCATTCCTTCTTCCTTCCCAACACAGTTTCCGGAATGATTCCGCAGTTTGGACGTCGTCACTGAATGACCAGTCAAGAAACAGCAACACGATGTCGGGTCAGAGTTAATTAATGAAATACGCAGGCTTATACAAAGCTGTAGTTGCCATTAGTCGAAGCGTCTCCTTCCTTTTCCTTAACGTAATACAAACATGGCCCTTGGAAAACTTATCCGTCACTCATTTTTCTCAATCGCGTGCTCCCTACTGCCAATTGGATAGCTCCCAGTGTAGGAGTGGTACTCGATGTAACTGAGGAATTCGAAACTTTAATTACTTCTCGTTGCTAATTGTAATTAGTGTTGTGTGTTGAAGTGGACCCAGTCAGTCAACTGGAAGTCGCGGATTGGCTAGGATAAGGAAGGGCTTGATTGATATTCCGAAAGTTGGGTGGATTTTGTTCGTGGCGGACGATCAGTAAGAGAGGAAATTTTGGGTCAAAATGAGGTCTGATATGCGATGGATGCTGAGATCTAAAGAGGAGAAACACATCGAAAACTACGAGCAATGCCGTGAACACTTGGTTTGTGTCGAATGACAGCGTCACTGTCATCGAAGCTTTCGAAACGTCGAATTTCATGAGCATCGGATGGAAGTTGAGATTGGCCACATCTGAACATGTATCGTCTGCCGATTTAGTCAGTAACCGACTGATGCGTGTGAAAATCCGAATTTTCATAGCAAGTTTTTAGCCCGAGTGCGTCGACTTCACTGAAAACCCGAACGAATTGTTTATGAGTTGAAATACAACGTAGGTCATTTCCGGATTGGCTTCTGTACCTAAAGATTGGATTTTATCCACAAGTACTGTGCATGTCATTGCCGAATTTTGTCCAAATTAATTTGCCGATGCTCCAGAGACTCGTCACTCGTCAAGACGCGAGATTTCGGATCTGAAAGGAGACTTTTGCTCATGTTTTCGAAATGTATCTGCGCCACTTTCTTATAGGCCACGTTTGTACACCCCTGTGTCGGAATGTAACTTCATTGTCACAGTAAAATAAAACTTTATTTTTTTCTTTTAATTTTCTGACTGATTAATGAACAGAAACATCTTACGTGCCCCTCACACGAAAGGTTAGGTTAGGTTGAGATAGTAGCGGAAACGTGGAGTTGCATTATCTCCGCGATTAGACTGTTTAAATCGGAACTCCGTCAAAGTTCGACTGAAACGTCGAACTTCGTGTCCGCGGATTACGTCAGTGATTAAAGCAGAAACGTAAGAATTCGGATCTGTTGCTTCTGTTTTAAGTAAAGTACGGATTTTCCGTCAGCATCCGCGAAACAAATGACTACTGATGCCCTCTTAATCGTCAAAAAGATGATTTTATTGGGCTCGTTAATGCGTTTGGAGGAGATTTTGTCTTTTTCGTATATGTTTTATCAGGCGCGTGGCATTGTATCTTCTTAACTTCTTTCTTTCTGTTTTATTCTGCGTCGCATGTAGCCTGATTTATAGGTGTCATATAATTTTTCTTGGAATGTACGTACCAGGAGTCATGGACGCAGGGAATTAGTAAGTCTTAACTAAAGTGATTAGTTTGTTAAGGTGCCGACATGAACAACGTGTTAATGCGCTGTTACGTTGGAGCTCGCCGCCAGTGGATCACTGATACGTGCAGTCACTGCAAGCTTATCTATCGCCTGTCTCAATAGCCTATTTATTAATATTACTGTCGGTGCATGACAGAAAACATTGAAGATATGCAACTTTCATATAAAAATATGTTAAATGACATCGGAGCGAATAGAGTGTTGAATAATTTCTTGCAACACGGACGGAAACAAAATTTTCAGCGCAGTAGGGTTGTGAGTTTTGGTGATTACATGATGAGTCCGCTATTTAGGTCACCAGGAAATGTAATGGTTTAGTTGTCCGGGCGAAATTACCAAGAGCGCACGTAGTCTTGTAACAGACTTCACTGGCAGAGTCTGGACATTTCGTCTCCCGATGTTTCTGCCCCAGGTCAGAACAAAGAATTTCTGCTCCTCGCGGCTTATGTTACGCCGTGAGTCGCTCGTAGGTTTTCTCCGTTATGCAATCACGATGCCTTAAACAGACCACGACTGGTTGTTGGTCCCCTGTCGTTTCAGAATGGTCGTTCATGGTCGTAACACTTCATTCGACCTTTGAAGTCGATTAAGGCCTAACAAATAGACTAAGCAATCTTCCTACTGCAAACTACTACTATTTCTTCCGGGTTGTAGCTCCGTGTAGTCTGGTAGATGGCTGACTTGTCGCTTTTTTTTCCAAAGGGAAGACGAAATGCTGCCACTTTTGTCATCAGGGTATCCGATTTAGCCAAAGCTGTTTATCTAGACATGTAAACTCGTTTTGTTTATGGTATTTTTAGTTTCAAATTCATACGATTTGAAGTTACGTCAGCAGTAGTATTTAACACCTACTGCTGCAAACACTTGTTTATTACAAGTGCATGTTGCAAGCCTGTATGTGCCTCTGACTTCTGAACTTTCGAATGTACATGGTTATCTTCAGTGTCGATAATTTTTTTTCGGAACTCGGCTTATACATTCTGATCAGAAGTGAATTATGCGTGACTTCAGTTTTTTTATGTTGTAGAAATAAAGTGTAATCTACAGGAATTGCATAAGAAGACCGTGTCTACTTCAGAAATCGATTTCACCAAGGAATTCAAAACTTCAGACGGTCATAATACGGAATTTTTACAAAATATCGCCCCATGCCAAGGGACGTCGTACCGGAAACGGGACTTGCTGGAGTATTATATACCACACATGGCGGCGATCTTACAACGTGATCAGTTGGCGGAGAACGGTCTGCATCAGTACTTTTATTCTGACACAGCCGGTGTTATCGGTCAGCTGAATGCTCGTAAGTAACTGCTTTCACTGTCATCTTCAGCAAAAGTAAATCGAAGAAGTGTTAGCCGAATTCCTCCTGCACAACTCGCTTTGTATCTTAAGACGGAGGGCCTCTGTTTCTCGGGTCACCGGCTGCTTGATTCTGAATATTGTATATTCGTTTGAAAGTTTTTAGAATCTTTTAAGTCATGGGGAAATTCTCTGGAACTTCGTAAACAGATGTTACTGTGTATGTTTCGAAGTCATCTTGTAGCAAGACTTCGACTTATCCATTTTATTCCTTGGCGTACACGAAACATCCCTCGGTTCTCATTTCTCGCCGAATTATTTGCCCAGTTCTTAAAGTAGCACCACGAGCTTCGTCACTGTTATGTTGTGTCACGCCGAAGACAAAAGTTTTCTGCACGGGCGAAAGTTTTACAATTTCACCCGGCCCCAGCCCGAAGGTAAATGTGTTACCCGCACTCCACGTAAGCCCGAATTCCTTTTATTCCAGCCCGACTGAAGCCCGACCCATTTGGAATTTGTCTTCACTATCGCATCATCAGTACGAGTTCATTTCAATGCATAAATGCCGGAAATCCTCGAACGAATTATTTAACGTCTGGGGTTATGTTGGTGTCCTCCTCCCCCCCCCCCCCCACACTTTTCTTATGCATCGGCGCACTTGCCTGAACGTATTCCTGCATCTGCCTTAGGGATGAAGTGTAGTTGACCTCTGTCACGACATGTAGGAAGCAGGAGTCGTCGTTTTGTTACTTGGAATAAAATGCACGTAACAAAATATTTATCTTCTTCAAGGCTACAGAGATTGCAGCATTTTTAGATCGAGCCCGCAACATATTTCCGAAAACTGTCATGGCAGAATGCTCAGAAAATGAAATTAAGAGGAATACTTTTGAAATAACAAACAATTATAGGCCTGCTTCGACCAGAAAATGCATTGATCCGTGGACGGAGATGTTTGCAGAAATTAATTTGATTAAAGAAAATCAATACAACTTGAAAGAATCTTCAAGGGAGACAAACACTCTTTTAAGGATTAAAATTTTGGTCAGTCAACAAATTATTGAACAGGCAGTGATTCGTATTTGTGTTGATTATACCGGTTCCGAACCCAGTACGCGTAGCTACAAGGAAGGCATTGTACGACGAAACACAGAACGAAATGCCATTTCGTGACTGCGCGTGTGGAAATTCTCGTCAGCGATGGAGGCGCGTCTTCTGAGACCAGTGGCCCATTGCAGTTACCAGACATGAACTGATTGAACGTACGAGGATTTTGTATCAGCGCCGGAATAACAGGACGTCGTGTAAGGTGGAAGGATGGAACTCACCCGTACCCCAAGAATATTATACGTAATGGGACACCGATGAGACGGGCCTGCTTATAGCTCATGTTCTCAGCCATTTTCCTCGGAAATTGGCGTACTTCGCCAATAAAGGCAAACCGCGTGTATGTTTGTATGCGCCATTCGTCTTCCGTACTTTTCATCTTCCAAAACCTCACACCGGTTTTATGTTTATTTTATTGGGTTTTTTTGGAGGGTCAACTAGAAGAAGTCAAGCGAAGAATCCCCTTTGTGTTTTGTACTGTTCTTCGCTGTTGCCATCCACACGAGTTTCTTACAATGTCAGATTGTATTTTAGCGCCATGTCTCCTTTCAAGGGGTACCATCAGCAATTATACAATTATCACATTTATTTACCCGAGTTTTCCTCCGGGGGCTTCCCCGGTTTCTCCTTGGCATCCTAACAATTACTCCATTCACACACAGAAGAAGGCAATGGCAAACCACTTCTGGATCATCTGCCAAGAACGTATATGAACAGGTCCCAGTCCGAGAAAAGGATGGAAGGATCCTGTTCATATGGACCTGTCCTCAGACAGAACACTAAATAATAATAAGATGAGGTGGTCTAGCGGTTAGAACGCTGGCCTTGTAATCCTGGGGTCTCGGGTTCGATTTCCGGCGGTGCCCGAATTTATAACTTGTGTTGGGCAAGGCCGTGGTCTAGGCAACACGGAGTTTTCCTCCGTGGCATCCCAACAATTACTCCATTCACACACAGAAGAAGGCAATGGCAAACCACTTCTGGATCATCTGCCAAGAACGTATATGAACAGGTCCCAGTCCGAGAAAAGGATGGAAGGATCCTGTTCATATGGACCTGTCGTCAGACAGAACACTAAATAAATAAAAATAAAATTGACAAACGACCACGCACCCAACAGAGTAACACAACAACCAATTATGGGTGTGCAGTGCTTTGGTGATGACACTGTAACTACAGTGCGTAGCAATTAGCGTACTTAATTTAATATTTTAGTCATTAAGTTTTATTATGATTTGAAGTCGAGACGCTAAAGTGGACACTTGCAGATATCTAATAATTACGCGACTTCACATGTGCAAATCGCGTCATTGAAACGGATACCCGCGAGAACACGTTCAACCACGAACCACTTTTGTCGATATCTTTAGAATTTGATAATATAACAGGTTAAAGGCGCGTGAATTTTATTAATGTCATCAAACAAGTTCCAAGGAGTGATATCTGATGGTGGGGAAAATTTAGCCCGAAACATGCCGGAAGGATTTTATGAGTATCGCTGATTAGCTGTCAGCACCGAATTTAAATGTTTGTATTAAATGAAAATCAAGACCAGTGAGGTATGAAAAATAGCTGATAACGCATTTGCCCTCCAAAAATGGATCGATTTTTTTTTTTTTTACATTCCTAGTCGACGGAGAGCGCCTGCAGCTGGCTTTTGGTACGTCGACATGACCCACCCACCAGTCACATGACATCGAAACACGTAGCGGTGACGTACGAAATCTGCATTTTCGTATCGGGCGACTTTGGCCAGGCAGGAGTTTAACTTCGCGTGTTGATCCATCGTTGGCGGCTTTTATGACTTCCTGGGCTTCGAGTTACGTAATGGACCGTTCATCCTTCCCGAAGAATGTGTACTTTGCTGTCTTAGCGTTGGCACGCGACATTTTTACCCTGTGTGTAATTCTCTTAGCTTTCTTCAGATTTCTTAATACCTGGAACACGCTTTCGCGGTGAACCACACGCCCCCACACACAAAGTCACAGTCGCCTTCAGACAAAGTGACCGCAACCCGTCTAGTTTCTCCTCCCAGACACCCATTCAACAAAAGTTCTTTTCTTAAAGGACAAATTGCCGCGTGCCAGTTAACAATCCCAGCTGTGCGTTTCCTTCGCGGATTTTTCTCTCTCCAAACGACGGGCAAGGGATGATTTCTATGCCTCCTCAACACTTCCCTCTTTGGTTGGTTTGCGACCAAATACAGTAAAAATCTTATGGACAGTCCGAAACGTTGAACGTTTGTTCCAAACTGATGTTGGCCTAAGCCGATTTTAAGCCACAGTTGCATTTCTCTTCTCTAGCTGCAAAGCAGAACACGTGAACGTCAACTGAAAAAGTGACAGTGGAACCACGGTTCCGGAGAATTTGACGTAAATTCGTCTATTTATTTTTTATTTGTAGTGTTCTGTCTGACGACAGGTCCATATATTATGAACAGGATCCTTCCAACCTCTTCAGGTTGTCAGGGACCTGCTCATACATATATACATTCTTGGCAGAGATGATCAGAAGTGGTTTGCCATTGCCTTCTTCTGTGTGTGAGTGGAGTAATTGTTGGGATGCCACGGAGAAACCGGGGAAGCCCCCGGAGGAAAAATCCGTGATGCCTAGACCATGGCCTTGCCCAACACAAGTTATAAATTTGAGCACCACCGGGAATTGAACCCGGGACCCCAGGCTTACACGGCCAGCGTTCCAACCGCTAGACCACCTCATCTTATTATTATTTAGTGTTCTGTCTGACGACAGGTCCATATGAACAGGATCCTTCCATCCTTTTCTCGGACTGGGACCTGTTCATATACGTTCTTGGCAGATGATCCAGAAGTGGTTTGCCATTGCCTTCTTCTGTGTGTGAGTGGAGTAATTGTTGGGATGCCACGGAGAAACCGGGGAAGCCCCCGGAGGAAAACTCCGTGTTGCCTAGACCACGGCCTTGCCCAACACAAGTTATAAATTCGGGCACTGCCGGGAATCGAACCCGAGACCCCAGGCTTACAAGGCCAGCGTTCTAACCGCTAGACCACCTCATCTTATTATTATTTAGTGTTCTGTCTGACGACAGGTCCATATGAACAGGATCCTTCCATCCTTTTCTCGGACTGGGACCTGTTCATATACGTTCTTGGCAGATGATCCAGAAGTGGTTTGCCATTGCCTTCTTCTGTGTGTGAATGGAGTAATTGTTGGGATGCCACGGAGGAAAACTCCGTGTTGCCTAGACCACGGCCTTGCCCAACACAAGTTATAAATTTGAGCACCACCGGGAATTGAACCCGGGACCCCAGGCTTACAAGCCCAGCGGTCTAGACCACCGTGGCGGAATAAATACGTCTATACGGAAAGGAAGTTTATATATTGGCTTTATTCTAAATATTTCCTTTATACAGGCTTTACAATTGAGTAAAGTTTGATTAAGACTTTGCTTATTTAACTTGAATTAGTTACGCTTAAGATGGGTCTGTGGTAGTTGAATGTAATGTAACGTTTCCAAGGTAACAACAATTCCGAGTAAACACGGCGTTCCCTAGGTACACTTGTTACAATTTTCGTTACACTTTTTTGCCGAATGACCCTTCCTTATAGACGTATTTACGTCAAAATAAACTTAAGATTTTGTAAGTGAGACTCAGATATCTCTCTAAATTTTTGTGTGTCGCGAACCTTTTCACGAACACCGGGGCCAGCTTTGTACCTTGCAAAAGTTTTGTATTTTATGAAAATGTAATTGGTGCCTGCGATCCTAACCCACTCACTGCCTCGTGTTTGTTGGCGAGCTTACTCATTACTGCGTGGAGTATCCGCGCCTGATTGTCTGCTGGATGTAGAAATCACGACGCAAAACATTTGAATCACAAGTTCGTAGCCTCTGCATTGCACAGATTTCATCCACTTTTTATTCATTGTGTGAATCTCTACTAACGAGCAGAGGCGTATCTGTTAACGATGCATCTCTGAACCAAAAGAAAGCACGTGTTTCGATTTGTTTTTATTCTTCCTACGACCATTCATGAAATATTGGCATTCGAGGTTAAAAGATTAGTTAATATCTTCCCACTTCAGAATAGAGAGACGCTGTGGTGTGTTATTCATAAATTTACTGAAACTTGTCTGCAATATTTTCATTTATTATTAACTGAAATTTATGTGTAAGGCTATCCATATGTTTATTTACAGACGTAAGATATTGTAGGTGCGTCATATTGTGATTTATTTAAATAGTATGTTCCACATGTAAATCGAGTACTCGATACGGAACGTAAAATGATGTTTTAATCTTTTAATTATCTTATATTGTGATTGACGGCCAATTTTAATATATTTTTAATACTATTTATTTACAGACACTTGTTAAAATGTTATATAAATTAATTTCTGAAACCTGTTTAGAAGTTAGTTGGCGCTGTTTTGCGGGCTCGTCCAAATTTGCGCTGATCCAAACTGTCAGCCCGGACATCAAGCACCCTGACGAATTTTTCCGTGGTTTTCCCCACTTCCGCTGTGCGAATACGGAGATGACACCTCGGGATGGTCGGTGAGCGACTCCTCCAAATCGTCGCACCATTCGACCTTTGCACTGCATAACCAGCGTAGTTGAAGTTGTTAATTAACAAGAGATTCATTCAGCAAATACATTTGAAGTACCTTTATCTGAGCGATAACAGTCTATCTCAAGCCTTTAAGAAGGCAGGCTACCTGCCTGCTTCAGCTTTCGACAGGGTACCTACTGGCTTCGTGTCTGTACGTTCCACCATTGCCTGTTTCACGTCGTGATTTCGTTTCATCCGTCACTAGAGGATCTCTGCAGTTGATACAGCGTCGTTCAGTGACCTACGAACGATAATTAACCTCAGTGAAAATGTTATTTGTTGGGCAGTTCAGTGTCCTTTGCTGTCCAGAGGTGCGTGCCTCTCCCACCACTGATCGAGTTACCTCGGCCTGCTCGCTATTAAAAAGGTCCTTGCAACGAGCATTTGGTATGAATGACTTTTCGTAGGAGGCAACTCCACCCGAACCACCAGTAATACCACCACGCGAAATTCTGAGGCAGGAAGGCTGTTAGCTCCAAATACACCAAGAGTTTGCAGCTCAACCTTATCATATTCGAAAATTACAGAAAGCGACGTTGAATTTGAAGGTCTTCCTGGCCTCAACATTTTCGGAATGGATGTTCTACCCATCGGGTCATTGATTGAGCAGTTAGGGAGGCGGAGACTTGTAATATTATTTGTCGATATAAAGAAAATTGTTGTAAACTTAAGGTGCATCGACTTCAGAAGTTTTTCTAGAACCTGAATAGGTTCTCTTTCTGTGAGATTTGAGGTTCTGTGGGCGGTGAGGGTGACGATGATGCTCTGGGCTGTGACACCATGTAGGGGAGACAGAAAAAAAAAGATTCGGATAAACATCTTGTTTCCATCTTCAGGGCTATACGGCGTTACAACCCAGATGAACAACATTGTGATCGATTCTGCCTCTGCTTCAGTATTGTGGTTTAGCATTTCATTTATTTATTTGTCTAAGCGATTCAGTGAAACTAATTTCAAGATTAGTTGGTTCCGGAAGTACACGACGTGGAAATTCGGTTATGACTCCACACGAATACAAAAATGTCTAAATGTGCATTATTCAGACTTTTACACTTTCTTACATCTTGTGTGAACTTGGAATTTCAAGGTGTGTGGCCACAAAAATCAAAATATCACAAAAATTGGATGTTTTACCCAGCGTGTAGATACAGTCGTCCAACATCATTGCAAACTCTCAGTGACTTTTTGACACAAACACAAGATGAAGTGGAAAATGACATTTTCTCTGTTGCGACAGTGGTTACTATAGCGATAATCCAAATAATTAAGGAATTACAAACAAATAGCAAGACAAATGTTGAAATTATTGTGTAGGATTTGAGGTTTTCATGATGATGTGAATGTAGTTGGTGATCTTCTGGGTTGAAGATGGAGCCACTGTCTACCTCTGAAGCATTGACTCACAGCTAAATTGCTGCATAATGCAGTGTTCTACTGTGGCACACTAATGTGTTGCTGCAAGGTTTCAGGTATGCCACGAGTTTTTGTAAGAAATTGCATATTTGCATGTTATGGTTAGGAAAAAAATATCTTAGCTTTTGTATGGTAATTAGAATTTGCTATATACACACTAGTTCATCATCGGTAGTTTTATCCAAGATCTTTAAAGTTGTTTTCACATGCCTGTTTTGTTTGCAGGGCAAATACTTGTGTGTAGATATGTACAGCCACCACGGTGGTCTAGCGGTTAGAACGCTGGCCTTGTAATCCTGGGGTCTCGGGTTAGATTCCCGGCGGTGCCCGAATTTATAACTTGTGTTGGGCAAGGCCGTGGTCTAGGCAACACGGAGTTTTCCTCCGTGGCATCCCAACAATTATTCCATTCACACACAGAAGAAGGCAATGGCAAACCACTTCTGGATCATCTGCCAAGAACGTATATGAACAGGTCCCAGTCCGAGAAAAGGATGGAAGGATCCTGTTCATATGGACCTGTCGTCAGTCAGAACACTAAATAATAATAAGATGAGGTGGTCTAGCGGTTAGAACGCTGGCCTTGTAATCCTGGGGTCTCGGGTTCGATTCCCGGCGGTGCCCGAATTTATAACTTGTGTTGGGCAAGGCCGTGGTCTAGGCAACACGGAGTTTTCCTCCGGGGGCTTCCCAACAATTACTCCATTCACACACAGAAGAAGGCAATGGCAAACCACTTCTGGATCATCTGCCAAGAACGTATATGAACAGGTCCCAGTCCGAGAAAAGGATTGAAGGATCCTGTTCATAATATGTCGCCAACCTCCTGTAAAGGAGATAGCGTAATAAAGAAGAAGATATGTACATATTCATGGCCATGTAGCGTAAAATTTTGTACCCCCTATTCGTGAGACATTTTGTGGCGTGTCTTTAATGAAGTAGGGTGTAGTGCGGGTGAGAAAAGGTTTCAGAACACTGCTGCATCGACCTAGAATATTACCACAACATTTAAAGTTTTATTTGTCTACTTTCTTGAAGATAAACAGTCTCTGCATAAAATATATAATTTGGAAAATGGTACCGATGTTGCTCCTGACCCCAAAGTTCACTCTTCCACCATATTGTTGATGCTGATGATGGTAATGTTAATTATATTTTTAAAAATATAATGTTGTTGTGAGTTATCTAGATGTGTACTCGACTTTGTGCCTAGTTTCGTAAAACTTGGCCTCCAAGTAGTACAAAAGTTGTTAATAGAAACATACAGAAACCTAAGGTAGGTTGGATGTTTATGGACATTTAGCTTGTGTATTATTATAATTATAAGTAATTAAATGTTATGAAGTTTTGTGTGTGTTGCCAGTTGGCATTGATGTATGAAGTACATAACACAATTGGAAATGATAGGATGATTGCAAATGTAGACTAGGTAAGCATATGGAAGGACTACCTTAAATGAGAAACTTTCTTTATGTAGAAGCTTTTTATTAACTGGAATGTTTTGAGATGAGGTCCGAATGTTAATGTATTATTTCATTCTTAATTTTTCACTCTTGTTTTCAGGTTGCAGTAAAGATTATAGATAAAACGAAACTAGATGAAGAAAATTTAAAAAAAATATTCCGAGAAATTCAAATAATGACAAAACTCCGTCATCCGCACATCATAAGACTGTATCAGGTAAGAATCGACTGACTCCAATTAAGCATATTTATTTTTGATTCATAATTTTTTATATTTGTATAAAATCTAAATTAGAAAGATATTTTCTTTAATCTCGATCATTAGAACAGGTAAACAAATGTGTTGTCAGGTACTTGCTAGATGAATTTTGTTGAAATGATGTCATAAATACACACAGTCATTGTCAGGAGGTAGTTAATTGTTAATTGCTTCAGTCACATACTCTTTTTCTGTATTGATTAAATTGTATTGCATCATAATTCAAATTTGTGATTGAAGTTAACATTGCTGGTTTGGGAATAGAAACATTTATGTCGTTCCCTGGAGGGAAATTTTAAGACAGCATAAAAGATGTGTGCGAGTATTGTTCCCACAGTCGCCACCACCATTTCCACTATTAACGCCACTACCATGACCACCACTGTTACTGCCAGTACTACTGCTATTACTTCGACAACAGGAAAACTTTTCAGTTTCCATCACTTCAGATGGTGGTCAAAGCCATGTTTTAGTACAAGAGTTTTAGGAACAATTGATAAAGCCTAATTTTCTAGTGCTCAGGTTTCAGTCCTGTAAATATATATAGTAGTTATAGTTTACAAGCCAAGCGTAATAAACTGCTCAACTCATGGGTTAGCAATCTGGTGTCGTGCACAGATTTCTTTTATTGCTTGTAATTGTAAATATATTGCAGATTGTTATGGTTATTGTTGTTGTTATTAATATTCATGTTACTGCAGTTGCAGTTAAATGCATTGGTCTAGGCCACTCAAACAAACATGGGGATTGTGGGTTCAAATCTCACTCGAGCCTTAGTGGTCCTCATCTTTCTGTGTTGCGCTGTCCTTTGTTCGTAGAGGCCTTATGGCAGGCTGACCCTCCACCCACGGAGTTCTACCAACTGTTGAAAGGTTTGAAAAGCTGGTATAAAATTCTACAGACAGTCCAAGGCTCATAGTTGGCTATAGCACTATGTAGTAGTAGTAGCAGTATTTTATATTTTGGAAGAATGTATTACTTAAGTACAAATTCTGTCTACATTATGTGAGATTTGAGATTCTCATGGCTGCCACTGGTTAGTGCAAATGGGGGAGCATACTCCCTCCATATTTAACCCTGTAGATGGAAGTAGTATGCACCTCCAAAACATTGGTATCTGCCTGTAAATCCACATGGTGTTAATGCTCATAAGGTCAGTATCAACATCTGTCAATGGTATATTTGTCCAGATTTAACTTTAAAAAAAATTGTAGAGCTTTGAATAATATTTCATATTTAATTAACAGTTATGTTTCTGATCTATCTTCAATCAAAATTCCATGCTTCTGTCTCAGTTGGTTCTTTAGTTGTCACTGTAAAATATAGAATTTAACAAGAATTTATCATGGCTGTCAGGTTGTTTTCATTGAACAAGAAGTAATATCAATGAAATTAGCAAATTTTTGCAACATCTGTTACAATATATCATTTGAGGACTATGTGTTGAGTAGTTCTGAAGTCATTACCATGTCACAAGTTCCTGTGTCTGCCATTTTGTTATTACTGATAGCTGGAAGTTGAAAACTACATGCTTTCAGCAGTCTATAGTGACATTGTATTGATATTAAATCCTCTGAAAATTAAATGTTTTAGAAGCTGATAGGGGCACACACACACACACAATGTGCCATAAGTCTATACTATTTTTTTTACATAACAAAGAAAGTAGGCTTATTTTGTAAATGAAAAATCTTTGTCCCAATAATCTAAAAGAAGCCTCTGCTAGAACAGTTTATATACAAGTCCGATGGTGTCATCCCTTATTGATAGCTGTAGATCTTCGCCGAGAGTTGTGACAAGGTAACGAAGTTCGTGAAACGCGCTAAGGCAGACATCTTTGTAGACATGTCATGCACGCAGTGAAAGGTGTCCATAGGCAGCTTCATATTTTCTTGTTGTTTAATTTCTGTAATTGAGTACTTCAGCGGATTGCTGGCTGGCATCGTTTGTGGGTAGAAGTAGGGCGATGCCCTTGTTAGTCACATGTTCTAAAGTCTGCTTTTGTGTGTTTTTTGATTTTTTGTTTTAAGGGTAAAACAGAAATCTCAAATTGATAGATCATATGCTCATATTTTATGGCAAGTTTTTAAATTTTTCTTGGAGTTAGTGAGCCTTGTTCACTTGGACACTGGGACCGTGGGTTTGAATCCCACTGAAGGCATGTTTGTTTGCCCGTGTGTTTCTGTGTTGTGATGTCCCGTAAAAGTAGAGGCCTTGCAACGGGCTGATCACTCGTCCAAGGAGTCCTACCAAATGTCTAAATAGTTCAAGTAACCTCCCATGTGGGAGGAGGCCAAGGCCCGTCAAGGGCTGTAAAGCCACAGAGCCAAGACTTGGATGTTTGAACTTATTTGGCTGCAGATTTTCTTCAGAACTGTGTTTTATTCTCCATATTTCCCCTAAATTTTATTTTTGTTTAATGTTTTTGGGATACTGTGACGGTACTCTCCAACAAACCGTTGCATTGTGTCTCTGCAGTGTGAATAGTCAATTGTGTGTTCAGTTTCATTTGAAACGTTTATCTATGCTATTTACTGTTAAGGTTTAAGTGAATGCAAGACCTTTGACTTTTTTTTAACACTTCTTAACCTTATAAATATCATTGTTTGTATCAGTGGAAAGGAAGATCTCAGATAATATAGTCTTCATGCAAGAAGGAATTTTGTCATATAACCGTATTCTCAACTCGGATGTCATGCGTGTTTACGATATTTCTGTCACCATCAGTAAATTTTTTTCAGGTAATGTTGGACTCGGGTAGCTTCAGTAGGAATGTCTCCTTTCTCTCTGTTTTAACATTTGTTTCTTACTTTTAATGTGCGAAAAGTTTCTTGTGAACATGGTAATGAACCTTCAGGCTTTATAAAAGGCAGAGAATTTCTTGACTAATGGAGCTTCAAGATAAGGGCTGTACTCCATGGAGTTAGTTTAAAGTCTTTAAAGCAAAGAGTTTGTATTTAATTGCTAACTATATGTAAATATAGTATATAACTTTTTTTAAGTTAAAAGATTTTAGGAATTAAACTCGGTAAGAATTATTTCCCACTGTATCGGGTAAAAGAATTAGGTAAAGCCATGTTGTGACTAGTGAAAGGATGGATAGGTCAGTGGAGATGGAGCAGTCTGTATCTGTGAGATTTAAGAAGGAGAGACTTTGATATTTTATCAAGTAGCGTAGCCAATGTCAAGGAGAGATTCATCTGTGAGCACATTTATATCCAGCTTCAAAACTTCAACTATTGGTATCTGATATGCAGTATTAGATCTTTTTAAAAGAAAATTACTGCCCTTTTGATTATGGTTAGTCTGGACTGCATGTGTTGGTGGATGAAGTAGCTTGTATCATTAGATGCCCAGTTTATAACATGAAGACCAGACAGTTCATGATAAAAGTGATTCTGCAGTGTATCCTTTGAAATTCTGAAGTGTCCCTCTGTTGGCCATCATTTTGCTGATGTTCCTCATTCATCTGTCATTATCCATGGAGCAAACAGCAGTGAACAATAGGACTGTTTATCCCAACCTCAATTCTTGGTTGAGGGATTTACTTCAAAACAGGCATTGGATGGTGCCACAAAATGGAGTTTCTTATTGTGGTTGCCTTATATACATATTGATTTATCTTTAATCATCAGTTGAGGTTTTCATGGCAGTGAAAGTGTTCAGTCATTGTCTTCTGGGTTTCTGACACCGTATAACCTTGTAGGTCATTACCAAAGTTTTGGAGGAACATGGTAACCACCTACGAGACTACGCGGTGTCACAACCCAGAAGACTGTGATTTGAACAATTTTGTTTTTCTGAGTTACTGTTTAATATTCTTTTCCTCTTTGCCCAGGTAATGGAAACTGAAAAGATGATATATCTAGTAACAGAGTATGCAAGTGGAGGTGAGATTTTTGGTAAGTTTTAGTTTTAAATGTTGATAAGTGAACAACTTGGAAATAAATATGGTGCAACTAGCTTAAAATGGATCCTGAAGAACACAGTGATCTCCCACTTTTAAATGATTTTCCAATGGCCTATTCAGTGATAGTTGTGCTTATTAGTTACATTGAGTCTGTGAGATGCATATTTAATTACTTACAATATTCAAGAGGATTTTTCATTATTGTTTTATAAATACTCTTTTTATTCTTATCAGTGCTTTGAATATTTTAGATGGAAGCACCCTGTTTAGAAATACTGTGTACCAATTCATAAGATACAGTATGTCAGGAATTCTCGTTTGTTGAAAACATTTATTGCAATTAGAAGATGCCTATCTTCTGGGTTGTAGGGCCATGTAGTCTGGTAGAAGTGAATCAATATTTCAGAGGTCCTTGCTGCCTCTGTCATCAGAGTGGTGAGTAAAGACCTCTGAAATGTTGGTTAACTTTTACCAGACTACATACAACCAAGGAGACAGTCATCTTCATACTCACAGCCGTGAGAACCTCAAATCCTATTTTGTTGCAATTGCTTGTATGCTTCTTATGTCTTTGTTTGTCACTTTGGATCTGTGAGACCCAGACGTAATGTTAAACAGACGCTAAATGAAGTTAGTGCCGTTGTCAGAGTTTGTGTGAGTTGTTTACTGCTTACCTGAAGTCTCTCTGCTTGTCGATGGGAGTGACCTGGGTTGTGGTACTGTTTGGTATTCTAGGTGATCACAAGCATTTCAGAGAAATGTATTTTCCTCCGCCTTCCTCTGAAATGTTGGTAACCACCTGCAAGACTGCATGGTTTTACAACACAGAAAACTACCATTGACATCTTCACTGCTGTGAGAACCTCAGATCTCAGATTATTTGTGTTTTTTAAAAATAAAAGTAGAATATGGGTCTGTGAGACTGTGAATTTTTTTGTTATGGGTAAGACGATGCTCACTTAGGATGATTTCCACGTCATCTGGCCGTTCTTCAAGCAGACTGCATGTGTCATGATCACTGCTTCTGCTCTAAGGGAGTCATCATTTGGTACTCTGTTTTTATTTGAAATATGGATTTAATAATTTGAGGGCATTCTCTTAGTATGTATTACACATTGGGTAAGTTGTATATTTCCATTCTAGCCAACAGAAACCTCTCAACAGTACTTTGCTACCATTTTGTATCACTGCAGCTGTTGACATACATGAGCAGTTGGATTGAGCATAAATAATGTATGAAGGTCTAATGCTGATTATGTTCGTTCCCTTCATTTGTCATGTGCTGTTGCCTGCTAGGTATAGAGATGAAAATCTTTTACAGTGGTGACAATTTGGATTATGACACCATGTAGTCTGTTACAGTGTTACCCAGGCTTTGGAGTAGCACACTGCCTTAATCTTCAGGGTCTAAGTTGCCCTGAGGACGGAGGCAGTAGCTTCTTTTGAAAAGTTAGTAACCATTTACAAGACTTCACTGCTGGGTAAACAAGAACCATAATCCATAAATGTTTCTTGCATGAGGATTACTTAGCAGTTACAGTTAACTCCACGTTTAAATTTTAAAGAATTAATAAAAACAAAATACATTTGTTTTCTGTACAAGGCATGGCAGATAAGTTCCTGGAATGCTTCTATAAAAGCTATATTCAGTTACTTACAATCTAATGGTTGCTGTCACCTTTGAAGTAATCTCCGTGCGCACCAGTGCACTTATTGAGTCAGTGTTAGCACTAATCAAAACATTTCTGGAACTCCTAATCTGGATGATTGTCGCATGCCCCTGAATGTCAGTAGTGTCTGAAAATCTGTGGTTCTTCAAAGTGGACTTTAGTTTTTGGAATAGCCAGTACTGAACACGAGGCCAAAGTTGGCAAATATGGTGGGTAGTCCGATTTCAGTATCGATTCTTTAGAGAGTGAGCTTGTTGTGAGCAGGTTATTTTTGTAGCAGAGATTTTCAAATTGTAAATATTGCTCAATTTGTGTAATTTATACATGCTTTTCTGCAAGTTACCTTTAATTTTCTTTCAGTACAAATCATTGTAAAATTTCCAGTATTTTGTGTGCCTTTTAGTTTTTTTTTTTAATGACTACTACAGTATTTATTTTATTCTCTTTTACATTCTTACGCTATTCCATGCTGTTTGCCGTTACACTGTCCAGATCTAAGTCCGTTAGAGTTAGCTATCTATGTATTAGATGTTAATTACTTTCAATATAAGTTTATATACACTTTCTCCTTTCTCACGTCTTCCACACAGCACAGACTAACTATGTGTTATCATCCTAATAATATAAATTTCCTGATTTAGTACCGTGACAAGAGGTGGTTGGTGGTGGTGGTGGTGGTGTCAGTAGTAGTAGTAGTAGTAGCAGCAGCAGCAGCATTGGCAGTAATAATAATGATAATAGTAGTAAGTGTCATGACAGCCAGTCACTTGAAGACAGGATCAGAGTCAGCTCTCAAAACATCGTGTTTTTCAGATATAAAGGTAAAAAGTATAGCTGTCCCACTATGTGCCATGTAGGCACTTGGGGGGAGTGGAGGTATAGCTCCTACTCATTCTTGACCTCGGTACTAGGTGGGTGGGCCCCAGATATACTTCAGATAATGTATAATGTCCAGCATAGCATTCCTTTAAAGATATATGAATCCTGTCTGATATCAATATATGTCATATGTGTGTTTATATGGCAAAAATGTAACATTGTGTCTGTTTTATCTCCAGTTTGTGCTGTATTTATTTTCTTCTCCTTTCATGTTTTTTATGTTTTCTATGCTTTTTTTCTTTCTTTCCAAATAGAGGTCATGTTATCTGTAATTGGAGTTTACGTCTGTGCCATTATCTAACATGAGTAAGTTTTATGTTGCAGATCACCTAGTAGAAAATGGACGAATGAGTGAGGTGGAAGCCCGCCGAATATTCCACCAGATTGTGGCAGCTGTGAATTATTGTCATAAACGAAATGTGGTCCACAGAGATCTCAAGGCTGAGAATCTGCTACTTGACTCCAAGATGGACATAAAGTTGGCAGGTGAATATAAGAATGAATTGTTTTTATCTTTGTATTTGTGGATCTGTCTTTGAACTGAATATTCTTTGAAAGAATTTAGTTGCAGGGTTAATATTTTTCACGTTTAATTACAGGAACATTTTTTCATTATGGAATTATAACTTGAATCATTCCTAGGCCTGTTTAAGCCATTTTGTGTCATGGCCTGTCTTACAATGGTGGATACACAATAAAGAGAGTGTTCTAATGTTGTATTATGTTAGGCTGGGTAATGGTAGGTTTGGTTAGGTTTTTTATTTGGTTGTGTTGGGTAATGCTGGTGTGGGTTATGTGAAAAATTAAGGTGATTGGGTGGATGAAGGTTAGATAAGGTTGGGTTAGGTTAGGTTAGGTGTGTTCAGGTTATGTTAGTTGCTCCTGGGGTTGCATTGGAGATGCTCCAGTTTGTGGCTTGGGATTCCACAGGGATGTGCACCAGGAGTACTCTTTTTGGATACTCCATCAATTTTCCCCTGCTAAAGTGCTTCGTCTTCTTAACCACCCTTCTAAGAACCTTGAGAATAAAGCAGAGTACTTATGTTCAGCCAGACTATGTGTGATATGGCATTTTGGAATATTAAAACAGCTTTTAAGAAAGAATTATGAGAAATGTAGCGGCAGTCCGCATAAATTTGAAATGTCTTAAAAGGAGGGGAAGGAGGAAGAAGCAGAATAAGTGTAGTTCACTATCTGTCATGTTGGACAATTCATAAAATTTGAAGAGGGCATTTTCAAATCAAAATATTTAAGGTGGTCTCGGAAACCAGAGTTACTGGACGATGCGTATGTCGGCTTGAGGTATATGTGTTATTGGGATTGTTGGCATCTGTTCTGGTTTCAAGACTACCACACCAGGCTCAATTATGGCGGCAACATATATCACATCCTGATATTGTATATATATTTGCCTGTTGAATGACGCTAATGTTTGTTACTTGTGGAAGAATTTTAAGTTACTGAATATCATTACAGATTTTGGGTTCAGCAACCACTACCAACCTGGACAGATGCTGTCAACGTGGTGTGGGAGCCCACCATATGCAGCTCCGGAGCTCTTTGAGGGCAGAGAGTATGATGGTCCGAAGACAGACATTTGGGTATGTTCTATTTATCCCCCTCCCCGAGTGCTCTAGACCTATGCCAGATGAAGAAGAATGACAATGTGAACCTTTGTGCAGTCCTCAGTGGCAGACGTCTTTTGTTCTAATCTCTTGTTTGCAGTTAGATTTATTATATTCAACTTTCGGATTTGATCTAATGCAAAAAAGAATTAATTTTAAGAATTATGATTTTGTGAAGGGGTAGGTAAATGAATAATGACAAAAGGGTCTCTTATATGCAATTTATAATACTACTATTTCTATGTCAGGTGGAATGCTTGAAGACTTTTAAGTTTAGTTTCAGGAAAGATTCCTTCTATTTCATCTGTACCCAGAGCCTAATATTGTGTTTGCCTGTAGTTTTTAGCAGGGTGTCTTGTCCATAACCATTTTTAATTTCATACATCTTTGTTTAACTTACTAATGACAGTAGGAAGGGCTGGAGGGAGGACTTTTACAAGTACAGAACACATACACACATGCACATGTGTGCTTATATATTTTTCTACTGCATGAAAATTAAATTCATCAGAATAAACTGTTGTGTAGTTTTCTTCCAAACATATTTTAAGCAAGAATCAGCTGAAAAGAAATCGTTTATACTTGTCAGTCTTGAACTCATATTAATGAAAAATGATGGGATAACATTTACTAAAACTTCAGAAATTTTGTTGAATCCTTAAAAGTTGTTGGATTTAACCAGGAGATAAAATGTACCAAATATTGAGATATTTTGGGTGAATACTTTAATAGATAAGGTGGTCCTAAGTTTAATGAGTCACACATTTTCAAATGCAAAGCTCTTCTGACATTTCTGTAGCTTTTGAACTGCTAGAAATATAAGTGGACTGAAACTGGTGTCAGTTCGGCATTGCTGGTGTTAAGTGAAACAATTGCTTGTTTCAGAGTATGGGTGTGGTTCTGTATGTATTAGTTTGTGGAGCTCTTCCATTTGATGGTACAACATTACATTCATTGCGCACAAGAGTGATCTCAGGAAAATTTCGTATACCCTTCTTCATGTCCGCAGGTGAGTAGACATGTCACCAGTTTATGAATTACAGACTTCAGATTTGTGTACTGTTTTCTGGGGTTGTGCTGAAGAATAAGATGAGCTAAAGATAGCTCAGTTGTTTGGTCAGTACGAAGCTAACTAGATGCTGGCTGGTACTTGTCCATCTATAACATCTATATTGAAATATTATGTTTAAAGAAACAGATTGAAGGATAGTTTTTGGTCATTTTTAGAAAAAATTACAGTCAGTTGTGCTGGATAAGCTGGGAAAATTACTTGAGAAGGTGATTATGTTCAGGGAACTGGAACGTATTGTTTAGGAAATGGTCACAGCATATTTGAAGGTACTCTTACGGTGTTTGTATGGAAGGATTGAGGATAATAATCAATCAATTCTTTCAAGGCTAAAACTAGGTACCTCCTGAATACCAGAAATGTTACTATTTGAGCTAATATGTTTTGGCTGAAAATTAGACCTCCTGTTAACTCTAGTGTGGCAGTGAATCATTCATCACTGGCGCAGAATCCTTACACCAAGAACCTCGTCATTCCAATGGCAGACTTGTGGTAATCAAGAGTTACTCTTTAATAAATTCTTCTCGGGCTACCAGCTGTGTAAGGTAGCTTAATGAAGAAAACGCCAGTGTTTTGAGAACCATCTTTGTCCTCATCATCAGTGTACTGTAGTTGTAGATCCAGCCCGTGCTCTGTGTCTACTTGATCAAATTCCGTGTTTACTTGATCAAATTCCGTGTTATTGGCTAACGTGCAGCCGGTAACACGGAACTGGGTCACGTAGACACAGAGCACAGACAGGATCTCTTATTACACAGTACCCTGAGTTTGAGGACAAAGATGGTTCTCAAAACGTTGGTATTTTCTTCATTGAGCCACCTTACACGGCCGGTAGCCAGAGAAGAATTGTTGTGAAAGCTTCAGATCATACAGAGTTACTCTAGTGTGTTGACTGTCTTGAGTCCATATGTGCGGAATCCTCCATTCACAGTTTGTCATTCTTGGGAGAGACAACTTCTTAGTATCAAGTACAGTGAGAGGTTGCCTTTCTCTGATATGACTTACAAAATTAATTTTACTGGACAGTGTATACATTTTCTATTGACTTCTGTTTTATATTATTTATTCAGAGGTTTCTTGAGCATTCACATGAGGATGTTTTTTCTGTTAATTACTTTTTTATCACAGGAGATATGGCTTTTCTCCTAAATTAGTAATTGTGAGGAAGTGAGAAGCTACAGAAGTCTCACTGAATTTTATCTGTTTTGAGTTATGCATTGCTTTTGTGGGAAGAAAATAGTTTCATAGTTCTACTTCAGTTTATTGTTAGACTCATGGGGTATTGACTTTTAAATCCATCTTCTGCATTACTTCAAAACAATTCTCTTAGATTGTCATAAGGAGATTCCAAAAGAGAGAAAAGCTATCTTCATTGCGGTATTCTGCAAACAGTTTAACAAATTTAGGTAACAAAGGTTTGTCAGTATTTATTTTTTGAATGGATTAAGTAAGTTACCCATATTAGAAATAAATTTTACCAGTTTTGTACCAAACAGGAGATATATTATGTTGCAGACTGTGAACATCTTATAAGGCACATGTTGGTTGTGGACCCAGAGCGAAGACTAGGTATTAAGCAAATATTACACCATCGTTGGATGTTGCAGGTATGAATTTAATTGCTTTACTTTGCACTTACAATGAAGCATGGATTTTTTTATTTTAGTCCTAGGAGAATATGTATAAAAATTATGTTAACTCTGCAACTAGTTTTAGATTTTCCACCAGTTACGGTTTTGAAAACACATTTTCCACCCATGATACAATATAACATGCATATTGCTTACATTTCACCTTGAAAATCTGAGTTCTTATCAGAAAAATTGTTTTGATGGTGTTAGTTTTTGCATGTTATCACTGATTAGAACCAGTGTCAGTATCTCCATAGCCAGCTTAGAGTTTCAGAATTGACTAATCTTCATCATACTGCAGTATTAACCTTTTTTTGTGTGACATATAAATTCCTGAGTTATGTGTGCACATATGGACTTAATTGGCATTTAAATGGATTTAAAGTGCTGGATGTTATAAAGTATTTATTGCATTTTTTAAGCTGGAAACTCAAAATAAAAATTCTGTTATTGATTATGAATGCATTTACCTGTATATGAAGTTTCATAATAATCATTATTTAAAAACACACTAAGTTTACATTTATTTTCAGTTATTTAGATTATTTTCACATGTTTTAATTTCTTATTCTCTAATTTAACCTCACACTGCAGATTCAGAGTGGCAAAAAATCTTGGAGTTAACTGTACTTCACTTTGAATTGCTGTGTTTATTTGTTCATTGATCACATCCACGTTTCCGAGCTGAATGAATACAATCTATATTTGTCACTGGGTTCTGAATATAAAACTTATATCAACGACAGGAAATCAGAAAAGTAAAAATGATATAAGGCATACAGTTCCATACCTGGAATAAACCCCTTAAGCAGACACATCGCATGAATGAGTAAGCTATATGAAAATATTAGTGACTCAGTCTGCTTGAGATGGTGTCAGGAGCCAGCAGTAAATTTCTTTTCAATCGGAGGTTTCGTCTGTGTCATAGCAAATAAATTTTATTCCACTCCCTCTATTGTAAAAGAGTTTATTTGAGAATTCAAAACACCTTGACGTGAGGGACAGCCTTGGCATACATATTGGTCATGATAGAACAGCTATGACAGCAACACATGCAACAAGACGTCGACAAAGTCAAGGCATGGGCATAAACTGTAAATAGTAGTTGTAGTAGTAGTTGTCAATCAGTCGCAGTTTCTTCAACCCACTTTTGGTGTCAGGTGAGACTGCTTAAGCAGGGACAGTCTCCAAAATTATCTTCTGCTTGATTTATATTTTATTCTTCAAATTGTGTCCCACTATGATAAGAAAAGAAAGATATTGTGTTAAGCAAATATAATTTTCCACTTTTTCCCACTAGTGTAACTAGAATATGCAGTTCTGTTTCTGTGTTCAGAACTTACATTAATGGTCTGATCTATCGTCTCTGAACTCCTTCACTGCCTCATCCTCTCTCCAATGGCAAACTGCAAGTGCATTATGTGACAAACTACTGTCCACCGACCAGGAGAAAATCCCTGCTAGGAATTTGATACACGCGCAAGATTTTGTTGTGAGTGACGAGTTGCTACTAGTCATCCTAAAAGCATTCATTCCACAACCACTGAACGAACAATAGACAACAGACTTTCATGTGTTGTAATGGGTACAGCTTTAAGATTACCTCACAGTGGCACAGCGATTTAATCTAGAATATTATCACAACACCCACAGAACACATTAGAGGTGCACCCACTACACGCTACTTTTAACTGCTTGATGTTTTCAATCTTTGTGTAGTAGTGTAACTCTCTGGTGTGACACCCTTCCCACCAATAGCAGCCCTCCAGTCCACCTGATAGTAAACATTCCCCCCGCACCGCACCAGAACCGCCTTCCCCCTGCAGGGATTTTCTGCTGGCCGGTGGACAGTACAAACATACGAGTGAAATATTTATTCTAGCATCTGTTTAATATCCTTTCTGGCTCACATTCAGTTGTCGCTATCTCAGAGCTGATGAGATCTTGAATGAGGTTGGGTGTATTCTGGGTTGTAGTGCTATATGGTCTGGTAGAAGTTTACCAAATTTTCAGAGGTCCTTGCTGTGTTCATCAACAGTGTGATGATGGAGGCAGCAAGGACCTCTGAAACATTTTTTTTGGTTGTACATCGGGAGTCTTCGGTTTTTGTTGCAGGGTGAAGTGGATTATGGAGTTCATAGAATGTTAACAGATGCTGAAAGTGCAGAAGTGCCTCCAGTCCTTAATAATTTAGTATTAGAACACATGCTGCAACTACCAGGCCTGGATAAAGAAATGATAATGAAGGTAAAACTTTATATTGGGAAACTAAGTGTGAAATGTCTTGTAATTCTTGTCTGTAATGAATGTATCTATGATGACTTATAACTGTGTGACATCATGCAGGTAATGTGTGGGGATATAGTGAAGAGTAAGAAGAATACAGTAGGGCACCGCTTATACGGCGGGTTAGGGACCAGACCCCCGCCCTAAAGCGAAAATCGCCGAAAAGCGGATCTTTGCCTTATTTCACTTGCAAATGCATATCAAAGCCTAATAAGATGTTACACTATCATATAGTAAGTGCACAATAGCGCTAGGCCTAAGAAAATTATATGAAAGTTAAATGAATATCAGTAATACACACATTGTCCTCAGCTTATAGTGATTGGTGAATATAAATTTGAAAATTGATATGCTTATAGTAGGAAGGATGAAGGAGATGGCGCATCTTCATCATGTGACTCTTCAACGAATCTTATTCGTTTTGGTGACGGGTTCGGAAGCCATAGACATGCCTTGTTCACGAAGTTTAATCATCTCTAACTTGGCATTTAAAGTAAGAGGCTAACGACTCCTCTTTTTATCGCTACTACCCTTAGACGCCATTGTAATTACACTGTAGTAACACAAAAATATTATATAAATATACAGTTTGTAATAACTAAAAAATTGCCAGAAATACAGAGAGACGCAGAGCGCACAAAAGCTGTAAACAGACTGAATCAGCGACGAGAAAATGGCGCCGGACGCACTTCTCTGACTCAGCTGTTGAGCGCCGTATTAGCGGATCGCCATAAAGCGGAGCGCCGAAAAGCGGGGCCCTACTGTAACCAGAAAAGCATTGTCTGAAACTTACGTAGCGATTATGATGAGAAGGAGGAAAAGTTACATTTATTTGAATACCTTTATACACTAATCTCTTTGATTATTTCAACAGCCATTGTACATCCTAACACTGGCATTAAGACATACCAGATGAGCTTTCAAGTACGGAATAATTGGATACTTTCCATTCGGTGTGACCATTAATAATAATGGGTAGCTACTGTGTCAGTGGGACGTGGCTGACTCAGAACTGTAGTAGCGAATAAGCCAAGTTGCCGGACATATTAAAACATGATTTCAGAAGATAATCGGACTCGTTACAGGAACGCTATGTTGTACATTGTTTATTGTCTGAGGTATATTTGATATACGCAACATTTTGGGAGTTGGCTCTACTTCTGCCTTCAGGTAATTGGTTGTCATGATGCTGACACTTTTTCGACTTTTTCTGTGTTATTGCTGATAGTGGTGAGGATTGAACCTGGGACTTTTTAAATGTTAACCTAGGCTTTTAAATTTTGATTGAATGTCTTGAATTTTTACTGGAGAGCTACGTACACTGTCTAACATGCTTGTGGCTGTGTGTAACATTCCGCCTGGGGGCAGTTTCTGTTGTGTGCAGACCTACCATGCGCTTTGTAAATTGATTTCAGAATAATCCAAGCTTGGAAATCAGGCCATTTAGGTATCAGTGGCGACAAGTCAGCTCCCTTGTTTCTGGTGTTCTCAGGGTCGACTCTAGACTGCCCTCCTTTGGTTTATTTTTGGTCAGATGGGAAGGTAACTGGGACCGTACTCAGGGTAACAAACTTTGAGGTGTAAAACTAGTGGTTCTCCCATGGGGTTCTTGCAATTCCATACACTGTGATAAGGTCGCAGTTACTGGTGATATATCAGGTTGTCACACTGGCAAATATTAAGATTAAATTCTTTTGGGATGTTGCACTATGTAGTCTGGTAGAAGTTTACTATTGTTTTATAATGTGTGCTGCTGTCATCATTGCCCTGATGATGGAGGTAGCAAGCACCTCTGAAATGTCAGTATACGTCTACCAGACTACATTGTACAGCACCCCAGAAGACAGTCATCCTCATGGTTACTGATTTGCAGGTTTGTCATACCTGTCCTACGCACCCATTTTGTGTACTGTCGATGATGTATGACTCAGTGTCCAGCATATCCTGGCAAATGGCCCAGCATGTATTATCATATGTGAGAGGTTTTGCCTTCCATGCTCCGCCATGTGTGATAGGCTGGCTGATAAGCATTTTAGCGTTTTACAAGCCATTGACATCTTCTGCCTTTTATAACTCATTTACGTGAAACTTTTAATCGCCTTAACTAGTGGATTATTGTGCAAATAGCCATAAGAGCTGGTGCTCTTAGGAACCCAGTACTATTAAAGAGAGACGTGAGACACAGACAGCAGCGTGATGTCATAAACTTGCTTCTTTCTTTGTAAGGAAGGTTAGAAGTATAGAAAACAAAATGAAATTTAAAAAAATTGCATTTTAATTGCACAACCAAGGCCTTGCGCAGTAAAAGAGTTAGAAATACTGAAATTATGGTTATTAGTGAAAGTTTTTGCAGTTCATTTGCTGCTGTGAAGTACCGCATTGTTCGTTCAGGGGCTAAGCACAGCTGGGGACATTGCATTGTGTTAGCTGTAGTAGCAAGTTTGCACATGTAGTAACATACAGGAATAGGGAATTTTAAGTTCCCGTTCCGTGGGACTGCTGGTCAGACTCTTCGGAACTCCCAAGTTTGACGGTGTAATGGTATGTTACTGTGATGTGTGGCCAGCTTGACCCCACATAAAATTGCAAAAGGTTCTGTTGTACCCTGAGTGATTGAACAAATTCTAATAATTTACAACTTTGAGATGTGTCATGTTTCTTCAGTTTTGTTGACACACAAGCTGTAGGATATGAGAATACTGTGGAATTGGAGAAAATGTACACTGTTAGCTTAAAGTGTATGAAGATAGTACCTAAGTATGAAATCATCAATGCAATGCAAATCAAAGTAGTTTAGTACTGGAGAGAGGTAAATAGTAGCTTAATTTTCTAAGAACCTCTGGCTTGGTCATAAAGTTCGCAGTAAAAATGTAAACCCAATAAATTCATTAAACATCTTTCATCAGAACATCAGAGGACTAAAAAATGAAAGTGATGAGTTGAAACATTCTTTCGAAATAGACGGCATTAGGTTACACGGTGGTCTAGCGGTTAGAACGCTGGCCTTGTAATCCTGGGGTCTCGGGTTCGATTCCCGGCGGTGCCCGAATTTATAACTTGTGTTGGACAAGGCCGTGGTCTAGGCAACACGGAGTTTTCCTCCGTGGCATCCCAACAATTACTCCATTCACACACAGAAGAAGGCAATGGCAAACCACTTCTGGATCATCTGCCAAGAACGTATATGAACAGGTCCCAGTCCGAGAAAATGATGGAAGGATCCTGTTCATATGGACCTGTCGTCAGACAGAACACTACAAATAAAATAAAGATGGCATTAATCCCCATATATTGTGTCTAAGCGAACGTCACATGGTTGAACAGGATTTTGCTGCACCTCACATTAGATGGTTACTCATTAGGTTCCAGTTTCTGTAGACAAAACCTGCAGAGGGGAGGAGTGTGTATTTTTGTTAAGAAAGATGAATGTTTCAACAAAATTGATATTTCACAACACAGAAGTAAATAATGAAACTATCATGCAGTTTTAGCTTCTTCTGAAGAATGAAACATGGGAATCCACATTTGTAATCACTCATTATACACAGGCATTTTCCCGGACCGCCTTAAAATATCGGTAGTACGACTGCTGTACAAGAAAGGGGACAAAACCAGTATGACAAATTACAGGCCAATTTCACTTTTAACTACCTTTTATAAAGTACTTGAGAAGATTATGTACAATAGATTAAGTCATCATATGCATGCTAACAACATATTAGTCCCTGAACAATTTGGCTTCGGGAAAGGTGTATCCACTGAATTTGCATAAATGTTAGATTTGCAATGTAGAAAATATGCAGTCGTTTCCCGGCTTTAATTATGTATGTAGCTATTCAAAAACTAAAACCACTGGTTGACATTTACTTCTTTACTTCCTCTGTTCCAGTCTGTGCTTTCCAACAGCTTTGGTAACATCAGTGCCATATATCATCTTCTGGTAGAAAAACTCGAATGTCAAGAGCTGAAGAGAAGTGCACAGAGCAGTGGCAGCCTTCCTTTGGTTGCTACGCAGCGCAAGGCTAGCATTACGACAGGTGCTGACTGCTTTAACAGTGTTCAGTGTCTTAAACGTCAAAGTGTTCTGCAAAGGTTTTGTGATGATTTAGAGTATCTGATTGATTCAGTTATTATACTTATCGGAAAGTGTTTAACTAGAATCATTGTTTGTCTAGAACAGCGTTTCTCAACCTATGGTACGCGAACTAAGTAAGAAAATCAAAAGTTAATATGAACATAAATAACAGTTTTCCCTGAACACATTTGGTGAGTGGTACATTTAATGTGTTAAATTAGAATTAGTGGTACGCCAGCGAAAATATTGAGAACTCCTGGTCTAGAAGATTCTGTAAGAAATGAATTAATCATCTTATGGATCTTTTACTTGTCAAGTAACTCCCTCATGAGACCCATTTTACAAACTGGATGCACATTGTCGTTACAGGTGTGTTATTGTTCCCTAAATCAGAAATTGATTCCATTATTATTACAGTCCATACAAAGATCAATGAAATCATAACTGGAGACATTTGTCGCAAATAATTATGTATTTTGGGAATAGTTCTCCACAGTATGTTTACTGTGTATTCTAAAGTACAGGTTTAAGGAATGTCTTTTTTTTAATTCATCTTCTTGTCAAATGTTGGCTGACTTTTTTTAAGAATTAGCTACAGTGCGTTTCTCATTTACCTAATGATGTGAACTTTTCGGAAATGCTGTGGTGAATATTTTATCTCTTGTGGAAAGTACAGTAAAATACATTTTTTAATTACAGCTCTTCTTTTTAATTATGGATACATTTTCATGTAATTTTATTGAGTAGTTTTGAATATTGTTTAATGTATTAGCAGGAGACTTCTGGGATATTTAAAGTTGAAATAAGCAAATAGATACGAATGTAATCAACAGAGAAATGAATAGACAGACAAACTCTCATATTATTTTTTGTCTGGTTTGGAGCAGTTAACAAGATTCATATTTTTGGAAGAATAACTTAAAGTTAAAAAGAAAGTGACTCTATTGAGATGTTACAGCATGACAGTTTTAATGCATTTGAACCTTGCTTGTGTACAGGTGTAGTTGACCGCAGCCCAACGAGTGACTTGGAATTTGAACAGGGTGGTTCACCACTCGTTTCTGTGCCAACGATACCTGTTGTACACCTTCTGAATGACTCACAGCTCTTTGAAAAGGTACTCAAACAGTTCTGCCTTAAAAAATTAATTAATAATGTGAACACACTTGCTGAAACTTATGTGAATAACTCAATGCAGTGATGGTCATTAATATTACTGAGTGGTGGTGGTGGTGGTGGGGGGGTTGATACTGCTAGAAGACAAACGCTGTGTGACCCAGAGTGGTATGTTAATTAGCAGCGTAAATTCACTTAGTATCATAGAATGCTTAGTGTTTTGTCTGTCCCATAGGATTGATGAATACGACGAATTTACTTGTTTTGCAGAAAGATTGAAAAGCTGAACCCTGATGATAATTAATTTCTTGTTTTACTCATTATTTGTGTAGTTTGGTGATGTGGATATGCAGATGGAGTCAGAAAATGAGGAATTGCAGAGACGATCGAGTGGTGGTGGAATTGGAGACAAGTACCTAATGGCCAGAAGACATACCGTAGGCCCTGGTGACACAGTACATGAACAGGTATGTTCTGTATGTGTTGAGTCTTCTCCAGTTCTGAACGCATTAGCGTCTGTCTAACTGGCCCATAATAGAAAGAACTTTTTGTATATCATACTCTTCCACTTGGTTGAGCTAAGAACTTTAACCTCTGCTCTTCCACGGTCACAGAGGCCTGACATTATAAATATATAAATTTCATATGCAGTTTCAGCAGTATCTCCCTCGTACTTGTAATGTTTATCATGTGTATGGGAGTAATAGACAATACCATATTCAAGAAGCCATTTCTCTCATCTTTTGGCAGTGTTTTGAATTGTGATTCAGTGTTTCTTCATGTTTTTTTATGGCTGTGAATCTAAAAAGGGAAAGGCCCTTATTTTACTGGAAGGACGGGAGCTGTGCAGGACAAATATCATTTGGTTTGAGGCTGAGAGTTAATGAAGGCAACAGTGATATACTCTTTTATACGTGTCTGCAGTTAATGTAAACGTGTGTGTGTTGTTATCAAGAGCTTGCTTGAATTTAGGTTTTTGAGGCCCACTACATAAAACTGGATGGAGTTGGTCAGCCCTTGGATATCCTGCCCAATACAAATCTGCCACTGAACCTCCCACTTGTTCAACACCAACCCCCACAGAATTTCTCAGTCAAGGATCAGCATCTGCTGAAACCACCTCCTGTTATGGGTGCAAGTAAGTTATTGTGATTTCACGTACTTCTCTGTTTCTAAATACGCTGTAAACAGTTCTTTCCCTCGTGTGTTGATCGGTCTCTTTATTGAACACTTATCTGACCAAAGGGTGCGTCATTTATTGTATTTATGAGTGAATTTTATTGGACAAAGAAATCAGCCTGAACTACAGAGTTATGGGATTCCAGGATATTATTTCATACAAATTAATGCCACCAGTTATATATTTTTTAATTTTTCTACTTTAAGAAATGTTTCACTTTAACATTTTTGTAGGGGTTACAACTTGATAAACAGTTTCTTTAGATGATTACACAGGTATATCTTTCAGTTGGAGGTTTTGGAAGAAGAGCTTCGGATGGTGGAGCCAATCTTCAGATGTTCTTCAGCAGACAGTTGGAAGGAGTCTGGAGTCAACCTGGAAGTCAAGAACAATTACAAATGGTATGTAAACTTATGAATATGCTGAATGACAGGTGTAAGATTGTCAGTAGAACTGATTTCTCATTGTGATGTTAGTTTTAATATATTTTTAAAAATATTATTGAGGTTCATAGGGTCATATCAGTTGTCATGTATGTTGATTACCTTATTCTATCGGGGTTTTTTGGGTAACATTCCGATAGAAGCAATTTTTCAGATGTCTGTTTCATGGGATGAGAATGCTGGGATGTAAATATCTTAAAAACTTAATTTCCAGTGAAGAATGAACTTTGCAGAAGTATACCAAACGCAGGGAAGTTATGTAACACAGTTTCAGAAAAATGTAAAAATTGCTGTGTTGAGTGAATCTTAAAGTTAATTACATTATCTGTGTAAACATCTGCCCAGTATCAAAAATCATACTCTACAGTACAGCTCTGTGCATGTGCAGTGAATATTCTTCGAAAGTTAAAACAACAGTCACTCCTTGTTTGCTTCCTTGATTGTTTGTACGAGTATGTATTTTTAAGTCTGTCATTAGCCTGTTATTTGTTGCTGTGTCACAGTGGTTTTAGTGTTCTCTGGATTGTTCTGGTTATATTGTAAATTGCTAGAACAGGACTGACATTTCCTAGTCCAATAGTATTGCTTTTTCTGTATCCTCTCCCATCCTTTAGGCCATGACTGTTCATTTATCTTATGGGCGATATATACGAATGTTGTGTCTCTTTGAGCTGCATGGATTGTACAAAATCTGCAGATGTTAAGACTCAACTTGTATTGATTCCATAATTTCAGGAATGTATGACAGGTAGAAATGATAGCATTTCAGACTAGATCACTCGAATGCAGTTCTACTGACATATATGACATTTAACTGTTCTCTCAGCTTCATAAATATTTAGTCCTTTGTGATGGCGATCATTGCAAGAATGGATGGATATATGCGTATGGTTGGCATGGTAAAATCTGTTTCTGTTGTGTTGGAGACTTGAAGATGTTAATGTTCTTTTGCATCTGCCTTTGAAATTTCTGCATGCATACGCCCTAGTAGTAATTAACGTTGTTTTGAAAGCTCCAGCCCGGCAGTCCAACTTTGTCGCAGAGGTCTCAGCCCATCCCAGCTTCCACCTCACAGAATGGTGTTGAAGCAGCATCACACCTGCCACCAGCTGAAAACACGGGGCCTGCTCCAGCAGAAGATCTGCCTGATCCATATGCAGTTGCAAGGTGAACTTATTTTGTATTGTCTTCATATGTTTAGAGCAGTCCAGAAAGATTAAAATGTGAAATGCACATTTAATTGCAAATTTTAGGATCTTCTTACATATCTGTTGTTTGCACAAATCCAGTGGTATTCACCGTGTTTTTAAGGTAAAGTGACTTTTTCATGGAATAGTGTCTGAAGTAATCAACATCTTGACATGACATGTGAAATGGATGTAATTGATTAAAAAATTTCTCCTGCTTATTACAGAGTTAGTGTTTTCTGGTCAGTCGATCATTTGGTACAAAAAAAAATTGTATTTGTTGTTATTATCTGCCAGAAGGTCTACATACTGGATGTGGTCATGTTTGTGTTCATCAGTAGTATATATGTCTCAGTTATGTACAATTTGAGCAGGGAGTGCAATTTTCATTGAGGCTTCGAGTGTTTATTTTTACCAGTACTTGGTCACTCATGGAATAAGGGAAGATGTGTTGGGGGGGGGGGGGGGTGTGCTTAGATTGGAGGTTGTCATGGCAATGAAGATGTCAAGTATGATCTTAAAGATTGTGACGCCATGTAATCTTCTAGGTGGTTACCACTGTTTCATAGGAAGGTATTGCCTCCATCTTCAGTTTTGAAGTGACTTCTCAGTGCAAAACATTGTTCTGAAATGGTAACCGCCTACAAATGTGAAGGTACTTTCTTGTGTAAAGAGTGGTTTTGCAATAAAAATCAAGAGGGTAAATTTCAAGAAGTAGGATTTCAGGTTCTCACAGCATTGGGAACAACGATAGCTGACTTCTGGGTTGAAGCGCTATATATAGTCTGATAGAGGTCTGTCAACGTTGTATACATTCCTTGAGTGAGACCAGCCACATTAATACCATTTAACACTTATGGTTATTCCAAAGTTTACTAGCGTGAGCAGCTACTTATCTGTTATCTGTATTCTTTGTGTATTCTCATCTCTGAGTACAAACTCTGGACAGCTACAAGAAGCTCTCCACAGCTTAAGTGAAATTTCTTAAATTCTTTACAAGGTAAAGGTTGTGTGAAAGAAAGGAGACGCCATTGGTTGCACCACAAAAACTGTTCATATGCATGTCTTAACAGATACATGCATGGTCGTGGAAACACAAAGCGACACACACTGGCACTGGGTAGTGCAGAGGAAGTGCAAGAAGTTCAGCGGAAGATGGTCCAGCAGCAGCAGCAACAGCCACAACAGCAGCAGCAGCCACAACCAATGAGAACGAGACGTACAGGCTTGCACACTGTGATGGAAAGACCTCCAGGTAAGCAGTTCTGTTTTGAGTCCTGTATGTAATCTTTGTGGTTTCAGTGGGTATTCTTGTTAGTGTAATCATTTTTTTTTTTTTTGGTACTATTTCCTGAAATTTTGGCATGAATCTGTGTGATTTACTTTTGTTCACTGGTTTGGATTGCATTAGTGTATTTATAATTAAAAGTGTGCACCTATTTGTTAAAAATACATTTTATGTTATTGCAATATCTGGAACTGTATACATTGTTTATAGAGTAATGCATTTATTGCCGTATTTGTGTACCTCACTTGTTTATAAATTCTCTGCAGCTTTTAATTTAGTTTTGACATTTGTACATTTGTGAGTGTGTTTCTTGCATTCAGTACCCTCACAGAGAATCACACATAAAATAGGAAGAACCGCAAGTCTAAACATACATCAGTGTAGTCAAATTGGGCACAGTCACAACGAAAAGGTGCAGAAATGTACCCATTATCTTTGCTCTGTGTGTGTGTGTACGCGCGCTCGCCTGTCCATCCACCCATTTACATGTGTCAACTTGTATTTGGTCTGACAGTACCACAGCAATATGTGGCCTTGTATGTAAGTGCTCATAAGTCAGGAGAAAAAGAAAAGTTATCAATGTACGGTTATGCACAATGTGATAAGCATTTACTATAATCATCCCTACTAATCTCTGATTTGGAATATTCCTGACAACACTGAAAGGTGTAGGGCAAAGCAAAAGGGATGGAGTGTAGGAAATCTTAAAAGGAGGGGTGAAGATGGATAAGACTGGAGTCATGCTGGGCTAGTCCCACTGCAGACCAAAATCAAACTGTAAAGATAACTAATAAATCCTTGAAAAAGGTAGCAGGGTTCAAAATATTTGGCAATGACAGTAAGAAGTAAAAATTACTTTTACAAAGAAGTTGATTATATTTGGGAAATGTTTGTTGCTATTTGGTTCAGAATAATTTATCTCATATCTTATCTAATAACCCAAAGAATAAAATATACAAAACTGTTGATTTATATGGGTGCGATACTTAGTCTGTTACCAGAAAAGGAAGAACAGTGTGAGGATTGTCCTTCGGTTTTTCACAGCCATAATTTAATGTGTAAATTGAGATTTCCACGTCACATGTTGATGTCGCTTCGTTCCAGAAGACTTTGCAGTGCAGATACCTACAGACAATGTCACACTACTGAGCAGTTTATAAAAGGTTTATCATCCCAATTTTTATAGATGAGGGCAATCCAGCCATGTCTCTGAAGTGTTGAACATTAACTCTGTTGTTTGAACCAATGGCTACTCATCAAAATACTTCTAGAGCTACAAGATCATTCATTAGAACAAATGAAAACAATAATGTAATTAGGAAATGAGATCACATGGCACACACTTCCTACATCCTCTGAACGACTGACCATGTTTATAGGCTACTGAAGAAGAAAGATATTCACACCATTCAAAGACCTTTGAACAAAGTGACATCCGATCTCAGATCATCAGCATAGGTTAGATGCCTCCCAACACAAAGCTGGCATGGATAAAATCCCTTTCATGTTGTGCCGTCTACATTGGCCAAATGGGATGACAGGTCTCCACTAGAATTTCAGAACACATCAGAACAAGACTGGAGAACCAGTGATTGAAAGTGGCCAGACACATTATTGACATTGATGAAACAGAATTTGTAGGCAATATTCCTACATCATCAGGGAAGCCATCAGAACAACAACAAAAAACTACACACAAATTGAGCCATGAACATGAATGCAGGCTGACCAAAGCTAGGATTCACTCCTTTTCCTCCAAGCTTTTGTAATCTACTAAACCACCAGGCTTTCCCCATTAAATACCTGCAGAATGTCAACTGAGAAAATCCAAAATTAACCTCCTTCTTCGCCTCCTGCTTCTTTGTTTTTCGCAACCTTCTTAAGTATGGGGTTTTTCACACTTCATGTTTGCCCAGTTATGTTACTCAACTCCCAGGCCTGTATGACAGTTCCTCCTTCCCCCCCCCCCCCCCCCCCCCCCCACAAAGTCATCCCAAAGGTGGCAACTGCATTGTTTACTAAAAAGTTGGACACCTTAACACAATGTAGCCAAACCCAGAAAGCCGAAGTTATTCACTGGTGTATTGAGGGATTGAGAATAGGGTGCTGAGAACATTTGGACCTAAGAATGACTAAATAATAGAGGGTAGAACAAATTGCATAATGAGGAGCTTTATAATTTGTACATTTCACCAAATATTAGAATGATCATATCAAGGAGGGTTAGGATGGTGGGACATGGAGGAGATGAGAAATACATGCAAAATTAATTGTGTTGTATTTTACGTATGGAATTCTAGCTTCTCCAGTCCAATATGAAACTGCTGAACTTGACAATTTGATGCATTATGTATATGTTTCAAAATTGGTAGCCTTTTAGATCTACTTATATTCAGCTTTGTTAATATCCTTCATTATTTATTTACTTAAATTATACCTTAATGTATGGGAAGAACATTTCTTCCAAAATTAAATTTGTGTGTTAAAATATGCCTGTACTTCTCGTTCATGTTTTTGCCATGTCATCTCAACTGTAATCCTCTTCCTTACATATCACTGCCAAAACTAGAATGTTGATTTGTAGACCTGAATAATGAATTGTTGTTGTCCATTTGATGATATCCATGCACTTATTATTTTGTTGTTGTGTGTGTTTAATTTTGCCTTGATTATGTATTTATCTTTTTTTTCGGCACCTGTCACCTGGTTGTTTTGGGCTCGCTCGGTTTTTGGTTGTTGTTGGTTGGTTGTTTGCGTTGTGTGACACTGCATGATGCTACTGGCTGGCAGTCATTAGCCCTGAACTTGTGATGGAAGTGGAGGCTCGGATGAACCGCCAGTACACGCCCCCGAACCTGCACCCAGCAGGCACCATCCCTGTCACTGTGCCACGCAGTAAAGCTTATCCCAGGCCCAAGAAACCCTCAGGTTTACCCACTGTTCAGGAAAATAATAGCAGAGGTAAGTTTGGCTTTGAATTTATAATTTACGTCCTTTGGACACTGCATAAGGTTTTACTGTGCGTGGAGTGATTTGCTGGTGACAGGTAAAGTAACATTAAGTATTTATATTAAGACGATTGTGTGACATTACAGTTAAATCTTCTGTTTCTGTTACATTAATGTTAAATATTTAAATGTAATTCAAACCAACATTTTTAGAAAGGTGAGTTGTGTGTTTGATGGCATGATGATAGGAGGAGCATTTACTTTTCAGAAGAGTACGGGCATTTCTGTGTGGAAGCACATCATCAGATATGTTACCTACTTTGCAGTCATCGTAATGCTGGTCAGACTGAGTGCCGTATCACTGAGAATATTCGTGCGATGATGGATGAAAATCGCTCTGTGAGGGCATGAACGAGCACTGATTTCTTCCTCTCGTCCTCTTCCTTCTCTATAGCTCATATCCTTCGAAGGTTCAGCTTTAGATAAATGTTGCCTTCACTTCCATTTTGTTTCGTTGCCACCCTTTCTTTGTCCTCTCATCGTTTCCGTACCAACAGTTTCCTCCTTTTAGGCTTAATTCTATTACCATTGGGCAGTATTTCTCCTGTTCATTTCATGTGACCAAACTGCTGAATCTCTCTTCTTTGAAACTGCCTGTAATTCAGTGAGTGTTGTGGTCAAATGGTTACCACTGATGTTACAGATTAGGGACTTCCTGGAATCAAATCTTGGCATGGAGAATATTAATTCTGACTGTGAGGTTCTCTTGGCTTTAACACACAGACCATTTTATGTAGTAATCTACTCGCACCAGTCCATCAGTTGTCTTTAAACATTCGAAGTACAGGGACGTATTTCAAAAGTGAATTGTTTATTGTCTTGACTCGAATTGTAAAATGCAGTGAAAAGTTCAGAGGCTTCTTTTGATGCTGTTTCAGTAGAGAAAATAAATTTCCGTACTCAAGTCTGAAAAGAGGAAATTTCAAGTGCATGGGTTAATCATTGAATTTATAAACAATTATTACAAGAATAATCATACAGGATAAATATAAGTTCATGTATACTATGCATGTTGAAGAAAATAAACCACTGTAATATAAAAATGTCATTTATATAACTCAAAGTAGAACAGTGAGCAGGATCATATTCCTTACTTTAATACCCCTTTGATTCATGGTGAAGTGCCACATTTGGAATTGAAATCTAATGGTTTGACAGGTAAAATGATGATGGCTGTCTTGATTCAGATGTTGTGCCACGTAGTCTCATAGAAATTGACCAGTGTCTTAAGACGTGCTTCCTTCCTCCATTATCGGGTTGATGAGACTGCATGGTGCAGACCAGAATACCGTTGTCATCATCACACTTGCCACTGTAAAAACCTTACACGTTGTGTGGGATGCTATATTTCATTTGTTTGTACAGGAAGCAAGTACAGATCATTCAGATTTTTAAGGTGAAGATTTCTTGCCAAAATATTTTTCTTTTATTTAACAGAAACACCTGTTTGTCATTTAATGTATTTTATGTTTATAGTCTTAAATTGAGGCAGTGAAAGAGACCTGTATTTTACCACTTACGTGTCAAAAGGATTTTGTTCTTGAGTTTGTTTTGAGTCACATGAAACAACAATTTAGTTATATAGTCTGGTTTCCTGTTTATGCCATTTATTAACAGTTATTAATATGCTGTAGCACATTTTGTTTAGCTGCAATATTAGCATGACATATAATGCACTTTATTTTGAATTTGCCGTGTAAACATTACAGAAAGATAGATGTTGCATGTTGGTTCTGAGTTGAGTTGTTTTAAACTTAAAAGCATATTTGATCTTGAAAGAGAATAGAAGTACATGTTTTTTTAAAAAAACTCTTCTCTGTTTCTCCTTCTTTACCTTCAGAGCCATAGTTCTACTGAAAGTTTTTGCCACTTGAGCATATAACTTGAATAATTTTAAATATTTTGGTGGGTGTGTGTATTATTTATTTTAATCTGCAGTTACTTCTATGCTTGTCTTGTAATCCAGGATGTTTATTTACTGTTACTGACTTTGTTACAGGGCGAGAAAGCTTCAAGGAAGTTAACAGCCTACATCTACCACTGGAACCATACAGTCGTGTGCGTCGAGCCAGTGAGGGTTGTGCGACAGGTCTGGGGTCGCAGTACCGTTCCAGTCCTCAACACCACCTTCATAGTCATCCTCATTCACAGTTTACGGTCGGAGACAAAGAGGCCAATATGAAGGCTCTTCAACAGGAATACCATCAGTTGCAGCAGGTACAGTGGGTCAGAGTTACTGAGCGAATTACAGGTAAACCTCGATTTACACCGGGGATGCGTTCCTGGACGAACCGGTGTAAATTGAAACTTTTTATAATATAAATCAATGGGAAGTCAATGTCATGCATTCTCGGCACCCAAACAATGACGACTTAAGTTCCTCAAAATTGACTTTGCCTTATTCGTGATAGCAACTTCAGTCGAGGGAATGTTTTTTCGATTCATGTCATCCACCCATAGCAACAGTAATTTCTCCATTCTTTCTAAAAGTTTACTTCTCCTATAACTCACTTGCGTTGCACTTACTCTCGTAGCCTGTTGCATTGACTTTTATTTTGTACGAATGTTTCATTATGGTAGTCACCGTGGAAGGAGGCTACTTCATACTTCTGCACACATTACGACAGGTATCACCACCTTCTATTCTACGAATTAAATCCATCTTATCTTCTAACGTAGTAGACCTACGCAACTTTTTAGCAACACACTCACTTCTCTTACCAGACATGGTGGCTCTTCTACAATTTATAAATATAAAACAGTTGCTACTGCAGAATAGTGGTCGAACAACGCAAACACATTTAGCACAATTTTCTGCACATTCAATGTGTCAACAAGAAGCAAACTGAGCACATTTTTCCTTACTCCCTTATCAGGCTGAACGCAAATGACTCACCGTGAAGAGTGACCGACCAATGCTCACGAGACATTTTCACCACCATGATAACCTCATCTCAGATGTCCAGAATTACTGTGGGATTAACCAACCCCCTGTGTTTTAAAGGAATAAAGAGGGAATGAGCATGCTTACCATGCATGGGATGGTGCTTAGGAACACAAGCATTACCTTTATTGAAAACGTTGCACGTGTCCACACTTTATTATTTGTATTTAAACAGTGTGTTGTCTGATTCTTATTGCAGAGACACAGTGGAAGCATCACTGATGCGCAAGCTCAGGCAGAGCTACAGATGAGACACTCTCTTCACATCCAACATATGTTGGGAACCGGCACTCCTACGAGGACCTTATCACCCCTTACAACTCCTCACATGTCACCATCTCCCTCCCCACCCACTAACCAGAGCCCTTCATCCATACCAGGTATGTGTAATGTAGAATTGGTATTACATGCTGGCTGCATTTTAAATCTGCTTAAGTACTGCACTTTGAGAAACAGAATTAATAAAAATTGGATCTTGTTATGTACTTAATAAGTGCTTTACTGAAGTCTCACATTTAATAGTTTTGGCATGGGTAGGTTCCAAATGTTTTGTAATTCATAGTAGATGTTGAGGCTAGTGTTCCATCCCAGAGTCTTGGTTTCAGGACTGGTAAAACTTCAGTAAGGATTTTTTTACATGTAGGTAGATACCAACATTTCTAAGAAACATGCTGCCTTTGTGATGGTATCTACCTGCAAGTCCACATGGTTTTACGACTCAATAATTTTTTTCTCAGCTTCACATCCCACATATGAACCATACTTTTGTATTTTATAGGATCACCAGTGCATCACCACCACCACCATCTCTTACCATCTAGTTGTAATGAAGCCAATAACATCTCTCTTTCTCATCATTTTCAACTGTTACATCTGCAACAGCAACACCAGCAGCAGTCCACGCCTCCACAAAATCAGTCTCCAACATTGAGTGCAGAATCTTCAGTGCTCTACCAACAGTTTCTTCAACAGGGCTATGCTTCGCCTCATTCTGCATCCTCTCCACGCAGCTCCCCAACACCCGAGGGTACCGTGGGCTCTACCAGTGTAACGTCCATTACTCAGGGCCTCAGTGGTCTCTCCACGAACACTGGCTCTATCACTCAAGGAACTCCAAGTTCAAATAGTAATGGTAGTTCGTGTGGTGGAGTTCTGAATCTGGCTTCAGCATCAATAACAGCCATGCCTCTTGATATGCGAGTTCAGTCTGCAGGGTCTTCCTCCCCACACCACACAGTTCACCTGCATCACCGTTCACCTGCCACAACGCCCGTCCAACATTCCCCTTCCAATTCGCCGGCACTCGGTATGATCCAGGAAGAGAACAACTCGGTTTTCCATCTGAACCATCGTATTGAATTGGATGATGGCGAATCAATCTTGAAAGGAAGAATGCATGTTGGAAACATTACTGTGGATAGGCGACAGTTCATGAATGCGTCTCGTCAAGCGCAGTTGTACAGTCCGCATCATCCGCAGATATCTGTAACAGATGAGATGGGAGGAGAAGTTACATTGGTGGCATGTTCGTCATCATCCTCGAGCAATTCCAGTACTGACTTGGCGCATCCGGATGGGAATGATAATCGAGGTGCGGATGGAATGATTGTGGAAAGTGCAGTGCCATCAGATATGGATTCTGTGTTGTCTTCAGTGATTTCTCACCATTCCTTCACTCATCCAGACATATCTGCACCCTTAAAAAAATTCCTGTACTCTTTCTCCCACGAAGCTGATTCAGTATCGAATTCTGAATCATCTTACTTTCCGCCATCTGCAAATACGATTCCTTCTCATTTTCACAATTCACCGCCAAACACCATTTTGCCTTCTTTTCTCATTTCTGGGCCTTGTGATTTTTCTAGGCCTTCTATAGTGAGAGGTATAGGGAAACAGCAGCACGTTAATAAAGATGCTGGAGAACAGTTGCAGCATGCTGTTAATAGTGAAACTGAACACTCATTTGATCGTCTTGAAAGTCCGATGCATCACAGCTCTTCACAAAAAAATTTAATCGGAAGTGCTGACTCCAGAACGTCATCTGAGGAACACCATGATGCTTACGCTCAACAAAATAATGCAGATCTAAGGTACACCTTGCCACCGTCATATTTTTTCACAGCACATGCCCGTAACATAGACCACTACTCAAGCGAAGATTCCTTATCTAATGACATGGAGAACTTTCAGCGAGTTCATCGAAACCACAGAGAGGAGGGCAGTGTACTGTATGAGAATGGAAAAAACATTCTCTTTAAAGATGTGTCTGTGTCGTCAGATAATGCTGTATCATTGACAGGCAGTGTTTTAGCATCTGATCTCTTACAAAAAACTTCTAGTGGTTCATTTAAACTGACCCTTTCAGATGTGTGTTCGCAGCTGAATGCCTCAGATATTTTAGGACGTGTTAAAAGACTTATAGATGCCCGTGCTCCTCCAAAATGTTTTACATTTTCTCATGGTGAAAGTGGAGACCCTGGAGAGAGTGAAGAAGGTGCTTTGGCACTGGAGTATCCTGGGGGAATTCAGATTGAATTGAGAGTGTTTGAAGATACAGAATGTGAATTGAAAGGCTTGAAGATGCGAAGGATATCAGGGGACCATCTTCAGTACAATCAGTTATGTCAGCAACTTATATCATGTATGACAGTATAAATTGTTTTCCATTTAGAACTAATTAGTGTGCAGCACTTGAAACCCATTTTATAACACAGGGTGATTCAAAAAGGACTTCACAACTTTGAAAGTGTATAGAAATTTATTCAGAAGGCTTACAGAATCGGTTGAGGTGTCATTTTGTAGCAAAACAAATCAAGTTTTACCTCAAACAGTCGTTTTGGTTCAATGTGATTGCCATTGGTGATACTGCAGACATCCCACCTGAAATCAATTTCTTGCCAAACATGATCCAGCATATCCGGTGTCACTTCTGCAACTGCGACGGTGATTCGAGCTTTGAGCTCAGTGAGATTGGCAGGTAAGGGTGGAACATACACACGATCTTTAATGAGACCCCATAAGAAAAAATCGAGAGGTGTCAAATCTGGAGAACGAGGTGGCCATGCTATCGACCCTGTTCGACCAATCCACCGACCTGGGAAACGGTTATTGAGGAAATCCCGGACTTCTGTGAGGTAGTGAGGTGGTGCGCCGTCTTGCTGGAAGTGAATGCGTCCTTTTTGGTCATCTTCGTCTAACTGTGGTATGAGAAAATTTTCGAGCCATTTTCAAATGCACTGCCGCTTGCGCTCGCGGTGACGGAATTCGGTACTACAGCACAACGTGAGTCAAACTTGATTTGTTTTGCTACAAAATGACACCTTAACCGATTCTGTAAGCCTTCTGAATAAATTTCTATACACTTTCAAAGTTTAAAGTCCTTTTTGAATCACCTGGTATTTTGTTATAAAATATTCTGTGCAGAAGTTGGGCACTACTGATGGTAGTATTATTTTCAAGAATTACGCCCTGCTGGTATTCCTGTTCAGGGTTTGCAAGCTAAAGTCTGAAATTTATAATAGACATATGCCATTTTGGTATTGAGAATATTTCCATAGTATTAACTAATTTGTTGCTGCAGTTGGGGTAGAAGGTGAAAGAGGGAGAGTAGCCTCTCAGATCAGATATAGATCTAGAAGTAGTATTACATATTCCCATTTCAGAGTGTAGTTAACAGCCAAGCACAGTTGAGTTCAACATTTTAATTTCTCTGTTTGATTTGTAATAGTTAATTTCTAATAAATTTATTCAAAAATTGATGATTGCCACAAGGCTCATGAATTGAGACAAGTTTCGATACTGTAATGCCATTATGTCTCTGTTTTGAAATTTATGATGCATTCTTTGCAAAGGACACAAACTTGCCTTGTATCTCGTGTGGTACTTAAACTGGTATATACTGATGTCTTTTTACTCATATATCTGGGCAGTGACCCTCTTGCCTCATCTTTCCATTGGCACTGCATCACTTTGATGCATTCCGCATACCTTGTGTTAAAGAGATTACTTAAGGAATAAATTTTGCTAGTTGATCTTCAATTTGACATTTTCATGGGAAAAAATGGAGCACCTTCACTAGAAAGAGTGTTATGGTATGTATAAAGTGATTTTGCTTCTAGAACTAGCTTCCTTTCACAAAATCATGCCCATTGACTTCAGCTGTCAGTTTCTAACCATCATATGGAACATTTTTTTGAAGAGGACATTGAGGTACTAGATTGTCTTGAAAAATATGTTGTTAGTGTCTAGCAACTATCTTAAAAAAATTATTTGGCGAAATACGTATCTTTGCTACATTATTTTATTCTACCGCAAAAAAGAAAAATGTTTCCTCGGTTTGGGCGCAAATTGTATTTTGCAATAAGCATTTAGAGGTAGAAAAGAATAAGCGAGTTGAGTCAATATGATGTTTGTCTACTTGAATAAGAATGATGAGAGTCTAATCTATATTTTTTCAAATATATTTTTGTATTGATAATTCTGTGTGATATAAATTTCAGCCTGTTATATACTTCTAAACATTCCTGCAAGTTATGGATAACTAGACTGTGTCCGTAATGTGGAGTGATACTAGTGATAATAATATTTCAATACATGTTCTATAGTAACAGTAAAAGTAAGCAAATTGTTTGTATTGCAGTGTGACTTTCATTATACTCGCCTGTTGACTGTCCCCACGCATTGTGAGTACAGTGGGGATTGGAACAGAAAGTGTGAATGTCTATGCATTTATGAAGTATGTGAATTGGAAAAACATTACTGCAACACAGTATACCATGTTTTATCCATTATTTGTGTAGTGCAGAGAGAATTGGTACTTCCATGAAGCCTTAAGTTACAAAATGTGCAGTAACACAAACCTTTGAACTGTCTGAAAACAGATTACCCATTGAGTGCTTTGTATAGAAACAGACAGATTGGTGTTTGATAAAGACATGCTAGTACCCTCTCTATGTTCTTGGGGTGTACATTTTAAGTCCTTTGTACTCTATCAATTGGAGCAAAGCAAGAACTGATTTTTACAGCTGACTTGTCTGTAATAATATAATCTGTTATTCATACATTTCTGCCATATTCACAGATGTAAGTGTATTATGGCTTTCACTATAAGAATTTTGGAGAGGGAATTTTTTAAAAATATTGTCTCTTCTTTCATCCTTTGCCTAAGGTGGTTCAATTCAAAGTAAAGAGTTGATGCTAGATGTGTCTCTTCTCACTTGTCATTTAATATTTATTTTATGGGTACAGGTAAACCTTGATTTGTGCCAATTCAGAATAACGCCGCTTTTGAAACCAGCAACTCAAAAAGTGAAAAAGAAAATATATTTTAATATTATTTATAACGTTTTACAATGTTTCTCATACTGATTCTTATACTAAATCGTAATTCTTACTTCGCCAATTTTGAATAAAAATTATAAATACAGTCACCTCTGCACTCATTGCGAAGTAGTTGCGAGATAGTCTCCTAAAAATCCGCCAACATTGCGCAAGAGTCACGTGAGCATTGGTCAGTCACTCTTCACGGTGAGTCATTTGTGTTCAGCCTGATAAGGGAGTAAGGAAAAATGTGCTCAGTTTGCTTCTTGTTGAATGTGCTGAAAACTGTGTTTGTGTTGTTGCTCGACCACTATTCTGCAGTAGCAACTGTTTTATATTTATAAATTGTGGAAGAGCCACCATGTCTGGTAAGAGAAGTGAATGTGTTGCTAAAAAGTTGCGTAGGTCAAACGCGTTAGAAGATACGTAATTCGTAGAGTAGAAGGTGGTGATACCCGTCGTAATGTGTGTAGAAGTATGAAGTTGCCTCCTTCCACTGTGACTACCATAATGAAACATTCGTACAAAATAAAAGTCAATGCAACAGGCTACGAGAGTAAGTGCAACGCAAGTGAGTTATAGCAGAAGTAAGCTTTTAGAAAGGAGAAATTACTGTTGCTATGGGTGGATGACATGAATCGAAAAAACATTCCCTTGACTGAAATTGCTGTCACAGATAAGGCGAAGTCAATTTTTGAGGAACTTAAGTCGTCAATGTTTGGGTGCCGGGAACGCATGTCATTGACTTCCCATTGATTTACATTATAAAAAGAGTTTCAATTTACACCGGTTCGTCCAGGAACGCATCCCCGGCGTAAATCGAGGTTTACCTGTATACAAGGTTTAAACTCCAGAATTAACAGGCTGCCTGCCAGACTTTCATAGTGGGGTTAACAGTTTAGCAATATGTATGTTTATTGTGAAGATATGGCCAGTCAGATCACATGTTAGCAGTGATGCACAGTTAGTAAAATTTAAGCCTCATACTGGGTGATGCAATAGAAACCTGTCTGTGGGTGATTGCTGATTGTCTGTATGATAAACTCATCTTTTTTTGCGTTGAGAATTGCATTTCATTGAGTCACCAATGAATTGGATCCCTTTCTGGTAGAATTCCATAGTCTGTCAGTAAAATTACATCATCCAGCTTCACTTCAACTTCTGACTGGAATTTGTCTTCTTCTGAATCTGAAATATTTTAAAATCATAGGGGGGGGGGGGGGGGATTCAGATTGTATGGAGGATGTTCACATCTCTCCTATTGAATGCACTGTTGTCCATATTTGAACATTCCTAATTGCTTAATCTCAGTAGTTGTACACAGGCATTCTACCACTGATGGAAACCAGAAGTCCATGAATATGGGGCCTGGTGATCAAAGAAAACTGTAACTGAAGATTTTACCACTGAACGCTAGATTTATTTTTTATTCTGATTCATAGCTGTGGTACCTAGTTCCATCATCAGCCAAGAGAAATCTCAGTTTGCTGTAAATTGCATTGAATTTGTCAGGAATAGATGGGTATTTTTTCTCCATATGTAGTAAACTTGGCACCCACATGCAACACTTCTTGCACTGAAGTTCATGCACTGATATTTGGTTAGCTGCTACGGAAAACATCTGCTACCTCATATTGATATTTCTGTAGGTCATAGTTGTAATGTTGGCAAGCACTGTGGAAACACATGACAGTTTTTGTCATGGTTTACCTGCTGATAACTTGTGTTGAATTTCCTGCATCCTTCAGTGAGTGTCCACTTGCTGACTATTCTCTCCATACAGGAAACTCCTCCTAAGACAGAGTTTAAACCAAACATTAAAACTCAGTCCTGAATGACATTAAACATTAAATAAGGCAAGTTAACATACTCACTCTCAAGACAAAATCAAACACTGTCACAATATGCCCCCTCTACCGTGAGGGGAGGGTTTAGCAGAAGAGAGTGTTACTTGTTCTAGAGGAAGACCAGACAGCACATGACTTGGGGAGAGAAACTTGCTTGAAATTAAACGTTGGTAGCCTAATATATCTTAATCCTCTTGCCTTTGCCAACTTAGGAACTGGAAAATGAAAGATGAATCAGAGCTGTGATGATCTTTAGTTTCTCAATTGTGGCATGACTTCCAGGAAGTGTTGCGCAGTTATAGACTCCAGTTAGAGTAAACAGCTCAACTGCTAATGGATTCTGTATGTGTGAAAAGTTTCTGTTGAACTTTTGTCTCTGATAATCACCCTTAGGCAGGTTTCCCTTGTTGTTACAAGTACAGTAGTAATGAAATCTTTTTGCATCTCTGTGGGAATATGGCCACCTCATAAACTTTCAAGCCAGGCACTGACCACCATTTCATGAAGATTATGGCTTATTTTCAGCCAAGGTCAGGTCTATCATCTCTTAATCTTACTATTTACAGCATATTTATGCAGGAAATGGTTACATAAATAAGGTAAATAAGAACACTGTTGATTAGAAGGGGGAATAATTTGTAACATTTATTTATTTACAGTAATGAATTTGTGCTCTTAATGAGAAAGTTATTATTCATATTCAGTTACTGGGCAGATCATATATATTAAAAATACATTAAATTATACTTGATGCATGTTGGTACATACGATCTCAAAGAAGTATGTTATGTACCAGTCTGTTGATGGAAGTAGATGCAAATCGTTGCATATATGTAATATCAACTCAGTGGATGAAATGATGGAAGTTTATTTATGTAGTAAGGTGATAGGCATTGATACAATGGTTAACAAGATTTTAAATTATTTCTGTCTTTGGTATCTGAAATTGTAGTTACAGAATTATTGGATAACTGACTCCACCACTTCACATTAAACATGTCATAGAGCAAAGTTTTGTGATTGGTGCTCTTCATATGAAAGTAAAAAATGTTCTCTGCTTAAATTTGTTCATAATATGGCACACTTCTATTTTAAGTTTTCTGACAATGACAGTTCCTTTTAAGGTGTTAGGGGCTGGTAATGGTTCAAGATAAAGCAGTCTCCTAAAAGCCTGCAAAGGAAATTCCATTTAGGATAAATGGCCTTGGGTGGAAGTGAACTGATTTCTAGAATGTGATAATTACATTCCACACATGGACCACCAGTTTCTTTTTGTTGTTAAAATTAATGTTACAATTATCAATGCAAGACCAATTCCAAACAGAGGGTAGTTTTTGTAAATAGAAAACAATACTTAAAACTATGTATATACTGTTATAAATAGTCTTCTGCTATGAATGTACTTTAATTGTAAACTGCAGTTGCACAAAGTATTTAAGTGTATTATAGGAACTCCATCTTCAGAACCTTGGTTTTTGTGCAACATTGACATGGCTGATCACCTGAGGGGATTTTATAAAATACAGATAACATTAGCATGGACAGAGTTTATTTGCTAACTGAAAATGTTATCAAGAAGAGTAAACTGTCATCATAATTTTGTCACATAATGTACATCAATGACAAGTGTCGTTTGAAAACATGATAGTAAGGATAATTTATGACATGACTGCTTGTATGGGGCAAAGTACAACTGTTTGACAAAATTAAAAATAACAATGAAAAGAACATGATCTAATTTAAAACAATGTAAAGCTAATATAACTGTTCACAATGGCCACTGCATATTGTGATGGGCGCTACTTGTAATTCACCGCAATGTGCAGCATGCCTGTGTTAATGGCAGTAACATCTTTACAGTCAGAACTGTCATCAGTAGTCTTTTCTTTTGTACAAGCTTATTTAACTTCTTGACACTGGAAGATTTAAAAGAATTTATGTAATCTTAAAATCAAAATTAAGTCCCATGTTGTTGCATTGACTGTTCAAAATTTAATGTTAGAATAACCACATGATACAACTCATATTGTTTCCTGCCTTACCGTATACGTTCAGCATGGGCCATCCTCATCCTTAGCAAGTTGTTGGGTTTTTCATAGTTTATAATAAGTTAATTGCTATGACTTAACCTTGAAGGTTTCTGTTGAAATGTTAAGGAACTGTTATTAAAAATCTGTATGTCCCGGCATCGTACGTTGTGAATTAGGTCCTTATGTATCTGATTTCTTGTATTGGTTTATGTTCTGGAGTTGTGCTATGCTTTTTTTAACCTCTGAGTTACTATATTGTTTCATGTTGTAATTGCTTATCTTCATACTTCCTGTTTCTCTGTGCCTCATTTTTGTTTTTCAAATGCTGTTTTATTGAGATGTTTTATTTTGTAAGTTTATTCAGATGTTTTGTTTCTGTAAGATCAAGAAATGTTTGTAACATTTTTACTGTTATTGTGTACTATTAGTTCTTCATATGGGGTTTGTCCTGTTACCTGTGTACTTGTTCCTTTTGCCTTGTTTTGCTATCCAATCTCAGCTGTCGGTTGCATACTAATTTTCCCATTTTTATCCCTAAGTGCATAGCTGAGTACCCATCCACCTTATATCCATGTCTATTCCTGCGTGAGATATGTAATTACATTTCTTCACTATTTTTCTAATCAGTTATTTTACCTTATTTATTGTATGCAAAAATGTGATAATTTTCTTTAATATTCATGAACCCCCTTTTCTAGCATGGTCATTTTTTCTGTTCCTTTTCTCTTCTATTCATAAGAATGTTGATTATTTAATATGCAGACTGTGTATTATGAATTATCCTGCGTGTCATTATTCTTCTGATGTGTTGCTTGCTCTTTGTACATAGCCTTTAGTGATCTAGTGCCTATTTGTCCTGTATAGGATTCTTTAAAACTTCAAATTACCTGAGGAGACAGTACAGTTTCAATTAAATGTTGTAGACACATCTGCAGAATATGAGGATGTGATTTCTATTAGCTTACTAATTTTTTCCTTGGGATTGTGGTCCTTAAAAAACACAAAACAGAGGCACACTGATCTGTAAATGTGACATAAATTTCATTCCCTGTCATGCCCCCTTCCTGACAATGATTTCATGAAATATTCTGTATAAAATTTGGTATTGGTTACTACATCTTCCAAAATTCTATATTGAAAAATAACTCCATGGAAGTGAGAGTCCTTGTGAAGATAACAGTCTTTCAACTAGTCAAGAAAGTCCCCATCTTTTATGGAACTCTGAAGTTCATTATCATATTCACAAGTGCGTGCCTTTAATTTTTATTGCATCCAAGCCTCCCAAAAGAAACATGTTGGAAATGGAAGCATAAAAGCTGTGAAGAGAGAGAAGAATTATGCATTGAAAGGGTAGGTACATGCATATGGTATATTTAGCAGAGTCCATGATCTCATTCATGAATTGTCACATTTGTGAACGTTTCAAGAATGTGTCCCTTGCAAACATTCTTGTATCTCAGCTCATCTAATCGGAATATGAGAATAATTACCTGTAATCCATCACAGAACTTTTGTCATGTGCTTAAACTATGTAAACTTCACCCAGTAGTTTTTAGATGTGTGAAAGTGGTCACCTGATCTGGCAAAGTATATCCATGGGTTAATAAGCCTCTTTAAGTATAGAAGTCTTAACATAAAAGAATGGTTTTTCTCAAAATTATAGATCTTTCTGATAGATTGAAATCTTTACCTACAGTCTCTAATTGCCTCTATGTTTAGAAATTATATAACAACAGTTGGCATCCATTCAATCATGTGGTGGACAGTGAACCTGAATCTTAGTAACTTCAGTTCTCTTTCATGAGACAGAGGTCACTGTACTTCCTTGAAATATTGCACAATCATCAATCTTCACTTTAAAAACAGTATTGTTAACCAGAATGTGCCTAAAAATCAAATTACAGACCAATGACTTTTAGGGTCATTAAACGTGATATTGCAATCTGTAATTTGCAAACTGACAGTAATTTGATATACAGTGTGATGGTGCTAATTTCTTGACAAATTTGGTTTTTTCACCAACATCTTGTACACAAATTTTATTAATGTTATTGTAAATACCATTTAGCAGCCAATTCTTCCTAGTTAATGAATTAAATTTTGTTTTTTAAATCAGGTGTCTAATTATGGGCATTTCTAAATACAGTGCATTCACTGATGAAGTTGAATGCAACTACACTTCATGGCTTCAAGCTGGAACTGCATGGCTCACCACCAAGCACAGTTCCTGCTGGGAGCCAGGAAGTGGCAGTTGTGTTCACTGTACTTCTCATATAGCTAAATTGAAATGAAGTGGTGGAACAACTGTAGTTTCTGTTTACTCTTATTGAATAATGTAGTTCTCATTCACTATCCAGGTACATAAGGATGGAAGTATTTCATTACCTGTGAAATTGATATTGTGTATTTTTACATCTTGATTTTTAAAAGGTTGTGATTTGTGTTTGATACAAACATTCTAATGTAGTATTCAGCAGTAATATAATATGAGCATTATGTTACGTGCTATGTTGTATTAGTGTCGGCCTTAAAGGTTTTTAAGTAAGTTCACAATTTGTAAAGTCCTTGTTTGTCTCAACCTCATATAGATGTGAAGAGTACTAAAAGATTATTTTCATTAGAATCATTGTGTTTATTAAAAGTTATCATGTATGTGTTGAATAATTGACAAGTTGCTGGTAATGAAATTATAGTTGAAGAGATGTCTTTTAAAATGACCATTGTGCATTTTAGTTCCAATATCTTTCAGCGGTTGGTTTGCTAATTTTGGGGAGGAGGGAGACACAGGGACAGAGTGTTCATGTTAACCTGGCTAACACTTTGAAAAATGAAAAATAGAAACTTATGTTTATGGTTCAGTGGTACTCCATACACTAAACACATCACAACTTGTCATACAAAATACATTGTTAGTAAACTTCAACCAACCCATCACAGGTGTTGTTAGCCACCTTATTTAGGCTTACTTATATCACATTTCTCTTGATTTTAATTGTGTAACCTTTGATGTACTGTGATTGTGTATCATGAGCAATTATGTGTGATGTGCATGCTCAATTGCCAAAATTTTCACAATGCCCTGTCGACCTCTGGATTTGGCTAACACTTTTTAAAAGTCACATTCTGCCACATTCCTTGCTGTTAATAGATGTGTAACAAATGCACCACAAATTTCCATGCCATGTTCAAGTGAAGAATGGACATGAGGGAGACCAAGTTGAAGATGAGAACAAGCTAGGAATGATATGTCAGACAGAAGGAAGAAATTAGGAGGAGGAGTGGTGGGAAGACAGACAGATCGAGAGGCTTGGTTGTCAGATGACCCACAGAAAGGCACCATTTTAAAAAAATCTGAAGTTAAGTGAAGCTGGTAAAAGTTTGTCCACTGCATTCTGACCTTTGTAGACCATTTCTTCAAAGAATTACAAAGACCATAGTGGCTGTTTAGAGGGATAATCCATAATTTTGTCCCTAATCATGTAACTTAATGGTTCATTATCCAAGTGCAGATTATACAGATCACCACGAAGTTAAAAACTGCATGATCCACTTTGTTGCAGTTCTATCTACAAATAATTTTGAGAAATTGTAATTTTACTATAAGCAGTATGTGAAGAAACATTTTTATAAAGTATACATTTAAATAAATTGCAGAGTATTGGCATAAAATGGCAACATTATTATTATTATACATACAGAACTTTATACTTTGATACATAGATTAATTTTATAACTGACCAGCAAATAGTTTCACATTAAAAAAAATAGCTTACAAAAGTAAACAAAATGTCAAATCTAATGTTTAAATTGCGTAAAGAGTAATTGTGACTGCGTGTACTGATCTCTTTAATGCAATGAGAAGTATCAAATATATCAACAGAACTTCAAAACTGAACCAACCACTTTTACACACTTGTCAGAATGAAGTGTCATTCATTTTGTGTAGCCCATGTAACCAAGAACAGATTATCTATAATCACAGCATATTCATTGTCACTCAGAACTGGAAATCTGGATGTAGATGCATACTGCCATCATACTTCTCTTGTAAATCGCATCAAAACTTCATTCACTAAAACTTTATGCAGTTGTGTATTGAAATATGTCTCTTTATGTAGATTTAAACTTGTCAACAGATGGTTCTAATGGCCATCTGTGGCTATATTTTGCAATTATGTTGGTCTATGAAATTACTTCAGTTATGTTTAAACACTGCTGTTTGTTTCAAATTATGATCCATGGACAAATGGAATGAAAGGAGAAATAGGTGTTCATAAAATATAATTGTCAACTTTAGATTACACTGAAATCCAATCACAAATTTAAAGATTTTAATGAATTCTCAAAAAATTATACCAGGCTACTAGCGTATGCCAAAATGTAAATCAAATACAACTTGTAGGATTTGAGGTTTTCATGGCAGTGAGTCTGAAGACTGCTGTCTTATGGGTTGTTGCACTGTGTAGTCTGGTAGATACTGACGTTTCAGAGGTCCTTGCTGCCTCCATCATCAGGGCGATAAGTAAGCCTCGTGCACCATCTTCAAGCTCCTCTGAAACAAAGGTAAACTCTATCAGACTACATGGTGCAACAACCCAGAAGACAGCAATCTTCAAATACAACGTCTCTGCGTCATCATAATTATCACTGCCATATCTGGCAAAAGTATGAGTTGACATTGGTTTCTGGTATAAAAATTGCTAGTAACTTATAGCCTTGTTATGTGCTTTGTAACAAACAGTATGGTATTTATTGGTTGACATAATTTATTAATAGCTGAATATAATACATTTCTTCTGTATATGAGTACAATACTCTTGCTACTTGTACGCTTTCATAATATTTTTTGTGGGCATGCTAATGGTTAGTCAGATGGAAGCCGATGGCCACCTCATCCTGACATTTGTCCCTTATTTCAATGCTGAAAACTTGACAACCCTGGGTATAACTCCCTAGCATCCATTGGATTGGAGGCAGGGCCAACCCCAGATCTGGTCTGGGCAGAGACTAGAAAAGAAGTCCTTGCCAAAACTAGGGTTCGAACTCGGATGTCCAGCCAGTCCGTAGCCAGACGCTCTGAGTGTACTACCGTGGCTCATTTTAAAAACTAAAGTGCCCCAACTAAAGCACAACCTAATAAAAAGTAAATGCACAGAAAAAAATTGTCTTGCATTTCCTTCATTTTTCAAAGTCCATGCAAAACTATTAAACATTATCATCCAAATCTGCAGATTATTTTGGCATACTTTACAGAAATCAGTTTTATGGGCATAAAATGTAAGGATTCAGTTTTGACTTGTATGAGCAAACAGATCAAATGCAGGTGTTTAGTTTTGCTCTACTAAAATACAAAGATACGGTTTTATCTAATGTGAGAACGAAAAATGGCTGTCTTCTGGGTTGTTACGCCTATTGTCTGATAGAAGTTTACCTTTGTTTCAGAGGTGCTTGGCGCGTCCATCATCAGGGTGATGAGTAAGCCTCGCGCGCCATCTTCATACTCGCCGCGTGAGAACCTAAAATCTCACTTAATTTTAAATAGGTTTCAGAAAAAATGAAAGGAAAGAAGTGTTGGTTGTAAAATGCAGGGATACAACTTCACTCCATGTAATGTAGGTGAATCAGAGTCCACAAAATGATATTAGGTAAGAGGTAGGAAAGTGAAGTGACTTGTAGGTGAATTAAATGCAGTAGAAATTGTGTAGTTGGAATTGCTGATATTGCTAGATATTATACAAATGGTACAGTAAAAGTATCATGACTAACAGTAATCACTATGTTGTTATGCAGTTTATTGTCTGTGCTAGTTGGTTTCCGTATTTTATTCTGTGGTACCACAGGGTGGACATTAAGCATGAATCATTGGCAGAGGTGCTGTCGTGGATTAAGTTGTAGGGTTGATAGGTTAGTTGGGTGGTAACATGTTGGGGGATTTTTCAAAGTGCCGCGTGAATTATAATTTCGGTAGGTGAGGATTTAGGCCTAAAATTGTGGGAATATACTGAAATAAAAGGGGTCTATTTTATATTGTTCAGTAAAAATGTTTTGGGGTTAGTTTCACACTAACTATTTGAGAGATTGAAGTTTGACCTGTCTGCAAGTAGATAGGTTATCTATTTCCGCAAGATACCACGTGTCGGAATTTAAGAAGTATGCAATGAAGTGACGATATAAATTTTTAAATACGAATATATTAGAAGAAGTATTATTAAGTATTATTTTGTGTACCCAGCCGAAGTGGAAATGAGTAACGGAATACCTGTTGGAATTTGCCTCGTGCAAAAAGCAAGTGACAAGTGTTGCTCAAGGACATTTGTGAATAGAACTTTGTGGTAAGGAAGAGAGAAGGATCCTTATGTTTTGTGTACCGTATCTTTATATACAAATTTTGGGAATTCATTGTCCGTTTATTGATACCTCGTACACTTTCATCATTGTTTTTATAAATGTTCTCTTTATTTTATCACTTCTGTGTATGGAAAAATAGTGTACATTGCAGCCGAAATGTTGTATATGTACTCAAGTCATAGTATAGAAAGAAAGTGTGTCCACAAACAGTGGCATAGTTTGAAGATTTTGAAATTTTGAAAATTTTTCAAAATCCTTTCTCTATGCTCATTTTAAATTTGTGTTCCTGAACATTAATTCTGTGTAACAGTATTGTATAACTTTCTTACTTTATCACATTATTTAACTACTTGTTTCTGTGTTCTTGACATACATCATTAGGCAGGCCTAGTGTGAACTTAACCTCCTTAAACGTCTGCGTATCTTTTGTATGCACGCATGTAATTGTTAAAATACTAGGTAGCTAATGAAAAAACTGTTGTTCATCAACGTAGTACCACTTAACAACTATCAAAACACTATTAATAACCATGTAAACAGTAATAAAGGATACTTGTCTTCTTTTTGAATCAGTTTTTTTAATTATTTACATTTATAAGGTAATCACAACTCAGTACTAACAAGCAAATTTTCAGTACAAATCAACAGGAGAGAAAAATGTCTTTCCTGCCTAGCCAAGGAATGGACAAGGCATGACATGAATTTCATTAAAATATATCATAATGAATAATGTTTTGAACTTCATAGTGTTGTAATGCTTGTTACGGTGGCATTACACTTATTGACCACTACATACATGAATGCTCATTGTAAGACATAGGCATTATTTAAAATGGTCTGAGTTCATGTTAATGTGGCATTGTACCATAAGAGATTTCATCACCATAACATGAATCATCAGGCTACTTTTTAGACTTATAACCTATATTTAAATATAAGTGTAATGGTTATTGCAGAAATCGGCTGATTTGTAGACAGTTTGCGTTCTTAAGGTACCGGAGCCAAAGTTACAATGCATTATTCCCACATCATGTGGCCCAACGTGTCATTGAATCTCCCTAAGCATGAGGCCACCAGAGGCTCACATGGTAGCGAAAGTGTTCTTAAGATTTTATATCGAGGTTGTCACTCATGCTAGGGCATGCAGAACACCTGACAAACAACCTGTCAGGCATGTAATTTGATGAAGTAATGAAAATTATATTCACTTATGAAAACTGAGGAGTGTGGATGTTCAGTACATTTGAGAAAAGAGTTTAAATATGTAATTTATGTTTCACAACATGTATTTTCCATTTTTCATTTTTCATTGACCAGGTACCGTGCAAGTGTGTTCATTTTGACATATGCGGCATATACATGCTACCACTTATCTCGCAAGCCAATCAGTGTGGTGAAGAATGTATTAAATAAGAACTGTAGTGATTATGTTCCGCCTCCTGATTTAATCATTAATGCTACCAACAAAGACAATTGGTGTGACTGGGCACCATTTGGTAAGTAGTAAGGTTTATTCTTTAAAGGGGTGTTCTTGTAAGTAAGTATAGTAATTGAAATAACTCATTAATTGAGGTAATATTCTCACATTATAATAGGCATCTTGATAATTGTTACTGTGAAAGTCATATTCTGAAGTCACAAAGTTTTGCATATTTTACGATTCACTTGACATGTATGAATAATCGCTTGATCTTGCACATTACCTTATTATTTGTAACAGAAGGCTTTTGATTCATTGCATTTATTTTGATTCATAGAACAGAGTTGAAGAAGATAAGCATCTGAGCAAATTCATGAATTGAAATGGTGTGCTCCTTTCCAGGTGATAAAAATGCTGCTGCAATGTTGGGCGCATTAGATTCAGCTTACTTATTTGCATATGCAGCTTCTATGTTCCTTAGGTAAGGAATTATGATAAAACAGGTTACCATCTTGTCCATGCAGGTAATGTATCTCGCTCCCTTGTTAGCACCAGACCACATGTTATATTTACTAATTTATTATGCGTTGTGGACTTCGTTTCAAGCACAGTATTGAAACACTTCATAATACAGAAAAACAATTATCAAAATATATTTGTAACAGCTTTAATTTACATAGTTACATTGATTACATAATTAATCATAAGACTGTGTGATCTGAATCGTTCACGGTGAAACATTAATAAAATCTTGGGCTATCAGCTGTGTCAGTTGATTAAAATTTAATGTTTCAGGGACAATCTCTGTCCCTATCATTAGGATAGTGATGAGTAATCCTAAAGAAGGCACTAGTCTGCGAGACACTGGCAAGAACATAGAGTTCTTTTGTTTACTTAACAGTTACAGAGAATGTTGATAAATTTTAGGTACACCTACACCTTTCACTTCCCGGCCTATAAATCCAGCTCCTCACACCCTATTGGCATATTCATCGCCCTGATGACGGAGGCAGTATGACCTCTGAAACGTTGGTTAACATCGACCAGACTACACAGCGCAATAACCCAGAAGGCGGATATCTTCAAATTTTAGGTAGTTGGTGATTGGATTAGTTCCCTGTATTACTTCATATGAGTTCCGCCGATTTGAGAAACAGACACATTTACGGTACCAATTCATGTTAATTTCCTAATGTTTTCCATACCTTGACATATTGCTCTGTGAATATATATTAGTGATCATCTGTTTGAACAAGACCATGCATTGTCTGTCACTTGAGTTTAGTGTTATATTATAGTTTTATTCATCCTAATGTATTTGTGTTATTTCAGTGGTTTTCTGGCAGAACGGGCTAATCTGCGATACTTCCTTGCACTTGGTATGATTACATCAGGCCTGTTCAGTTATCTTTTTGGCATAGCAAAGTCATATGGAATTCATAACATGTGGTACTTCACACTTGTACAGGTAAAGGCATCTTTGGTACTTATGCATTTACAGATAACGTAAACAGTTTTATGGACAACTTCTGAAAGGACATTAGAAGAAAATTACATTCATTATCTGGCATGTAAATCTAAAGAAACTGATGTCAGATAGCTATGTAGCTCAGGAGCATTTATACTGGGCTAAGAACATCTTTCATAAGAACAGTAAAAAAGTAAATATTTGAGAGTTTGCCAAAATTACGTAGTATGTATGAAACTCATTGTACTCATACATTTGAACAGTTTATTTCAGTGTAGGTTGTGACCATCAGCAGGCACGCATGTAATTGCATACATTAAATTCATATTATGTTATTCCAATTATAAAATATGTAATAGTGTAATAGACTAACATGTCCCATCTGTCATATCACATTTGCTTCGTTTTGATTCATGCAGGAGATTTGCAGGAACAAGCCCATAGAATATTTGAGAAATGGGGTGTGTCAGTACTTCTGTTAGACACGTTTGCAACAGAAAGTGCCTATTCTCTTTGTCACTGTTTTTTTGTGTCGTATAACTGAGCCCTTGCTTAGTGAATTTTCATAATATTGACATAAGTCTATGTAGCCATTTAAATTTTAATCCAAATCAGACAGTTGGAAGCGCAGTTCAGCTCTGTTTGTTCTTGTGCTGTATATGCCTGAACCTGAATCCTGCATGTCTTGCCAGTCTTGTATGCAGGTTGCATTGTTTAGGTGAGTAATAGTTCGTGAAGTCAGGTTTTTGCTGTTTTGAAAAACGATGTATGACCAGAGGTTCCTTTATGTAAGGATCAGTGTTTCTTTAAATCTGCAATATTCTGCATCTGATCTTATGCATATTTTGAAGTTTTTTCATCTGGATTATCAGATGGTGTCACTACATTAATAACAAATTAATTTTACTCATATTTCCACTAATAAGACATTCTTGCAGTGGGTTGTAATGTGGTTTGCACCATTAAACTGGTCATGCATAGTCTGCATTAGGATGTGTGGACAGAAAGAGATCGTCTTATGATTTGTTTAGGAATTGTTTAGATCTGATTGCATCAGGGTTCACCATCCTTTTACAGACAGATAAAATTAACGTACGAACGTATTTCATTTTACTTCTACAGATCTTGTCTGGTGTTGTACAATCAACTGGATGGCCAGGAGTTGTTACAGTTGTTGGAAATTGGTTTGGCAAGAGGAAAAGAGGTGAGAAATATGTAGATATATTTAGATTGTGTGGTGTACAATCTGTTTATGGACAGGTGCCAATGTGGACCTTAAATGGAACTAAATTGACAGAAGTGTGAAAAAGTTGTCAGTGATGAAAGTATAAACAAAGACAATGTTGTGAGAATTCATTGCATTTATTCCTAACTATGCATTTGACACACCGCCACGGTGGTCTAGCGGTTAGAACGCTGGCGTTGTAATCCTGGGGTCTTGGGTTCGATTCCCGGCGGTGCCCGAATTTATAACTTGTGTTGGGCAAGGCCGTGGTCTAGGCAACACGGAGTTTTCCTCCGGGGGCTTCCCCGGTTTCTCCGTGGCATCCCAACAATTACTCCATTCACACACAGAAGAAGGCAATGGCAAACCACTTCTGGATCATCTGCCAAGAACGTATATGAACAGGTCCCAGTCCGAGACAAGGATGGAAGGATCCTGTTCATATGGACCTGTCGTCAGACAGAACACTAAATAAATAATGCATTTGACAGTCAACATGTAGCCTCTTCAGGAAGCAGTAAGTAATGGACCTTCCATAGGTGTGTTACCGACTCATGATATTTTTCTGGATGTAGACTCGTAGTTAGATACCAGTGTTGTGGAGGAACATGCTGTGTACAGGGCATCACAACTCAGAAGAATGTTGTCATCGTCACCAGCATGAGTACCTCAAGTCTCATGTTACTATTTACCTTTATTTTTTCCCCTAGGTCTTTGAATGTTTGAAATTTGAATGGTGTGTGGGCATTCACTAACTTTTTGTTTGGGATTGTTGGTGCATTATAAGCAGTAAACTCTGATGAAGCAGTTTATGTATGAGTTGTTGAAAACCATGAAGTTCCAGTTAGTTATCGCTCCATTTTGTGTCTTTGTAGGTATTATATTTGGTCTGTGGAACTCACACACTTCAATGGGAAATATTCTTGGTTCTCTGATAGCTGGTGAATATGTGGAAGGGGATTGGAGTTTGTCATTCATTGTGCCAGGTATCCTTATAGCTGGTATGGGATTTGTGGTATTCCTATTCTTGGTTGTCAGGCCAGCTGATGTGAATTGCCCTCTACCAGACCAGGTTTGTAAATACTAATAGCCATTAAACTTACATTTGAAATGCAGGTTACTGGAAATTTTGATGGTCAGTAGTGCATTGATTATGAAGAACACATTGTTCATTGTCATCTTCCTGTTGTTCTTATGGTGAAAATCGTATCTGTGTGAATAACCTAATAACAACCAGCTGGACTTCCAAGACTTTTTTCTTAATTATCCTATCAGTTCTGCTCCTTTCGAATGACTAATCACATGCCAATTCCAATTCATTCTGTTGTCTCTTCTCGCAGCATTCTGTATATTTTCATATTAAAAACATCTTTTTTAATTCTGTTCTCTTACAGTGATAATACACAACCACACAATCTTACTCAGGTTTTTATAACATATCTTTAAAAATTTCGCATGTAGTGTTTATTTATTTTTGTTTGTTATTCTTTGGTCATTTGCGGGTTTTCAAATCAAGCCTGTATATCCTCACACAAATGTTTGATTAGCAAAATAATATATTTTATAAATGTTAATAGCATAGCTCTCAAATTATCTGTAGCCCACCCATGCAAGAGCTAGATTTTTTGTGTCAACCATTTTTACAAGTTTTTAAACATGGCAACCGCAAAACCTGAAAATGTATGCCTGTTAGTTTCTCCATATCTGTCTGTCCATCCATATGGATTATAATTAAATTTATATTGCGGAATTTTATTAATATCGATAACAAATTCTAATTTTTCAGATAATAATGTATAGATGGACGTCTTCTGGGTTGTAGTGCTGTGTTTTCTGGTAGATGCTTACCAATGTTTCATTGGCCTTTGCTGCCTCCACCATCAAGGCGAAGAGGGTGATGATATTGGTAAGCTTTGCATGGTGCTACAACCTAGAACACAGCCATCTTCGGACTTACCGCTGTAAAAACCTGAAATCCTACTTCATACTTTGCGAAAAGACATGCTTGTGACAAATGACCTTGGTCTCAGTTATAAGTCCAAGATAAATGGACAGAGACCCATTGCCACCAGTCCCATAATCAAGGTCATTTATTCTGAACCCAAGGTCATTTGACTATGGATCCAAGGCCATATGACTCAAGCCAAGGGAATTCATTCCATGTCCAAGGTGATTGATCTAGATCCAGTATCATGATCACAGGTCCAAAGGTTATCGGTCCTAGGTCCAAGACAATTAACCCCAAACTCAGGGTCGGTCATCCCAGGTCTGGGGGAGTTGGTTTTGTGTCCGACATCTTTCCAGTTTTGAATTCTGCTACAAAGAACTGTGTGGCATAAGAGGGTTAAAAATCTGGTGTTTCACTAGTTTTAGGTATATAGGCTCATATAATTTAATTTGAATCCGAAGGGGTCAATTTTAAATTATATTCCTGTGTGTTGATTTGATGGGAAATGTCTACTGTTAATCTAAAACTTGTAGCGATTGACCAGTTGAAAACAGTTTTACATGACATTAATTTTCAACTTTTTGGCATGTTACACTTTCAAGGAGTATTTTAAAGCTCTGTCTTTTAACTGTGACTGCTGATACAGTATATGGCCTGTGTAGATTACATATGAAATACTGTTCAGGTGTGTGCAGAGCGACTTAATTCTCAGGGGTATGAGACGGTGTCCTCAGAAGATTCTTCAGAAGGTCTTGCAAGCTGTGAATCTGATGACACAGAGCTGGTGAGTGTAGTGTTTTAGTCTGTAACTGATGTAACCTAACAAACAATTGTTTATCAGCTTACAACAATTACTCACCGGGAGAGATGACATGATGGGGCCTTTTGCAAAGATGTTCTTATTGTAGTATTTCCAGCTTTAATAGCTATCCCAAAAGTTAGAAATGAAAATGTGTTCACCGTGTTATTTTGAAAGTACCACCACGTGAAGTTTTTTTTATTATGTTCTCAGAAAAAGTCACAGTTGGAAATCAGCAGATGTCATGTGACATAAAAACCAAAAAATATTTACACACTTCAACAAAACAAAAACCTGTATAAAAGGTTTAATACTAAATTTATACAGACATCAAGAGATGACCATAAGTCATGTTGTGTATACATTTTTTTGGGCCCCTCAATGTATATATGTATGTATGTATGTACACACACATATATATACATGCATGCATCCTTGTGTGAAGACGTGGGAGTAAGTGTACTAACCCATAGTTGGAAATGTGGAATGTTGCAAAATGTAATCCCACTAACGCTTTTTATTTGTGTGTGAGGGTGGGCTAAGTCACGTTTTGTTTGCCACCTATAAATAAGCCTTTCAGAATCTTAATAGAAATGGAATTGGAGCAACCATGTTTAATTTTATTTCATTTTTTTTAATTTTAATAAAGTGTGGATTTAGCACACTTCTGCTTCTGGATCTTTGTATGTATTCTACAACATTGTCATTACACATTTGTGTCATTAACTGAATAAAATATTATCATATTGAGTAACACACAACATATTTAAGTTCTGTGAATATTTTTTTATCTTAAATAACATATTTAATTGTACAAGGACAATGAGCGACAAAAGATGACATGCTTGCTCTTTGATGCAAATGAGTTGTTCCGTTTACTATCATGAATTCTTTATTTTGTAGTGGAATAATGAAGGAGACTTTGCGTATTTGGAAGTTAATGTTGTGTAATATTGTCTGTGCCTTATCCTTCTCTTCTTTGTGTTTTGTTGTGTATAAACCTTAACGGTGTACTTTGTTTTTATTTTTTGAAGGGAAATGATTATCATTCTTGGAAATATGGAAACCATCATAACAACGTAAGTGAAGGGTTACCAACACACTGAATTTCATTCACTCTAAAATTCTCGTTTCAGCAAGGTAAATTCTTGATGTTTTGGATTGCACATAAATTGGTGCTGGAGTTCACAGAGTTCTGGAAATTAAGTGATATTGGCTGTCATTTTGTTTTGTTATTAATTTATGTAATGTCATTACCTATAGTGGGTGAGGCAATTAAAAATGTAGCAGATGAATGCCTGGAGATTGAAGATTCTTAGAGGTAAAGCAGGTTTTGGAGCTTTCTGTTAAAATTTGGCCAGATCTTGCATCCCATGTGGATTGTAGTGTCAAATGAAAGGTAGGTTTACATATGTTTACATGAGTAGTCCTAATAGCTTCCACATTACTTGTGCATGGCATATGCATCTGTCCAGCCATTCTTCAGTTATAAGCAAACAGGCAGTGAGGCCATTAGGAGTGATCATGTCATCAGCCATTGCAGAGTATCATGGGTAAGTGATCAACACAGGATCATCCTCTCACCTAATGACTTCATTCATCCGCAATCGTGTCATATCGGTAATACGGATTTTAGGAAATTAAAATGTACGAGTTTAGACCAGCATCCCATGGCATAACCTCCATACCAAATTATGTGAAAATCTGTTCAGTCATTATCACTATGTTAAATAGTAGAACATGGAGTTCATAAGACCATTGATAGGTGGCACAGTGATCTTGGCTGAAAACATGGCCAATAGATGGCAGGAAATTACCCATAAGGTGTCTTTGTGTATGCTGAAGCATAAAGAATGACAAAATATCAATCTTTGGGAATTAGTATGGTATGGATAGAAGTTTATGATTGGGAATAGGGACAATTGTTTGCCTCTTGTGAACTTTAAGATTTGTGAAAGTGCAGTAGATTCTTGGCAGTGAATGGCTTTTATGCCTTTAAGAAGGACTACATCAAGAAACTGAGCTACATTTCATGGGAATACAGGATTCAACAGGTGATTATACGAGGCGCGTCCTCAAAGTAAGTTTCCCTGGGGCCGTTTACAGAAACAAAACACAATTTCATGGAAATATTTATTGCAACAGATACAGCAAGTGTCCAGCTATTTTTCAACATATTCGCCACCGGAATTGAGACATTTGTCATACCGTGGGATAAACTTTTGAATACCTGTGTCGTAGAAGTCTGCCGCCTGGGATTGGAACCACTGTGTGACAACCATCTCCGCCTCTCTGTCATTCTCAAAACGCTGACGCTGACCGGACAGGAATTTCTTGAGGTGTAGGAAAAGATGGAAATCACTGGGAGCGAGGTCCGGGCTGTAGGGTGAATGATTAAACACCTCCCAGCTGAACTCCTGCAGGAGACTCGCTGTCCGTCGAGCCGTGTGCGGCCTAGCGTTATCACTGACCGCACTTCACAGTCGGCGGGAGCTGGAATAAGAACCTCCATCTTCAACAGCTGCAACGATGCTACTGTGAGAACGCGGGAAGTGCCGTTAGTGCATGCGCCATGCTACGTCATTGCTCTATCACGTACGCACAGTTGCTTCGCGCAATATAAGGTTTGCTAGCTGTGGAACGAGTAGGAAACTTACTTTGTGGACGCGCCTCGTACATTTTTCTATAAAAAGGGGAATGTTAATCATTACCTTGGGACCAGCCTTTACATATGAAGCAGTTACAAAGGAGAGTATTTTAGTGATAAGGTGTCATATGCAGGGTATTTACACACTGGTCTGCCATACATTGCATGGAAGGTGTGCGGATTTGGAAGGTTATTTTAAGTGAAACGTGTAAATACAGGATTGGGCAGCATTCATTCATACTCTGGCAGTCCTGGGGAGGGGATGAAACTAAGAGTGCTACACTGTTCAGCAAGGGACACCATTTTAGTAAACATGGATCAGTGATCATCTGTGCACCAATGCATTCACTACAGAGACATTTTAAAAATAACAACTTTGTGATGGCAATGCAACGAATATTCAGACAGCATTTTAACATTGGGAGACTTGAAAAGTTTCATATTCAGAACACCATCGAGAATGTGTAAGCAGCAGTGCACAGTTGAGTAAGGTTAAGATAAGGGTTTGCAACCTAGAAGTAATATGATAAAAGGAAGGGATTGGTGACCACATTGCCACAGTATTTTGATTATGTGAAAGATTGCTTCTGTGATCTGTTGAATGTACATGGAGTTATGTGTGGTAGACAAAGTGAAATACATCAGTTGAGCTGGTAGTTCCCAAACCCAGTTATTTTGAGGTTGAGGTTGCTAATTAAAAGCTAAAACAGACCAAAGTGCTGTGGATAATTTTTGTGGATTTCATTGTAGTAGATAAAATAGTGATTATATATTCTGAGAGAACATTTGGGAATACAATGGGGCGATTTCAGGTGTTTGTAGACTTCAAAAAGATCTATGATTCAGTTTCAAGTGAAGTATTGTACAGCATTCTAATTGAAATCTGTGTACTGATGAATCTTAATTAGGCTAATAATCATCATTCAGTCTTCTACCATAAAAATTAAACATTGCCTACTCATAATTAAAACCATTTGATCCATACAACCAGGAAATCTAGAATAGGTCTGTTACAGTTGTAATATGTGCAGAGGTCGTGATATGATTGTTAGAAATATTTTATTGTCTTTCCCGCACTCATTGCTCTGCTCCGATATTGCAGCAGGAATTGATACGGCGATCACAGAGGGAAGACAGCCACATCTTGACCTGTCATTCTTCATCAGAGAAACCTATTGGATTCACAGGTGCTCTCAAGATACCAGTGAGTGATTGATTTCACCTTTATAGTATAGTAAAATTCTGAACCTTCCTCTGTAAATTCTCGAGTACCTGCGGGTTCTGATAAATGGTACTGAGATGAGTCGTAATTTTTTGTAAAGATGTAAGAGTATGCTTGACAGTCATTTACATTCAGATATTTTTTTATTTACAGTAGTTGGTGCTTGTAATATTTGAGTATTAATGTGAAACAAATGCATTTACTCTTCCTAGTATTGTTTTTGTAGGTTATGAAATTAACTCGAGAAAAATTTAATTTGTTGATTTTCTGTACAGTAACTTTGTACACATAGTGTAACAGTTCTGGTGTTTGTCAAAATTTTACATTTGACTTTGTACCTTTTTTGAAAGGCACCAGTAATTTCTGATTTGGATGGGATAAATGATCTTTAATCTCCAAACCGTAATGTTGTGTCTATATCAACAACTCTTAATATCTGATTTTTCTGTTGAATGAAAGTAAAGGGTTTTGAAAAGTGGTGAAGTGCCTAAAAATTAGTCTCACTGAAATATTAGGTTAAATTATTATGTTGCTACAACTGAAATATATACTCATGTTAGGGCAGGATTTGAAATGCATGTTTTGTTGCAGGGTGTTGTTGAATACTCCTTGAGTCTGTTTTTCGCAAAGCTAGTGAGCTACACATTTCTGTATTGGCTTCCACTTTACATCAAATCATCAAGTAAGTGTGCCCACTATTTATGATGCTGTTTGGATAATTTTTTTAGTTTATGAAATTGGGTTCGCTTGTTGCAACTCGTGGAAGAGACGTATTCTGTGTTGGGAGGGCAGAAACTTAAGAACATGGTATAACAGAAAACAATTTCTTTCCTATTTTTTGTGAAAATTGTAATTTGGAGTTGGAAAATATCTTCTGAATGCACCCATTATTAATCCTGTGTTCAGTACATTATGTTATGGGGACCAAAGTTAGGAACGGCAAGTTTTTAATTATTACACTGCTTTCCTAGAAGAATGTGTGAGGGTTGAGTGTAAATAAAAGTTGCTTAAAGCACCAACACACAAATCAAATGCATACTGCAGAGCACTGTTTTACAGTCTTGTAATAGTTAAAATTTCAGATGGATAAACACAAATGTTAAAAGTATGCAGAATATCTGATAAGTAGTTGATTGATTACATAAAAACCCACTGATGAACCCCGCTGATTTCGTCTATACATAGCAGGGCTGTGGAATCGGAGTCGGTAAAAATGTACCGACTCCGATATAAAATCTTAAGAAAATACTGTTTTAACACTTTCACTATCGTGTGAGCTGCCGGCGGCCTGACGCTTAGGGAGATTCAATGACGCGTTGAGCCACATGGTGTGGGAATAATGCTTTGTAACTGTGGCTCCAATACCTTAAGAATACAAACTATCTACAAATCAACCGATTTCTGCAATAGCCATTAGACTTAAATATAGGTTATAAGTCTAAAAAGTAGCCTGATGATTCACGTGGTGGTGATGAAATGTCTTATGGTACCATTTACCATTATTAACACATAGTGAGCTTTTACGAATTAGTCAGAATTGGAGAGTTAAAAATTGAGGAGTAGGAGGTTTTGTGTATCGACTCCACAGCCCTGATGTATAGAGTTAAATTTGACAAAAGAGTGTTTGAAAAACATTGTGTGTGTAGTTGATAACTGATATTCCCAGATTATTACTACATTTAATCTTATCGCCCTTCACTGCTGGCACTTCTTTGTTCCAAATAGAATGAGTAAGTTTGTATTTTTGAACACAGTGCATTACCTCCAGCTTGGATCAGTTCTGCCAGACTTTTATGTACACTTTGCATCTTTTATTTCTTTTAAATTTCAATGGCAATCTCAACCTGAGGTACTAATAGTTCAATTGTATATATTTCAGTCTGCCTAATATTGTTAACACCACATATATTCAGACTTGTGAGCCGGGATAGCTCAGTCAGTATAGTGACTAGCTACGGGCTGGACGGCCGGGGTTCGATCCCCGACGGGGGCAGAGGATTTTTCCTCTAGCCCCTGCGTCCAGACCGGCTCTGGGGCCCACCCAGCCTCCTCTACAATGGGTACCGGGGTCCTTTCCCGGCGGTAAAGCCGGCCGGGGCGTGATGCTGACCACTCACCCTCATCTAGTGCCGAGGTCAAGGAAGAGAGGAGCTATACCTCCACTCCCCCCAAACGCCTACATGGCGTATAGTGGGACAAACTTTACTTTACATACATTCAGACATTAACAAAAGAAATTCTTTCACCTACTGAAAATATTGTGCAACTCTGCAAGCATATCACAATTCTCAGTGTTCAGTAAGATTGTTCTAAGTTTTAACAATTCTTAAATTAATTTATTTCTCTGTACACATCTCTAGTTTATTTGTTATTACTTTTTGAAGTTCATTAATTCTGTCTTTCAGATATCCCTTCTTTTTTTCCCTGAAAGTTCTGCTAGTTACATGTATTATCTGCATTTATATGGCTTGGATTCTGCAACCACTGCAGTTTAATGTATCTTTCCATCAGCAGAAGTATAATTTATTTATGAATCCTGCAATGTGGGAACATTGTACTGTTGACATCAAAGTTTTATGGTGTGGAAAAGTTTACTGCTGGAACTCCTTTTTCATTTCTAGGCTCATGTAAGCTCTCATTCTGTATCGTCTGTTTGAAAATGTCTTGTGTACCCTACCTTTACATTTTAAATCTTCTGTCAAAATTTTGCATGCACATTCAGAACTATATCACACCAGTGGCTTAATAATAATATATATGACATCTTGCCTCTCCTCTTAACTGCTTATATGATTCCCTTGTGTATGAAAATGCACGAAATGAAGGAATGATTGTCATTTCCATTTCTGTAGAAAAAATACAAACAGTTGCTTGTTCAGTACCACTCTTATCCCATTTCACTTGTACTTCAACCAAATATAACTTACATTTTTCTGATTCTCTTGATACTGCTTATACATCACATTGAAACTTGTTTATTCTTTTGTTAATATAAAGATATATAGATAACATTAATTTAATAAATATCTTGTTTTTACATCACCTGCAATATATTGCTACTCTTACATGAATATAATAATGATGGCAACACTTGTGTGGTGTCTACATGTCATTCTTTTATTTCAGCCACAAATGTTTAGAATTTGCAAATAATACATTTTGAAATTCTGTTTATTCCGTATGAATTACACCTATTCAGTCTTATATGACGAATGTTCTATTAACTTTCATGTCTGGAGGCCTTTTCCTCCATCTGCAATCTGATGTTGCACTGTACCATCGTGACGAAGGATCCGCTTTACACTTTTTATGATTTAACCCTTCTGAAGCGTATGTAAATAATATTTAAAAATTCAGTTCTGCCCACAGGAGATACGTCACTTCTCCATTACAAAGATCAGTTCATTAAAGCAATTTAAGGAAATAATCATTGTTTACTCTGATAAACATATGAAACAAATAAATATGCTTTGTGGGCAAAATGCAGTACTGATTGTTAAAGCAGGTGGTACATATAATTATCAACGGTGTTTAAAGGGTTCGTTTTGTGTGTTGAAGCCATGTACCTCTTCAGTAATGCAGTAATTTATTTCAGCAACTCTTAGCCCCACAGAGAGTGCACAGTTGTCAACATTATTTGATGTTGGAGGGATTGTGGGTGCAATTGTGGCGGGTGGCATCAGTGACTACAGTGGCAAGAGCGCTTCCACGTGTGCGGCGATGCTGTCCTTGGCCATCCCTATGGTGAGTTGCTGCAGTGATTGACTGAGACTACCTTTGCAGTTCCATGTGATTTCATGCTATGATTTTTACTTAATTCCATCTTCCATCATATGGAGAAAGTTCTTCATACCATGTTGCATGGTGGTGATGTAGGGTAGGATATTTAAAGAGTTTAGTTCAAGGTAATTTACAATGGCATGACCTTCATACTACATGAATACCATCCATTTCAGTAATTATTAGGGAGAAAAATGATGGCATGGATTTGTAGGTGCGCATTTATTTCGGCTCAATTTGTAAAATTTTAGCATCTTTCCAACAAATCTGATAGCCTTCTCAAACATGTGCTGGACCAGTTTCAAATTTTCCATCAGACCCTGCCTAATGTTATGTCAGTGTTCCTCGATACGCCCTCCCAAAAGTCTCCGTCTTTCTCACATCCCCCTGAAGCCTAAATATATCTGTTTGGTCAAGAATCATCATTGAACCTCAAAGGGTACATTTAGTTTTGTAAACAGTCCTGATTTTGACATAGTTTTCAATTCACTCAAATTTTCTTGGATGTGCTCCTGATCTAGGATGACAACCATCCCAAGAAGGATAACCATTTTTTGCCAATTTGTTGATAACACAGTGAAGTGTCCTACATCATTCTACCACTCTGCCGCTGATATGCTGTATTCGTGTTGTCCAGATAGTCAGGAGTATCCAAGACTTCCATTTGACTTTTAACCTAAAGTCCAGTTTGTGCTGACATAAATTGACAAAGTTCTATTTGCTCTTGTACTGGAATGCAGCTGTCATGGATCACAAAAATAGTTGGCAATGCCTTTACTTCTTGCACTGTACGTTATTGAAAAGCATTATAGAAAGTTGCATTAACGTGGCTGGTCATATCATTAATGTTATTATGTAAAATATGCTTAAGGCCTGAATTTCAAGGTGGCTTGAAGTAAAAGACGGATGGGTACTCCGTGGGTTGAGAAGCATTCCCAGTGAAATCTTGAGCAGGGTCTTGTATTATAAATTAATAATTCTCAGAAAAATCAATTAAGCAGATGGTGTTGTCCACATGCAGGGACTCATTGCCCTGATGATGGAGGAAGCAAGCACCTATGAAATGTTTGTAAACTTCTACCAGATTTCATGGTGTAATGACCCACAAGATGACCATCTGTATACTCACCACCACGAGAACCTGAAATCTCACAATCTACATCTTATTTATACAGAAATTTAATTTTCAAGAGGTTGTGTAATTGATCTTGCTGCAATTTAGAAAATGCATCCACAGGGATGCTATTGTGTTCGCAGCTTCAGACTTGGGGAGTTCCATTTTTATCTCTAAACAAAGTATTCAATTTTTTGTGGAATTTTTAAACATGACAGTTACCAGTGTTGTCTGATTAGATATGGATTGTACCATATGTCTTTTACAAATATCTGATTATCCTTTATATGTAAGAAAAAGTAAGATTATGAAGAGAAATTAATTTCCCACAGCCTTAACTTAGAAGTGCTTAGTTACTAATTTGTTTGCTTTGTTGAGCTCCAGGTATGATTTTTCATTGTTTCAGATGTTTGTATATGAGGACTATGGAACAGACGGTTTTGTAACCAATGTTTTGCTGCTGGCTGCAGTGGGATTTCTAGTAAATGGTCCATATGCTCTCATAACAACAGCTGTATCCGCTGACCTTGGAACCCATCATTCACTGGAAGGCAATGCTAAAGCTTTAGCAACAGTGTCAGCAATCATTGATGGAACTGGATCAGTAGGTGTGTGATTGTCACCCTTGGATGTTTTCACATTTGAAGTCGTCACTCCGCAAAGTCACTTTGACTCCTGCATCTTGAACTTAGCCATTGGAAGTCACTAAAGTGCCAGCTGACTGCACTTACACACACAGATCTTCAATGTTTTCTTGCCTTTATCTGGTTGCATTTTATCAACCAGTTGATTTCAAGAGCTTATTTATTACACATCATATTTCAGCTATTTTACTGTTTGTATTTACTTTTCCTCTATACATATCTGCATGTTGGGCAAACAACCATAAGTCAGAGGCCACAGTCTCGTGGTGTTCTTTCACATATTTCCAAATCTTTGGTGGTTAAAACTGTCTGACACGAGCCACAAAAACTACACAAGAAGTCCGCCTGTCATTTCCCACGAAGTCGCACAAGAGCTACCAATTGATAAATAGTTTCTACTCAGGCAATTCAAAAAAGAGCCACATTTTTTTCTGCCTGATGCAGAAACAAGCTATACCACTAACAGTTGGCAGCATTGAAACTTGTGAGCTGAGATATCAAAACACTGCTTTCTGTGGGTGGATGGTGTGAAAAGGGGTTAAAATTCATAGGCAATAATTTGAAAACACTGAGGATAGGAAGATTGTCACGAGGTGTTGTTTTGTTGTGTGACGGCACCAACCCTCATTCTGCTGCCCACACTAAGGAAACCCTTGAGGAACTGAAATCTGAAGCTGTTCACCACCCACCATACATTCCAGACCTTGAACCCTCTGATTTTAATGTTTTTGCATGGTTCTAACCAATTTTATGATCTTGCATCCTCTTTTGTACTGTCTATGTAGTACAGTTTCCATAAGCAGAGGTAGAAATTGTCCTTTTGCCATAGGAGCGTATCCATTGTGGTGCCCCTTAGGTATTTCCCACACAAACTGAACAAAGATTAGGTTTTGAATTCCAGCAGTAGTAGTTTTTAATTTTGGGGTTTATATTTTGGATAGGGACCTACAGATTAGCAGGAAGTGCAATTTATGTGAGATTCAAGTACTAGGCAATTCTCTCTCTCTGGGGGTTATAAGTTCTGAAATAAGCTTGCCCACAAGCCTAGAGATAGCCGTTATGTCGCTGAATGTTAGTTACGTGCATTAGGGACTTAGTATGAAAAGAACTCTAAGAGGAGGTATATTTGGAGGCAGAAAAGGTGAATGTGTTGTGAATTTGTGTCTTCAGGACACTATTATTTGACGTTCCCACATACCCTTGATCTTCCCCTTCTTATTTTTCATGTCCGATGGTTTCGTGTAGGTGCTGCTGTTGGACCATTGGTGGCAGGGTTTGTGTCAAACATGGGTTGGCAGTACGTGTTCTACATGCTGATGACAGCAGATGTCCTCGCTCTTCTGGTAAGAATTTACTTGCTTCTGTTCATGACAATCTCTTTCCCTTGCTGGTCTCCATTCAAAGATGTGTTGTATGTACCAGTTGCTTGGTAAATGCAGTTTTGACAACTGTGTATTTTTAAGTATCACCGGCTTTGAATTTATGTTTTTTCAACCCATGTAATTGCATCTTCATTTATTTTTCAATCCCATGCCTTTTGGTTCATGAGTAAAGTGGTACACATTTCATGTGTACAACCTATATATTGTATTTGTGCCATAATAGAAAAATGATGCTTATCTTAGAGTTTATTCTGATCATTTCTCTATATTCATACTGACGTAACTGCTGCAGATCAACTTTTGTTTCAGTTCCTCGTTCGTTTGGTGAAACACGAGTTTCAAACTTCAAGACTCTGCCAATTACTATTTTATTAATTATGATCTACAGGATAAAATGTTTTAAGTCTCAGGTACAAGTGAAACTCAGAAGAGCTTGGTTATTTCACACTACTGGCACTTATTGATTGCTAGTTCTGTCGTGCTTGGATTTATCATTCCTGATGTCCATTTTAAGTGCTGCATTTAATACAGAGCATTACTATTTAAATGAACAGCCATTTTCACAGGTCTATAGAAAGTAACTGTTTTAACTGCACTAAATGTGATCGCATCTTCTCAGGCAATGTACGGTGTGAGTTCGGATCAAATGTCTGGTGTAGTGGAGACCATCTGTTTCCATCATTAGGGATTGATGCCCTAAAAGATTTTATCATTATTTTAATTTAGATTAATCTTATTCATGAAAGTTGCATAGTTTACTATGTGATAAGGTATCCTTAAAATACATATATTTTCTGTAGACTTCTACAAAAGACCTTGGTAGAGAGCGGCACAGAGTTTCATCTCCCAGGACTTGTCTTCCATTAGTTTTGGTGAACAGAAGCAGAAATTGTGTGAGCCTTAGTTTGGGCTGGACCCTCGGAGTTCATGAAAAGAGAAAGTCATCCCAGTTCTGTTGCTTGTAAATCTTGTAACCCTAACATTTCCGACAAGCAAGTTACCCTCCAGCACCTTTAATATTCCATTTAGTAGTGAGAAACAAGACAGGCCATCTTGTTTCAAACATTTCAGTTAATAAAATCAGCATCACTGCCTCGGGAGGAGCTGTATCAGTACATATCTGCAATAGGAATGATAATCAGTTCAGATACGTTTTGAAAGTGCATCTGTCGAACAGAGTAAAAATTATAATTGGACAAATGTTAATAGGTACAGTGCTTTGAAGCATTGAACCTTTAACAGAATGTCTCAGTATAATGAACATAACAGTATTTTTGTTAGTTGGAAATGATGCAGCATAAACTTCAAAAAGATGGCTGGGAAAAAAAGAGGGTTGCTGTGGGCTTCCATAATAATTCCAGAGAGTGAAAGCGAAGTAATCACAAAAATGGTGAGATTTCAGGTTCTTGCATCAGAAAGTATAAAGACGATGGGATGATATGCCATGTAGTCTGGTAGAAGTTTACTGACAAGTCACCAGATGGAGGCAGCAAGCACCTGTGAGACATAGGTTAACTTTTATCATACTAATTGGTGCAATATCCCAGAAGACTGTAATCATCTTGATCACAAATATGTTACGCTTTTTTTTCCCCTGTCCACATCAAACAAGAAGCGATTTCACGTTCAGACACGTCATAGAATAACGTAGCATATAACAATTTAAAACAGCACAAGAGAAGACAGCGACAGTTGGTTTTATTATGTGTATTGTCCTAGCTATCCAAGCAAATGTGTTTCATTTGTGCGCAGTGATAAAATGTTCTTGGGAAGTGAGGTGTGTCTATTCTGGGCAGAAGTTGAACATAACAGACACCATCTCTCTCTATCATCAGTAAACTACATAATGGGTAGGGGAGACTGGGGCTAGTTCTTACAATTTTCAATTATGATTTTTTGTACATTTATTCTTAAAATTTACATAGTTAGCAATTATGGCATCAGGTACTACTACTATTCGGCTATATTAATAACATTTTTTCAAAGACCTATTCATTTTTGTTTCATCACAAAACTTGTTTATTTAAGAGAAGGTGGTTTGTAACAATGCGCCCTGTTATGGTGCTAGTTGTTACAGTGAAGGGGAAAGTTGTTACAACACACTGTATTAGTAAACAGAAGGAACAATTCAGACCTTTATTAAGCAATTAATTACAGGCACTATACCAATTAACAATTAATTGCAGAAATTAACTTCAAACATTTTCACCATGTATTAGCAGTTTGCCTTAACAAGATTCTTCCAAAAGACTTCATTAGCTGTTAGTTCAAACTCAGATTTTTTTTTAAACTTTTTGCAGGTAAAAACACTTAAAATCAACCTAGCTCACGTAATACACAAGCTACAAGTATCATACCTTCGGTAGAACTGAGCACAGGGGAGACGCAATAGATACGAGACTTGTGAGATGCTGCAAATGAGTGATTTTTAAACTAAAATATAACAACTAGCCCCCTTCTCCCCTATTAGCTGTTGGTTGCTATATATGTACATTTAGAGATCCATCTTGGACCCCACCTTCAGGGACAACCATTGACCCAATAAGAATGGTTTATACAACTCATCCGGAAGCTTGAGTCAGTGACCTATCTGGTGTAATGGCCATGTTCTGTCATTAGAAGCAACGTAACACCCCTGACTCTTGTCCTGTCTGAACACTGCTCAACATTATCTGTAGGTTCGTGTAGGAAGTTGATGACCAGGTACCAGACCCATCATTCATTATTTGTATGTGAAAGTTATCTCATTCAAATATGAGTACAATTTAGCATTAGCGATGAAATCTGATGACACACCAGCAAGCTCCAGAAGCCATGTCTAGTCCACTCCAGACAGCACAGTTAAGCAGCATTCGGACAGAACATGTCAATGTCAGATGTTAGGAGCATTTACTCAGAAAAACACCAGATTGGTCTATCTGACTCGAGTTTACAGTTGCGGCAACAGTGAGCATGATGAGCGATTCACACTTGGCTCCATTCATGATCCTTCATATGTCAATAATTGATCTTGAAGGTGGAGCGTAGATGGATCAATCACTAGGTTGCCATTACATCACTCCCTGGTGATGGAAAGAGATGATGGTCTCTGAAATGTTGGGACTTGTGCTCTGAATACATGCAGTTGATTACCCAAGAAAACTTTATCACTTATAACTTTTTTCAACTACATTATTTTAACTGAAACATCCTTGTATGTACATTGTAAATTTATATGTCTGTACTTTACTAATCAATTGTGTATATATATATATATTTTTCCAATAGAACATACTAAATAATGCTCATATGGTGATAATTATTTTGCTATTATTGTAGCTGCAAATGTCATAGCATGTTTCAGTTATATAACTCAATACATGAATTTATAATTGTTGGATTTATTGTTTTGTACAAGTCTTTACAAAATCTGAAAAAGGACAACTTATTTCTGACTCCTGATTTATATTGAAATAAAGTTCAACATGATAGCAAGTAAAGTTGTAATTATTATAAAAGAATAGCCAGTTGTTAAGGTATTCCTGTTGGTATAATGAATGATAACTGATCTGCAGTTGCTCCCCATTCTGCTCGGTGCAACTGAAATATTGTTATCCATGTTGTCAGAATTGCTGTCCATATAATAGCACCAATTCCAGACATTATCACATCTGCACAAAGAAAGTACACAGAGGTTACACTACAGTAGTACAGAGTAATTGTCCATGTGTGCATACTCTAAAATAAGATTTTGTAACCCTTTTCAGAAGCGATCCATTGTGCCTCAAGGAACTGTGGTGAAGTGAGCATAGAATATTTTTCATTTTAATGAATAACAACTATTGCACACTGGTCTAATGTGCCCAAATCTCACATAAATAAAATATTAAAATAATAATTACAGTTTATTCACTTATTAGTTCGGGTAACTGAATCAACAGTGTTATTGGACTAAATACCAGTAACATTTACAATCGTAAGAACAATTCAAAACCACCGAAAGTTTTCACAGCTCACCACATTAGGAAATTATATGACTGCCTTGCTGTACTACCTTAATCCAGTGAGGAGAGGTAAAGACTAGCCATATAATCTCTTCCTCCTCCAGCATAAATCAGAATTAGTTCACATAATTCCCTCTGATGGGAATGGTCAATACAATATTGGTATAAAATAGCTGAATAAAGAAAGTGAAGTGTCTACTTCATACCATTCTACGAAGGTGGTGAAGATTCATATTTGGTACAGTACTGTAAATGTATTTTGTAAGTATGTGTATATATTGGGGACAAGGCTGGTACTGGTCTTGGAGTTGTAAGTAGATGTCAATATACATGTGATCACAAATCCTGAGAAATGCCAAATATCCCGGGAATAAGACCCTGAAGTACTGACACACGGTTACCAGACATTCTGCATAATGTATACCAAATGTTGTGAGGTGTGCAGTTAATACAGACCACTATCTTGCAAGCTTAATAATTAAACAGAAGAAAAATCTCGCATGTGGTTCCTGTGGCAGGTCTGTGGAGTCAGTACTAAAACCTCTGGTTCTTGACAAAGTTGTCAAAATAAAGTTAGATTTGGGGTTTTCATGGCAGTGAGTCTGAAGATGGCTGTCTTCTGTGTTGTGCCATGTAGTCTGGCAGTATATTATATGGCACTAGAACCCAGATGACTGCCATTTTCAAAATAAAGTTAGTTTGGTTTGGACAAAAGTCCAGTCGGTTTTGTCCACGTTTTCTAATGGTCCAATATTAATTTAAACTTTAAAGAAAATAAGTAATTCCATCACTCATGGAATTTCCCTAGAGCTAGTCAGTGGGTGTAAATTATATTTTCTGAATTCCAATACCCTCAATTGTCAGTTTGTGCACAGCCACACCTGAACCTAATTCTGTATATTTCCAAGACTTAAAATGCGCCTTCGTGAATGCAATATTCAAACTTGAATGTAAGAACATTTGCAAACAATGGTTCTGCAGGTAAACTAAAGTTATAAAATAATCTTTGCTGTCAAAACTTACACTTCTTTATTTCCTTTTGTTGCTCATATGGTGGCTTCCTAAATGCTTCCGAGAAGAACCAAATAGCATTTACACACCATAGAAACGGCAGAAATGCAAATCCAGCTGAAAAGACAGTTTAAATTATGGATGTATTAGCTACAACAGCCAGTGAACTGCATCTTAAAATTATAACATTATGTTCCTGGCAAATTTACCTCGATAATACCACCTGCAAAGGTAAAGTTTCTTATCATTTTTCATTTTTGACAAATCCATCTTTCGAGGCAAACTACCAAGCAAAATTTAAAATACAACTGGAATTTAGATATAAACTAGGCAATACGTATTACTTAATTTACGTGCTCATCATCAAACCATCCAAGTGTTTATCACTATATGACAGTGTAACCAACTTGAATCAATACACTGAGGTCACTTAACCTGCAAAATTTTAAACTCGTGAGTGTAAGAGGTTGCAAATGAACTCTTATTAGTGCAGTTAACCCATCATGAATGATAACAGTAAACATAAGGAATACAATAAGGGTATATATAAACTAATTTTAGAGTCAAGCATGGACATTGTACTATACCATGCTGGGTTTATTTGTTTTTGTTCGTTGCTTCCCATGTCTTACTGAAGTGCATTTTTTATGCTGTTATTGGTGTTAATGGATGGTTCAATGTCAATTACGTGGGATTAAGGAAGAAGAGGTAAGTGGGGCTGTTGTTTAACTCACAGTTTGAGACAAACTATGGAATGTACATTGAATTGGCAACAACTCACTCCAATTTATTGTAGCAAAAACTTGCAGTTAGCGGAACCAGTCGTATGTGGTCACTTTGTGTATGTGAAGGATATAATGCAGAGTTTAGTGCAATTAAGTAAATGACCTTTGTGTAAAAACTTGTGTTAAACAGTGAGATTTCTTGCAGGCTCCTTTACGCAAATCCTTGAACCCCGTAGGCAGAAGAGTCGGATGCTCCTCATATCAAGTTAGGCATGTGAAGATTCAGTCTAAATACATAATCGACAGTCTACAGTCTAAGAACATTGCAAATAAAACTTTCCCAGATAGAAAAGAAATAAGGTGAATGAAAATGCCCAAAAATATGTAATGCAATTGTCAAAACATTTCAGATTAATCAATTGGAAATTGTTAAATATATCAAGAATAAATAACTACTGACATAAGAATTAACTTTGGTATGGTGAAGTATCTATCCAGTAAAGTAATGGAAACTTACTCAGTCTATTAGTGAATCTATACATTACCTATGTAGTCGTTCATCAGATGCTGAAACTTTCCCATGTGGACAAATAGTCGTAAAATCCTAATAGAAGAAGGAGACAAATAAAACGTCAATTATGGGTCAGTTTGTGGGTACATATGAAAAGGTGGTTTAGTTATAAATTTTAAAAAAAGTTCTTATAGCCACATTGAGCACAAAAGGCTCAGAAGTTGATCATGAGGAATTAGAATTTGTTTACATTCTGTAGATCCTTCATAGTGCAAGCCAAGAATAAGGAACATGTGTGAATATGATAATAAAATAAACCAGAATTATAATTGCATGCTTATTGCAGCTATTTACACAACAATTTTCAGTGTTAAATACTTGTTCATGTGAAGTAAATTTGTCAGTAGAGTAGAAGGAGTGAGATGAAAGATAATCTTTCATGATATGATATTATAAAAGCATTAAGCCAGGATTGAAAGATGGTGTCCTGGATTTTTGTCTCATATGGCTGCAGTGGCAGCACCAAATGAAGAAGATTAACTTTTTCATCAGCAGCTTTCAAGGAAACAACTCATACCTCACCCCACAGGTCACTCAGGCTGAAACAGTGGTATAAGTCGGTCTTAGTTGTGTATATTTATTTTACTGATCAGAGCTGCTGTGAACTGGATTTGCTTGGTCCGTCTTGATCAGACTAAGCCAGCAAGCCCAGAATATGCTGTTGTGATTTCTGTTTGGCTCCACTTCCCACATAGTTGTAGTAGGAACAATGGACATAGATTCTACTGCTTTCTGTAGGTGAAGGTTGTCTAAAACATTACCTGTAATGTAATTGTATATATCAGATATCGACTGAAAAGGTATAATGTGTGGTTGACTTTCCTCTTTTGTTGCAGTTATGGCTGAGAAGCAGCAGGATCAGAAAGATGCGACAAGACCTGAAGCGACTGTTACAGGTCCAACACATGCGGAGCATGATGCAGAACTAGATGCATTATTAAATAGTAAGAATGGAGTCGCAAACAGTTTGAGTGTGCTACTTTTTGCCAAGAATATGGAGTGTTAAAAGTATGACAGTTCAGTTGGCTTTGTGAGCTTATCTTTTATTTTGAAAATAATTTGTTTTTGTTGCCCGCTAAGTAACAAGCCGGGGTAGCTCAGTTAGTATAGTGACTGGCTATGGACTGGATGAACAGGTTTTGATCTTTGACAGAGTCAGTTGATTTTTCCTCTAGGCCCTGCGTTCAGACCGGCTCTAGGGCCCACCTAGCCTCCTACCCAACGGGAGCAAAGCGCAGCCGGAGCATGATGCTGACCACTCACCCCTATCTAGGGCCAAGGTTAAGAATGAGTAGGAGCTATACCTCCTCTCCCCCCAAGTGCCTACATGGCGTGTAGCAGGACAGCTTTACATTTCTTATGTTGAGCAACTTTAATTTGTTGTTTACCCACAGAACAAATTCAGTTGCTTGTTGTTTACTGTGTGAGTTGATCTTGATAATCCACTAAGGAGCCAAGGAACCTTATGTTCTATTTAATGCATTTCTTCCTTGCATACTGAACATGTGTAAGATTGTTTGGACCTCAGATGTATGAAAAAGCTCTTGGCAGTGATGTTTATGCCTTCCGTGATCGTACTGTTTTATCCTCATTGCAAGACAAATGGAATTTACTGTGTGCCGAACAATTTATGTATTTACCATTTTTTCTGTGGTGCTTCGTTTGAGAGAAGTTCTTTGTCTTTGCCTTGTTTTCAAAACACAAAATATTGATAATTTTCTAATGCTTGCCTTTCCAAGTAGAAAATTTTTTGTGCCTAACATTTTTTATGACTAACCATTGAGGGAAGCGGTAGAGTGGATGGACGGTCAGGTGTTATTTAAATGGATATGTATTACTGTGTGAAAAATAGTTAATTTTACTTTTATTTACTTCTCAACTACACACATGTGCATGAAAGAATTTGGTACGTGTGGGTTATCGGGACACATCGCTTTAAAATAGGTTAGGTTAGGTTAATGTGTGTGGATAAATGACTTGAAAGTTATTATATTTTATTTCAATAAATGTCAACTAACCTAACCTATTTTTAAAGCGATGTGTCCCGATAACCCACAAGTACCAAGAATTTTTAGCTTCCTTCTCAGTAATTTAAAATGCCTGAACAATTTTGATGGAGAGCTGGAGTTGATCATTCTCTATTTTGAGTTGAACTTTAAAACATTGTTTTTTAAAGCAACCTGAAAAGTCTCATTAGTTTGACTTAAATGGGTTAATTTCAGTGTTTTTATTATATTCGGCATTACCATATACCAACTACAAACTGATGCCAGATTTCACAGAAACCTGTTTTAAATAATTTATTACACGTGAAAGATTGCGTTTCAGTCTAAAAATGTAAGGGGTTTTTAAAAGAGATTTGCAAAGAGAAAATGATTGGGAACCACTGGTCTGGTGTTGACTTACTAATGGTGGTAATCTTCTTAAGGTGCCTTAGATGACTTCGATAAACCCCTGCCTAGCAAACCAGCGGACGGTACGACTGAGAAAACAATTAGTGGTGGCACAAACGACAACAGTGAGATTGCGGATGATGACGAGCTTTTGGGTACAAAATGGACAGATGAGTTTATCAAACAGGCAGCCATTCAGTTTGAGCAGAACGTGCAGTCTCTTTTGACACAGAGTAAGCAAACAGGTTAAAGTTTGACCTTTTCTATTTTAATTGTTACAATTTTTGCAGGTTTGATTGGTTAGTGACCTTTCAGGCAGTTTTTAAATTATTGTATTTCAAGTTTATGAATAACAGGAGTTAGTTGTTTATATTTGTGGTTGATTAAATTAATATTCGGCCATTTTCTGAAAATTCAGAATTGCTTAGTGAAAGGATCTCAGCTGTCTGTAGAAAAATGGCCATAATTGATGATATAGGGAATTGTATAAAGTATCGGGATTCTTTCTCTTTCCCTTTTTATTTATTTCGTCATTGCTTTGTTCACTTCTTAGATTTCCAGTGAAGAGAAGGCAAGGCTTGTTTATACTGTGCAAACTAAAAACATTAGCATGATTTTCTGACGATTCTTACTTAAACTCTGGTACAGTCAAGGTCATTATGTTCCTGAAAGAGCATTAGAGTAGTCAAGGTTGACCACTTTTCCCAACCATTTACCTTACCGCCTCTTCACTCGAAGACAGTCGTCGTCTTTTTGATTGGTATTAATTGGGGAACGTTCTTGCGTACTGGGGAAAATGTGCCTCATTGTATGTTTTAAAGTATAATTAAACTTCGATTTTGCAACAGCGAATCATAAATTGTCTTAACCAACGAGGACAGAATGAATTATGTAAAAAGAATTTTATGAACCAGTGGTTTTCTTTTTTGTATCTCACGTTAACTTATTTCAACCGTTTCAGTTTATCGGTTATCTAGATTGATATTTGTGATCAATGTTTTGGATAATGATTTTTTATTTATTGTGGTTCAGGTAGTGATTCCTCAGATACGCTAACACCCGAACAACTGGGGGCCAATTTCCAGAAAATTGCAGAAGCCACAGCGAAAGTAATAACTGATGAAGGTAGTAGTGATGGTGATGGGAGTGAATTTGCAGCAGCAATTTCACAAACGCTAAGAAATCTCTCAGAAGGGACAGAAAATCTGCAGGTAAGTAATATAAATATAACATACATGGATTCTGACTTCCCAAATTTGATTCGAGTTCTATCGTACAAGGATTGTATGATTTGAGGTTTTAACAGTGGTGAGTCTGAAGATTTCTGTCTTCTGGGTTGTTGCGCCGTGTAGTCTGGTAGATTTCCACCAACGTTTCAGAGGTCATACTGCCTCCGTCATCAGGGCGATGAGTATAAAGATTTCTGTCTCCTGGGTTGTTGCGCTGTGTAGTCTGGTAGATTTCCACCAACGTTTCAGAGGTTATACTGCCTCTGTCATCAGGGTTCTTGGAAGAAGAGGATGTGGGCGATACAAATGTGTAACTGTCTCCTCTATTTTGAAATGGACGTATGTATTTTGTTCCAAGTGTGGTCAGAGTACGTCATGTGCATATGTGACCCCGTGATTCCACGTGTTGCCTGGTCGGTGTAGGCCTCACTTGTTCTTTGTTTTGGTCTTGTGATTCTCTTTGGTGATTGTGCTACTTTTTTTCAGTCTCTTTTCTCCGAAGAGAACATTGCGAACATGTTCAGTGGCCTTGGTGTAGGAGAGACAACAGAAGGAGGGGATTTCCTCCCATTCATGCAACAGATGATGCAGTCGTTACTCTCAAAGGATATTCTTTATCCAGCACTTAAGGATATTGTCGATAAGGTATTGTGTTGAATGCAGTTACTGCTCGTATTTTCTTTGTGGGGAGCGTAAGCAAAGTAGTCTCGTTTAGCTATAAACTGGTATGTAATTTTGTTTTTTATGCATTTGTTGCATTATGTGCATGAAATGAATGCGTACGTGGCCGGTCACTTCTCTCTCCGCCCGTCTGTCCGCATGATTCTGCTCAAGAACGGCTGGATGGATTTGAATGAAATTTGGAATTGATGTTATCACACTGGGGACTACCCTAAAAGTATACTTTTTAATTTTCTACAGTTGGTGGTACCAACATGGCAGGTGAACAAACATGTGAGGTGGGATCATATATCTTGAAAGGAGAGGAACTGGCCATGGTTTACTAGAATGTTTTGTTCTGCCATTTCAGCGGAGGGACAGCTAAAGGCCTGTGATGATTAATACATTTGAAAAGAACTTTATTACGTCTGCATTAAACATTATTACTTATTAAATAGACATTACATGTTAGTATGATGTGTGTTGTACCAGGTATTATAGTCTTCCAGTTTCGTATTTTGGTTTTCAGAAGCGAGTGCCATTTGTTTCAGTACCCTGCATGGCTGGAAGAGAATCGATCAAAGCTCGAGCCTTCAGAGTTTGAAAGGTTCGGCAAGCAGAGAGAACTAATGGATCAGGTGTGTGTGGAACTGGAGAGGGAGTCTGAATCAGACAGCCAGGAGGAGAAGAAGAGGAGATTTGACACAATCCTTGATCTCATGCAGAAAGTAAGGTCTTAATCAATTACGACTAATATTATGTACACAGATACACTGATAGTTTCTTCTAGGCTATTACGGTGTGCCACCCTGTATGAAAGATGGCGAATTTCATGAGTAACTGAACGTCTCAAGGAGACCCCTTCGCGATGGAGCTATTTATTTAATGAGGATAAACGAGTGGGATGGCCTGTGATAACGTGAGGTTTGTATTTAGTTTTATGGAAACCGTAAGTTGATTGAAAAGTTATACGTAGACTTACCAGTAGACAAGTGGTATACGAGGGGCAGTCAGAAAGGTCCCGGAATTGTGGTATAGCACGGTAATGGTAGGACATATGGCAACGCTTACCTAATCACCTTTAAAGTAGGACCCTTGTGCACACAAACACTTGCTCCATCGATCCTGCCATTGTTGGAAGCACTGGCGGAAGGCTTCGTTTGGAATCTTCCGGAGTTTGGCTGTCGCATTCGATTTGATGTCCTCCGTGGTTGCGAAACTCGTCCCCTTGAGCCCCATTTTCAGAGTAGGGAATAGCCAGAAGTCACTCGGAGCGAGATCCGGAGAGTATGGTGGTTGGCTGATGACGGGAATGCTTTTCTCGGCGAGGAATTGCACAACCAGCGATGTGTGGCTCGGTGCGTTATCGTGATGCAGAAACCACTCACCCTACAACCTGTTGCGCCGATTCCTTCGCGCAACCTCCGCAACACTTGCACGTAGAAATGACCCGTAACAGTCTGTCCAGGCGGTACGAACTCATGGTGCACCACACCGTCGATGCCAAAGAATGCCATGAGCATTACTTTTTCCTTGGATCGGACGAGGCGTGATTTCTTTGGTCGGGGAGACGACGCCATGTGCCACTCGGATGACTGCATCTTCGTCTCCGGGTCGTAGGCGAACACCCACCAGTGACGATCTTTGTGAGAAATGTCGGATCCTGCGTACTTTTCTCAAACGGGAATTCTGGGAACTTTCTGACTGCCCTACGTATGACGTTAATATAAGACTCTTGCTGTACAGGGCGATGAAGATGGGCGCAAATGTATTACCGTGATGATATATTTTGAGATGCTGTTAAATCAGAAAATTGTTTCAGATGCAAGATTGTGGCCAGCCTCCGAAGGATCTGGTGGGGGATCTGGGATCCGTGGTGACGTTCGATGAACACGGCAACCCTTGCCTGCCCGGTCTTTCTCCAGGTGTGACTGACCCCTCCCAATGCTCAGTCATGTGACACAATGTCTCATTTGCCTTCTGTTTTTACTAGTGGCTGTGTTTGCCTAATGGTAACTAGTTTATGGGATTTATATAGTTTAAGAGCACGTTTGCGATGGCTTCCTAAAAGGTTGTAGGTGTGTTATGTAATGGATGTTATGCGTCTCTTTGTTACTTACTTTCTGAAACAAGAAATAAAATCAGGTTATCTGAGAAACAAAAGAGCACGTACTTGCTGGAGATAGGTCCAAGGGGAGAGGAATGTACGAGAGTGACTTTTCCAGTGTAAGACAAGCATTTGGAAAATTTTTGAGAATGAAGAACAAGAATTTTCTCTATTAGACGAAACTAGACAAATTTTTCACTGTCATCACGGTTTGTAACGCGAACTGTGTTTTCACAATGTACAAAATTGTAGCGCGTATATCCCTTTTGATGTAGATAATTTTTCGAAAATATTCATAAATTGGTATGTTTAAAAATTTTTGCTTTTGGGGTCGAGTCGTTTTCATCGTGTGGAAACGGCCGGTGCCGATTTCAGGCGCCTTTTAGTTGTACCTGTGAATGTCCACGCTGATTTCCATTTTCTTCAGTTACACGTTGGTTTTTGACCGTCATATTTTGAGTTGATATTCCAAGTTCTTTCACAAATTAATTGCATGCGTTCCCACATAGTATGTTGAGTTTTTTTCTAAGGAAATTACTTTTCTATTCTCTTTTGTGCCTTATCAAACACGTACTCCATTGCCTGTAGCAGGCTCAGGTAACTGATAAATCATAATGACAACAACAACAACAGTAATTCATTTTCTTTAAGAGTGTTTGCTAACAGCACAGAGCTTATGGTAGGCAGACACTTTTATACACACGCGCGCATTAAAATGGGGATGAAAAAAGTAATATAAATAATTAATGTAGGCAGTTTCCTGCTCGGAGAAAAGGTCCTCCGAGAAGACGATGTTTTTGCCAAAAATGTCCCAAGAGTCTGCTTATGTTTTAAGCGTCGATGGTGTGCGTAGTGGAGTGACTGTTTTTCCTCCATGTTTTGCCCGAAAATATGAATCTGGAAATAAATTATGATGACGTAGCTTCATTTAGCCAGGTTTCCATAGTGAATTAAATTGTAAACTTGAATATTTTTATCTCCCTCTTCTGTTCATACTAAGAACAAATCTTATTCTGATTTTCTTGATTCAGGGAGCCGTTAGTCGTCTCCGTTCACTTGAACGCACCGGACCAGATTAAATTCCTAATTTTGCCACAAGAGGTCTGAGGTACGTACTACGCCTTCACATCACATTTTAAATCTCGGTTTATTAACTGGGAGGTTTCCCTCTTGCGGTTATTGTACGTATTTAAGACGGGCAAGATTGCTCTGGTTATGGACCTTTCTTAATTTTAACCTTTTTCTCCAAAAACGTTGAAAATGTTGAATACGATCGCATTTCTTTTAATTTTAAATCTTGATTTGTTAAGTCGTAATATATGGTAACTAATTTAGTTACTTGTCTAAGTGATACTGTGCCAGTTGTTTGTTCACAGGGAGATTCTGTTTGTTTGATCTTAGTCGGGCGTTCAATAAAGTCCCTCGTTGCGTTGGATAAGCTTTTGTTTTTGGACTGTCTCCGTTTTGTTTTAAGTGGTTTTAAAGCTAATTATGAAATAGATATACTTTCATTTCTGTCTTATATACCCGCCCCTTGCTACTGGATGCCATCTTTTTTTGTGTCGTACGCTCTGCTTCAGAATCTTTCAGCCGTTGTTCTGTGGCACGCGGGTGGTTCGTTTCGGGTTTTGCCGGCTACTTTGGTCATAGAGGTGGGACTAAATCAGGGTGTATTATGGGTGTGTGAAGTAAAAGTTGGAAGGACCTTTGAAAGGATCGAAGGATGTGGTCAGAAGTTTGTCCTGCGCACATTCGACTCAAAATGAAGTAACCACTGCCCAATCTGGTGCTGGCGTGCTTTCCCTTTAACAGGACGCTGCTTACCACAGTCAAGTTGCTTTTCTATAGCGACTGCCCACTTCCTGGCAGCTTAGGGTGCCACCACCTCTTGGTCCCATTGTTCAGTTTTACTTTTGGGCGCTCTGGGGCTGGTGTCCACTCGCTAAGTTAGTGACGAGGAATGCTGGACGGTCTCGGCTGGAATCACCGGTGATTCAGATTAACTCATTATAATGGACCCCACAAAGTAGGTGTCCCCCCTCTACTACACGTGAAGATGAGAATAGATCCAGTCTTCAAAACATTGTATAACATAACATGATGGATAATGTTCAAAAACCCAGGCTAAAATTATGTCTTCCGCATGCAAGATAAGTGGTATAAATTTTAATTTCTGTGTCGTATATTCTTTGGTTAGGTCAACGCTAGAGTATGCCCCCCCCCCCTCCCCCTTCAGAGTAGCCTTACATTGATTGGTTCTAATGAAACGGAAAACATTCGAAGACAATTTGCCTGTTTGTTGGTATCATTTTCTTTACTTTGATGTTTTATGTGATTAAAGTTTCGTTTTGAAATGTTTAAGTTTTACCACATTTTATTCCAGATGTCTCAGCATTTTATTTATTTATTTTTTTATTAATATTCTCTGGGGGAAAATAAATAGCCATTCCATCTTGGACTCTGTTGGTATTCGTGTTCCTACAAGGCAGATAAAACAGGTTTCTGCTTTACTGAGAGCAGTGCGTTAATGCAGTCTTACCATTATTTCAAATGACATGTAGGTTTTTGGGAATTTTTAACAAAAACAATCGGCTTTGAGGATACTTTATTAATAAGCAGAAATGTTTCCATTGAATATGCTTGTTTAGTTCAGTTCTGGTTTAACTTGGTTGTATTTAATGTACTTATTTATTAGCATTTGTCTGTCATTTGAATTGTTAAAAGATGTAGTGTGATGGCAGCAATAATATTGTTACAAATTTTGTAGTATGGAAAAAAGATGTAGTGTGTGAAACACAATATCTTATTTATTCAATATTGAAAGATGTTTTAATTCCCCTGCTCCTGATCGTTTGACAACGCTGGGCTTGTACGTCGCCGTTCTTACTGGTGAGCCGCGCAGAAATAAATTGTTCTGATAGTTGCTCATATGTGGCGCCACGAGTTCCCCTGGGTCGACGTCAGCAATCGACTGTTCGCGACTCGCGCATGCATGAAGTTACAAAATGATGTGGCGTGCAAGAATTTGTGACATCATTGATCCTCAACTAATTGATAAATAATTGGTTACAGTGTGGGGGATATTCCTGTAGGCGCTCTATTCTTATACCGTTTCAGTGGTGGGAAAGGTTAGAAAGCACAAACAAGCATGTCTTTCGAGGAATGTTCTCGAAGTAATTTTTGTTATTTCGACGATTACATGGATGTTCCTTTGTAAGGAGTGATATTTTGCTATGTTCCGTAGCGCTTTCTAACGCCAAAAAGACATCACCATGAATAAGGCAACTACAGTATTTGCCGAAACAGGGGAAAGAAAATTTAATGTTCGACTCGGCTTATCACCGAAGGCCAAAAGTTCTTCATTTTACAAGCTCAAGATGGTAATTCTGAAGATGTAATGTTCGGTGTGTCGACAAACACTGCCATCTATTACCAGTGTATGTGAACTTGATATAACGTCGCTGCCATTCGTCCCCCGCGTTTACCCCTTCCCGGTTACCGGCCTAAGTCGCCGTACTCAGAGCGACCACTCCCACCTCGGTTTAGTGTTTGGGTAGATCGTGCCACGCGCGCTCCGTAACTATTCGATAAGTGTAGTGTTGTTGGTGATAATAACAATTCAATATATATCGCAAAACTACTTTCATGTGGTTACGTTGTGTCTCTTGGCACTGCTATTTTTTTGGAGCTGTCATGGTGATAAAAACGACTGCAATGCGTTTCTGGCTTGTGAAGTAAATAAAGGTAAATGAATTCTTTATTCACTGTAATGGAGGGAGTGGTCATACCTAGCTCACGCAGTAAGAAAGTTATTCTCTTCCTGCGTTCAAAAATATGAATCTCCTTCACCTACACTCATTTTCTTAACAGTAACAATGTTACACTTCACTTCAATCTTATCATATTGGCAAACATTCTGTTCAGCTTGAAATGTGGTAAACATTTGCTAATATCTGTCACGTATTCTTTACAAGAACATGATGATTAACCAATTCCTTAATTCTTAATAATTCATTACCTACGTGCAAAGAAAGACAAACACGTGCAGCAGACGCGGTGAAATGAGGTTTGGTCACTCCTAACATATATTGAACTATATATATTATCTCTTCCATGTAGTTTGGTAAAGTTTACTAACGTTTAGAGGTATTTTCTGCCTCTAGTATTATCGCCTTGACGATGGAGGCAGCAGGTACATCTGAAATACCGGTAAAGTTCTGATAGACAACACAGCGCAGAATTCCAGAAGACAAATTATCTAAATTTCCCTACGGTTGATAAACCAACAGTTTTTAACTGTCTATTATCCGCTGAGAATTAAAGAGTTTGGAAAACATTACACAGTACTGTACGTTTTATGACTTTTCTGAAAACATCGTATCGTATTTCTGTGACAAGTTGATTACAAAGTGTTTCAGAATTAATACTTTGCCACACATGAGGTAAATTACGTAGTTTTAAGCGTCTAATGCTGGAAGATCCGTGGATCGAAGACACGAGCTGCCTATGGTATCCACGCTCTTCCTGAGACCCTTCCTGCAAAATGTCACAACATAGTTATTACAAATTGAAGGGGTCCTCTTTTTCTTAATTTTATAATAGGTTTCTGTGTATTTCATTGTAAGAAATCTTCACCGATCATAATGTGGAATGTTCACTCCCATTCACCCAAGTTCCGGAGTCGAAACTTCCTGGATGCCTTTGTCCTCCCACAGTCACGTGATACAAATCCTGGGAACGTGTTTTTAGATTGCAATCTCTTCCTTCCTGTTTGTTGTCCTGACATTCGACCCAATGTAACGTATGTAGTGGACAAAGTGTCATTTAATCAGCAGTAAATAAAGCATTATCATAATCACATTGAAACTATTTCGAGCACAGTATAAACGCCGGCGGCTATAATAATATTCTTACGCGCCTGGTCCAGAACTACGTTGTTGTGGGGTCAGAAAAACCCTGGCATATGTTTGCTAGAGCCATCTAGTAGAGAATCTGGAGAAACACGGTTGAGAAATGGCCGCTGAATTTTGCTTACGAAACAGCCAAATAATATTTTATCGTTTATTTGTATGTTGCTGTAATTTTCATGACGTAGAAGTCAGAAATTAGAAGCAGATTCAAGTGCTACCATATTGAATTACAGAGAAATCGAACTAGACACAAACTCGCAGGTTGTAAGCGGAAACAATCAGCACTTGGGGCCTTGATTATCGATGTCTTTATTGAGTACAATGCAAACAGCGATGAAATAATAATAATTCTTTGTCCCAATGATTCGCCTCCTGGCACGGTATTGGAGGAGTCTCCTGCTGGTTTTTTTACGATTGTATCAGGCGAAAAGACCTAATTAATGAACTTCGTTCGCACTTTTAAAACCTGACTGGCATTTCTGTGCCCTCACCGTCCAGCTACAGCGGCCTTGTCTTAACACGTACAGCTCACGCGACGTTCCAGCAACTGGCAAGTGTTTTTGAACGTGCACGAACGTTCTGGAAGGCCGTGAAAAGAATTTTGGACGTCCGGTGGTCGATCATTTGTTTTCACTGTCAGCTGTTACAGAGCTGGAGTACACGTCATCAGAATAGAAGAGAACATTAGAATCCCGATAATTAGGACAGTCATTTGTGAATCTAGAAAATAATCAAGTGTAATACTGTGAAATAAATCCATATTATGTCTTTAAGGAACGGACCCACTGAGAAATAGTCGATTAGGTAGTAGAATTGTACCTCGCAACACACCCCCATGTAGCCTTATTCAACCCGATGGCACACCAGACGTGTCACAAATATCAATGCCAGTAATTTTAATTGTTAATGAGACTTTTAATTTGATTCTCAAAAGCCAGACGAACTTTTCATTTCAAAAATGCTTTATTTGTTGTTAGGCCGTGATGTAATTGAGGAAGGAGTTTCAAGTTCTGATTAGAACTCTTCAGATGTGACTCTCTTAGTGTTCTGTCTGACGACAGGTCCATATGAACAGGATCCTTCCATCCTTTTCTCGGACTGGGACCTGTTCATATACGTTCTTGGCAGATGATCCAGAAGTGGTTTGCCATTGCCTTCTTCTGTGTGTGAATGGAGTAATTGTTGGGATGCCACGGAGGAAAACTCAGTGTTGCCTAGACCACGGCCTTGCCCAACACAAGTTATAAATTCGGGCACCGCCGGGAATCGAACCCGACACCCCAGGATTACAAGGCCAGCGTTCTAACCGCTAGACCACCTCATCTTATTATTATTTAGTGTTCTGTCTGACGACAGGTCCATATGAACAGGATCCTTCCATCCTTTTCTCGGACTGGGACCTGTTCATATACGTTCTTGGCAGATGATCCAGAAGTGGTTTGCCATTGCCTTCTTCTGTGTGTGAATGGAGTAATTGTTGGGATGCCACGGAGGAAAACTCCGTGTTGCCTAGACCACGGCCTTGCCCAACACAAGTTATAAATTCGGGCACCGCCGGGAATCGAACCCGAGACCCCAGGATTACAAGGCCAGCGTTCTAACCGCTAGACCACCGTGGTTGCATTTGGTGCTACTGAGGACAAAATCTCCATCCGCACATCACCTTCTATCTCATCTCCCGTCCACGTCAGAGTTCTGCCCCTTTGATTCGTCTGTGTTATTTATCGCTTTTAATGTATACCCGGGCTTTGAAGTTGTAACAAAAAAATATTAAAATGCTGGTGGTTTTGAAAGTACTGAGCTCGTTACATCTCGTCACACTCCAGTAAACAAGCAAACGTTGATTTAGGCTTCGTCAATAAAAATGCAGATACGCTACGTTGATCTTATAATTGAAGAGTGTTTGCCGAGCGTGGTCTGTGTACGTGCTGTCAGGGAAAACAAGTTAAATGTTGTGAGTTCAAACATTTTCTCCTTAAAATGCAGCCATTTTGATGCTTCTGGAAGAAGGTCCCCCCATTACGAGACGTAGAACCACAGCCCCTCGTGATGCAGAACGAATTATTTTAAAAAATAATGATCGCGCATTCACAATTACTTTTCAAAGTAGACAAGAAACACGGAGCAAGTGTTTAATTACGCTCTGTTCCGTGCGATATGCTAGCGATACAGAACGTCGAGGCAACTTCTACAGACTTGGATTGGGTATTTGTTGGCTTATTTGGTTAGTGTGTTCTGGCCTAGGGCGCTCTTTGGACGAGATACGCGTTTTGGCTCTCCTGTGTGGACCTTCCTTCTAAGGCCGTCCCACTAATTTCTGCATAGCAACGGTTGCTAGGCTGGACGATTCCTCTAAGTGTCCCCACCATCTTCATTTATAACTGATTTCCATGTAAGATCTCGTAAGATTATTCATCGCTTCGTTAATTTGAATCCCGAAGTGGCTGCCATTTTGGAGGACTTTAGACGATCTGTCCGCTCAGCAGAATGCACGTGACCGATAATTAACACGAGACATTAGGTAAAACAATTGAAGCAAGTCAGGCGTGCAGGTGTTTCGGCGTCATTGATGACGTTTCGCAGGAAAAGTGAGTCATAACTAGTTCGCTGAGCCTAGCCAAGGCTGAGTGTTGTGCAAAGTCGTCGTTGATTTACCATACTAAAACATTCATCAATAATAATAATAATATGAACACATCCAGAAGTCAGGATAACCGAATAACTATTTTGTGGAACCAACAAATCAGAACAGATAGAACCATCACAAATAATAAACCAGTCACTCAGAAAATATTTGGCCAACATTCCAGGCGAACACGACATCAGGAAACTTCAGAAAACTGAAATTTTAGGATCTTAATACATCATTTCGAAAGACGATGTCGTAAAATTTGTAGTCATCCCTCACGCGAAATCTGTACAATGAGTGTAACACGTATTAAAAACAAAATGTATTTCGGAAATAGCTCCTGCATTATGTACATCAGGGGCAAGGTTTGGAGATTGTTTGTAGTTTGAATTCGTGGCGAGCCTCTGGTATCTGCGCCCTTCCATTTGTGTTCCTCGGTTCGTTTCTTATGCATTTGGCTGATATATTTAATTCACTTAACTAACTAACCAAAGCCCTCCACCGGACCCTGTCCTGGGCCAACAAAATCCAGTCTCCTCCAACTCCTATCTCCCATAGATCCCGCCTGAGATTATCCTCCCATCTACGTCTAGATCTCCCCAGAGGTCTCTTCCCCTCAGGCTTCCCAAATAGTGGACCCAACCAACCAGATGGCTTAGCGAACACAAAGGTTCATCACCGAATTAACCAAAGCCCTCCACCGGACCCTGTCCTGGGCCAACAAAATCCAGTCTTCTTCAACTCCTATCTCCCATAGATCCCGCCTGAGATTATCCTCCCATCTACGTCTAGGTCTCCCCAGCGGTCTCTTTCCATCAGGCTTCCCGGTGCACACCTCTTGTCCCATCCATGCGCGCTACATGTCCCGCCCATCTCACTCTTCTCGACTTAATCACCCTGACAATATTAGGGGAGGAGTACAGATTTTTAAGCTCGTCATTATGCAGTTTTCTCCACGCCCCATCGTCTTTTCTCCTAGGCCCAAATATCCTCCTCAAACACCTGCAATCTGTGTTCCTGCCTCTGAGTAAGAGACCATCTCTCGCACCCACACAAAACAACAGGCAGAATTATTGTTTTATATACTTTAATCTTCGGGTGTGACCTTCTGTGTTTGATACAGCGATCTCACTATTCTCCACCCCGCCCTCTTTGTTAAACTAAGGAAACCCAAGATTCTTATCACTTCCTCGAAATCTCAGTTACGATGCGTTTTTGTTTCACCCGGTTGGTTTCCGAAAGTCTGGGACTCGAATCGATTTCTCTTTTCGGGCGGAAAATAAAACCCAAGTGTCTCTTCGAGGGGCCAGTAATCTTCAGTGCTCTCTACCATCTATTAAGAGAACACTTTTAGAACCATTAATGTTTCTCCGACTTTTTAAAAACAAACTTTAAGGGAAAACAGTCCCGAATCAAACTGTTTGTGACGTCAGTCGACCCACTCCGCGCTGATTTAGCTCCGTGGACTCCAGACAACCAATGTTAAGGACAATTGTCCATTTAAGTGATGGACCATAATTGGGGCGAACGGTGGATGGATATTCACAGATGTTTCACCTGACACGACAGGGGTCAGACACTTCCACTGCGTTATTATTAATGGGCAGATGACCATTGAGCCTTGCAGCGGACTCTGCCTGGAGCTGAGTCTCCAGATATTTTAAGCTTGTTCACTCATGGTTTCTTACTTTGGTCCTCTTTCCTTCACTTACTCAGTTCAGTGAACGCGTATAAAATTAATGTTATTCCTGTGTACGGGCTCAGAGAACTCGTGCAGACGAAATCACTTCATTATAATCTTCGGAACTTGTCGCAGATAGGAGATCAAAGGGTGATCGGTTTAGCCAAGGGGTGAATTTGTGGGGGTTAGACCATTGCTTTTGGTGGCGCGAGAGGGAAACTTTCGAAGTGGCCGTATTCTGATTGTGAGAGCCGCTGTAATATGAGACGCTTCGCTGCGTAAATCTCGATAGAAACTTTATTCGCCAGGAACAGGGCCGGAATTAAACAGATAAGTTGCCGTGGAACTGTTTCTAGCTGCTTCTTGACGGTTTCCGCCGACATAAAGTCCTGGACCGTGAGCTCAGATCGTACTGAGGATCAAGAGAGAGGCAGCGAACAGTACTGATTGATTGTCTCTGATGAAAGCTTCCTCAACTCCACGGGGGCCTTGTGTCGAAGAAGGGAGTCTGGAGGGACTAAGGAAAACAACGAAAAACTTCAGTCAAAACATCTGATTCGAGAACATTTCACGTGACTTCCGGAATACTGAGCCGGATTGCTAATCACTCATCCGGTAAGTTCATAATTGCGAAAACCTTATGAAGTGGAGTTCATGTTACGCGGAGTTTTGAAGTTGATTCCGTAATTGTCTCTCATTGGCCGATGTTCCTTCGTAGATATTCAATCTGACCGTAGTTCATTTGAAACAAATGTGTGAACGTGGTTTGGTGTAGAATGACGTCTGTAACGAAAATACGACACGCTACGGCGTACTAAAAAAGAAATTACTGTGCCGACATTTGGTGCATGTCCTGGTTAGTAAATGAAATAATGACGAGAAGATTGCGCAATTCCTAAGGCAGAGGTTCCCAAAGTGTGGGGCCCGTTCCCCTCGTGGGGGTGTTGTTTGTATGAAAAACTTTTTTTTAAACGAAATACGGAGAAACATTTTTAAGATCCTACCCTTGATTAAGGCAGTTCAGCAGTGGCTGCCATCAGAACAGAGTATCGTTCTACGATGAACCTGGAAAACGACCTTAGAGCGGCCATTTCAAAACTCCAACCTCGGTACGATAAGTTACGTTCACAGAAGCGACCACATCCAACCCACTAAAGCGTATATTTTATTACAGTTTTTTAAATTAAATTCATTGAATAATATGTACTAAATTATAAAAAAATGTGTACTCGTAGCTAAATTTTATGTCAAATCTGGTTGCTTGCAATTGTTCTGGAAGGGGGTCGTGAGATTTATGAAATGTTTTAAGGGCCAAAAGGAACGCTTAAATTTCAGAATAAAATTCAGTGACAAACTTTTGTAGCGAATTAAATATAGGACCCTGCTGTCTTATTTCTTCCGGTTAGATAGTAAGCGTGGTATGGTGTGGGGTTTAAGATGATTCCTGATTACAGGCTTGCTGAGGGATGACGAATCGACGACGAGGGATTGGCTGATTGAGGGGCAGAATAATGACGTGCTGTGGGGTCCCGGGTCGGTCGTTGCGGTTTTCTGATGCGAATAAAATACACGGAAGGTCGGTCGCTGAAAATGGTTTTGCTGTTCACTACGCTTTGGCGATAACGCGTTGCACAGATAACACAGTCCCTCTGGAGGGGCTGTAGTATTCAGGGCCATGCGCAGATTTTGCTGCTGTAGTCAAATAGTAGCAGAGATTAATTCGTGCCTTCGCGGCCTGACTACGGAAACTCGTGACAATTACGATGATTCACGATTTCACACTCGGAATGTTGGGTCCGGATGCTGTACAGTTTATGTTTAGATCTGAATTCGCGACCGTCTGCACAGTGTTCTATAAATTCTGACTCTCAGTTTCGAAATTCAACTCAGAATAATCTGTTTCTTTGACTGAGGTACGCGACTTCGTCCCTATTTGCTACTGAGGTGAAGTTCCAGAACCTTCGAGAATATTCTAGAAACCTCATCACCTGGGGCGGAAACAGCTCTCCCGACCTTACGGAAATTTATATTTCCCTTCTACGCCTCTGTTCGTATCGTCTGACTGCCTTAGGAACATCCGTGACTTGTATCGGTATTCGAACCCGTATACTATTGATATATGGCGTCTTATCTTTGTTGAGAAACGTAAAGAACCAGTGGTATTCAACCTTTTTTGTTCGCGTACCCCCAGATATAATTTCTCGTACACCCAAAGTTTTTGGTGTATAATTCAAGTTATACATAGTATTTAATCTACATCTAAAATAAATTAAATAAATTACATTACTGATTATTCAGTGTTTATCATAAAATAATATTATTTTTTTTAAATTTCACGTACCCCCTAAGATGTCTTCGCGTACCCCAGGTTGAATACCACTGCTGTCAAAGATCCATCACAACAATCTTCTGAACAGTTGCATATTAATTACTTTCCTCGACATATTGTCGTCCTGTGCCGGACATCCTCGCCTTTGTTGGTGCCTGGATGACGAAGGACCTACACAGCACAATGAGAATGCTTCTCCTCCATTTAAGAGGGTTATTAATTATTAAACTCGTACAAGCTGTTGCTTTTGAAAAGCGTAGACTCGTTCCGTTACGACGTTTTGTTTTCTTGAAGAGATTGTAGATCTCTGAAGTCTTCCCGTCTCGATGTATTCACCGCAGATGCATTTGTTTCGCGCGTCTGTCCAAACACTAAAACCAATTATTCAAGTGAATACACAAAAGCTTCTTTTGTATACTTTCCTCATGTTCATGTATCATCATTAGCACAGAGAATGGAATGCTAACCGAGATGATTCTGAATTGACTGAGAGGAGAAATGTATTTTCTCTTTAATATCGATTACTTCGGTTTTAAAGGTTAATCATGTTACTCTTGTACGTTTCCCTCCCTCAGTTACTGACAGTAAATTATGTTATAATGCTACCTTCCACGTCAATGATACCAAGGCAGTTTTATAAAAATATATTGGCGGACAGATTACATTTCGAGGACGTCTCGCATGAAGTCACGTGGCTTAAAGGAGAGAATATTTCTCGATATTGCCGAAATTCAATTTTGTATCATTTGGGAAGGAAAACACAGCGAGATGGGACAAGGGATTTGTTGGATATTATAAGATTTCTGGTAAAAATCTGGCGAAGAAGGTTTGAAGTTCTTACCGCACGAATTTTCCCGGAAATTCATCCCATACCGACAGAGCTCGCTTCACCGCGTTGTTATTAATATTATATAACATGTGCGTGGAAAGGTTGTTCAGTGGAAGTCATCCGAAAACACTGAATAAGCCACAGAGGGTCTCGGGTTCGATTCCCGGCGGTGCCCGAATTTATAACTTGTGTTGGGCAAGGCCGTGGTCTAGGAAACACGGAGTTTTCCTCCGGGGGCTTCCCCGGTTTCTCCGTGGCATCCCAACAATTACTCCATTCACACACAGAAGAAGGCAATGGCAAACTACTTCTGGATCATCTGCCAAGAACGTATATGAACAGGTCCCAGTCCGAGAAAAGGTTGGAAGGATCCTGTTCATATGGACCTGTCGTCAGACAGAACACTAAATAATAATAAGATGAGGTGGTCTAGCGGTTAGAACGCTGGCCTTGTAATCCTGGGGTCTCGGGTTCGATTCCCGGCGGTGCCCGAATTTATAACTTGTGTTGGGCAAGGCCGTGGTCTAGGCAACACGGAGTTTTCCTCCGTGGCATCCCAACAATTACTCCATTCACACACAGAAGAAGGCAATGGCAAACCACTTCTGGATCATCTGCCAAGAACGTATATGAACAGGTCCCAGTCCGAGAAAAGGATGGAAGGATCCTGTTCATATGGACCTGTCGTCAGACAGAACACCAAATAAATAAATAAATGAAGACTACATTTTTTATTTTATTTGTTCCAGGAAATATATCAACTGAGTGTAACTGCTTTGTGTCGGGTTTTAGTTGTAATCCGATACTATTAGAAGAATAATTAAGGTAGAACGAGATTTCTGAACGAGGTCAGTTCGTATGTTTTACAAACTGAATACTGATGTACGCTAAATGAAATTTATGGAGTGTAATCACGTGCTTTTAGTTTTGCGGGTAGCCTAATGCACAGGCCGATGCTGTTGCCCTCGTGGGCCACTCCCTAAAAATAACAACGCCCTGTGTATGCGACATATTCAATTATATTATTGCGGGAAACAGCAGCTGTTAATACGCGTTACGCGTCGTGGAGAACAGACGTTCGTCCTGTAGACCCATAATTTTGTTGTCACTTAAGGAATTTCATACCCAGGATTTGCATTGACAAGTGACGTAACATTGCAGCTTAATGACAGCGCGTGCTGACCTATAATTTGCTTCTCGAGACACCGTATTTTGCTAACCAAAGGAGCTATGGAACAGGGGCACGCCTCAACCCGCATAGCCGACAGTACAGAAGGAAGGGCGACTGGTCCAGCTCTCCCATCAGCTGACGTTTTGGGGTCTTCCTCTCGCTACGTGTATGTTTGTTGTATAGGCTCGGAACTATGTAGCGGACACTGTACATCACGAGACGCACGATTTACGCAGACATCTGACTCTTCAGGATGCTGTGAAAAATTAGTTTGCGACGGAATCTGAGCTCCGTACAGAAGTAGGTAGACTGCTTTATGACAGGTTTATTGAAAATTTCCCGTATAAAATCTACTATATAAACCGATTTGGTGAATATGATACAAAACATTTGAAACCGGAACACTCTGTGTATAAGAAAGTGTCTGTTTTACATCCGACCGTGTTGGTAGCGTCCTACACGAGCTCCGTACGTGATGTTCTGTTACAAACTTGGTTTTTCTTCACAGGCAGAGCCATGGTGTGTATTTCGTAAAAAAAAACCCATTCTTTTTCAGCGGTCGTAAGCAAAGAATCGGCCGTGGTCTATTCTGGCGTATTTTTGTGAGGTTCCGTATTTATCTCAAGTAACTGAGAGCAAAGGGTGGATCAGATATGATCCCCGTACCACTTCCTGCATGCCCCGGGCCTATTTCGCCTCTCAGGTATGTGACGAGAATTTACTCCTTCAGTTCAGAAGGGTTGAATGACATGAATCGATATTGATTTTATGATGAAGGCGTGGCGTGGTCTCCGTCGAATTAGGTTGAATAATTGACAGACATTCACCCACTGCATTGCCTCGGCTTTGAGTTGGCTGCCGAGTGGACACCAAGAGCCCTACCTGAGGCTAATCCACTCTTTGTGCTGGTTACTTCAAACCACAGATGTGTCGCTTTATTGAAAGAGAGAAGTGAATTGTTCAAGGTTACTCGAGTTTCTAGTTCGGAAGTCAGTTCTCTGTGAAGTCCATTCGAAAAATTATCTGTTTGTCATCCTGTAATAAATAATTTCTCTGTAACTTTGCTCTCGTTGTGACGTTTTAGTCCAATCTCCGCCAGTCTCCGCGGTATGGACCAGTTCTGCAGTAACCTTGTTCCAGAAGTTGCCACCTACCCCTCCCCAAAAAAGTCAGGGCCGCGTCCCTACAGAAAGTCGTCTCATCCAGCGTCGGTGAGTCGAGCATCGGAGCGACTTTTTCTGAAAGGCTAGTAGCGTCGGTGAGTCGTTCCTTCGTACGTCTGATCGTCGTCGCCCCCCTGGGTTGCTCGTTAGTGCGAGCGTTAGATTTAGATTCCTTCTTCTTGTTTCTTTTTTGTTGTTGTAATTTTTAATAAATTCTTCGCCGTGGAAAAATGAGTTCTTCGCGACACGTGGAAATGAAGTGCCAGTGGACACGTGACGCCAGAAAGCGTCTCTGTCGCTGTCCCAACAGCAGGCAGCGTTGAAGAAGCAGACATTAGTGTTAGAAGTGCATTTTATCGGAGGAAAAGACAGAATCCATCTCGTACGTGGATTTATTCCACTGTCGACGGCGATCGGCGCCCACAGTGTTCGATTTTTCTCTGAGATGTCGGCAAATGACAGTTTCGAGTCTGTTATAGTTAAGACACGTCGATGAACTCAATTCTATCAAAGGGGTTAGCGTGCTCACCACTGGACCCAAGATTCGCGGTTTCAAATCCGGCCGAGGTCGATGGATTTTTGAGGATGATAAAAATCCTTCGGAGGGGAAGTGAAGCCAGAGGTCCCATGTCGTAGATTTACGGCATGTAAACGAACCTTACGAGCATGATACGAGATGTTTCGTAAGCAAAACTTAGTGGCCATTTCTCACCCAAGTCTCTCCTGATTCACTACTAGATGGCTCTAGTAGTCAAATCAGGATTTAGTAGAAATTTTGCAGAGGCGGTGGGATTGTCACTCACTGCTCATATATGAACACTTCAAAGACCGAGAAACCTCAAAATGGAGGCGGCCAAGATCCACACCAGGGTTGTAGAGCCACTGATGTTGATGATGGTCAAAGGACGACGTGAGCGAACAGTTAACAGAAAGAATTAAAGAAAAACCCAAATCAACTTGACGCATTGGCCGACGTTTTCAGTTTCTTGAGTGTGTGCGCTGTTGCTTTGAGAATGAAGACCAGTTGTTTCGGTATCCACTTCAAGGTTGAACTAAGGATGAAACTGAATCCCTCTCGTGCGTCGTGGAAATCAGACGCTTTATCGCTGACATAATCTGCTGCGGTAAACTAACGGAGGGTTGCCAATAATGTAAAATAAGTTTTACCGCATCTCCTAAAACATATTTTACGTCACAAACTGAGTCAGTACCATTTTTCAATTGAATTTCTGGCTCCAGTTATATGTCAATATTCCTTGCGGTAGAAAGTGGGGTGGGGGTGGAAACCAAGACGCTCCGCTGCCATGTTCGTCATTCAAGACGGAATGCACTTCTAATGTTTGTGCTTTAAAAGACTCAGAGGAGATTTGTCTTCGACCTGTTCAGGGTTTCAGCGAACGAAAATTGATTTGCAGTGGCCACTTAGAAAAAAAAAAAATTAAACATTTCTGATGCTTATTGGTGATGCAGTATTTGTTGAGATCGCTGATATGTTCGACCTCAAGACACACAACCACGTCCTGCGGCAGGGACTTCGCTTTTCATGAGGATATAAATAAACTTTTTATGGCCGACACACAACTTCGAATAACACGACAGGAACACACGAAGACCAATTTACGTGATCGCTTTATGTTCTGGAGAGTGTAGAAATGACCAACCTCACTAGTTCAATAAACGTGTGCTCTGGCTAGTTGGAACACAAGGCGTAGTTAGGTAAGGTTTTTGGCCGGAGGGGATGTCTGCAAACACATTCAGAGTGCGCGGAGGAAGGGGCTTGTTTATCCAGTGTTCTGTGACCTTGGCAGGGAATGCATACAAACAAATGTTGGGGTCAGATGGCTTACTGGGGAGAGACTATGTCTGTAAACAGAAAAATACCCAAGAAATATAGCCAAGTTCCATTGAACTTTGCGGGGTAAACAGTTTTGATGCAATTCCATACGGAGGTTCAACCCAGGAGTCTAATATCGTCATCTTCAATGACTGTTATCGGTTTCTTCGTTGGTAGTATCATCAGGCTGCCTCGTTCATAAACACGTTTTGAAAAGAACTGTGGACATTTATCTCAATTCCCACTGTTTCAGCCATTTTTAAAACGGTGCGCTATAAAATTGATTTTCGTTCAAACATTGTACACCAATACTGGTCTTGGTTTCCGGTGTTGCGACAATGACTCCGGGCCACGCGGGCTACTTGCTTCTAAGGAGAAACGCCGCAGATTAGCATGGACGGGCCTGTAATGTGTTCTCCGCTCACGCTAGAGCCTGAAGAACAGAGCTAAGAGGTTACTTGAGCGAGTTAACTTCGCATGGGAACAAAAGATTGATTCGTGAACTCCGTTAGACGGAAAATATAATAGATAATTTATTTTATTCGGTGTATCTGACAGGGACGGAGCAGTGTTCTTGTCAGAGTTTTGCTGTTTTCGTTTCGAAATTGATGAATTATTGATTGTACCCTGTAGCTGTTTGAGGCTTTACACACTCAAGAGAAAAGCAATTATTCAGCGTCGTATTAATAATCACTGCCTAATGTCAGACGCTAGCAGGCAGGCTTATCGCGTTAAAAAAACAACACAAATGTCAAACTAATTACACCCTACTTTAGAAATTTCCTACATCGTATCGAACAAAACCTATAAATTCTCTTTGAATATTTATATTTAATAGAAGCGAAGTGAAGTGATGTAATGTAATGCTTGTAGCGGGTAGGCCTACAAGCAGGGGCTGCGTTGCACCGTGCAGTCTGAAATGATGGATGGTGTTATATCCTCCGAAACGTCGACATAAAGTCTCAGGAAGGCAGAAATCAGAAGACGTGCCTTCCGAATTAGAGTCCAGATTGATTCCAGAACATCGTGTTCGGGAACAGGTTAGAGTCTCGGACGCAGAGGTTAATTTGTGCAATCTTATACATTATTTTCATAAGTTTCCTGGGAGGATGGATGCTGTGCCCTGGGCTTCACTTGGAAGGCCCGCGATACTGGAGTTCTTAAATCATTACTCGGTGACAGATGCAAGTGACAGGTGACTGACGGACGGCGGGGAAAACAGCTGAGTCCACAATGGCGCTTGACACAAATAGCAGACCGGCATTATGGGAGTGTTATATGAAAATTGTAGGATCTATAGACATTTTAGAAAGTTGTTTAACGTAATTCCTTTTCGTGCGAACTTGTCAACTGATTTTCAGATATTTTTTTTCCCAGCGTGTTCCTTGGTTTCCTGGGACCACTCTACGAATTTACTTATAAGCAGTTTATTTCACGTTGAAAATACGACGAAACTCCCCTAATTTTTATACGAATTACATTGTACTTCATGCGTCAGAGCAGAGGAACTGAGACCTCGTACACTTGCTGAAGATGGACGGGTCGTTTTGCTTGTGCAGGTGAGACGCCAGGCAAGCGACGTGCGAGTTTAGTCTATACAGAGTGTCCCACGAACTCTGCCAACTTCGGCTGCTCATCCAGTGGCTTATTTTGAGTGTAAAATATCATAGTAACCTGGGCCGAGATCAGCCGTTGCGTGGTTACGATGGACAGAAAGATTATTTATTTAGTGTTCTGTCTGACGATTAAATGAAGATTTTTTAATGGAATGAGAAATTAATCAGCTATATAGGATTGATATGTTACTCTGTTCAGCGTGCGTCATGAAATGACATACGTTCTTAATGTTCAAAATGATCTGCATTGGCCACGCAGAACCCAGCTGATTTCAAAACAGCGCGTGTGCTTCGTGATTGTTCTGCATGAGAGCAGCACCGTCTACTACGCACTGTAAGATTTTATATCGTGTCTGCGATTTATTCTGTGTCACGAAATCCTCAGTTTATCCTCGCAAGTATAAGTCGTTGTGTGTCAAGTCCGGCGAACGGGATGGCCAGGCATGCCGACCCCCCCACGACTAATCCAGTGATTTCCGTATCACCGATTCAAGTACTGTACGGGGTAACGTCGTGTTGAAATCACGTGTTTAATCTGACGCGGAGAGAAATATCGTAAAAAAGAATGTCCCGTTGGAAATTCAGGTAGCTGGTCGTGACGTCATCGCGTCACACGTTCATGGAAAAGCGACGTTGCGGGGGTATTCGGGGGTAATATGTCGGTGTTATGGCATTTGGTTATTTCCATATCGCGTAAATTTTCTCTCACTGCCTCAGGATGGTCGAGGCTTTCAGCAGGAACGGGCAGACTAGCATTTTTGGACGATTGATTGACGTAGATTCAGAAAGAGCTCGTTGATGATGAAAACTCCCGCGGCTAATGGACGTTCATTTAAAGATAAGTGTATCGAGTGTTTGTTAAATGTGGAAAGGGCCAGAGCGATGAGAGTAGATTTATTAGGTAATTACATAACTGCTGAGAATTGGGCATTGTTTTTTTTTTTTAAATTTTCCAACCATTACTGAAGGATTTTATCAACAGAATAAAAAACGTGTATTTATTTATATTTTTGATGCTGTTTTCAGTTTTCCTTTTTATCAAAGTAGTTTTCAAACTAGATGCCAGACTGTCGAAAAAGTTGATGCCTGTGAACGGAATTCGATTCCATGGGGACATTGGTTTAGTACGTCGCCAAAGACCTGACTGACATGGTTTTGTTCGTATTTATCGACACTATTTAAAGAAGACGCATGAGCCGGGATAGCTCAGTCAGTATTGTGACTAGCTACGGGCTGGACGACCGGGGTTCGATCCCCGACGGGAGCAGAGGATTTTTCCTCTAGCCTCTGCGTCCAGACCGGCTCTGGGGCCCACCCAGCCTCCTCTACAATGGGTACCGGGGTCCTTTCCCGGGGGTAAAGCCGGCCGGGGCGTGATGCTGACCACTCACCCCCATCTAGTGCCGGGGTCAAGGAAGAGAGGAGCTATACCTTTTCTCACCCCAAGCGCCTACATGGCGTATAGTGGGACAAACTTTACTTTTACTGAAAGAAGACGCATATGATATATATAAAGAGGATGAGAATGAAGTTTTCGACGCAACCCAGCGACGTCGTCTTTCAAAAAACTTCTTTAACATTCATAGATTAAGGGACTTTCAAAGTATAACGTACAGCACGCATTACATTGATTGCCCAGATGACAATAGAACGCCAAGGCCCTCTGAATCGATGTTGTTTTGTCAACCATCAGTTTCCGTTGAAAAAAAATGATTCGATAGGGAAGAGAGAAGAATAGTTTAAGACCTAACCTTAGGAATTTTGGTAAAAACAGTGGGAAGTTTGTGCATAAGACCGCAATTCGATTCAAAGATACGCAACCCTAAGTCAATAAATCGAGATATTCCGAAATCACACCTACTTATTACAGAGCTCTACTAAGGAAACTGATAGTATCTCATCTAGTCAAGAAATGCCTCGCCTTTGATGGATTCAAAATGTTCATTATAGTATTCGCAGAAACCCGCCACTGAGCCATATGAATCTAATCAATGCCTCCCAATCCTATTTCCCTGAAATCCGTTTTAATATTATTCTACCATCTACGTCCAGGTTTTCCGAGTGATCTTTCTGCTCAGGCTGTGGAGCAAAAACTTTGTGCATAATGTTTCATGTCACCCACGCGTTCTACGTGTTCCGCCCATGCCATCTTACTTAATTTGACACTCGTAATAATTTTTTATTCCCATTTAATGCCGCGCTAGTTGATTAAACGTCATTGCATGAACGCAGAAGAAAAACTGAGTTATTTATTTGTCCGCTGTTATTTATACGACATATCAACTTCTCTGTTAGTCATAAACGTTGAATCCTGGTCACGTGACTGGGATTAATTGCGAGCAGTCAAATGTACGCCAGAGCGTTCATCGCTGTTCTGTGGTGCCCTCATTAAGGCTTTGACCGGGATGTTCTTTTGTTAAATCTTATGTGGTACCGCCTGATTCGACTTCTAATGTTTAAGTGAAGTGTTTTCTTCGCGGTACGGTCTGGATTCGTAAATATTATGAAGACGAGCTTCGGCTTCAAAGGGTTAACCAGCTGATTTTCGTAATGGTGAGGTGAAGTGTTTTCTTCGCGGTACGGTCTGGATTCGTAAATATTATGAAGACGAGCTTCGGCTTCAAAGGGTTAACCAGCTGATTTTCGTAATGGTGAGGTGAAGTGTTTTCTTCGCGGTACGGTCTGGATTCGTAAATATTATGAAGACGAGCTTCGGCTTCAAAGGGTTAAGTTCCAGGAGTAAACCTGACGATGACCTCCCACCTATGTTTGCTGCTTAGGTCATGGTCCTCCTTGCCCCAAAACGCTTTCGGGGTGTGGTCTTTTGGGAGGGAAATTCCTGTTTAGAATTGCTTTGAAATTACGGGTAATTAACCACATTCCTTCAGCATATGCTAATACTGAAAGCAATTAAGCGATCGCTGACTCAGTCGCTGTGAACTGATCGCCGTTCAGATGAAAGTAATGATGAACGCTGAGCTTAATTTCAGGTAATTTCACTGGCACTGAGGGAAATTTCATTCTGCCAACAGTTCGTTGTCAGGTAAACTAAAAATAACTTTATACGGAAGTTAGAGAGGATTCTGTTACGTGACTATTACGTACGGAGAGAAATTTACGCGGCTCGCGTTGCGTAAGGCGAACACGCACGGCATTTGATTGTGTTTTTGAGACTGAACACACAATACCATCTAAAGCGAGTCACTCAAGAGTATTATATTAGAGTTGCAGTTTCAGGTGGTCCTTAGGCAGTTGAGATTAAGTGAGATGCGATTTCAATTTTTTTGAAAAATATTCTCTTTTATGCCTTATTTAGTCGGGGTGTGTCAGATGACACACATTTACGCCAGAGGCGTGCTGACATGGTAAACAATATACTCAAAATTCAACATTACGTTTCTGCTCTACTCTGAAATAATCCTCTTTCTAAGTATGATACACAAGAACATGTGCTTCCTCGTGTACGAGGTGCGATCGGAAAGTTTTAAGACTGCGCCTATAAAAACCCGTACACTTATCTCAGGTATTAAATTCATCCATCACCCTCGAAGTAGTTCCCCTGGGAGTGAACACAACGATCCCAGCGCCGCTGCCAAGCCTGGAAGCATCCCTGGAAATCTTTCTTTGTCAGCCTGTCAAGCACCATCTGCGATTCTGCCTGAATCTCTTCTATCGTCTCAAATCTCCTTCCCTTTAGCTGAATTTTCATCTTTGGGAAGAGGAAACCTTAGAAAGGAAGTTGGGGTCGGTGCTTGCAAGATCTTTGAGCCCCTGACAAACGAGAAGTCGATTCTGCTTCTGGTCCTCAGACAGGATGCGTCGCATGTGGAGTTCTTCCTTTAGAATCAGCTGACAGGTCCCATAGCCTATCCCAACAATGTCGCACAAGTCGTTGATGGTACGACGTCGATCTTCGTGAATGGCCTGCCGAATCTTCGTAACATTTTCGGGCGTTGTGCTCGAAGATGGTCGTCCAGAACGCTCGTCATCATCGACAGAGGTTCGGCCATTTTTAAAACGTGAATGCCACACAAAAGTTTGTGCACGACCCATTGCGGACTCCCCAAATGCTTGCTTTAGCATTTCATAGGTTTTCGTAGCCGTTTTGGCGAGTCTTTGGCAAAATTTGATGCACACGCCATTCCGAAATCGCAGGAGGGTCGGTGTAATGCACTACCAAAACGCCCGTAACTAAGAAACAAATGCTAATTCGATGATGCCGGCTGGCACACTGATTCACTATGAATGTAGGCCGCACCCCTTAAAGGCAGAAGCTCGTACTACATCCGGTTCGCCCGCTATTGACACAGTCTTGAAACTTTTCGATCGCACCTCGTATGAGGAAAATATCTGGTCATATCCTGTGTTTGTTTTTAATTTGCGATTATTCACCTGTGTTGGTGTTTGCTGAAGGTTTGACGAGCTGAACATCGTTGTGTTCAGTCCACCAGCTGTCTTTTTCTCAGAGGCCGAGGAAAGTAAGAGTTTCGTCAGTGAGACTGCATACATTTTACATAGGGCATATGGTCCCGTCTTTCTTGATCAATACGCAGACGTCAGACTCAGGCAACACACGAAGAGATCCTCATTGTTTGAAATAATAATGAGTTTGAGAGACTGCGATATCAAAATCATTTTGCAGTTTCCTTCTGGTTAAGAATTTGTTCTTGGACGTAAAAGAACGTGATGTTGTGTATGTCACTTTTGCAGTTGAAAGAATGTGTTTGAATCTGGTCGTTGTGCATTCTGTGTTGATTGGCCTTCGCAATTAGCCTCTTCACGGCCCCCCGCCCCCTATTCCAACAGCGGGCCCCTTCCAATGTCTTGTTGCAAAGAAATACCATTACCAGACAGTCCATTTGTGGTAAATGTTGATAAATGTTTTCTGTTCTTGTATTGAGCTGCATTGTCAGTATTGAAGTGTATGAATTTCTTTAAGTTACGAAATTGCAGTGCACGTATCGTACTAAAGCCATTTGAGACGAATGAAATGTATTATAATCAACTCACAGTCACAAATTATAGAAAAGGGAAGAATTTAAAGCGTTGATCTTTGATATAAATAATGATGATGATTTACGTGATTGTTTGTCCAGTGAGGACCCCTTAATGACATCTTGGAGTTTGAATAATTATCTGAGAAGTCTGTCAGATTTGTGAAATTGTATGATTGCAGACTTTATTTTGAATTTTAAATATATATATAATATTTGGAAATATCATGATATCAAGTTACTTCGGACATTTTACAGACGAGATTTTCAATGAATTTGTCAGAATGCTGTGTGTACTTTATTGTTGTATCATTAAGTTCGTTCTGAATAATATCTCTCATTTTTCTGCAACAGGACATGAATTACGCGTACCACACGCACAATTCTTATTATTTATGTGGCCATTTTCTACATTCCGTCTGTTACTTTCGTTATATTTCGTGCTCTGTTTCCACCAAATTTCAGAGAACATGGCAACTACTTTGTCATTGTCTGCAAAGTGAGGCTGATGCTCTTAGGAGTACAGTGGTAAACTTTGCAGGATGCTGTAATCCACATATCAACAAATCTTTGTATAAATGACAAATGCGTGTGTGATCTGTCAGACTTCATTAAATGAGGAATTAAAATGAACGTAATGAATTTCAGTTATCTGAGGAATACCTGAGGTTGCAAAATCTCTGTCGAATTTTATTCTTCAGGCGGTAATGGATGCAGAGTTTAATACTTGCAACAGTTTAGAGATACGTGGCATTATAAATCTACATTTTTGGCTGTGTTACAAAAGCCACGAAATTTTGTGCCAAGTTTTGGTCTGAAATATGACCCTCTGGCTCTCAACGCCAACAGGGCACGTATTTCCTGAAATTACGTAATAGATACAAAGAGAGTAAAATTATGTAGGACTTATGGCGTTTTCAAGTGGGGGAAAAATTACGTAGTTCAATGCTCTGTTATAAGAAAATACTTGAACCTTCAAAGCAAACTCAGAAAATACTGTCAGAACGCACATGCAAACTCTCAGGAGACTGCAATTTTAGCATACAAAAGTTGTGCACAGTTTGAGATTTTGGGTGCCACTGATTTTTCCAAAATATTTTGAATTTAGGTGCAATGACCCACGTATTAAAATATTTAATTAATAGAGCGATAATACGCTTACAATTTGTAGATTATAAAATGCTAAAATTTTGTAAGAGTTTCGTGGTTTGGTAAAACAATAAAGGTGAAAAGGGAATATATAAAAGCTGTGATTAATATGGTGTGATGAAGTTAGCTCAGCCGTGGTGTTATAGATGGTCGACTAGAATATTGGCGGTGATGCACAGATTGTAAAGGCCCTGTTTGGAAGACAGTGCTAAAGTGAACTCAGAGGATATTATGACGCTAGACTTGAGATAAAGGACGATGGTGTGGTCCAAAGTTTACTGAAACACACGTGAACTGGTATCAGAACCAAGGTTAAAGAACAGGGGGATCTCGTTAAAGGGTTTGAGGGTTAAAATTTATATTACACAACCCAATGGCGAAACACTGAAGTATGTAGTATTAATGATATATTCCCATATGTGAAATATAATTCATTGTGTTGACAGTACATCAATATTTATGAATCCAGCTCACTGCAGTTTGATTGCACTTATTTTAGATTTGTCATCATACAGAGCCACATCAGATTGCTAGTATCTGGATCTTCACTGGAATCAGTCCCGGGTGACTTGAAATGATTTTTGTGATGGGTAATGTGCATTATAGCAGGATCCTTTCTCATTTTATTCACTTTTCTCCTGCTAATTATCATTCCTCCATCTATCACCGCCCCACCAGTTATTTGATAGCCCTGACCAAACAACACTTCATCATAACCTCTCTCTCTAGTTACAGGTTTCACCTGTGACTCTTCACTTGGGTGTTCTTGGAGCAAGGTGACTTAAGTTTAGGTCATAATTAATATATCGTTCTTTCAGTGTGTCCTAATTCGATAATTAACAGACGCTTTGTGATTAGGTATTGGGTACGAGGGATCTTGGGGGAAAAGTCAGCTTAAAAGTTGGCAAAAGTGTTACACCTGTGTTGTTAACAAATGTATTCCTTCAATTGTTTTGAGTTTCGCGCCGTTAAGTTTGTCAAGTTGGTACTCAACTCCAGTGAAAGATGGCGTGTTGAAACTAGTATGTGGCGTTCGAGCTTCTGAGTGCAGAAATGTTTTGTGGAGTTTCTCTTAACGTTTTAACAGTCGCTGTTTATTCAGCATTGGCAGCCAAAGATTTGTGATCAGTTTACTGAAACAGATATCCAGTGAAAACCATGGAAGTAAGTCATAATTAATATAAGTTACTTCGATTAGTGTTTCTTGTGTTTTTATATTGTGGTTTCTAAAAAGGTGTAGCCAACTTTGGGTTAAATGACGTGCCAGATTTATGTAGAACAGGGTATTTTCCATTGTTAGTCGGCAAATTGCCTTTCTAATGCTTGATTTAGTACTTCAGAACTTTATTATGAAGTTAATGGTTTTATTGTAGGTTTACGTGAATATTTGTATGCTTTATTTTGCTATTAACAGGTATATGGTACTTTTATTGCGTTATATTGCACTGTTTTGTGTTTGGCTCCACTGTGCCTAATATGTTGTTCGTAATGATAAAGATGCATGTACTTTATTGGTACGTAATCGTAATTGTAGTTCATAAAAACGATAATTTGCCCAGGGCAATGACCAAACATCTTGAACATGCACATAGGAATTCTACGGGGAATCCAGTAGACCGGCCCGCCTGGGAACTCGTTCGCCCGCGCCGTCTCAAGGCTTCTCGCCAAACCACCGCGCGGAGGACCGATGACTGTAGCGTTGCTGTTTGGCTAGGTTAGGTTTTCTTGAGATACGTACAAATACAGTGAGCACTGTTCTGAACTACGGTGAACAAAATAAATTGTCGTGTTGAACATAATTTATCCATATGCGGTGCATTTGTACATCGTTCTTCATGGAAGAAGTGTAGAAATTTCTGTAAGTAGTATTGTGATAATACTTTGCCATGTAAAACAACGATTTACAACATCGTACAAAAGTGGCTTTAGTTATGGCCTTGAACGTATCTTTTTTTACCTGTAGATTGCGTAGGAAGAGTACGATACTGCAGGTGGGTTCAGAATCGGTATTGAAGGGACTATTCGATTCAGTACGTGACAAGGCGTCGTACGCTTTAAGTGATTACGTGAACAGTAAAAATAACAGATACTGGAGCACATAAAAACCTCATTCTGTTCATGAAGGCGCCCGGGATGTTTTAAAAGTTAGGGTTTGTTGAGGAATTGGAAGATCCCGTGTCTTTTCTCGAAGCAGGCGATTCCTAACTTCATGTGACATTGAAGATTGCTCTCTTCTGAGTTAAGATCCTACTGGCACTGACCAATTGCCTGTTCTGACTTTAGAATTAGGTCGTCTTGAGTAGCTGTCAGCTCACCACAAACCAGCGCGGAAGGAATTGCTCTGAAATTTGCTTTTCATCTGTCCAAATTTGTATTGTCTTACTTCTTGAGAACATTTGCATCGAGAGGAAAATCAAGAGATGCAAATGAAATGGGCGTGAATTGAAATTCGAAGTCTTAATTTAGAACTTTGCCGTCAAAGCAGTGCGAGATGAAAATGCTCTCTTCTGCATACAGATGGGAAATAAATTTCTAAAACTGTTGCGTGGAAACTGAGTTCTTCTTATTCTTAATTTCAAGGCGTATGCAAACGAACGGTGTAGTGGGTGTCTCGGGCGTGAAAGACCAAGAACAGAACACCGGGTAACGTAGCGTATTTGCGATAACACTGAATACGCGGTCGCGGACAACGGACAAGGGGTGGTGCTCCAGGTTGGGAGTTGGGCAGATGCTGACATCTGGTAACACACTTCTCAGCAGTGTTATTTGTCACGACGATACATAGAGCTCGTTGCTAGGTATACTAAAGGGACCCGGTGCACAGCAGGGCTCGGTTATGGCCGAATTATCTTGGAACACACACGACGAATAGTGGGACAGGCTCTTAACCTCGACGCGTGTAATGATCGAGCTGGTACTGCTACAAGGGAATACGTGCTGCGTTATCCTTGTCGACGTCATGCAGACGCTAATGTGTTTCGACGACTGGAGCGGCGTCTCCGTGAGACACCCAAGAGGGCACGTGAATGCAGGTCGCCCACGGATTGTACGGACACCACCCAGTGAAGATGGCAAGATGTGAATCGAAAGCCGTGGAGGAGCTCACGCGACATCGCACGAATTCTACTTCATGGCGATCAGTTTCATGCCCATAAGCGCGCAGAGCTTGTGCGAATTTCGTTTCAACCTGTATAATTCAGACTTTGTAAGCTTTTGTGTCTTTAAACGCCAGAGAATTATGGAACGGAATTTATCCAGGTCCGTTGCACTGAAACACCCGTCCACGTGTTTCGTTTTCTAACGAAATCTCCCCGGTGTTCGCTTTGTGTTGTAATTCATTCTGGAAGTAAATTGAGCGCGAAATGCTTGTTACAACGCAGTTAATTTGCATGTATTTTATTGTCTCTGTAACATTTTACAGAATGAATTCCTGGGAACGAAGCGCGATTGAAATTTTGGATTCACATGCGTGGTAAATAGATTTCAAATGCACCCTTCTCCGCAATATCGTGGTCTTCCCTCTAGCGACGTTAATTAAAAATAAATTGCCGGTCGCTGCGGTATATTGGTTACAAGCCATGCCTCGAGGTCGGAGGCTCTGTTTTTGAACCAAAAATAGAAGATTATTTCTGGTGGTTAGGTGTTTCTTTCAGTTCATTGCGTAAATGCTGTAGTGCACCTGAAATATTCGAGCCACGGTTGAGTTATCAATAAATAATAAATGGTCCTTATCTTCAAACGCGAACTGATGAACTGATAGATAAATGAGTAGATTGGAAATGTACACACACATTTTTGATTCTTGTTTTTATTTTCAAATAGTGTACCCGAAGAGTACAACTTTGTTCTTTCTTGATATTATTAAATGTGTTATCACTTATTTGGATATCTTATTTTTTATTTAGTGTTCTGTCTGACGACAGGTCCATATGAACAGGATCCTTCCATCCTTTTCTCGGACTGGGACCTGTTCATATACGTTCTTGGCAGATGATCCAGAAGTGGTTTGCCATTGCCTTCTTCTGTGTGTGAATGGAGTAATTGTTGGGATGCCACGGAGGAAAACTCCGTGTTGCCTAGACCACGGCCTTGCCCAACACAAGTTATAAATTCGGGCACCGCCGGGAATCGAACCCGAGACCCCAGGATCACAAGGCCAGCGTTCTAACCGCTAGACCACCGTGGGTCTTGGATATCTTATGAGATATTAATGCAACGTCCCGGAACGAACGTGTCCGAACGAATGAATCAGGTCATCGACTGGATCCGTGTTCTCGTTTGTCAGACTTCCGTCCAGAGGAACTTTGGTTCGAGAGTCAGAGTAAAGAAAGACAGCTTCTAGATAATGTTAATTCATCAAAACGCCTTGTTATTGCAGGTTGTGCACAAGAAAGGCATGTAACACTGGTTTGGCATATTCGCTCATTTGTCTCGAGAATAGTTGGACGGATTTTAACGAAATTTGCTGTGGGCATTATGCCATTGGAGGGTACTCTAAAATGGTACTTACCCGCTGGATGGGGAAGTGCCCGTTGGTGGAGCGGACCCTCAAACAGCGACGCCTAGGCCTTCTTAAGGCGGTGGCTCCCCAAAGAAAACGGACACACCTTCTTGGTTGACACTTTCCTTGTCAGGAGAGTGACCTGAACGCTCTTAAAACAGCTTCATCAAAGCTTATACGAGGACGAGCTAATTTATTGAGTGTGACTTAAAATCTCTCGACAGCACTAATAAATGAGCCAAGCTGAAAGGTTGTTTGTCCAAGTTCTTTAGTTAGAAACTTTGCCTCAAAACTACACGAGGGGTTGGCCACATTTGCAGTACGTCAGTCGGAATAGAGTTTGAATAGAGTAAAACGTTTTTCGTGGGCCATAAATATTACAGGGCGACCTCTGGACTTTGGCAACTGCTAAATTTGGTGGATCCGGACAAGAAAATATGTAGACTTATAAGAAAACAAAGTTGAATGAACCAACCACTTTCAACATAATTATTGGCTAGTTGTTTGTTTATCCGCCGAAAGCGTTTCGACTTTATGAAGCCATCATCAGTGGTTCATTATAGGACAAAAGAGTACATTGACGGGCTCATAAAAATATTAAAACTCACAAGAGATATTTGAGTTAAGACTGAGATTAGATGTTTTGGGTTTATTGCGTGTTTATTTAAGCACTGAAATATTTCTTCTGAGTTTAAATGTCAGTATGCGTAAATAATTTCTCTGTGACGTAGGGTCTTTTGTAATGCAGTGCGCTCTTTTATTACCTAGTCGAACGAAATTTTGTAACAAAATTAATCGATTTTATTCCGACGATTTTCATAGAAGCTTAAGATCCGTTGGAAACGTCGTGACTCGTGGGCTCTGCTGTAACATTCTGCGGGGTATCCAGCTCATGCGAAATTTAAAAACGCACGGAGAAGAAAAAGGTCATAGAGTGGTTTTTGGAGTTGAAGGTGATGTTGATGAACTCTGTCATGAGGGATTTGATAACACTTCCCATAAGCGCGGTGAATTAACCTGAATGAGCGAAGACTTTGAAGGTATTTGGGGTTTTAGTAAGGTTACTACTAATTTAAATTAAAATGTTTATTTTAATTGCTTGACATTAAAACAATCCCGAATTGGACGCTCATAATAACTAGCACTCAGGTCTGAACCTCATTTCCCTGAACTGTCATTCGTCTTTGTCCTGAGGGACCTCGTCGGTAACTGTGAAAGGGCGTGTTTGTTTGCACGTCGTACTTGGTCGAGGGTTGACCTGGGGGCACAAAATCGACTGAACGTGCTGTTTCTCTCTTATGCGCCTGCGTCGAGACATTTTGGCGACCGGAAAATTATAATTCCCTCAATCTGAATGGCGCTCACACGAAGCGGAGTGCGTGGTTCAGCCTCAGTGACTGCTCCCTCAGGCCACGGCGTCTTCGCCGAAGCTCCAGTTGGTCATCAACGTCTGCAGAACACGTACCTTCTTTATCGAGCGCCCGAGTAGAATGGATCAGGCTACGTGGAACGTTGGGGGGTGGATCACGGCCGAGGATGGCATCAGATGTTTTGGGTTTGCGAGCGCTTATGATGGACGTACAGAAGTTGCTCCGAATGTGCGTCAAGGCAGATTCTGGCCCCAGAGGCCCGTGTTTTTTTTATCTCCGGGGTTCGATCCCCGACGGGGGCAGAGGATTTTTCCTCTAGCCTCTGCGTCCAGACCGGCTCTGGGGCCCACCCAGCCTCGTATCCAATGGGTACCAGGGTCCTTTCCCGGGGGTAAAGCCGGCCGGTGCGTGATGCTGACCACTCACCCCCATCTAGTGCCGAGGTCAAGGAAGAGAGGAGCTATACCTCCTCTCACCCCAAGCGCCTACATGGCGTATAGTGGGACAAAATTTTTTTTTACTTTTTACAGTCCACGTGAGGTTTGTGGCGGACAGCTCGTCACCGGGTCCGAGTTCATTCATGTATCGTGCGACTGATCTAAGTTCCACGGACACAATATGAGCCCTTTTGGGGACATGCATGATTTCTGTGAAGTTTCCGCTTCGAAACTGTGGTTTCTTCATATGTGAGGTTCTTGAACTATATTCGGGACATACGTCAGTGTGTCTTTCAAATTTAAAATTTAAACTTACGGTCATGTGAATGATCTTATTTTGGGAAATTTTGGTAAGCATTTTATTCATTCCTTGAGGTTTATTTAAGGCTTTGACCGGGATGTTCTTTTGTTAAATCTTATGTGGTACCGCCTGATTCGACTTCTAATGGTTAAGTGAAGTGTTTTCTTCGCGGTACGGTCTGATTTCGTAAATATTATGAAGACGAGCTTCGGCTTCAAAGGGTTAACCAGCTGATTTTCGTAATGGTGAGGTGTAGTGTTTTCTTCGCGGTACGGACTGAATTCATAAATAATATTTAGACGATCTTCGGCTTCAAAGGGTTAACAACGCTGTCAGCCACTCGTACTCCGTGATGTCGGAGAAATTGCCTTTGTCTGATTTAAGGTGATATCCCGGTATTTGCGTAGATGAACTGAGGACGAACCACGATAAACGCGAGCTAGGAGGCAACCTGTCGTAGGACCTCGAGCGTACGAATCTGGAGGCATAACCACTCGACGGAGACGTTCCACGATTGACTCTGGTGGAGAAGTCCGTGGTTTGCCGACGCATCGACTCTGTCGAGTCGAAGTTCGTCTACGTAACATTTTGAAAATCAGTCCGTGTGTCAAAGAAAATACATCAGCGTTACGAAGGTCTGAAGAAATAATTTCTGTTTAAAATGCGAGTCATATGAAGCCGATGATAGAAAATGCATCATTACAGATTCTTAAAGCAGATGGTACATGTAGTTGCAGCTCGGCTTTAAAGGCTCGAACACACGGGCGTATACACTGACCAAGTCTATCGCCGTATTTAAAGCTGTATAACTGCATATCGCATTGGCTTGAGACAAACTTTGGTCAGGTTAGCACAAGGATGAAATTTCAACCGGAAGAAAAGAGAGAGAAATGTGGATTGTGGCTCCGGGTGGCGAGCAGGATCAGACGAAGGCCAACAGGGCGGTAAGATAGAAAGATTTTATGAAGCGAAATACGAATAAAAATACTTTTTAAGGACGGAGGATGACGGGAAGGAGAACACGACATCTTTTCCCACGCCAGCGATGGCCGGATGTTTGCACGTGTCTTACCTAAACAACGTCTTCGTGCTCGGACATTGGTCGGATGACTCTTTCTCGTGTGTCATGATGGAAGTGCTTACCGCAAAGTTTCTGTCTACTGCTGTGACGTAACACCAAAAGCTTCTCGCTTTTCATTATCGATTATTCCACCACGTGACTGCAAGCCTTTTCTTGGCCGTCATCTGGACCGCATACCCTTCGCCCTTTCGCGAGAATCGGGCGCGGTAAATTCTGTGAAACTCGAGGACCGCTTGAAGACGGATTCGCTGTTCCGGGGACCTCACAAAAGTAGGGAATATCATAGCCGTCTACGTTTACTAGTTCCAAGTCTAAGCTTCTCTGTTTTGCCCGAAGCGTTAAGATCCACACAACTAGAAACTTGAATTGCATTTGAAATTTAAATTAAAAATAAAATAAAAGTGGGACTTTTGGGGGGCGCTCATCGTGTAAAATTTGAGAACTGAGTCGGCTCGCATAAAACACCGATGATTGTCGGGAGTTTGGGGGTAGAGATTAAAACCGCGTAAATATTTCTCTAAATCGCTGGCCGCAGGAAATTTAAACAAAGGATTCCTGAGACCGCGAAACGCGTTCAGGCGAAAAACAACTGAAGTGTAGAGGAATGGCAGGTCTAGAATAGTAATGAAAGCGAATTACAGGCGTGGGATAAAGCTGGAAGAATTCGTCCCACATTTTATTGCGGAAGGCAGAATGCGATGGGGATGTCTGCGTCTTCTGTTGTTTTCTTACAATCACCATGGACCACCGCCACCACCCTCTGCCCCGAACCACCCTTCGTGTCAGTCCAATTCACCGTCGCTCACACTTCGAGGTTTAACTGGACATTTATCACTGTCCTAGTTTCAGATTTTAGTGACAGTCCGGACGTGTAGACACGAACATCCAAGTTGCGATCCGGTGGGCGCGCAGACGACACAAAAACATTTCTGTTGTTGAACGATTTATGTTTCGTGAACGCTTCTCAGTAACTCCCAGAAAAAAAAAGTGTTATCTTTTTAAATTCTGTCAGTTGTTAAACTAAGTTGAACGGTTTAAAAGTAGACCACGCGGGATTTTTTTTAAAAAACTATTTTAAACGAACTGGGTCATCTCACTCAACTTCAGTTTTTGTGTTCTGTTTTGGAACATATTCTCTTGCTTTGCATTCTTCTTACATTATTTCCAACTACTTAGGAAGTTTTATGTAAATTTGACGATTGACTGAAATTTTAATTCTTGTAAAATATTTTTATTATTTTCAATAGCATCATCATCTGACGGTCGAGAAGTGTCTGACACGTTCTGACCTGAAACAGATGTCAATTCGCGGTTTCTTCCTTCATTTATTTTTAAGCTTCTTGTTGGTTTTTGTACTCCGTGCCCCTGCATTCCTCAATATTTTATAATATGACCAAATCTTAATTTTATTTACGACATAATCGGGGGTAATCCGTCGAGGTTTCGCTTCCATTGGCCAGCTCAGGCATAACCGAAGATTTATGAGCGTTAAGTTTAGTTGGGTTCTGTAGGGTCCTTCACAGTTTAAGCTTAGTATATTTTATGTCGATGAATATTCGAAGGTTTGAAAACTAATGCATTTCTCCAGTTGCTTGAATAAATTTTGATAATTTTAATGGCATGTCAATATTATCTTCGCGTGACACAATATAACAAATGGACTCAGATAACGAGCTTGAATGTGCCAGAAGACAGCATTTTGTGTTTCGTCATGTTTTTAACATGGTCTTCGAATGGATTACGAGGATTTAAGTCAGCGTCATTGAATATATAATGAAAGTTAAAGCGATTATTCACTGAATATTTAAACGTTAAATGAAGGAATTGGTGACGAGATACGCCAGTGAAAAGGAAAATGATAGATGTCCTAAAAATCGCATAGACGCCATTACATAAATGATAGAAATGTTAACTTCCGGTCAAATGAGAAATGTATGTTCCGTAATTTGGAGGACATTGTTACGTTATTGTCTTGTCACACGAAACGAAATGAAATGGAAATTCTATTCCAAAATTTAAATTCAGGTATCACGTATTCCTGAATGAAGGACGTAATGGAGTCTTTTTTTTAATGAAAATAGCTTGAAAGTTGATTTTTATTTTACACGGACGAGAAGTTTGTGAATCGGTGCTTCGGCCATCTTTTATTAGCTCAGTGAACGTCCGAAGGGATTTACTCTGCCATCTGAGTGATGAATCCCGAAGCTTGTAGGCGCTTGTAGTTCCAGTACTTTTCAACCGATGTCGCTGAAATCATCTGAAGCATGTGGGCCATATTTCTTCTCTCTGTACTTCGCCACAGCAGATAATAATGATTTACGGAAACAGGAAGGGGTTGTTTATCAGCCAACACGGATCCAGTTTGAGAACGGTGGAATTGAGGTCTACACGGAGCCGACATTTTAGAATTTCACTCGGCCCGGCGAGCATTTGGCCCCGAAGCCCGAAGTTTATCTTCGGATATGCTTACCCGCGAGCCCGACTTTCTTTTATTTCAGCCCGAATAAAGCCCGATCTATTTACGATCTGCCGTGACTATCGTATGATTGATACATTTTAATGTATTAATGCCAGTAATTCTTCGATGAATTATTCAACGACGCTCTTAGAACACTGGGCATTATTTTGGCGCCTGAAGAATGGCACAAAGATATCAGATACCAAGATTGTTTGGAAAAATTTGAAGTTATTTCTGTGGAGGGGACAACTACGAAAGTCCTCGAGAAAATCAAATCGGTGTCACTCAATATGTACGCATCTGCGAACACCTATGCCATTGAGAGAATGTAGTGGCTCAGGAGGGCCCGAAATGTGCCAAAAACTTTTCGATTGCCTTAATTTAAAAGAAGCCCGAACCCGAATATTATTTGTGATAGGTCCTCCCACTGGCTGGAATTTTGGTTTCAGTCCCGGGTCTTGACTGAGATGGGAAACTTTTCATCAACGAAGGAAGTGACCTAGTTCAAGACATTGTCTCGACCTTTGTCTGGCGGTGCAGAGGAACACAGCGACAAATCTCAGATATGATGCTCAATAGCAAAGTTTAAATTCGAACTGAATACAGTTCTTTACGCTACAAATGCAACAAACTGTTGAACAGTTGCGATATTTTCGCACAGTGTGCAGTTATGTAGAAAGAAGACGTGGCCCAAAGCGAAACTGCGAAGAAAATCCACCCGGGCAATCAGACTAAACGACGTGTAGAGACCTTGGAAGTTGTCAGTGTCTGTTACGACAAGCTGTTATCAGTGCCATTGTGAGGGTTTATGTGGACATGTTCACTCTTCTATGTAAGCCGTAGCTTGCAGGGAACAATTTTTTTCAGGCGGAAAACATTCGTGTGGGACGATCCACAGTTTCTGAGACGGTCTCTGCCACCATCATCTTCAGAGTTTATGGGATAGAGACACGTCGTATTATAGCTCCAGTCTCACACGGCCGATTGGCCAAGGATACTTCACGGCATTCGGTCGCCATGAAATCTTAAGATCAGAAATAATATTTACTACGTAATCTCCCGCAGGAAATGATGAACTTGAAGATGTCCACATGTCACTATCTCTCACTACCCGGACTCATGTCGTTGTCCAGAGGCTGGATCACGTTAGAACTAGAAATCTTTCGGAACCTGTAGAAAGAATTCAGACTGGAAGTGATTTTGAAGCGTGGCCTCGAAGTCAGTGTCTCCTAGATTCGGTGTTAATTCAAGGGTAGAGACTGATAAAATACTGCACGATTTTACAGTCTCTGCATTAGGCTTTCGACAAGCAAAATCACTGCTGTGGACCTAAGTAACGAGATACCTGCCTTATATCGTTTTCTGAAACACAAGCAGGTACTCAGATACGTAATTACGGTACGTAACCCGGTTAGGTTAGGTTAGATTACGTTAAGTTGGATTAGGTTAGAATACATTAGGTTAGGTTAGGTACCAACTGCAATTCGCAGTTCTTTAGGCCTTGAATTTCCGACAGTTTGAAAAACCTTTTCACACATTATGACCTCTGTGACGACAACCACGCACGATGGGCGGAGACTATAGTTATATAATACCCCTCTGAATAAATCAAATAATGTAGCACACAAGATAAACTATAACAATCTTACACTGAGAAAAGCTTGAGGGATTTTAGACACTACAAACAAATGTCTCAGTTACATTCGAAAAGATCCTTCGCATAGCTTACTTATTTAATTAACAATTTCTTTCGGCTGTCACATTAACCGGGGTCTTGGCACGAAGAAAATGTAATAACTTTACCGAAACCCAGTAAGGATCCTACATTTATTCAAAATTCTCGTCCAGTTAGATTTTTGTTCACGACTGGAAAACTATGCGAGAAGGTTCTTCTAAAAATAGTCCAAAGTCACACTGGAAAAGGATACATTTTTAATGCAAGTCGCCCACGTCAGAGCACGCTGCTTACGAGCAACGCCACCTTAACTTTCTTCATTACTTTGTCTGTGTCTGCAGTATTTATTGACGTTGAAAAAAAAATCCTTTGATTGTGCCTGGAACCCTCGATAGTTACATGAATTATCAAAATCGCAAATTACATCATAAGAATCGAGATCATTAGCGCGTTCATTTCAATCAGAATATTCGAACTCTGGCTTCGAAAGCGAAATGTCAAAGTTGAGACAAATACTAGCAGGAGTACCGCAAAGTCCGTCCTGGCGCTAACGTCGCACAGTTTGTATGTAAATGATGTCTCCCCCCACTAGCACCAGGTATTCATGTAACCCTCGCTGCTGAGGACACATGCGTGCGTTGTGCAAAAGGTTTAAGGGTTAGGTTCTCAGAAAGTTGCAGCGCTCAGTTCGATGGCGAAGTGGTTTGAGGGCTGGAGCGTAAACACGGACGAAAATAGATTTGGGCAATTTATTTCTTTCGTAAACCAAGTAAAATATCTCGGTGTAATCTTTGATAGGAAGATCACACGGAGAATCCAAATTTAAACGATTGAAGCCAAGGTCTTTTTTAAGTCTCATGTTTTTTCTAACCTGAAGGATTAAGCCTAAACTTCAAACTAGCCCTTCATGAAGTTTAAATAGGGTGCACAGTGGATTATGCCTGCCCCACTAGGGAATTTGAGGCAACCCCCCCGTCCCGTGGACTTACAGCGCCTCCAAAACGCGGTTCTCCAAACCATTCATAAGTTTCCAAAGGCACGCAGCACTCCGTGATTTGCCTGCGACTTTCGGAATTCCGTTGATATGAAATCATGAAAATATTCTCAACATAGGACAAGGCGAAGGCCGAGACAACAACGAAGTGGTTTAAACTTGCCGTCGGCCAAGCGTAAGACCGTTCCAGCGATAAAACTGTCTTCATTGCGTGCCCTATGTAAGATAAGAACCACGGAACAGATAAGTCAAATGAGACTTAGAAAAGTAAGTTCACACTGGAAGGATAGCGTTTAGGGAGACGTCTCCGTGTAGCCGTGTAGGTGGCAAAACTGGTGCTAATTAAAACTGCCCTGTCTGTAATTGGAACATGATTCTGTTCATTGAAAAGTATCGTTAGAGTCAATCAGACAATGCCTTTTGTGTGTGCCATTTATTTTGTAATTGACTTCTCCCTTCCACCTCCACTCAGAAGAATCCTCCTTGAGAAACTCGCACTGCGCTCTCCTATTCACGACATTCGCTGCTCTCTGTGCGACCTGAATGCTCATTAACTTGTTCACAAGAACCCACGACCGGCCAATATATTGAACCAGATTAATTATTTATTCAAATCCACACCCTCAAACACTTATTTAGTGTTATCATCCTTCTACGCCAAGGTCTACCGAGTTGTGTCTTCCGTTCGGGCTTTCCAACAAAAACCTTTTACTTATTTTTCCTCTCTCCAAAGCGTGCTACATGCCGTGCTCATCTCATCATATCAGAATCGATCGTAATAATAATATTTCTTGTACATTGAAAAATATGAAGCTCATTATCATGTAGTTTTCTCCAGTTTGCTGTTACATCAACCCTGTTTTGTCCAAATATTATCGTAACCTAACCTGTCATATAGCCACGGTGGTCTAGCGGTTAGAACGCTGGCCTTGTAATCCTGGGGTCTCGGGTTCGATTCCCGGCTGGTGCCCGAATTTATAACTTGTGTTGGGCAAGGCCGTGGTCTAGGCAACACGGAGTTTTCCTCCGTGGCATCCCAACAATTACTCCATTCACACACAGAAGAAGGCAATGGCAAACCACTTCTGGATCATCTGCCAAGAACGTATATGAACAGGTCCCAGTCCGAGAAAAGGATGGAAGGATCCTGTTCATATGGACCTGTCGTCAGACAGAACACTAAATAATAATAAGATGAGGTGGTCTAGCGGTTAGAACGCTGGCCTTGTAATCCTGGGGTCTCGGGTTCGATTCCCGGCTGGTGCCCGAATTTATAACTTGTGTTGGGCAAGGCCGTGGTCTAGGCAACACGGAGTTTTCCTCCGTGGCATCCCAACAATTACTCCATTCACACACAGAAGAAGGCAATGGCAAACCACTTCTGGATCATCTGCCAAGAACGTATATGAACAGGTCCCAGTCCGAGAAAAGGATGGAAGGATCCTGTTCATATGGACCTGTCGTCAGACAGAACACTAAATAAATATATATAATAATAACCTGTCATAGAACTCGTTCAATGTATGTCTGCCGGTACGTTCATAGATGGCAGATGGATTGCACGGTAGCAAGACTCCCCTGAATTTAGGTTGCTCGTAATGCCCCCATGAATCCAGTTCTGATCTATAAACGTCGTTTCCAAATATTTATTCTCAAAAAGGCTGTCTTTTGTGTAATTACATTTATCCTCGGTTGGTGCATGCACACTCATGAAAATAATAAAACACGAACGACTCCTCGGTATTATAAATGGCGTCCTATCACATACGAACTCTGTCCTCTTAATTGCTAATATGATTTCCTTTACGTATTTGAATGTCTCTAAGTGATTATCTGCATCCCCATATCCATAGAAGAATGTATAATCGCCTGTTGGTTCGAAACCACCCTTGTCCCATCTAACTCTCTGTATCTCCAATAAATCTAACTTAAATTTTACTAATTCTGCTGATACAGACTTGTGACATTCAAAATTCCATGTCTTACGTCCATTTTTCATTGCACAGGTCATTTCAAAAGCCGCCAAAGTCACAGTCCAATATACACAACATTGGCATCACTACGAAATACAATCATATTAATGACATGTGACACAACAACGGATGAAGATACAATATGAAGGACCTGAACATGATAAGAAAAATGAAAACTAAAAATCTTAAAAATCAGTAAAAATCAGTAATTCAGTTAAAAAGTTTATAAAATAACACCTGATGATGGCTATATATAGCCGAAACATGTCGTAAATGTTCCACATGTAAATCGAGTACTCGATACGGAACGTAAAATGATATTTTAATCTTTTAATTATCTTATATTGTGATTGACGGCCAATTTTAATATATTTTTAATACTATCTGAGGCCCTGTATAACACTTCGTAACTTGGTGGTCTTTTACGGTGGGAAGCTGTTAGCCCCACGTCCAACCCCCGAAGCTGGATGACTGCCCCTTGTCGGCTGTCCGCTCCTGCTTATTTAACATATCGTATCCGGAGGCTTTCACCTGTGTCCGAAACTTGAGGATGCGCTGTCCAGTAGCGGCAAGGTCACCAATTACACGCGTTCTGAGGGCAATCAGCCACACGGAGCAGGACACGTTGCAGTTACGCGGTTGGAGTTCAGTTCATCGAGTCATTTTGTGAGCAGTCGGCGAGACTTTGTCGGGTTTTGTCGTCAGAGAACTGTGGGTGTTTATTCGACACAAACCGGGGGTCTTTATATTTCAGTTGCGCCTGCAGACAGACACCTGTCCCGCTGTTTTTCGGTGCTTCTCCAGCTCTGACGTAGGTCTGGTTACCATGGCAACCCTCTGCTCTGAACCGGTATAACCCAGGAATTCGCCGCCGAAACTCACCTCAATCGATGCGTTGTGATATCAGCGGCGCTGTTCCTGTTTTCCTCTGTTTGTGTTTGTTTCATCTTTAATCCTGATAGGAATTAACATTCATATGTTGGTCTTCTGGGTTTTGTTCGCCTCGTGGACATACTGGTTTCCCTCCTCAGTACACACGACATTACGTGTCAGAAGACGCCGTGAGAACATCGAGTCCCACACAAATGGACGTTCTTCTAAAGCCTTTTAGTTCGCTTTTATTCAAATATGGAGCACGTTGTTGTATATAGCAGGAATCCTCCTGACTTGCGGTCAGCGGAATTTGGTTCGAAGTATGCTCAACCCAGAGAGTGTCTGGCGAATTCGAAATTCTTCCTTAAAATATCTCGCGACCGCCTCCTTCCAAATCATTGTCCACTTGCGAGACTATGCTAGGCGAGGCTGAAACAACTGAACACTCAGACTTCCGGCGTCTCCAAGACAGACGCCCATCAGTGCGTTTACTGATAAAGCGGAGAGCAACTGTTACTTCCAGGCTCCCGGGCAGGAACTGCACGACTTACTGCCAAGCGCTAACAGCAGCTGCCGCTAAGATTAATCCCCCAACAGCGCTGTCATGTCCAATACAGTACAAAGAAATAGATTTTGTTGTGTGCGTGGATATGATTCGATCGTGAAATGTGATGACGGAATATTGTGTCGTGACCTTTGCTGACCTTACCCCATTGGACTTTTCTTTGTGGGGTTTTGTAAAGGGTAAAGTCCACAGAACGAGCCCCCATACGAGATAAATTTTAATTTCAACTGTACGAGGAGAATTTTTGGGAGTTCCTCAGGAAGAACTTATTCGGACGAATTTGAGCGTATCTGAGCTGGATGTAGGGTGCGTACTTTGTGCAAGGACATCGTCTTCAGCGCCTCTAAGGAGCGATACTTGACTTAGAAGTGTCGAAGGAGGCGGATCGGTGTGCGAAATGGCCGATGAAGATTTTTAATAAGTTCATTGTCCCCGACGAAATTCTGACCCCGGGAAGTGACTACCGTTTGGTCACACTAGGAGTGGTTCTAGTGAAAGCACGTGGGATGAAACCCGGATGATGTGTATGAAGTTTCACCGGAGCAGCTGAGGCCAGAACACGTTGAAAGAAATAAACTATTCATGCGTTTTAATCTGGACCGAAAGTTCAGCACAAGTCTGCTGTAGAAAGAGACAGGCAAATATGGTAGCTGGTTAGTGTGGAAAGTACATTTCCGTGCAGAAACATTTAAGACGTGTATTAGTAATAGTGGTTCTTGTTGCTCTCTGTGGTTTTCAGTAAAATCCCTTTCAAATTTGAGTACGCATATTTTCCAGAGTTGTCTTTCGAGATTTTTGCGTACGTGATAGTTATTGATGTTCATTTGCCGCAGTTACAGATCGGCCTTCGTCCGTGAAACGTCTGCTGACGTAGGTAGCGATTAGTGTTCAGAACCTGAAGATGGCCACCGGCGAAACTCTGATTCCCTCTTCTGCGAAACTGTAATTCACAGTGGACAAACGTATAAAATTTATCCTGTAGATTTACTAAGACTCACTGCCCTCTATCTTCCTATCTCCGTGTCCATGTATGTCTGTCTGTCGCGTCCTTCGGCCTAGACCGGTGGTATTCAACTTGGGGTACGCGAAGACATCTTAAGGGGTACGTGAAATTTAAAAAAAATATATATTATTTTATGATAAACACTAAATAATCAGTAATGTAATTTATTTAATTTATTTTAGATGTAGATTATATACTATGTATAACTTGAATTATACACCAACAACTTTGGTAGGTACAAAGTTGAAGAGAAATTATATCTGGGGGTACGCGAACAAAAAAGGTTCAATACCACTGGCCTAGATCATGCTGCCATCTGTTGGTAGTCGTGAGGAACGAATCATTTTACTCCAGAACGGCGTACCGGATATTCATTAAATTTAGTATGGTGGTTACGCCATCGGAGACTGGTTCGTATTAATGCTTCGTAATTTCCTACAATGGGGAAAACCAATGTGACGGATGCTCAAAGTCGTGAGATGAGACGACGCCATTAATCATGATCCTTTGCGCGGAACGGTGACGTCATCACATTGTAACCTAACCTAACTTCGGATGTTATTTCTGCCTTTAACTGCGCCGTTGCGTTGGATTTGCTCTTGGTTGCCCACCCCTCCCCCCCCTTACGCGGTTCTTCGTGGTGACATCAACATTTTATGAAAGAACCACGCAATTAATTAATCGAGAAAGACTGGAAAGATTTTCGTTAATATTTGGAATGTATTGTCATCTTATGTTACGTCATGATGGATCTTGTTCTTACAAAAGAGACATTTTATAACGTTATGGCAGTGACCTTGGACACCGCTGTAAAGTTTACGTTGCTACATTTCTCATTCCCTTTATCTGGACGACTTTACCAATTTTTATGAAATTTAATAAGGCCTTTGTGACATTAGTGCCTAGCCTAACAACGTATTCCTACACACGTGACGGATTTTCGCATCGTGAGGTGTTAGGATGATGATGATACCATTGAAAATGATCTCGTCATTATGCGTGATGACGTCATCGTCCATTGCCAATGACGATACAGACTTCTTCATTAACATTTGTGCATGTTAATCAGACCCTTCGATCCGTGCAGTTTCTTATCAGCTGTAGACTCCCTCGATACGTCTCAGTGGATTATTCTGTTGAAGCTTTTTGAAGCCCTCGATACGTGGATTGAAAGATTTCTTCTGTAGAAACATTTCTAAGAAGCTGGGTTGCTTAATCGAGGGGACAGTGTAATATGTAATTTGGATTTCATCAGTTGCTGTGGGGAAACAAGTATTGGTATAATAAAGTTTCGCTACCCGAGAAGCAATCATGGCCACACACACCCCCCCCCCCCATGAATCAAGTGTTCCGGCATTCCTAGCGATTCGCGCTTCGTTAACGGAGGGTCCGTGGAATTCTCGTGACACACATTATCTGTTAATGTAAGAGTGGCTCTGAGCACATGTTCGATAGGAAATCGAGAACTGAACGGTTTTCATTTCCTTTTGGTGACTGTTGTAATTTTGTGTCGGATAAGAGGAGGGAATTCTTTGACCGGGACGTAAGGTCCTGGCGCCGTTCAACTATCGTACATACATAGCCTGCAATTTAAATTATATACAGGATGTCCCGTGTTTTAATAATTTTGAGTCGAAAAGTTTAAATAAACAGGGGTCTGATTGGCAACGGTTTGTGAAGAAATAGAGAATGGACATTTTATAGCATTTGTAAGTTTTACATTATTTCAATATAATTTTAGGTCTCATTATTATTATTATTATTATTACATTTTTTCGCCACTTTAAAAGGTATTTATTTCTACGTACCCGAGACAGACCTTGCCTCTGAGGTACATAGTGCAGCAGCTATTTCTGAAATACATTTTGTTTTTAATATATTACATGTATTATATAGTTTTATTGTGGGGGATGACTATATATTTTACATAAGCGTCTTTTATTCTTGCTTAGTGAAATAATTTCTCTAATACAGCCGTTGCTTAATGAGTGAGGAGAATTTTATTGACAAACTGTTTTATAGATCGGACCCACGCTTATTTAAACTTTTAGACTCAAAATTATCCCAAGAGCACGTAGTTAAGTTATGGGCATTCTTTTGTGGGACACCCTGTATATGGAAATGAAGTCAAGGCTTTCTACTTGCGAATAAACTCTGTCAACTGTCAGTTTCTGTCAAACAAACTAATCACTGAAAAAGAAAGAAAATAATGTTTAAAACCTGTTGTTCGTGCGTTGTACTTTAGTAGTAGAAATCAGACAGTGGGAAGCTCGCAAATTGGACTGTGAGGAAGGGAGGTGAGAGCTCACGAATAAATGTTATTTTACGTTGGATTATACGCGTTTGGTTTACGCCGTGTGCGATCTGGCGTTACAGTGGACCGTCGTCGGACAGACTTCAGTGTATTTCATTGGCTGGGATAAGTTAACGCTGCTGTGGTAAATCGAAGTAAACAAACTATAAATTTTGTATTTATTTATGAATAAGTTGCGTGATATGATAAGGAATCTTCGGATAGTTAGGCATTACAGTTCTGTGTGAGCAGAAACATTGAAATAAAAGGTTAGCACTCAATCGTATCGGATGCAGATGTTGGTGGAACGCAACTTGGAACGGGAGATTTGCGTTTATATGAAATCGGTAATTTCTCGCTGCCAACTTACTCCACAGAATCTTTCAGGATGCCCGTCTGTGTTGCTACGAGTTCAAGTCTTTTTTAAAACTGAAGTCTTCTCTCCATTTAGGGCAATGTCACAAATAGTAAAATACGGGAGAATATGACGCAAGTTATCGCGGGTTACAGCGTAGGCGAGACTGAGACAACGCGGGTTACGTGCAGTTTGAGGGACGAGGAGGGGGTGAAGACGGGGAAGGAATAAAACAAACGAAGATGGCGTCTTATGGGTTGTAGTCTGGTGTAAATTTTCCGTTTCACTCATCGCCCTGATGATGGAGGCAGCAATGACCTCCGAAACGTCGGTGGGCACGTTCATACATTCGCTTACGAACAATAACACAGCCAGCTCAGGGCTTTCAGGTAAATGTCGGGCCTCAGCCTTGCAACTTAATCCCTCCCCTAGAAACATTATATTATGATTATTCAATTCATTTATTTAAGTGTTTTCCAACAAGAAGCCAAAAACAGGCAAACACTGATAATACATGCAATAATAATGAAAAAAATATTAATTAAACTTATTCATGTACAGTATTAAATATAACAGCCAAATACATTCAAACCCAAAATAGAAACAATATTATACACAACGAATAATAAATGGAGAAATATAAATTAAAACAAATAAACCACCTAGGGAACATTAAAATAAATGTAAAACGTTAAAGAAATACAAAAAAAAGAGTTCACATCGACCTTTGGAATGCGTGTTTTGGACAGCCCTGACGAATTCCTGTCCCCTCGTTCGAGCTTCCATAAATCGATTGTGATCGATTGTTACCTTTCGCCTAGTTAGGACGATTTCTGTGAAAGACCTTGGCCTTTAGAGCGTCACCTCACGTTCAGGGAGTCCCGGGTTTAAATCTCGACCTGGAGACTCAGGTATTTCGCGAATTTCCCTTCCTGTGGAGGGAAATGCTGGCTCAGTGCCTTGCAGCACGCCATGACCGCTCCCTTCCACGCCACTCTGTTATTCAGTGCCGTTAAAGTAAACAAATGAAGGCAGTTCCGCGCAGAGTGCAGTAATCAATAGTTCTGCTTTAGTGAATGGTAGCGAGCGAGCGCTGCAGTCTGACAGAGGTTGGGGAGTGGGGTACTTAGGGGTACCGACGGAAGGGGGGGGGCGGTATTCTCCAAAATTTCGACCCAGAAGTTCAGTTGACGTCATAGGAACAGCCGCTCTGTGATTGGTTGTCAGCGTTGTGCGGGCGGTCAGCTCTGCTGCTGAAGATTTGCCCAATTTCTGACTTTTAAAAAATATAATTGCTATGCAGTGCTTTATATACCCTGTTACTTCCTTCCCCTTATTTTGTAAATACGAGGAGTGATACTGCTACGGGAAGCGTTACGAATATAGTCCTGTCTGAAATTCCGAAGACTGCCGAAAGTAAGTCCCGAACGGAACCGAAGTGTTGGTAGTAGTTGAACTTGGGGTTTACGGACCATTTATCTGCGGATCGAATGTAGGCTAGGTCATTCTGTGCCCTGGCTTTCTCTACGCCGGTCATACACACACACACACACGGAAAAGCAAGACATATATTGTGTATCCGGGGTTCGAATCCCAGTAATTAGATAGAAACACAAGTAGCATTAGGAACAAAACTTTATCACCAGTAGAGTAGCTTAATTGTAATAACGAAATACGTGCAGTAGTATTTAGCAATAAAACAGAAATATTTAGTAGAGAATTCTTGCACTTCTACTTAATATCTAACTAGTAACACTTGCACTAATTTTTCCAGTGTCTCTACACTTACATTTTTACACACTACTCGTATGTTAACATTTGTAATCGAAAAATTAATAATACTTGCTCATAAAAAACACACACTTTCACTTTCTAGTTAAAGTATAATAAATAAAAAGGCAACACATTTCTAGGGCAATTATTTGTATTGTTAATGCACAATCTTGAACCAAAGTTATAGGTGGTCACGTGTTCTACTTTCAAAGACACCTGTTGGCGTAATCTAGAAACTAGATAAATGTGTCGGTGTTAATAATTGTCGGCAGTTTTCCCACAACAATTACTCAATACAAATAGTGACATCTGTGTCGTGTTCCTTATAAAATCCGTAGAATCAATCTTGTGAGTCGTTAGAAAACAGTTTACGAGTCGTTTTGATTACCGATTGTTACGGACGCCGTCGTAATATTTTAGTCCGGAAGTATTTAACCTAAAACAGTGGACACTGAAACAAGCGACAGTAGTTACAGCTACACGCACGCTCTCTTCTCATTGAACCACTCGCGGACAAGACGCAGGGTAGACTAGACGAACATTCGAGTGGCTGCACCTTGAAGCAACATGGTGCACCTGGAAGACAGTCTTCTAGCGTCTGATGTGCCTCCTCTACCCAGTGTCAGGATCGTTGAAGGTCACCCGTACGTAAGTAGCGAGGAAACGTGTGTGTGTGTGTGTTCAAGCGAGCAGCTGACACTGGATTGAAGCAGTCAAAGTCCAGTTCTGTCACGTGAAGTTTACGTGTGTGTCGTATCCAGTGCAGATATCCATTGTTTCGGCATTTCCCCCCCGGAGACAACAATGCCACGCGTACAAAAAAGCGACAGTTCGATTATTAACAACGTAATGGAACGCAGTGTGTGTTATATGCTGTTGGTCGATACTTTGCATTCGAGAATCACGTGCGTCTGAAATCGATTGTTGATAATATCGATGACAAATGTTTCGACTGCATTGTCCATGCGTTGTAAGAATTCAGTCAAGCCGTGCACGAAACTACTTTAATTTGTAACGTAATAATAGAATTGTATTTAGTTCAATTGTGACATGTTAAAACTGTATTAATTAAGAATGTAATAATTTGTGCCAGAATATCACCTAAGTAGCAGTGCATTGTAACACTTCCGGCTGAACAGATTATGAAGTCTTGGGACAAGCATTTAGATGTAACAGAAGACGTTTATCGTTAAATCAAAATGGGCCAGTCTCTTATACACGGAATGAATGAATTATTACTTCAGTGGGAATTGTGCACATTTAATACGCTGAAACATAAGATAGTTCAGTTTCCAAGCGACATTTAAGAATCAGAGGAACTATGTTCAACCCGCGCCGTGCTGTCTGCTGCGGTTGACAGCAGAACTATGTCGTAAAGCAGATGAGTCAGGTTCCTCTGACAACGGGTAACATCGGTCGCCGTGCCACAACCTAACCTTTAAAGGTGTCCCAGGGGGGGAGAAAACGTCATCCAACTGCACATCCGTTGCGCAAGGCAAAGCAGGGAATCCCTCTCGTCTGTCTGGGGCCTACGACGAATTGGCTGCCGCAGATTTCGAGACAGAATGGTCGTCATTCGACTGTCTATTGTAATCGCAATCCGTGCTACATGTCGAGAGCCACGCCATGTTTTAACGCCCGATTTCAGTTTTCCTGACGCTCGGAGGAGACCCCAGATTTACCGATTTGGAATTTGTAATATTTGAGTTGAACTCGTATAATTCAAGATAGGCACAAGCGCATGTTTCCAAATTATTTACTGTAATTAATTAAAATTATTCTGTGCTGCAGTTACTTATCACTCTCGTTGTTTAGGAAGATAATATTAAAGTGGGTCGGGTCGGTTGTGTTCACGGTAAGTAGGAAGATGGCTGTCGTCTGGGTTGTAACGCCGTGTAGTCTGGTACAAGTTTACGAACGTTTCAGATGTCCCTGCTGCCTCCATCATTACACGGCGATGCAAACTGGAAGACAGCGAACTTGAGACTCGCTGCCCTCAAAACCTCACATCCGTCAGTAATGAAGCTCAGATTTGCTTAAAACCGGGGAATTTGTCTAATCGCTTCTGAAAAGTGATTTTGGTGCATGGAGTTCGTTAGTTGGCGTGTCACGAAATCAGGCGGTAGTTCATGTCCACCACGTGTCATTAAAATCTCTTTTAATATTATTCTTGCATCTACGTTTAGGCGGAGCGCATGAAACTGTGGAGATGCTGTTATAAATTATTTCTCTCCGAAATAAGAAGCAGTCATTCGCTTATGAAGTTAATCAGAATGTGAGTTAGCAGAGATGCTGAGAGATTAGACAGACTGAGCACAACAACTGACCCGATCTGACTGATGAGGAAGATGGCGGCTTTTCTTAGACGGGAATGAAGAAATGTAAAATGATGTGGAAAAGCTCAGACTGTCAGAAGTCGTCGTGGAATCTGTTTGCCTGAAAGCAGACGCTTGAAAAAAGTGCGCTTTAAATTTCCTGTGTTAGGTTACGTTAGGTTAGGTTAGGTTAGGTTAGGTTGTGTTAGGTTACGTTACGTTAGGTTAGGCTGTGTTAGGTTAGGTTACGTTAGGTTAGGTTAGTTTACGTTAGGTTACGTTACGTTACGTTAGGTTAGGCTGTGTTAGGTTAGGTTACGTTAGGTTAGGTTAGTTTACGTTAGGTTAGGTTACGTTAGGTTAGGTTGTGTTAGGTTAGGTTACGTTAGGTTAGGTTAGTTTACGTTAGGTTAGGTTAGGTTGTGTTAGGTTAGGTTAGGTTGTGTTAGGTTACGTTACGTTACGTTAGGTTAGGCTGTGTTAGGTTAGGTTACGTTAGGTTAGGTTAGTTTACGTTAGGTTAGGTTAGGTTGTGTTAGGTTAGGTTAGGTTGTGTTAGGTTACGTTACGTTAGGTTAGGCTGTGTTAGGTTAGGTTACGTTAGGTTAGGTTAGTTTACGTTAGGTTAGGTTAGGTTAGGTTAGTTTACGTTAGGTTAGGTTAGGTTGTGTTAGGTTAGGTTAGGTTGTGTTAGGTTACGTTACGTTAGGTTAGGTTGTGTTAGGTTAGGTTACGTTACGTTAGGTTAGGCTGTGTTAGGTTGGGTTACGTTAGGGTAGGTTAGTTTACGTTAGGTTAGGTTAGGTTACGTTAGGTTAGGTTGTGTTAGGTTAGGTTACGTTAGGTTAGGTTAGTTTACGTTAGGTTAGGTTAGGTTGTGTTAGGTTAGGTTATGTTGTGTTAGGTTACGTTACGTTACGTTAGGTTAGGTTGTGTTAGGTTAGGTTACGTTAGGTTAGGTTAGTTTACGTTAGGTTAGGTTACGTTACGTTAGGTTAAGTTAGGCTGTGTTAGGTTAGGTTACGTTACGTTAGGTTAGGTTAGGTTAGGTTACGTTACGTTACGTTAGGTTAGGTTGTGTTAGGTTAGGTTACGTTAGGTTAGGTTAGTTTACGTTAGGTTAGGTTACGTTACGTTAGGTTAAGTTAGGCTGTGTTAGGTTAGGTTAGGTTAGGTTAGGTTACGTTACGTTAGGTTAGGTTGTGTTAGGTTAGGTTACGTTAGGTTAGGTTAGTTTACGTTAGGTTAGGTTACGTTACGTTAGGTTAAGTTAGGCTGTGTTAGGTTAGGTTACGTTACGTTAGGTTAGGTTAGGTTGTGTTAGGTTAGGTTGGGTTTCGCTTCGTTACGTATCTCATCGCTCGGCGTCGTGACATTTTTCGTAGCTACTTTCGGCGTCGGTTTGTCATGGGTTGGGAAGCTTCTGTTGGCTTCACTTACATTTAATTGTCTGCGTCGGGGTCTTAGGCTTTGCCGCGCTCCGTGTCACTGTTCTGTAGTCTTGTCCGCTGGAATTCCGATTCTGCCTTAAGCTTAATTTGACGCCTAGCGTCGGTTTTTCAATGTCGTGTGTTGCTTTCCGAGTTTTATCCAAACCAAATATGAAATATTATAGGGCCGTGTCGACGCTCGGCGTCGGTTTTGCAACTTTGTGTTGAAAGGCATCCTGATATTCACCTGTGTTAAATATGTCTTCTTACACCTTCACAAAAATTGCCTTTTGGCGGCGTCGCAACGATAGGCATGTCGACGTCTTGTCCAGTCCTGTCCCTGAATCACTTGTAGTAATTATGGCGTCTTCTTGGCGCCGCGACGTCTGGAGTGGATTTTACAGCGTCGTGTTAAATGTTCACTTGTGGTTAATATGGTGTAGTTTGGCGTCGCCTGTACAAGAGGCGACGCGACGCTTAGCATCTGTTTTCCATGTGTTCGATGGCATCTCGGGTCCTTCTGTGCCGAATATGGTCGTCTTGAGTCTGTTTGCAACAAAGATCCGTGTCGCGATTCACTTGTTTTCCTTTCAGCTTGGTGTCAGATGTCATCCGTAAGTTCACGTAAGCTATGTTTGGCGTGTTTTGCGACATTTCGACGCTTAGCGTCGGTTTTCTGGCGCCGTGTCTTGTGGCTTCCCGCTCTGATCTTCGCTGCCGATGCCTTGCTAGTGTCGTGTTTTTGTTCCTTTATCGTCATGAATCTTGAGTCGGCTTCAAGATGCCAGGCGTCGTGACGCTCATCGTCGATTTGCCATCGTGTTGTCTAATCCCTTCACTAAGCTCATGTACGCTTTATGGGAGATTCTTTAATCGGCGTCCCGATGGTCGATGTTGGTTTATGTGTATCCTCTTGGCTTGTTTTGGAACTTAAGTCGGCGTCGGGACAGGAGGCGTTCCTGTTTTCATCTGCGCAGACTATGACGTCATGCGTCAGGGTCGGGCCCCTCTCGTCGTGAGTTCGTATGGGGCTTGTACGTCTTAATGACAGTCACGTATCGTTGAATATTGTAGAAGGAATTATCCCTTACTCATAATCTTCACCGAGGCTCGAACAGAGGACAGTTCGGTGTTTGTCGACTTAGATCCTGTAATCTCCTCTCCGAAACGAACAAATTTTGCCTTGGACCCCTTTGGGAATCGAACCCAGGATACTTTTTCAGAGTTCTGGACTTTATTTCAGCAATCTTTTCTTCGAAACAATTATCTCTGGTCTGCGCACTGTTCTTGAATCGTGCTTAGTTTGACCCCGATGTGATGTCTTCCTGGTCTCAAGAAATAAGCGTACGAAGTTTTGTGCTTATCGGTTCCCGAGCTCTGAGCGAACAAACACACGATTTCAGTTTCATATTCGAAGTTGCATGTGCAAGCTTCAGCTTTAAGTGGCGTGCAATTTCAGTATCAAAGCTCCTCACCTAGTCTCGTACATCCAGGCGCAGTTCGTTTTCAAAACGTAAAATGGTGTCTGGTGCTAGGGTTTGGGAACCAGCGGTGTCTTCATTTTTTCGGGCCATGTAGATGTTTTCCTCGCACAAAAATCCTCCTCTCGTGTTTAGATTAAGTGTAAATTTAAATCTCGTCCTCCGAACGGTTTTGTGAACGTTGCAGGACGCAGTGAGCTCCTCTCGGCTGTGAAATCAATAATTCAAGCTGACGGAAGACGTTGCCTGCAGAGTGAGCTCTTCAGCGTTTAAAACGCCTTCAGCCCTAGTGATTTAGAGGCATATCCCACGTAATAAAGCCTCAGCATAGCTCTTCACTCTAAATATCTTCTGCAGTTGGTACAAACTCGGTAACAATCTATACGTTAGACGCACGGTAAGATTTGTACGCGGAGGTCGAATATTACGACGTTATTGTAGGCAAGCAGATCGGAAGTTTCGACTGATTTCTGTTGATTTTGAAGACGTCGAATCGTGAATTTTCTGGAAAATTTCAGCGGAAAAATATTCGATAAGAACTTTCTCTGCAGTTGTCATAACACGGATCCATTTCTTCGGAACTGCTTCGATGGAATCTCTTTGCAGATGCAGATAATTGTTTTAACACCTTTCATGCTGCGCACGAGATATATCGGTTTAAAACAGATCCTGCAGACTATAAATTCAGTATGAAAAAAAACATGACTAAATTGTGCGTCGAACGGTATACGTTAAAGTTTCTTACGCAAATGCGATTAGATTTTTATTTACATCACATATAACGCGGTCTGACACTGTAATTAAACTTATCGTATTTTAAGAAACGCCTTACGTCTTACGAAATACGGATTTCTGATGCAAATTTTATTCATATTTGGAGCCGAAATGTAAAATATTGCTCAATATGATCTCACGCCTGCGACACGACGAGAAATATTTTTTTTGAACACTAGTTATTATATCGTGAAATAAGAAATAGTAATGAAAATTCTCAAAAAGTCCTGCACAAATACGAACCTCTGCTGTCTTACGTAAAATGATGGTCTAATGTAAATCGAATATTTCGATAAAGAACATCATTTAATATTTTAAATATTTTAAATGTTAATTATTGTAATATTTTAATATTTAATAAGAATTTATTGTGATTAGACGGACAAGATTTAAACAATATATATTTATTATATCACAATATGACGAAACTTTACCATCTCAAGGATCTTCTTATGTTACGGAGGTGTCTTTTTGAAATGCTCATTTAATATATCTTTATCTTTGTCATGATTAAAATACAGTAAAAAATATGATAATTAACTTCAAGTTTTACGTTGTAATTATTTGCATTGGTATGTTTTAACCACAGATAAGTCACACAGTTCAGTAGAAAAGGAGCTCTTGTGTTCTTTTCGACTGTTCTGAAACACGTTTTGTAAATGAGACACGAAATATAACGCACGGTCTTCAACTGTTACACTCTTCAGTGACTTGTCTCGTTATTCCATTTATCTCTTTCATTAAGAACGTCTCCAAGATGGCGCCGTCTGATGTATGGCTTGCTTTCACGAAGATATTTTTCGTTGCGAGCTCGTATATTTTCATATCATAGAAAGACAAGTGACTCCGATTATGCGCTCGTCTGGCGACTGTATTGAAACTTCGTCGTGGTCGAACACACTTGCAACAATGTCCTCGGATCACATTACTGCAACAGTGGCCTAGGGTAACATCGTTGCATTCGTTATTACATTTGGTTTTCCTGACGTTTCATTGTTACAGAAAAACACTTCGTGGGCCCATCCATTGTGGTCATTTATGTTGTACGATTTGTCGTCGATTTACTTTTATTTCTGTGAAGTCAAAGGGATTTGCCAGTTTCTTAGAATTAGTTTTGCGAACGTTGGCATCCTTGCACTCTATAGATGAAATGTTGCAACATCGCTTCTTTGTTATTTTCGCGATTAAGGATGGTCGCTGTTATTCTAAAACAAAATAATTGAAATGTTTCTCCGCCCCGACAAATCGTACAAGTTCTGATGGGTTTAACCCGAGTCCAGTTGATACAGTGACGTCACTATTTCAGCTCGTCATGGAGCGTCGCGACGTGTTCCTCACGGCCATCTTGTCTACGCTGGCCGCGGTCACGACGCTGGGCGTCACTCTTGTTATCTGTTACTTGTGGCACATCAGAAGGCGCAAGAGGGACGAAGAGACCGGCTGTGACGACGGAGACGCCAAGATCCGAGCGGACTCCGGAGGCAACAAGGAGGGACGTTCCAACGGGTTCCTGAGCCTCAAGACTCCTCTCATCAGCACGAAGACCCTGGGGTGAGTACTTCAGATTTGCTTTGGTGTTTGCGAAATGTTAATTTTAGGACGTATGCCACGGTCGAATTCGTTATCGTTTCCAATTCAATGATCTTCAAAAATCCCATCGTCCTTTGCTTTTTAATCAGATACGCTGGCAATTGCGTTAGATAAAACATAACTAGGTATCGACGCAGTACGATAGGTTGGCCGCAAGATGGCAGCACAGCCTGCAGATAAGTTGCAATAGTTTTACCGTAAGATGGCACGATGAGTAGCCATGTTGAACGTGGTGTGAGGTACTTCGCACGTTCCCCGTTAGATGGTGTCGTGACCCGAAGTGGTGAAACATCCGAAAATCTCCTTACAATGTCAACCGCATGATGGCAACACTGATGTGTTGTACTTCCGCCATCTTACAAACCGGTTGTTATGTAATCGATAATCAACAAAATGTAAATGTGAAATGTGTTTTGTTTGGAATCGTGTTTTTCTGTGAATTGGCATTTGAAATAATTTTACCGAAAGTCGCTGCCCGGCGGTTACCACTCCTGCTTCGTATTCGGGGGGGGGGGGGGCTTGGATTTCATTGTATTCCCGGAGACCGGCTTCAGGCGTACTTTTTTATGGTGGTTTCCTATGTCTCAGGAGATAAATTTTGGGCCAGTGCCTTAAATTAAGCCACGAAATATAGAACGTCGTTTAATGTAGCACAGATAAGAAAATAAAAATGAGAAATCACTTCGGAGGCAAAACACGTGTGGCAGTAACTTTAAAAATGATACCAGGAATTTAATTTTTGATCACAGATTGGTATTCTGGAATCGATTAAGTTATTTTGCGTCGAATTGTAGGATGACCTTGAAGCCCATATGGTATCTTCTCGAATGTATCACGCATGTGGGCGTACGATGTGGAGCTTGGAGTTCGATCTGCTCAAACTTCCTCCTGCAGCCACCCAATTACTGGGCTATTTCGTTGAAGGATGAATGTCTTCATTAGAGTCACGCCTTCTCTGGAAAAGCTCGTTCAGTCCCACAGAAAAGGAACAAATTTGCAAATTACAGAGGGTCGTGGAAGTTTCTTGTAGAAAATCAGTACCGCCTTTGTCTCGGGCTCTCTAACTCTTCATTGTGACCTGTTGCGCCAACCAACTTTATTAATTGTTCGAATATGAGAGCAAAAGACGTGAGGTCGTGGCACAATGGAAAATCCGCGCAGTAATTGGTGCAGTGTAGAGAAACAACCGCACAACACACGTGTTCTTTCTTCTCTTTTCTTACATTTTCATCGGATTTCAAGCCTCATCCGCGCTGTCCCTCCCTCGAATATCCCACGGATAAGGTGGCCGGAGCTCGGAGCTGACGACACGTCTCCATCCACTTCCGCGGTTATGAGTGTTTCGCCATCTATTCCTCATGCCTTCTCTGGAATGGTGTTCGTGATAACGCTCAGTTTCCCTATTTTTTGGGGGGGGGGGATAGTATTATCAACAGCTCAGGTCTGTTGTAATTGAAGTATCGAATTGCAGAATCTGATTTCTGCAGGATTTGTGGTCATTCTCACACTTATTGCAGAAGACCTTGAAATTAGCGACAACCACTGTTATTTGAAGATAAATTATTTCATTTTTCACTTATTAAAACGTTGCTGCTCTTAACTGATGACAAATAATAAATATCGCTTCTCTGATAAGTTATAAAAATTCGAAATCTATTTAAATATTTTGAGATTTCAGGTTTTCGCGGTGGTGTATCTTCTGTAATAATACGCCGAATAAACTGGTAGACGTTGGCTGACATTTCAAAAGTGCCATGATTAACGAAGCAAGAAGCACTTCTGAAACGTCCGTCATCTTCTACGAGACTTTTGCAGTTCAATTATCCAGAAGACTGTTGAATACTCAGCTTCACTTTAATATTGTTATAGGAACGTGAGAAAATCTTGCAGCTTCCAGTTCGTGTCATTGTCTTTTAGATATTAATCTGTCGAAGTGTGGAGCACCGTAGATTTGACTAGTCACTAGTCGTAGATACTTCTGTGACTGATTCTCTCAGCGGTCAGGATGTGGGTTCGAGGACATGACTGCCCGATTCAGTCTCCGAAGTGTGTTTGTAATTTATTTTTGTGGGCGGGTAGCCAGCTTAGTCATGAACCAATTAGGAGGGAACGGAATTTAGGATGCAAAACATTTAGAAAATATTTATTTTTGTGTGTTGAATGTAGAAAATATTTCTACAGGAAAAAAATACCCGTGATTTTGTAGTATAGCTTCCCGGTGTGTTCCCTATAGGTACTAGACGTTTTCTCGCTTGTCACTTGTGTTTATCAAAGAACGTGTTTTGGTCGCATGCGCCAATCTTCTTCATGTTCCGTGTTCTTCGTATGCAGACACATCCAGCATAGCAAACAAACAAATTCTACTTGAAATAAATAACTTGTAAAAGGCATACACATTTTTAATGTGAACAGATGTGTAAAAAAGGCTCGTAAATTATAATGCGATATCAGTGAGCCAAGCCAGGGTGGTCTAGCGGTTAGAACGCTGGCCTTGTAATCCTGGGGTCTCGGGTTCGATTCCCGGCGGTGCCCGAATTTATAACTTGTGTTGGGCAAGGCCGTGGTCTAGGCAACACGGAGTTTTCCTCCGTGGCATCCCAACAATTGCTCCATTCACACACAGAAGAAGGCAATGGCAAACCACTTCTGGATCATCTGCCAAGAACGTATATGAACAGGTCCCAGTCCGAGAAAAGGATGGAAGGATCCTGTTCATATGGACCTGTCGTCAGACAGAACACTAAATAATATAATAATAATAAAAATATCAGTGAGCCGAAGGGAACTAACTTTATGTGACATTTCAATGCGTAATGCTCGTTGAAAGCAGAGTATGAGAGGATCGCACAATGTGCCGTCATATAAACTGCAAATAAATACATAGGTATTAACGCTGAGCAATATTTGCGAGTCTTATATGTTTGTGGTATTCGCAGTTTTCCTCTGCATTAGTGAAGCTATGTAATTTCAGATTGCAGTCTGTTCTGGGGACTGACCGGACCCATAAACGCTTTCGGCACAGCAAACAGGTTCTTGATCGATGGTGTGTTTACCTGCCCGCAGACTGTTTGCTCATGGGTGGATGAATCAAGGTACTTTCGGGGAGATTCGATAACAGCTTACCGTTAGTACACAGACAGACAGACAAGTGGTGAACATAATAAGGAGCAACTTTCCCTGTTTTCTTAGGTGACAGGTCACCCACAAGCCTATGACGTTAACTTCATCCAGGTCAGCTGCGTGACTCTTCGCTTGTCTTTCATTCAGCCTTCTACAGTTCACACGTGTATCGCTTTTCACAGTCCCGGTGGAAAATTCGAAGGCACATTTTCGACGATATGGAAGTTTCCTTTCAATTTCTCTCAGTTTCACAGAATGCGATTAAAGTCTCATATCTCTCGACGCCAGTTAACGTCCTCAGTTGACACGGCGTCGTCGTATAACGTAAGACACATGAACACATGGATATGATGATCTGAGCACATAACCAGAGTCCAGGGCAATGTGACCACTCCCCATTTTGCTGCTACCCTGATCCAGTGTCACGTGACATCGGAAGACAGTCTGATTTCAAGAACCGAAGGGTGGCTGTCTTCTCGTGTAATCTGGTAGATGGTTACCAACGTTTCAGAGGTATTTCTGCCTCCATCAGAACGATCGTGGAGGCAGAAACGTCGATAAAAATTCAACGAGACAAACGCGGGCACAACACCCCAGAAGACAAGGTCTTCAGACACGCCACCACTAGAACCTGAAATCTCACCAATCTGAGATCCTGACATCAGAATGATCACAGTTGTGTTCCAGCAGATTTTGTACTCCGTTCATCGGCGCACTCTCACTTTCCCGATCACCACACTTTCTAGGCTGTAACAGAATTCCTCCGTATTCATGTCACAAGCATGTCAATCCCTAGGGGATGACTCACTTCCTGCCCTTAAAAGTGGAACACAGTCTTTGCATAAAACATTCACAATCACAGCGGTGTTTGTTATGTGGAATGAAACCTGTTGTGGCCTACTTTATTTTCCTTTCGCAAGCAATTCTTATTACTTCGTATATTGACGTGAAGGACTTGTTGCTCACGGATCCACAAATTCCAGCTACAAAGCCCATTCCCCATTACTAGAACAATACACCCCCCACCCCACCCCCGTCCGGACGGTGTGGTATTGATCGCCCCGCCCACATGTACCTCAAAAGTCTGTTTCTCCTCGTGTACTTCCACAGAATGTATCGAAAGATACTATCGATTTTAATCGCACTTACTGGTGTGCATGTCTGATGCCTGGATCTAGTAAACATCTTCCAGTGCTAAACCACTGAGATTGGTCCAGCGATTGGATTCACACTCCGGTAAATTCTACTGATCGTAAACTGGTTCAGATTTAGTATGCACAGTTATTAAATGTATTGTGCCTACTCTCTGAAAACTGCATAATGACGAGCTTAAAAATCTGTACTCCTCCCCCAGTATTGTCAGGGTGATTAAGTCGAGAAGAATGAGATGGGCTGGGCATGTAGCGCGCATGGATGGGACAAGAGGTGTGCACCTGAGGGGAAGAGACCTCTGGGGAGACCTAGACGTAGATGGGAGGATATTCTCAGGCGGGATCTATGGGAGATAGGAGTTGAAGGAGACTGGATTTTGTTGGCCCAGGACAGGGTCCGGTGGAGGGCTTTGGTTAATTCGGTGATGAACCCTCGAGTTCCGTAAGCCATCTGCTTGGTTGGGTCCACTATTTGGGAAGCCTGAGGGGAAGAGATCTCTAGGGAGACCTAGACGTAGATGGGAGGATAATCTCAGGCGGGAACTATGGGAGATAGGAGTTGAAGGAGACTGGGTTTTGTTGGCCCAGGACAGGGTCCGGTGGAGGGCTTTGGTTAATTCGGTGATGAACCCTCGAGTTCCGTAAGCCATCTGCTTGGTTGGGTCCACTATTTGGGAAGCCTGAGGGGAAGAGATCTCTAGGGAGACCTAGACGTAGATGGGAGGATAATCTCAGGCGGGAACTATGGGAGATAGGAGTTGAAGGAGACTGGGTTTTGTTGGCCCAGGACAGGGTCCGGTGGAGGGCTTTGATTAATTCGGTGATGAACCTTCGGGTTCGATAAGCCATCTGGTTGGTTGGGTCAACTATTTGGGAAGCCTGAAGGGAAGAGACCGCTGGGGAGACCTAGACGTAGATGGGAGGATAATGTCAGGCGGGATCTATCGGAGATAGGAGTTGAAGGAGACTAAGGGTTTCAATAGCCGGAGAAGCTGATGTAGGTAGTTGGAGGCAGTGGTCGTGGTCTATCTAAGATTATGTTCGATCGTCGAGTTGATGATGATCTGAAGGCAGTCGACGAGTGCCGCCGATTTGACTGGTCTTTGTGCCTGGTGCTTTGGAGCGGAAGGGCTGGTGGACCATATCTGACAACGAGATAAAATAACATGAAACTGTCTTTTTTTTTATTCAGAGATATTTCGAAATTTATGACCCATAAATATGACGTTTTAATGTGTGGCATACGCAATTTAAACACGGAATGCCCGTATATCATTCTTAATGAAAGAGTCGACCAGTATTTTTTTTTATGGTATCAATAACCGATCCACGCGTGTGCGGTCCCCACGGACCATGAGGACTCCTAGAGGTCTTGATTATATCGCCTCTGCAGGCGAACGGGTCCTGTGCCTCCAGCGACAGTGCGCCGGAGTTAGAACCCGGAGCCCTCGAAATACAAAGCAGGAATGCTCATCGGTACATCGTAGAATGTCTGCATTCGGAGGAGTTCGCCCACTGGTAGCGGATGTGAGCCGCTGCCCGTCAACCTGTTGCAAATGAAACACCTGCTGCTTACCAGCTGTTTTATAAAAAATGACATCCCAGCCAAAGGAAAGATTCATATGAACAGATGGACGCTTACAGATTCGTAGTAAGTAGAAGGTTTTCCCGAATCGACATCCGTATGAAGACAAGGTTAGACTTTAACAAATCCGTTTAATAATTACAACGTAAAGACAGCATTCCACACATCCAGCGCTTCAGAGAAAACATTACAGATCCGCCCAATGAAATGTCATGATTGCTCAAACCGGGAGAGGACGAACGTTTGGGACGAGACGTAGCGAACAGCCGAAATATCAAAGCAAAGTCCTCGTGACTCAGACGGCAGGGGAGACAATATTTCAGAAATTTCAACATCCAGGAAGAAGGTCCTTGTGTGAATACGCCAGAGAAATGCCATGCCTATAAAACAGTAAATAAAATAAAGATCGAAGTTTCGTGATATGTCGAACTCCGTGATGAATTTTTTCAGAGCACTTTTAAGGAAATGTGAGACCATGCAGGGACATTCGATTGACACTCAACAGATCGTGCACGATATGCCGTTTGAAAGGTCTGTTTTCTGCACTGCACAAGACTTTCATCATAAGCGTGCGCGATCGCCATGTTAGTTTTTTTTGCAGTTTTTTGAAACTTCTAAACTATACAGGGTGAGTCAGAAGTATGTTTACAAACTTTGTGTGCGTGTTCCAGAATCAAAAATAAGAAACAATGTTACTATGAACATGGGGTCGGAAATGTTTCATTTTTAAAATAATTGCCAAAAATAAGTTTTCTTCTAATTTTTCATCCTGAAACACGAACATCAAGTTTGTAAACATGCTTCTGACTCACCCTGTATAGGTAAATATTTTATATCTATTGCAGAATTACGCTCTGTTGTTCTTGACTATGCAGAGACCTGATATACAGGACGACCGTAAAGTCGGGAAATATAGGCGAATATACGTAATAAATGGTTTATTGATATTACATTACAATACATGATGTGCTGAATGTGTTGTCCCTGATTAACAATGCATAGTTCAATGCTCTGTGCAAAATTGCAATGCAGCATTTCCATCAAACACTGTTTCCAGACTTTATAGCCACTCTGTATAGGACCTTTGACTCACAGCTTGCTTTCGATAGGTCTAGAACCTTACGAGTTTCACTGATTATTTTCAGTTTTATGGCCTGTGCAACATGTCGACAGACACACAGGTCTCTGCGCTATTATTCTCTGCAGTATATTTGAGTTAAATGTTTTCTGTCGCGAGTAAGTGACGTTCTTATCCTTGCCCCAATATGGTTTTCCTAAAGTTCAACACTTGTATCAATATTTGCTAACGTGTTTGAATTAAAATAAAAGTACTTCAGCTTATTTAAACTTGTCGTGAAATGTACAAGAGAAATAATAAACCTATTATATGAGATGATAATGTTGCGTCATATTGTGATGATTATAATTGCTTTATTTTTAACCGTCCAATCACAATAAAATATTTTATTAAATATTAAAATATTATTACTACAATTAACATTTAATATTTAAAATATATTAAAATATATATTTTAAATATTAAATGTTAATTGTAGTAATTAACATTTAATATTTAAAATATTTAAAATATATTAAAATATTTTATATTATATGTTTTATTTTAACCGTCTAATCACAATAAAATATTTTATTAAATATCAAAATATGAAAATATTATTACTACAATTAACATTTATTATTTAAAATATATTAAAATATTTTTACTACAATTAACATTTAATATTTAAAATATTTAAAATATATTTAAATATATTTAAATATTAAATGTTAATTGTAGTAATAATATTTTAATATTTAATAAAATATTTTATTGTGATTAGACGGTTAAAAATAAAACAAACCTATTAAAGTTGCGTCCTCCAACGAATATGATAGCAGGACACTAGAAGTAGCTTAAGAAGGGAAGTTTTACAGGAAGACTTTTTGCAGTGTTTCCAAACACTACAAAGTATCGTTGTCGCCACTGAAAGTCAAGTGGACATTTTGATGGTTGGCGGCAATGATCTCAAAAAGATCGAAATGAGGGAAGTTGACAGACCATTTACTCTGTCTTATGACGTAGATTTAAAACTTTCAAAATATGTGGTACGAATACAGGAACTTGATTTAGGACAAACGGTCTTTCAGGTCAGGAACCTTGCACACAACTTCACACAAAAAAATAAGACCGCTGACAGACGTAATCTCGTGAAAAGGGATGCTGGAAAAAGAAAAATGATCCAAACGTTTTCGTGATAGATTCAATTTGGCTCTTAGGTGACCGGAAACTTTGTCACGTTATTGTGTTTCTTGTACAAACCTCGTTTCGAAAACAGGAATTGTGTGACTGCCTGGATAAAGCTCTTGATAAACGTGGTCTAAGGAATTGCCCTGACATAATCTGGAATTGTGGCGAAACAGGGCTTATATTCGAACCTCTGGATTCAATATAGGTAAAAGCGTTGGGAAGAACATATTTATCGGCTTGTGTACGGAGACCTGGGCACTACAAATCGGACCTATGTTGTGCAAATGGTGCTTCGATATCTGACGCGGTCCTAATAAAATTCAAAGGCGTTCAGAACATTATTCCAGCATTTAAAGACGGTGCTCATCTGGATACGACATATGAAATCAGTCCAAAAGGCTGTATTACAAGCGAAGTTTTCCAGAAATGACCGTAACACTTCATCAGATCTCTGCCTCCAGTGAGGACATTTCTCCAGCTTGTGGACTCTCATGTTTTCCACCCGACACCTGAGGCTCTGCAGATGTTGAAGAAAACAAGATCATAATTCTCGTAACATTTCCGTCACTTACGACTTAACTGTTCCACCCTCTAGTTGTAAGTGTTTAAAGACAGCTTGGACACTCACTGTCCAGCCCCATCTACGATAGGAGTTCCAAACCAAAAGTCATCGAAGCCAGATTCCGAACATCTGATATCTGTCTGTTCAATGGAAATGCTGTTACTCCAGAGGCAAGGGCACAGACAGAAATTAATCAAGATGATGATGACCCTATCTTGCACGTTGTAGCCTGTGACCCAACGAACTTGCCCGCCACTCGCGGTAAAACACGCCGCCAAAGTCCGCGCTGTGTCCCTTTGAGCGAACCCTGATAGTGGTCCATCCTGTAGCCACGAGATTTCGTCCGTAGTAAATTGTGAAGGTGACCCTGACCCCACGGCTAGACGCAGACCCAGAAAAGATAGACAGACAGACAGCGCTGACAAGACAACAGCGAATATTGATGAGAATTCTACTTTCTCTGCGTGCGGACTGACAGGATTGTGAATACGACTGAAGAGAAGTTTGGGAGAAAAATGGATTCAGTATATATATATCGGTTCACAGTGTAAGGATCAGTAGTGGATCGTCCTGTAAATACAGGACCTGTTTTGGATTTCATGTAGGCCACTCTGCAACACACGGGCCCAAGTTTTTGTTTAACATTATAATTTATAGGATTTGAGACTTTCGCGGCGAGTACAATCAATAAATTCTTCTCGGGCATTCAGCCGCGTCAACTGGTTACCGTAGTAAACCGACGTTTCGGGAACCAACTCTGTTCCCATCGGTTTTACGGTAAGCAATTGATGCGGCTGATTGCCCGAGAAGATTTTATTGATTATGATTTAAATAGGACATGACTTAAACGTTTAAAAATTAAGAGAATTTTTGACATTTTATCAGTTACTTAAGTATCACGTAATTAGGAACCACTCACGGAATCTTGGAGGTTATCACGGCTTTGGAAATCTTTCGCACGGAATATGTTAATCAGTTACTGACCAAACTTAGCAGATCTTCGTCCTGGAAAGCACACACACATATATTTTTTTTTGTAGTGTTCTGTCTGACGACAGGTCCATATGAACAGGATCCTTCCATCCTTTTCTCGGACTGGGACCTGTTCATATACGTTCTTGGCAGATGATCCAGAAGTGGTTTGCCATTGCCTTCTTCTGTGTGTGAATGGAGTAATTGTTGGGATGCCACGGAGGAAAACTCCGTGTTGCCTAGACCACGGCCTTGCCCAACACAAGTTATAAATTCGAACCCGAGACCCCAGGATTACAAGGCCAGCGTTCTAACCGATAGACCACCGTGGTGTTTACATACATACATATATATGTACATATGTATAGGTCAGGGTTTGGGTTATAACTCTGATAACTTATATTTGTAATTTTAAGCAGAATATTTTAAAAGAAATTTCAAAATAAAAAAAAAGTCATGGAGTTAGGCAACTTTACCCTACAGTGCAATACTAGAGGTCTAGTTGCAACTGCATCGACCAGATGTCAGCACTAGATTCGCCTATTAAACGCTCGTTTAGAGTTTCCTGTCACTCAGTCTCGTTCCATTCGGTGGTTTGTCATCCTACGCTTTGATTACTTAGGTCGTAATTTACATCTAATTTCTTCAGCCCACACCTCCCACTCCACCTCTTCCCATTATCCCGTCTTATTTTCCTTCCCGACGCGAAGTCGTCTTCTGGAGGGCGAGTTTGTTGTCTCTAACTATGCGGGAGTAGTTCAGGGAAACATTTAGAATTTATTGGAAAGGAAAATGTTGGTAATTTCTTCCTTGTGCTAGCCGTACGCCGATATTTAGCTTCATTTCAAAATGTTCAGACGACACATCTGAGGTCCAAACCAGATCTGCCAGAAAGGCTCAGTTCTCGAGTTTGTAATTTGATTACAGACAACTCTCGGTTTACGAACGAGTTCCGTTCCAAGACGTTGCTCGTTATGTGTATCTTGCATTCCTGAGCTTTTACGATACGTATCGTATACGTTAGCAGCAATTTTAAAGCATTAAAACCATGTACTTAACATCGAATTGTCTATACAGGACGTTTTATTAAAATGTATGTATTGTAATAAATACATATTTTAAAAGTTCATTTATTTAAATACGTTTTAGCGTTTCGTTTTATAAGGAACTCTATCTATTGGCGACTTTAAGAAATTTTAGAATGAATTGTAACGTTCGTTATAGCGAATGTTCGTAAATCGGTTCAACCAGGCGACCCCTAAACTCCAAAGTCCAGTCAGGCTCCGTTCCTCGACGCCGGCCGTATCCAAGTTCCTACACCCCAAATACGAAATTTTGTTTCCTTTTAGTTAGCCAACGCGAAAAGTCGTCGTTAGTGATTGGCTACGAAAAAAGGTCTTTGATGTTTTCAAGTACATATATTCCCACGCATCGGACGGACTATACTTTGGTAGCATCGCATCCAAACAGTGCCCTAGGTGTTACAATGCGGTGGGACAGATAATGTACCCAACCCACGAGCGGACACATTACAGACATCTGTATCGGATATGAAAGATGGCCGACAAAGAGTTTCCTGGTCCGCTGCTGTCTGTTGAAGGGCTTTGAGCCGCTCCTCTATAAAAACCGAGTTTTCATGCTGAACCTAAAGTTTCTTCGTAATGAAAAGGTGTTGTAAGTTTCTCTGTTGTGGGGGGTCGTTCGTCTAGAATAGAACCTAGGCTTGTTTGGGTACGTTTTCTTCTCTAAAATCATAAAATCCATTCTTTTATGATGCATCAGTTACTCGAACCAATTACAGTACCAGCAGGTCACAATTTGTGCGCTTTCCGTGCATATTATAGTCCAACAAGGCTGAGCACTGCCGACTAAGGAAACTGGCCCTTAATGTCAGAAAGGGACATTTATCTCCCATTAAATAGCGTGTATCATGACACGAATGGGGCTGCATTGCCTCATTAAGTCATACTGTTGTTAAAGTTATTGTACGTACAAAGAAATATTGTGTCGTGTGTATAAAATGCTTGTAAGGCCTCATAGATTGTCAGAGACTCGTTTGTAATTGATTTATGGACATTAAGGGGTACGTTCTGTTACTTACTATCCTCGTGAAATTAAAAAAAAAATTAAAATAATAATTTCCAAGTACCCGATCTCTCATTGGCGCCATTTCGGAAAAAGCGTAGTATCCACATTTAGCTCTGAAGATGGAGACGGTACGCTTCTCCTAAACACTGGCATCAACCCGCCAGTCCACACGGCGCCAGAACCCGGGTTATAGTGAATTTGTGTCTGGTTTGTTTCGTTGCACAAAGCAGTAGCCGATAGGAACTGATCTTAACCAAATTTCTTCTTTGCAAATGGCTCGTTCCTCGTGCTGGCGCCGTGGTTTCGTGTGTGTCCCAACGGTGGGCAGGACATGAGGTTCTTAGATGGGGGATCAGTCCGCACACCCGTACCCGAGCGAAATCCTAACCTACATGGAGCGGACCCTCGCTCATTCGCCGAACGCCCGGACAGGCAGACCGACATCGCGGTGTAATAACGCACAGCGGACTCGTCCCGTGGGTCGGTTGAAGTGTCCGTTACAAGGGAAGGGCGTTTCTGCACCGAACTGATCAATACGGGAGCCAGCCTGCTGGGCTAGCAACCCGCACGTCTTCGTCACCACAAACCCGAAGTCCGAATTTCGACAACGCGAACAAAGTAACAAAAGATCAAAGCCATTACTCGCGACACTGCCAAGATTTAGGCTATTCAGGCATACCTCGGAGATATTGCGGGTTCGGTTCCAGACCACCGCAATAAAGCGAGTCACACGAATTTTTTTGGTTTCCCAGTGCATATAAAAGTTATGTTTACTCTATTAAGTGTGCAATAGCATTATGTCTAAAAAAATTGCGAGAATTATTAAGATGTGACGCAGAAACACGAAGTGAGCACGTGCTGTTGGAAAAATGGCGCCGATAGACTTGCTCGACAAGGAGTCTTGATCTTACGATGTCTTGAACCTGGAATCTGACTGCGAGCAAGTAGCTGATTCTTGCATCCTGTGCTGCACTCTGCACGTGGCATTCGTAAGCAAAGAACGCGATTCTCCACACTTCCGTTCTTGTATTTCTGAGGCGCGTGCTCAGTTATAAATTGTGTTTCAAAAGCAGAGAGAAGTTAAGCTTGTCCATATAATGCTGTATAATTACAGTCTATTCCCTGACCCAAGAGATATTGTTAAATTCTAAATATTTATAGTGTCTTGACTGATAACATCCATCCGCAGGAGACCGTAACTTCGACAAACATTTCGTTCCAGTAAAGTCAGGAAGACGCGAACGTGGTCTCACGTGTAGAAAAGATTCAGGACTCCCGTTCTGTTGGTTTTTTTGGTATTATGATGGGCGTTGTACTCGTTAGAATTTCATCTGGCACGCCAGACGCTCAGAAGTGAATCTGACATAGTTTTCATGTTGTTCTGAATTATACTGAGAAATATTCTTCTTTGCCTTCTACGCGAAGAATATAGATACAATTGCAGCATTGAATAAATCCTTCGTTACTCAGAAATCAAAATTATATTTGACTCTGTGTATCGTCCAATTCGATATCAAAAAATACCTGATTGTCATAAATGATACTTGTATTGTAATGTACGAGAGAATTTCAGATGATGCGATGATGTCTTCACTCAAAATAGGCTGAACTACCACCCGGTGTGCTTTTTTTTTGGGGGGGGGGTAAGAGGTTGCTGACGAAAACCCGAGCCCATATCAGGAGTGTATGTGAAAGGAAAGACATGTTTGGTAGATAGAAGCACAGGCCTACATGGGAGAATATACTGATGATGGAGACAGGAGGCACCTCTGAAACGACGGTAAACTTATAAGAGACTACACGACGCAACTTCCCAAAAGATAGCCATCTTCAGACTTACCGCCGTGGAAACCTGAAATGTTTCTTAAAGGGGATAAGTTTTAGGAATTTCAACAGGACTCGAGATAGTAGAAGTGATGATTTCCGCTGTGAATGAGACGTAAGAATTGTGTTCCAGAACAAATTCTAAGAAACTCACTCGTCCTCCCACTGATATAGCATTTTTAAATTAGAAGTAATTTGTCGACGTGCAGACAACCAGTGTCCTACACAAAGGAGGTCTTGTCTTACGAGAACACGTGAAGAAGACACGTGGATATTGTGGTTAGAAATTACACGAAACATCTGCGTGTCTCTGTCACGTGTTCTCATTAGTGCATGAAGGAGTGTTCCGAAACGGGCTTCATCACAAGAGCGTCAGAACACAAACAGAACGACGCATTCAGAGGTAGAATTGGAAGGAAATAGTGTTGCTCGTCGACGATTCTCAACTGTTCACGAGCAACACAAGTGTCAGAAGTAATCAGGGTTCGGTTGTTATGAAATTTCATTCAAATCCGAGGATTCATTTTGCCCGCTCTCTGCAGATAAGCAGAGCCGCCTTTCTCTTCAGAACCCGCGTCTAACAAGGCCGTCAAGTGTTTTTTATCCACGCAGAACTTTCATTCACGGCCCCTCGACCGGGAATAATTTCGAATCCACATGTCATCACTCTGTTCGTATATTCTGTTTCTGGCTAGAAAATGATTTTGTGGAAAATTTAATTAATATACAAGTCTTTTCTTGTGGTCCATAAAATGATCAGTTCATACGATTATAATCCTGCGATGAATAGGCAGACGATGGGGTCGCCATGTACGTAGGCTACTTTACAATGCCCTCAACTACTCAACTTTTTCGGTAGACAAAAGGTTTATAACCTCGAGACTGAGTGACGCTGATATCGCCTCAGAATTTCGTAGATCGCCATGTTGGTAAAGAAAAACGCATTATACTTGTGGAGTGACAGTAAGTTCGTGATATATATATACCAACTTCCATCAGTGCCAATAATTTATGTGAACAGTTACTAACTTTTCTTACAAAATAAGGAGCTGAAAGTTTCTCGTCTTTTGTAGGGCGTGTAAGCATTTTGCACTGTAACCTGTTTGTGTTTCTCCTGTGTTTTTAATGGGCTTTGAAACTGCAGGGGCAATGAGCAAGTTGATCTTACGTTAGGAAGGCATTTGGACCTCCTAATTCCAATCTTTGTCAGGTCCAATATTATGTCGTGGCACTGATAAGTTACCCACTGTGAAATACATATACCGATTTCCAAGGCAGGCCGTGGCTTCTGACGGCGACATTGCTGGAATTGGCGTATTATTCCACTACGTTTGCGTTCGGAATGAGATGTAACTAGGTAGTAATGTCGTTGTATTGTGTGGGAGTCCAAATATCATTTATGTCTGAGTGCGTTCAGAAATTCTTACAGCGCATTTGCTTAGAACAGTTGGTCGTAACGTGACGTTTTGTATGGAGCATTTTAAACAAAACATGATGGGTGGATTGCATAAATTACCGAATGGATGTGGGTGTTTTTTATTGGCTAATTCTTCCGTCTGCTTTTATGTTTATCGGTTTGTTAGCTTTAAAGAAACACACTCTCTTGCTAACAAAACAATCAGGCAGACCATTCCTCACACATGTTCCATCTGTCAAAAAAAATTAAATTTAAATAAAAACAGTTTTATATTAATTAAATAACTAGATGGCTTACGGAACCCAAAGGTTCATCACCGAATTAACCAAAGCCCTCCACCGGACCCTGTCCTGGACAGTGTTATATATATATTTTTTAGTGTTCTGTCTGACGACAGGTCCATATGAACAGGATCCTTCCATCCTTTTCTCGGACTGGGACCTGTTCATATACGTTCTTGGCAGATGATCCAGAAGTGGTTTGCCATTGCCTTCTTCTGTGTGTGAATGGAGTAATTGTTGGGATGCCACGGAGGAAAACTCCGTGTTGCTTAGACCACGGCCTTGCCCAACACAAGTTATAAATTCGGGCACCGCCGGGAATCGAACCCAAGACCCCAGGATTACAAGGCCAGCGTTCTAACCGCTAGACCACCGTGGCGTCTTGGCTGTTATATTAAGTGTTGGGAATGTCCACCGCGTTCAGCGAAGGATGTATCCGTCCACTCTTTAGCTCGTGTTTGTTCAATCCGGTGCAGTCTCTGAAGCAACGTTTGAAATGCAGAGCTTAATATGTCGGCGCACGAGAATCGGGAAATGTTTTCCAAAACTCGTTCTGGAAAGTTCAATAAGAATGAGATTCCAGGTAGGGTTTTCCAACGAACGCTCGTTGCAATTCGGAAAAAAAGACATCCACTTCGACTGTTGAATGAGATCTGTCGGACTGACGCGAACAGGTTGCAACATTAGTCAACTTGAATTCCCGTGCTGTCGTCTTCAAAATCCGGCTTCGGCACGAAATGTTTGATGACGTCCGTGCGTAAGTCTTGTTATGTGACCCGCATGTCTCACGGCCTGACCGTGTCCACCGGTGTGACTTCTGCCATATTTCGACAGGGGATGCAAGGCACGCAGTCGGTAGTCAGCTGGGGACGTCTCATTTTGTTCTCATGAGCGAGCTCCGAAGGGCATTTCTGCGGAAGAACACTTGACAAACGACCCTCGCGTGCTCTGGAAAATCGGAAAAGTATGAGACTGCAGATTGGACGGGCCGAGGTCCAGTTTGAAAATCTGTTGGAAAGGAATAGCAGTCAAAGAATTTCCCGATTTGAAAATGAAGCCTTAATTTTGATAAATATTCAGTATACACATAAAAATTCGCCAAATCATTCCCAGAATCATTTGTTTCACATGCATAATCGAAACTTCCACTGAATTAGACAGTGCTTCGACACAGCTTTCATCTACAGTATCCTCCATTTTTTATTTTCTCAGTAAGAAATGATCTGACGCCGTCCTCTCCCAGTCAGACTCGAGACGCGTCCTTCAGGGCGACAGTAATGTCCGTTGCTTCTTATAAATGTCACACGTAAGACAGTTTTCAGCAACAGAGAATTCGTACCAGGGGCGAGGAGGACGTTCAAACTCTGCCAAAGATGTGACCGTTGTTTGTATTGCGTCGAATACAATTTGCTTTTCTGAACCGTAATGCGTCATGACCGTGCGGAAATGTTGAGTAGCTTTAAATTCGATTACTAAGACGCCGTTGGAGCTGGGAACGTGGGAGAGGCGCGTTGCAGACATTCCTACAAGTTTTATATAACAGTGTTTCTGAGCCTGTAACATGGCGACAGTGCGAATCTTTTAACTTCGTGTCAGACAGAGTTAGCGTAAAAGATTATGGACGTAAGTAGGAAGTTCTTCTCAGGAAGTAATTAGAGCAGTCTGTCATATTGACTGTTGGAAGGAATAAAATTATTCTGACTCCTGTAATGATTTGTGCAGAATGCCAACCATTGAATTGAACTGCGTTTATAAAGGCCATACCCGAAGCACATTTTGAGTTCGTCTTGGAAGTCTTTATTGTGAGAGTAAGCGAGGTGCTGAATTAATTAAGTTACAGTCGTGTGCGACGGCGAATGCTCTTAGCTGAGATGGGCCCTGGAAGGTGGAGTCAGCCTCTCGGCGCCTCTGCTTCTCGTCATGGTCCATTCGTTCCATCAGCATCCACCTCATTATCCGCTGTCGGCCACACTGTCTCTGCTATTATCGATTTCCGTCTTCTGACTCAAAGCTCCCACTTAAACTGACAGACATGTGTACTCTCTCTGCCCCTAATTAGTTAGTGATAAATCAGCAATGCAGCTTCTAGAATCGCGCTCTGGGCCATTTATTTTAAATAAATAGTACTTACGCGAAGTTCGTTATGACTGAACAGACCGGAACACAATCCTACGTGAGTTACATCAACCACCTTCTTTTAACGCTGTTATCGGCTGTCTATCTTCGTCGCCTTGCATTTGACACTAAAAGTGAGATAAAATGTTTCGAGTTAAAAGAATATTTGCGTTTAAGGAAGGTATATTACGTAGTACCTTTGTTTGCTACGCGTTCTTTTCGCGAAGTGCATAGCGAGAACGCATTATGGGTTGGTCGTGTCTGTCCATCAGTCCAGTCGATTCAGCTCGAGAATCACTTGATGGATTTGGATGAAATTTGGTGTGGACGTTGTGTCATTCTTCACGATCTCGAAATTTTACTATCGAATATTCTACAAACGGTGATAATCAAAAGACGGAAGTAGTTAGGTGGACAGAGTGGGAATTTGTTTGTTTCGGTGAGGGAAGTTTAGGTTAGCATAGATATTTAAATATGAATTTTAAAATTCATATTTAAATTTTGAAATTTATAATTCCGGAATTTGAAATTTCGAAAAAAGTTTGAGAATTTTAAAATTGCGTGCTTTTACAAATTTTGAAAAATTTGGAAGATTTGGAAGTTTTTAAACGATAAAGTTGTTTTTCAATAACATTTTGCCTGTTCTGTTTCATTGCTAAACCTGGCCTCTTACATTAAATAAGAACAGAGATTATGGGTAATGAGAGGGGGGGGGGGTATTTGTACCTAAGACGGACAAATGACAGGAGGACGGAGTAAACTGTATATAATGAGGATCTCCGTAATTAGCGCTCTGCTTCGTGAGCCATGATGATGAAATAAATGAGCGTCAGATGGGCGGGGATTGCGTATAAACCTTTGTTGTAAATCCTGGACGTAGATGGGAGGATAATATTAAAAGTGATCTTAAAGAAGTAGAATTTGAAGCTTTTGAACTGATTCATCGGGCTTGGAACAGAAGACCAGTGGCGGGCTCTTGTGAAAAACGTAATGAATTTCTCGTTCTACGAAATGCGGCAGATTTATACGAAATTTGGCATACAGCTAGAAGACTATGCGGCCTAGCTGTCTAGAAATCATTATCTGTCTTCAGACCTTACTATTTACTTTAAATTGAAATTTAATGTAACACTCCGACTGTCATGGTAACTTGAAAGGGATGTGCCGTCCCAGGTCGTGGTGGCGACGTAGCTGTGGCTAATTCTGAGATGTGGCGGAATCTAATAAGGGTCTTAAATATAAACGACGTCATAACACGAACTAACGGCCATTTTATCGGCGGATTTGCAGATATTGCATGCAGAAGATAAAATGGGACGACTCGCTCGTACTATTAAAGGCCCCGCCCACCCGCGCGTCTCTCTGAAACAGCTCGATCGCAGACAAACCGTTTTTGATTCAGCTTTCTCAGGAAAAAAGGAGACACGTAGCTGCTTCTGGTAAACATGCAGATCGTTGCAGAAATGGTTTTGATCTTACATCGATACACATTCACTACGACGCCAATTGTAAGTCTCGTTCCGTGGTGGAATCTCGTGACAGTAGATCGTCGCGCCATTGCGGCGAAAACTCGAACCTAACCTAACCTAACTTCCTACAGTCCGCAATAAGAACGTCACGTAACTTTTTTTTGGTAAGCATTCGCCGTTAATGGCTGAGTCAGAAGTGATCAAATGATTGATGTTGTTTTGTATTGTAGTCGAAATAAGGAAAGTTTGTCGTAATGGAGTGTAAAGAAGCGATTTATAATTTTTCGGAATAAGTGATTTTTAAATTGCCAGCTGTCAAGCAAACATGGCGTGCGGATGTGAAATAGAAAATTTGCAGTCATTTGTTTACCGTTTCAATAGCCTGATTGCTAAGGAGACGCCATGACGTCACCCGAGTTACTCCAGCTGATCGTGGCACGGTCTGGCACGGCTACAAGACAGGAGACTTCGTAACAATTACTTGAAGTTGTTAAATTCACCTAGAAGCTAGACTTCCTTGTGTCTTGCCCGTGTAGAACACAGACCATAGACGGCTCGAAGGCCTAGTTTTGCTATGCCGCGTGTTCTGAGCCGTCTTCAGTTGCCTGGGCTCAGTTGTTCGTCCTGTGACCTTGAAGCACGCAGTTTTGTGGCTGTTACTATTGATCAGGATCGTGTGGAGTGGATTGAACCGGCTGAGGGCATCTCCGGTGTGCTCGTATCAGGTAACCCGGAAACAGTCGGTCAGAGCCTCGACTGTGAGCGCTAATCATTACAGGCCCGACGTGCAGTGCCACTCCCCCACAACTTGTGTGTGTATTCGGCACGGACGAAGCCAGCGGAACGCTCCGCCCCGCTCCGCTCCCCTCGCCCTGGGTCTCTCTACATCGTCACTGAGACTTGCTCAGTTTGTGACCGCCGCTCGAAGAACACGCAACGCGCTCTGGCGCGTGGATTTGGAAACTTGTATTTTTATCACTTTCTTCTTATTCTTCTTCTTCTTCTCCTCGCAATTATTCCAGATTATGCCAGATTATTTTCACTGTATATTCCTCGCAGGGAGCTGTGACGCGTTAGGAGACGCGTCCGAATTTGAGACAAACGATTTCGCGACTTGTTTTATGTAATAATTTGGTCTCACGCTCTACCTCAAGATTCCGACAAAATTGTAGACTGACGTGAGTCGGGTGTTTGATAAATTACTCGTTGTTTCTTGTCTTATGTAATATTAATGTGACTATAAATAACTGGACCTGGCAGTTAGTGTCGCCGTCAAATCTGTGATTTCATTTAAAGAACTTTAGCGCGTCCCGTGTTATAAACGTAAAGTGTTTCACTCGTAACAATTCTGTTTCTGAGAAATCCAGTGTGATGTTGATTAGGCCTAATAATTTCGTGAAAAATATTAATTACTTTAAATTCGAAGCACGTGTGGTGGTTCTTGTGAAACAGGTGTCTTATTTACAGAAAACCTCTTATTGTCGTTGCTAATCGATTGTTTGTGACTTGGTAATCTAACGACAGGGCCTAACGGTTTATTACGAGAGATTTTTTACGTAAGAATCACTCGTTAAAGTTACTAATTACAGTGGTTTTCTGAGAACATTTACAAATATAGGCGTTTTTATAAAAAAAAAACATGACCCATGGTGGTAAATAGATATTTAAAGACCATAATCGTGTGTCAGTTATATGCAGTTCAAAATATATTTAAATATCCGTATTTGTATTTCAAAAATTAAGTTTTATATAACGACGTTTTTATGAAGTGAATTGAAACGCGTATTTATTGAAGCAGTTGCTTATCAGACTCCAGAAACTTTCTAACGAGAGACGAAGCAGGGGACACAGTGCCAGGATAATAAGATTACAAGTGACCCAGAATCCTCTACGAAAGTTTTCCGTTGCTATAGAAATAACATTTACGTAAGGAACTGCGAAAAACTAAACAACGAACGAGCGGTTTACGTACCGAAAGGCGTACGTTTATTACGTTCGTATGATATTCGACGTGTGCATATGTGGAACGTAGTGTTTCGACTTTAAACATAAAACAAGTGACTGTCAGTGAACTACTTCAAATGACAATAAAACGCTTTAATGATTACTGCCAAATTGTTCAGTAGTGAGGGGCAGTGAACATATTTAAATATCAGTTCGTATTGACTTGTTATTGGTTACGTTATTTATCCTCAGAAAAATAAACCATCGAGGAAATTTTTCACGGAAAGTGAGTCCTGAAAATTGCGCAGGAGAAAACATTGCCTTATTACTTAATCACTGTGAATTAAAGTGAATGAATTGTAAGCGTCGTACAGCGGAAACAGTTGAGCATCATAACCTCTAGCCGGAATACAACAAAGAAGTCCTGTTCGCTTGTCTCCTTCGGGCATCAAGAAGCCTCGTTGTCTCCTCCAACGAAGTCTGAGCTCAGCAGAATGTTTGAGGGCCTCAAAAACAGCTCAATCTCAAGACTCGCCCTTTCCCGCTTTCTCTCTCAGAGCCTGTAAGTACAATTGAACTCAGCTCTCACCAGACGTGTTTGGCGTGTCGTAATAAAAACCTTGGATACCTAGAAGTAAGACTTATAACGCGTGAACCGAGAGGAAACTGTGTCTGATTCTGAGACGTCTAATTTCCATTTCATATTACATAACCACAAGTTATAAACTGTCTTTGGAATCCTGTCAGACTCAGCGAGTTAACTAATCGCTTGTATGAATCTCGAAGGGTGGGACGAACCTACTCTCTTGTCATCTGTCCTCTGCAGTTCCTGCTATACAGAGTGATCACAGAATAACTGAATACTTTTAAAATAACACAGAAAACAAATGTGTCGCATTTATAAGTTCACACTCACACCAGTCGACATGAAAACTCTCAAAGTTCCGTTTCAAATGATCCGGGTTATTGTTATTGCTGCGATCCTCCGATAGATGCCACTAGTTTTGAAAATGGCTACCTCATAACAGAGATTGGCGTGCATTTCGCACAAAATTTAGCGTGGAACCGCCCAGCCTAGTATCAGTTTGCCTTAGCTCCCGTCACCAGGGACAATTTGCACAAAATTTGGGGCGTGCTGGATTATCGTATCGACATCTGTGACTCGCGGAGCACATATCGAGTCTCTGTGAGTTCTTTACAAAACTCTGAGAGTTTTTCTATCCACTGATGTAGGTGCGAACTTCTATGCACCCCAAATTTGTCTTCTGTGTCGTTTTGAAAACGTAGAATTCTTTTGGGCTCACCCTGTATACGGTAAGACTTCTAAGGATATCGAACTCCCTCCTTTTTAACAGCCTAAGGCTCTTATCTGTTTCTGTTCTGTTCACAATTTATCTTCAATATCCCAGTCCTTTCCTGAGTGTCTCATAACTGATACTCAAGTGCTCTGCACACTCTCGCGAGAGACATAGGATTACACATTGCTGCAAAATTATATTTGTGCCTGAAATAATGCAATTGTTAATTTTTTATTATAAATATTGAGTGGACGTATTGCAACAGCTGGTCACTCGGTGTGGATTGTCCCGAACTGCCGTACTATGCACGTATTTATTTGTTCATGTTTCGTTGCTGAGATAACAGAACAAATGGACAGCTGCCTAGAAGCAAACAGAAACATATTGTTCTGAACGATTTTTAATAAATATTACGTATTGGCTTCAGAGGTGACATCTTTCGGATGTCCAGAAGATATGAGACATCCCCCATGAGGAATCTATTGCTGTTCTCCGCAACCAATATTTGATCCGCTTTAATATTATCATCTGTTTATGCCCAAATTTCCCAAGCAGTCTTCCTTTCCGCATTCTGCTTCCATCAAACACTTTATATCCATTGTATGTTTCTCGTGTGCTTATGTCTCTGCGTGTTATACGCCACGAACTAGGGAGTAGTTGAGTAACCCTTTGCCTCTTTAATTTTGTGAGTTAATGTTCCAGCCGATGGTTTCCTTGTCATGTGACAATATTAATTGTACACAGGACCGTATCAGTATTCTGATAACATTTTTATGAACACAGATGTGGCACAATATCTGCTACAGGTCGTTACGATCAAACAGGCTCTGCTATTTTCCAGCTGACACGCAGCGCGCCCTGATGAATGCCAGCTCGAATGTAGTGCAAGACCGATTTATGGCTGGAAAATCCGAATTCAAGAAACGACTCTCTGAAATTGCGTATACGAGGGATCGCTGTCAAAGGCTTGTGAATTGGCTTCCTCAACGAAATATTCCTTCTGACGACATCACAGGGCGTCCTCCTCAGGTTGCAAATGAAGGAGACGGCTAGCAGATATGCAGGACGGACAACTGCGAACATATTGAATAAGCAGTACAGGTAGCCCTCGATTTGCGCCGGTTCAGAGTAACGCCGATTTTGAAACCAGAAAGTCAAAAAGTGGGAAAAATGTTATTTATAACGTTTTTAAATGTTTCTCGTACTGATTCTTATACTAAATCGTAATTCTTACATCGCTGATTTTGAATAAAAATTATAAATGCAGTCATATCTGCAATTACGTATGTTTCGTTAACGCGAATTTGCTGCAATGAGATCGATGAATCGGTAAAAGCTGTTTGTGAAATGCAAACTTTTTTTGCATATGCGAGTTTGCTCTTATGAAATTTCATTCCTGGCGCTTTAAACTTTCAAAGGGCTAATTTAATCTCTGCGGAGGTCCCGGGGTTATTTTTTACTACGCGATTTTCTATAGGTCGGCGTCTTACATGAATGCAACTATCGCATAACAGCAGAGATGACTGTACACATCAATCACATGAAAGAATCACAGTCAATCGCTGGGACCAACGAATTGCTGATTGTAAGTGTATTAAATATATTTTTTAAATTCCCTTTATTTTATTTACGTTATTTCAGAGCTTTAAATGTAATTCCATTGTATTACTCGTCAATGTTTGGGTGCTGGGAACACACGTCATTGACTTCACATTGATTTACATTATAAGAGAGTTTCAATTTACGCCGGTTCGTCCAGGAACGCATCCCCGGCGTAAATCGAGGGCTACATGTAGTGAAGAGGAGACAAGGGGTGGTCCTTCAGCTTTCATTTAGGTGTTGTTTTAACACACTGTCGCCTTCCGCTGGATGTCCCTACCGCAGGGGAGAAATGACAAGGTCAGGAAAGGGACAGTGATGTTTTATGAGGTCAGACAGAGGTTTCACCGCCGGCGAGTATCGAATTGTCCCGACCCTGACCGGTACACCCCTCACTGACATCGTCAGGGCGTCTGTTGGCCATAGAGCCGTCACGTACTTTTATGACAAGTTGTGGTCTTCAGCTTATCATAGGTACAGCAGCCGCCAGTCCTGTGAACGTTGTCTGATAATACTAAAACGCATTCAGGCCCGGGCGGGAACTCTAAACTTCGCTGTGAACGTCGTCCGGTAGCTCCAGCGCTCCAGCATTGCTGATGACGTCACGAGCGATGTCCCATGCGTGTCTGTGAGGTGCACGCAGCTGGTTGCTAATCGCATCCACAGGTGGTCGTTCGTACACCAGCACTCACACTGAGAACGCAATAACATCTTCCGTTAAGAGGATAGTCAGTCATGGATGAAGAATAATTGCCATATTTACTTGTTTATTGTTTGTTTAATGACGCTCTTAGTGGCTAAGACTGTGATTGGTTGGTTCATGAATTCAAAGGTACGTGATCGTGAGCCAGCTGACTGAGGAAGACCACGAAAATACAAAGTTCCGATCTCGAGGTTTGAAGCAGAGACCTCCTGAATAGGTTACAGAATCACTACCACTCGACCGAGACGTTTGGCGTCGCTAGAAGCGTGTCCAGGACGGTCGGTGGGGAGGGCGTCCAGGCCATTTCTCAATCGATATTTTATTGTATGTGCGAGGTGTCTGTGTGTTTCTTACTCTTGGATGTTTTGCGCCGTGACTGTGACCTCGTCACTTAATGCCCAGTGGCGGTTAAGGCGGAAGGAAAATCGAGCCAACTTCCTCCCAGGGCCTCGCGTGCCTCACACACATGCTTGTGCGCATTAGAATCGCATTTTCTTCTTATATTTTGCCGTAGTTTGTCTTATATATATGTTCTTACATTTAAAGCTCTGAAATAACGTAAATAAAATAAAGGGAATTTAAAAAATATATTTTATACGCTTACAATCGGCGAGGGCGTTATGAAGTGGCATTAGTTCTGACTTAAGTCCCTGGTTGAGGATCGTAATGTTTTTTAAAGAAGGCATGTCGTAATTTCTTTCTTTCTTTTAAAATTTCACGATAAGGTCTCATGGAAGCCATAACACTCCTCTTCGCAAACTCGCATATACAAAAAAGTTTGCATTTCACAAACAGCTTTTACCGATTCATCGATCTCATTGGAGCAAATTCGCGTTAACGAAACATACTTAATTACAGATATGACTGCATTCATAATTTTTATTAAAAATCAGCGATGTAAGAATTACGATTTAGTATAAGAATCAGTACGAGACACATTTCAAAACGTTATAAATAATATTTTCCCCACTTTTTGACTTTCTGGTTTCAAAATCGGCGTTATTCTGAATCGGCGCAAATCGAGTTCTACCTTGTATTTGTAATTGTTGTGGGGACGGGGAACGTAACTCAGCCACTTTTGAGTTGTGAAAGCCCCAATTTTGTTTGGTCAACAGGGCTGTGGATTTTGGTTACTGCGACGTACGAGGTAAAAGGCGGCCGAGGCGTGACGCTGACCACTCACTCCCATCTAGTGCCGAGGTTAGGAATGAGTAGGAGCTGTACCATCTCCTCTTTAACCCCTACCCCTCCACCAAGCGCGTATAATGAGACAGCTTTACTTTTGCGTTTCCTTTTAGAGCGAACCAATCTAGAATTAAATGCGTCACTTGCAATTTTGTTTTTGTCGTTTTGAAGAGAAATGACGTAGCTAGTAATAGCCTTTGTTCAGCAGAAAATGAGTCAAGTGTATCCAAACGTTTTTATTCTCTTGAGAACAATTACGACTGGTCTCTGCATCTGCCGGAAGAGGATTAAGGCAGAAGTTCGTAAGGACCTGGCACCGAACTACAAAGGCGCTGGAGCGATTGGCGGGATGGATTGGCCATTCTTCGATCACGGAATGACGTAACTTCAATTCCAGAAAATCCAGAGAAAGACATTTTTAGGCGGAGCGGAAATTATTTTTACTTATCAGCTTCATCACGCCGTCTGCTTTCAAAATTTAATAAAATGTATTTTAATTGATATTACGGCCTGACGTAACGCTCTGGATTCAAATATGTCGTTAATGAAATAATTACCCGCGTTAGAATTTTCAGATGTCGCCACGCGGGCCCGAACTGTGCGTTCCGCCTACGTCACTGGCTTGCGTGTACAAATAAATAAACGCACCAATGCACTGTCTCGTCCAAAGACATGTCCGCGATGGTAACAGAGACAGTGAGCTGCAAATCACCACCCCCGGGGCCAAAACGTGCGAACGGAATGCGTTTCCTTATCTGTTTCCCTTCCAACCCCTCAGATCCCATTGCCTCTCAATTCTGACGGACTTCGATTGCACGGATTCGTCCCGACTACTGTACGAGGTGCGATCAGAAAGTTTCAAGACTGCGCCTATAAAAACCCGTACACTTATCTCAGGTATTAAATTCATCCATCACCCTCGAAGTAGTTCCCCTGGGAGTGAACACAACGATCCCAGAGCCGCTTCCAAGCCTGGAAGCATCCCTGGAAATCTTTCTTTGTCAGCCTGTCAAGCACCATCTGCGATTCTGCCTGAATCTCTTCTATCGTCTCAAATCTCCTTCCCTTTAGCTGAATTTTCATCTTTGGGAAGAGGAAGAAGTCACACGGCGAATAAGGAGGGTGCACCCCCTAGCGGCAGAAGCTCGTACTACATCCGGTTCACCCTCTATTGACACAGTCTGGAAACTTTCCGATCGCATCTCGTATGTTTAATCAACGCATTCCGCCTCAGTGACGCACAGTGCGTGAATATGCGATAAGTAGCATGTGAGCGTCGCTACGTCAGTGCAGAACGGATGTTACTTAGCGGACTGAGAGCACATCCTACGACTTCGGACGGTATTTCGTCTAATCCACTCACTACTCGATTACGACCCGGCCGTATAAATCGAGTGTGTTTGACAGTTCTGAAAGCTACTAGCCCTTGGAAGCTGCCAGTACGCGTAATTGTGTGGAAAGAATGACGCGGTGTACAAGCTGTACGGCGAAGTCTATCGATAACTGTTCCCATCCCACATCGCCACATGTTGTCCCCCATGCGCATTGATCCACCGGGTTCCAGGACCGTCTTTGCCCCTTTCACGAGTTTCTTCGTCCAACTGTTTGTCCGCATGTCACAACTTTTTTTTTTTAAAAAAAGAAAAACCGGCTTGACGGATTCTCACGATGTTCGGAGTACAAAAACAATTTATCGCCACATTCAGATGCGAGAGCGGTTACGAGCTCTTGTAAGACCGGGCACACGGAAGTGACTGGGCGTGGAATCGGTCGCTACCCCGCGGAATTCATTGGCCATGATCAAATTCTGGCGAAAGTGTCTGAATTGTTACGTTTTACGTAAATTTCCCACCTTCCTCACTTAACTCATTTTTCGGAACATGCATGGTTCAGGCAGAAATTCAATCCGCGAACCCAGACTTCGATCTGCCCTAACTGGAGCGAACACGCCCACCTGACCCCTGAAATGGCAATGTTCTACACACCGAGGACGCTTTCATGCGTCATAAAACAACCTTCGTATCTTTACTGCTTTGACCGGCTAAAGTAGTCGGTGTTCTGTGGCTCTCGTCGGTAATTCCGCGTAAATTGGTCGAGATCTGATATTCCCTGCTGTTGTCTCACTCCCGAGCCAATGGAACAAGTCCTCGGTGCACCCGGAGTGCGTCTTCTCGCGTGCCTCAATTGTTTATTTCTGTTCTGCTGGCTTTACCTTTTTAACTGGCGAAAAGTAGACTTTCAGAATCGCATTGCGTCCTATAGTTTGAGAGCGTTCACAAAACTTCCTATGAACGTTGTAGTTCACCACACCCTCACACATTTGAATTCTCTGCAAGCACGAATAACAACATGGCCGACGGACGACACGACACTAGAGTCCTCAAGTGACGTATGGCAGTACCTTTTCGAGTAATATGAAACTTTCTTTAATCTAATTCCCTTCAGATTGTAAAAGAGTCTCCAGGTGGCAGGCAGTACGCATACATACTGACTTTCGGAGTGCCTGCGGTAACTAGGCGCTAGGAGATCGATCTTTTAAGCATGCGCACAGATTCGGTGTGAAACGCTGTTCACGTTCAAAACCTGGGATCACAGCTACGACGCGAAAGTCAGGGGAAGTTAACTAGCGCTGAACCGGCTTTCCACCAGTATATTCTCAGAAACACGTGAGCTAAGTACTATGTAATATTTGATTCACCACAGTGGTCTAGCGGTTAGAACGCTGGCCTTGTAATCCTGGGGGTCTCGGGTTCGATTCCCGGCGGTGCCCGAATTTATAACTTGTGTTGGGCAAGGCCGTGGTCTAGGCAACACGGAGTTTTCCTCCGTGGCATCCCAACAATTACTCCATTCACACACAGAAGAAGGCAATGGCAAACCACTTCTGGATCATCTGCCAAGAACGTATATGAACAGGTCCCAGTCCGAGAAGAGAAAAGGATGGAAGGATCCTGTTCATATGGACCTGTCCTCAGACAGATTACTAAATAATAATAAGATGAGGTGGTCTAGCGGTTAGAACGCTGGCCTTGTAATCCTGGGGGTCTCGGGTTCGATTCCCGGCGGTGCCCGAATTTATAACTTGTGTTGGGCAAGGCCGTGGTCTAGGCAACACGGAGTTTTCCTCCGTGGCATCCCAACAATTACTCCATTCACACACAGAAGAAGGCAATGGCAAATCACTTCTGGATCATCTGCCAAGAACGTATATGAACAGGTCCCAGTCCGAGAAAAGGATGGAAGGATCCTGTTCATATGGACCTGTCGTCAGACAGAACACTAAATAAATAAAAATAATATTTAATTATAAACTTACGTCCTCTGACGTTCGAGACCAATAACAAAATATTTGTAGGACTTTTGCGATAGTAGGACGGTTGTTTCTTGGGTCTTAACGATGAGCAGCATCCAGCCGAGGGAATGGAAATCCACCCGCTGTTCCTTCTCATAGAATCCATCTCTTTTGCACATCTCGTTCTATGCTCTGATTCTTTTCTCGCTTATTACAAAAGAACGCTGATATTTGGCTCCTTCATTTTCAGTTCCGATTTTTGAAATGTTCGCATACACTTTATAACGTCGTAAAGTGTGCGCACATTTGTGATGAAAACACATTAATGATCCTGCGTCCTACACACCTCAAAACATTAACGATTTTGTAATATTCGCGATTCAATTTTTTAAAAAATAAAACTCCAAAAATGGTTTCTGAAGTGCGCCACGTGTAATTTCGTACATGATTAAACATATGCATCTCGTAAATTAATTTCCGTATACACAGATTATATTTTTGTGTTATTAATTTTCACATGTTTCGGTCTTATTTAGGTCATCTTCAGGTGGAACGTAATGTTTTTATTGAACTGTGCCGTATATGGAGATTCTTTGTTCTTCAGTTCACTTTCCGTTTACACATTTCGTGCTATGAACGAAAGACGAGACCCGCCAAGGACTGCACTAATATCAAAATACATAATATAATAATAATTATATAAAAATAGACTCTTCAGAGTTCCTTATAGGGCTGATTATCACTTACCTATTTATTTATTATTTTATGTTACATTCCGTCACCCTGTGGTGCGGGATTTTCAGTCTTATTCACAGATACGGAAACATTGAAACAAAATATTTTTAAACTTTCTTAACGCTCGTATTTCTTACTACGACCTTAAACAAGGAAAGAAGATGACGTTCCAGGAATTAAAGCGAGAAGCCGAGAATAGGGACAACTGGAGAGCTCTTTTTGGGCAGAGCAATGGACCTGTCGTAAGACAGAACACTTAATAATAATAATTTCTTACTACAGAACTAATGTATTTTATAATTTAATATCAATAGAACATAAGCCACGCACAATTCAATGAAACTTCTGTCTCCCTGACATGGTATAGATTAGACCGAAACGTGTAGTGGTATTGTGAAAATTAATATCGTATAAAGATAAGCTGTTTAGACAGGTATTAATGTATTATTACTGTATTATAGTTTTTATACAGCAGAATGCCCTCAGTAATCATTAAATATTTATCATTGGAGCTTTTGAAAATATCGGAACTGATATGATCAACATTTCTGTAGACGGGAGTCCAGTTCATTATGGGTTGAGACGGTACAAACCATGGCTTGACGAATAATATTAAAAACTGCAGGACTTGGGGGCAGTGTAAGGATACATTTACTCAAGTAGAGTAGGTTTTGAGTTGAGGTTTCCACGGCTGTGATTCCGAAGATGGCTGTCTTGTGGGTTGTCTAGTAGAAGTTTACGGACGTTTCAGAGGTCCTTGCTGCGTCCATCATCGGGGCGCTACAGCCCAGAAGACATATCACTGTAGTCAAATACCATATTGTGTCCAACGTTCGTTTTCGTCAAGGTTAACTTCGTACGTAGAGGAAATAATCAGCGTGCGTTTCGACTTTGGCAATTACCTATCGATCAGATACTTTGAGTTCGATAGTCACCGAGAAAATAAAAGACGAGCGGCCAGGTGTCTATAATCTACAATGATTCAGCTGTGAGAGAATTTCTGCGCGCTGTTGTAATTGAATTTATTGTAGGCTTATCAGTGAAACTGGTTTAGCTAATTAAATTGTGTTTAATTAACGCAAAGGCCGGTCACTGGGTTTTCACATGGATGCGCTGATGTCTGCTTCCGGCTAATAAATAGAATTGTATGTTCGCCACATAACCATTCGCCATTCTCCCAGTATTGTCAGGGTGATTAAGTCGAGAAGAATGAGATGGGCGAGGCATGTAGCGCGCATGGATGGGACAAGAGGTGTGCACCTGAGGGGAAGAGACCTCTGGGGAGACCTAGACGTAGATGGGAGGATAATGTCAGACGGGATCTATGGGAGATAGGAGTTGAAGGAGACTGGATTTTGTTGGCCCAGGACAGGGTCCGGTGGAGGGCTTTGGTTAATTCGATGATGAACCTTCGGGTTCGGTAAGCCATCTAGTTAGTTAGTCTGATAGATTTCCACCAACGTTTCACAGGTCATACTGCCTCTGTCATCAGGGCGATCTGATGACGGAGACAGTATGACCTCTGAAACTCGGATGGAAATCTACCAGACCACACAGCGCAACAACCCAGAAGACGTAAATCTTCATACTCATCGCCCTGATGATGGAGGCAGTATGACCTCTGAAACGTTGGTTAACATCGACCAGACTACACAGCGCAACAACCCAGAAGACGTAAATCTTCATACTCATCGCCCTGATGATGGAGGCAGTATGACCTCTGAAACGTTGGTTAACATCGACCAGACTACACAGCGCAATAACCCAGAAGACGTAAATCTTCATACTCATCGCCCTGATGATGGAGGCAGTATGACCTCTGAAACGTTGGTTAACATCTACCAGACCACACAGCGCAACAACCCAGAAGACGTAAATCTTCATACTCATCGCCCTGATGATGGAGGCAGTATGACCTCTGAAACGTTGGTTAACATCTACCAGACCACACAGCGCAACAACCCAGAAGACGTAAATCTTCATACTCATCGCCCTGATGATGGAGGCAGTATGACCTCTGAAACGTTGGTTAACATCTACCAGACCACACAGCGCAACAACCCAGAAGACGTAAATCTTCATACTCATCGCCCTGATGATGGAGGCAGTATGACCTCTGAAACGTTGGTTAACATCTACCAGACCACACAGCGCAACAACCCAGAAGACGTAAATCTTCATACTCATCGCCCTGATGATGGAGGCAGTATGACCTCTGAAACGTTGGTTAACATCTACCAGACTAACGGCGTAATAACCCAGAAGACAGAAATCTTCATACTCATCGCTGTGAAAACCTCAAATCCTACAAAGAGGAACTGGAATTGAATGGGACATGTCAGCTTCAGGTCTCTGCTGATGCTGTTAATTTATTGTGCGGAACATGTAGGTGCACGCGGAAGTTCTGTGAGATGCTGCAATTAGTAAGGAAGCTGGTCGGTGTTTCGTCACCAGACCAGACCGTAGGACGGAAGTATGTGAAGGTAAATAATAAATCGTTTGAAATTGTGGCAGGGGTCAGTTTTTGGGCACGACGGTAAGAGATAAACATTGTTTTAACGAGGAAATTAAGAGCAGGCTAAATTCGGGACGTCCACAAACATTTTTGTCTTCTGCAGGTCCTATAAAGACGCAAAGATTGAAATAGACAGTAACTTAAATATACATTATTTTTGTATACGCGTCAATTGTAATCTCTGACATAAGGCATAATCACAGTTTGAGGGTGTTTAGGTCATTATTTGGACAATGGAGGGATGAAGTGGTAGGGGTGGAGACAGCTTCGTAATGACGAGTTCCATAATTTGTGCTCTTTGTTAAATATTATTAAGATTATCAAATAACGAAGGTCGAGATTGGTGGGGTGTGCAGCATGCATGGGGGATACTTCAGATGAGGGCAGAATGTACACTGCTAATCCTGAAAGGAAGTCACAACACAGGATAATATTAAAATTGTTTTTAGAGGTTTGTATTTCAGAGGTGTGGATTGGATTAATGTGGCTCGTAACAGGGACTGGTAGCGTGCTTTTGTGGACACGTTAATGAACTTCCAATTTCCGTAAGCGGTGTGGAATTTCTTGACTAGCTGAGCGTACTGTCACCCTCTCAACGTGGAGTTGTGTTGTTGGTTGTATATGATCGACTTTCCACCTGTTGGTTTCGTCATGTCCGCGCGACGAACAACCATGAACCTCTGCCGCCGTGGATTTCAGCGGCTTTGATAAACCTGTACTAATTTTATGTCGAGATGTTTTTATTTCGATTTATTCTGATTGAATTTAAATGATACTGTGTTGTAGTGCATACACTCCGGTCTTTATATGTCTAGTCCTCTGATCGATTTTGATTCGATGTACGGAACAGCAGTTACATCCACCGTACGTTGTTTTAATTGGTTGACCCTCTGAATTCCAACTTCAAAGAAACACGTGTTACAGTCATCCAGAGCACGTGGCTTACGTATGGTATTATTTAAGCTTGTCGGATATTTGTACTTTTTCATTTCTTGAAAACTGTTGGTTTAAGAACGAATCTTATTATTTACTCGGTGCTAAGAAAACCTCTGTCACCTCGCCCTGTAGCTGATGCCTGCCGTGCTAACAATACCCACGTAAAGCTTGGTGATTACAGAACGAGGCGTGACAATTAAGTTCCCGGTACACCCTCGTATATGTCACATCGAGTGAGCATTATCTAAGCAGAAATGAATCGCCCTGATGATGGAGGCAGTATGACCTCTGAAACGTTGGTAAACATCTACCAGACTACACAGCGCAACAACCCAGAAGACAGAAATCTTTGTACTCTGATGATGGAGGCAGTATGACCTCTGAAACGTTGGTTAACATCGACCAGACTACACAGCGCAACAACCCAGAAGACGGAAATCTTCATACGCTGATGATGGAGGCAGTATGACCTCTGAAACGTTGGTAAACATCGACCAGACTATACAGCGCAACAACCCAGAAGACAGAAATCTTCATACTCATCGCCCTGATCATGGAGGCAGTATGACCTCTGAAACGGTGGTTAACATCGACCAGACTACACAGCGCAACAACCCAGAAGACAGAAATCTTCATACTCATCGCCCTGATGATGGAGGCAGTATGACCTCTGAAACGGTGGTTAACATCGACCAGACTACACAACGCAACAACCCAGAAGACAGAAAACTTCATACGCTGATGATGGAGGCAGTATGACCTCTGAAACGTTGGTAAACATCGACCAGACTATACAGCGCAACAACCCAGAAGACAGAAATCTTCATACTCATCGCCCTGATCATGGAGGCAGTATGACCTCTGAAACGGTGGTTAACATCGACCAGACTACACAACGCAACAACCCAGAAGACGGAAATCTTCAAGCAGAAATGTGTTTTGACGTGTCTGTGATTGCGAAGAAAATAAGGCAATGGCAGTGAAGCTTTGGTAGAGTTACACGAGCGTGTGTTTTAGTCCCGGCGGTAAAATGAGTGATGGGTTCTTGGAGCAACGCATTAACATCAGGTTTTGTGCAAAGTTAGGCGAAAGCGAGATTTAAGCTCTGCAGATGTAAATCAGATGCTTGTGGCGCTGATGATCTTAAAACTTCTGGTGTCTCTGATTGGCATAAAAGGTTTAAAGAGAGAAGCGACGTTTTTATCATCACAACAGCATTGTTCACTTAGAGTTTGTCGAAAAAGGTCGAACGGTAAACCAGCATTCTTATTTCGAAATAATGGCAAGGTTAGGTTAGGCTATCCGTCGTGCAGACCTCAACTTTGATCTGAACCTTGCATCATGAGACAAAGCCCGGAGTTCCTTGGTCAAAAATCGATACTGAAATTGGAAAACCCGTGATATTCGCCAGATTTGGCTCCGTGTGACTTTTGACTGCTCTGAAGACTAAATACCGCTTTGAAGGGGCACAGATTTTCAGACATTGCCTACATTCAGGGACATGCGACGAGCATCCAGAAGAGAAACCATTAGTGTGTAAGTAATTAAACGCAGCTTTTACGAGGCATTCCGGGAACTTAATTTTCACACCTCGTGACGTATAACGAGGCACAGAAGTCATGCATATTAACATGTGGCACAGAAGACAGTGTGAGTTTTAAAAGTAATTAAAGAATTCGATGTTCAATGAAATTCCAATCCGTTTCTGGTCCAACGCGTAGTATTATATATAAATAATTCTAAAACATATGGAGGTGGAATCCCGCCCCCTCTTCCCACGCGTGTTCCCGGGCACTAGCCCCCCTCCCACCCCCCCAACCACGCTCTTGTTCTCTCACTGCCCAGGCAGGCAGAACCAGCCCCGAAGGCGGGGGAGCAGGGGGAGAAAATGTCTGCGCACTTCTATGGTACCAGCACCGCTGTGTGGACGTCGTCATTCGTGTCTCTCGGCGTCGGTCGTGTTGAGCGCTGGGCGTGAGTGGTCGTGCGGTGGTCAACGTCGTCTTCATATCCACAATTTATTCCAAGAGCAGCTTTCTTCGTGTATGAAAACCCAAGGCCATGTGAGGGGAAGGGAGTGTTTCGTTCAGACCTGTAACCATATGGTTCATACACCTCATCGTGTGCGGATCTCGGCCCACAACCTCGACGTACCATGACGATTACGTCTTAAGCCTGGCGTGGACTTGTAAAGTTAGGTTAGGTATTTTCCCGCCAATATTCTTAATTCTTCTTATAGTTCGAAAGTTCTTCAAGTTATAACAAAGAACAAATAGTTGTTACGTGTGTGTATGTGACTGATGAAACGTGAAGGGACAGTTACATCGCGGGTCTTAACTGCGGTAATGCGACATGGTGACGTGATATAAGACGATGCCCGCTTGTGTTTCGTATAGTAATCAGAACAAGTGAAGGGCACGACTGCGCGGCGTCCAGGAACGTGATTATGTGTGTGAGTGTGTGCAACAGGTATCCTCGTGAATGATGTCCAAGGCCGGACGGAGAGACGAACGCGTCGTCGGATTGTGGATTGTGGATGTGGTAGTGGCCTGATCGTCGGTGCGTGGGCGTGTGGATCCTACCCGTTCCTGTCTCATGAAATCAAGCCATGAATAATGTGGGCTGCAGTGACCAGATCTATCGAGATCTTTGTGGCGTTCTTCGAGTATTACACCTCCAGGTAAAGCGAACGCCGTCGTTTCTTCAGGCCGGGCTTTTTGCGGTTTCGGGGATGTCAGGGCAATTTTGAGTCTTTAAAATGTGTCAGTTCATTGCAGAGACAACTGACTCAGCGGTTTTTTTCAGTCCCTTCACAAATACGCTGTAGTCACGATGACGGACTCGTACTGTAATTATTATTATTATTCCCCCATCTATTCACCACTTTATAGGGATTTACGTACTTCTATGTACCCGAGACAAACCTTGCCCCTGAGGTATGCATAGTGCAGCAGCTATTTCCGAAATACATTTTGTTTTTAATACGTGTTACATGTGTTATGGTCACGGTGGTCTAGCGGTTAGAACGCTGGCCTTGTAATCCTGGGCGTCTCGGGTTCGATTCCCGGCGGTGCCCGAATTTATAACTTGTGTTGGGCAAGGCCGTGGTCTAGGCAACACGGAGTTTTCCTCCGTGGCATCCCAACAATTAATCCATTCACACACAGAAGAAGGCAATGGCAAACCACTTCTGGATCATCTGCCAAGAACGTATATGAACAGGTCCCAGTCCGAGAAAAGGATGGAAGGATCCTGTTCATATGGACCTGTCGTCAGACAGAACACTAAATAAATATAATATATACATATATAATGTAGTTTTATTGTAAGGGATGACTACATGTTTTACGACAGCGTCTTTCGAAATGATGTATTAAGATCCTAAAATGGCGGTCTTCTGAAGTTCCCTGATGTCGTGTTCGCCCGGGATGTTGGCCAAATATTTTCTGAGTGACTTGGAGACAGTTCCAGTTGCTCCTCTAATTATTGGGATTACTTTTGCTTTCAGTTTCCACATTCTCTGTATTTCGATGAGAAGGTCCTTCTATTTCAAGATCTTCTCTGCTTCCTTCTTAATTACATTCCTATCAGTCGGTATTGCTACATCAGTTAAGAGGCAAATTCCATTTTTGTTTCAGATTCTAATACCTGGTTTATTATTTGTGATGGTTCTATCTGTCCTGACTTGTCTCAACTGCCTTCGGGATGTGTTCGTACCAATACTCAGCTTTCATGAATTTGTTAAAATGCAGATGAGAACAGACAGGCGCTGTATTGCAGTGGGCGTCCAGACACAACATGATCTGTCGTTTCATCAAATTGATGACATAATCTGCATTTGCTGTCTGTGGCCTTTTTAATATTCTGGTTGCATAATATTTGGTGTTCAGTGCTTGGTCTTGTGCTTATTATTATTATTATTGTTGTTGAAAGAATTTTACTAAACGTTTACCACATATTCCGGTCTCTGGATTTAGGTTTTGTTTTGTGTTGCCTTTGGACGCTCCGGGAACCAATAAAAGCCGCTCGTTCTCAGGAGCTGTCGGTAAATCCCGTCTTCATCTCCTAGTGCGCGTCGCTCAGATCACGTTCCTCGGAAACTGTTTTTGACTGCCATCAAGAAGGAGAAAGACCTTAAAGGATCAATTCGACTAACCGGGAGATCGGAACAGCTCAAAAGGACCAAACCTTGCAGTCGCTGATGAATAATTCATCTTTATATCGATTTAGGCGGTGGTTAAAATCAGCAATTGGGAAGGAGGAACAGAAAACCGTATGCTGCAGGGGCCCAGGCTTTGCTGATTCGTCCTGAAATGAACTGAACGGCTGGCAAAGTTTGCACGTGAGACACACCAGTCTCGCCGACAATCACGGTGGTGGTTAGGAGTCCCGGTTCGTGTCTTGGAGAAGTCAGATTCGTTTGAGGGTAGGGATGCCGATTGTAATGGCAGTACTTTCATTGTTTTGTTGAGAAAGTGTCGTGGGTGGTTGCAGCTGCTGGACGCAGTAAGACGTGATCTTCGGTTACCATTCTTCTGGTACGAATATAAACCACTCAAAGTAACGTACAGCTGCAATGGATTTCGATATAAATAACTTTAAAGCCACTTACAAATTACGAATGTAAATTTTCTCGGCGTGACTCTCATGGTTCATGCTGTATTAAGCTGAAAAATTGGGTTTGAATGACGTTACGGTTGTGGACCTAAGTACCACATCGAAGAATGCACAGACTCCATCAGGGTATTAACATAAAGACAGGAAGACGTGTCTGTGTGCTCTTGTCTGGGCACAAAACCCACGAATCAGTGACAGGATTATGTAAGGATACATTTAAACACGTGCCTGAGTTCACGTAGAGTAGGATATGAGTTGAGGTTTCCACGGCGTTGAACCCGAAGATGGCTGTTTTCCAGGTCGAAGCGCCGTGTTATAGCCTGGTAGAAGTTTACCAACGTTTCATAGGTCCTTGCTGCCTCCACCATGAGGTTCATCGCCCAGAAGACAACCAGTCTGAAGGACTAGCAGCCCGTACCATCAATTCCAGTCCTCTGTTTGCTGTTTGTTCCGTCCTATCTCGCGTGCTACGTAAATGTTACGCCCACGTGTGTACGTGTGTCTTCCGCTCAGGTTGCCTCTCGCATTGACGGAGGAAACTAGCGTCAGGGCTTGAACAACAAAGCGCTGAGGCGAAGAATTGTAACAAATGGCGAGAGTAAATTGCATAGTAAGGTCCTTCATAGTTCCTTGGGACAGAGGATTCGCGCTGGCCTTTGTGAACACTGAGCCTTCCTAGAGCGGCGAGTCGCATGAACAGATGAGCAGTCATCAGCTTTTTAAGAACACTTTGTAGCATGCAGTGATTCCTCAGCTCTGTATTGACCATTGAAATGATGCTGTTTCTCTCATGGTGTCTAGAATTTAATTTTGTGTGGACTTTTTACAAAAGCTATTAATATATATAAGCCACGTTCAATCCCATTACATATGATAAAACTATGATATTATCAAAAATATGTGTCCTGTCACCAAAAAAATGTTTCCTTTCACACTGAATTTTGTCACAAGAAAGAATTTTAATTATTTCTCAGAGATTTCAGACACATATAAAATCCCTTGTGAATGAATAGGCTCATTCTGATCTTAATATTATACTGAGGCGTATTTATTATTTAGTGTTCTGTCTTACGACAGGTCCATATGAACAGGATCCTTCGATCCTTTTCTCGGACTGGGACCTGTTCATATACGTTCTTGGCAGATGATCCAGAAGTGGTTTGCCATTGCCTTCTTCTGTGTGTGAATGGAGTAATTGTTGGGATGCCACGGAGGAACTCCGTGTTGCCTAGACTACGGCCTTGCCCAACACAAGTTATAAATTCGGGCACCGCCGGGAATCGAACCCGAGACCCCAGGATTACAAGGCCAGCGTTCTAACCGCTAGACATGGGGAAATAACAAATACACCCGAGTTCTGGACGAGTAGACCCCACGAACGACCCCTAAAAAGGCGGGTTTTTCTAGCAAAATGGGAAATGTACTTAGCCGTTTAGTTATGCAGTCTCGTTCTGGGGCTTCAAGGTCTCAGCGCTGCATTGCGAGGCTGGAGGCGTCAAAGGAACGGTTCGCTGGGTCGGCCCTCGTGTTTTCCGCTCCAGTGCAATCTCAGATGTCCATTTATTATTGCAGGCAAAAGAAGTTCGTAATTTCCTTTTGTTTCGTGCGTGCTGTGCCCATGGTATATTTTCTCAGATCGATGTTTTGTACTTGTTAAATGGCGTTTGCAGTTACATACTTCATTCTGTCAACTACATTTTTCTGTTGGTCACGTAGAGAAGCCGTTCCTGTCGTCGGATGTTGCTCCTTGTAGTTAAAAGAAGTTTACCGACGCTTCAGAGGTGTTTGCTGCCTCCATCATCAGGGCGAGGAGTTGAGTGACTCATCATAGGTGCAATTTCGTCTGTTTGAATATCTCTTTGCAAAGATATGGGCATTTTAATGTTCCTGACAGAATTGCCCAGAATTTGTGCGTTTGGCCAGTGACGTCATTCCGCGTGTTCGTCAGGGTCCTCGGCGTTGAGGCCTCGTACGAAAGAATGTTCGGGTCTGGGCCTTGTTCAAATTATACCTGTCGAACGTCACATAAAACGTTTCAGGTTTTCCTCAGACACTCTTTACGCAAAGAAAAATTATTACTCTTATTATGTTCGTGACACACTCGGAGTCTGGAAACATTCTCAGGGATCTTTGTAGCAGCCCCATCTCACATATACAGAGTGTCCCACAAAAGACGTATTCACATTCAAGAGTCTATTGTTCCCGCCGTTCGTCAGCTGTATGGAGATGAGGGGACATGTGGCTCCGGCGAGAAACTGAACGGGATTTAGCTGCCGTCCCAGCGGGAACTTTGGTGACCTCTTATCAGCCATTTGCTCAGCCCTGACCACTGCGCCACGAAGCTAACGGTGGACATTTTTAACACTTAAACTAGATTCGCAAATTCATTAAGTGCCAATGCTGACGTATGCAATGATTTTTGTTAAAATGGCTTTACTTCATACATTTAATATGTTTATACATCTTTTTGGGACAGTCTGTAGTTCGAGGAAACACATTGAAGATTTTCCGTCCGATACCTTTGTACAATTTCTCAAACACCAAAACTGCCTCAGATGCTTTTGAGCGTCGTTAAATAATTCGTTTAAGGATTTCCGGCATTTATGCATTGAAATGAACTCGTACTGATGATAGTGAAGACAAGTTCCAAATGGATCGGGCCTCAGTCGGGCTGGAATAAAAGGAATTCGGGCTTATGTGGAGTGCGGGTAACATATTTACCTTCGGGCTGGGGCCGGGTGAAATTGTAAAAGTGTTGCCCGTGCGAACGTCTGTGGTGGGAGCCAGTCATTGGCGGCGGTTGTGTGCCTGCAATTGTGCATTCCCCAGAGTCAAAGGATGAGTAATGAATTGAAAGTGCCCATTGGATCGATGCTCTGGCTTGAGGCTCGGCCCCCGGCACTTCCCTGCGTCTTCGGGTGCGGCCCCACGCAGTTCAGGGTGCCTTGTCTTCGGACCCGAGACTTGAACCCGGTACGTCCTGAATGTCAGACAGGAATGCCAACCGCTCGGCCGAGACACCCGGCAATTCTTGTTGTATTTTCGTTGTCTGGTTTTGATTTTTATTCCAAATCTCACGATAATTATTTTGGTTTCATTCATAATTATTGGAGGTCTAATTCTTTCCGTCTGTCTGTTAGACAAATTTAGTAAACATCTTCTGCCCTTTTGTGGTTTTTGAAGTGCGTTACATTTTAATTTTGTAAATACAAATAAACTTTGTAACAAAAACATTTTTTTAATTATTCATTGTCAGGACTTTTTCCATCGTTTTTTCTTGAAGAAACCCACGACGTTTCGGAGGCTGGTTCTGTCTCATTTTTCCTAACCGTAATCTTGTCATTCTGTAATAATTCTGTGGGTTGACCACATTTGGACCCTTGGGTCCCCGTGGTGGCCCACATGTAGAGTTTCCCATTTTGGTTTGCGTCAGCCATGCCCTAAAACATTTTTACAATTTCTGTATGCCCCAATTATTCTCATCCGTGAATGGGTCATTTTTACAAAATTCCATAATTCAGCTGTAAAACTTAAAATAAAATAAAAAATCCGAACTCGTACGTGGAATCTGTGCTCCGTTACGAAATATTTTATTACATTTGTCACATTTTTCGAAGGATTTATGAATTGTATTTGCATTACAATTTTCATCTCCAGTATCGGGACGTGATGTGACTGGTTTATTCCGCGTTTCCTGCTCAAGAGCACTTAATACAGTTTCTTTGTTTCTTTCTGTAAGCTATTCATGTTTCCAATCCATAAACCAACATCAGCAACACGGAGTTTTCCTCCCTCCGGGGGCTTCCCCGGTTTCTCCGCGGCATCCCAACAATTACTCCATTCACACACAGAAGAAGGCAATGGCAAACCACTTCTGGATCATCTGCCAAGAACGTATATGAACAGGTCCCAGTCCGAGAAAAGGATGGAAGGATCCTGTTCATATGGACCTGTCGTCAGACAGAACACTAAATAATAATAAACAGTCATTTACCTGCACGGACTTTGCTGTACATTTCATCAAAACACATTTTAATCAGCCAAACTAAATTGTGGCTAGACCACGATCGGTTAAATTACTTTACAGCATTTCCCAGCCTTCCCTGAAGTCCACGTTGTTTTAACAGGAACTCAGCCCTGTATCTGCCACGTTGTTAGGGTTGTTTTGTCTCCAAGGCTGTCAGCACTGCATCCAGATACCTTTCCACGCGATATCATCTCTCCTTCCTGTTCTCGGTGCATTTGACAGCTTCAATACACGGTCTCCATCTTGTTTTCCATTGTAGTTGTGTGTTTCCGGAGAACTGCCTTAATAACGCGGTTGCCAGAGATACCCTAGACAATGTCTCCTGCATGTGCAATATTCTGCAAGTTTCGGATTAAATTTGAGGTCTGGGAATTCAGATAATAAAAACACGGCAGTGGAACTTCGTTCTTATCGAGGCAGTTTCTTGCAAATTAAAAAATAAAAAATAGTCTCTGAACGAACCAAGTTCGAGCCTTTCCTAAAATATATCGATTACATGCGTTTCGATTATAATTGCAAGATCCGGAGATAGGGATTAGCTCTATCTAGTGGGCCCAACTGTGTAGGAACCTGAAGACGGAGATAGAGTCCCATCTCCGAAACGTCTTTTTTACGTTTTATATTTACTAGACGATGGATAATATCCAAGGAAATTTTTATTCAATTGACTCTTCACCATCGTCAAGAAGTTTTAGATTTGATATAATTGCAAGAGTTTAAAGCAGACTCGGGCAATCGAAAGTATCCTCAGGCTCTTTTTATCAACATGATCTTGGGCGTGATGTTACATATCATGAAAGTTATTACTATCAGCTGAAAGAAATTAAGTTTTAAAACAAGGCTAGTGAATTTATCAACTACATACGAAATTCTTAGCCACGCTAAGGTCTGGATGGCAGGAAACAGATAATACTATTTTAAATAGTACTACAAATAAATGTTACAAATGATTTTCAAAAGAGAGAAGTTCAGACCCGGGTTCAGCGCGAAGCTAGACGTTGGACAGTTAGTTATTCTGCAAATGGAGCTTTCGGCTACCTGAAAACAAATGTTCACACTGGAAAAAGGACAAATTCTTCTTGCAAAATCGGCCAACTAACAGTGTGAATTCGTGAACTTCTTCGAACGAAGATTCCTGTGAACTGTTTTTCGTCTTCACCTGGTTTTGTAGTTTAAGCAGCTCGACTTGCAACTTCTGTGTCAATTTTTATATCAGCAGGGGCAGAACAGAGGCGTTAGTTGGTTTCCTGGCTCTAAAATTCTCAAAATAAATATCTCCTCTAAATTATAATTAATCAGCAGAAAAACTGTAATCATGAGTTACATTTTTCGACAGTGTTTCAAAGTTGAATGTACTCCTAACCTAAGTTTACCAGAGCTGAAAAGATTTCCCTGGAAGGTTTCGATGTGAATGTTTAGTTCATGAACCAACCGATTTTCACCTTTAAACTTCAAATTCAGCTCCTTAAAGTATGTTGGCAAATCTACCAAAAGAAGCAAGATCACGAACCCATTCATCGCTGACAACCTCTGAAACATTTATTTACAGGAACGTGACGATTTCACCCCAAAGATCGCAAAATCTCTTCTATATTTTTCGCTTACTCAACCTAACCTAACTTCTCATAAATATGCCGGATTCCCTCATTCCACCTCGATATATTCAATACGTGGATGAAACTGGGACCGGATAGCTAATAGGTCCTGATTGTATGCAGTGTCTACTGGTCCCTTCAGTTTATAAGTTACATCTCAGCCTTGGCGAGCTTTTCAGATCTTCTTTTAACATTTGATAGGTCTCTTTGGACGAGCAGTTCGCTCTGTATCCCTACCTTCATACACAGAACGGGGAAACAGGACCTGAACCGAGACTCGAACCCATTACCTCAGTGATCAAACGGCCTCTGTGATCTGCTGTTTACGACGATGAAACAATATTTGAATTGATAATTGCACGTAAACGCGTTGTTTGTAATCCGTCAGCGAATATCCGCGTGTTTTAACAGTAACTATAACAGGACCGCAGTTTCATTCTGGATGATGGGTAATGACTGGAGTTTTTGTTGGTTTACAAACTACACCATTTCAAACCATAATTATACGAACTCTAATTAATTAATGAGCGTTCGTTCTGCGAATATTGTGATCCGTTATACAAGAGCCATTTGTGAATATTTAAGAAATTTGGCCGTCTTCGATCCGTGAAGATTCCTTCATGGAATCACCAACAAACGCAGGCTTGTACTTACGAGGTGCAACAGTGGTCAGACGAATCTAGCACATTTCAGAATTGTCGGTAAAGAAGCATGCCCCAATGTAAAGTCTTGGACGTCGTCGCAAGTTGGAATTAAGTCTGGCTGTGCGGAAAATGTGGGTTAAGGAACTGTGGAACATTCTACAGAGAAATCCAGGATACAGGATACGCTGTTGTGAAGGAATATTTGCAGGAGGGGGGCTTTGAACTTCCGGAGCAGATACCAGAGAATGATAAAATTATCCGTGAATGTTGGAAGATTTTCTTGGCACAGAATCACCCTGGAAGATAAACGTCACAATCTTGGAGTGCAGAAAATGTAGAAACATTACAGCCTTGATTACTGTTTCTGAGTTCGTATTTTATATTGCATGAAGTTTAGCAAAACTCTGAAGTTTATATGTAAACTGTATAACCATATTTTTTTAAATAGGTTACCTGGTCTGAGAACAAGTCTGAGGACTTACCCGGACGCCGTCGATGCACTTCGTCGGTTTTAGTGCGTTAAGTCCGATGCTCGGCGCTGAATGTGCACGTCAGTGAGACCAGGGCCCCCCTGTGGTTTAGCGGGGCAAAGCCTGCAGCTGACGACCGGCGCATCTCAGTCCACCGGTTATTGCGAGGGTCCTGAATTTCGTCGTAATTAAATGTTTTATACTAGAGTGGACTGAGAATTGGTCTCGTTTAATAAATACTCGACTTCGTTTCTGTTGTGGGACTGAATTAAACCCAAGCATCCTCCGTGAGGTTACCGGGCCGACACAGGAACAAGGAAAATTTTGTTCACCGGTTCGTCCTTCTTCATGCAAAGGCAGTCAGCACTGGAAAGACACGAACTAGTCTGGGGAGAGGGGGGGGGGATATCCCCGTGAAACTCGTACCTTTGAATCAGAGACCTTAGTTACTTTTGAAAAGTTTTCTGTTACCGAGACGTGCAGAACGCAACAGGACTTGGCGTCATGTGACCAGGTCACGTGTGATTTATCACGCACAGCGACGTAAGTCTCGCTACGCGATATGTATCCGTTATTACTGCGGTATAAACGATTATCTGCGGTCTTTTCAACTTCCATCTTGAATTCTCTAAAATGGTAATTATATGGTAGCACGTGTTTTAAAAATCAATAAGTGTTCTTTGCCCACAGAGTGTATATGCGAGTTTCTTATGACACTGAGAATAAACTGTGGTTACAACATTAAAGAATGTTAACCAGTTCATCTTTGTGTTGCGTTTTCTTTGAGGTACGGACTGGATTATTAAATTCAAACGAGGCACAGTGTTAGTCTCATGTACTACGTTCTAATTTATTCGAGTGGATTCCATTATTCTTTCTTGCAAATAGGTTGAATACAACTCACACTTGAATTAAATAGTCCAGGGGTTAGCATTCTGCGGTCCGACGATGTGTTTCTTGGGTTAAAGACGCATTTTTGTGATGTATATCACATTGTATGGAGGTAGAAAAATTGTCTCTCGCGATTTGCGTATTTTAAAGTGATTAGTTATTGAGAATGACAAATCAACAAATTCCTTTAAAATCTTCACAGAGTAATATTTGTAGTGTGAGCCATGTGTAGTGTAGGATTATAGCGTACAGGACAGAACAGTAACGTAACAGTGCACACGACTTCACAAAACTGGTCCATTTGGACGTATTTAACCTAATTTGCATTCAAATAGGAAACTAACCTCACATATTCACATCCAAATAGCCTCCATAGTAACAAAACAGGCTGGTCTCTGGCTATGAGGGAATAATATGTATGGAGGATATGTGAGAACACGGTTGGCAACTCTGCATTCATGACCTTATAAATAACTTCGCTTAATATCGATTACGTGAACGCACGTCGTCCTCGTGTTATGAGTGCTTAGGGTTCGCGTTTGTACGCAGCAAGATTTCGTTCTCGTGATATTCTGTCCCTTCGACGAAATTCCCGTTGCAGTGGAGCGGTCAGAGTACAGCGAGACGTTCATTCCGGTACTCCGTGTGACCTTGCGATGGGCCGACCTGTCAGTCTTTGGAAATCAACGGAAATCCGGTGTAAAAATTTCACGGAGTAGAAAAATCACAAATTGGGCAGAGAGCGTCATTATTTTACAGCGTGCGTTGATGAACGCACATCGCTAAGCGTCTGGATTTCGAATGTGCGTGCAGCGAGGTTTTTTTTTTAAAAAAGGAAAGTCCTTTTTAATTGATTCGCCAATGTTTCCGGGGGGCATCTCGGGCCGTACTACCAGTAGATCAAACATCATTTAATGAATGCCATGTTACCGTACAGGCAGCGTTATGTTGCATATCCTGATTTTACACACAAAGCAGGCGTCGAGGCGCCCAAACAATGTATTTCGTGACCTCGATTTGTATTTCTATGCGTTATTTGCAAGATTTGCACGAACTGAATGTAGACACGACGAAATCCGTCTGTCGGCATGGTACGACTCGAAACACGGACGAATTTTGGTGACGTTCTGTTGAGGAATTATGTCAGTGGTGGCTGTCCAACACTCATATCTTCTAACTTCGTACAATCGATAATACCAACATGCCGGACAAACGATCTTCTGAGGTGCGAGGAACACTAGCGCCACTGGGTTTAGGAATATGAAATTACGAATTTTAATACGTCTTTCAAAAATATTTACCTTTTGGTGCAAAACTAATATTATATAAAGAAATTTAGCCCCTGCCAGGAATCAGTGCTGTGACCACCCACGCACGAGGTCATTGCAGTTCCACAAATCTGTCTTGTTTTTATGAACATCTAAACACGTGATCTGTAATGTTAGAAATTAAATTTGTCTAGGATAAAGAATGTTACGGGAACTTTTGTAAAACTTTGTGATTGCTGGTAAGAGGTCAGGAGAGAGTTATGTCATAGACTGACCCGTGCACTTACTGATTGCTTTGGAATAAGTATGGAAACACGTTAAAGGCCCTTTATTTATGACAATGGCCTCCAAATAATCAGTTTCCGACAAACAAATGAATCACAGGTAACAAAGCTTTGACGTTTGAACGTATGTTCTTACATTTTGCGTTAGTGATGATAACTATAATATAGATACTGGTGGATGTACACAAATTGAGTGCACTTCGCCCCAGTTTATTGTGTGAATAAGAACTTAAGTACGTAGACAAAGAGTTAATAAATAATCATATTTTGGGAACATGGGCATTTGTTTTCACATCCGTCTGCCAACTGTTGCTATGGTTACGTGGGCATCACTCCTGCTTCGCATTTGGCAAGACCCGGGTTCATATGTGAGCTCAGAGGCCGGCCATTCCGACTTTCATCTTCTGTGGTTTTCCTCAGTCTCTCCCGGAAGATACCGGGGTTGTTAGTACCCTGAAATAGGCCACCTCCTGTCCAATTCATCATTCACCAATGTCATTTGACTCATAGGAAGAAACTGCCATCATCGTTAAATAAATCACACATAAATAGTATCATCTGTTGATGGGCCTGTGAGATCTCTTTGAACCACGCTAGCGGTGGATGATTTTGTGAGTTGTGTTTCGAACTGTGACAGCCTGTACAGACAGCGTCTTTGGATGCTGTGGCGCTGCGGTCGGTGTACGGCCTGCTATGAAACCGGAAACACGACATCGATTGTCTTTCTTGCCGACAGAATGGCTCGCTTTTTGTGGGACGGGGGTGGGTGCCCTGATCGAACTCTGGGAGCTGAAGAGCGTACTTTAGAAGGAGGAGACTTAGAGAACTCTTTCTCTGCGTCGTATTAGACAGAGACAAATATTCTGCACTGAGATATTTCACCTTCTGAACTATCTGGCGTCTTCATGTCCATTGTGATTTATGAGCGTTCCCGTCGAGTCTCTTCAATATTATCGTAATAATCAGTGCGGAGAGGCAGACTGAGAAGGCGTCTCCTTGAATTAAACACTCGCTCTGTCATGTCACAGTTGTTTGATCTCCAGTAGGCCTCGGGCAGCGAGCGGAGTCGTTGAACTGTGAAACGAGTAGCTTCCCTGTAAAGGTCGCTCTGGGGTCATGAAGGAAGGCATGTGTTTCCCTGCATAACTTCAGCCGTGTGCAGACACAAGATCGAGGCAATCAACGACAGTTTAGAACAGCTTTCTTTTAACTGATGGCAATTATGCATGATTTACCAGTCCACAAACTTTATTTATATTGAAGATTTCTGTCTTCTGGGTTGTTGCGCTGTGTAGTCTGGTCGATATTAACCAACGTTTCAGAGGTCATACTGCCTCCATCATCAGGGCGATGAGTATGAAGATTTCTGTCTTCTGGGTTGTTGCGCTGTGTAGTCTGGTCGATATTAACCAAAGTTTCAGAGGTCATACTGCCTCCATCATCAGGGCGATGAGTATGAAGATTTCTGTCTTCTGGGTTGTTGCGCTGTGTAGTCTGGTCGATATTAACCAAAGTTTCAGAGGTCATACTGCCTCCATCATCAGGGCGATGAGTATGAAGATTTCTGTCTTCTGGGTTGTTGCGCTGTGTAGTCTGGTCGATATTAACCAACGTTTCAGAGGTCATACTGCCTCCATCATCAGGGCGATGAGTATGAAGATTTCTGTCTTCTGGGTTGTTGCGCTGTGTAGTCTGGTCGATATTAACCAAAGTTTCAGAGGTCATACTGCCTCCATCATCAGGGCGATGAGTATGAAGATTTCTGTCTTCTGGGTTGTTGCGCTGTGTAGTCTGGTCGATATTAACCAAAGTTTCAGAGGTCATACTGCCTCCATCATCAGGGCGATGAGTATGAAGATTTCTGTCTTCTGGGTTGTTGCGCTGTGTAGTCTGGTCGATATTAACCAAAGTTTCAGAGGTCATACTGCCTCCATCATCAGGGCGATGAGTATGAAGATTTCTGTCTTCTGGGTTGTTGCGCTGTGTAGTCTGGTCGATATTAACCAACGTTTCAGAGGTCATACTGCCTCCATCATCAGGGCGATGAGTATGAAGATTTCTGTCTTCTGGGTTGTTGCGCTGTGTAGTCTGGTCGATATTAACCAAAGTTTCAGAGGTCATACTGCCTCCATCATCAGGGCGATGAGTCCGAAGATTTCTGTCTTCTGGGTTGTTGCGCTGTGTAGTCTGGTCGATATTAACCAACGTTTCAGAGGTCATACTGCCTCCATCATCAGGGCGATGAGTATGAAGATTTCTGTCTTCTGGGTTGTTGCGCTGTGTAGTCTGGTCGATATTAACCAAAGTTTCAGAGGTCATACTGCCTCCATCATCAGGGCGATGAGTCCGAAGATTTCTGTCTTCTGGGTTGTTGCGCTGTGTAGTCTGGTCGATATTAACCAAAGTTTCAGAGGTCATACTGCCTCCATCATCAGGGCGATGAGTATGAAGATTTCTGTCTTCTGGGTTGTTGCGCTGTGTAGTCTGGTCGATATTAACCAAAGTTTCAGAGGTCATACTGCCTCCATCATCAGGGCGATGAGTATGAAGATTTCTGTCTTCTGGGTTGTTGCGCTGTGTAGTCTGGTCGATATTAACCAAAGTTTCAGAGGTCATACTGCCTCCATCATCAGGGCGATGAGTATGAAGATTTCTGTCTTCTGGGTTGTTGCGCTGTGTAGTCTGGTCGATATTAACCAAAGTTTCAGAGGTCATACTGCCTCCATCATCAGGGCGATGAGTATGAAGATTTCTGTCTTCTGGGTTGTTGCGCTGTGTAGTCTGGTCGATATTAACCAAAGTTTCAGAGGTCATACTGCCTCCATCATCAGGGCGATGAGTCCGAAGATTTCTGTCTTCTGGGTTGTTGCGCTGTGTAGTCTGGTCGATATTAACCAACGTTTCAGAGGTCATACTGCCTCCATCATCAGGGCGATGAGTATGAAGATTTCTGTCTTCTGGGTTGTTGCGCTGTGTAGTCTGGTCGATATTAACCAACGTTTCAGAGGTCATACTGCCTCCATCATCAGGGCGATGAGTCCGAAGATTTCTGTCTTCTGGGTTGTTGCGCTGTGTAGTCTGGTCGATATTAACCAAAGTTTCAGAGGTCATACTGCCTCCATCATCAGGGCGATGAGTCCGAAGATTTCTGTCTTCTGGGTTGTTGCGCTGTGTAGTCTGGTCGATATTAACCAAAGTTTCAGAGGTCATACTGCCTCCATCATCAGGGCGATGAGTCCGAAGATTTCTGTCTTCTGGGTTGTTGCGCTGTGTAGTCTGGTCGATATTAACCAAAGTTTCAGAGGTCATACTGCCTCCATCATCAGGGCGATGAGTCCGAAGATTTCTGTCTTCTGGGTTGTTGCGCTGTGTAGTCTGGTCGATATTAACCAACGTTTCAGAGGTCATACTGCCTCCATCATCAGGGCGATGAGTATGAAGATTTCTGTCTTCTGGGTTGTTGCGCTGTGTAGTCTGGTCGATATTAACCAACGTTTCAGAGGTCATACTGCCTCCATCATCAGGGCGATGAGTCCGAAGATTTCTGTCTTCTGGGTTGTTGCGCTGTGTAGTCTGGTCGATATTAACCAACGTTTCAGAGGTCATACTGCCTCCATCATCAGGGCGATGAGTATGAAGATTTCTGTCTTCTGGGTTGTTGCGCTGTGTAGTCTGGTCGATATTAACCAAAGTTTCAGAGGTCATACTGCCTCCATCATCAGGGCGATGAGTATGAAGATTTCTGTCTTCTGGGTTGTTGCGCCGTGTAGTCTGGTCGATGTTAACCAACGTTTCAGAGGTCATACTGCCTCCATCATCAGGGCGATGAGTATGAAGATTTCTGTCTTCTGGGTTGTTGCGCCGTGTAGTCTGGTCGATGTTAACCAACGTTTCAGAGGTCATACTGCCTCCGTCATCAGAGTATGAAGATTTCTGTCTTCTGGGTTGTTGCGCTGTGTAGTCTGGTCGATGTTTACCAACGTTTCAGAGGTCATACTGCCTCCATCATCAGGGCGATGAGTCCGAAGATTTCTGTCTTCTGGGTTGTTGCGCTGTGTAGTCTGGTCGATATTAACCAAAGTTTCAGAGGTCATACTGCCTCCGTCATCAGAGTATGAAGATTTCTGTCTTCTGGGTTGTTGCGCTGTGTAGTCTGGTCGATGTTTACCAACGTTTCAGAGGTCATACTGCCTCCATCATCAGGGCGATGAGTCCGAAGATTTCTGTCTTCTGGGTTGTTGCGCTGTGTAGTCTGGTAGATGTTAACCAACGTTTCAGAGGTCATACTGCCTCCGTCATCAGAGTATGAAGATTTCTGTCTTCTGGGTTGTTGCGCTGTGTAGTCTGGTAGATGTTAACCAACGTTTCAGAGGTCATACTGCCTCCATCATCAGGGCGATGAGTATGAAGATTTCTGTCTTCTGGGTTGTTGCGCTGTGTAGTCTGGTCGATGTTAACCAACGTTTCAGAGGTCATACTGCCTCCATCATCAGGGCGATGAGTCCGAAGATTTCTGTCTTCTGGGTTGTTGCGCTGTGTAGTCTGGTCGATGTTAACCAACGTTTCAGAGGTCATACTGCCTCCGTCATCAGAGTATGAAGATTTCTGTCTTCTGGGTTGTTGCGCTGTGTAGTCTGGTCGATGTTTACCAACGTTTCAGAGGTCATACTGCCTCCATCATCAGGGCGATGAGTCCGAAGATTTCTGTCTTCTGGGTTGTTGCGCTGTGTAGTCTGGTCGATGTTTACCAACGTTTCAGAGGTCATACTGCCTCCATCATCAGGGCGATGAGTCCGAAGATTTCTGTCTTCTGGGTTGTTGCGCTGTGTAGTCTGGTCGATGTTAACCAACGTTTCAGAGGTCATACTGCCTCCATCATCAGGGCGATGAGTCCGAAGATTTCTGTCTTCTGGGTTGTTGCGCTGTGTAGTCTGGTAGATGTTAACCAACGTTTCGGAGGTCATACTGCCTCCGTCATCAGGGCGATGAGTATGAAGATTTCTGTCTTCTGGGTTGTTGCGCTGTGTAGTCTGGTCGATGTTAACCAACGTTTCAGAGGTCATACTGCCTCCATCATCAGGGCGATGAGTCCGAAGATTTCTGTCTTCTGGGTTGTTGCGCTGTGTAGTCTGGTAGATGTTAACCAACGTTTCGGAGGTCATACTGCCTCCGTCATCAGGGCGATGAGTATGAAGATTTCTGTCTTCTGGGTTGTTGCGCTGTGTAGTCTGGTCGATGTTAACCAACGTTTCAGAGGTCATACTGCCTCCATCATCAGGGCGATGAGTCCGAAGATTTCTGTCTTCTGGGTTGTTGCGCTGTGTAGTCTGGTAGATGTTAACCAACGTTTCGGAGGTCATACTGCCTCCGTCATCAGGGCGATGAGTATGAAGATTTCTGTCTTCTGGGTTGTTGCGCTGTGTAGTCTGGTCGATGTTAACCAACGTTTCAGAGGTCATACTGCCTCCATCATCAGGGCGATGAGTCCGAAGATTTCTGTCTTCTGGGTTGTTGCGCTGTGTAGTCTGGTAGATGTTAACCAACGTTTCGGAGGTCATACTGCCTCCGTCATCAGGGCGATGAGTATGAAGATTTCTGTCTTCTGGGTTGTTGCGCTGTGTAGTCTGGTCGATGTTAACCAACGTTTCAGAGGTCATACTGCCTCCATCATCAGGGCGATGAGTCCGAAGATTTCTGTCTTCTGGGTTGTTGCGCTGTGTAGTCTGGTAGATGTTAACCAACGTTTCGGAGGTCATACTGCCTCCGTCATCAGGGCGATGAATGATGACGGAGACAGTATGACCTCCTAAACGTTGGTAAACATCTACCAGACTACACAGCGCAATAACCCAGAAGACAGAAATCTTCATACTCACCTCTGTGAAAACCTCAGATCTTACATTTATTTATATTTCTTCCTGTTTCCTCTTTCCTTTGTAGAATGTTTATATCCAGCTGTCTCTTTATAACCGTGCAACTATGCATCTGTCTGCCCCGTTGTAAGATGTGGACATTAATGTAGAAATTCAAAGTAAGTGAGGTGAGAATTCATGAAGCCCTCTAGAGAGTCACATAAAGTTTCCATTTCGGAACTGAATCATTTCGAGAGACGTCAGAGAAAATCTGCGTTCGCTGGCCCGCCTTCTAACGGGACAGGACGAGCCCCTTTTTATGCTGCAATATGTCTTCCCCACGAGCCACCCTAAAAGTTAACTAAGGGCGGAGTCCTGCGCACGCGCAAGACATCGCCCCTTGCTAGGTAACACCATTCCTGCGTGCTGGAAACGGTAAACAGAGCCTTACAACTAAAACGGGAATTTGCTTACGCTAATCGGAACTTTGTCGTGACGCAAGGCCTCGACTATTCAAACTAGGGCCTAATGCTATTGGTGGGAGATCGTCCCATCAGGCAGCATGTCCTTTCAGTAAAGGATTTTGGTCGGATGGCTTTCTGGGATTTGAACCGTGCAAGTGTTGGTATCACTTTGGCGGATGTCCTCTGCTACTTTCGGGCGGGGAATCACTTGAGCTGAAGGTCTTCATGATTCAGGAGGGGGGCCGTATTATACCCCGGAATTTGCATTACAACTGAGGAAAAGCACGGAAAACATCAGTCAGGGTTGCCGAGTGATTTCTTCCGATATAAAATTCAGTTTTTGATCGGAGTGCACAGTTTCCTGATTCCGAATTCACTTTTTATCCACTTATTAAACGCCATTTGTTTGAGATGTGCAGTGTAGTGCAACAGAGAAATTACAAGTAAATCGTGAAAGTTTAATTTCTACTTGCATTGAAAATAGCGTTTACAAAGAGTGAATATTCGATGACCGTGACACTCTTGCTTCGAAATCAGTCCATATTTTGTAGTACAGGTGTGTTCTGAGTGGCAAACTTGTGCGAGCGAAAGCCGTCTTAATCAATACTTTCATTTCTGAATACAATTGTACTTCGTTGCTTTGTGTTAACAAAGGCCGCAGACAATCAAAGCAGTAACTGGCTTCTGACCGGTCAATGCGCGGTGTACATTGCGGCAACGCTGTCTATCCGTTCCAAATGCTTAAAAGATTCGCTCAAGAAGCATTAATACTTTTTTTTGGCTGGTTCATGTATGCAGACGGACACCATTGGTGACGGTGGTATCCAAGGTCATTGTAATAACAATATGACGACATCACGTATCTGAAAAGAATTATGGGTAATGACGTCTTCGGGGTCCCACCTCACGACTTTAATCATCCGTCACGTTCGTATTACCGAGTATTGAAAAATAATAAATATGAGTTTGGAATAGTCTCCAGTGGCACAACGCAGAAACCAAATTTTATAAAAATCTGCCCAGTCCTTCTTGAGCTATTTCGTGAGTACAGTCGGACTTCGATCTAGACAACGTAATTACAGGTTATGTCGTCACGAGGGCAGAAAAGGGAATAGGAAATACATGAATGGTAATAATTGAAACATTTGCATCCAAGGTCAGTCTAATAACAATGGGATGAAATGTGAAAATCAATCTATAATAAACACAAATGACAGTGTAGAATACAGAAGCTGCTTTGATCAAATAAATGCATTTGTACTAATTCATGGCTGGTGCTCAAAATGGCGACTTGGATTAATTCATCATATAACCGTAATGCCTCAGCTGGAATCCTGCGCGCTTCACAAAGATAATATGCATATATTCACATCAATAATTTGTGTAGTTCATTGTGCAGGCTGTTCCAAGCTGAGGTGCAAATCACTTCCTGTCATAACAATTTCCTTCCCTTTGATGTAGCTGAATAACCTTCCGGCGCCCTAAATAATAAACCTCAGCTGACTGAAATACTGCAAGTACCAACCTAACCCAACCCGAGTATAAACTCGAAGTGGCTACTTCTCAAAATGCAGAATCAGTGTATATTTTCGTTTTTAGTTGTACAATGGATCCTCGAAGCAATGAAGGGTAATTAATATCGAATCACTCTGTTTACTGAGTAGGAGAGACAGAAAAACCACTTAACAGCAGAATCACCGAACATAAACGCAGTACAAAAATGAGAAAAAAAAATTTAAAATAGGAAAAAACATCCATTGCGACGAGGACCATAGAATACAGTGGAATAATCGAAATCGAACACAGAGAATAAAACAACAAAGAGGGAACTGGTAAGAGTCGATATTAATCACAGCAGCAGAACAGACTCTAACAGACAAGCATTACAGACGTAAGATCCGTGCTAAGGACGCGTAACACAAAAACTCTCCCGCTGGTCTAATGGCTTAGGATACTTGCCAGGAGTGCCCTGAGACAACGCCTTTCTCTGTTCCCCTCTTTTCTGTATGAACCGCGTTACTGCCAAATCTCCTTCGACGCTCCATAATGCAGGAAGTTGACGCCGCTTCGTAAAACAATGATATACGCTAACAAGTTGGCCTGGCACCTGTTGAGCGTGCCAGCTGGACGTGAGAAGACGTCACGCTACGGCTCGGTCGATGCCTTGGCTTTGCAACTACTCTTCCATTACTTCTCATTGGACCACTCCCACTGATCGAACCTTCGCTTTCGGCAATAACACGCGTAGGTTAGGTTAGGTTAGCAACTGAAGTCGGCTGTCACGAGTACTGACGTGGTTTTCCACGCGCATTCGTTGCAATTGAACAAGACGTAAGATTTTCCCAGGAATCTGGTTTACCAACGTTTCTTAGGTCCTTGCTGCATCCGTCAACAGGGCAATGAGTCCTAGTGATTAGTGCATGGGAGATAGAAGCTCCGATTATAATTTCTACTGATGTCTAGATGCGTTGATGAATCATGACATAACTACAATGCCATCCTCGTCTGAAGACATTTACGAATATAGAACAAGAAATTTCTGGAATACGTCGCTTCGGTGTTCGTGTGTCAAGTGAGACTGGATTCATGGATTCGATCCGTTGCGCTAGTAGGAGAGCAGCTGTGGGAATGTTACAGATCTGCTGTTTCATGAACTTAAATGAAATATTAAACTGATAGGCAGTGCACATGTGAACTGGTCTAATTGTACGAATTATTATTTCTGCCATGTAATAAAAATTTGACTCATGAACGGATTTTTTTGAAGTCTGATCCCGAGGTTTTGCCGTTGGAGGCGACTCAAAATTCGTACTTTTTGATTTTCTAAACCCGTTCGACGGATGCTCAAAGTTTTTGAGGCGTGGGAGAATGATCATCTTTGATGAAACCGTAACTTGTCATACTGCCGTCTCTTAATTGCTTGTGCTGCCATCTTTCAATGGCCACATGAACTCTCCGTGCTGCTGTCTGTCGGCAGCAATACGAATTGTTTTATATCGCCCCCGATCGAAGTGGATCTTGAAACTTGAGACTTCGATTATGACGGATATGAATATGACGCTTTGGGTTCTGTATTCTGTCGGCCCGGAAACTGCTATCTGCTCACAGATGTCTCTGTACCACGCATGTAATTACGTTGTCTGGACAACCGCCCCTTGTCGGATGTCCGCGACTGCTTATTCAACTTATCTCCGGTTGCCCTTCATATCCGGAGGACGCCGCCTTCTTGTCGTGGTGAAAAGGCTCTCGCGTAGCCATGCTTGAAACCGCGTATCATTCTCAGCTGATGTAGTGTCGTCAGATGAGCGAATAGCCGAAGCCAGAGTCCCCTCGCCCTCGATCGGGTGCGGGTCCTACGTGGCAGCAGCCGGGCGGGTTGACGCGGCTGGCGATCAATACCCTGGAGCCGGGGGCAGCCCCAACTCCGGGGAAATGCCCGGCGCGCCACCCGCTCGCGTAACCTTAGCTTACGTAGCACTTTCACGTGTCCAGGTTTCTTTGCGTTAAGCCCCGTTCATCCCGCTATTCCCGTCTGCTCCTTCGTTTAATACACTCCCCCTCGAGATGGTTAAGGGACTGAAGAAAACCGCGGACACATTTCAGTCAAGGTAACCAACCAACCGGTGTCCGGGCCGAGCCTCAGAGGTGCAGCGGCTAACCATCCCGTTCTCGTCATCAGATTCTTAGAGATTGCTTTGTGTCACGTCCGGTTTGAATTTAGGGCGGTAGGCGTGTTGTACTTCTTTGCATTCCCTGGACCCTGAGCTGAAGGTCGTAACTTTCTTCCCAGTTAATCGCAGACACTCCTGTCTTGTCTCTCGGCTCAGAACAGCTTCCGCGCTGTCACGTGAACCAGAAAACTCTAGTTAAATATCGAGGCACTATTTTTACGGGCGAACGATGAACGGGTTTCTGGTTTTCTCATTCACCCCAAATACAAGATCTGACAGGTCATGAGTATCCTTCCCAGTCCCCTCCAGTTCACATTTTATATCCGTTCGTCCATCTTACGCTTCTGTACTTCATAACGAACGTGGTAGTTGATACAGCATCGTTGTTTTAATTGATACCGACTCTCTGTTCTACCATCGTGTCTGATGGTTTCTGCCTTTTTGCTCCTGTGTGCAGGGTATTTAAAAGTAAATTCAATTATATTTCCGGTGAAGTCCCCGGAACTTGGCGTCAGTTTGCGGGTCGTAATTTATACCCTTTAAAGAGCAACTCGCTTGGTTCCGCCACTTCAAGAAGCAAGGCGGTCTGCGTCACCGTCGTTTGTCATCAGCAGGCGTAAGCCAGCCCTTGGTCTGCTTCGCCTTCTTCTGCTGTTGGTAGGCCGCCCGCCATACATATCAGAGCAGCTGGTACCTCCCAGACCTCATATCGGCGCAGTGCCAAACGCTTGACTGTTGTACACCCCTTTGACAAAGGAATCGGTTCTTCTTGTCGGTCAGTAGGTCTCTCAGAAACAAAAGGTCACCCGAACCCTACCGATAGTTTGCAAAAGTGTAATTTATTACGTTAATATCTTACGTTTCCTGAATCATCAGGAATAGCTTTTACTTAAAATGAAGCAAATTATTTTCCTCTGCTATTGTGTAATAACAAAAAAATTAAAAATAAAAACATAACCTCGCACTAACTTGAACGAGAACGCTCCGTCCATTTCTATATCCTCTTTCAGTAAGAGTAACCTTTGTCCAAAATTCATTTTGGCTGTGAATATAAACGAAGCACCGCCCGAGTTGTGGTGAAGAGTGCCTTTTGTAATCTCGATGTACTCCGAAGAGTAGAACTACGTATTTCCAAGACAGAAGATGTCTGTTGCGTGTGGACACACGAGAGAAGAAATGGGATTACAATGGGACAGTGCATAATCTATTCAGAGACTTGAAGAGAGCGTATGATTAAGTTTCTGTACGACATTCGTATTGAGTTTTGAAAGCCCATGAAACTAGTTAAGCATTTCAAAATGTGCTTAAACGAAGCCCATAGTAAAGTCCGTACAGGTAACCACTTGTATGACACTTTCCTATTCGTAATGATCTAAAACAAGGAGCTGCTTTATCGCCATTGCTTTTGAATTCTCCTTTAGAATGCTCTATTGGGGAGGTCCAAGAAATTGAATGGGGCACATCAGCTTCTGGTCTGTGCTGATGATGTAGATCTTTTGGGGATTACATAAATATCAAAGAAGAACACAGAAACTCTAATTAACGCTTTTAAGAAGATTGGTCTAGAAATAAACACAGAGAAAACTAAGTACAAGTTGATCTCTCGTCACTAGAATGCAGGACAAAATCTTGACATAAAGTCGGCTAAGAGATCCTTTGAAAATGTGGCAAAGTTCAGATATTTGGGAGCGAAAGTAACAAATTCAAAATTTGATTAACTAGGAATTTAAGAGCAGATTGAATTCGGGTAATGCTTGCTACTATTCAATTCAGAAACATTCGTCTTTGTCTCTGCTGTCTATAAAACGTAAAGTTAAAAATACAAAAAACTAATTTTTCTTGTAGTGTTGAAGCATCGTTTAAATAACTCCTGATGAGTGATTTGCCTATTATCAATTTGAATTTTTGTCGTATGAACACACGTTGGTCCTGAAATGCCTTAATCAGATTCGCAGCGGTTTAAAACTGATATGTGTTGCAAATTTCTTGGACGGTTCAGACGTCGTATATACGCGGACATGTGGACCCTTCACGTTCCATACACCGCTGGTCACAGACAGGTAATTTTTTCGTAGAGATTGCGAAGAAACTGATTCCGACCAAACAATATTTGTCGTGCATTAATATGACTCTATAAATTAAATTACTATAAATTAGTGTAAGGAACTTCTACTAACTCCGATTTAAGCCGTATACCAGTGAAACGTCTCCATTCTGTGGTAGAGACCTCTGGGGTTTTATGAACACAACGTTAAAGTTGAAGGAAACTTCATTTATTTATTTGACAAGGAAATGATTACAGTGGAGATTCACAACCGGTGTTAAAAATTACGACTTGTAATCCCTTCAGTGTACAACCCGCTTCAAAACTGAGCTACAAGCCATCTCGTATTTCCAGCCATTAATCTGCCAGCACGCGCTGTAAGTTTATGTATCTCAAAACAGAGATGTTTTCGGACCAGAGTGTATTCGCATTTAGTAATGAAAGCCATTCAGAGAATTATGAAATCATTCTGTGTAACTTTCACAATTCCTCTGAATTCACTAATCGTAAATTACCACATTTTATTCATCGCTAACTACCCTCTGCAGTTTATGGAAGATCGCGTTAACAGACCGATCCTTGCGAGTTCACCAGTTGTGATAAGCTGATAGTAGCCGCCTCATACCACCTTCACTGAGCTAAATGTCTTCATTCCACCGCGTCCGTCCTTCGTGCAACATTGAACAGCTGGAAAGTTACGAAGAGTTCAAGTCTCCAAAAATATTGTTCTTTCTCAGTATTTTCCTGATTTAGTCATCATTTATTCGCGTCGAAACGTGTGACACTGTTTATCGATTGCGCCACGAGCAGAGCGAGATGTTTATCGCTAGGTTCTGACGTCACACCTCAGGTCGGCTGCTTAGAACAGTAGGGTGACGCCGAGTACGGATATTAAGGCGCAGTGACGAGGTCATGTCTGTCCGTCCGTCAGAATATTCTACGCTGAAACCGACGAACGAATATGGAAGAAACTTTTAGTGTTGGTGACATGCACCAGTGAATTTTATTTTAATTCTTGTGAGTTCATATATTTTTTTATCAATTTTCTTCGAAATTGATCGTCGTACAAAAGACTGACAGCTGAATAAAAAACTTTTCACTTGTGTGTGTTATTTATTTTATACGCTTAAATTCCAGTGAAATTTTTCCTGCTATTTGCTCGTCATCAGGTGATACCTCTTACAACAAAATCTGGTGATATCATCAAATCTATGTTTTATTAACTTTTTTTTTTCTGTGTGACGACAGGTCCATATGAACAGGATCCTTCCATCCTTTTCTCGGACTGGGACCTATTCATATACGTTCTTGGCAGATGATCCAGAAGTGGTTTGCCATTGCCTTCTTCTGTGTGTGAATGGAGTAATTGTTGGGATGCCACGGAGGAAAACTCCGTGTTGCCTAGACCACGGCCTTGCCTAACACAAGTTATAAATTCGGGCACCGCCGGGAATCGAACCCGAGACCCCAGGATTACAAGGCCAGCGTTCTAACCACTAGACCACCGTGGCGGTCTAACCTCCGTAATAACCCCATGTTAATTAATGTCTAATTGTCGCGACTATTTACATACATAATATTTTGTAATCTATAAATTATGACGTGTGTTCGCATATTGTCGTCATATTTCAAAACTTATCTTCCTATTAATTAAATATATAAATATATAATAAATATAAAATATGTCATTAAGTTATGTTCTCGCGGTTCTACCGTCAACCTCTGAACTGTGTGGTTGGCTCCAAGTTCCTTGAGCCCCCCGACGTTTGCACACGCGGGCGTCCGGCGCCTGTCGGACTCCGTGATGACGTAATGACGGGGGATAACCGTACGGGATCATTAGCAACCCCAGGAACGCGTGTCGGCTACTCCTGTCCGATGTGAACAGTCGTGGGAATGTGCCACAGATTAGAACAGAACTCCGGTCTGTCAGATTTCATGGAAATCTGTTGAGTAGTTCTTGAGTCTCGTCACATTCGAGAAACGGACGGACGTGGCAAAGATGTTTGTTGGCAACACTGCAGATGGTTGTCTGCGATGAAGTTGTACGACATTGCTCCTACCAATCTTCAGACTTCATATGAACTATTATTATTGTCTCATACGACATTATCCACCGCCATTTATTTGGAATAAAAAAAAACAATGATAGTTTATGGTTTTCAATAAGGAAGGTCCCGGCCATCTGTTCAGCTCACATTGTGGCGACAAAATTGAATTTTCGCCACCCCGTCCCCCCCTTGGACAGGAAATTTGCTGATATCGAATTGCATTCTTTTAAGCGAATGCTTTGAGATTCGTGAAAACAGTCAGTGTTTCAGCGAACATTTGAATTTCGGAATGAGGCAGTTCTTTGTCCATTTCGTCGGCCTTACACAACGTCAGGAGCTCACACAGCGCCACAGAGAGAATAAGATAATAATTTATTCATTTTGTCACGATGTTTCGGAACCACGTGTTATCTTCATTCTCGTCCAAATGCCCTGCATTCGCTCTGCATAGAAAACGAAAGTTTGTGACTCCCTTTGTTACAAACGTTCCTCAAATCTCTCTCTGCACGGAACACTCAGTTTCTGAAAGTTCGGCCGTGACGTCGTAGGGTAAAGGATTATAGTGTACTTTTGATAGTTTTAGAAGTAAATTGAGTTTACAGGCAGAATGTGATTTGAAATGCAACTGTGCGTACGTTTAGTTCGTAAAATACGAAGAGAAATCAGAACAAGTGAGGAAAGTTTCGTTCAGATTTGTGGATGTATTTATTAGTCGACGTGCGCGAGGACCAGTTTTGGGCGACAGACGCTGAGAGTGGTAACAGGTGTTCGTGGCTGGACGACGCGAGTGAAGTGGAATCGACCCATTCCGTAACTGTTACACGCAGTTCCAAGTTATTTCGGCTGAATTGCACAGTAATTTAAGGAACAGTAATTTCTGTATTCAAACAGCGTGAAAATCATATCGTATGTGTTACAGGTTCAACAGCGTCGTTTGGTTAGGTTAGTCTGTGATTTTTTTTATTTGTAGTGTTCTGTGTGAGGACAGGTCCATATGAACAGGATCCTTCCATCCTTTTCTCGGACTGGGACCTGTTCATATACGTTCTTGGCAGATGATCCAGAAGTGGTTTGCCATTGCCTTCTTCTGTGTGTGAATGGAGTAATTGTTGGAATGCCACGGAGGAAAACTCCGTGTTGCCTAGACCACGGCCTTGCCCAACACAAGTTATAAATTCGGGCACCGCCGGGAATCGAACCCGAGACCCCAGGATTACAAGGCCAGCGTTCTAACCGCTAGACCACCTCATCTTATTATTATTTAGTGTTCTGTCTGAGGACAGGTCCATATGAACAGGATCCTTCCATCCTTTTCTCGGACTGGGACCTGTTCATATACGTTCTTGGCAGATGATCCAGAAGTGGTTTGCCATTGCCTTCTTCTGTGTGTGAGTGGAGTAATTGTTGGGATGCCACGGAGGAAAACTCCGTGTTGCCTAGACCACGGCCTTGCCCAACACAAGTTATAAATTCGGGCACCGCCGGGAATCGAACCCGAGACCCCAGGATTACAAGGCCAGCGTTCTAACCGCTAGACCACCGTGGCACGGTGTCTGTGATGTACGTAGGAGAAATGAGACGCAAAAAGCGCGTATTTACCGCCGGCCTTGAGTTAGCTGGTTGTTGACCGTTCGCCTGTTCTCCGTGCCAACGATAAGCCCGGACTATTTATTGATCGCGGAGTTTCTCATACTGCGGGGATGGAATGGGGGTGGAAAGGCGTGCATCCCCTCGCAGCCACATGGGGTGACGCAACAGATGGCGTGGGTTCTGCTTCAGCTATCGCCGGTTAAGACGGGACACCCAACAAACTCGCCGTCCTCAGATTGAGAGGTCATGCAAATGTGATGGGGGGTTCAATCCACGAAGAATGTCGCTAATCTGTGCAAATAATACTGACGAATGACGACGGCGTGTGGACGCCCGCCGGCAACGGAGGATCTGCGAATTTTTATTGTATCCACTTTTTCGTTTCACAGGAGCAACTTATTCAGGCGCTTGCAGAGGCCGGGTGATGTTCGGCGGATGTTCATATTTACGTACCTGAATTCTTTGCGAGAGATGGACTCCTACTCAGAGGGAGGAACACAGATTGCAGGTGTTTGAGAATCGGGTGTTGAGGAGGATATTTGGGCCTAGGAGAGAAGACGATGGGGCGTGGAGAAAACTGCATAATGACGAACTTAAAAATCTGTACTCCTCCCCCAGTATTGTTAGGGTGATTAAGTCGAGAAGAATGAGATCGGCTGGGCATGTAGCGCGCATGGATGGGGCAAGAGGGAAGCCTGAGGGGAAGAGACCCCTGGGGAGACCTAGACGTAGATGGGAGGATAATCTCAGGCGGGATCTATGGGAGATAGGAGTTGAAGGAGACTGGATTTTGTTGGTCCGGTGGAGGGCTTTGGTTAATTCGGTGATGAACCTTCGGGTTCCGTAAGCCATCTAGTTGGTTGGGTCCACTATTTGGGAAGCCTGAGGGGAAGAGACCGCTGAGGAGACCTAGACGTAGATGGGAGGATAATCTCAGGCGGGATCTATGGGAGATAGGAGTTGAAGGAGACTGGATTTTGTTGGCCCAGGACAGGGTCCGGTGGAGGGCTTTGGTTAATTCGGTGATGAACTCTCGGGTTCAGTAAGCCATCTGGTTGGTTGGGTCCACTATTTGGGAAGCCTGAGGGGAAGAGACCTCTGGGGAGACCTAGACGTAGATGGGAGGATAATCTCAGGCGGGATCTATGGGAGATAGGAGTTGAAGGAGACTGGATTTTGTTGGCCCAGGACAGGGTCCGGTGGAGGGCTTTGGTTAATTCGGTGATGAACTCTCGGGTTCAGTAAGCCATCTGGTTGGTTGGGTCCACTATTTGGGAAGCCTGAGGGGAAGAGACCTCTGGGGAGACCTAGACGTAGATGGGAGGATAATCTCAGGCGGGATCTATGGGAGATAGGAGTTGAAGGAGACTGGATTTTGTTGACCCAGGACAGGGTCCGGTGGAGGGCTTTGGTTAATTCGGTGATGAACCTTCGGGTTCCGTAAGCCATCTAGTTGGCTACTGTTATCCTATTTCTTTGTCCCTTTACTATCTTCTTTCCAATTCCTATCCTCTCCTCGTGAACTTCAAGCAAGACTTAAAATATCATCCGCGCTACATTCCCCATCGTTTTCAACGCTTTGATAATTAATATTAGAACTTAACAGAGATTACACAATACGAAGAAGTAATGTTGTCGTGAATTGGGGGCTAGCTCGAAGTGGCCCACGTTCTCTCGAAGCCTTGTACTTTGTCCCTCAGTGCAGAGACGTATTTTTCTTGTATTGCCGTTCGTTCCTGTGTCTTGTGCTTTGCTAATCACTGCTTCTCTTTTGTTTCCCGCTTGCCGTGCTGTTCCCTGCTGCCGCCGCTGCTGCCACCTAGCAGAGCTCAGCTGGAGTGAGTATTATTAAGTTGTTTCATTCGCTTTGAACCATACTTAATTTAAGCTATCCTCTCTCTCTCTCACTCTATCTCTCGGCGAACTGATAGCAAAATAATTACTGGACACAACAGACGAACGCAATTGTTTGACAAGTCAGAAAATCTTTCTGATATTGGAATCATTAATCTGTTTGCCCCAGAGACAAGAAATGACCTCGAAAAGTCTCGTCGGCGTCAGGAAACCACACACGACGAAAAGTGTATTCTGACATTTCAAAGCAGTTCTTCACGCCACAACACTTAGGCCATTGTTAAGTAACATCGCGGTCAAACAGTGAACTTGGGCAAACGGGGATCCCCCAGGACGACGTCCACTCGAAAGCTGGTTTTTCGTGGGCGTGGTACTAGTGCGCTGGCAGCGACTTCATTTGTTTTGTGAAGAGTCGGAGTTTTCATACAAAAATTGTTGTTAATTGAGAGACTGACAGTAATTGTATTTGTAATTATTATTACGATGTTGAGGCGGAACGAAGTATTTGCTGGCGAGCCACAGAACGTAAACCATATGAAACGCATTGGTTACTAAACGTAATATTAAAAAATGGAAATTTAAACACACAAAGCGTTGTTTCAGGAATGGGTATTAGGAAAATATGTATTTGGTCTACAAGGACCATCGGAAGCTCTTACAGGGTTTTAAACCATACTCAAGCTTGTAATTTGATGACCGGCGATTGGTTTAAATGTAATGCCATAAGCGAATTCTTTTGTTATAAGACAGTGTGAATTAAGTGCGCTTTTCTTCATACTTTATGATTTAAGAGCACTTAATCCCATGCACTTGAACAGCATTAAGGACAGACTCGGATTGTATGGAGATCGGAAATTTGAAATGTTTCTTTGTCCTACGGATTCTGGTTATTTTTTTTCCCCTCATTTTATGGAATTGTTTTTATCTGGAATTTGTATTGGATAGTCGATTTCTTATCTTTCATTGCATATGGGAAGTTTTTGATAATATCTGGGCTATTTTCACGCCTTCAGCAGTTTCGTAACTTTTGGGAAAACCCTAATTTGAACGGAACAGTTTCTGCTGAAGAACCGAAAAGCGCTCATTTCGACTCCTTTGCGTCAATATGCTTTTATGTGTGTTTACGGGATGCAGTCCAGCGTCGCACAAGACGTCATCCCCAAGGAAATGAATTCGAAAATCCCTTCCTGCATGGTCCATGGTCCTCCTGCCTGGAAGACACTCGTGTTGTTAATTAATACCGCAAAGTACAGTGTTATTCCTACGAGGACCACACCCATGTTGAGTCATTAATTAATGCGTGTGTGTCCCTCCAACCCTTGCACGTTTGACATGCGACCTCTCCAGTCAGTCAGCATTCACTTTGAACTGGTATTTTCCACAATCGTAAACAGTGGCTACATTTGAAAATATTTTTTTTCCCCCAGTATTTTACTTTGATTACGCTGCATTCTTTCGAAACGTCTTTTACATCCAATAGTTTTCCCTTCCGAATCTACCCCCATCCTAATTTCCGTGATCTCAGTCTCCTTCTATCACCCCTACTGCAACACGCAGTACACGGCTAGCCGTCCATTCTCTTCCGCTCGTTCTCCTTATACGAGGTGCGATCGGAAAGTTTCAAGACTGCGCCTATAAAAACCCGTACACTTATCTCAGGTATTAAATTCATCCATCATCCTCGAAGTAGTTCCCCTGGGAGTGAACACAACGATCCCAGCGCCGCTGCCAAGCCTGGAAGCATCCCTGGAAATCTTTCTTTGTCAGCCTGTCAAGCACCATCTGCGATTCTGCCTGAATCTCTTCTATCGTCTCAAATCTCCTTCCCTTTAGCTGAATTTTCATCTTTGGGAAGAGGAAGAAGTCACACGGAGCTAAATCCGGCGAATAAGGAGGGTGCACCCCCTAGCGGCAGAAGCTCGTAGTACATCCGGTTCGCCCTCTATTGACACAGTCTGGAAACTTTCCGATCGCACCTCGTATTAACGTGCACTCGTCCAGGATATCTTGGAACTGCGTTCTGTCTTATTCTCGATTGCCCTGTACTTTAATTATTACTGACTGTTCCCTGCTCCCCGATTCTCAATTCCCCGTCTTGCCCAGATCGTCTTTGATCCTGTCTCTCCTGTTATCCTCCTGTCCCTAATGAGTAGGCTGAATGAATATCTTCTTCTTAATCTTGAACTGGTTATTAATTAGGCTTACTGAGCCTTTAATTCTTCAGCTGTGTTCAAAGAAGTGATCTCTCCGCCTTTTCTTTGGTCGAGCTGTGTTTCGTCTTCCCTCTACCTGGTCTTTAAGTGCTAATTTTGCTATTCTGTCATCTTCCATCCTTTCCTGTATTCCGATACCTTATTCCGTAAATACTTAAGTTCTGTGACTTTTTCCGTAATCTTTCCTTCTATAAATATTTTAGCCTTTCGGATTTCATTACCTCGCCATGGATTTTGTTCGCAAATTATATTTCCCGGCAATATTATTCAACCGACGCCTCGCGATCTGCAATTCATGCTCTGACTTGCCTGTAACTCCTTGGTCATCTGCATAAAGAACTGATCTCATTTACCCCATTTATCCCCTATTCCGTCCATTAATCGCCTTGTTAATGAAGATTCCGAGCAAAGTGTTGGCGTCCTTGCCTTGAGGCCTGGCTTCTTGTAATTGATTCGTATTTGTTCATTCGTCGATTTTATTCGAATTTCCTTTACCTAAAAGTGGCATAAGTTTCCAGTGCGTTCTCTTGCCAGAGTCCAACTTTTCCTTGTTCTGCCATTTCCTTTTTTTTGCAGTCCCTACGCATTATTTAAGTAACCTTCAACTGTCTTTGTCGTCAGACCAGTTGGTTATCGTTTCTTTCTTTTCGCTACGAAAGGTGACGCGACGCTTGGCGTCCGTCTCCCGTGTGTTGGATGTCCAAATACGCCGCCTTATTTCGGCGACACGATGTTCGTCGTCGGTTTCCCAACGTCGCGTCATATCGCTTCCAGAGGCGTTTCTTGGTTCGGTGTTCTCAGTCGGCGTCACGGCTTGTGGCATTCCAAACACCCCTGTGACTATGAAAAACAAGCCATTACACAAATCATCCCGTTGATGTACTCGTAGACTGATTGTCGTATGAGTAATTATCATCGCGTGCATGAACAAAGAAAGACAGACTGAGACGAAAAGAATCTTGCAGTGATGCTCACTACAATTGTCTCTGCGTGTTTTACTTACTCATGAGTGAAGTAAGTTCCTCGGACGTGAGTTCTATCAGCTCTTACATACGTTGGAACATGAAGGAGCCTCGAGTCACTTTGAATTCGCAAGGCAGGAACTTTATCGGCGCATTTCATTTCCCTCCGCCAATTGTTACGTCCAGTTTATACGAAGACAAAATTGAAGTGGATTTTTTTTCAACAATGGCTCGTCATACAAAACTTGGTCTACGTCCAGTTTATACGAAGACAAAATTGAAGTGGATTTTTTTTCAACAATGGCTCGTCATACAAAACTTGGTCTACGTCCAGTTTATACGAAGACAAAATTGAAGTGGATTTTTTTTCAACAATGGCTCGTCATACAAAACTTGGTCTACGTCCAGTTTATACGAAGACAAAATTGAAGTGGATTTTTTTTTCAACAATGGCTCGTCATACAAAACTTGGTCTACGTCCAGTTTATACGAAGACAAAATTGAAGTGGATTTTTTTTCAACAATGGCTCGTCATACAAAACTTGGTCTACGTCCAATTTATACGAAGACAAAATTGAAATGGATTTTTTCAACAATGGCTCGTCATACAAAACTTGGTCTACGTCCAGTTTATACGAAGGCAAAATTGAAGTGGATTTTTTTTCAACAATGGCTCGTCATACAAAACTTGGTCTACGTCCAGTTTATACGAAGACAAAATTGAAGTGGATTTTTTCAACAATGGCTCGTCATACAAAACTTGGTCTACGTCCAGTTTATACGAAGGCAAAATTGAAGTGGATTTTTTTTCAACAATGGCTCGTCATACAAAACTTGGTCTACGTCCAGTTTATACGAAGACAAAATTGAAGTGGATTTTTTCAACAATGGCTCGTCATACAAAACTTGGTCTACGTCCAGTTTATACGAAGACAAAATTGAATTGGATTTTTTCAACAATGGCTCGTCATACAAAACTTGGTCTATGCGAACCGCATTAAGATGGACTCATTTTCTACCTCAATGGGCATTTATTGAATTACGATAAAGACAATTTATGGGAATTCTGAATAAAAAGTAGCAATGTTAAACTTCTTATTGTGTTTTGATTCTTGCTTGGATGAATTGTTGTAAAATTAGTACGTTTTACTATTAATCTTGTCATATTTTATTTCATAATCAGGGAAGTTTTTCTTATGTGGTGCACAAGAACACTTACAAGCAACGAGACATATTTCTCTGTTAAGCTTTCAGATGATTCATCTTCAGTTAAATACGCTTTTAGCTGTGCATGGTTTGGAAGTACGTCCTTGAAACACGTTTTGTTCTAGAATTAATTGTTTCTTGTAGCGTGCATGCGTGTGTGCGTGCACGGACGTAGAATCCTTTGAGACTGTCATGAAGTTGTTTAATAAAACATTTCAGTGTAATGGATTTTTCTCATGAAAGTTTGATTATTTTTCTCCCCTCTCGTAAGTACTGTCATGTTTGAAATTTTAAACACAAACCACTCTTTGGCACAATCCAAACATCATTTGATTCGCGTTTTGTTACAAAAATAACACGACGCTAACTTTATCAAGTATTGGAAGAATGACCGTGTTGTCCTATAAGCTGTTCATGCGCTGAAAAGCTAGGGGAACTTTTACACTTTAATATTTGACACGTGGATAACAACCGGCCATGCAGACGTGCAATATGATACGTCTTTGCTTTTATTGTAAATGTGACCAGCTAAATGACACGACCGAGTCTACTGGAATGTAGGGATACAGTCAATAGGTTGTAATTTTAGACGTGTTTGTATCCCTGGGGGGGGGATTCGGTTTAAACGCCACGCCGTCGGAGACTGTTCCATAGTCGTAGTTTCTAATTTCCTGCAAAGGGTAATCCTGGCGTTACGGGTGATGAAACACGAGGCGGGAGACTGATATTGCGCAGTGACGTCATTACCCTGGACCACATGCATATAATAATCTGGAACAGCTGAACGGATTTTCGTGAAACTCGTCAAAGGTGTTGTGCCACTGGGGGCTGCTTCAAATCCGTACCTTTTTATTTCCTAAAGTCATTAACACCCCTTTCTGTCTGTCCGTAGGACCGTAATCAACCGGTAGAGAATGGTTGACGGATTCTCATGAAATTTGACATTCTGGAGTTAGAAGAGAATTTGTCAACACCTAGATTTTTGTTAAAATCGAGTGACAGTGTGAACACCGTGGAACCTGCAAAATCCACAGCCACCCAATCAAATCTGACTTTTGGCTCCGTTTCGAAAGCTCAAAAGGCTTCGTACGTAATTCTAGAATGTCAGCTCCGTCTGGCGGGAGATTTCTTAAGAATATTTTCGGGTGCTTAACACCAAGATGATGTCAGAAATCTTCCGTCTGCGGGCGCCGTTGGTGCTGAATCGCGGTGACACACGACCCCTGACTGGGGTTTGCCTCAGTCTCTAAATCGACTGTGTACCGTACTGCATAAATGAACACACATTTCCTGATCGCATTGTAACATTCACCGGAATGTAACTGGAATATCATTACAGGAATTTCAGTGCCCTGGCCTGGAATATCGAGGACACTTAATAGGTGTCTGATAGAACGTATCTAATGGTAATATTGACGTTAATTTCGGTATGGCATCTGGCGTGATTAATCGGATATTAGGATCAAAGTGATTAAGGGCATTCATCAAACTCACTCACGTGTTCTCGCAGTTCCGTTACGGCATTTGCATGGAATGGACAGTCACTGACATTTGGGATACAAGATGGCGTAGTCATATCCCCCGTCTTTTACGAAACCCAAATGTTTGTTACTGTGTTCACAAGTCAATGAATTCAGTGCACGTACTAACACCCTACGTGTTTATAAAATGTATTTTGATTTGTTAGAACGCTGGCCTTGTAATCCTGGGGTCTCGGGTTCGATTCCCGGCGGTGCCCGAATTTATAACTTGTGTTGGGCAAGGCCGTGGTCTAGGCAACACGGAGTTTTCCTCCGTGGCATCCCAACAATTACTCCATTCACACACAGAAGAAGGCAATGGCAAACCACTTCTGGATCATCTGCCAAGAACGTATATGAACAGGTCCCAGTCCGAGAAAAGGATGGAAGGATCCTGTTGATATGGACCTGTCGTCAGACAGAACACTAAATAAATAAATAAATAATAAAATACGCTCAGGTATGTTCACCCCACGTTTTAGAGCCAGTATTTTGCATTCTTTCTACATGCCCCGCCAATCTCATATCCATAGATCGTCTATAGTACGCAGTGAAGTGTCTCGTTTTACAATTATCTCCAGCCTGGTGTCACGTCCTCTGCCCGTCGTCTTAAACATTGTCAAAAGACTTGTATACCGTATGGTAAAACGTTGTCCAAATCTCCACGGAGTGGATAAAACATGAAATCATCAGACTGCAATTTAATATATTCCTATTTCATTACAAGGGCGCAGATTAATTATATTTCATTTAACTGATGCACGGTGACGCTGATAGTTGTTTCTGGAAATAGGAGCCGGAACACTGAATTAAATTTGAACCTAAATAAGTCGTAAGACGATAAGAATTATGTGCCTCATCACGTAGAAAGCAGATGTCTGTCTGTCTGTCGGACGTCGTGTCGTACGGGTGTGAATTTTTGGAATTTGCGACCTTTTTTTTTTTCAACTACTGAAACTTCACGAAACACATATCGAGGTTTTATTTTATAGTTCTGCCGGAAACAGAGGATTTTGTACGCACGTCGAATGCGGAAATTAGGTTATTTTGTTCATAACCAACTTCTGAATGGGCGCAGGTTGATGAATCAGGTGACAGACTCGTTTGTCAGTCTGTTCTTTCCTGGTTGTCGCCGTTGGTTAGGCAGCCTCGCTGACCGACAAACAAATATTGTTTAATACAAAAACCACTTCTGAGAGCAACAACCCACAGAGGCGCACAGATGAAAATATATGAGACGGGCAGTGGAGGAGGAATGACTTCGTGCACATTCTGTCGGAAAACGAGAGAGCGGGAGTTAGGTTCAGTGGGACGTTTTGCCTGCAGGCGAGTGACTCTGATTTCGCCTGTTGCAGGACCGCTGGGACTCCAGGGAGCAAGTCCCCGGCGGGGTCCGGTGCTGCGTCCGTGTCCACCCCAGAGGTGAAGACGCCCACCGCACCTCAGAACAAGGCGCTGCAGTCTGCCAAGGGAGAGCACCCGTCTGTAAGTCAACTTCAGGCTTGCAGCTTGAATTCCCACACCCGCGAAGACCAATCGTAGTCCTGGAAAGGCGGTCGGTTCGAATTTTCCCCTCACCCAAAAGGACAAAATTTGTATTCTCAAGGGTATTTTTTTTTTGGGGGGGGGGTGGTTCCTGTGTCCCGCAGTGATTTTTTTTTTAGGATTTTAAAGGCGTTAGTCCAACTGTTGTGCGTTCCTTTCCTCTGTTTCCCCACGCCTCGCTTTTATTGCGATGCTATTGCCGGAAATGCAGTATCCAGCCTACGCGCCGCCATTTTGAACACATGGTTTCTGTGTCTGCCATTTTGCATTTTAATTTACTCAGCATTCAAACTTTGTCCGTGTAGCCGCTTGGCGCGTTGCTGAGCTGATAAGAAACTAATCTTCTCAGTTAAGTGAATTGCTTTCCGGCTTTGAATTCCCGGAGTCCCGGATTCGGCTCTTTGTCCGGCGGCCGCCTGACCTGACTGAAGTTTTCTTCCCCGCGCATTCTCCCACAAGACGCGAGCAGCCGAGAAGTGATTTCTGGCTGAGCACACTGACTTGTTAACCGGCGTGTTTCAGATGGCATTTCTGCAGAACCGGTCCATCTCCCTTGTCGACATGTACATTGACAATACGGAGCCCTCGGAGAACGTGGGCCAGATACATTTCAGCCTGGAGTACGACTTCCAGAACACGACGCTGATCCTCCGGATACTGACGGTCAGTAGTGACGCTGGCCTAGACAATGCAGCGCCTTATTTGCATGGCTACTGCGTTTTTTAGCGTGACTGTACAAGTTTGAGGCTGAATTTCAAATCTGTTTATGCGAAATTGCCAGTTGCTGCAACGGATTTGTAAGTTTCTGTGTGAATTTTGATGACAGACGTTGCTTTTCTTTAATGAAAAATTTCTCAGTTCTGACTGTACGCACTCCTTGCGGCCCTTACGAAAGAAATGAGACAATTTTGGTTTACCAAGATGGCTGTCTTCTGGGCTGTAGCGCCCTGATGATGGAGGCAGGAAGCACCTCCGAAACGTCGGTAAACTTCTACCAGACTACACGGCATCTTCGGACTCACCGCCGTGAGAACCTCAAAATCTACAATTTTTTTTATTTGCGTCTCGTTTTTAACCTCAGTCCCGATCACTCGGTTTCATTTTCTGTTCCAGAAAAACATGAATTCCTCGTGGTGCCGATTTATTTTGAACAATTTCGGTCAATATTTTGTGCCCTGAAGCTTTCTGAGAATTGGCTGTTTCACAGGCGAAGGAGTTACCAGCGAAGGACATATCCGGGACTTCCGACCCGTACGTCCGGGTGACGCTGTTACCAGACAAGAAACACCGTCTCGAGACGAAGATCAAGCGACGAACTCTCAATCCGCGCTGGAACGAGACCTTCTACTTCGAAGGTAAGTGAAGGCACGCGCAGTCCTCGAGGTGTCGGGTGTGGATAAGGGGTTGATGTTTGGGGAGTTGAAGATGTGCTGTGAAGTATTGACAGAGAACTCAGCTAATGGACAAGGAAGAACTACGCATGAATGGCAGGTAAACAGTTTAGGACTGAGACATCGGGCAAATTTGCCGGCCGGAAGATTTTGCCATAGTGGAAAATTATTCATTTAAATTTTCATCGAATTCTGGTCAATAAATTTCTGAAGAAATTAATGCCGTGTCTGTTACTACGTAGAATGGAATTGTTATGAATCGAGTGCATCTGACGGGTGTTATTTTTAAGAAGTTGTTGCTCAATAATATAAAACGCTCGTCTCTCAGTTCACATTAATTTTAAAAATATGCAGTCGACTAGTGCATCTTTAAGAACGAACGAACATTGCCCTACCCTGTATGTTAATTAGCATGTTTCCGTATTTCTAACCCTGTCCAAAAAAAAAACAAGGGACCATAAGTTGTAGCCATTGACTGAATTTCGTGTCCTTCAGCTGCTTACATAACCTCAAATTTGTATCTTGTACTTTCCACAAATCAGGGAATTTTTCGTACTCATGTTTTGGTACACTCTGAGAAATAAGGCTTAAGTTCTAAGTCACTTTACTTGTCATTAAAGTAACACTTAAAGCTGCTTTCCCTCCACCAGCGCGTAGAAATTGGAACAGTTCGCAGGCGGTACTTCGATCGTCGTCTGAAAATCTTTGTCTCTATTTTTACTTCACCTCCTTAACTTATTCTCTGCTCTCAAAACATTTTTTCATTTTCCTCCAAAAGAACCCGAGTAATTTTTTTTTAGATGTTGATGGATCGGTCTAGTAAAAACCGAATGAAGAGTTTACATTTTAGATCAGACTTTATTTCTCTCAAAAGACTAACTGTTGGGGAAACTTTGCCTCAAAGTCCTTATGGTCGGTTTTAAAATGTCTCTGAGCGCCATTTTTGTCTGTTGAAACAGTAGCACGGCACAGCAAACGCGCAATTTCCTTTAAAATAAAAGTATTGTTTAAATCATTTTTCTTTTGTTTCGCGTATTAACTGAGCCCCAGGGCAACAGTGACATTTAACACATCACAATGGAAATTGCGTTGTCACTCGCACAAGGAAGAACTTGCGAACTGAATAGCTGTTCTGTTCAAAGAGAGTGGAGGTTTGTGGTGGACTACGCGTTGCCTTCTCATCGGTTCCTTGTGGCATAATTCGTTTTAATTATATTTTATTTTTTCAGTTTTTACGTTATTTCCCTTAGGAATCATAGAAATAACTTTTTTCAAGTCCCAAAATCGTAATTAATTACGAAGCCACCCCCCCAACCTACACCACCACTTCCATAGCTCACGGAATGGACACTTATTTTGTGTCTGATCACGTGACAAAATATTTAATGCTCCAGGATTCCCGATTCAGAAGCTGCAGAGTCGAGTTCTGCATCTGCACGTCTTCGACTACGATCGTTTCTCGAGGGATGACTCCATAGGCGAGGTCTTCCTGCCACTTTGTCAGGTGAGCGATTTATTAATTTTGTTCCGAGTTAGAAAATTGCGTAATATCAGATAATTGCGACTAGGCTCAATATTTTAACCAAAATGTATTATTCTGACAAAAACACTAATGTGCGTAATGTTTTGCTAATAAAAATGGTTACGCATTTTATGGAATAAAACCGGAAGTCATAGTCAGTGTGTCGTTTGATAATGCGTTAGTATCTAATCTAGGTAAGAACGAAGGAACCTCTGTTAAACATGGCCACTTCTTCTGGATCGAGTAGTGCGTGGATTAGTTTTCATCGCAAGGAACGTAAGCAAGATGGCTGAACTCCAAAACTACAAACAGATTAAAATTAAAATGGGTCGCGTCTTTATGCCGAGTGTCAGAGGAAGCTTCTTTGCTGTCAAATTCTATCTTCCCTTGATCTGTAGGTGGACTTGTCAGAGAAGCCTTCATTCTGGAAGGCTCTGAAGCCACCTGCAAAGGATAAATGTGGCGAACTGCTTACGTCTCTGTGTTACCACCCCAGCAACAGCATCCTCACTCTGACTCTCCTCAAGGCAAGGAACTTGAAGGCAAAGGACATCAACGGAAAGTCTGGTAAGTCTTGGGAATGTGACGTTAACATTTTCAAATTCAATTCAGTTCAATTATTTAAGTGTTTGCCAACAACAAAGAGCCTGTGACAAACGTACGACAAGAAATACGAATTAAATACAAGGAAATCGAATAAAAGCAGAAATCATATTAAAACAGATAACCAAGCTAGATCATCTGTCAAGACAACGTATCTAGATCACTTCCCTTATTGAGAACGTGCCCTCAAGGGAGACAATGTTTTTTGCGAAATACGTCCGAAGATTTACATACGTCATTTGCAGAGTTGACGCACCTCGCTGAAGGACTATGCCTTAGTGCACTGCTCGCACTAAAAGTAGAAAATTCTCTTATTTGCCTCGCCGGCACACGTAAACCAACAGCGTCCATAATGGAATTGCAATTTATTTTGCCCTTAAAGACATTAACAAGAAATAACGCATCGAGATGTCGTCGTCTGGAATAGAGTGTTATAAAATTTAAAGTAGATAAAATCGATTCATATTTGCGTGGGATATTAAACTGAAAAATTCGGTAATTGCACAAACTGGCAAATTTTCTTCGAATATTTTCTAATTTATCAGAATCTGTCTGTGTAAGATTATTCAATACAATAATAATAATAATAATATATATACCCACTTGAATACTCGGTGTAAAATCACGTAAGCATTCTCTATCGCTTTCTGAAAGTAGATTTACTATTAATTTCAAAACAACTTTGATTTATTAATTAATGAACATGTTTTTATTCGTCCATTTAACTAATGAGTCCACAGAATATAACCAGTCTTTGCTTAATTATGCTTTGACCTCAATTATTCCCTTTCATTCGTTGAGAATCTGGGGATCTCTCCCCAGGTGTAGCAGTCCAGCTCAAATAGGGTAACACACTTCTCAGCAGTGTTGCTGGACGTACCAAAGGGCTCCGTCGTGGCCGATCTCAGACAATGACTGGGCTGACGTCAGTTCTAATGGATGCTGGGAAATATTTATCACAATAACCGAGCACAAGGGCCCTTGTGAAGGTTTCCTCGTTGTTAATCTCCCCAAATAAATTATTCTCTTCTCCTAATCAGACGTTTCGGCGGTTCTCGAGAAACTAGTAAAGAAAGTTCCCTCCCACGTTTCGTGAAACCTGTGTTCACGGGCGTGTGCCTCTGGACTAGAGCTCCGACCGACCGGCAAAGCGCTGACGCCCTCGAACTCTACTCACCGATGTGTTCAATGTTGGCAGACCCGTATGTGAAGGTGTGGCTTCAGTTCGGAGATAAGCGGATTGAGAAGCGCAAGACGCCGATCTTCAAATGCACACTGAATCCCATCTTCAATGAAACATTCAGCTTTAACGTTCCGTGGGAGAAAATTCGTGAATGTTCCCTGGACGTCATGGTCATGGACTTTGATAACATCGGAAGGAACGAACTGATCGGCCGCATCTTATTAGCGGGTAAGTTGGCAGCAGCTGCGGTCTCAACATGTCAGCCAATTCTGTGCCAAAAACACTTAGCAATAAAATATGATGTTGAACTTTTCATCACGTCTACCTAACCATCTGCTGTCCATCCACGTACGACTCTGACTTGCGAGTCTGGCTGGGGATATATTTCACCGCGCATGCGTAGCAGACTCGGCTCGAAGGAACCCGAGCCGAGCCGAGCTGAGCCGAACTCGTACGTGGATGGGCCGCTTAAAGCTCGTAAATGGTTATTTAATCCACGCATGAGGTTGGCCGAGGAAATTTAAATTCCCATTTCTGAAACGTCTTAATGAACTTATTATTTATTTGTTTAGGTTATGTAAGAGAAAAATTATGATTGCAGTAAGTCATTTGACCCAGCAGGTATAATAATAATAATATTTAAATTATTTTACAAAGACGTCTGACTGAGGACTGTGCAGGGCAGCAAAAGTTCAACATCCGCGTGCAACTGGAATAAAATTAGTTCGCGCAATGTTTGTGTTGCAGGAAAGAACGGCTCTGGCGCGTCAGAAACAAAACACTGGCAGGACATGATCACCAAACCGCGTCAGACGATAGTCCAGTGGCACAGGCTGAAGCCGGAGTAGAACTCTAACCTAACATTCGACCGGAGAAACAGTTGACTGTCGCCGTATTTACTTGAATTCTGGGATGAGTCGCACCTTTCATCTGATGATTTGTTTTACATTGTAATTGTAAATATTTGTAAGTACTCTCCGTTACAAGAAGTTAAGAGATAAAACTCGTATCTTTGTAAAAAAAAAATGTTAAACGTAGACTTCTTTTGTTATTGTGTTATCTGTTTTATGATTTTTTTGTCACGCGAAATACTTGGGCTAAAGTTGCGATGCGAAAGTTTCAGCGTAGTGTTTTATTCGTTCAGACCAGAGTGAGGTTATGTTAACTTTTTTTTTTAATCGTCGCGAGTTCTTTCAGACGAACTTCATTACCAACCCTTCACATTAATATTTCCTGATGATAACTGACGGACATTCCGGCTACTTCGATGATATTTAGTAAACTACTGTTTGTTGTTACTTGAAGGACAGAAGTAGAGAAATTTCAGTCACATTTTACTATCTGTAAGCACGTATTTTTTTTAATTTTCCTGTGAATCCTGTGTTTAAATAAATACGGATGTGAAATGAAAAAGTATCTGGCCGTAGCTGATCGACCAGCTTCAAACGAAAATCGGTGTGCCTAGAATATTCTGTACATTTCATTGAAGTTACGAATGAGATGAGATGTTCAATAATTTATAGGACTTTATATAATTTATATTCATGTCACGGCGAGTGATTTCGGAGTTGACGCGGTCTCAAAATTAATTCATAACAACTGAACTTGTGGAAGAAAAAGTTTCTCAGATGGAATTTCTAAATCCTCTTCAGCGACTTCACGTATACAAAAGTTTTCTGTACGTGTTTTGGATTAAAAAATTTGGCTTTTCGTTTTATATATGCAAAAGGACTTGAGAATTTACAGAAATATTTACGATGTTTGTTATCTTCAAAGCTAGGATGGTGTTAAAAGAAGTGCGTTATCGCATATTTTGCGATAATTACGCACAGGGCCCTGGGGAGCCACCCCACTAGGAAAAGGTAAAGTTCTAATCCCCTTTCTTCTATCTCGGTCAAGGCCCTTTTATTAAATTCCACCGCCAACACCGAAATCGCTCTGTTCTACAGTCGAACTGGCATTATCACGTGCGGAAAATAAAACTGCAAACTGCGAGTCTGCGGATTTTCGATTATAACCAGAAAATATCCCGATGTCTGCGTATTTTGAGGTTGTTTTTGTATTTATATGCGCTTTAGTCCATGATTTTATAGTTAATAACTCCACATTTTATTGGAATGATGGCATCTTTCATCAATCACTGAATTAGGGGGCCAATTATGAACTTTGTCACTGTGCACGTTCCTTACGATTCTTTCTAGAAAAATGGAGCATTTATTTATTTACATATTTGATCGTTTGTCGGAGAAATCTTCCGATAGATGCACCTAAGGTGACGAGATACTAAAAATAACAACACTTTCGTTAATAAAAAGTGACTGTTCGGGTTTTTTTAACTAACAATTTTAAAAGAGACAATCAGAGCACAAAATTTCATTAATCGAAGTGTCGCTGCAGTCTTTTATGTCGCTGTTAGCACTCGCGGTCTTTTCCCCCCTAACCGTAGCGTGGAAGTGCGCATGCGCGTGTGGATACTGAACTTCCCATTACGTCACGGCCGTGCGCCGAGTCGCTAGAGTTGGATTCAGCGCAGCTGCGTAGTTTGTGTCAGACACTCAGTACGTGAAATAACTCTCTCTTCCTGTAGACTTACGATTGTGACGTGTGTTACAGAGCCTGTTGACTCTACACGCTTTATTCTGAGGTGAAATTAATATATTTGAGGATTTGATTTATTATAATGCAAGATTATCGGTTTTAAATGCATGGAGAAAAGAATTTTTAGCCATAATTGTTTTGTAAGGAATTATCACTTGTAAAAGAACACGTAATTTCTCTATAAAATCAACGCAGTTAATATGATAAGCAGTGGTTATGAAACCTTTATGTTTGTTGTGGTTAAATAAATTTATTTGAAATGTTAATTGAGCTGTGATAACCTTCTATTAGGAGGTACAATATGTCATGTTACAGCTTTTGTCGTACAGGATCAAAGAACGACAAATATTTCCTGAATCCAACTCTTATCCGTAGATTTTAAAGTGTTTACAAGCAATTTCACATCAAAGCACTTTTTTTCTTACATGTTGAAATGTAATTATTCGTATGATTAATGGAAAACAAGTTACTCCTTTTAGAGGTTATGGAAAGGGTTTGTAATATATCAAGTGTATTTCAATGTTACGTAAAAAGTTTGTCCACGTAAAAGACAAATTAATGTAAAGCAAATACGTAGTTTGCGCTTCAAAATCACTTACGAACTGAAAACTATAGGAATTCAGAAAATATTCAGAACCAAATTATAAAAATGAATGAGATAATAAAAATGATTCTGATGTTAGTAATTAAAAAATATCGCTAATAACTGTAAGACAGTTATTTCTGTGATTAAAATGTATATATATTAACAATGTTTGATGTCAGTGATGGACAAACTTGAATATGATGCAGACTCCATAGCATAAACATGGAGCTTGAATTGTTAAAATATTTTGGGGAGTCACATGTTAATTTTATTAAATCTTGATTTTATTGACAAACCAAAGAAACCAGAATTGTAGTGCCTATTGTTAAATGTCAGTGTGTTATTATATGTAAATGAAGTTTTATTGTGATCAGTCTCAAACCTCAACAGAACGTGAGGTAGTAATCAGTTGTGTTCACAAGTCCCAGATATGATGCTTTGACCCAGAGACATAGGTAGTTGATCTACCTCTATTTTTTGCCGTCTTAATTCGACCATATCTTCTCTTATCAAAATTTCTCTGCTTGACTTTTATATAAAGTTAGGTTAGGTTAGCAATAGATTGGAGTATGGAAGGCAGTGCCACTCCGTTTCGTAACAACTCTGTACTTACGTATCGCTGGCATTTGGCTGGATAATGATAGCCCATCCTTTTGTGTCGCTCTAGTCGGGCAGATATGTCAACCCGCACAGACCATTTATCTCAGCGTCATGGTACTTAATGTGACGACGCAGACTTCAGATAGACGTGCGCATTGTTAGCAGACGCAACGGTGAATATGGCGGTACAATTTGACTAAATTATGTTGTGCATTCGTTGGATATCATTTTATGTGAAACCCTTCATTTGGATTTAGAAATGTTTCAGATTATTTTTAGTTTTGGTTACATTTAATATAATTCTGTGTCTCACCGCGTCGCTGTTCAAAGAGTGCAGCATACCACGCGGAAACAAAACACCTACCTTGATAGTCCAAGCTCAAATGAATTTTCAAAACATTTGTCATGACAACTTATGAAAACGGAAACAATGTAAAATGTTAATTATTTAACTGTGAGAAACAGGTATATTTAATATGATGTCTGTGTAGTATGAGAGTTGATGATTATTTCATTTTTGAATTGCGTAGTTATTGTTTTCGTTTCTTCGTGTTTACTAACTGGTATCTTGAACCACGTAGTAGTTGTGATTTCCTGTCATAATAGATACTGTTGTGAAACTAAAAACAACGAAAACGCACGGGACATGAAGGAATATCTCACGAAAAATCAAATAATTTACTAACATAAAATGCTAAAAGTTTTTGTGTTGTTTGTTATGACACAAAAGAGTCTCTTTGTGTCTGTTTTTGCACCGTGCAGCAGTCCTCCTTCTAGGCAAGTGGAACTTTTCGTGCTGTATTATAAGATTGTTTATATTCTGCGAAACCATTTGAAGCTGGTGAAACCATCATTTAATAATCAAGAATGGCAAAACACATTCCAGTGAGAAGGTTCTAAACTCTGAAACAAGCATGTTCTCGATACAGATTTATTTAATATCACATGTTGTGTAATATTTAATACTATAATTTTGTTAGGCGTATTTTTAAAATTAATAGGTACATTTTTCTGGCATAAAATAAAAATTTCTCCAGCATTTCATAACCCAGTTCAGGTTCACAGAACACATTTCTGTTGAATGTTTGGTTGTGGTACTACTGTTCTTTGCCTTTTGTCCATCATAATTCATTGATGCCATTGCAGACCATGCAATTATTAATCTCTCTGATGTACGTAATAACCACCATTAATTTAAAATTGTCACGTTCAAATGAATCTGCTGCATTGACATTTTACATGCATGTGGGGAGTTCCAGCAGATGGTAAGATGATCTGAGGTCTGTAGTATGGGTAAAAGAAATTGTTTTGGGGACACTCAAATGCCACTGTAAACAGATATAAAATAAGTAGTCTTGTATTGTTCTGTTGACTGGGTAGTTGGCTTTTCAATTGCATTAGCGGCAGCCATGGTTTGAGAAATGTAAACATCTGGTGCTGTGGCGTATCTGCCTGACATATTACAAGATTTTTGTAGAGGTTTTAATTACTTTCATTAACACTGACAGCATCTGCCATGTGACTAAATTTGCATCCCCAGTGATGAACATGGCTGTGTTCAAAATATTTAATCTTTCTTACATTTTCCACAAAATCTTCTCATCTCTCTGTTAGGAAGTGAAATATACACCAGCTTTCAACGTACATATAGTAGAACAATTTGTTTCTCCCATTACAAGTGATTTCTAGTCAGAGTTTAGCCTTAAATGCCTGTGTTAGTATGCCCATCCCATCACCGTTCATACGCATCAGATAGTATATACATCAGTTTATACTCTTCATGCTCTGGCGGTGTAGAAACGAGGAGTCCTCAGAGCTGGACTATTGACATTGTTCAATATGAATATTAACTTCTGTGTAGTATCATATCTGTGCTTGTGAAATTGTAATAGTTCTTTAAACTTAGGAACTGTATACTCTAAATACATGAGGAAGTAATTTTTTTTTTTTTTAGATTTCAGTATACAAAATGAGTGAAAATATACTGCATGGTGAGTAAGCCAGGTGATTAAATCTGGCACTTGTTGAATTCCTAGCAAAAAGAGACGTTATTGAGAGTAGAGTAGCCGTGAACCGCCGAAGTGTAACAGCTTGCAACTAATTTTTTCTAGAATGAAAACAAAAATTGCAGAGCCCTCATCATCTTCCCTGTGTCTCCTAGAACACTCCCCCATCTAAGCACCGGTTGGTATCGACGCGTATGTGTTTCAGATTTCAACCTGTTCTTGTAAATGCACGACATTTGCATGTTAAATCCAATACTGATGACTTCAACAAATATTCACCATATTGAGATCCATATGGATTCATTTAATAAATAACCACTTTTATGAAATTATTGCTTATTAAGAAAAATTAAGAAATTAAATCCGTGGCGTAACAGCCCTCTGAGAGCCAAAGCTCTGGCCTCACGTTCACATGCTTAAGCAGAGGTGAACGACCATCCAATCAGATGTAGGGTGACGTGTGGTCAGCACGACGAACCCCAAGCGAATTAAGAAAAATTAACAAAACTTATTTACGTAATACATTTTCTAAAATTTTGCCCATTATTTGTACTCAGACAAACATGCAGTTAAATGTTGACTGAAAATTTCCACCAGTATATACTTCTGCTACGTGTTGGTTTGAGTTGTCAAGAATTTGGAGCCCTTTTCCATCGCCTGTACCCTAAAACACAAGAAGTTAGGTTAGGAAATCTCTCAGGCCAGAGGCAGCCCACGTGTGCTCGTGTACTACTGGGTGAAAGTAATTCTGGACCAATAATGAAAACTGGGTGGTGCTCCGTCTTGCTGAAAGTGCCCAGAGCACAAAACATATACTTGTCAAGGAATCCCTGCTGTATTTTCTCATTTTAAGAAAAGAACAGGCCCTTAATTCCAAATTTGGAAACACCACACTAGATGTTCACCTTTGTTGAATGTCTTTCATAATATTGCGGATCTTGGTGTCCAAAAGGACTTGGTTGTGTTATTCGCTGTAGGACCGACATGGAGTGTAGCCTTGTCTGAGAAGAAAATGCAAACGTAAAGCTCAGTGGCCCTAATTTCCAGCAAAATGTTTTACATAATCATCAACTATTCAGTCTTGCTTAGTTTATGGTCTCATTCATAGAATTAAATTAACAAGTCTTGTTTTTCAGATGCGTGTTTTGAGTGACACTGATTTTTGCGCTGTTAACAAAATTCTCTTGTGTGGAGACAATGTTAATGTCTGTCTGGACACTTCTTGTACCCCCAAAATTTCCCTCGTGGTCATTCATAATTGATCAAATTATAATGAATTCATGTATCCAGCAAACTGTTGGCCGGCTCTCCGGCAAACAAGACACTGTCGCTTACGCGCGCACACTTTGTCAGCTGTCGGTTATCGGCATTGCTACGCACGTTTATGTAAAATATCACCAAAACGTTTTTCTCTCTTTTCCCCAATAATTAACACTTTCATAAAAGTGGTAACAATTTGTTGTAACGCACTATATGCATAAGGTTACATTCTATTTCTTCTTCCTTTAGTAAAATTATGTCATGACAAAATGTGACACAGTCATATAAATGTTCTCAGTTGCATCTTTCTGCAATCTGCAGCCCTGACCGTCAAAGCAATAACTTTTAAGATAGAAATATGTTAGCCAGTTCAAAAGTGTTAACTTATACTAACTTGGGTTTCTTTTCTTTCCTTTTTAAATCTCAGAGTTTTTTATAAATTATCAAATTATTGTAAAAAAGATCTACATTTTATAAACCCTCTGACTTCCTTTCTTGTTCCACTTCAAACACTGGACAGAACGTACGTTTGCCACGTATTGGTTATACTGCAGAAGCCGAGTAGCGTTTATTTCATTCTGCCATGGACTTGACAATAACGTAACAGACCAATTTGTCAGCGTAAGCATTTGTATGAAACAATGTTTTTTTTTTATGAGGAGTGAATTAGAGCATATATTTATTTGTTTTAAGAAATGAATGTAACAAATTTCGGAATTTGATTGGCTGTAGTAGCATAATGTTTTGAATATTTTATACGTTTTTGGAGAAAGTTCTTTTTTGTAACTCAAAACACTTATCAATTAATCAGTTGTGCCATGAAAATTTGAAACTTAAATTTCTAGTTTTAATATTAGATCAATTAAAAGTTATTAAAATTGTGATTTATATCTTAATTTATAGATCGCAGAGTGTAAGCAAAGACGTTGCCAGGAGTACCATGTTCACTTTTACCTGACCCCTTAATTTATGAAAATTTTAGTTTATTCTTGTGAAATGGCATAATTGTTTTTAGTGCCTGGTGTCTAGTGCAAATTTAATTATAAGACTCATAAGAGCCAATTTCTATTAATTAAAGGTATAATTTACTGATTTTTAAATGTCTAATGAAGAAATGTCATGACTTCAAGTTAAGTTTCCATCTAGCACTGCTCCAGGTACCTGTCAATTGTGACCTAAGTACATTTTAGTCTGATGCACTGTTTTTGATCCCTTCCCACTGCTCTAACTCAGTCTTCCTCCAATACCGAAAGCTGTTTTTTTTTTTTACAAGGCGACAGTGCTGGGCAAAGGAACTGCTCAGGCTTTGCCGTATCCACACATGTAGATATCACAGCAAAATAACTATTTTCTTGTATGATCTGAAGCTTTTACGGTGACTAAGTATGATTAATTCTTCTCGAGCTACCAGCCGTGTCAGGTGGTTGAACGGAGAAAACACCATTTATCCTTTCAACCACCTGACACGGCTGGTAGCTCGAGAAGAATTCATTAAACTATTTTCTTTTTCCATTAATATTTTACAGTGAAAGTAACTCTTGCACTGCGTGGTACAGGTAACACTCGCTTAGGACTGTGTACCCCATGCCGTCGAGGCAAAAAAATATACCTGTATGAATAAAAATATAATTTATTCTGTCATCGTAGCGCAGTGTAATCTAGATGTATGTAAGTGGTATGTTTGTCACATTTAACCTTCATTTTGTTTCATGTCGTCCAATTTAGGCTCAAACGTTATGCCGTTTTACTTTCTGGTCTTTCTAAGCACCACTTGCTAATATTGACTAAATGTCTCTGACTCATGGTGATTTCTAAGATCAAGACACAGGACACAAAGTATTAGACAAATGCGGATGGTGACAAACAAACAGTGACCTGTGTGTGTCTCCTTAGCCATCTGTATGACACATTTGAGAACTATAACTAATAACTGAGTGGAATTGGGGATAATATAAAATGATAGATTAAGTGGCCCATCCATGTACGAGTCTGGCTCGGCTCGGGTTCCATCGACCCAAACTCGTTTGTGGTTGGGGTGTCACGAGCCGAGTCTGCTATGCGTGTGCGGTGAAATATATCCGAGCCTGGCTCACGAGACGAGCTCGCCGAGCTAGACTCGTACGTGGATGGGCCGCTCTAGCGTATGCAAAACACAGCCGGCTGGACCACACATAGGCCATGACACACAGCTAATAATCGTCAAGTGAGGATTACCTGTACCAGAACTGTATGAATGCAGAGCAGATCTAAACATCTACCAATTCAATTAAAATCATTAAAAACTGAGGAATATGTATAATTCATGTTCATATAATGAAACACTTGCAATGAATGGTAAAGATATTTTGCCACACACATCATGCAGATTGATCTAATACATTAACGTGTGCACGACTCTTACTAGTAAAAAGATTGAGGAGGCCGAGAGTTCGTGAAGTTTGCTTAGACAGCCCAGGTCTGCTCTGCTTACACCATATCCTGAATGGAACAGTTTAACCTCATCTTGTTGTTGAAAACGGCGCGCATCGTAAATATATTTCATTTGAGAGGCATTAGCTTGTCAGTCATTTTCCAGCTTTGATGAACTGTGTGCAAGAAACCTTGGAACTGACCTTCTTTTCCCCTTATGAGAAAGAAATGTAGCTCGCCTAAAGTAATTCGGACTTTCCACCTTCCGACGCAAATTTCATTGACTTCAGACTAAATTATCATTTGAGCATTAGTGAATATAGTTATCGCTTCTTTACCAGAAATACAGTTCTATCAGGATTTTAACTTCCATATTTTAATTACTCACTTTCATAACTGTTTGTACATGATATGGTGATACATTCTTCTTGTACGATTGTTCACAAAGAAAATGAAACACATAGACATTGAAGTTTCAGTAAACTTTCTCACTGTTTTGTCTGTCACAAAATCATTTGGTGTAGACAGACCCAAATCAGTCCGTTGATGAGAAATGGGCTCCCGAAATTATGATACATTTCTACGGCTCTTCATACTGAAAGGCTGGAGACCATTACCTGGAATTTGCTTCACATTTATCCTTCCTGAGGCATTTTGGAATTACTTGCCTATCACCTGTTCTTGACAGTTTAGTTTCTCGTTTTATCAACTACCTGCATATTTCTGAATTAAATCCAATTCTCCTCTAAAACAGTATATTTAATTAAATTCACCTGTTTGGTTTGAAATGGACTTTTAAATAAAAACACTGCAATTCTTGAAGGGTATCTTGCAGTAATTTAAGGGGAGGATTCTAGGAAACTTGTAAAGGGATTAGCATTAGATAAGAATTTGACATTTTTACCTTACTATGCCTCATGTGGGGTAGCTGTAGAGATTCTGGAACAATTAAAATAATTATTTTATCAAGTCGTTTCAGATCATATAAAGAAACCATGTTTTGTAATATTCTTTTCAACCCACACAATGCATTTTGGAAATATATATTATTTATTTTGAAGCTAAATTTCCTTTCATGGGGGAAGTCTTCTCTTTTGGAAAGGGGGGGGGGGTGGAGGCAGGTTGCTTTGCTCAGGTAAAATCCAATTTTCTGACAGTCTGTACTGTAACGTCTGTGTATATGGCTGCAAGCAATTTGAATTGTAATTTTTATTGACATTTTGACGATGCAGAATTTCAGACTGGGGCTCACTGAATTTCTTATTAATTGTAATAGCATTAACTTTGAAGACTTTACTTTTGTAAAATATTTGTATTTTTATTCCTCACTTTTATAAATAATACTATTAATATAGGGAGTCATGATGGCTCAGTCAGTGAAGTGACTGGCTATAGGTTGGGTTATGATCCCAGAAGGTGGCAGTCTATCTTTTTAACGTCGCATCCCTAGAGCTCTATCAGTCTCGATTCAGTGAGTAGCAGAGGCTCTTTCCCCAGAGGGTTATACCTGAATACGCGTATATCCTTACCCTCTGCAAATGCTGTCTCGGCTGTTGGAAAATAATGATGATTAATAATCGTATCATACTGAGCCATCACGTATAAATTGATATCTTCAAACCATAATACACGCATCTCTGGTGCCAGAAGTCAGTTAAAGATGATCCAAGGCACGCTGAACAGATCTGAGGCATCAGCATTCTGTTTTTAAGGAGAGGAAGAAAAGTCTCACTGTTTCTCTGTGGACATTGATTCTGTACCACCAGTTACAAATATTTGTGCTCAGGAATGTTAGAATAATTTTACTTTGGACTGTCCACTCAAATAAGAGTCAAAACATGCACAATAGTGTTAAAATCCAGTGTTATAAAATATCGGATAATTGGCTCATCATATAAGAAAACTTTTTATGATGTAGTACGATAACTGGTCTGCAGACTTATTTAATGAAAGTAGGCAACGATTAATTTTATACCTTTATAGAAAATAGGGTTTCTAATAAAACAAAGTGACACACAATAAACTATGTCAAACAACTTTTCGTGTAGACTCCCCAGTATATTTCACCCAAAATTTATTAAGGAGTTGCAGAGAAATGTGGGGTCAGATGGATATTAGTCATTCTTCATTCATGAGAACCCTTCTCAAGAGTCTAGAAGCAGAATAAATGTAATTAAGCAAAGAAAATGTTGACTTTCTTTGAAATTTTGCATAATATTTAAGTTATATTTTCATGAAAATTATTGCAGGGGAACATGATGAAAAATACTGCATTGTGTTCTTATATTACAAAACATGGTTAAACATAAAAGTCAGTAAATCGACATTAGTTAAATGTTAACACATTCCAGTCACCATAGATATATAAGCTCATAATATCCATTTAATTGTGGGCAGTTAACGATTAAATGTTTGTGACTGACTTAATTACAAAAATAATCCTCGTGGCAGTGGATGTGATTTTTATTTTTCATTACAAGAGCTTGTATAAGGTAATATTCTTCCCATTACTGTCAACAACTCATGTTGTATGTATGTATATACAGTTCCATGTAGATTTCATATGTGATGATGTTCTTATAGTGAGATGATATATATCGTAAACACTACTTACGTGTACAAAACAAAATGACACTTGGATGTATATTTATACTCATGGTATATATATTTTAAATGTATAACAATTTTAGTATAATTCATGATGGAAGAAATACCTCAAAGGAGGAAACATTTTAGAAATAGAAAATTGTATTTATAGATGAAGGAAGATATGTATTTTTGGGAAATCCAAAGAAAATGCTTTGTCATTGTGATGTATATTGTACTTAGGTCCCATCTGTTACTTGAGTAAGATGTGAGGTTTAACTACAAGTCATAATGATGCTAATAATAAAGACACACACACATAAAGAATATGTATGGCACTGACACACATTGACATTCACATATACAGCTTACGTACAAGCAAGGGGATATTTTCTTCAGGCAATGCTAATTACCTCAGTTTCTAACAGAAGGTACACAGAATTTCATAGACCGGCCCTGTCTGTCCTAAAGTAAGCGAAAGAGTCACATGCATTGAGTGGTACCTTGGCCCTTTAAATACTAAGTATTGTCCGCGAGGCACGAGTGTGGAAGGGCGTAAGTCAGTTCTGTGCATGCGCTGGTGATGTATTCCTTTTTTTGTTTGTTTGTCATCAGTCTTTTGACTGGTTTGATGCGGTCCTCCATTTTCGCCTCTCTTGCGCCAATCTTTTCATTTCCACATATTTTTTGCAACCCACATCCTCAAAAATCTGCGTCACATATTCCAATCTTTGTCTCCCCCATCCTTCCATTACCATATTAACCAATCCTGGGTGCCTCAGAATGTGTCCCACCATCCTATCTCTTCTTCTGTTAAGATTTTTCCATAGATTTCTTCCTTCGCCTATCCTGTCTAAGACCGGCTCATTTCGTACTTTATCTGTCCACTTAATTTTCAGCATCCTTCTATAGCACCACATTTCGAATGCTTCTATCCTTCTTCCTTACATAAGAACATTGTGCTATTAGTCAGTCAGTACATTAGCTCACGACGTACGGCCTGTTTAAGCTGCGGGTGCTTTTCGTTCCGCTAGTAGCACATAATTCTATCCCCGCCTCTCTCAAAGATGTCAGGTCTACTCTCGTGCCTCACGGACAACACGTCTGTAGAATACTTATCCAATGCTGAGCTAGTTTCAAAAATCACAAAAGTATATAAAAAATTACCATTATACTGCATAAGAAAGTTATTACTAATTCACTTCTTATCTCTGTATAAACTTCTAGATGCTCTGGATAATTATGAATGACGATCTCATCATCCTTTGAGAGCTTCACAATAGCAAGTATCTTACTATTAACTGACGAGTAGAAGAAACACAGAAGTAGTTCCATATTGTGTAAAGAAATGGCAGAATATATATGAAGCCTGTCTCTTGCCTCACAGTTAGTCCCTGGTACGAGGCCTTTCTTTGACCTGAGGACAGACAGTGGTGGTCTCTGAAACACCGTGATCGGTCAACTCAACACTACGCGTCTTATTACGTTTGTACGTTTATATACAAGTAGTCTGACGTGAAGAAAAAATCCCCATGATGATGTTCTTCTGTTGTCACAGACCTTCAGAACAGGCGTCCCGCTACTACGGATCCCAGACCGTGCTGGAGTAGGCAGTGTTTGAAGCTACAGAAAGAAGGGACTTTCATTTGGTGAAGAAATATTATTGAATAGTTTGTAAAATCATTGAATTCAGAAGCTTGAAGAGAAGGGAGAAACCAGCTCAGTTCTTTTACATGTGCCAATGCCAGATGGATTAGATGCAAAATATTTCTCTGATTTAAACAACTGTCCATATTCATGCACAATAATTTTGTTCTGCACTTCCCACTCGTTCTGTTTCTAAAACTGTATGAATTGCAATTGAACAGCACAAGATTTAATTTCATTACATTCAACATCTATTAATTTAATTTATTTAGAATGCACGTTTCTGTCCAAGGACCGGCTGTCCTGAGAATTTTCTGTGGCTTTCAGGGAAGATGGCTGTCCTCTGGGTTATAGCTGTGTATAGTCTGGTAGAAGTTTACAAGCATTTCAGAGGTCCCTGCTGCCTCCATCATAAGGGAAATGAAGGGCCTCTCAAAAGTGTTTAAATTCTACCAGACTACACAGTGCTGCTGTGTTACTGTCAAGCCCCTGTTTGCACATTGTTCCATATTGAATTATTATTTTTATGCAGTGGAAATGGCGTGCTATGCCATTTCCTGTACCCAAGATTTGGAGTGTAACGAAGACCATGCACCAGAATAATACTTTTGCTTGACTGATGTTTCTGGATACACATCTAAAAACAAATGATATATGGAAATGCCACATCTCCCATCAGATTTGAGGTTAATAGCACAGTGAGGAGTTACTTGTACCTGAGAGACAAGAGTCATTGAACTTTGAGGATTATGCTCAGATGGATTTGCATGACAAGATATATGGATCATTATAAAGAATATGTACTATCAAATTTAGAAAACTTCCATTTAATAACCTAGGCTAAATTAAATGATCTTGTATGAGACTTAAATCTGTCATAGAATCAAGCAGAGCATCTTGATTCCAGATTACAAGGATTAAATTTTTTTTTTTTGGGGGGGGGGGGCATAATTTCTCGGTTTTCATAACTGAAAAGGAAGTTTCTTTTGCAGGAATGGCGATACATATCCCACTACAACAATGTTGATTAAATTATAAAATTAATTAAATTATTATGAATAAATGAATTATAATGAATAATAAATTAAATTATGGGGGTTCAAGGGCAGTGACCGGAGGATTGGCGATTGTTCATTGGTTCTTCAAAGTTAAGTCTCATGGGCGTTCTTGAAATAAAAAAACAATTTACCATCAATCCCCATTGCTTATCCTGTGCATATGAGTTATATGCAAAAATGGAATTTCTGCTCAGCTGCATGCAGTACAGTAAATACTGTTGGAATATTTGTGGACATTTAAAAGTCATTGTTCTTGTATTCGGTATGCAGCTTGGTTATACGGAATTTTGCTGCATATGTGAATGGAACAGTCATGCAAGAAGCAGTCACTATGCTCGACAGAATGACCTCGTCTTAAGCAGATTGTTCCTGAGTAAAAGAACATTGCAAATAACTCCTTGCAAGTACACAGAAAATTGTTCTATTTCCATTTCACATCAAAGACTAACGAATGTTACACATTTCCCCCAGGAAAATGCTACCGATAAAATAAGTCATTGCTGTTGATAGATGGCAGCACAATATATGCGTTACGTCACATACAATGTGCGTTGCCAACGTTTGACATTGAAGTACCGATTTTCTGTTGTACTCAAAGAATGTTTCTCCGATGTTGATGTCTAAGTAGTGTAACTGTAAGAGACTAAACAGGAACCTTGGATTTTAATTAATAGGATGTGTGTGTAGAGAAATGTTCGCAGAAGTTGACGTATTCATAAGCAATTACACTCTAGTTGATCCAGAAGTATATCAGTTATGGGTTGATGGATGTTCTTGTAAGTACACAAATGAACACTGCGTTTGCTCTTCATGCACTCCTAGTGTTATAGCAGTCATAGTTTATCGATTATGTAAAAACATGTTGTCCAAGGTTTTTTGATTTTTTAACCTTTGTACCCAAACACGAAGTTTTACTCTTAAATGGTAGCCCCTATCTCACTTTTCTACTTACTAGATGAATTTAGCACAACCAAAAAGTCTTAGTTATTATAAGTACATGCAAGCAATAGTGGACATGCTTTCTTGTGTAATTATTTTTCGGTAATACTGTAGTTGTCTTTAAATTACTGTCATGATCATTTAACTTATATTTGTATTGGAAACAAGTATGAAATGTTGTACTTCCTTTGCTTGGGCCAATGAAGGATTTGTGGAATGTAAGTAAATTGTATTCTGAGGGCTTTTGAGTGTATCAGATATTCAGAATATTAGCTGTGGTTCAGGTGTGACTTTGTCATGAGGTAAAAATGCATAATATAATCCCTGTTGGCATGGGATAATGCTACTAATAATGAAAAGAACATTTTAGTTTTACAATATGTTGTCATGTAGGAACTTAATACAATTGGGAAGCATCTTGTGTGCTTGGGATTGTCTCTTCGGTGCACTTTCATGTCCTGGGAAAGTACCTCAGGTTACATAATTATTTTTATAAAACAATGGCTGTGATGGTTTTACTCAAAAGCAATGAAATGTTACTCATTGAAATATGAATCAGACAGGTTGTTTGAAAAGTTATGCAGCCCATTCCTGGTCCTGTCTGACCAGTGTAAGAAATTCAGAGGATTTCATGCAGAAACTCCACATCATAGTGATAATCTGGTTGATTTTGGTGTGGTCCCTCTGTTCACCAAAGTTCCACCAAAGGATACTTTACAACTGCTGGGTTAGAGGTTTGAAGCCATATAACAGTTATGGCAGGCTGTCATGTTGGCCTCCTTTCTCTACAGTGGACCAGATGGCTGGGTCGCCCCAGTTCTGGCCAATTTCTACACGGATCATTTTGAGTAACAGACACTGAATGCGGCTGGTATAGCTATACTGATGACACATTTGCCATATGACCTTACATTCAGTCGCCGTGAAAGCTGCATGTCTTACATCTCGTGAAGATGTTCACTGACACAGTTGTATCTGTTCCCACACAGTGGTAGAAGATTTGTCGTCAGATATTTCCTTTTAATTGTATGTGTATGAGATTTTTTGTTCTGATCTTCCCCCCCATTTGTTTCACCCACAAGTAAAATCTCTTGCGCTGCATTTAAGTTGTGTATCGTTGTGACCACAATACACAGTTTATTGTGCGTTTGATAACAATTCTGTTGTCACTAATATTGCATTATTCAGTACAAGCAGAGAATTATTAATTTATGTTTAGAACCCACAAGTTTTTCTTTATTGGTCAGTTCTTAAGAGAGCTCTGTTAGTGTTAAAAATATCCCTGACCGGTTGCAGTTTCGTATTGTCCACCGATTTTAATTTATGTACACGTGGAAAGGGCCAGTGAGTTCCACATCTGTAATTGATGGCATCTGAAACCAGCGTTCTAACTTCCAGATTACCATTGCTCCTTTTTGTGACATACTTTTATGTTTTATGTTACATTTATGTTTCAATAATTATTATTATGTGCTTTCATGTTTAGTGAAAGAACAGAATTTTTGGTTGACGTAAAGTCCTTTATGGAGTAAATGGAGTGACGTAGGAGGTACACTTTTGGTGCTGGCTTCAACTTCTTTGTATTGTGATTTAGACTTTTTATATTGGGGGGGGGGGGATTATTGACTAGCTTAATTCCAGTACATTAAACTCCTTTTTGATATTTAGCGAATTTAGTGTTTGGCACGTGAAGGTTATGTCTGTATCTTGTACTTATATTATGGGTATCTGCGTTTGTTTGAAATATGTTGTCTACTACAAATGATAATAATGAGAGCAAACATTGTATTTAGTTCTGGCCATATTAAACTAGGTAATACAGAGTTATTATGTGAATGTCTGTGAGTAAATTTTTAAATCTTCTGTCAGTTTCTGTAAGTATCGAACAAAGAGATATATCTATAATATAGTAGGTTTGTAAGGCTGCTTTGTATGCAGGGTCTGTACCGCTTTGTTGATAGCCTCGGAAGCTGTGACAGCTCTAAACCAGCGGGGAGTAATACAACAGTCCGGAGCGACACTAGAGCTAGTTGCTTCAGATGTGCTTGACCATTATCGTACTTACAGCCTCTTAGAGAGATTGCTCCACAATCCACCAAAGTTAGCCGAACAGCTTGCCTTCCAGATAGAGCCACAGACAAGAAGGCTCCTTATAGAAAAGTAAGACCTTAATTTCTTGTACTTATATATATATATATAATAATCTTCTTATATTTATAATTGCCCGCATATTTTGTGACGTTCTTTTCGGGTCACAACTTCTTTTGTCTTTATGGACGTCTTTTTGTTTCTCTCCCGAATCGCATCATGAAAAATATTGTGATGATACTTCTTTCATCATTCTTTATTTGTAATCATTCCCATATCAATCTTTCAATTATCGTCTGACGAGTTTATGCAGAATTTTTAAATACAAATAATAATTAAAGAACACACCATTTTGAAGTCCAAAATTGGGTAATGGTCTAATTATATTTGCAGAGGGTAACTGTGTTGCTCATTTGTACAGGTATTATGAATTTGATGATGCTGTGATACGGGAATTACTGGGAAAGAAGCTGTCCTCTCGCCATAGGAAGGATTTGGATGAAGTGAGTGAAAAGACATGTGTGCTTCTCAAATCTTGCAGGTTTGTTGTAGTTTGTAAGTCCTCTAAGATGTGTACTGCAGTCGTAAATTAATTACTCGATAAGCGTCGGTAAACGTCTACCAGACTACAGAATGGAACAACCCAGAAGACTGCCATCTTCAAGCTCGCTACTATGATAACCTCAGATCATACTAAGCAGACTCTTGTGTTTCTAAGAGATGTGAAATCTGGTCTAATGTGGATTTGATTTTATGTACGAATTCTAACACGCAGTGTATAAAGAAGGAAACTGCGCAACTATTTTGCTGTCGTCCTCTGCTTTGACTGTAGCGACAGTGGCACATCGACTGCCAGAATTCGAAGGGTTGTATCGCTTCAGCCTTCTATCCTTACTTCAGAAGAGAACCATGCATCTTCAAAAGACTTTAAATAAAATCCTGTGCATGGAGCGTCTTCACTTGGAATGCCCTAGTGTTTTTTTTTTTTTTTTTGCAGAAGACAGTTTGACAATGTGAAGAGAGTGTTTAAAGTTGTGGAAGACATGCAAGGCTCTGTTGTCCAGAACATCAAAACAAATTTCCTTCTGCCCGAGGAACTGGCCAGGTACGTAGGAAAAGCCACGAGCGGCGCAGAAAGTTCCCTCCTCTCTCTGATATGAACTCTTCACTCGTATTCAAACCATTTATGCAGTGTTATGGAGTGAAGAAATCAGATTTTTGACCAATTCAATTCCCTATTCTTCTATATTTTATGTTATCGGCAATGAAGCCTGTTTCAACTTCACAAACTTATTCCGTCCTTTGCGCCAGTCCTTTTGGTTTATACCGCAGAAACCGTTTGGATGTCGTTTCATGTCATTGATTTCTGATACTGTTTTGGGGGAGACGCTGTAGTCTTTGTGGCCTCCAGTGCAAAATATTCAAGGACTGTTGATTGCAAGTGGAGTTTTCTGTTTATCAACGTTCAGTTCTTGCTAGGACAAAAGGAGCGTAAGACGAGCCCATTCCACAACTATACGCGACACAGTTGCTATGAAAACTCACTTTCTTCTGGTGGCTGTAGTTTTGAAACTCATTCTGTATACTTTTCTCTGCATTTTAAGCATCGGCTCACACGGTGTTGATGTCATGCGATGGTACGTTGCAGGCGCTACGGAGCTGTTGTTTTTATCGCTTGCATAAAGTTTGAAACCGGCAAGAAGAAACTTCAGTACCTCACATTTCCCGACTTCTATCATTGCGCGCAGTCCATCATGGCTTCGTGGACTTACGTGGATAAAGGCGTTCCTGAGTACGATGATAAAGAATTGGACAGGGAATTTCTTCTGGATCTCAGGGAGCTCAGGATATTGCTTGAGAAAGAAAAAGAACACAAGCAGTAAGTGCACAACATTTTAAATCTGATGTTTACGTTTTCTTGATTCGTTACCTCAGAATTGTTATTTTATAGATGGGTTCCTGCCCATCTTCAACTTGCTGGGCGTCTTAAAACCTTGCATGTTGAATATTTATCTAAAATATATAAAATCATGCATACAAACTGGGCGTGCTTTTGTTTTCTGGTCATTATTATCACTGTCACGATATTAATGGGGATAGTGGAATCTTGTCTAATAAGTTCACTGACAGAAATGAATTTCATCATCTCACCTGAGAATCTGTGGTCAGAAGCGTCTGTGCTCTCGTTTGCGGGTTCGGATGAGCCGTCGGCTTCTGAAGATGCTTTTGCCTTTGTACTATTTAATATAAAGTTACAGTGTCACAACAAGAGATAGGATTCGACCACTTGCAAAGTTTCACGCAGAACGACGGTGTGAAAACGTACACAGTCGATCTCAGTTACGAGTCGTACGTGTCTAATGCGTTTTGTTTGCTGCAAGAGAACCTCCACGATGACCCGATTTCATGCTTCAGAGCAGTTACTCTTATATTTTGAGACCCAACAGCAAGTCCCGCACCCTAGGGGACCCGTTACTGTCCGTGGTTCCCCGCTCGGCACCGTGCATGGCTCCTTTTAGTGGTAACATCAAATTGGCATAGACCGATAGTTGCGTGTGGGTCAGAATGACTCGGCCCATGCTGGGGCACATTCTGGGGTATACATGACTACTGTATGGGCTCAGCATCTGGACTCGCAAATGGGGGCAGTGGCACTTTTGCAATTTCCACACAGACATGAGTTGAAAGTTGTTCCCAGACCGTGGGACGGCATCGTGCACGAAGGAAGGATCCCTGATGGTGAGTCGGGAGTTTCAGGAGGCAGTCAGACCTTAATGTCTAATCCATAAACGTACAAGAAGAAGCAGAAGAAAGAGCTGTTGTGCTAAACTTAAAGGGACACATGCAGATTGTACGATAAAAATGGTGTAGTGCACCACTTACTCCTTTTTTTGTTTCTTTTGTTCCCTTCTTTCTCTCATCACTTTCCCATCCCTTTCAAATTAGATCAGCATCGTAAAACTTCGCCTCTTCTATGTACTACATTATTTCAGTGTTTTTGTCGCCAGCACTTGTAAAATTGAACATAAGTGTTGGCAGTTTTACTGTATCGGGATTATTCACTTATTGGCGATATAATATTGCGTACAACAAGATCTCATAGTTTCTCTCCATTATTGTTACAGATCATGTTGATATTTCATTTGGCTTTGTTATCACACATTCTTAAAATCTATTTTTGTCAGAATGTGTACGAAGAACTAATTCCAATTCATGAGCATCTGCAATGCGAGTCTAAGTACATGTGGATTTTCTCTGCATGTTATGCGCTACGTAACATTTGTCTCGATGCCATTCTTGAATCAATATCATGCACGTTCCTCTCGTCACGCGCCTTCACAGATGGCGAGATGACGTAGTTACGCAATGATGAGGAGGGTTAGTGATGATTTGTGACTATTTGCTTTCAGCTTAGTGTGTCAGAAACTGAAACCACAACTGCTGGAGCGTTCATACCAAGAACTGGACGCTAACTTCAGATCGTACACGCGTGCGCTGGTGGGCCTCGCGTGCAACCTTCATCGTTCCCGTGAACTACGGTCCTTGTTTCTTGAATTGGTGGAGAGGTGCCTGGAGCCCTGGAGACAAGTTTCCTGGTCGCACACAGATCTGCGGAACTTCCTCGCGTGTTACTTCCAGTGTGCTCTTGAAATGGATGTGCTGAGGTATGTCGTTGTTGTGCTACTTTTACATCTGACGGTATGGATCACATGTTTGATGCGCAGTTCATTTACTGATTCTTTGCACTGAACCATCAGCTTTGGTCGGGTTCGTATGCAATGGGCTCCTTTTCTTCCAGGTTTCTTATCAGTTACGTGTCCCTGGATTTTCAGGGACCGTCTCGTCTTTGCTGAACTTTCCTTCTCTCAGTCTTTTTCACTACCTTTTTCTACATCTCAGCTGATCAAGAACATCGCTCTCACTTTGAGTGAAACAACAGGAACTTTTGATCATAGTAATAATAAAAAGGGGCAAACACATACATAAATGGCCAGAAGGGCGCATTTAACTTACGGCTGGGTTCGGAGAATTCGCGCGTACAAACCAAATTTAACAGAGATAGCGCAAGAAACAGCTGAACCTTGAATCACGGGCTCGTCAAGCCACTCACAACTTTAACTTTCCAGACCGCCATTTACGTGTTCTGCGTTAGCAAACCAGGCTTCAGTCACATTACATGAACATGTACATTACGTACACTCGCTCCATTAAGCGTTATTGTCGGCTGATGCTGGCTGCTTGCCGCGACGGTATGATTTAGCCGAACAGGTATCGCACCACCTACGTGGCAGCACGCTGCTCACACAGACCTCAGAAGCATTTACATTCTTTTTCTTCTGTGGCTCTCCGGTCCGTATTCGGTCCATGGCCTCCTCAATTCTCCTCTTCCGTTCGGTCCTCTGTTAGGTCCGTCTGTCCGAGGCTTTGATCGAGGTTTCGAAACATCTTCCTTTTTACGGTGCAAGGTCGTTAGCCTTGCGACTAACCCCCGACCTGGAGGACCAGGGTACCTGTCTTAGTCTGACCTCTCCCCCTAGGGAGGCCCTACCAATAGCTCTTGGGGTCAAGCCCCACCAGCAGGACAAGGTGCAGGCACCATTCAGTATTTACATTTACATTAACGTTTTAAATTACGGCACTGTCTGAGCTTTAAGCTGCGCAAAGAACCTGGGGACGTAACAATTCCAACGACAGCCAGAGCCATAACGCATTGTGGTTTTAGCCAAGTCCTTGCCGTACATTCCTTTTCGCCTGTCATTTTCTGACGTCTGCATCACGCGATCTGTCTCTTTGCCAAACCGCTTAAATTCACTAATTTGATTCTAGGAGACCGGTCGACGCACGTGACTCTCATCGTACGCGCTTTCGCTATCTGTGGTTTTATTTCGATATCGCGAGGAGCGTCGTTATCGTATCTGCGGCCAAATTTAAAGACCGTCGTCTGCTTCGAGCCTTCCGAAGGCTTCTCAGGGATGTAATGCAGACGACGAGCTTAGCGTCAGACAATTCTGGCGCGGGTTTTACATCAGAATTGCAATTTTTACACATTTCACATTTTGTACAAAGTGAAGGTGACGCGGCTCGCAACCCGAGAGTCTCTCGTCAATCTCCCGTCTCACACATTTTTGCTGTGTGTGTGTGTGGCGTAGCCCCCGCGTATAACGAGAGTCAAGTATATTGAGTCGAGTCGAAATAAATCCGTTGTTCCGTTCTTTAGGGAGGCTGATTTAAAGAGTTCCTGGGAGCGGTACCTGACGGTCGTAACAAGCTGCCTGCTGCGCATGTACCACACCTAACGGATCGTGATCATGCGACCGTAGAGAGGAAACTTCAGGTGACGTGATGTTTTGTGTGTGTGTGTGTCGGACTTTGTGCTGATGTTATGAATAAAGTGTGACTTCCAGTTTACGAGCGTCTCAGTCATAATGTAATGGGTGTGTAGCGTACGTACTATGTTATATGTTGTTTTGTGTCAACGGCGCTGAAACCACAGTAAGGAGTGCCCCTGGGTGATGGCGACGGCAGTGCTCGGTGGCGTTTGCTTCCGCGCTGTTGTCGTATTCCTCTCGGCTTGTCCTGACCCGCGTCTGGTGATCTTGGTTGATCTTCTCTTTACTCGGAGATAAATCGAAAACGTCAAGACGATTTGTTTCGTCGAGGATGAGGTGGGCGTGGCATGCGGCATGCATTGGGGAGGAGAGGGGTGTTTACGAGGTTTTTGTTCGGAGGCCTGAAGGGAGGACGACGTTAAGACGGACCTTAAGGAGAGAGGAATCGACGGAGCGAACTGGATGCGGATGGTCTGTTGCTGGAGTTTTGTGAAAACGGTGATGAACCTTCGGGTTCCACAAAGAAAGTGGTCTGTTTGAGGAGCTGAGTAAATACCCCAGGTCCTAGATTTAATGTCGGAAACTGACGTAAATAATTTGTTGTGCTGGCGGTGGAGAATTTCCCGCGGTGCGAAGTCGCCTCTTGTGCCGGACTGTATCGAGTCTTGCGCCTGTCTCTGCCGTCGTCATGAATGTCTTCACAGGCGCCCGAGCGATCCGCACTCTCGTCCACTTGTTGTCGCAACTTTTCAGTGTGTGGTCTCACTTCTGTGCTTTTGGTTAATTTATCCAGTTATTTCCCTTTCCTGTTTATGCATTTTTGAAGGTTTTGTGTCACCGAGCAATAAATTCCCTGCCTTTTTGGTTCCTGATCATTTTTCACGAGAGCCGACCGCTGTTTCCCGTCCTCTGCCGCTTGAATCCCACTGAGTTTCTTTAAGATCCATTTTAATTTTATAATCTCGTCAGTGGTTTGGTCTCGACGTAAGCATTTCATCCGAAATTCTGTATGAATCTATTGCCTCCTCGTGTGTGCTACATGCTTTGCCCATCTCATATTCCTAATTACGTTTTGGTACAGAATACGAATTTGTTCTATTGATCCATTACGTGAAATATCGACTTTCAGAGTCGTAACAAAACCAAATCTGGTTATGGGCCACATTAGTTGGTTTTCACGGACTGTCCGTCCGCGTTATCAGGGCCACGAGGTAACTGACCAGACCGTCCTGAAAATGTACGTGCCCAAAGCCCGTGTTTGAAGCTGACTTCTGGGACCAAGGCAAGTAATTGCCCTGATGATGGAGGCAGCAAGCACCTCTGAAACGTCGGTAAACTTCTACCAGACTTCACGGTGCAACATCCTAGAAGACATTAATCTGAATAATAAGTATTTCTGGGCTTTTTTTGGAGTTATAGGGTGTTACAAGTATCCCTCAAGGTTCAATCTGTGGAAAATGCACCTAAATGAATATTCACTTTCGGCCATTGGAGGGATTTAAGAGAATTTAATATGCGCTACCCTCAACACTATATCTAACTGCCAGGAAAGTCTTGGCGGGAACAGATTATTCTGTTTCATGCATGACACTCCTTTCAGATGCGCTTTGAAAGTACTTTAGCCAGACTTAATCCATATTACGAAGTCTCTCATAGCTTGACAGAGGAACGAAGCAAATTCAGGGATATTTTCCAGAAGTGAATATTTTTGTATCCGGTAGAGAGAAGGTGGAGTCTTTGGTGTCACTGTAGAACATCGTCGTATTGTGGATAAAATATTTTTCGATTTTTGACAAGGATATCACTTGAGATTCGTCGTTAAACGTACCTACCACGTTTACCTGCAGTGTCGCCGGATGTCTTACAGGCGAGACAGTTTATCTCCGTGACTTGTTCTCTGTACCTGCCTGCATCCGCTACCCATATTGATCTTCGTATTACGTCTCGCGCTTGTACGTCGAACGTGTGCGCACACTTTAAACTACCGTGCATAGACAGTTACAGACACAAAACTTAAATTGGTGAACGTTCCTCAAGTCTCATTACGTTTCAAACTTATTTTATCGGAAAAGAATCGGGGTTCCTTCCTACAGACGAAGTTTCCACCCTCAATTTACGTGCAGAAGTGACTGTATTTATGCATATTAAATCTCAAACTAATCATTCCTTAAGAGAAAGTATTTGCTGGAAGGCGTCTGCGAGAGATTAAGGAACGAGGAGATTCATAATTGTGCTATTACGTAACCGAGTAACTCAATGTGATTGTGTGAGACACGTTGCCTAACTCAAAGGAGGAAATGAGAAATTTTGGTCAGAAAAACTTGAGTTAAGGAACTGCACAGGATAACGGGGGAATTGGATGTTACAGCGTAAGGATGTGAAGATATGAACTGCGTTGCGTTGGTCTGGTATGGCCACAGTGATGAGCTTTGTTTAGCACAGCTCTGATTTTACAGTAATAATTCGTGCGTCCAACGTCTAAACATTTGTGTGAGTTTGTCTTTGTCCAGGATTTGCTACCGACAAGAATGGTACAGAGTTATTTTAAAGCCGAGAAGGAATAACAAGGAACCTTTATTATCTAATGGATCTCCCCCTCCCCTCCCCTCTGAAATTTTCTCCTCAGTGACTGCATTTCGATTATTTCTTGCCATTTCATTATTTTTAACAACCTGCAAAGACTTGGAATAAGAAAATTGGGCAGATAACCATAACTATTCAGTGCAAGTTATGTCCAGAGTTTAAATTTAATTCCCGGAAAATAAAAATATGTTTTTTCTTAAATGGGGGATTTCGTAAAACTCGTTATTTTACTCTTGAAGCTGATATACGTAAATAATGTTTTAAAATTCAGTCCGTACCGCGAAGAAAACACAACGCCTCACCATCACAAGGATCGTTTAGCGAAATTATCGCTGGTCACTGTGAGAATCGTACGAAAAACACAAATACGTACATTCTGGGGTAAAATGCAGAGTTAGTGAGGGTTAAATCATGTTATAGCTACATATGGTCACCAGTGTTCCGGTTTTTTTTAAAATTTGTGTTTCAGATTTCCATCAGTTAAGATTTCTTCTCTTGAACGGTGGACGCTAGCCTCGGTTACTGCATCCACCACCAGACGTCTCTCTTTATCCATTGTACCCTGTGGATTATATTCACAGAATTCAACAGCGAAGTTAAATACAAACCTTTCGTTACTGTTTGTCAGCTGTAAACATTCAGTCAACTCTAGACGCCTAGATGGAACGAACGTCATGAATTGTGGTCTTATGTTAAAGAAGATATTCGAGGAAATAGTTGTGGGTTATTTTAGGGTGGTAGACCTGATTTTACCTTGATGGACTGAAGGAAGCCTGGAAACTCTTTCGAAGCCCTTGTCTGGATGATTTTCATTAGAATAGTAAAGTAACATTTACGCGTTTGTATATTTACGTTTTAAAAACGGTGCCATAATGTGGAAAATAAAAGTCTTCATGTGCTTTATGTATAGCATAACAAAGATATGCTTTTAGTGAAGATCAAGGTACAGCTGTAGATGTTTCAAAATATCCCTGCGTTAATATTAAATGTCCTCATTAGGGAATTATTGCTCGTGTCTAATAACTCATGTTCTGTAAAAATGCTGGTAGTCGAGAGAGTTGGTTAATAATGCAAGGTAGAACGCAGTTCGATAAGACCAGCAGTAAAAATGAAACAAAGGCGAAACCTAAACAGGCCATGGATTGTTATTAGAGTTCCATGAAGCAATGAGAGTTCCTTGTCCTCCAACACACGGCTTACGAATACATAATTTAACAGATCACTGGACCTAATGAAAAAAAAAAAAAAAAAAACGGAGTACAGACAAGAAGCGAGAAGCAACAAAATATTAATAAAATATTCCCAGGTTTCAAAAAACGGGGCTTTCATCTCACTCCGTACTAATTCTCCACGTGCGAGAGAGAACGGGACGGCCCGACGTGTAATTTCTCACTGGCGTCTAAATTAGAGTCGTGTGATCCTACGTCTGCTCTGTACTACGTAAAATTTATGGGATTTTTCAGTGTGCAAACTGCGCGAAATAACTCTCACAAATAAAGCAACTGAATCGGTCTTAAAGGACGATCAAATCAGATGATAATCTGAACAATTTCGTATTTAAAATTTTGTTTCTATAAGAATTTCTCTTAAATCTTCTTGTGTCTGGTCATACGCGTGTCGATTGTGGTCTTTAGGGTTATGAAGCGACGTACTCTCGCAGGAGGGATGTGTCGCCTTTATCTTCAGGGCGGACGTGCTTGTTACTGGGAAATTAAATGGTGGTGTTTCCACAAATTTTAAAACATCTGAACTGGCTTTCAGTAACAGTTCAAATATTTATTAGGTAAAACAAAAAGTTTACGAATTTAATTAAATTAATTTCGCCTGAAGCATCGTCTTTCACATAGAAGGGGAACGCGGAGGAAAACAATGTCGCTCTGTGATTAAGTTGGGGATAAATTACCCTTAAGACCACTTCATATTTCACACTCATCGCGATTTCAATTCATTCCTATCGACTTCCTGCGTTGATGTTTTAATTTTCCAGACGCCAAGGCTTCCTTATCACCTGTCACGTGTTTGCAGTAACTGAACTTTTCCACGAATGTCAACGGACCAGCTTTGAAAGCAACCAAATTCTCACTAGACGTAATATCCCAGACTGTGAGCCATGAAAGAATGAAGAGTAGATACTTTTTGATTTATTGAATCGAGATGTTCATTGGCCCGAGTCAAAATGCTATTGATTTCTTCCTCGACTGCTGTAAAGGCATCAAAGAGGTTTTTCCACATTTTCCCGCTTTATAATACCTGAGGTCTCCTTCTCTCCCACACACACAGCCAGAAAACTTTCCATTTGCTACGTACTCTCTTCTCACTGCCACTACAGAACCTCGCCCCTTTAGTCTGCGTTATTATTGTTAGGGTTTGTTTGGAAAGACCCGTCATTTCTACTCCTACTTTTATGCTCCCTGTACAAACACAACTTCACCTCTCTGTGTCTAAAGGCTGTGCCGATATTGATTTTATAAATGGTGATGTCTCGCAAACCTTCATTAGGCCTTTCTCGCTTTATTTTCAAAAATACAACCACCAAGATCTAACCAGAATTGTGCGAACTAATTAGACGTTGTACAGGCTGTTCACGAGAAATGTATAATATTTTTATGCAACATTTCTCATGAACTAAAATACGTATGAATGAAAATTAACGTATCAGAGTTGGTCATGTCATCAAATTGTCGTGACCTACATTTTACAGCCGTTCAGTGAGGGCATCGGCAGATGTCATGCACGTACTCGGTTTTAGTCCACACGTTAAGAAAATCTAGGGTAACTGTACCAACTGCATCGCTTGTCGTCAAAGCAAGGTCCGGCAAAGTTACCGGCGCGTACACAGCATCCTTGATGAAGAGAGAAGAACGTCAGGGGGTATGAGGTCAGGTGAACGAGGTGGCCAAATGATAGGCATTCCCCTGCTAGTCCATTTCTCCTCTTCTTTCTTTGAGTTGTAACCTCGACGAAACGAGCGAAGGCGACAGCCGAAATATTAGCTTCGAAGTCAGCTGACTGGCCTCAACATGGGGATTCCCCAACAAAACATTTAATCGTAAGAAGCTTAGTAGAAATGTCAATGATCTGAAGACGAGTCATGGCCAATGTCAACTGCGATTCTGTAAGAACTTCGTAAGCAGCATATAAACATTAAAATAATTAGTAATACTATTTAATGAAGCGAAAATAATGATTTTAAAATATGAATCAACGCTTCTGCATTATCTACTCATATATGGATGTAACTCAAATTTTACAAAAAGTACTTTATACGATTTGAAACTAAACTGGGGGGGGGGGAGGATGTTAAATATGCTGAAGTTGAATTTTTTATTATTACGAGAAAATATGAGGACCACCGTAGTTCGCAGGTGCATGAAAGTTTGTGAGATTTCAGGCTGTCATGGCGGCGAGTATAAAGATGGTTGTTTTCTGGGTTGTCGCCCTGATGATGGAGGCAGCAATCACGTCTAAAAGTCTGTAAACTTGTACCAGACTACACGGCGCAAAAACCCAAAAGTCAAGCCATGTTCGTGTAATTCTGTTTGCCTTCGAATATCTGAGGAGTCGGAAATTTGAGTCCGATGCCAGTCCCCGTCTCTGGAACTAAATGATTCCAAGAGTCACAAGGCATGTCTGTAGCGAGTAGCGGACATCTTGATGGACCACATTCGTTGTTTTACTAAACATCCCCAAACGAGTGTTTAGATAGTGGAACTACGCTTCTTTTGGTGTCCTCCACAATCATCTTCGGTTCCCAATTCCTCAAGTTGATACAGCGTAATTAAATAAACGATGCTTCGAACAACTGCTTTGTGTTGGTGACGTTACAACTCTTTCAAAATGTAGAGTTTATTATACGAGGTAAACGAAAAAGTATTGTGGGGGATATTTTGTGTTATTGACTTGAGGTGTGGTCACACTGTAGACGACGTTCAGAAGTTGGCAGACTGTATGTTTGGTTCAGTTGTAGTCCGACTACGCCGTAGATGGGTACAAATGTGGGTTTGTGTTTTGTGAGGTGTATTTAGATGGACGACAGAGTGTTTTAGTGAGTGAAGGAGCGGAAATTCTGTTTGCCACGACGAAGGTGCGTGCGAGTGGGTCCAGGTGTTCAAAAGCGGCCGGACCAGTGTTGTTTACGAAGACCGGACAGGAGGCTCCAAATTTTGAAGCATGATCAGGCAAGTAGGTTCCATAAGTTGTGTTCATTTGTTCATAAGAGTATCCCAGCTTAACGATGATATCTTGATATCGACGATCGTTCGACATCGATATCCCCCCACTGGTGCATATTTGCGTCTGAGATTCTTGTATCTCTTGTCCTTTGTTTTTAATCGTATTTCTTCACTTGGCTCGCGACCGATTTTGAAAACTGTGCCTTTATTCAGAGCAAATCCTTGGTCGTGAAACAACACCGTTTGTGTCACAAGGTCCATCTACTTGTTTTGAAAAATCCGGTGGATAAAATATACTCAGCCCCGTTTGTTCGTCATGTAACCGGGAAACGTCTTCCTACGGAGGAGCTTGGCAGACGAATTGCCCAATTTTTCCACGCATAATTGTGTTGCATTAACTCTTGGCCTCCTCTGACTGGGCGCGTCTTTGTGTGGAACGCGTAGTGTCGTGTGAGTGGCTACAAATACAAGCATGGACAAAACATCGAAACATTTGACTTGGCTCAGGCGTCAGGCTAATTTTATTGAGCCGGGTTTAGTAACTTAAGTAAGTGTTGTTCCACTCTGGCGGTTAAGCGACTTCAATAATGAACTTTGTGTTCGAACTTCGGGACGCCGACTGAAAGGGACGACTTAAGAGATTCTGTCAGTAACGTGGAGCATCGCACGTACGTTAAGTAAGCCGCACGTAGGACGATTATGACGCGTTCGATTTTTTTATTGCGTCTAGACTCCGTAATTCCTTAATAGTACTTTTTATACGATTTTATAAAAACGTCGGTCTGATACAAGGAGACGCTTTGTCTCCCTTGTTCTTTAACTTTGCGCTAGAATACGCCATCAGGAAGGTCCAAGGTAGGCAGGAGGGTTTGCAATTGAATGGGACACATCAGCTATTGGCATTTGCTGAAGATGTTAATTTATTGGGGACGACATGAATACAATAAAGAGGAACGCAGAAGTTTTACTAGAGGCTAGTAGACAAGTGGGGCTGGAAGTAAATTCAGAAAAAACTAAGTACATGTTAGTATCTCGTCATCAGAAGACACGCGGGCAAAATTATCTTAGGGTGGCTAATAAATCCTTTGAAAGGGTTACAAAGTTCAAATATCTGGGAACAACAATAACAAATCAAAATGATACTTGTGAGGAAGTTAGGAGGAGATTAAATTCCGGATGAATCGCCCTGATGACGGAGGCAGTATGACCTCTGAAACGTTGGTTAACATCGACCAGACTACACAGCGCAACAACCCAGAAGACGGAAATCTTCAAACTGAAACATCTAAGTAACTGGAAGGATCTGAAGGGAATTAAAATGAGTTAAATGGAACTAAGTTGAATTAACCGGCACAAAACAGATTAGCCCAACCAAACTTACGCCGAGCGTCGCATGTCTGGCAACTCGACGCCGAGCATACGTACGTATGTATGTGTGTGTGTTCGCTTTTCGCTGGAGAACTGGCCACTTTGCACAAAACTCGCTTTATCCAGTGCTATTAATTTTCTGACAAACTCAAGCGTGGGCTGTACTGTACAAGTTGAATGTTTGAATTTGTCACCAGTGACGATTATCTTCAAAATGCATCTTGTTAAAATCTATCTTAATATGATCTGTGACCTCCTTTGTTACATTTTTCTCCTTTTCTTGTGTGCTAGTAATTGCCATACGAAGACCGCTGTTACGCTTAAGTTAAGCGACGAGACGCTTTGGTTCATAGTTCATGGCGCAAACACCTTTTCGCTAAGTAATTTAGGTCCCTTTTAAATACCACTGAGCTGTTAAGAACTGGTTTGATTTTTTTTATAACTTGCATAAAACGGAAGAACTTTGCTAAATCTGGTGAAAATATGTTCTGAGGGGATGACAGTTTCTTTTGTTTGAATACTGACCGTGTGAAATATTTTTCACGGACTGTACAACTGTCGCTAGTGAGATGTGTAGTAAGTGTTGCTTTTCTGTTTCCTGTCGTTCGGTAGAGAATTAAGCAAGACCAAGACTCTGGCGACGTCTAAACATCCCTTATTGCATGCAGAAATACGATGTATAAACATTGGATTCCATAATCTCAGAGCTACGCTTCCTTTCGCGCTGATTGTGTTCGCATGTTCTAGACCAAGTTCGGCACCAGGAAAGTGTAAACGATGAAGTCACTAGACATAAAGAACGCTTGATAAGAAGACGATGGAATGTGCATCTGTCATTGGTGGATTGCTCTATGTGTAAAAAAAATAAAAAATGCAATTTCCTACTAGGAAGATGGGATATTTGTTTTATAACTTTATAGGATATAAAATATTTACATTCTAAGTAAATATGGCAGCTACATACATAAATGGTATTCCTTCACTATATGATGTATGGCAAAACACTGGGCGTGGAATCCTGGCTTCCTTGGACACGTGTCAGAACAAATCGACGTTTTTCTCCTAAATTCTTTCAATATCATACGGCACACAAAGTCTTACCAGGGAAACTAGGTTAGAACTATTGCAAAGAAGAAGGCTTGAATGATATGCTGACACCGTTTGCCAGCCTCAGTTTGACTCCAGATCACGTAAAAAATTCGTCAAATACGTGGCGGACTCAGTCCGACATCGGACCGGAACTCGGATTTTTAAATGTCGGACTCAGTCCGACATAGGACAGCCATGGGTTAATATTCGGTAGATCAGATGTTTATTTTTTCATAATACACTTTTAGCTGTCAAATTCGTTCACATATCCAGAAATTCTTCCCTTTAACTGGAAGTGGCGACTAGTGAACACAAATTATGCTTTGGTGTTGGCTAGCCGATTTAATTCGGAACGTAATTGCAGATTGACGCAATTTGTTTCTGATCGGCTGAGACACTCTGCAACGAACCGTATGTAACCTGAAAGTGGAACCTTCAGAACACGGCCGTCTCAGCAGTAAGGGCAATTAGCTTAGGGCGCGCAACCTCGTCACATCCGGTTCCAGCCCAAGGCCTCATCAGTCGCACCAAATTAAAGAACGTGAAGCCGGTAAACACTCCAGATGTTGCGGCTTGGCGTACTAATTTGTTCTTCGTCTAGTGATCTTCGCGGCTTACACCAGAAGCGCCCTTCCTGTATCTGCAGGGCACGTTCCAGGAGATCCTTGTCTTTATTTCACGACAACACGAAACTTCCGAGTGCTGACTTCGCACTTTTCTTGTGACGAAGGACACATTTTCGTTTCAGGAGAGTTTGAATACCCTGGCGACGCAGAAACGAATATTTTATATATCAAATCTAAAACTTCTTGACGATGGTGAAGAGTCAATTGAATAAGAATTTCCTTGGATATTATCCATCGTCTAGTAAATATAAAACGTAAAACGACGTTTCGGAGATGGGACTCTATCTCCGTCTTCAGGTTCCTATCTACTGGGCCCAACTGTGTAGGAACCTGAAGACGGAGATAGAGTCCCATCTCCGAAACGTCGTTTTACGTTTTATATTTACTAGACGATGGATAATTTCCGAGAAAATTTTTATTCAATTGAATATTTTATAGTTTAGCTGTGCGTGTTCTTGGTATTACCAGATCCCAACTCGTTTCGGGAAACAGATATTTCGGCGTTGATACGTCTTCGTTAATTATTCTCTTATTTTTAACAATACATTTCAAATTCCCACAGAGCTTATTAGGGTAAATATTTTTACTTTTTATGATTATTCATCAGTGACACATGCGTCCTTCAAAGTGGACTGTTAATTAACCATGTAGCATGATTTAAATGAATCATAAATTTATATCCTATTGAATCCGTCCCCTACAACGAAGCTTCTATCATCAGGGTGAAATTTAGAAACGTCGGTCATTGTCTACCAGACAACACGGCCTGGGAAGAGTCCCTGGGGCGGGAGCCTCGGTGGTAAACATCCCCTGGTGGCGCGCTACTCTGGAATCGCTTCGCCAATTTGTGAAGGCCTGTAGTCGGACGCGGAGTTTGCGAGATAAAAGATGAGAGAGTATTTTCGCTCGTGAAATGAAATTTGTCCGCCAAGATTGGGTAAAGTAGACACTGCTCGATGCCACGGAGATGAGTAGAGGAGATTTGACTCCGGAGATCGCAGATAAAATCACGAGAAATAATCGTTCAAGTTCATAGAATGGAGCGGAGACAACAGATGACTTTCATGTACAGGAAATTCTTCGATGCCAAGTTGTTTAACGACGCTGTCATTATGAGGCTGTATAACTTCGAATGATGACATGAGTAATGAAAATACAATTGGAAGGAATCTAAAAGGCGGAGCTAAGGAAAACCACGAGAAACATAATTGCTGATAGACAGTCAGCGGGACGAGCTTTTTCTGGCTAATGCATTAGGAAAAATGTAATAGAAATATAGGAAGGAAACTGTCTTCTATCACTGATATAGTAAAGAACTATTTTAAAGACATTGGCGGAAGGATTCAGGCGAACGCCGTTTTGCTATTACGATAGAAATGGGAGTATTTTGCGCTGATCAAAGTCTGAATCAGTTAATGAGACGGTAGTCCTGTATCATGTAAGGGTGTTTTGATTGGCTGTAGAGTGCGTTGAGAATTTTAGCAAGGAGAAGGAAGAAGGCAATTAAACATACACACTGACGAAACCCGAAGAACAAAGGAATAATGAATAATAATAGGAAGGAGGTCGACGTTGCGTACAGAAGATCAGATAGCAAATTGGGGAGGAGGATTACAGACAAATAGAGTTCATTAAGAAATACGAGAAATAGAGTAGGAAGGCCAAGGCATCCCTTCGTGTCGGCTTTTATTTATCTTTGCGTTGTTTCCTCTGCGTCACGTCCCAGCGGGCTGTAATTGGAAGTCGCGATGGAGGGCCAACGCAGCAAAAGTCGAGGTGCGCGGTTTCTGTTTAACGCGGGTCACGCGTTGTGGAAAGAAGAGTCAACGGTCACCTGCTGGTACGTGCGATGGTTACGATTGATTGAAACATAACCTCATGTCAGCAGCTGGTAATTTTCACATGTGGTGTTGACACCGTGGAGCTAATTTAAAATTATAATTGACGCGAAATAACGACTTAAAACATTCTGAAACGTTGGTTAACATCGACCAGACTACACAGCGCAACAACCCAGAAGACAGAAATCTTCATACTCTGATTACGGAGGCAGTAGGACCTCTGAAACGTTGGTTAACATCGACCAGACTACACAGCGCAACAACCCAGAAGACAGAAATCTTCATCGCCCTGATGATGAAGGCAGTATGACCTCTGAAACGTTGGTTAACATCGACCAGACTACACAGCGCATCAACCCAGAAGACAGAAATCTTCATACTCTGATTACGGAGGCAGTAGGACCTCTGAAACGTTGGTTAACATCGACCAGACTACACAGCGCATCAACCCAGAAGACGGAAATCTTCATACTCTGATTACGGAGGCAGTAGGACCTCTGAAACGTTGGTTAACATCGACCAGACTACACAGCGCAACAACCCAGAAGACAGAAATCTTCTTCCACTAAGTTTCTTACGGTGGGTTTCAAGTTCATCTGGCAGCTCTGAATTTACGATCTGGAAGAGTTTGTTGCCAAGGCGTAAGTAGAGAGCATAGAACGGACGAAATACAAGCAAATTCGTTCTTCAGCACAGCGAGTATTTCTCCTTTTGAAGAATTTCAAAACCAAAGCCCATCGTTTCTTCCTTTGAAGCGCTCGCATCGCCAGTGTCCGATATATTCATCGTCTCTTTATGGTTTTGAAGATGGCGGCTTCACATTGTTGACTCATTCATGTTAACTCTTGCGTGTTCCTTCAGAGCTTTGTAAGTTGCCTTCAGCGAGTGAAAAACTGACGTCAGACAGACCAAACGCACAATGCTTTGCCTTCAGTGCAGAGAAACTTGTTCTTTGCAAAAATTGAAACCTCTCTCGCCCCTTTCTCTGTAATAGCTTGATGCAAACAAGTATTGGGGGAATCTGTTTCTCCTTCTATGGTTGTGAGGAGGGGGTGGGCGGTGAAGTTGTTGTTGTTGTTGTCTTGGAAATTTAATCTTCTTTCCGCTTGAACGACGTTACAAGTCGTAAGAGGCCAATAGCACTCCAAGCGGGAGTTTGATTAAACTTGTGTGTTCCAGTACTTGAGAGAACGGAGAACAGAAACTTCACATGTCCATGTATTGTGTTTTTGGTCGCGACTGAAATTTTCGGATCTGCTTCACGTGTGTGTGTGTGTGTCGAAAATTTCCTGTCTTTATGAATTTAAGCTCAGAAAGTTCGGTTTCTGTAAAGCGAAATGAACACAGAATGTTACCTGGTCTGATTATTTTGCATGCTCAATCAATCAATCAATCAATCAATTTTTACTGTTTTTAAGTAATTTTTGACACAATCAAAGTAGTTTCAATGGAAATTGTAAGTACATAACCTTTGCTGAGAGCTTGTTGAAGCTTCGTATTATGGTATTTAACACTCACGGTGCTATAGCCAAATATTCTGCACTGATCGATTTTTACAAATTTTGCGCTGACCAGAATAGATCTCCGAATTGAGACAGAAAACGGGCAAACGTAGATTCTAATGGCGGACACTTTCAGATATGAAGATGGCTGTCTTTTGGGTTGTACCACCGTTTCGGAGGTCCTTACTGCCTCCATCAGCAGGGCCATTACTTTGATCTGTAACGTTTGTAATAATAATTCTTGAGCGATCTACTTCACAGTTTCGTGTTGACGACGGATCGAATGCAAATTAACACAGAACAAAACGTTACAACGCGGCAGATCGAGAAGTAACACTCGTTCGATTATTCGATTATTTGCGATTATGCTGTGACTTGATTTCGTCTGGTGGTAAGAAGATGAACTTCAAGACGCCAGTTGTGATTGGTTTATAGCGGCGGAATCAATTTCAGTAGTAACTTTTCGTGAATGAATTGAAGCTTGATTAAACGAAACCTGAATCTCGATTCAAGTCCAACTCATGAATGAATTGAATGAAATTTCAAGCAACACATTTACTCTCCAAGACTCTGTTCAAGGACCCACGTGCCCCTAAAACTTAAACCCGAATTTCCGATTGGAATTTATTTTATACGGGATGTGTCAGGTTCTTGGGCTGCAAGATGGCTGGATAGCAAAGGGTTGTTTCGGCGGGGCCCTGATGATGGAGGCAGCAAGTACCTCCGAAACGTCGGTAAATGTAAGACGCAACAACCCAGACTCAGCTCCGTGCGAACCTGAAATCTCACGTAAGATGAGTTGTTTGATACAGATGCCTTGCGTAACCCACCTAATCCACTGTAATTAAGTCATTTCACGGGTTGTACGCCATTCCGTCACCCCACTGATTACCACTCTTGTTTACCGGCGACGTTCTTGTCGACGTGGACTTAGTTGCGTTTACAAATTATATTAAATTAATAAAATGTGGAGGTACAATTCAAAATTCTGCATCTGTACGAAATTACGAACTCTGGCAGAAGAGATTGTAATCCAGAAACTGTGGGCTGGTGGCGTCTGCCCTCTTGCATTGACAGCTAACCACTTCTGTGTGGTTCTGCTCTCCTCTGTGAGAAAGGGTTCACATAATGTTTCGATGTTTGTCTACCGCTCCTTCCTGTCTGTTGTGACACACACACACACGGAACTATTTGAGAAGCTGTCACGTGCAATGAAGCTTCTTGAAGTGCTCGAGTCTAACCTAACCTCACTCCACAGACAAGGAGAAACGTAAGGTGAGGCTTGGAACGGAAGGCAGTTGTTCGTCTGATGTAATCTCGCCCCTCTGACTGACTTATCGCATTTTAGAAGAAACCCAACCCAAAAGTACAATGAAATGAGAACTTGAATATTATAAAGCTAATAGTTATTGTTGTTAAAGAGCCTTCGTGGTGAGCGGACGTGCCTTGCCAGTGCTCCGGGCTGTGTTTTTATTATGTGATGTTGTTGTGAAGGAATCTGCTACTTATAACCTGCCGGAGCTGGTGGGTTATGACTCTTTCGTTGATAAACTGGAGATGTGAGGCTCAGAGGAGTTAGCACGCATAATCTCGTGGAAATCTTGGCGTGCTTGGTCCTCAAATTTTCTGACGATATGCAGTAGCTGTGCAAAGACGACGAATTTACTCCCAGTTGTGGATAGATCTAAATCCACAGGCCAAGGTTCTTCAACCGTTCCGTCGCGCAAAGTTCCTATGTCTTCCGACAACCTTACTTCGACCTGTACTGCTGTTTACAATCTACGGAGACTTCAACGCAGGTGGACACTGAGGGCTTTATAACGACAAACCGTAAAATGAAGCCCTACCTAGGTACCTACGGCTCTTGGCAACTGAGATTTTTTTATATTTTATCAAAATGTCAGGGGTCTACGAACCAAACGCAGTCACTTCATTGAGAATGTTTATACTTCAAAAATCGCCCTGATGATGGAGGTAGTAAGCCATCGGCCACTTTCTACTAGACTTCACGGCGTAACATTCCAGAAGACAGCCGTCTTCAAGACGATTGTTCATGATTTATGACTTTGACGGTTGGGAGTAATTTATTTGAAAAAAAGGGACGGGGGTGGGGAAACATTATTTTAAATCTGAGCCAGAGACGAAATCTTAGCGCCAAAGATCCTGTTGGAAGATGTGCCCAATGGCCAATCCAGCTCCAGTAGCTCCAGTAATGAATTTTATTATATTTATTTAGTGTTCTGTCTGACGACAGGTCCATATGAACAGGATCCTTCCTTCCTTTTCTCTTCTCGGACTGGGACCTGTTCATATACGTTCTTGGCAGATGATCCAGAAGTGGTTTGCCATTGCCTTCTTCTGTGTGTGAATGGAGTAATTGTTGCGATGCCACGGAGGAAAACTCCGTGTTGCCTAGACCACGGCCTTGCCCAACACAAGTTATAAATTCGGGCACCGCCGGGAATCGAACCCGAGACCCCAGGATTACAAGGCCAGCGTTCTAACCACTAGACCACCGTGGCTGTCCAGTAATGCATAAAAGATGTAAATTTTTAGCGTTTCAGATTAGAGAACTTGGGAAGAATTTTACTAAACTGGTTTGTGTGGTAGGTGTAGGTTGTTGTTGTTGTGAATAAAAATAATTAACGTTAAATGGAAAAGGCAAACTTCAGATATTAACATAATTTGTATCACGAACACGGGAAGAAAATTGTTCTGAGAAGACGACGAAGCAAATTCTTACGTTCTTAAACTCAGCAGCCTTCGTTATGGAAGATAAATTGTTGACCGCTGACGGACCAACGGAGAAGGGCTGCTGGAGCAGTTCAGCTCCGAGGGTGGAGGGGGGGTAGATCTGATGACGCGAGACGCAGCAAGAAATGTGTTGCGTTTTTAATTAATTTATGTAAACTCCACTCAGGTAATGAAATTAATTGGGATTGAAGATTTCATTGGATGACGCAGTGTAATTTAGGAGATTTATGTTGAAAGTTAATAATGTAGTGGGCTGAGGAGAGTGGATGGCTCTAGACAAATAAGGGCAAAATCTGCTTATGAATCACGGTAACAGAAGTTACGACCAAGAATTCCCCGGCAGAGAAATAATTGCCGTAGGACTGGATGCTGAAGAAACCTGTCCCCAACAGCCCTGAAGTTCCTTTTTGACATTCAGACAGTCGGTAAGAGGGCACAGAAGTACGAGCTGGACACAGGATCCAGGGCGAATCGATGTCCGGACTCGGTGACCTAACGCCATGGAGGTCGGAACATCGTGGCTACCGTCTGTGGGCATCTCTTCAAGCGAGTGAGCTGGCCCAGGGAAGGCGGGAACACTAAACTAGGCTGGATATTATTAAAAAGATTATATTAGATTAGAGGAATCTAGTGTGGATATGTATTGAATGACTGGGGGGCACACCCAGCCTCCTATCCAATGGGTACCGGGGTCCTTTCCCGGGGGTAAAGCCGGCCGGGGCGTGATGCTGACCACTCACCCCCATCTAGTGCCGAGGTCAGGAATGAGTAAGAGTTATACCGCCACTCCCCCCCCCCCCCAAACGACTTACACGGCGTGTAGCGGGACGGCTTTACTCTTATGTATTTTATGAACAATTCTAAGGCAGGAAGCAGAGTGAATTGAAGGTTGTGAGCATCGATGTAATGATAATATTAAAATGTACTTTAAGGGAATGCGGTGTGAATGTGTGTGAAGTCGATTCGACGGGATACAGCGCTGACTTCTTGTGGGCTTTCACGTTTCCTGAAAGGGAACAACACCTCGATCTGTCAGCTTCTGAATACGAACTCTGCGAAATGCAGTTAGTCGTAATTCATTTCCTTGAACACTATAAAACCGGAACGTTTCAGATGGAAGGATGCCTGAATAAATTTGGTAATGTAAGCGGCATGGAGGGCTTTACAGTCAAATTAGACAGACGGTCAGACACATCACGGGTTGGATTAAACCCTCTCTCTCCGTCCTCACGATCGATGGCTATCAAATACCATCATAAATTCCAGTTCCACCACACTTGAGGCTTCCTGCAGTCCACTGAACTGCAGCAGCGGACTGGACTGTTCACTGTAGCTGACGGAGGAAGATTGTCGGTTTGGAGACTACGGGAGGACTCCGGTATCAACAGTAAAAGACCTGAAGCTATTACAAATTTCAAGGACACGGAAATTTAGCACAGAGACTAATGAGCCTGAAACGATTAATGGAAAGGTTACTAACGTAGAACTAAGTTGATAAAAGACGAGAATGACCTGCGGATTCAGACAGCTTTTTGTAAACAGGCGAGAGAATTACTTTTGTCAGGAGTTTATGCAAATTTGGATTCCGACGCACAGACTGGAGTTACGGGCAGCTGGCGCTGAGAAGGTGACAATGCATCAATCGACACGTATCGATGAGATTTCTACAGAACTGACCCTGAGAAACAGATAATACATTTCTTTTAGGGGCCCAAAAACTTATTAATTCTCAGATTAATTTATAATTATTAATTAATTACCAAACGAGTGGACAACGGACAAATCTGTCTGCAGTAATTATTGGATCAGCTTAATTTCGTAAGTGGTTAGTCACTTCAAGGTCACCGAACGTGACCATCCTCTCGTATTATACGAAGCTAATGACGAACGCCTTACCTTGAAGGAAAAACGTAGATTACAAGTGTATGAAAACTGGGCCCTAGGAGGGGTAAAATAAGTGAAGACTCTCGCGTTCATAAGCCGTGCTGTTGAGCCGAGAGGTTGGAAGTGACCTCGCTACAAGGACCAACCAGTTCGTCCCTGCGAGGATTTGGCGTACCGACTGCGTGGCGTGGAGGTAGTTTTATTTTGGAGCACGGAGAGAAGAGAGAATGGCTACTGTACGCAACGTAAACATACGGAGCTGGAAACAACGTAATTAATATTAAAACCGCCCCCAAAACCCACCGTATGCTGGCGCTGCTGGCTGCAAAATGAGAGAAATTCCCTCGACTCTCTGCCTTAGCAGGAAACATTCAGATGCCTGCATTTGTAAGGCGTTCAACCACTTGCAGAAACGGTGATTTCGCGAGCTAACAAGTGCATGCTGGATTGTAATTTATGCCATTAAAGACACTTTTCTTCACACTGGCGCACCTCTGTTACAGAAAAATGGAATATAAAATGACACATTCGCAAATCCTTGGTACGTCTACTTGTTTCAGAAACGTAGCTTCGATGTGGTCTCATAACGACGGAGTAGAGTGTAAACTTTAGTAAAACTATAAAAGATTTTTAAGCTGCATTAACACATTCTAATTCTTTTTGGATTTCTTATAAGAGTTGCGTAACGCGTATTTAAAATGTTTCCAGTTTGTCTTGGATGATGATGTCAGTAGAAAAGTTCGGTCCTCCCAACCCCCCTTTCCAAAATGAAAGTAATTGTGAAGATTCCTGATAGTTTCTCGTGGCCTCGCTGACCCGCTCAAAAGATTGTGAAGTCATCAGATGTTCCTGTACTTGCCAATTTAGTGTGAGACGTAATTCGCACGAGTTCGTGACTTCTTCTGATTCTGAAATCGGCGATCTGTCATGGCTGATGTCTGTATTAGACACACATTTGTATTAAGCTTAATCGATTCTTAGATTGTTTAACGACGCTTTAAATAAATATGTTACAAATAAAAAGAAATAACCATGTGAGACAAACAAACCGGAACTTGGCTCTAGGGTGTCGTGGCTTACGGCAAAACCGTGATGTTCTGTTCGCTATGAAAACTAACAAAACCGAAACATACATTAATTTAAAGTAAACGGAAGTCCTCTTAACATTCGACAGCGTTAAGTCACATTTGGAAATGTGAGGCACGAAGTACCATTGAACCTAAAACATATTGAATGACAGCTCTGTTATATTTTATTCTATTTCGCACGAAAATAATCTTAGAAAATAATAATAGCTGGAATTAAGTAGCGAATTTTCGGTATCGTCTCAGTGCACATGTACTTGGCATTTATTTATTTATTTAGTGTTCTGTCTGACGACAGGTCCATATGAACAGGATCCTTCCATCCTTTTCTCGGACTGGGACCTGTTCATATACGTTCTTGGCAGATGATCCAGAAGTGGTTTGCCATTGCCTTCTTCTGTGTGTGAATGGAGTAATTGTTGGGATGCCACGGAGGAAAACTCCGTGTTGCCTAGACCACGGCCTTGCCCAACACAAGTTATAAATTCGGGCACCGCCGGGAATCGAACCCGAGACCCCAGGATTACAAGGATTGGCATAGGTGAACAGAATGATCGATAAGAAATGTCAGCACTGAATTGTTCCTGCGTATATTTAAACTCCGTTCTGAACCTAAGCTTATGTTACGGATACTCTCCTTTTCGTAAATGTTATCGTGAGCTGCCGGAGTATTATCGAATTTCCCTCGTATCAGCGCCGGGCCTGCTGATTTAACATCCTTCTGTTTGATCTTCTTGCCAAATATATTCTCCTTCTAAACCAATATTTTCATTCGTGTTACCTGTTTGTTTCCTTAGACATCCGTCACTAAAAGGATTAGAATACGCGATGGAATCTTGTCCTGTGTTCTAAATAGTTCTAAATGTGATTTCTAATGTTTTCGTTCACGAAATGAGACGCATTTCTCTCACTCTTCTCTGTCAGTTCGCTTATAATTTGATACTTCGTTTTGTATCTATTTCAACACGCATAAAGAGCCACAGTTAACAAGATAAGTTAAAATAAATAAACTTTACAAATAACGAAGATCTTTGAGACGCCACATTTCCGTCTATTATTGGATAAGCGATTTACAAACCCTAGAATCTTCGGAATATACATTTTTACAGTCAGCTAAAAACGTAAGACATAGTAATTTCCTAAATTAGTGTTACATTTGGTCATGAGGCCTACGTTTTCAAGTCTGGTAGTACGAAATGACAAAAAAATATTAACGTGTATTAATTCCGATGATAACGTTGTCATCGCGCGGACACAACCAAGGTCTCATGGTCTCCTCTGTGGTTACCTTCGATTTTCATCAGTCGACAAGCATAAGCGAGATGACCACCGGGGTGCTACGCCACAGGACTTCATGCAATGTCTTGGTACAGCATCTTCGAGAAGAGGCAGAGGAAATGGTCCATCTCCCTGCATCTGCCCTTAAGATGCAAATGATAATAGCCACACCGCGTTTCTGACGAAGTTCCGAATCATGACGATGATAATAATTTATTTGTCCGGCTGCAAAGTATATTCTGACAATCCGTTGCGTGGTCTATTGATTGGTCTTCGTCTAGGGCGACATCCCCTCGCCTGCACTGGTGAACGGTGATGCTCTGTCCGTTCTGAATGAGAGAGTCTTTGACTTTCATGATATTTGGATATTGTCATTAGCCAACAAAGTTATTCAACCATTTCTTCACAAAAGATCGTTTACTTTTTTTTTCTCCAAAAAGAATAATTCGAGACAGATGTTAGACGACTCTTTCTGTCTCATATTGATGTCTCAGTAAACTTCTATTACTTTTTGCACATATGATCATGAATTCCCAACCCGTATTATATATCGTAACATTAACTGTAAAATTTATGAGCAGCATTTTTTATCATTTCTTTTGAGCGAAAAGGTTTGTGTGATAAGACAGCAACATGACTTTGGTTTCTGTTCACATATTTTCAAATACGAATTTCGCATTTCTTTGTTGAATTGAATAACTGATTTATGAAAATAATTTTCATTTTCAACAACTGTCCCTTGGCCGTCAGGATTCATGATCAAATCTTGCTTCAGTATCATCCCCCCTCTACCGCTCTTTACTTCTCGTACATGTCTACTTTTAATCCACTTTCTGTGTGAATTACTGAATTTGTACACGTGTTTTATTACTTGTACCAAATACAATTTCACGCCTCTTCCTTCTAAAATGTAAAATCTTGGTTTTCGCATCAAACAAAGCCTTTTTTATAGTCTATAAATAATACACCAGATTGCAGATCAAAATCCGCCCTGTTTTCAGCATTAAAAATACATGAAATTCCCTCCTGAATCTTTGATTGTTCCTTCCGAAGTGAACCTTCAGATAATACATAAAGTTTCTGTGAAAGGTTATATTAATATTAGAGTAATTGAATTGATGGTTTCAGAAACCACACACATTTTTTCAGGAGAGATATGAACTGTTTTTAAATAACTTACTATTGTCGTCGAAAGTTCTTACTGCATTAACAGAAGACCGACATTTAGAAGTCGCAAGAATCTTGCCAAGTTTCGCTGAATTTTTAATCTTTTGTAAGAATATGTTCAAATTGTTACGTCGTTTCTTTCTAGTAACAGACTTATTTCTATTATTATTTTAGTTATGTCATAATTGACTGAGGAAAACTGATTATTCATGCATTTTTTTTAAAATAATTATGTTCAGTAATGCTTACCTTCTGCACAAAACGCATAATTAACGTTAGAATGTTTCAGCAAATTCGTACAGCAACTCTTTACAAACTGCGGAAAAAGATTCGAGACGAGAAGGCTAATTATATCCAATATTCAATAGGCGTAAACATTTGGATGCTTGAAATGTAGTGCAAAGAGTGGGAGAGAAGAAAAAACAATCCAATGATTATTAAATTCACTTTTCCCCTGTGCATTAAGCCAATTTCTGTGCTGTCACATTAATCTGTATCCTCGTAACTGTTAAAAATAGGAACACTTCAAGTTCAGTGTTTTCCCATTTTCTGACATTAATTGGCTGCCTTTTTCTGAAAATTCCCTTTCATTACTGAGGGAGGGAGGTTTACGACATAAGCAGACTTAAACAGGGCTTGCACGTGTCAAAGAAATGTTTGACTCCGTAACAAACCTTAAAACAAAATACCTGGAAGTGGCCCTCCTGCTTGTGACGACTTCAGAAGTTGAGTACGTTAGAAGTTGGAACCAATAAATTACTTGAATAAGAATTTCCTTGGATATTATCCATCGTCTAGTAAATATAAAACGTAAAACGACGTTTCGGAGATGGGACTCTATCTCCGTCTTCAGGTTCCTACACAGTTGGGCCCACTAGATAGAGCTAATCCCTATCTCCCTATCTACATCGTCTTCACCAAATCCTGTATTTACAGTTTATTTAACGACGTGTTCTGTCTGACGACAGGTCCATATGAACAGGATCCTTCCATCCTTTTCTCGGACTGGGACCTGTTCATATACGTTCTTGGCAGATGATCCAGAAGTGGTTTGCCATTGCCTTCTTCTGTGTGTGAATGGAGTAATTGTTGGGATGCCACGGAGGAAAACTCCGTGTTGCCTAGACCACGGCCTTGCCCAACACAAGTTATAAATTCGGGCACCGCCGGGAATCGAACCCGAGACCCCAGGATTACAAGGCCAGCGTTCTAACCGCTAGACCACCGTGGCTTCAATGCATGTAACACGTATTAAAAGCAAAATGTATTTCGGAAATAGCCACTGCGCTGTGTACCTCAGGGGCAAGGTTTCTCTGGTACTTAGAAGTAAATCCCTGTAAAACGGTGAATAGATGGGATAATAATAATAATAATATGTTGGTAGAGTGAAGCTGGAAATAAGAGGATGGAGACCAGTGAGTGATGTATTTGTTTATCATTTACTGCAAACACAATTAGTTTTACACAGTTTTAATTATGTTAACGTTAACATGTAAAAAACGATACTACTGATTTTGCCGTCCGGACCAAATTTTCATCTAACACACAAAATTGCGATCTCTGAAACAGCAAGATGATAACACGAGCACCGGAAGTCACGCGGTGCCGGATTTTGCACTCGTAAGCAAGAGCTAAATGTACACTCGATATCTGTCACACAGAGTAATGCATATAATTTCAGCTGGAAATATACGATATATTTGTAATATTATAGATTTGCTTTAATCACATTTATATACGTAATATAATAGAAGCAGCGTTGGACGTGGTTTGAACGGGGAAGGGGGTGTTAAGATTATGCAAACTGGATTTTTTAATTTCGTCCGCAAGGCAAAATCAGATTATAGCAACTTTTTCTCATCTTAACATTCCTGATGTTGGAGCAGCGATTGCTTGGGTTGTCTTCGATCTGAGGACACGGTGATCGCCGAATCTCCACAGGAGGACAATCCTCCGTATCTCAAAAAAGATTGCACAGAAGTTCTCCATTTTATGGACAATGTAAAAGAATACTTATGGTCCCTAGGGATCGGCGAAAAGGCTGTTTTACATATTTTTCAGTATCTTTTAATAAGGAACAACGTCTCTGAAATACATGAATTTCGTGATATATTTATATATACGCATTTATTTATATTCTCACAGCTCTGTCCGTTCAATTTGCTTTCGTCTGTCACTAATTCAGTTGTAATCTTCGTTATTGACTTAAAAGTTTAGTTCACACTTTAAACTTTACGAATATAATAGTTGTAATTTAGTTAAACCTTTCAGGAGCTCACAAATTTCGTTGTTAAACGCAGTTTTCATAAAGTCTTCGCCATTAGGCCATCTATTATAGCAATCACAAAAATTGACGTAAAGTCATTTAAAGAAAATCAGGTTTCAGAAATCTCAAATAGTTACGCTTGTGAATAATCACTGTTTCATTCAATTTACTTAATATTTTTATTCCGTAGATGCGTTTTCCTCCGACGCCACTTTGCGTAAGAAGTGAAACCACACCCATCTGATTAATACAACCATAGAACTAAGTACTTTAACTTTATCAGACTTTGAAGCCTAGGGAAATCGACAGAAACGTCGACACTTACATTCAAGGCGGGAGGAAGACCAAATATATATTCAGGAAATAAAATATCATGTTACATGCGATTAAAAATGTCGAATTCCATCCCACGAACGATTTGGGTTTGTCTGAGTGTTTGAATGAAACTCGTGGGATAAGATGCCACATCGCGGTACTTACTAACCGAAAGCGAACGAGAAATTTTCCGAAGTTTATTTCATTTGGTTGATGTTGTCATCGGACTCAGAGTGTGGACGCAAGTGTTTCACGACGTCTGTTACGCATTCAGTGTCGTCGTTTGAATTGCAAATGGAAACCAAGTGAGAGGGAAAATGTAGGCTTTTAAAAATGATTTTTAAGTTTGTTTTCGATTTTCCCATGTGCCCTCTTGGGACGTACGAACACATTAATAACACAGCGGAAACACGAACTGCTGAAATGATTTTTGTCAGGACTCTGGAACGGGCAGCCAGGGTGTGACGCTGGCCACTCACCCCCATCTAGTGCCGGAGTTAAGAACGAGTAGGAGCTACGCCGTCTCTCCCCCCCAGCGCCTACATGGCGTACAGCGGGACCGGTTGCTGTTTAGAGTCTCATACCGACAACCAGTCAACCGGATTTCGAAAAGTTACGCTGAAGATGGCGTTCAACCGAAGGCATCCGAGTATGCAGTTTAGGTCGTTTGAAAAAATCGAGCTACTTCGAGGACCGAGAATTCAATGCGTTATGGAATCCTAGGCAATAAAAGTAACCCGATCTAATTTATGGTGGTATCCCTCTTTTCTTGCATTGGAAAGAACATTACGCGATCGGAATCTTCAAAGACAGACCGACTGAACGTGATTCATTTGTTCTCTTCGTTATTGCCCGCCCAGTCCTCCTCCTAGCGGAATCAAAGAGAATTACAGATAATCGTCTAATTTCATCACCGTCTGAATTCAAATGTCACGACAAATCTACAAATATTTCGCTCTCCAGAAATACTGCAATTAATATAGTATATTTAAATTAATAACACTCACGTAAAGCAGATGCATATTTAAAGAAAGGCCTTAATCATCACTTACGAAATTTGAATCGTAGATATTCGTCAAAGACACTATCAGCATCGAAGTATTGTCGCTTTTATTCTACACTAGACGTTTCGGCTCAAGGACGATCTTCACGTATAAGAAGCGTTGACTCACGAAGCAATATTGCAGAACCATTTAACATTCTAAACAGAAGCAAAGTGTGTTCTGCGCTAACCGATATTGACCAAGGATGACACGTGGAAAATATACACGTTACATCGCCAAAAAGAAGTCTGTAACGTCGAAGGGCTGACGATGTATGAAACAGGCAGAGGGACGTGGCACCTGGTGGGAAGTTGAAGGGCGACTCCCGACTTCGCGATCCATGAACTGCCGTCGTCGGATTCCTAGTATTCAATGTGGATACCAATTGTAATGAGTCAGTCCCTTAACCCTTTGAAGCCGAAGATCGTCTGAATATTATTTATGAATTCAGTCCGTACCGCGAAGAAAACACTACACCTCACCATTACGAAAATCAGCTGGTTAACCCTTTGAAGCCGAAGCTCGTCTTCATAATATTTACGAATCCAGACCGTACCGCGAAGAAAACACTTCACTTAACCATTAGAAGTCGAATCAGGCGGTACCACATAAGATTTAACACCCCGGTCAAAGCCTTAACACAACGCGTTCTGAAGCATCTACGGAGTTTAGACTATGTAAGGAAGCTGTCGTGGCCTGATTTAAGGTAGTCTACTGGCATCTGAGGAAAACGTAGAAGGACGTCAGTCACGATGGCAGATGTGCGGGCCGATATTTTAACCTGGGAGTGCTAACCACAGGAGAAATACCTCGTGTGCACTCTGAAGGTCCATTCATTGAAGTCTGTGTCCTGTGAGGCCTGCTCATGCGCAATGTTGCTGCGTCTCTCGCATTTGTGCGGCGGGCAGCCTATCTCGCAGGCGAACGGGCTAACCAACATTGATCTATATAAATTTACGATCTGGAAGTTATCTTGATTTAAAATGAATTTTGAAGAGCACGATACTTAACAATTAAGAAACTCAGACGAGAAGTGTGACACCAGCGTTGTTAAATATTAGTAGGAGGACCCAGAATTAAAGACCCCGAACGAAGACATTGAAATTCATTTGCTGAACGGAATTTGTTTCCAGCGCCGCGTGGATGATTTTCTCGTCCGTGGTTGTGTGAACCCGCAGTGACTTCAAGACGAAACGTCAACCGCGTAAGACGAAGTCCACACAGGCGTAGGGTCACTACGTGACAACAGCTGTACTGACGTAATCGGTTAACACTCGTTTACGACTGAGTTCTTCGAAAATCCTTTGTTATTGGAGAACAAAAATAATTTCTGAATCGCAATTCGGATGTTTTATCGCATATAAAGTATATGAAAATACGAAAGAGAAATCATATGAATAAGCTGTCTGTACGTTTGGGGATGTCTTGTGTCTGTGGCTGCGATAATGACAAAGCATCACAACACAAATGTAAATTGAGACACATATTACCATCATAATACGGCTTATAGAATGTGAAAATATATTTGAATATACAGTGCCAAGGTCATCGTCTCTTTTTCTGAGTACATGGTCTTTAATCTTCCTTCCTTTGCTCGCTTTAAGGGCGTCGTGTTTTTGTAATGACAATCTCAGAAACAGACGATGACTCATTAATCTTCTTCACGAAGCCACGAAGTGAAGAATAATTTTCTGATCCTCTCCTCATCTCCGCGGTCTCCTTGAACCAAGTGATAGGCCTAACAAATGTTCACGATTCTCCGTGCGAACGCTTTCGTAACAGAACCAGCTGATCTGTCGAACTTGTGGTTATTAATTCGTCGTTAAGTTAGACGATTACACAGATTCGTAATTAGGGATGCTGTACACAGGCGGGCCTGTGTTTATCACATCTTCAAGAGAACTCTCGCGATAAGGAACAACAGAGCTTGCGGTCTGGACGACCTGTCCGCCCTTAACGATCCAGAAATCGTATAACTGTTCCTTCAAATTAAGTAACGATTATTTCCCACGTTGCTCAGTCGGTGGGGGGGTTGTGTGACGTCACGTCATCCCTCTCTTGCTCGCCAGGTTGTGGAGCTTGTGTATGTTGGACAATGTAGTGACGTCATCTGGCTGGAGTCGCAGCGCCTCGCCGTAAGAAGTGGCCGCTTCCATTAACTTCCCGTTCATGTGTAACATGGCGCCGAGGTTGAGGTGACTATTTGCCTCCTAAAAGCGAGATCAAACATACAGGACAGAGCACACTGAAGCATATTAAATCATTTATCTCATTTAAGAAATTGGCTTAAAATTATATTACTTTCAGTTCAGGGTCAATATGTTTTGAAATCGTTACAACAAAACCCACAATTCTTTCAAACATAAGTTAAGACATGACTGATCTCGCATTGGGTCTCAAATTTCATCTGTCTTTTTTACCCACTAAAAGAACGACATGCTACCGTATCTTTGTGTCAATGTGTTACGTCCACGTGCCTAACGTGATAAGCAGATGTCACTTAGATGCTTCTAAGAACATCCCTACTTAAGTTACATTCGACGTAACCGCCTGTATGACCCACTTAAGACAAAACGGCTTTGCTGAAATGTGATATTCTAAATCCTTAATGAGGATGTATCGAACTTGAACATAGGTCTGCACCGAAAAATTCGAAAATCACTTCATTCAACGTCTAAAAGGCTCACTGGTATTTGATACACCTAACAAATAACGAACAGTTAAAAAAGATAAACATTCAAAAAAAATTGTTTACAGCTAGACGAGTAAGGTTTAGTACAGTCACAAAGCGATTATGTTTCATCAAGACAAAAAATTATATTGACGAAATAAGAGGCTATTGACACATAAAATTGAAGACAAGTCTTCAATGCAGTGTAATATAAAGGTTCATCACCGAATTAACCAAAGCCCTCCACCGGACCAACAAAATCCAGCCTCCTTCAACTCCTATCTCCCATAGATCCCGCCTGAGATTATCCTCCCATCTACGTCTAGGTCTCCCCAGCGGTCTCTTCCCCTCAGGTTTCCCAAATAGTGGACCCAACCAACCAGATGGCTTACGGAACTCGAAGGTTCATCACCTAATTAACCAAAGCCCTCCACTGGACCCTGTCCTGGGCCAACAAAATCCAGCCTCCTTCAACTCCTATCTCCCATAGATCCCGCCTGAGATTATCCTCCCATCTACGTCTAGGTCTCCCCAGTGGTCTCTTCCCCTCAGGCTTCCCAACCTTAGAGTAAATAACTAAAATGTGCCCATAAATTTGATGTGCCTTGAGAATCCACGCATGTGCAAGAGATGTGCTTGAGCGTTGACGTCATCACTGACTTGAGGACAGAAAGGGATCAAAACGTACCACAGGTCTGTAGGTCCATGTCCCATGAAACCCGGATCAGACTTCGCGAGACTTTAAATGACAAAGTTAACAGGAACTGTTGGGTGCATTACCAGTCTCGTTTCGTTGTCGCAAAAACATACAAGAAAAGCACAGAGTGTGCGATTAACGCGAAGACGCAGAGAAAATAGATGTTTCGAGTACTCCACGACCCGGAACTATAACCAGTGGGGATCGGCTGTGTCGGAAGTGAACGTGGTTCCGTCTCGTCGCTAGGGACAGTGAGGACATCGTCCGTCGGAGGCCCCGCACGTCATGTGTAGGCTACCTGAGGTCTGAGCTCCGCTGCTACTCTGTAGAAGTGTTCTGCGCGCTCACCGTTCCCGGACTGTCTCAGCGAAGTGGCCGCCCTCACAACGAGATCGTACTGTGCGGGCCCTAGTTCCAAAGCTCGCAAGTACTGCGCCGCAGCTTCGGCGTGCCTCTCCAGCCGTGTGAGGAACTGACCTGCAACACACGGAGCCTCGATCGCCATCCGTCTTCTGCATTAGCCGTCGCCGAATTGCAGGCTTCAAGGTCACGGCGATAGAGCGGAGCCCAGGCGAGTAAAGACAGTTCGGAACTCGCATCTCAGCAGAGCTGGCAACGCTGTGCTGTTGACTTGGAGCCCCGCGGTAAAGGGGGGGAATCCTCCCGTGGCCTTGAACCTTGCAACTTGGTGACGACAACAAGAATGAGTGGAGGTTTCGACCAATGATGTGATCTGTCTTCGAACTGCTGTTACTATGGCGATGACGAATATGTTTCACACCGATAGAGTGGTCTTATACTAATGAACGAAGGTTTTAAGATGGTATTGTCCGTGCTGATGGCGAAAAAGCAATATCGGTGATATAGATGTTGGTGATGAGGAATTTTGAAGTAAATAAAAAAGTCTCACTGAGTCCTTACTTTACGTTCAAGAAATGAAGGCCTTCACATATTATCGCGTTATCAGAAAAAAAACATGGCGCTACAAATAATTGTTACTTGTCTCTCAGTTTACTGAACTTTGTTGCTACTTTTTTGTTCCTTCGAGTGGGCACACGCGAGCCGAAAGGATTGGAGAACATTAATTATTCTCGCCATTTCTCGTAGTTTTGTCGGATATTTTATCGGAGGTTCAAGGAAAATGTTCCAAGAACTTCTTCAGGATCGTCGAATTGTCTTTAAATTCTATCCGAGTGACTCCTGACTATAAATCAGAAATGACGAGCTCTTAATTCATATCGCACGATTACACAGCGGTTTCGATTTCAGAAATTGTGATCTTGTGTCATCAATTGGAAGGGAAAAGGGAATTATAAAATCGGAGAACATTGTCTGTTGCAAAGAACTGTCCTGGCATTCGGCCAGCGCATCTAGAAGTCCGGGATTCAAATGGGGCGTCTTCTGAACAGTGTTGAACCTCGTCACAGTAAAATTCATGAGAACCAACCTAGAGACGAACTTTTTCCATGCCAATAAAGCGACTCGAGTTATTTGAAACGGATAAAGGCTGCAGGAGCTGAAAGCTTGAGGATCTGGGCTCCAAGCTTCAGCGACAGTAATACTGTGTTTGCTTTTCATATTACGACGTCACTCGCCCGACACTCCCAGGGGTTCCGAGAACTTCAGTCTGAAGTGCACTTGGAACACGGCGTAACTGTCTGCCGCCTCGTCTCAAAATGTTATTTTACTCTGTGCAAACGCGGCAGAGTTTGTTAAAAAGACAAACGAATGCTGTTATGTAGTGAACAGAAAACATCCGGGCTCTTAACAAATTACGTGTTTCCGATGGCTTCACCAGCAAAACCAAACTGATGTATCCTGCCAAGCATTTCCAAAATTCTCTCGCCGCGTACGTCTCAGTTCTTGATAACCAGTGAATGCAACCGGATGGACACGTGGACAACTCACTGGACCGGTTGTTCTCTAGGGATGAAACATCGCGGTACGTCAGATGATTTGCAATTTATCGTCAGGCCACTGGCCGGAAGGTGACGCGCCGTGAACACTCATTTCTCTTTATTAATGATGACGTGGCGCACCGGAAGTTGAATTTGGTAACAGTGCGACAGACAAATCTCACCGTGGTGACGGACAGCTGCCCGGCACAGGTGGTACGCCCTGCCACGGAGATTGATGCGAGGGGGCTCGAACTGAAGGTCCTTCACTGCATCACGGCGATGGGATGACTTCAGCACACGTGTTACGAATGTAACAACGCCATTTTAACATTTCAAGGGAACGAATGGTATCTCAGTAATATTTAATAATGTGGTTCCTAACTCGGAAGTAAACGCACGAAATCATCGCTGCGAAAATTCTACTCTTCCAACAGTGGAAAATTCTCCGTTTACTATGAGAACCAAAATAAACTCATGAGCAGACAACGTGAGCTACACGAACCGACCAACAGATGTCAGCAAATGAAATTGGAGAGGAGTTGAAGTCAGGTGATCTTGTGGGACATAGCTCAGCGGAAAGAGTGTAGACTTTTTAGTTGTTTTTTGGGGGGCAGCCCTGGTTTCTTTATAAAAACACGTGAATGTTGCATAATTAGAGTCGGACTGGCTTAAATTTCTATTTATGTTTTCACTCTGAGCGTCGTATTTGGTTAATTATATTGGGATTGTATCGATCTAGCTGCTTGTGGTCTTGTAGCAATACAGTTCAATACTTGGACATTTCGTGTTCACAGAGATAAGAAGATCCGCGTTTTAATGTCTTGCGTCTGTAATTTTCTGTGATTTCTTTCGACAGTGAGATTTATAAAGATGCTTCTTTTTCGATTATAAATTTCAGAGTTAGTTTTAAATCTTTAAAATTAGAGTGTTACTATATGTTAAATCATATAGTATAATAACCATCAGAATTTATCTGAAGTATTGCTGATAATACAGGACAGGCAGAGACACCTACTGCCAAGCAAACAGAAGTAAGAATTACGAGAGAAGTATATTCGCGTGGCTGTTACGTTATTACATCGATTATTTGTTCAGTGGATCGTTCGCTTAAATTTACGTAATGCCACGGCGAAGAAGGTCTCGCATTATGTATTAGTTGGCAAATTGGTGCACATGTTACTTAAGCCAATAAGGAAATTTGTGTGCTGTGATCGTAATTAGACGCTCTGCTGGATGGGAGGACTTGGACTAAGGCATTCGTAATGGTAATATGGAAATTAAGAAACGTGGTTAAAGTTGGAAAATCTGTATGTAGGAGATCAGTGCCATTTCATAGCAGGACGAACAGTTTTATGTGACTCCGTAATTTTGTTAGGCGAAAGCGCATTTATGAAGAGTGGTTCCGGATTCCTTTTTCTACAGATTCCATTTTTATCTCTGTTTTACTGTTTTTGATAATACATTTGCCGAGAGTGGTTTTATGGTTTCCTGAATAAAAAAAAATTGCACTGTCATTTCTGATTTTGGAAAACTGGTTATTGTTTATAACTCCGGAAAAATTTGACGTTGAATTATTTCTCGTAACCGTGAGTTTATTTTCCTGCTCCATTTTCCTCAGGCAATTTGGTTGGATTTTATTACGCTGATGACTACTGTGGCTGCTAGAGCTAATTTTGATCAAATTCTTGCTTTTAATGCAGATAGTACTGTACTACTCATTTGTTTTCCTTTAATAAATATTTTAGTATTTATTGTTTTATTTATTAATCTGTAGACCACTTTTATCGATGTTGATTGGTGTCTGATACAACAGCGATTACCGATACTTACCACAGGGTAATTATTCTTTACGTACGTCACTTTTTTCAGATACAGAAATACGTAATTTTATAATAATATTCACCATAATATATGACACGTATAAAATATATTTCGACGATAAAAGCACAAGATCTTTTTCTGTTGTTTGTAGATGGTTATTGTCTACATTTAATCCAAAACCACAAAGAGAAACCTTCTCTACGATAATCCTTCATGCTGTAATGGAACGTGTACTTTGGCATTACGATAAACTGGGGAACAGAGGGATTAATTGAATTAAACGGGAACTCTGGGACTGGGAAATGAGGAGACAGAGGGAATCTGCAAAGGATTTGTGCCCCTATGAAAAGAACGGACAACGATAGTCACATTGTTTTAAGCTATAGCGAAACGTTATGCTGGAAAGATTAGGGCAAGTTTTATAATTATTAATTGTACAGTAACTGATCTTTTGAAACTGTGACAGATGTGGGAGAGCTACCGACATACATTCGTTTTATACGTATCAGAAATCAAAGTGGTGGTTTTTAGTGAGTGAACTTGAAAATCTGAAGCACTAACAGACCTCGGTAATCGAAAAATATAGTTAACTGATTGAACAAGCGAAGAGCAGATCACGTCAAAAAATGTTCCACTACATTTTACGTGTCTGAGTGCGCCATTTGTAGAATCTTAAGTCTGTTGTGCTATTTAGACGTGAGTTTACAAAAAGTTGATACACAAGTGACCAAATTCTTCGTTCTCTGAGTGTGGTTTTTGGGAGCAAAACAATGTTTTAGCGTGGAGTGTACTGGGCTTCGTTTCGCAACCACTGATGTCTTATCCACACTTTAACTTTCATCAACATTCGAACCTGTCGCCATAATATCAGGAACCAATAGGACGCCAGGAAGTCGGAGCATTTGAACACGTTACGTGATTATTAGCGCTGTGACAGACACGTGGACTTCTCAGAGATCACGTCTACGGGCAATGTCAGTTTCGACTCCATGCTGGGAGCGGACGCCCGGGTCGTATGAGAACTCGGCGTCTGACGACGTATTCCTCTCGCGTGATCGACAGATATGAAGTCGTCTTGGCGACTCGACAATTTACGGGCGTAAGATGGCGCGGCTTTCTCTGCTCACGGAGGAAAATGACCCCTGGACTGCATAAAAACTTACGATCAGAACTTCATAAAAGTGGAATCTGTTCTCCCGTCAAACAAATTTATGCACATTGAATTACCATTTATAAACTCGACGTTACTTTGTGAAGCAACCGAGTAGGTTTATGGAGCGTATTTATTCGTCTTAAGTCAACAGTCGCTCAACTAGCTCAGGAATGTTTTGTCTTTCATTTAAGCTTCATTACGGCGTTCACAATCTCAGCCCTCCTGTTGCGAGCAGGCTCACGTCTTAGCCACTCGATGAATATATTTACGAAAACCAGTTATTGGTGAGATATCTGGCACTGATTTTGCCTGAAAAGTATTTAAACACGAGATTTTATTTCTGATATTGCGATTCGAAATTTATCCTGCATTTGTTAATCGGAAGGACCCGTCCTGGTTCTTAATGAAATTAAAAGAGTTTCTCACCGCGACAGGTGATACTTAATACTGAAGAAATCAACAAACCGTGGTTTCTGGTTACCACCAGCCTTACACAGCCATTCGTAAACGTCGTAGGTTAAATTGTGGTGATCGCGCCGGACGTTTTACACTTTGTAACGTAATAAGATATTTTTTTCCCCCGAAACTACTAGACGGATTTCAACAAAATTTGCTAGATGCAACATAAACCATATTTTACATAAAGCTCAAAATATAATCATGAAGCAGCTGACGTGTGACAACGCTGTAAAATCTGCACCACGTAAGGTCTAGAGTAAATTAATTGAGATATTTTTATATGTTGAATACGTAACAGAATATGACAAATTAGAAAGAACACATTTTCAAGAAACGTGTACTCCAAGCAGGAGTACACCTTTCCTCATATTCATCCGGTGGCATGGATTTAAACTCTTAGGGAATTATAAACGCAGTCGGTGTCTCCGTCTTACCGAAATGTGTGAAGACGGTAGGGTCGTTTGGAGCGAGCTCTGTGGCCTTCTGGAACCACTGTTCGGCTTCGATAGCTCGGCTTTTCTGTGGACACAAAGACACTTGACGTCAGAGCAAGTCTTGAAGACACTTCTTATGTTAATTTTGATATTTAAAATTATTAAGACGTGACACCGTAACTCGTATCACAATCGAGGGTTCTCTGACGGAAAAGTTTAGCTTTCAGTTCCGTAATCAACGTAACAACGAAAGAAAATGTCCAGAAATCTTCGAATGTTCCCGTAGGAAGCCGAGTTGAATGACTCGAGATGTTATTTCGGCTATCGAATCTGAGACCTTTAATCAATTTCAAACTTTATTGAAACATAATTTTTTTAAAAAAAATCGTAGGTTTTTACGACGGTGAGTCTGAAGATGGCTGTGTTCTGGGTTGTTGCGCCGTGTAGTTTACGGACGTTTCAGAGGTGCTTGCTGCCTCCATCATGAGTCAAGCTGCTGGCCGAAACCCCGAGTCGGTCTGAACGCGGTGAAGAAAGGAGGGAAATTCCTGCCACTGTCCGGAACCGAACCGCAGGGAGTCACGAGCTATGTTACTGAGTGCCTCCATCGTCAGGGCGATTTTTGAGCCACGGGGAGTGTGAATGCGCCGGTCATAATAAACTCTGTTACTCGAATAAGGAGCAATGACTTGAACATATGTAAAAGATTTTAAAGGGTCATGGTTTAATATTATCTGATTTGCGATTTTTAGGGTAACTCTTTCTAAGGGACCCAACAGAGTTGGTACCTCTCACTTGAAGACGGAGACAGAACCAGCCTCCGAAACGTCGTGAATTTTAAAACATAACAGACGATGGAAAAAGTCCTGAAAACAAATAATTTTAAGTGTAAACTACAGTCGTCAAAACCCTTTAGAATTTAATGGACTGAGAGTGTCTGAGCAGAGGGAGCTGACGGGAATATTTCCGCCCAGACGGAAGGGAGAAATGGGAACTTGAAGAAGACTGCGTAATGAAGAGCTTTTTTAATTTGTACCCATCACAGATCAATATTAGCGCGATCAACGAAAGGAGGATGGAATGAACTGGGGAATGAATGCACGTAAAATTATGGTGGGATGATAATATTAAAATTGATATTACCGGGAATTCATACGTCCTTTGCCCACAAACACAAAATGCGAACACGTTTCGTACCTGCCCCGTCTAATTAAAGCCACACAGCGAATGGAATTACAAGCATTACCAAGTAAATTTACGATTGAATTCGCACACACAAAGTGAAGAACCACAGGTGGACAGTGGAAGGAGCGACGTTTTCAGAAAGCCTAGTACAACATGCATTACGTGTACCAAACTGCTGTAACAGATTTACCATCAAGCCAAGCTTCGGCCGACGACCTGTGAGAGTAAAGCAGGGTTCGTTCCGATGGAAGTGTACGCCTTCGTCTGTTCAGTCTCCCCTTTATCATTAAACACATCTCTGAAGGCGTATGGGGGAGTGGCGTGGACGTCCACACATTCTAAACCTCGGGACTAAATTAAGGCGAGAATTTAACTTCACGCCCCGTCCGATTTATTCCCGGGGGTCTCAGATATACTTCGGATAAGAGGTTGGCCGGACCTCTGAGCCATTTTGGATTCCCTATCCGTTCCCGGGATCAGCCCGCATGCCATCGTGGTCCGCGATACAGGTGTCCCTGCCGAGATTCAAACCGAGGACTTACGTTTCTGGCCAGAATTGTGCCGTACGTGAGGTGTGCCTGAGCGTGGTCCGGCTCGGCCTCCACCGCCGCCTGGTACCACCGTTCTGCTTCCTGGTCGTGGTTCAGCCTCGAGTAAGTGTCCCCCAGAAGCGTGAACACCGTCTGGAAGATGGCAAGCAGCGCGGTCAGTGGGTGCTGGAAGGACAGGTGACAGCTGACGGGGTGCGGGGGGATGCCCTCCTGTGAACGCGGTAACAAGCCTTCGGAGACCACGAAAGGCGAAGAACGTGTTGACCACCGGATCGAACACGGATTTCTCAAGAAGGACCAAACTCCCTGGAGCCAATTTCAGTTTGTAGCTTCCGCTAGGGCGAATGTGAATCGCTTGTGACGAGTGGGCTACTTCAGGGTGCTATTCTAGTATTTTCATAGAGGTTCTGAGGAAAGACACGAAATGTGTTAATCAGGGTAACTGAACCGACTGTCTCAATCTGAATGAGGTTCATAATCTCTTGACTAGGTGCGTTACTGTAAAATAAACAAGGGTATACAGTGTTATACGGTGTTTCACCGTCACTGTCCGCGTCAGAGGAAATTTGCGTTAACTAATTCATTAGTTAATTAATCAGCAGCCTAATACATTTCCAAATTAAAACTAAGCGCCGTATGCTATCAAGTATTAACAGCAGCTGCTGGTTTCAATTAGTCCTTTATAAAACAGGAATGTTTTTAATGCCTCAGTAAACGTACGCCAAATGCTTTATATTGTCCTGGACATAAAAAGTTGCCTCTTTCCGTCCTAACAAATTATCTGAGCCATAGCTTTGTGTTATACGTTACAAATTATTATTTCCATGTACTCCCAAGTTTTTGTTTAGAGACCAGGTACAGTTCGTGTATAGCGAATTGCAACCAGCGTAGTTTTCAATGATTGTGACTGACATTTAATGACGTCATCAGCATCTCAATGACGAATGATGCAACGATCAATGTATTAATAATTGCCAAATTTAATGCTCTGTTCAGCGTATGCCAGAAGGATTTACAACCACAGTGAACCTGATTTAGGACAGTCGGTGTCAGTGGCAGAGATTTGAAGCCGGGACCTCCAGGATACAAAACAGGAGCACTGACCACTGAGGTCCAGAGTGGCTCTCGTAACCCCTAATTTCCCATAAGGCCCTGGTGTTGAGTAAGGAACAACCAACGGTTGGCGGCGAAAGGCTTCTGAAAAATTTTGTTTCTACTCTTAGTTCACCTGCGACGCGTAATTTTCGGGCATGTTGTCCGCAGCTTCCAGGTACACGTTGAGGGCCATATGGAGGCGACCCTGGTCAGTGTAGAGGCGGGCGAGGTTCAGAAGAGCGGTCATCTTGGTATTCTCGTGAGTGCGAGGGTCTTTGAGACCGGCGCCACTCAGCCTCCAGCACTGTTGGTACACGGAAATCGCCTCCTCGTAGCGCCCTCTCCTCTCCAACAGCTGCCCCAGGTTCAGGTGTGCCACTGCGTGAAACACACAAATCATCATCATAGCAACAGAATCCCCCATACACTGGGGCGACAAATGTTGAACGTCTGTCCAGTGTTTCAACAAACAACTTTGTTGCCTTTGAAGGGGTGTGAAGCCCTTATATAGTTCTGGTAATGGGAGGTTGGACGAACTGTGGACAGCCCTGCTGTAAAATATGCAACGATCACGTGGCTGAGGACAAAAGACAACGAAGAACTTTTCAGTTGATCGCGTGGTCACTAGAAGAGGCGATGGAACGCTTAGCGACGACTTCGAAAAACTCGTCGTGGCATTCACCCTGAAGATGGCATCGGCATTGTTTGCCGAAACAGAAAGCCTTCAACATTGGACGTGACTTTCCTCCGAATTTCAGACAAGAACGTTCTGGCAACCTTTATGTTCTGACGATGATACCGAAACAATGGCATGACGTGTTGTGATAGAAGTGAATCTGGAAAAATTTCGAACCGACTCGGACAGATGTACTACGGTCAGATTGTTACAGCAGCAAACCAGCTACCGCCGAGTTAGTCTAAGAGTGCCACAGAGGTGTGGATTGGCGTGTGAAGGAATTGTGTAGAAGGAGGATGAGACCCAGGCGTAGGTGGTGATAACATTCAGACGAATCTCAAATACGCTGTGAATTGGGTTCATGTGCCTCAGGATTAGGGAGAAATGGCGAGTATTATTGAACATGTGGGTTGCATAACAGGCTGTTGGGTAAATTTAATGATAAAAGATCTGCAATTTTGTCCCATAATTTTAAAGAGCGCGAAACCACCAATTCTAATTGAATGAGGGCGTTGAGAGCATTCAGGCTAAGTAAGGACGGTTTTTGGCTTTTGTCAACGCGGAAATGAACTTTAATATTTCACAAAAAAGCTCGTAATTTTATGTCGAACTGAGGAACTGCAGTCATTCGAAGACACTCTGTAGCTTGGAGCTTGTTCGCACGGCATTTCATTAGAGTCAGGACAGATACTAGTTGATTGGTTGATCTGTAGGCCTTCGTGTCTGGAGCACGAGAGATGTGACGTTGCTTCAGAGTTTTAAAAGCATCGAGTTATCTGTTGATATGTGCCTAATGTTTCCTCCACAGTACAAGAATTACGTAATAGTTAACCTTTCTGATAAGCCACCTACCTGGGTACTTTTGAAGGCTGTTCATAAAAATATTCTAAAATTTATAGCACGAGAATTGTGTTTCAAAAGACGTAAAATATGGGCATAAGAAAGAACAGGGCTCGTGTTTTATTTGCGTTCAGCTAAAGCAGCGGTCACTCCAAAGCCTTCATCTTAATGAAACCAGACAATAGAACATTTTTGTACAAAATATTTCTTCAAATGATATGTGTTAATCCGGTGAAGATATATGCTCACACTTAATACATTTTAACATTCAACGATTACCCTTGCACGTGTACAAAAAGACTGAAATAACAAATTTTGAAATCTTATTCAACTTCTAGACCTGTTCTATCAAGTTTTTATTTGCATTCGAAACTGTGACGTATTCCCTGAAGAAACGAAACATTACAGTAACTGCCTGAAGTAAGCATTCTTTTCACCTTTCGGAAAGTCACAGTTATTAAAGAAATCCTTGAATTCTTAATGAGTTGAGTGACTGCAGTGGATTTAAAGTTGACCGCGGGCTTCAAAACAGAGGACAGCGTTTTCCCCCACAGAATCACTCTCCTCCCTCATCGGCCACTTTTCTGCTATCTCTCCATAAAAACAGCAACTTCTCCTTAACCAAAGTTCCTCATTAGCCATCTTGTTTCCACTCTCCCAGCTGCTGCACGATGTAAGAGAGACGCGTCACACCCCTCGCCCAGTTCCTGCAGCAGCCGTCATCATGTGGAATTACCGCATTAAAATATTTCCCTCCTTCAGCCTGGAATAATTGTTAAATCGCATTAGGTTACAGGCTACCCATCTCTGCTAATGCTACATCGCCAAATTAGCACTGCGTGATAGGACCTAATTTTAAAACATCGAGAGATGTTACGGTAGGCAGCTGTTTCTAAAGCGGTCTGACGGACTGAGAGGGGAATGTCGGGTTGTCTACTATTTCACAGATGCTGAAGTAAACGTAATTATATCATCTGAGTAAGTCTGAAGCAGAGAATTACTTGACAGTAAAGGATGTTTTTACGAGGTGAGCTTCAGTTAGTGTGACAGAATTAAGAACGCAAAGTCTATATAAAAACTTACAGTATATTTTCTGGTCTTTGCACGAAAAATCGGACTGTCACAAATACTGTAAGAACAGATTACTACGATGGCGCCACCCAGCGTGACAGTACTGAACCAGAAAATGTTCACGAGCCTCCGTCTGAACAGCCATTTGAGTGAACATAAAAGCAAAACATCTGTTTCCAGTGCGACAGGGATACGATCTTGAGACCCGGTAGAAATATATTTTAAGCTCGTAAAAAGTTTCTGTTGTGCAAATGGTATTCGTACGCCATCCAACATGCCGACATACATATGAGAATAGAAGCTCGATTTACCTGTTCGTCGAGAGTCGAACTTCGTTAGAGATTAGAGATATGACTTCTGAGGACAGGAGGGACTTAGCATGCAAAAGTACAGAATAATTTCGACAGAACACCAAAATAAATGTCGTAGAACATTCTTGCATGTTGTATTAAGTTTATGAACAATTTCACAACGTTATAATTTATAAGGGCTTGTCACACTTTGAATTACGTGTTAGTAAACAGTCTTAGAGCAGAATTTCACTTCGACTTATTGAACAGGTCACAACAAGCACGGTCCTGTCAAACCCAAGAGTGACAAAGTGAAAAACTGGTTGAGTTGAACGTGCACTTACAATAATTCACTGTGAATAATTAGCGCGTAAGAACGTATTGGCACTACTTTTTCATCGGCTGAAGGGTGTGTGGTGTTATGAATACAAATTGACAGACACGTGACTGCGAACGCCTCAATGGGAGACCGAGTGTACTTACACGCGAGTGTTGGCCTGTACTTAATGGCAAGTTGGTAGCTCTGAATGGCCTCCTCGTACGCTTCCCTGCCTTGCAGGAGAATCCCCCTGAAACGAAAATAAATTATCAACAGCGCACATTCAGTAATCACCAAAACAAATAATTAAGCTCTGTATGAAATATCCCCTGCGTTACATGGCCACAGTTTACCACACAATTTTGCTTTTCGCGGATTAGACAGGGTGTTTCAACGCTCGATAGTGTTACAGATGCCATCTTCAGAGTTAAAGAATGCTTCAAGGTCACGTGGAAACCGTACGTAGTCGTAAAACAAAGAGCGGTGCTTAGACGAGTGAAGACAGCTCAGAACTCGACGCTGCAGTGTCGAGTTCCATCCGCCCCGAGGGGGGGGGACGATCTTCCGTGGCCTTCGAGCACACAAACTGGACACGACTGCCCTAGTCTCGTATGTGGTTTAAGAGATTTCAAAACATACTGCCTCCATTTCCGGGGTAGAAGTGAAAACATTGGTAATCACCTGTAAAGATATATAAAGGCAAAAACAGCAATTTCGATAGGTGTGTATGTATCATTGGTAGTTACAAGCTAGCGAGTATCATTTTTGAACTGTTTCTTGGAGCATCCCACGTGCAATTTGGTGATGGTGACGTCACTCAGAGGACCACGATGTGAGATCTCGTTTGAACCTGCTCGGATTCTGTACGTTATGATCGATAGGAAACATAAAATGCTGAACAAAAATGGCGACATGTGACAACTGCTGTAACGTGCTCCTACAATTTATAATTCTGAATTTCACCCACAGAGTGTATTTAAGGATGAAGCATGGTTCTCTTTGCGGTAGGTACAAGACCTTCAAACACCATTTGCGATCTTCGGCTTCAAAGAGTTAATGAAAATGAAAGATAAGTTCACCGCAGACCTTAAAGACCTAAATTCTACACAGAGTCCGGTGAAACGAAGCGAAGCGGAATAATAGCACACATGAAGTTTTGCCGTGGAAAAAATTCGTTTTGAATATTCTGGCATAGCGCGCGCGCGGAAAAATGATTCGAGTGAACGCGACGTGGCGGAGAAGGGACACGCAGGTTTCTATGTCGAATCCGCACTCCATATTCAAAGTCTGTGAAGACGATTAAGTAAACCTTGAGAATCGTGCAAGGGTTAATTTCGAATGACTGCTTCGAATTGAAAGCGGTGTGCTTATCTGTTTATCTGCGAGGACATTACGATCCATCTTTGACAGCTTTATTTGCAAACCTTCCTTCTTGAACAGTACGCATTGAACATCTAATATCGACTGTCCAACGAAAGAGTAATATGTGCTTCGCTGAATCAGAGACCAGGAATTGGCTTCTAGGCGAGGTTACAGGTCCCAGTTCAGGAAGGACGCATCAGCTGGCTGCTGTCTTACCACCGCGGAATATGAAGTTACAGGGAAGCTACGATGTCTGTTGGACATGAGAACTCTAAATGTGTGTTTCAGGAGCGTTTCTAACACGGAAACAGACAGACCAATTAGGGGCATTTTCAGAGTTGTCTTTCTTCAATTTCTTTGCATGTAACATGGTTCGTAATACCTGATGAAGCTCTGTGTAACTCGAAACGGCAAGTCTGCATTAAATTTTGTAGAGCCATTTTTACTTCTGTTCAGACAAGATCACCGTAACCATCACATTACATAAGAACTTCAGTAGACTTCCGAACAAATTTCCGAGTTAGATGAAAAGCCTGCTTTTGTTTCGGGTTACGGTAATTCTGCTCTAGTGACTTTGACGTTCATAAGGCGGTGAGGATGTTTGTGGTATCCTGGGATGTGACGTCGCGGCGTGCTGCAGGTGGAACGTGGGGACGGCACGTTCCTCCGAACGCTGGTGAGCACCCACAAAACTTCAAGGCGTCACAACCCGGAATCCAGGAACCTAACGTAACCTCCACTTATCGCGCTCTGTGGAACCTAACCTAACCTCAAGTTCCCCGGATTATACGAAAAATTAAGGACACAGACAGTGGCCAGATAATGATTTTTAATAATCATTAGCCGGTAAGGGTTCCATTTTCCTGTATGGGAAAGAAGAATGCACAGGGTGTACCATTTAAAACGCAACTCGTGTTACGACACGAATTAAATCGGAAGGCGGGAATTTGGTGTGTCCACAAGCATTTAGCAATGCGCGTCCTGTCTAGTAAAGACAACGCACCAACTGTTCACCTGACAACACAATTTCGAGGCACAGAAAGTGTTTGTGACAGGACACGTCCGGCGTCGGACAGATTGACTGGTGAGACGTTTCGCTTCAACATGACAGAGCGACCACCCACACTGTACTGCAAGAGTTATTTGGTGACCGCTTGTTGGGAGCGGCCACTGGCCTCCGCGATCTCCAGACCTCACCCCGTCAGACTTATTTCTGTGGGAATCTGCCAAAGAAAAAGTTGAGTAACCTCCGAAACTTAGAGGAACCAAAACACAACATTAAACAGAAACACTGGCCCCACAACACTTTCCAAAGTCGCATGGACCACTGAGAGGCTGCGTGGTTTTTCTTTGAGAACGTGGTGGACATATTCAGCTTCTTCTATAAAGATGTTCTGTAAGTTATTCGTAAGAGACATGAAGTAAATGTAGCTCGCTTGTCTTGTTATATTCATGTTACCAAAGCGTACAAATCCTGTGGTAATTGGGGTTGCATTTCAGATGGAACAATCTGTAGTAGAAAGGCCTTCAAAGAATCAAACAGTGCTCTGCAAAGGACAAGAACTCGGAAGAAACTGGACCACTTAAAAGCATATGCACTCTACAGGGAAGCATTATCAAAGCTCACACTCATTACGGCGCTTGGCGTATGAAATAACAACACAGTTAACGTTCTCAACATGTAGGAACATTACCTACGTAATAATACAGGTCGAATGAATCTGATAATCGCCAGCCTTGTAACATAATACAGCGTCTCTAATGATATCACGTAAGTTGCAAGGATCCAAGAGAATAAAACCCGAACGCCCCACTTCTGTTTGGCCTCTCAGGAGGTGCTCCCTCAACCTCTTTACGTAAGGGGTCGTTTCAGTAATTAGCTTTAGGCTTCGCTGGAAAGCAAAAACATTTTAACTCCACAGCAATGCGAATTCTAGAGATAGTCTACGGTAGGCGCGTTCCAAATCAACTTCTGGCCATCATCACCTAGCCAATGCTCTGGCGTGACAACATGAATAGTGAGTTCAACTCGAAGACATTTGAACTAATCACTTACAATTTGTTTTTTTTTTGGCAACGAATTCTGATAATGAAGTTGCATTTTACAGCCAGCAAAAAGTTTTGAAAGCCAAGCAGTCATGAGTCATCTTCCTGGAAACCAATTAGCTCAGGCATTCTGGACCCAGTCCAAATGAAATCTTTCTTCCAGCTCCCTGTGTGTGTTAACCAATCGAAGGAACATCGCTCCTCTAGGACGAGTTCAATTCGATGGCTCGTGACGTAGGCAAATTATGAGATTATAGCTGAGAAACACAAGTTCGGCGAGAAATTAATTCAACGTGAATGGGGCAAATGACACAGAGGATCTCACTGCAGCGAAAATGTTGATTTGTAATCTTCTGATTTCGGCGCCGTGTTGACGTGTTCGCCGTGTCCCACGGAAGCCTCGTGTGCGTGAATGGTCTAGCTAAACACTATGATGGAAGAAACAAACCTGGAATATGTTAAAACTGCAGTAGAACCTGCTAATATGACCAAACTTTAGTCAGCCCGATTAGAATGATAACGTGTGAGTTTGGAGTGGCCACTGGCCTCCAGTCCCAAGACCAGTTGGTCTCTGTAGACATATTCTACCATAAAGCAAATATGTGGCCTGCTGTACGTTAGGTCTGTGGTTAAAACAAACTTCAGAGAAGTTGCACATTGGAAACTAGACTGTACCTGCAGTGTAACAGACGTCGTTCATTACAAGAGCTCAGCGTTGATGCTAATGATTACAGAACTTAAAATGGAGACAGCGTCGTGACAAACTGAAAATCGGGAGCATGATCACAGGATACTTCTGGCTGTAATGAGAATCCTCGATATTGACATTAAGTCACAAAGCGCACTGCTCTGGGAATGAGGCGAATTATAAAACGAGGGCGCAGAGCAATGATTTCAGTCTTCACGACGTCACGCTGTTCAGGAGTGTTACTCGCGCGTCAGCCATGTTAAATCTCCCTTCAAGGTTTACCAAGGAAGATACTGTATGATTTCTTTCTGCCCATATCATCCTACCTAATTCAGCAACGACAATGATAATTTGGTGAACAGAAATGAAGATGATTTCGTTATCCTCCTGTTGAGTTCTTCCCACGCACAGACATTATCCTCCCCTTAGGGCGAGTGGCGATATTTCACACCCGCGTAAAACAAATACGAGATGAGAAGGGTTAGGTCAATCAGTACCACGCACTGGATTAACGGGTTCGATCCCCGAAAGGGGCAGAGGATTTTTCCTCTAGCCCCTGCGTCCAGACCGGCTCTGGAGCTCACCCAGCCTCCTGTCCAATGGGTACCGGGATCCTTTCCCGGGGATAAAGCACGGCCGGGGCGTGACGCTTATCAATCACCCCCATCTAGTGCCGAGGTCAGGAAAAAGTAGGAGCTATACCACCTCTCCACCCAAGTCCCACCGCGGCGTGTACAGGAGAGTTTTGCCTTTATAAATCAAGTAGATGCACACGTCTGTAGGCTGTGTGTTTAGGTTTTTGCACAGGAGAGGGGAAAATACTTTGATGTAAAGATCGGATATAGAAATTAAGTAGCGTAGAGCTGTTTCATCGTTCTGCCAACAGAACCAGCTAGTTGGTCTACTTCTTTCCAAATATTTGCTCAGCAGTTTGTCGCCCTCGGCGTTTGATAACGAAATCTGCGAAGTGGATGACTTAATAGTGCGATGAATAACACAAAGTTTGTTTAGGAAGAATTTAAGACAGGCACTGAGACTCAGATGACAGAAACGTTCTCCTTTCCCATTTTTTTTAGTGCAAGTATTCAGGGTTTGCAGCAAACGAGCCTCGCTCTGTGATGAATAGAGAGAGAGAGACCAGAGCAGCAGATCCGGTAATTCTGATAACTTGCGGAGATGTCTGTGACGCTGCTTTGAATTCAAATGGGAGGGCGCCTCTATTCGCCCTGAGATTAGCAATGCAGTGTTCATAACTAGCTTTCCGCGTGCACAGCAGATTACACTGGCATTCGAAAAGCTTTCAAAATGCTTTAGTGGTGTACATTAGGCAACTCCGCTCTCTCTCTCTCTTTTTTCGGTTCTGCAATCGAATAATAACATAAATATAACAGGGCAGGAAAACTGGTATTAAAGGGTCTCCCTAATCCCCCCCACATGGAGCCATTCCACTAATTAGCATCAGGCGTCTGTTAACTTGAAAAACAGAATTATCTTTGTGTTAAGCTCTAGCCTCAGTACAGCCCCCCGCAAAACTAAGTTCACATCTGAAATAAATAACACGGCCCTTCGTGTCAGAGCTTTGAAAGAGCTTATTAATCTTACTAATTAAACGAAGCTCGTCGTGACGCTCTGACCTCGAGTTAGCGTCTAGGTCCTTCTACCTCAACTTCTACTGCACAGGCTAAGAAAACGTGGAGTTTACATGTTTTTTTGCCTACAGAATCTTTATAAATTCATGATTTGTTACCAAACTATATCCCTGATACCTTCATGAACAAATAAATATAAAATGTAAATTTCGTATCAAGATCATTGACCCTTACTGAGACCTACAGAGGCTTCATCACATGGGCCAAACACTCCGTAACTTCTACCAAATAACATCGGCGTTAGTCCCAAGTCAGAAAACCGTAAACGGAATTAATTTCACGGATTTAAAAGCGACGTGATAAGTCGGGGTCACAGCTGCCGTTATACCTCACACGCGAAATCGTTCCAATTAACAAAAGTAGCGTCTTAACTGTGGAACACGTTTAATATTGCAAATTTATATTCATGAAACCTCTGTAGCTGTTAGAAATGCCATCCGAGGAATTATTACGCCTACCCGGACAAAATAGTGAACATATTTGTCTGTCACTCAGTAATGAAGGATGCTGCTCCGAGCAAATGTTTCCAATGTTTTCCTCAGTTGCATTCGGTTTTATTACGAACACGATTATATACTTCCAGTGATTCATAAACTTGCTTTGCTTACAAATTGTAACATATTCTTGGTGTCTGATAAGTTGGGCTTAAGCCAGCACGAATTACGTTTCATTTGAGTCCGTCAGAGCGAAAGGTGTAGCCTGATTTTAAAGCCAGGGAACCTGCAGGCTTACTAACATTGTAAATCGTTATGTTACGAAGCAGCCAATCAGTCTCCTACTTCATGAATGCAAAGACTGAAGGTCCAGACGTCGTTGATGGTCTCTGTCCGCTTGGTCATAGTTCTCCTTGTCCGTGTGATTTATGAACGTCATTCATAATTACAGCCACAGCCATCGTTTACCAGCTTTGCCAACAAACTCTGTTTGAGGTCAAGGTAATTAATCCATTCCAGGCTTGGTCCTCCTCCACCCTGTGATGATGCATGTAATTATTATACTACGAGCGTCTAACATAAGCGAATGAAATTAACAGAAGGTTAATTATGCAGATGTGCCTTTTGTACGAATCGAAGTTTCGGACACCGTGAACCGCCCTCAACTGAAACCTAACCTAACCATTACTAAATATTACGGCTGTTAGGTTATTTTAAATTACTGTGCCCTCATTGTTCGGGGCGGGAAAATAAAGTGAGATTCACGTTTCGCTTGTAAATAAGCTGACAGACTTCTTTTGTGTTCGTCCGTTCACTGAAACGTTCTGTTCAGCCGAATTGGTCCCAATCAACTTAATGGAACACACACACACACATACACGGGGGGTCGAAAGCAATGTTCTGTTTTTTGTCTGTGCACAAAATAATGGCATTTTGTTCTCTTCAGACCATAGAAGCTAAATCAACGATTTACAGATTTCAGATCACAAGTTTGTAATGATTAACAAATTGCTAATTCCTATTTTGTATCACTTCATTTGTTTCAAAACCCTGTTTCTTTACATCGTTGCAACATGGCGAAGGCTCTCGGTATTGTACTCAAAACATTTTCCAATATAAACCCTGATAATAGATGTAGGTCTTTCTGAAACGTCGGTGTACTTCTTCCAGAATACACGGCGCAACGCCACAGAAGACAATTCATCTTTAGGTTGGTCACCGTGAGAACCTGAAATTTATCTTACGATCACTTCGGAGACCAATCAGTTTTTATTATTTGATTTCACGGTCCATACCACATGAATTCGGTTTTGTAATCTGCCCACTTATCAACCCCCACCCACCCACCCAAGCGCCTGTAGCAGAGGCGACATTTTGACGAGTGTATCTGGGGCATATTCTACAAACGCGAAAACAATAGAGCTTAGCAATTGTATTAGCTTGCGCGCTGCCATAATGCGTACAAATTACAGGTAGTTTTATTGCTATGATATACAGTGTGGGAGTTGCCAATTAATCTGTGTCCAGTCAACAGAATTCCCGAGAAAATTTCGCGTATTATAACGTAAGGGTTGCTTTTAGCACTCAGCGGAGTCGACAGGTTAGGTTAGTGCCCTGAAGTCATGAACGGTAGTCTGACAGGAGCTTCGAAGACAAGGACATCGTTATTAATATTAAGGTTAAGCTGACGGTTCTTGATAGACAAATCGCCAGGTGTTGATGTAAATTGATCCAGGCAGGAGGTAACAGACTACATGCACATAATCTGCATGCCTTGCCTATCTCGTCCTCCGTGATTTGGTAGTGCGAAGACTAGTCATTATGCCATTTCCTCCTCGAAATATTCCACAGTCCGCGTTCTTTCCTCTCGGTTGACATTTGAACTGTGCCCTGTGTCGGCCACTCACGCATGCGCGCAGCTGGCGGGCTAATCTGTGCTATTGAATCAGTCAAAGCAAATAAAACGTGGCAGTGCACGGACTCAAATGGCAATGAAAATAATTTAAATGGAATCAGAGCTGTAAAATTGTATTACTTAACACCATTAAGCAATTAGAACTTAACTGCGAAGCACGGTGCCACTGGCTACAGTCAGGACCGGACGACGAATGGATTGCATCGGTCGGCACACGGAATCAGAGAAGCTCTGAGACAGGCCTTTTGGAACACACAGCAATCATGCCAGCACGTAAGAGGGTGGTTTCTTAGTGATAGGATGCCGTAAACGAACCGGGGTTCCTCTGTCTGGCTGTGGACTGGATGATCGGAACTTGAACACCTCCCAGCCTCCTGGCCAATGGTTACGGCGGGTAAATCGACCGAGACGTAAAGCTGACGACTCACCCCCCATCTAGCGCCGAGGTTAAGAACGAGTAGGAGCTTTACCGCCTCTCCCCCTAAGGGTCATCATGGCGTGTAACGGGACTGATTTACTTTCAGGATTTATATACAGTCGTGTAGTTACCATATGGACTTGAAGGGTTAATCCCCTTAGGAAATTTTCTTAGTAGATTTCAATGCAAAGGTGGGGAAGGAAGATGTTTTCATCCCGACAGTTGGGAGTAAGGGTTTTTAATGATAATGGTGCTGGAGTATCAACATTTGCAATAGCGAAAACTCCATTTGTTGACATTACATTCCTACATCGCTTAATTCATGAGCACTAGGATGTGTCCTGGTAAGAAAACATAATCAGGCTAATCGCGCCTTGACAAATTGAAGACGACAATCGAGTGTACTTGACGTCCGATCTCTTAGGGGTGGGGGGTGGGGGGTGATGCTAACTGTGATAGTGACCGATGTTGTATAACTTACAGGGAGAGGTTATCGGTAGAATGCAAATGAGATGTACAAAAGTTTTTATGTACAGAGATTTGATATCAGGAAGCTAAATGGAGCAGACGTTAAGGAACAGGCTTGAAACTTTGGTAAACGTAGATGATGATGTGGACGTCAACGGAGTTTGGGAGAATATTGGAATGGCCGTAAAAATTTCAGCCACAGAAAGGACATTACGAGTTAAAGCGTCACGAATCACGGTCTGACGAATGACGTTCAAAATTATTGATAGGAGGAAGATGGGTAAATATCGGTCGTTGCAGAATCGAAGCCGAATGTATGAAGAATATTAAGTCGCGAAGTTGGCACAACTTTCAGGACCAAAGAAAGGAAATTTCTGAAAAGCAAAATCAATGAGCTCGAGACAAGCAGCAAGGACCTTCCGGGTTGTTGCGCCGTGTGACCTGGCAGAAGTTCACCGACGTTCCCATCATCAGGACAAAATGTAAGCATGAAGGCAATAAACACCTCTGAAACGTCGGAAGACTTCTACTTGACAACATCCCAGAAGACAGCCATTTCCATACTCGAAGCAGCGATAACTTGAAATCTCATTTATTAATTTTATATTTTACAAGAAATACCAGAACAGTTTAAAGACTGTATTATACTTATTAAAACTTACTTATTCATTCATTCAGTGCACTAACAATCTAGGTTTATCACTGTTGTCAGCCATATTCAGAAGTCTTTCAGACATTTTTATGTCATGAATGACTGCTTATGTAGATGTAATCGATCGGCTACTAATCAGCATTTCCACATTCAGCACAATTGGATTACAATGGGACAGTACATCATCTATTCAGAGACTTCAAGAGAGCGTATGATTAAGTTTCTGTACGACATTCTTATTGAGTTTGCAAAGCCCATGAAACTAGTTAAGCATTTCAAAATGTGCTTAAACGAAGCCCATAGTAAAGTCCGTACAGGTAACCACTTGTCTGACACTTTCCTATTCATAACAATCTAAAACAAGGAGCTGCTTTATCGCCATTGCTTTTTAATTCTCTTTTAGAATACGCAATTAAGAAGGACTTACATGTTACACGTCGGATTCTGGTATGTATCGATGATGTTATTTATTGAGTGAAACACAGAAGGTCCATTAGACGATAGTAGGGACGTTTATCAGGAAGTTAATTCAGATAACTCTCAACACGGAACATGAAGCAGGCTTTGATGATAGTTGACATAGCCCGCTAATGCACGGAATACCAGTTTCCCCATAAGGCCTTGTGATTTTCATACTGGCGAGGAAATAATGTCGGTAATCAGGAAAACGTTTTAATTAATGTACAATTTTCTCATCTGGATTTTAAAGAGATAATAAAAGCATGTATTAGCAGCGAGCTTGTAGTTCTGGTCGGCTGCGTAGGTTTTAATTAAATTAAAATTTAAAAAAACGGAGAATGAAAAAGTAACGAAGAAATTAATAAAGCTGACAAATGAAGAAGCAGTAGAACGAATGAAGAACAGACGACGAAAAGAAATATAAAGGACAGATGACATGGATAAGTTAAAATGAAACAAAATAAATTATCTCATTAATCGGTACAACTTCTTAGTCTCTTGAATGAGTCACATTACAAAGAGAATGGACGTGCAGTGGACTGCGGAGTAGGTCAGCTGGAATATCTGATTTCGGGACTCAATCAGGAGAACACACGGAGACACTAGGGCGAGCAAATAGTTAACAGTCAACGGAAAACAAACTAAATGAATTGCAGGACAGCCAGCGCTTTGTTTGTCGGCGTCGTGCGTCGACGCAAATGTTTGCTGCGGGGTAGAGACCGCGCGCCGGTTGGGGGCCTAGTTTTTTTTTGGGGGGGGGGTCTGTGGGCTCCAGTGCACCCTGAATGACGGCGATGAATCCGCTGACGCACGGGGTGCCATAATCGACTTTTTCTCGCAGGTGGTTACCAGTGCTTCGGAGGAAACTGCTACCCTCTTCGCCAGGGTATATGAGTGCGCGGTGACGTAACCCGGCTCACAGCCTCGAGTCTCGCAACATTCATTGCCATATTGACGCTTTCCACGTTGCGTTATTAGACTGGGGAGAAATAGTTAGCTTTTGTGGAACCTTGGGGTTCATTATATTAATCAGAATAACCTAGGGTACAACTCCATTCTCAGCCAGTTGAATCCAATCAACACTCTCTCATAGGACTGGTCTACAGGCTGGACGACCAGGGTTCGAATCCCGCCCGAAGCAGACCGGCTGCGAGCCGTGCAACCTCGATGTGGGCTCCTCCCACGGGGTTAAAGCGGCCGGCCTGAAGCTCACGACTGAGCTGAGGTTAAGAATGCATGGATGTGGGCTCCTCCGTCCCATGGCGTGGTGCTTAATTAAGCACAGATGCAAGTTCACTCAACTGCTCCTCTCCGACGCCGTCTTTCGACTAAAACAGTGTATAGGTACATGTATCAGTAATCTGTATGCATGCTACATGCTCAACCATCTTCACTTCGATCTCATTAGCCTAAGTATTTATTTTATTATTTAGTGTTCTGTCTGACGACAGGTCCATATGAACAGGATCCTTCCATCCTTTTCTCGGACTGGGACCTGTTCATATACGTTCTTGGCAGATGATCCAGAAGTGGTTTGCCATTGCCTTCTTCTGTGTGTGAATGGAGTAATTGTTGGGATGCCACGGAGGAAAACTCCGTGTTGCCTAGACCACGGCCTTGCCCAACACAAGTTATAAATTCGGGCACCGCCGGGAATCGAACCCGAGACCCCAGGATTACAAGGCCAGCGTTCTAACCGCTAGACCACCGTGGCTAGCCCAAGTATATGAGATGAAAATTACAAAAATTACAATCTTCTCGTGGCATCTTGTATGAGTCACCATCAACCCCCTGAACAAAGTCTTTAATTTGCTGAATAACATAGCATAGGCCTACGTAACCAGCGGCCAATTACACAAAGTCAACACGTGGTTTTGACCGAGCACGTAGTAATTCAGCAGTTTAGGTAATTTATAGGCTAATAGGCCTTCCTGGTAAGCGTTTGATATTGGAGCACCTGGACATGATTTGACCGAACTGATTGATCTATGTGGACGTCTGGGTTTCTGTTTTTTTAAAATTATTCCAATTCTTCCTAAACAAATTGGCACATTGCCGTCCCAGACAACCAAAACCGCTTCGGTTGGCTCACGTTTTCCTGTTAGACACCTCACACAGCTTCTTAAACACACAGACGTATTAAACGCTGACTGCTGGTTCATTTGTTTTTCGTTAACTGACTCTTGACAAGAGGGAATATTCAGAAAGGCCCTTGAATTTGCTACATTACACTGTCAGTGTATGTAATGTAAACAGAATACATCGAAATTCCCCTTCGCCTATTAATTTCAGAGGAACCGTTTATAAAACAGAACGTTTTATTATCTTAATCAAATACAGACATTCAATTTAAAATTAGGTGTACTATTAACTAACACCACTAATGCAGTGCCTGTTAGCATGGAGGGTATTGTGCTGGGCGTCTGACAGATGAAATTTATTTTATTCTTGTAAGTAACTTTAAAATCTTCGGACATGTAACATCAAACTTTCCCACAATCTCCATGTTCTAATTCTTGACCTTGGAAATCTGCTTAATATTGAATTTATAAGCACGTGTATATATCCCCCTACCAAATAATTTGATTCCCCTACTTGGGTGATCAGCCGTGTGAAAATGGACTTGTAGAGCTGGGATCTGACGTTTAAGAAATTCTCGATTAATGCTGCATGTTCTTGAAACATCTACATCACTAGTTCCATCGTCCGCCATGTTGGTATTACCGTTTATAAGGAATTAAAGTTCGCTGGAATCTCCAAATACCAAATTTAATAAATATCCGTCCAGCTGTTCTCGTCGCAGCGTTGAAACATGTGAACAGGGAGATTCACTTAGGGCCCCGCGCCCATGGCGCATTGATATAGGAGACACTGATCTACATAACATGTAGTTCTTGTAGGTACAGGTAAGGGAACTAGTTTGTTATATTGTTTGTGGATTGGATTCATCTGGCTTAGAATAACAGACACCAGATTTCTTGACTATCTGAGCGTTCTTCAGCTTTGCCTCAAGAACCACTTTGTCACACGTGTGTACTTGTTAAATTCCTATTATCATGCGTTGACTTTCGGGGGGTGGGGGGGGGGCTGAATCAGGAAGGAATTCATCGCAAAACTCTGCATTCTTAAGAGCAGTGTGGATGACTGGTTCCTTCCGACTGTGCACGAGCTGATAATGACAATTCGTATAATTTAAACTCGCTCTATCTGTTGGATGATTCAAAACTGTCGCGAAATTTCCGTGCAAAGAATGAAATTCATAGCAGTTCATTTGAGGTTTTGTGGACTATTATCACAGCCTTCAGATAATTCGTATTCCTATCACGACGATAAAATATTAGTGAAAACAAAAAACGCACTTTGAGGTGCTGAAAAGGTTTTGGTTAGAAAAGCCTATTATTTGTGCATGGAGTAATCTGATAACAGTTTTTGTGGTCGCTGGGAGGTAAAGCTTTCGCTCGCCAGAGGTCAGCAGTGCTTTGTCAGCAGTAATGGCGTGGAATAGAACCTCCTCGCCTTCACAGAAGACGGGTGTAAGTCACGTGAACAAAAATATAAACAGAGGAAAACAATTTTTTTTTACCAAGTTAAGTCACTTTTGAGAGTGTCATTACATAGACAATAAATATAACATTGCTACAGAAATTAACAAATCAAAATGCATAATACAAACTGACATCGGTTGCCATATTCTTATGTATTCCCTGGATAGCTACATTTAAGAACAAACTTTAATAAACTGTTTGAAATTACGTAAATGCAGATTGTAAACACTACAAAAATTAAACTGTCAATATGACAAAGCAACACACTCTTCACTCCTAGAACAAAATAAAAATAGGTGTACGTCTGTCACACAAATAAGCTAAGTTTTGTCGCAGAACAAGAGAACAAAGGAACAAAATTATTCAAAAGCCAGCTGTCATCCTGACAATATTTGAAAGGGTAAGGCGTTTTATAAAGACAGCTAATCTGTTCGTGCAAATACATCATCTCTGACAAAGCAGCTGCTCACAGTAACCATTACAAATGGAGCCACAAACAATGAAAGATTTTCGTAGAAAACTTAATGGCAGTACGTACTATCCAAAGGCAAACTCGACTGTTGTTAGCGACTGTACCGCAGGACAGTAATCAAAGACTTGCGGGTATCGAACTCATAAATGCAACACCAAACACACTGATGATAGTTTCATAAAAATTATTTACGAATTCGCGGTGTTGGAGCAATTTTGTTACAGGCTATTTTAAAATGGTTCCTAAATTCTGTTTTCATTTTTTGGGCTGAATTCTTAATTTTTCTAAACTTCTAATTTTATTTACGATCTAATAGTTCATAAGCTGCATTTCTCCTCGAATGATGTAAAACCATAGTGTACATACAAACATAGACGCACATTCCATAGAAACAAAAGTTAGTCGAGACTGACTCTAGGATTTAGAATAAATCGTAAAATATAAAACATGCAAATGATTAAGATTTAAAATGTTAATTATGTTTTACAAACGACAAAAGCATAGAATGAAAATATTATATTAAAATGTTTCACTAAATCTACTGCGATACAGCAGACATTTAAGTACAACCACCCCTAAAACGAACTGTCCTCTTCGATGTGTGTATTCAGGCATCTTTTCAATGTTACGTTAAATGATACTTTTCTACCCGAAATAGTTTTGAGACTAGTAGTATATTACTCAAGATTTTGATGCCATTATAGTGACCAAGTCTCCGAAAACTTTAAAGGTTGGCAATTGATCTATGAGGGTGGTTTTTATTTGTCTTAAACATTCAGCGTTATTTGTGATAAAGTTCGTTAATGAAAATGAATTTAATTAATTAAAATATATATTCACAAGGAATAAGTAAAATTTCTAGTTGCTTAAACAGGCTTTTACACGAATTTCTTAGTTTCAAACCGGCCATAATTCTATTGATTTTCTTCTGTGAAGTAAATACCCTTTTGCTCTTAGATAAATCACCCCAAAAAATATTTCACAGATCATTATACACTGAAAGTAGGCACAGAAGATTTATTTAAGTGTGTCAGCACTGACAACATAAAATATTGATCTCATCTAACTGCATAACATGCCTCGCTTAACTTCGGCATCATTTTATCAATATAATACTTCCGATTCAGGTGGTTATAAATTTTTAGATAAAGGACTTTTATATCTGCAGACAGTTTTGTATATTTTACGTGATATCCAGTACAAAATTAGTATCTTACGTGTTTTAAACCTAGATCATTTATCTGTCATGTTCTTAAGAAAGAGTCCATTAGCTAGTTACTTCATTAATTTAAAACACACCACGCCAGTAGAAATTGTTATGGTTAGGTGTGCAGACAGCAGTGGTATGTTGATAAATGGTTAAGTACGTTTTTATTGTCTTCCAGAAGACGAATTGTTACTCTCGAATGTCGCTCAGTGACAACGCAGGCAAGCCGTACAGTCTGATTCGAAATAAATGAACGGGACTTAATGAATTAGACCAGAAACATCACAGGCCTACATAACGTGTGCAGCAGTTCGTTTGCTGGCCGCTACTGCGCTGATATCGCTCCCAGCAGGTAACCCACCTGTAAACAAAGCTTATGTCTCGATCTCATTACAGATTCCTAATTGTAATCATGTCAGTTACGTTGAATAAAACATGAATTTTAGAAAGCCCCCGCCCGCGTTAATCGGCTTTCGCTGCGTGGCAAGAAGTCGGTGATCAGGGGAATAAACAGAAGACCCAAGGCCCAGGAAGGGTTTTTCAGGGTTGACAAGGCAATGGAATTACTCCTTCCTTCTGACATCACGAGTTAAGCCGTCTGGCTTCTTACACTTGAATTAACCCATCGTTCGGGCACCCACGGAATCCCAGGTCTGAAGCAGAGTAGGATACCTCGAATGAGGAACAATACAAAACCATTACAAAGACGAAATGGTCAATGCTATTTAAGGAAACAGTTCCTGTAGGAAACATATCGATGCAAAGTGAATGGTTAATGGTTACCAAAGCGGTTGCAGGGCTTTAAATGGTTCACGGACATATTCGTGTGTGTGATTGTACTATGACTAAACCACAAAGTAGCCCCACACTGAAATACAGAATATTACGTGAATATTGGAGTCCCTCAGGGTTCAAATTATGAAGCCTTGTCATACCGACAGGAATTGAAGTCTCACGGCATTAAAGTACATTACTGACAGGACCATTTCCATCACTTAGAACGAAAACAAAAGTAGACCGAGGTCCGTACTGCGAAGAATCGGTGACGAGCGGCCTGCAAAGCGACTAATCAAAATTAAAAAAATCCGATTCTCATTCACAATTAAATATGACAGGAGATAAAAAAAACAAGAAATCCAGACCGACGCTACCATTAAATCGTTGAAAATACTAAAGTTAGACGAACCATCATCGCAAGAAATACATGAAAACTCCTCGCTCGCTCGCTAGCTCGTGCTATGGGCCGATAACTGGTGAGCTGAAAAGCAGATTACTGTTGAACGCATTAGATGTAGGGATAATGGATTTGCAAGGGCAGTATTTTTTTTACCAAGTGCGTTGTAATGGAAACACAAAATTAATTATTGGGCAGCTCCAAAGCTGGGAGCAGTATCATGTACCAGGGCTGATTGGGCTAATGTGAGGCCAAGGAAGTGTTCCAGAAATCCTTCACGTGTCTTGAATTGTGACTAAGAAGTCTTAAGATGAGAAAAAATGTTCTCTCACCCTCACAGAGACGTATCAGCTGTGTAATGCACTTGGCAAATTGGACATGACGTGGTGAGGTTCGTAATGATTACACATCATCGTTAGGGAGACAGGAATCGATGGAGCGAACTGGATGCAGCTGGCTCAGGATAGAGTCCGGTGACGAACTTTCGGGTTCCATGAAGAAAGAAAGTCAGGGTGATTAAGTCAATGAGAATGAGATGGGCGGGGCATGTAGCACGCATGGATGGGACAAGAGGTGTGCACCGGGAAGCCTGAGGGGAAGAGACCTCTGGGGAGACCTAGACGTAGATGGGAGGATAATATCAGGCGGGATCTATGGGAGATAGGAGTTGAAGGAGACTGGATTTTGTTGGTCCAGGACAGGGTCCGGTGGAGGGCTTTGGTTAGTTCGGTGATGAACCTTCGGGTTCCGTAGTTACACTTGTTTTAGTCATGGTTCACTGTAGGTCTGAACGTTGCTGTAACAGATCATCTGTAAGAATGTGTGTATAGCCGGAACGCGTGTGACGTCATAAGAATTATGCAGTTCTGAGGAAGAGCCTGGATGTATTCACATCACTTGCTTACAGGCGGGCTCTTTTAGTTTCAGTGGGTGAGCAGTGCCCGAGATAAAGACCCGACCCGCAAAATGCCCGTGATGACACGGGGAACGTTTTTCGTCGCCTGCTTTATTTGGTTTGATTGAAACATCAAGATCATGGCGGTAAAATTATCACGTGCTAGGACATTCTCAGCGAGTGTTACAAAGTTTAGACGACCCGTCCCTCCGGGGTACAAATCTCTCGCTGCACCATTCAGTGTCCCAGTGCTCGCACACATACCACTTCAGACTGCAGAAGTATTCGGGAAACATTCGAAGGGTCTCTCGTTTTCGATCAACACAGGTGACACCACGTGACTCTCGTTAGACAAGGTTAGGTTAGGTTCCTGCTAATCGCGTAAAATGCGAGTGACATAGTAATCACAATTATGATATTAAACTGGTGCCAGAATGCTTCGGTATGTGCACCATATTCCCCAAATAAGCCCGCAGAAGGGTCAACGCACGAAACATATTTTAAAATTTAGAACCGTCTAACCTACCACGGCTTTCCTTAGACCCTTCATACATTTATTCATACCGCGCCTCACTGTTCGCTGTGTTAACTACTTTGAGTTGAAACATCGTCATGAAATAGTCCAAAGAATTAAGAAAGAATCGATATTAAGGGCGTGAATGTCTTGAATTCGAAATGCTTGCATTTATCAGCAGAGGCGCTGTAGTCGCCGTGCGTCTTTTGTCATTTTGAACTGCGATGACGGTCCGAGAGCTGTGCAGTAAACCGGATGGCAAATTGAGACCCTCCAGCATCTCTGTGTGAAGGACCCTACCCAATGGACCGTTCGGAATGCTGATGGAGATCCCATGTCATGTATGCGTGGAGAGAGACTCAGCTTCTCTCAAGTGCCTCTTCGTCAACGGGACGTCGCGTTGTGTCAGCGCGAGGGAACATGGCTTCACTCCGCTGGGCTGACACCAGCCACTGCACGACGCACTTCACGAGCAGAAGGGAATTAAGCAGAGAAACTAGGCACACGAGATACACCAGTAACAAGGAACAAGGGCGGACAAAGAGGAATTTTGGAATGAATAAACATTTCTGTTTGAAACGTAAGAATGCAGCGAGTCGATACACGAAACAAAGAGTTAAAATTTACAAGTGATAAGCAGCCCTTGTCGTCCGGTGGACACAAAACCGAACTCGTTCGGATATTTTCGTAGAAATTCTAAGAAATGTGGAGACGTTGACTCAGTCCCGTTCCAGTTTTGTTTTGGTTGAACTAGTGTTTGTGGGCTGTTCTTGTAGACCTGCCCTTACATCTTGCCCCACATAAATAGTCAGTAGATTTCAAACCTAGGGATTGGGAAGGCCACACATCTCTTTAAATAATACGATCACAGACGAATTCCTACGACATTTAAATCGTTTCATTCCAACTAAGTTGTGCTGTACTTCTGTAGCCATCAGTCGCGTTCGTAAAATTCAAGAGGACATTTTTCTATTGCAGTAAACAACCCTAGTCAGTGTTTCGAAAAATACAGACTCTATTGTACGACGGTGGAAATTTGCTCGCTTTTGTAATATACAATATTTACCTTAAAACGATAAATCTAACCCCCTTCCATATTTCCAGATATATTTTCCCATTTACTTATAATTTTATACAATTATTCTGCTACATTCGTCAATTGCAATAGTATAACTTCCTATTCTAAGTTACCACTTCATTGTTTCCGAAGATTGTAATGATGTATATACAGCATCTTCACCCTCGCTACAGAGAGGGCATTTTCCTTTCTCAGGTTCTTTCCAAATCTCTGTTTACAGAAAGCAGCGTTAAATCATGCCAAATCACTCCTTTCTATTTCTCTGTATGCGCCTCCCTTGCCAACTCTAACCTCACATCACAAGAAAATATTAATGACCTCTTTTCTCTTACATTTGCAGATCTGTCCTTTCATATCACTGCACCATTCTCGTCTGGACCATGCCAAATATACCCCATTCCTTAATCCTCCACCCAATTTTGTAGGACAAGGAATTTTCTCTTCGGAGAGTTCGAAGACGGCTGCCTTCTGGGTTGTAGCAGCGTGTAGTCAATTAGAAGTTTAGCAACGTTTCGGAGGTCCTTGCTACCTCCATCATCAGGTCGATGAGTACCGGCCGCCGTGAAAACCTCAGACCCGGCTTAGTAAAGTTTTATGGGGAGGCTACTCATCGGTGCATTCGGAGATTCGAAATCCTTAAATGCGTCCTTTAGTATTAATTACAATAGTTATATAAGCTTAAAGTGGCAACGATAAATGATGTATAGCGAGAACTTGCGTGTTGTCCAAAGAGTGTACATTTTCAGTCTTGTTTAAAATTCTGAGTGTCTTTCACCGTCTCGCTTTCGTGATCCATTTCCTGTTTTGGGTTCATGATGTTATTTAACATTGATAAAACAGTCTAAGGAGAGCAGATTTTTAAGAAAATACTTGGTTCGTGTACTCACAGATTATAATGAACCTCTGCCATGTTGATGCGCCACTTTAGGGCCATCCTGTAGGCCCACTCCGCCTCCTCGACGCGGCCCTGGGAACTCAACACGGACCCCAGGTTCCCGTAAGCTGGAACACAAAGACACACGTGAAGATAAGAAACTAGGATTAAAGCGTGAAACGAATTCTGGCAGACTGTCTCACGACCAAGTTCACACCGTCTGTCTGTCTGTCCTCATATCTGGTCCACATCCGGAGAGCTATCAACCACCAGCGAGTGTGCCCTGAAAACAGAAACAATCTTTCCCATCGAAAGTAGGCTGGCAGTCAATACAAGAGCTGAATGTCTACAGAGGAAGGATTCTTAGGGCGAGACAATGTCACTGCAGTCAATAACCATCTTTCGTCAATGGAGTATAAAATGAAAGTTCAAAAGACCAAAAATATTTAATGTAAAACCATCAGATGAGCGTAAATCAATATAGAATCTCTCGTGTTCAGTGGGCACTACACATCGTGAAAATATTTTGTACATTTTCTACAGCAAAGAAGAGACACTTTTACAGGAAAAAATGTTTGACCACAGGTGGTAAACTAGGAAAGTGAAGTGACACACAGATAACAAGACTGGAAAGCTCCATCATGTAAATACACAGACTTTCTAAATGTGTCCTTTGCGCCACTGTCTGTGTAACTTGTACGGCTACTGATAGATGGCAACACGGATAGTTCATATGACCATTGGTAGATTATGCGGTCGGCTGATCATCGCAGCAGACGGATAGGAGACATAGTTCACACGGCCGCTGATAGATGGCAGCATGGCTAGTTCGTTTAGAAACTGGTACATGGTAGCACGAAAGGCAAGGTTTTCGTTGAAGAGAATCATCATCTGGCCTCGCAGCTCTGAGCGTCCGTTACGTTAGTGTGTAGTAATATCCAATTACAAAACGCCTATACCAATTTTCATGAAAATCTGTTCAGCCGTTCTCGATTTGTATAGATTCAGGAGGACATCAGAGCAGTGACGTCAACTGTGGTAATGACATCATCTCAGGTGATCATCCTCCCAGATCACTACTTTGACCATCCGTCATGTTGGTATAACAAATTATTAGGAAAATAAGTGCGATTATGGACAACTTTCTCGAGAAAGAACAGAGATGGCATCACAACCTTTGCTGAAAAATGCGACATACGGACGGACAGTATGTACGAATAAGGTATTCTTAACTTGGAATTAAGCGTAAAGAACGCCTAAATTATGTTCCGTGGAATCATAGTTCTAAGGAAAGTACTGTCAAAGTTTCCACGAGAGAATACTGTCTAATGGCGGATTACCCCATTTTACAACGCCGGATTATGGATGCCAAGTGGATTCACAACGTGACAATGTATGTCGGTCTGCGTGCGCTTTCAGTACGCATGTGGCAGTTCCCTGGCGGAAACGACTAAAATTACTACAGAAGGACACTTCTCGCAATAAACTTTGCTGTTTCGAGCAAAGATTCAACAAAATTGGACTGGGAGCGCAGCGGCGTTGTATGGTAATTTACACATGAGCCCACAATGCTAATCCATGAGATAAATTACATTCCATTGTCAGATTACACATTTCAAAAGACTACACGTAACACCACTAGAATTGCAAGGCTCTATGATACTGCCTGCAACTCGTATTTAGATTATGTAGAACGACAGGTTTGTTAGATTTCTAGACGTGTTTCTATGAATCGTGTGTACTCATTACATATCAGTAAGCTGCGAGAGGAACTTACGTAACTTCTCAGCTGAAGGGAATGTTCGTCTATCATTCCGTCGACTGGCGAGGAAATTGATTTGTGGGGAAGTAGGATGAGACGTGGTGCTTCGGAACAGATAATCATCAACTGTTTTCACTTCCCAGCAAACTATTTCCTCGTGAGTATGGCACAAACACATTAACTTATCTTTCAGAGTGGTTGCATAACGTAAAGTCCGTCAGGACCATGTTTCTTCCTTTCATAAACGAAAAACATGGCCTCCTCCCCGCCAAAAGCGCGGATCCCGTCGCCATGTTGCGTTGCCAACTGAGTTATGACTGAACCATTTCCCTCCAGGCTAACGCTGACGCTACAGGAGGCAGAAGAATCAGTAGCGCTCCTAGCGGGGAAGCCGTTAACTTCTACTCCATTTCCTCGCTTTCTGTGTGGCAGCTCACTTTACAAATGGCGCATTCTCTCACCGACAGCTGGTTGCACCATCGCCTGACCTAGTTTCATTCAGAGGCGAGAGAGGGACGGTTGACAGAGGGAAAAGAATATCTTTGACGGAGCAGGCAGACTACAACGTTCATCGATATTCTACCATTTGCATTTTTGTACAAGAACGTAAGACTTAAATGGAGCGTGGCCTCGAACTAGTGGATGCTGGGCTTTTGTAACTGATATTCAGTTCCATGTAGCGGGGTCATTTTTATGACCGCGTCTCGGCTTTATTCCATTCGATTTTATCACATTCGCGTTTTGTAGATGCCTAGTAAGCACAGGTGACACGAATACAGTGGATAAACCAGAAAATAATCGAAATTTTATTAATTCTTTACAGCTCATAATTAATATTACCTGTAAATTTAAAACAAAATTATGATCTTCATGAAGACGTGAACGTTCATTTGGATTTCGGTGGCCCGTTTGTTTCAAATTAGAGAAATCATGGACTGAAGTTTAGTGAACTGGTTTACTGGACAAAATATTAAATTAATTAAAATCACACTTTACACATCCTCATATAAATATTACCACTATTCGGAGACGAATATTGACATGCATTGAAACAAACGGCCACTCGCTATTTCGCGGGCCACTGTAAGCTTTTATAAAACTCATTGACAAGTGATTATGCGCACATCCCCCATGTAGAGGCGAGGCTACACTAATTATGAAATTCGAAGTTCTTAAGGTCTTCCTTAGATTAGAATTAGGTTCATGTGACTGCCTGAAGCGAGACACACTCTTATAACATCAAACTGATGACGGGGAATGATTCACACTTATTCGGAAGTTTCTGGTTTTTTATACGTATCTGTTGTAATAAAACTAAACATTCTGCTTCTACAAAATTTAACTTTTCAAATGTTTGCACGCGTTAAAATATTTGTCCTGAGCTTGTGGACTCCCTTTCTGTTTAAATTTCCCTTCACGCATGCCCCTTCACAAAACTGGCATAGAAATATGTACTCTTGGGAAATAATGTAATAAACTTGGATGCTTATTGCTTCCTTGGGTCTGGAATTGTCATGAACAAACTAATGGCCCTCTGATGCTATAACCTAGTATTCACTACGGCAACTTCTAACATGAACTGAACAAAAACCTGTTATTTCCAAACACGTTCTGTACAAAGTGTGTTTTAGACTCAAGCTTTACTTTTATATTTTTAATTTTAAAAAAAATCACCCGCAGATATTGAACTTTTTTTCATTTTCAATATGACGTAATATTTCAGACACAAACAACAAGTTACCTGAAACTGTCTATTCGTGGAATGTTGCGCCGTGTATTCTGGCAGAACATGAGCGACGTTTCAGGGATGCTTAATGCCTCTATCATCCGGGCGATTCTCCACTGAATTATAGTATGGAAAATTACATTCTTGAGAAATCAAATCCAGTTAGTAAAAAGCTACGTATCTTACCAATTAAAGATGAAGACTTAACTTCATAATTTTTTTTAAAAAAAGTACTGATTAATTTCACTGGGCAAATAATTTAGACACATTTAATAGCTGTTAATTGCTAATTGCTCCTGTAAACAGCAGACATCAGCATTGAATCCTACTTCTTAATTAACTAATTTCCTTACTTTGCTCTACATTTTGATAATTTCTCTGCCGTGTTCCGCCCGCGTTTAAACCCTTATATTTATATCCTCAATCCGCTACTAGGCATTCACGAAGGGTAAGTCAAAATGTTTACAGTAAAATTGTGACAGGCAAGGGGTGTCCATCCAGACGTCAATATTAATTTCATGCTTAAGGATGCCCACACTCATGAAGATTCGAACTTCTCAGCAGTTGGCATAGACACATCTGTGACTTACCTCATACTCTGCCCCGCGTCAGTCATAAATCCTTTGTACGGGAGAGTAGACACGTACCAAGCGGGATTCGAACCCACCACACCACGTCTGCAGGGTGGAGACTCTTTTATTTATTACTTAAATGTCTGTAATTTAATATAAATTATTTCACCTGTAATTAAAGTAGATCTTGGTTCTGAAGACAACTAAGATCGGATGTAGCTGAGTCCACTTTTTATGGAACGCAGTTAAAATTGTTTTCTAATGACATTTATCCAGCGCTACATGGACAAATTCTTAGGCACTGTGATTTTAATAAATCATAAAAAGCGAAATTAATACGTCGTTAATAAATAAAAGAATTCCTCACAGAATAGACTGTACTAATATTCAGTATAATCAATTGTGTGGTTTGAGAGCAGCTTCGCCAGGATTAACGAATGCAAGATTAAAAGTCGTCAATAGAATATTTTGTTCAAAAATGGAAGCCCTTCGCTGGACTCCCATCGAAGTGTGTCAGGTTATGGACGAAATACGCAAATTCCGATGGCCGTGATCAACTACACCAGACCACATTTTGAGCAGCTGTAAAACTGTCGACTGCTCAGAAGTCCTTCGTTGCGCTGTTAGTTTTCGAAGCGAGATCTCACAGTAAATGCGTTTACAATTAAAAAAAATATATTCCGGGAATTTTTCAGCGTTTTTTGCATTGAAAACAACGGAACATAAACTGGCACATTGAAAATCGTTTTCCTTCACGCCTGAGATCCTATCAGAATAAAGGAAAAAATAAATGAATTCTGGTTTGTATTTAGACCCAAGGAATAAGATTTATAAATGTAAGAAAATGTATGCTTTGGTGCGTGTTAATGGCTGGCACAGCACTTATTGAGCTATAATGTGATTTTAAGTGATTAATGATTCCATAAATCTCGCCATTAACGAAAATAAATGACTTATGTCAGTTATGGTTTATAAACAGAAAATCCATGTATTAAAGTACTTCGAAGCTTAAAAATTAAAGTAGCAGCCAGAACCATTTCCTAATGTTACTTACGAGAATTAGAAAATTCTTAAGTTTCCAGTATGTTCATGTGCGTATTCCGACAAACAGCGTTTGTTATTCAAATGCGAATAAACATTTTCTGAGAAGCAAATGGCTTGTAAAATTGTAAATGATCTCTCCGTTAACCCATGAACCAAAGTAAGAAACTCGTCGTTCAGTTGTTCGGAATTTGACGATTTTTTTTTGAGTAACAAGAATTTCCACTGGACGGGTTCAAGAAATTGAGAAAGAAAGTAAAGTATCATACAATATTTTATTTTCCGTCTATACACAAACTTAAAATAATGTTGTTTAAAATTACTTAAAATTATAACATTCTCAGTAGACACTGCATCTTGTTACATTTTTTATATCGACGACATGTTTCAATGTGTATTACATCATCATCAGGTCTATCAATTTTAAAAACTGTTGCACATCTTGCGTTGCGTATATTGATTTGTTTGATTTTAAGTCTCTTCCTTTAAATTTGGAGGTTGTGCAGTCTACCGTCTCTTAATATCGGACACACAACACATCACTTACAACCCGGTATGTTTTACTACCTTTTACTACTATTTATTATGATTCTTTTACATTGTATTACGTTATATTACGCAATAACTCTTTAAATTAGTAAATTATTATATTTCCTATGTCAATATCCAAAATCACGATTTGAAAATTAATTTTACAGATATAAAACATCCAAGCACAACCTCCAAATTTAAAGGAACGAACTTAAAATCGAACAAATCAATATACGCAACGCAAGATGTACAACAGTTTTTAAAATTGATAGACCTGATGATGATGTAATACACATCGAAACATGTCGTCAATACAAAATGTAACAAGGTACAGTATCTATTGAGAATGTTATAATTTTAAGTAATTTTAAACAACATTATTTTAAGTTTGTGTATAGACGGAAAATAAAATATTGTATCAATAAAACACAAACATGACGCAATTAAGATATAAAGTATCATACACAACCATAGGTAGTACTATTTTCCTGGCTACGTTAATCTCATAACTGATAACATGTCGTCTATTCGACACACATCAATCGTCTTTTGTGGTCGCCATAAATGTCTTGTATTCGGGAGACCATGGATTCAAGTCTCCTTGCGTAGACCGCCCAATCTGATTCAAGTTTTCCTGATTTTCCTCATTCATCGCATAAAAATTACGGGCTATTATCACAAACTAGATCACGGTCCCGAAACAGCATCTCCAATTCATCATTCACTTATGACCTTGTCAACAGAGAATATATAATATTAAAAAAATAAAATTTTGATTAATGTCCACTTCAAAGTCATGAAAATTTCTACGTATGAAAAGAATAATAAACTCGAGCTAATGAAGGTACTGTGGGTGTTACAGCCCAAAATGACACGCAGCAATTAGAACCCAAGAAAATAAAGTATTACTTCGTAGTTGATAAAACAGGTTGCAACCTGCGTGAACTTTCTGTTCCAAAACTCGCAAAGACCATCTGTGACTCGAGGCATACGACTAACTTGCTCGAAGACATCATGGCCGCGAAAGCAAACTGTCAGAATTATTTGGGTTAGAATCTACTCCAGTCCCCCCGATGACTACAGAACAATATTTTACCTGCAAAAAGTGTATTTCATGGCGGGTGGAATTATAATTTGTGGGATTTCAGGTTATCGCAGCGGAAGACTGATTGAAATTGCACAATGAAAGGAAAGTATTTTTGAAGATCCGATGCTCTATATTCGGCGCATAACAGAACGCCTTCAGCGTGTCTGTACACGACAGTCATTCCAACACGCATCGGCGTCTACCTCGTTCCTCCTTGTCCTCCTTCTTTGCCGACGTTATCACTGGCTTTCAGTTCTCCATAATTATCACAGTCATCTTATTTTTCTACGACCGGGAACGAGAGAATAAATCGAAATACGTCGAGCTAATCTGATCTTAGCTACCACAGACACCCGGACACCTCGTGTCGTCGAGTCAGAAAGGGGAACGTAAATTACAAACGAAGACTTGGTAAGTTTCAAAAGGAGGCGGTCGTGGCCTGTCCCACCCCGCGGAGATTCAGTGCAACCAGGAAGGCAAGAGTCGAGTGAGGCAGTTGGTAAAACGGTAGGGACTGGAGCCAAGTGGGGCCCCTAGTAGATCTGCAACCCCGCTTGCCCAAGGTTCCTCGTTTGCTTCCGGAGTCCGCGAATGCGACGAGACAGACAATCTTCGGACAAACTACTTGTAACTTCACACGTTCAGATAAACACAGACCTGAGTACTGTACAGGCAGGTTGTCTTGATAGCCAAACGAGGGGCAGAGGCTATTTTCATCAGCATATGAAGCGAAACTGGCGTCTTACACGCGCAAATGGCACCGGTTCGTTTTATTTCAACCTCCTGGCCTTGTAATGCGTGCCTCAGACAGGAGAGACCAACCTGTCTTAAGAAAGTCTTACACTTCGGAAAACAGCGTTGCACGCCACTGACATGTGTTCAGCACGCCACTGATTGTATATCGCACGTTGCTGCACGCCACTGCTCACACGTACAGCTGGCTGCGATATTGCGATACAACGAGGTACAAAGCATGTAGCTGCTGCCCCGTCATGGGGATGCATCTCGAAATCATGGATTCGCCCGCAGCGGCGCTGCGATGCCAAGGTCGGCTGCCCCCCCCCCCCCCCCCCCCCCCAAAGTCCGCTCACCCACGTTTCGTGTGCACTACATAAAGCGTTATTAAATTCCTAAAAATCCTACGATTCCGGCCCCGCTCTGTGTCACACAACCGCTCCACACAAAAAGACCCCCCCCCCCACCGGGTCCCTGTTTCCAAATCAATAATGCTTACACGAAGCAGAACAAATTTCGACCAGTCGACAAACGTTGGTACAGACCGCGTTTTCGAAGTCCCTCACGTGACCGAGTTAGTGCCTCCGAATAATCGCGATATTAAACGCCCGTGTCCATTTTATCTCGACACTAATGGCGTCTAGCGGAAGACTGACGGGTCACTGACTATGAAATTGCTCTTTGAGTACATCAGGTGTGAGTGAGTTCACTTACATCGGTTATCCTGGGGGGCCTTGAAGCAGACAACGGTCAGTTCTAAATAGATTTATTCTCAAAAAATCATACTCTCATCCCAATCAACATCAGATGTCTTTTGCAAGTGATGCAGCATCGTGAAACACGCACCACCTTCCCAGAACTCATAGCCAGACACTACAGTCCGCTATTTTTTTTTAAAAAAATGCGCTTGTGTTTGGAATGTGTGAAAATTACGAAAAAGTTCCATTTCCATAGTGAGTGTCCCGGTGGAGTTTGGATCCAGGCGATCGAGAGAACAAGTTACTTTAACCCGAATTCCGGAAATAATCAGGTTATTTCTCGCCGTGATGATGAATATACGATTCGTATCTTAAGGAGAAATTACGGAATAATTATCATAAACTCAATGCAATTAACAAATGTAAGTTTATACAATTTTATACACCTGAAGATGGTTCTTTTAGAACTGAAACATGTCGTGTAAAAAAGTGATGTTCTAATGTAAATCGAACATTTCGATAGAGAACATCATTTAATATATTTTAAATATTTAAATGTTAATTATAGTAATATTTTAATATTTAATAGGAATTTTATTGTGATTAGACTGACAAGATTTAAACAAATATATATTTATCACAATATGACGCAACTTTATTATCAAATGTACGGAGATTTGGAATGATATTAGAAGCGTTTGGGAAGTAGCTATTGATGGACTCATGTCGATAAGGGTATACTAAGTAAAGTGTCTTTTTTGATTGACCTCCGTAATTAATATCGCAAGAGAAATCCAAGCAGCGATTCGAAAAGTTGCATTCTCGTATTAATTCTAAGATAGCGAATACTTTTCCTGAATTATTATGAGCAATGACTCATGACAGGCGGGTTAAAGGTCGTTTCTCTCGAGCCATGCGGTTAATCTTTGAGCAGGAATGATAAATCTTGGATACGAAGCTTAGCTCTGAGCTTGATTACATAACTTTAATCATCATGTTCAGATTCTTGAACAATAAAGCATTCCTCGTGTATAGGGTATCATAGTTTAATTGATTTTCTTACTCATTATTCGCAGGAGTCAGCCAATGAACGCTGAGGAAGAACACAGAAGCTGCCAGGGGACTGGAAGACACCACGAAAACGCAGAAGCGAGGGGCAGGTATTTAGTTTCATGAATACTGTTAAATTGTTGGAAGTTTTTGTAGGTCTAGACAGCCATTTTCCCAACCTGTTCTTGAAATTTGCAAGAGAAAATTTCACATGGGTACCTATCGCGTATTTGCAGGTGAACCCTACCCATGATCGGTCTATTAGGGCAAACGTTTATAGCTCATCGAAGTCTGCTGTCAGAGTGTACAACGCGGAGAGAATAATATTAAATTCGTTACAATATGTACATAAAACATTTGAAACAGTTTGAAATTCCTGATACAAACGTATTTAGAATTAAATCGGTCACGCACAAAAGCAATTGATTTCACTTTTTTCAGAGAACTGAGCTCACATTACTTTCGAAGCCACAAGATGCAAAATGCAATCTTCTCCGACATTAGTCCAGGTCTTTGCTGCGCGTGGGAAGCCTTATGTGTTTTTGTTTCCCTGCAAAACGAAATGAGTCCTGGACTCATGTTATATTACGAGATAAATTGGTAAATTTCTATTCCAGTTTCAAACACACAAGACACTAGGATATAAGCGAAACAAATGGTCAGTGAATATCTGATACGTGTTATGGCGGTTAGCCCCCCCCCCCCCCAAAAAAAAAAGAAAACTCGAAAGCATCTGAAATTTCTACTCTGCACTCTTCTTATGCAATCTGTGCAAAGAGTGGAGAAAAGTACAGTCTTTAAATAATACGCGCACACAAAAGTATTCTCGTATCGTTTCATCTCGGTGCAGTTATTTTTTAAAATGCACACCAACGACACAGGAATGGAAAATTCTAGTAAAAGAAGCAGCTAATTCTCTGTCCAACATCAGACCGATTTCAGGGCCTCAGTGGCAATAATTTTACAGCACCGAACACTAATATCATTTTTATCCGTACCATTTCATGTCCTATTCTGTTATGACGCCAAAAAGGCAATCGATACTGCGTAATTTATAATGCTGTCGAAAGATAATTAATGATGATAAATGACACATGATTTAGTATAAAACTGAATCGGCTATTGCTCGCGTATTTAATAAAACACGACGAAAGAGTTTTTTTTGCCTCGTCTCCTGAAAAGTGATCTGCATGGATGCGAACGCCACTGGAAAATGTAATACGAAAGTTTTTAAAAATAGAATGTGATGGTAATCTTATTCCTCGACTTCGCTTCTTTTAAATCGAAAATATTTTCCTGTATCGCTTAGTCTTTTATGGTAGGTTACAACATGATTTCAGAAAGGTCTCAGAACTTTACCACTCAAACTCTACAACATTAACCAAATTTAGTTACTTTCCTTCTTTCCTGTTAAGTGTACTCAGTGTTAGTTTCGAAAGCAAAACGCAGAAGTGCTCCATTGCTGACGTGAAATGAGATCCAGGGCATTGGCGTCTTCACTGAAAATTTGTCCATCCCTCGTTAATTTGTGCCAATTTTGCTCATCCAGTCGTGAGAGGCGCATTACATATATATAACACGTAGTGCCACATCATATTATGTGACCTGTCGTCATCACAACCGGGAATAAACGCCTGTTCAAATGATGGGGAAATTACGTTTTACGATGAGGCATGGACATAGATGAACATACTGATGATAGTTTAATTGTTTAAAGGACCAGCCTGCACTAAATTATGCATGGGACACGAAGTGTTTGAGTGTTAAACACACGTTATGTATCCTGATATCTCGAAACACCGACCTACAGATGGGCGTACACAGTGACAGTACCATTCCTCGAAAGCTTAATATCTTTGGTAATAGACTTAACTAACTAACTAACCAGATGGCTTACCGAACCCGAAGGTTCATCACCGAACCAACCAAAGCCCTCCACCGGACCCTGTCCTGGGCCAACAAAATCCAGTCTCCTTCAACTCCTATCTCCCATAGATCCCGCCTGAGATTATCCTCCCATCTACGTCAATGTCTCTCCAGAGGTCTCTTCCCCTCAGGCTTCCCAAATAGTGGACCCAACCAACCAACCAGATGGCTTACGTAACCCGAAGGTTCATCACCGAATTAACCAAAGCCCTCCACCGGACCCTGTCCTGGGCCAACAAAATCCAGTCTCCTTCAACTCCTATCTCCCATAGATCCCGCCTGAGATTATCCTCCCATCTACGTCTAGGTCTCCCCAGCGGTCTCTTCCCCTCAGGCTTCCCAAATATTGGACCCAACCAAGCAGATGGCTTACGGAACCCTAAGGTTCATCACCGAACTAACCAAAGCCCTCCACCGGACCCTGTCCTGGGCCAACAAAATCCAGTCTCCTTCAACTCCTATCTCCCATAGATCCCGCCTGAGATTATCCTCCCATCTACGTCTAGGTCTCCCCAGCGGTCTCTTCCCCTCAGGCTTCCCAAATATTGGACCCAACCAAGCAGATGGCTTACGGAACCCGAAGGTTCATCACCGAATTAACCAAAGCCCTCCACCGGACCCTGTCCTGGGCGAACAAAATCCAGTCTCCTTCAACTCCTATCTCCCATAGATCTTGCCTGAGATTATCCTCCTATCTACGTCTAGGTCTCCCCAGCGGTCTCTTCCCCTCAGGCTTCCCAACCAATTCCCGGTGCACACCTCTTGTCCCATCCATGCGTGCTACATGCCCCGCCAATCTCATTCTTCTCGACTTAATCACCCTGACAATATTGGGGGAGGAGTACAGATTTCAAGTTCATCATTATGCAGATTTTTCGTAATAGAATAGATTGAATATCTGTATTCGTAGCGGAGTTCCTCATTTGGAACTATGTTAGCGAATTTATAGCGTCTGTCCGTCCCTACCGGGGTACGAACTTCGAAATTACGTGCACTAATGTAACCCTTCGAAGCCTGAAGCTCGTCTAAAGGACATTTCAAAAAACCAGTTCCTACCGCGAGGAAAACGTCGACACGCCTTCAAAGACCATCTGCTTAATGCTCCCACCGTCCTTGGTAAACACACATCACTGACAGCACTCACCTTCTGCCTCGAAATTTCCATGAATTCTCTTGGGTGTGTCTGTAGGTGTTACAGGTTTATGACTGCAATAAACACACCGCCAAATTCCACTCGCTTCTACACATTCTCGTGCTGCTTCACGCGGTATCCTTTCACATTACTGTTCCTTCTCTAGGTTTGTTTCGAATCACAGTCGAGGCCCGTTCACGTCGAAAACTAGTCAATGTCAGTCACAGCTTCACCACCAACATGTTACTTACAGTTGAAAGAGTCGGCAAAGGATTCCGTTCAATTTCCAGTTTTATCCCTTTATCGCCTGAACATTTGCTGACAACAATATTTAACAAGGAACTGGCTCTCAGAATACAGCATTTTCTACTTTATTTAATTTAGGACATGTGTCGCGTTGCACGTGTTGGGATCCGTCCAAAGTTCGGTCGTTAATGCCATACGTCGACGTGTGTCTCAAGCCAGAAGAGATATCCGACGCACATGAACGACTTCAGGTCTGTTAGGTTCTCCGACCCAAAGCAACGACGCCCAGAACAGAAAGCACTGCTGAGACCTACGATAAATTGGTCCTTGTGCCTAATTAAGTTCCTTGCTACGAAGAAGTATTGCTGGTGGAGTACAGCTCCAAATAGTCTTATATTCCATGATGAGTGGACGTGAGTGGGCGGGATCAGCGGCCGCATTACCTAGGGGAAAGTGACCCTGGTGTGGGCCGCATAGGGGCCAATCCTTGCCCTTCTGGGAACGGAATGTAGCCTGACTGAGCAACTTTAAATATGTGTAATGCCCTGACTGATGTTTTCCGTGCTTTTCCTCAGTTGTAATGCAAATTCCGGGGTATAATCATAAAGGCCTTCAGCTGAAGTGATTCCCCTCCCGAAAGTCGCAGAGGACATCCATCAAAGCGACACCAACACTTCCAGGGTTCAAATTCCAGAGGGCCATCCAACCAAAATCCTTTTCTCCAAGGGCAAATTGCCTGATGGGACGATCTCCTCACCAGTAGCAACAGCCCCTAGTTTTAATAGTCAAGGCAAAGTTCCGATTAGCGTAAGCACGCCCTCGTTTTAGTTCTGAGGCCCTGTTACCATTTCCATCAATGCAGTTTGTACGCAGGACTCAGCCCTTAGATAGCTTTTTGATTGGTGGATTGGAACACTTTTCACACAGTGCACGTCCATTCAAATGTGTACGAATGCACGTTAGATCTGTTTCGATACATACGAAATTTATCCAAAATTTTAGGAATTACATTACCTAAATTCAACCCACAACTATCAAAATAGGTCTGCCTGCAAGATATTAATTGGAACATTTCAAGGACTTCAGTTCGGACATACTGTCTCGACCAACAAAGACGTCTGAGAGGTTTCACAGCGTCGAAATCGACAAGAATCCACCGATATTTCGTATGACAAACGATTCAAAATTTTCGTATGCGTCTTCACGGCGCGACTTGAATTTTGGAAATAATGCCAATTAGACAAATTTTAGTCGCTGAAATTAATGCTACAAATGCTAACTCAGGGCATCGAATCAGGACATCGTGAAAACGTTCTTGCTTCGTGAAATGCAGACAGCAGATTACATATATTACAGGGATAACATTAAGGTGAATATTGGAGAAATGAGTCGTAGGACAGATGGATAGAACCAGATCACAATCACTGTCTTGAGTTTCCTTCCGGTTATGCTATTATACGAAGTGATTTTATCGAGAGGATGGTAAGATGGGTGTCACGTGTCAACACGTTCCTCTTTAATGATGTATTTTATTTTCTCGGTTAAGTGGTTAATGTTGAAAGAGAGTGAAGTGTGTTTTGATGCCTGTCTATTTGTGATCAGCTTCAGTTGGGGCTTGAATGTGGGAAGCTGTTCTGGGAGGTGTGTGTGTGTGTGTGTGTGTGTCATGGCGTGTACCGGGAACTACGCTTTGTTCTCTAAGTGACCTTTCACCCGTTTCTGCACCCACCCTCCCTCTGATGGCCTCACCTGCCCACAAGCCACTGACCGACTGATCCAGCTGAACAATGACAACTGAAGGACATTCAGAGTCAATTGAAAGCAATGAACATTGCATCGTAGTCAATATCACCTCTGCGGGTTTCCTAATAAAGTTAGAGTGGAAAATCGCTTCGCAGTTTCTATAAATGGGTTTCAACAGAATTTAATATCATCAGTGAAAAGTACAACGAAAAACAGAGGGCGAAATGGGATTGTGCTTCTGAAACATTGTACGTAATTTATACGACAGTCGATATGAAATATACATACGTATATGCATACGACACACAGACTTCTACCATTCTATGTCTATCAATAATAAAACCTCTGAATTCGTGGTACGAAGAACGTGTCTCATCTTCCGAGTGTCCCTGCTTCGACAGGTAACTCTGAGCACTTTTTCATGCACATATTTCTTAGTCATACAGGTTATGTACCAAGTTTCTTGATCCAGACATCGTTTGAAGATCGCCTAAGTTAGATCATTCGCGATCAAAGACGCAGATTCGAACAGCAGTTTCCCACTGTTAACTTTCAACTGTAATGAATCCGACGAGTTCGCAAGCTGCCTTCCACGAGGACGTCGTCCTCTGTTCCTCGTGGACACAGCGGTGACAGTGCATAGATCCTTCGTATACCAGGAAGATCTTGCTACTGGCCCTGTTTTTAGCCAAATTAAGCCATATCCTTCCATCTATGCCTTGGTCTTCCAAGTGTTCTGTTGTTTTACATTGCACAGATAACGTCAGCTGGTTAATTAGCAATGGACCTCGTGTGTATTCTTGGGTCAGGGAAATACACAATATTTATGCACTTAATTATTATTCCTCCCTGTAAGTCACAATCTACTAAATACCACTAAACACGATATTCGTAATTCAATTAAAATTCTTGCCACAACCATCAAAGGTAATACCCCTATGCCCAAACTGTGCGTGATCATATCACCCGGAACGATGGTATTTATTTCAAAATGTGGCGACACTGTTAGCTCGAGAGATGGACTTGAATTAGGCACGAATTTGCATCCACAGGTAAATACAATAATATATTAAGCTTGGTATGCAGTATTAATCATGCACCACTAATAACACAACCTGTGTGTTCTGTAAGTTAAATATACAACCAAAGCATATAAATAAAGCTAGAATTTAATATACACGTTTCAATCCCGATTTTCAAGAAACCAGCGCTGAAAAGTCGATAACCTTTATCATACTGCAACCACAACATTTCATCAAAGCCGCCATCGAATTCAACGATACTCCATGAAACTCCACTGGGTCACAGATACACGGAAGCACAAAGAGTGCTCACATATGCCTCAATTCCGCTGTGTCCATGTGATCTCAATGCATTTGTATTTAGTCGGTGGTCTGATGTATCCTGTAAATGAATCTGAAGCTGACTTTGCAGTGTTTCGTGTTTACGAGAATCACATTTCTTTCACTTTCCTTGGGCACGTTTAAAAATAGCAATTCATCTTAAGGGCTAATGCTCACGTCCCGCCCTGTTCCTGCGGTGGGTGGCTGTGTTTGGTACAGGCCTGTATAAAGTATCTAAGTGGACTGCTGAATGATATAAATTTCTCATGGTCCCGACAGTTGGACGGGGCGAAATGACGGATGGGGGCGCTCGTAGCGTGCCCCTCCCCCCCCCCCCACCACCACCCTCGCGAAGCAAGTCAGCATATGGGGTCCGACCTCCCTTCCTCACAGAGAATTATGTCCTTTGGCGGTGTCAGAGACATTCATCTTGAAGAACTGCGCGGACTACGAAGGGCTCAACAGGACAATACCGATAATTCCCGTGGAGGTAGCTCCTGGATTAAATTCCCCGTGGTGTATCAGAGTGACCTCGCGGAGGGATTTAATCGAATCCTCTCTAGTCGTACGTCACCTCAGATTGAAGCGAGCTCCGTCTTCTGCAGCGCCACACTGAGGGGTGTCCTGGCACTAGGACACTTTGGATATCGTCGAAACCTTCTCGGGCAAGAGGCTGTGTCCGTCTTGAACACAAGCCCAACGTTTCGGACGCCATTTCCTAATCCATCATCAGACAAGTGATTAAAATTCCAGGTCTTACATTTTTGATATTCATTGCAAGACTTAATTGTATAATTTTTAGATTAAAATTAAATAAGGTTACTTTACGTAATGGAGCGTAAATTTGTAACCGTGATTTAGAAACATATTCTTAGTAACATTTCAGATATAACGACATAAAATAATATTTCGTACTATCCTACAAAATTTTTGTAAAATTATTATTGCAACACCAAATTCGAAAAAGTTCCCCTGTCCACCTCCCGTTGTTATTTTGCATGGTACTGGACACACACACGTACGCACGTGTACATTCTGCTCATTCTGTGGTCCGTTTGACCTCGTTTTGCGGAGGTTACTGTATTGTTTCTCCTGTCCACATAGTAAATAATCCGACAAATGAATTTTGTGTTTGGGTTCGAGATCTTTGCTATTTGGACATTCGATTCAAATATTATGATATAGAATCTGTTGTCCCGATTTAATATTGTTTCAAATTGAACCTTTATTGACGAACGGTTCTTAGAGGCAAGCTCGGACATGCGAATTTAATTACTGTTTGAGTTGAGTTAGTAATTCAGAATATAATTGTTAATAATCATATGGTATGTCTTCATCATCATCATCACTGTTACTCTGCTGAGCATTTTCAACTCCGTACACGTGTCTGACACAGCCCAGTTCCCCATTTGACCCTACCTGCTCTCTGTCCGTCGCTAGTCTATTATCAATATTTGTTGTCTAAAATTAAGTTCTGATAGAAATTTAATTAATTTATTTTTCCCCCAAATGTATGAAATATGCTTAGCAGTTGATTCATTTTAATATTTAGTATGTATGTTTGGTTACCCGTCAGTTATTAACGGATAATGTGAGACAGACAGAACGACAGGCACCCAGGGTGCACAACGAGTGGCCGATCCCTACCCCTTAGCTCTCACGTGACAAGCATAAATTTCTATTCTACGTCCGATATCACAAAATTCTTCACTTCTATGATGCATGAATCTGTGCTTCGGAAAATCAAACCTCAGGTGTTAAAATGAAAGTAATAATTGTATTAGCATCCGGAACAGAATGTAGTCGCTCGGTAGTTACAGGAAGTGACTTGAGTAATTGGACTGAGACAGAGGTAAAGTACTCGGTTCGAACCTCGGTTTCATGTTACAGTCCGTTCATGCAAAGACAGGATCTCAAAGTAAGCGAGAACAGTGTCCGCCTCGATCCTTTTCGATTCATCGTCCCGAACTTGTCCACTGTAACTCGTTCGACGCGTCACGAGATAAAAGGTGATGCTAGATGTGAAATAACTGAGAAAATAAAATACAAACGAAGCGCCTGTGGACCAGAGCGTCTTCGCAAACACGTATTCCCATTTTGGCATTACAGTCTGCTACTGATGTTCGTAAGCGTCAGAATGTTTGCTTGTTTCTTTCTTTGCAGGAGATTTTAAAGAAGAAGACGATTTAAGAACAAAAAAAGTAACCCATATATGTATCTCGTATCTTATATTTTTTTCGGATTAAATATTCAATTGCCCGGAAATCAGTTTTCTGAGTTGGGCAATATTGCGACATAGCTCGGGTTCTTCTGGGGTGTTTGCCGTAACGAATATATCACCCGGGATACTTCTGGCTCCTGCACAAAACTTCGGGCGGAGAGAGAAGGGACCGGGTGGGAGGGAGTCTCTTTCTAAGGGCATGAAGTTGGCTCGGTGGCTGTCTGAATGAAGTGCAGGATCAGAAGATCAGCGTCCCCTGATTCTGTCTCGGTTGAATTTCGGTTCGAGGACCAGACATCATTATTACCGCCAGTGGTTTTCCTCAGTACCTCCAGACTGTCTTGAAATAGGCCATGATAATTATTCTGTAACATTTTATACGTAATCATCCTGTCCGTCAGTGCAGTTTACAAGTGTCGTTTAACAAAGCACTGGACGATGAAAATCATTAGCATAATGTTGAAGTCTGTTGTGTATCGTCCCGGTGTGTCATCTTGATTTACCTCAAATCCCATATAAATGATTTATAATCAATACTTAAGATAATACACGAATATTTTGCTGTATAATATGAGTGCCAAGTCTGAAATAAAATTTTCAAAAGCCCTCATGATATCTGAGGATGTCTTTGTTCCTGAGAGATGAGAAGGAGACTGAACACATTTTATTTGGCAGACGAAAAGATTCAATTTTATCCGACTTCATAAAAAGGCTTACTGAGATACTAAAGCTTATTTAGTGATCGCAGAATCAGTGTCAGAAGTTAAAATGAAGCAGGAAAAGGATGAAATGTACCCTCAAGTTAAAGAACTGTGGGTCTGCCATATTAACATCTCGAATACCTTTACAGAATTTTTCAGAATCTGCAAACGACTACAGAAATTAGTAAAATTAGCATCAGAATTGTCTGTTGTTATATCTGCTCCTCTGTACCGAATATTTCAGACGAAGAGACTGTAAGACATCGCGCAGTTTTGTGGGATAAATAAACCGTGGGTTAATAGAATGACTTCAGATTCGCAATAAACCAAACTTTGAATTTACGTTGGGCTCAAACACAAACCTAGCAGAGATTCAAGCAAAGATGAAATGAATAATTAAATTACAGACCTTAAGATGACAGTAAATGATGAGATTAAATTTATCAGGAATCTGTAAACCAGCGTTAATTAATTTAGGAAGAGATGGCCGTGGTCTGTTGTAGACAGATGCAAACATTACTTGTAAATGTAGAGAGCTAGGTCATTAAAACAGAAGCAGGTTTTTATGGAGTTGAAATAACCTTATATATTCTGTTCAAAGTATGTACCTACATGTGTGAGTAATGAATAACTGGAAGGGATTTAGAAGGAAATGTTCGTGGCCTATTTTGAGATACAGATCTAACAATTGTACTGACCAGACCACACCCACGTTGTCTGTGCCTCGATCAAGCGCGCACAAGTTCGAAATAACTTCAACACTGCACGTCGCTTGAAGCCATCTTGAAGCAGGGTATTCAGATTTAAAAAGCGGACTGAATAGAGTACACGTCTCATGTGTGTGTGAGTACAATCTTCAGGGGATTACGACGGTAAGACATAACTGCCGAAACTATCTTCTAAGTCCTTTAAACCACCCACCCCGAGCACAACACGAAAACAAAAGATTAAATTTGTAAAAAAACAACTGCGAGGCTCAGATGTTTGATTACAGCTGGATATGCAGCGATCCCTCGCCATCAGCTGTTTCCGAAAAAAGTCTGGCTTTCGCACTAATGCAACCTCCACTTGCTGGGGAACTCGCACCCGAAAGCAATTTCATGGCTTACACGTAAAAATCTTTGTTACATTTCATATTTTCGTCTAAATTGCCTACAAATTACGTTTTCTTTAATATTTCGATCTGCTTTTCGACTTATCAGTTGCCAAATTTCGCGTTATTTCGTAATGAAACCTTGGTGATGTCGACAGCGGTGTTTCCAGAAGGACAAACCGGCGCTTGGAGGAGAAAGTTCCTTCGGCTGGTCGAGCCTTCCGAGGACACACAGTCGTAGAAAAATCCGCTCCACTGTTCATTAAAGACAGAACAATAATCGGTCGCTGATCTTGTCAGTCTATTTTGTTTGTTGATTGGTTAGCGTCGTTGGTGTGAAGATAGTTTGCAGCATTCATTATTTAGACCGAACAAAAGATAGCCTTATTTCTGAAAGAACGTTCGAATGCGAACTTGCTCCTTTAACGTCCATGATTTTACCATATTTTTCTCAATAAATAATCGAAGTTGATGGCTAGAAGTGGGAAGTTACAGTGATTTACAATTTCGAAAGTACGACATAATTACAAGATTATAAAACAATGAAATCCCAAAGCCGTTCTTCATGGCTCATCACTGTCATTAACGTCAGCAGGGTTACCAAGGGAATAACAAATGTTATCTAAGGTGATCTGTGACACAGTGATCCAACATTTACCACGGTTCACATTTTTGTAACAATAAAGTAACAATTAATAAATCAATATGTCCATGTCCCACTGTGGCATAGTTACATCTAATATAACAGTTACATATTTATTATTTTTTTTATTTAGTGTTCTGTCTGACGACAGGTCCATATGAACAGGATCCTTCCATCCTTTTCTCGGACTGGGACCTGTTCATATACGTTCTTGGCAGATGATCCAGAAGTGGTTTGCCATTGCCTTCTTCTGTGTGTGAATGGAGTAATTGTTGGGATGCCACGGAGGAAAACTCCGTGTTGCCTAGACCACGGCCTTGCCCAACACAAGTTATAAATTCGGGCACCGCCGGGAATCGAACCCGAGACCCCCAGGATTACAAGGCCAGCGTTCTAACCGCTAGACCACCTCATCTTATTATTATTTAGTGTTCTGTCTGACGACAGGTCCATATGAACAGGATCCTTCCATCCTTTTCTCTTCTCGGACTGGGACCTGTTCATATACGTTCTTGGCAGATGATCCAGAAGTGGTTTGCCATTGCCTTCTTCTGTGTGTGAATGGAGTAATTGTTGGGATGCCACGGAGGAAACTTCCGTGTTGCCTAGACCACGGCCTTGCCCAACACAAGTTATAAATTCGGGCACCGCCGGGAATCGAACCTGAGACTCCTGGATTACAAGGCCAGCGTTCTAACCGCTAGACCACCACATATTAAGCTGTTATAAATGAGATCCATCAATTGATACGCCACGAAACTTATTATAAATGCTACTAAATTAAGCATAAAATGCGGACAGGTTCAGAAACCAGTCGGTAATTTTTATTTGGAACACCAATTACTAGTAAGATATTTGACACTGTCAATGCTTCATTAATCTTCTGTAAGATGCGTCCTCGGGTTAGTTCTTTGAGCTGAGCAGTCGATCACAGGAACAGAAACTGCTAAATACTGACGACATTAACAAAGCCTGTTTTCCGTACTGGGTAAATAGCCCACGTTGAAGTCATTCAGGGTTACACAGTACTAAAAAATGTACGCGAGTTCAAGGTCATGACAATATCGGCCCAAATCTTTGCCGAATAGAGAGGCCGGTGACCGGTGACGGGATCTTGAGAACACGCCTAGGAATCTTATAGTTACAAGAAAGGAGTAGGACTCGCTAAGCGACTGTCAGCTTGTCAAGAAGACCCGCTGCATGAACCTGGTTAGTCAGCTAGGAAGTAAGGGATTACTTCTTACGTTAATTTCAATTGTGGAGACCAACCGTAAGGAATATATTATGTAGTGTAAAGGATTTAATAAAACTAATGGATGATATCAATTTTTGCTGTTCTTTCAACTTTGTCCAAACTTCGTCGTCATAGTCCTATTAAAGTCTTGTCGAAGTTTCATGAACTATTTCTGAACCAAGGCGTGTAATAAGATGCACTTATGTTTTTGAGAGACGGTAGTTCAGAATTTTTGTGACTCGCGGTTCGTTAATAGAAGTTACGAATAATTTCCTACAGATAACTTGGAAGGCCACGGTTTAACGAATGCATTATTTAGTAACAATTTCATAACACGTGCTGCGACGCCAATTTAAATAAATGCGGCGTCAGACGTTGCGCGTGGGGAGGGAGTGGTTGTGGTGGTGACAATGGTTGAAGACGGCGAAGATGCGATTACATGGACCGGAATATTCATGAACGGGGCGTGATACTGTGTTTATAACCCCGATTAATTTTAAAGGGCAAGGATTCTAATTCCGGGAAGTGCTTCGGCTCGAGAAGCAGAACCGAAAAGGCGATTGATTCTGGAAAGACAGCAAATGGAGAAAAGTCGCCTCATTACGGACAATGTTAATGTGCGCCCGGTCATCAGTATGTGCCAGGCGAACTCGAGGGCCGTCAATGCGTCTTCTGCTAGAAGCGGGGGTTGTTTACCGAACACGCCGTGCATTCACCGACTCCTCTAATAGAGGCCAAACGACTGTGTCGAATGGTTAAGTAATTATGCTTCGTATTCTAAAAGTCCCGTGTTCAAATCCCTCCTCAGAGGGTGAGTAGACCAACTAAGATTTTCATATTCAAAGTAAGTCAAATCTTTTCTGAAGACGAAGACCTTACTAATGCACCAAATGTATAAATTGACATCTTCATCATCAGTTCTTCGAGTCTGTCGTGAAAAATGTTAATTTTACGTGATAGTAAGAACGAATCCTTCTGTTTGTAATTAACGAAATAAATAATGAATTGATGTTGCGATGTATATATTCACCTTGCCGGACCATAAATGACCTTTATTTAATACCAGGCTCTTTGTTCTAGCAATTAATTTGATCGACAGTCGTGTGTTGTGTGATCGGTCAGGGCTGGTATAGTATATTCCTGCAAGACAGCAAACGTCAAGTACAGCGCCGCGTCGCGGCTTGTGGCAGTACTAAGAGCTCGGACGCCATGTTCTTCCCTGCAGCGTCTTTGAACGTAGAAACACAGCAGGTGCGAGCAACCGCTCAATGTCGTGCGGTGAAGTGTCTCGCGGCACTTACGTTCAGGAGTGTCAGATGAACAATGTGTAACGTGAACTCCAGACATCGAGTCGGGATGTTTCTCAACAGACTTCCCAGCAGCCAATAAGTACGTTCTTGAAAGGGGGCATATCTGTGCGAGATGAAAATAAATTATCGCAAACTGACAGATAAATTGTCTCAAGATTCCGGTATTCTGGTTTTTGATACAGACAGTTACAAGGGTTTCGCAAGGACCTATTTAGTCCATCTGCAGGGTAGACATCTACTACAAGGTCACACGGTGTCGTAACTCGCTTGACCACAGTGGAAACCACAAACATCAATTAATCGAGTGACAGTCCGGGACTTTCACTCTTTTACTTTGTCCGGAGATAGGGATTAGCTCTATCTAGTGGGCCCAACTGTGGTAGGAACCTGAAGACGGAGATAGAGTCCCATCTCCGAAACGTCGTTTTACGTTTTATATTTACTAGACGATGGATAATATCCAAGAAAGGTCCGGAGATAGGGATTAGCTCTATCTAGTGGGCCCAACTGTGTAGGAACCTGAAGACGGAGATAGAGTCCCATCTCCGAAACGTCGTTTTACGTTTTATATTTACTAGACGATGGATAATATCCAAGGAAATTTTTATTCAAAGCAATCTGTGTTTGTAAAACGGAAACCGTCTTCAAAAAAGTGCTTTGTGAGTATTTCAACTTCCTTGTCAACATACAAATAATTAATATTCAAGACACGTAAGTCTGAAAAACAATTGATTATTAGAACTGGTAGGACCACGTCACAGAGTAAGTAGCAAATGCCAATATACGCGACTCTCGTTACACGCGGGGTTTTGCGGGTTTTTTTTGCTAATCGCTACGTTTAAATAAAATTCCCGTGAATTTTCTGAGCGAAACGCCGTGGAAGGTTTTAATTTGTTGCCCACGGATTCAAAATTGTGGTGGTGGGGGAGTCAATGAAGCTACTGAGTGGGGCTGCAAGGCAGCTTCTACCGTAGCCGCGGATAGGATACTGACGAACGGGTAAGATAAATTTTTCGCGTCTTAGCCACGGTGGTCTAGCGGTTAGAACGCTGGCCTTGTAATCCTGGGGTCTCGGGTTCGATTTTATAACTTGTGTTGGGCAAGGCCGTGGTCTAGGCAACACGGAGTTTTCCTCCGTGGCATCCCAACAATTACTCCATTCACACACAGAAGAAGGCAATGGCAAACCACTTCTGGATCATCTGCCAAGAACGTATATGAACAGGTCCCAGTCCGAGAAAAGGATGGAAGGATCCTGTTCATATGGACCTGTCGTCAGACAGAACACTAAATAATAATAAGATGAGGTGGTCTAGCGGTTAGAACGCTGGCCTTGTAATCCTGGGGGGTCTCGGGTTCGATTCCCGGCGGTGCCCGAATTTATAACTTGTGTTGGGCAAGGCCGTGGTCTAGGCAACACGGAGTTTTCCTCCGTGGCATCCCAACAATTACTCCATTCACACACAGAAGAAGGCAATGGCAAACCACTTCTGGATCTTCTGCCAAGAACGTATATGAACAGGTCCCAGTCCGAGAAAAGGATGGAAGGATCCTGTTCATATGGACCTGTCGTCAGACAGAACACTAAATAAATAATAACCAGTTACCGAAATTTCGCTCACAGCAATAACAAAACGACAAACAGATGTTTAAACAAACTTTGTGTTTGGACTGCAGTGTGTCTCGTCTAAGTTATGAGACACGTCGCTGAACAAAGCAATCAAGTCCTGTCGATAAGAAGACGGGCGGTTGGATTAAGCAATTCGTTTCCCTTCCTCGGATAATGTTTCCGGGGAGGGAGGACACAAATATCGGCATCTGGTATTGAGATTACGCCCATTCCTCCACATATCAACGTTCCTTATATACAAATCTAACTGTAATTCCTCCGTGCCCGGAGCAGAATGGCGCTAGAATGGCGCTCCGGGCTGCTACGCCAAACTGCGAATGGCGAAGAAAATATTACCCGCTACTGAAAGAGAGGGAGGGAAATACGGATGATGGAGGGAGGCGGTGAGGAGAAGAGTTGGAATCGAATCTTTAACGAGGGGCCGCCTCTTCGGTGTCCCCTGGAATGTCTCCCTAGACGCCCGTACCAACTGGCCTATAAATCCGCCAGCTTCACATTACTCGGCGCAGTAGTAAGACTACCCCGATCTCAGAGCCATATAAAGTCTGCTGGGGGGCGGGGGGTGCTACTGGGGCTGTAGACGGAATAAATGGGTTATAGGCAGGAAGCGCCTGGCTACCCCAGAATACGTAGAAGGGCAATCGATCGAATAAATAATTGACAAGGATCCCCCCCCCCCCACCCTGGTTGCTGCTGACGAATGCGCAAATCTAGGAGCGAATCTAACCTTGTAACGTGTTATAAATGAAGTGCAGTGCTGAAATGTGAGGAGCGGTGTTCAGGAATACTGAAAGGAGCAAGGCGAGATGCGTCGAGGTTCCTTTTCCGCACCAAATCGTAACAGAGACACGAGGAAAGGTGCGCCGGATTAACAGGGCACACACGGACGAACCCTGGCTGCGTTTCGGATAATTCCCTCAGGATTAAATACTTCTCCTTATGGTCGTGTCTGCGGGCAATAACTTGGAAGTTAACCATTCAAAGACTCAAGTTTTATCTTAACATTTTAAGTAAAAGTTGAATCTACTTTAAATTCTTATTATTTGAAACATCTTAATGTATAAAATCAGAAAATGGTCTAGCTGTAATGACATATTCTAATGCAATGATTTTGCACTTCATCATAAGCGTCATTTCTCTGCTACATTTAACACATCTGATTGCTTGACTCGAACGTTATAAACAGCCGAACAGCGGAAGGTATTTACGTATTCCTAAAAATACAAAGGAACTCCCGATTAAAATTCCTGGTATAATAAATTCTCTAACACGATATTTAATAAACCAATATTCCAATTATTACGCTGACACATGATTATTTGGGATCGATATTTAAGTAACGAAACGTTCACGATTGGTTAATTAGAGACTTGGGAGGTGTAATCAGTACCGGAATGCGTTTTCCACACGCGTTCTTCATAGCTCTGTATTCTGAGAGAGAAAATATGCCGTACTAAAGTACAACAGAGGCATAGGCATTGTTTTTTTTCGACATAATATTTATTAATAAACGCTCGCCAGCTTACCTTCATATTCACAAAAAAAATCTGGAGCGAACTGCAATGGAATGTACTTAATTCCAACTTTTATGAGTAAAATGTACGAACATATGTTGTTTCGAATTTTCTCTGTTATTTAATTCATTTATCGGAAATTTATTAACGAGAAAACGGAATATTTTAAAAGCAATGCGCGCGTGTTTGTGTGTCTCTTAACTTGTTGACTTTAATGTGAAACGTATTAACAAGGAAAGAGTTTGAAGGTTGAGATATTTATTTCTTATCCGTGTTTCTTTGTTTGTTAAAGTTTCTACTATTTTCCTTGTACAAATAATTTTAGCCCTTCAACTTTTCAGTACGTGGCTGATTAATGTTCGTAGTTCTTCTGTTTTAAATTTACTACGTTCGTCAGAACTTGTCGTTATCCACTTCCGGACACTTTCAGTTTTCAAACTTTTTTATAAAACAACTTTGAATTTTGTCAGGGCATGATTATTCTGCTTAACGTTCAGAATTTCTTCTTCATTTATTTCTGTATTCCATATCAGTATATAATGCTCACTCAACTTTTCTTTTGTTATTAAATTCACCAGTATTTACAACTTTCTTATATTTTTAATTTGTTAATATTTTGCATCCACTTTTCGCTATTTTACAGTAACTAACAAATCTCTCTTAGCTCTATCTTCTTATGGGTCGTGATGACTTTAATACTACCGCTGACATTCTATTATAATTAATACAGTAATTTATATTCTTTCTTCCTACATATTTTTTAATATGCTTATGTTTTCTTAAGATGGTAAAGTTGCGTCATATTGTGATATAATAAGTATATATTAAATCTTGTCCGTCTAATCACAATAAATTCTTATTAAATATTAAAATATTACAATAATTAACATTTAAAATATTTAAAATATTAAATGATGTTCTTTATCGAAATATTCGATTTACATTAGACCATCATTTTTCATGTTTTTGATGGTCTAATGTAAATCGAATATTTCGATAAAGAACATCATTTAATATTTTAAATATTTTAAATGTTAATTATTGTAATATTTTAATATTTAATAAGAATTTATTGTGATTAGACGGACAAGATTTAATATATACTTATGTTTTCTTTTCAAGAATTGTCCCAAGTTCTTTATTCCACGTTCTTATGCACAATTCTTCTTTTTATTACTTTGTATCGAGATCGCTCTTCTGCTGTTATTAGTTCTGCTCTCAAATTGTTTTTTTTTTTTTTGCAAAATTTTCTTTACATCATCTGCGAAGTATTTCATGTTTTATACCGACTGCTTTCATACAAGTATCTTATATTCTTTTCTTCCAAAACTTGTATTTTCAGACTCTTCCTATCGCTTCACTGATTTCTGATTAAACGAAAGTAGCTTAAAATGTACCAGTATGGGAATTTATTCAATTTATTTGTGTTTATTACAGAGTTTCACACATGTCGGTCGGTTTCTGTCTGTAACACTGATACTTCTATATATATATATATATATATATATATATATATATATATCACAATCATAAGCAGATATTTTCAAGATCTGTACAGATGAACAATCAGACCATCAGAGTTGCAGGACACCGTATTTTTTATTCTGCTAGCGGGTTACGAACCCATAATCCCAGAGGTCGAACGGCGCAAGACAGTGCTCGGTTCAGAAAGCGTGTTTGTTTGTTTTTTCTTATGAACGCCTCAATAAATTTTCTTGTGCAAAATTGAGGACTGAAGAGGAAACAGTATCACCGGTCGTTTTATTAGACAGCGCCTGTCATACGCGGAATTCCGTGACAACTATAGAATTTTTTTTCAAGCTATCCACTTAATTCGGAGGTAGACGACCCTAAACTCATCCGGGTATTTTTTTTTTTTTTTACGAAAAGTTGAAGAACACGGCACTGTGTATCCGGGGCGGAATCACATTACAATTTGCACTCCTCCACAGAATCCAGATCTCTCTTTATATATTTTATCTGCCAGAGTTTATTTTATCCTTTCATTTGTCAATGACGTCTGTTCTTCAGCAGACGAGACAATGATGGTTAAAACAGAGAGAGAAAGACAGGGGGGGGCTGTGAGTGAAGTGGGCGGAGGGGGGTGACGACTTTCAGAAAGTGTGAGGAGAGACCTCTCCATAATTCATGAAGTGATCCCTGCCCGCCACAAAGTTTGGTACAAACTGGCGCTGCCACATGTAGTCAAAGTTTGAAATATCACATGAACGAGAGATTTTCATCAAGCTATTACGCCTTTAGTGGTTCAAGGGAGGAACGTTCTCTGGTTCAACATGGCTTCCCGTGAACTCTGCATCTTAAAAATGTCTAGTAAAGGATTCGTACAGAAATTGAACAAATGAACACTACGATAATCCAAGTTACACATTACAATCTTTACCTTTCTAGAGTACAACAGACGTCTAATTTCTGAGGCTTCAAACCAGCTCAATTTCAAAAAGACGTCGTAACTAACAAACCAACAGATTAATCATGCAAATGGCACAATGTACAAGTTTTTCCTCTTACTATATGACTCAAAGTTCATATCAGCCGGAGTCCTTACTAAAATAAAATCACTGATTCAAATCTGTCTATCCAGCACAACGAAAGCAAATTCATAAAGCCTATGTCACTGTCTACACACACGTAAGCGTCATTTTAATTAGTTTAGTAATTTATTTGAGAAACGTTTTAGTATGGTCTCCCATGCGTTTCCTCCGGGTACCCGAAATCCGTGCCAATTATTGGCGAACAACTGCACCGCGTTATTACCTTCTCCGTTCTCTATAATGATCGATTTCTTCGTCACCCTGAAATTCAAATAATGCCCCCCTCCCCCACATTTCCCTGTACGACCCTCAATTTGTGTTCCTTATCACGTTTCAGTGGTAATAAAACCGGAAGATCTTTGTAACAATTTAATTTTAAATTTGGTCGAGAACTGTTTTGGGGACGTGTTTTTTGGAAGAATAAGAGAGCAATGGACTGAACACTGTCTTCGCTGGTTCTGCTAGAAAGTTCATTCAAGATTCATTCTTGTCTCTGCATCGCAAACAAGGACATGAAAGTTACAGTGTCCCGTCACGTCACGTCTCTCTTTGCTGTGTGCAATCTATCTCAACAAGAAACCTCCTGCTACTTCCAAAGCCATTGTTTCTCGTATTGCAGCCTCGGGATCAACTACGAACACCTTGAGAAAAAAAGTGAACACGCGGTCTATAAAACAAGATTGCACATGGAATTTCAGTTCGTATTGTACGCAACTCAATTTCCAAGTTTCAATACAAGTTTTCATAACTTCTATGCCGCCGTGCCTAAAATAACAAACGAAGTACGCGAGAGTTTTTACATCGCACAACGCGGCAAATTGCTTCCCGAAAGCAGAAATTCGAGAAGGAATCATAACATTAGACAGGCCAGAAGTTGTGAGTGGAAACGCGTACTTTTATCGGGCGACGAATAAGAATGTTGAACGTGTCGCGTCCTTAAGTTAAGGCCTCTGTGACTTAAACCGGAATACACAGGAGAGTGGAAAAATTAATACGACGCGAAACAAAAAACGAAGGGATCATTAAATGTCACGTAACTAAAATGCTACAAATTTCGTCCGAAATATTTTTTCATTCATTGCAAAACATTGAAAGTTTTCTCTTGGTCGTAATTTGTAGGTAGACAACCAAGATGTTGGAGGGACATACTATTTTTTTTTATTTAGTGTTCTGTCTGACGACAGGTCCATATGAACAGGATCCTTCCATCCTTTTCTCGGACTGGGACCTGTTCATATACGTTCTTGGCAGATGATCCACAAGTGGTTTGCCATTGCCTTCTTCTGTGTGTGAATGGAGTAATTGTTGGGATGCCACGGAGGAAAACTCCGTGTTGCCTAGACCACGGCCGTGCCCAACACAAGCTATAAATTCGGGCACCGCCGGGAATCGAACCCGAGACCCCCAGGATTACAAGGCCAGCGTTCTAACAGCTAGACCACCGTGGCGGTAGCGATTTCCCTCCGAAGACAGCGCCTCGCAGAACGTCTTCAAAAGCGAGGAAACGGTGTCGAAAAATATCGAACTTTCGAGTTCTGTCCGTCTGTTAATTTTAATAACTACGTCATAGAAAACTGACTTTCCTTCGTAATTTCAGTGAGACCTTTTTAACTGTAAACAACATTAATTATTCAGAGTGTTAAAACGCTGTGGGTTGCTGTGTGCTCTGGTTTGTGACCCAATGTAGTCGTTACCAACATTTCGAAGCAACATTTCCCCACCCACCCATTTATGATACGCGGAATCGATATCCAGAAGACCATGACCCAAGTTTTAACCGCCGTGAAAACGTCAGATGTTGAAACCACGATTTCTGACAATGTTTATCGTTATTAACACTCCTCAGTGCAAATACTACTTCGAATATTTTTTCTTTGTGAGACACGTTCACGGTTAAGGATAATTCTGCAAGAAGTGAGAGACAATTGACCTGAACTGTCAAGAGTGAGGCACCTAGCTGGTAACAGTGCGTCAGTAGGTAGGAATTAATGGGCGGTGTACTTACATTTGGGTGGGTTGATGGGGATGCCGGCTCTGTACAAACTCTCTTCATCCGCCCAGTCACGATTTCTCTGCACAGTTCTCAAGCTGAACGTCGCCAACAGAAGGGACACACACACCAACACAAAACTCTTTCTGGTCCTTGATTGAATCACGTGACATCCGAGTCCGACCAGGAGACAGTAGCCGACACTCGGGATGTAGAGGACGCGCTCAGCGACGACGAAGCCGACGTAGAAGAATAAGTTAGTGGCTGGTAGAAAGGGAAGCACGATAAAGGCGAGAGACAGAAGAACAACTTCTGAGTTACTCAGGTACGTGTTTTCGGTTGAACGCAGTCTTAGAGGATGAACATTTCGCTTAGCGCCGTCAGAAATTATCGACTGGTGGGAGAATTTTGGAATTCCGTTCTTGCAGCAACAAGGAGAGGAGGACGTTCCCAGGATTGGGATCGTGTTGTTGTTGTTGCTGTTTCTACACATGACAGAATGGTGATCCAGAAGGCTGTGACGGCAGACAGGGCAGGGTGAAAAAGTCTTTACAGCGTCGCCGACGTGTGTTGGGGGAACTGCTACGCTGATGTGACCGGCGCGTCGGTGCGAATTCCTCCGCGGCCTGTGATACGCCTGCGTCTTCTGCTGCTGAAGAAAATTGTTTTTTAACGCGGCCAGGTTCCAAAACGTTCTCTTCGTGACCTGATAAAGCAGGTAGTAGAAGACCAGGGTCACTGTGCTCCGAGGGTCGAATATAGATGTTATTCTGGGGATTGCGTCCATCGACCAGTCGAAGCTTAGCCACCGGGGCCACAGCAGAAGACCGAAGTTGAAGACGGGGAGATAAGCGAAAGTGAGAAAGCGACTGTAAAGGGATGGACAGCGCGCGGCCGGGTTGTCTGCAGTGGCGAACACCGGCGTCAGAGTCCCCATGAGGTGCAGGCGGAGTTGTACCAGGACCAGGAGTGCAAGGGCCAGGCACCCCACACTCAGCTGCAACCCGCGAAACCGGCTCTGAAACAGAAAAGAGAAAATGATCCACAATCAAGTTCTGTCTCAAATCTTATTAGACACTTGAAGGCAGAGTTAACAAATCACTGGCTTTTAGAATCATGCAACGTCTCACCATTACTTCTGACAATCGTTTCATTTTAAGACTAAGTTGTCACGATATATTAAGTTCGTCAAAGCTATTTTTTTAATAGTATCTCACGAATAACATAAAACAGGCAGGGCATCCAGTTTGGAATTAGACCGGAATCAATCCAGCGGTTGTTGAGGTGTACAAGATGGATCATTCATTCCGGCCATATTTCGCCCTAATAAATATTTAGCTAGTTACACGTCTTCATATAATATTTATTACAGACTTCATTATTACGACAGGTTTCGTCACTCAGTGTTTGAAATATTCAGTCAAACATTTGCTACCTGAAATCCGGCGTACTTCCACGAACGACATGTTGGGAGCCTTGAATGTGACCAAAATGTAGGTACGAAGCCCGCAAAGCCACAGTGTCAAACCAATTGTGCCGCACGGCCTGACATCAGATGAAGCGATCCCAGTTTTCAACAGGTCCGCAAACTGGATCTGCTGAGCGGCAATCACGGAGTAACAGCGCGGAAACGAGTCTAAGCACTGCGCTGCGACTAATCACGCCAGGTACTGCACGTGACCCTCTGGTGGAGATCTGACGGACTCTGCCGTCGTCTTAGGTCGCATTCGTCAGGTGCTTGGTTCGAATTCCGACTGACGTATCCTTGTTTATCTTAATTCTACCACGATAAAACGCACCGGAAATGAAGCTGACCACTGTTCAGAATCGGCGAAGCCACACCTTCACTCTTCACCACAAGTCTTCATGGCGTAGTGATTAATTAAGCACAAAAGCAAATGTACCGTCCGCTATCAAGGACATGGCTTATTCCAAAATCGCTCTCGAGTTATCATTTACGACGGATCTAACATATTTAATTTGACGTTAAGAAATCTTGGAACCTGACAGACAAACGCTCAGATACTTAAAACATTCCCTACTTTTCTGGAACCCAAGCGTTCATCACAGTGTTCACAACAGCCCACCACCTGTTTCTATCCAGGGCCATATATATCCAGTCCATGCCACAAATCTTTATTTACTTACAATCCCCTTTAATATTATCGTCGCATCTAAGCCCAGGAACTAGACAGCGGTCTCTCCCCTTCACTTTAAAGGACAGCACGGCAAATTTACGAAACCTACGTCTCTCGTGAAGTTTAATCATATGTACAGGATATACAGACCTAATGTCGAGTGATCGGGTGGTTTATAACAAACGTCCAATAATTATGATCTATTTTAAAACGGCTTACGGGACAGGATTCTGGCACAACGAAGGGGGACTGGGCAACCCCTCAGAGTTCTGAGATCAAGACGAACACGAACACATCCCAAACCGCAAGATACACACGTGGAGAGAAAACGGAGACCTTCGGAAAGTGTTGAACTATACTTGAAGGCCGTTTGCAGTGCAAAATAAATTACAGTAATGTTCCAGTTCTCAATGATGAGCTCGGAGAATTGGGAGTACGTACTTTCAGCTAACAGACGTCGCTTAAGAGACTTATAGGGGAAAGAAACAACCGATTCACGTAATTACCACTGAAATTAAAATAATAGCATCTTGTTATGGCTCCTGAGAACGCGAAGGTGGACTGTCTCCTTTGCTTGTATCTCAGTCTTACTGCTGTCTTTCTGTCGACCGCTGTCGACTTGTTCATCTAGAAGGCTCCAGGGCAATTCAGAATGCCTTGTCAGTTGCGTTCCTCAAAAACGCCGTGTTATGACCCAGATAACATGAGCTGGGAATTCCACACGTAACTGAAGAGCAGGTCAGACAAGGCCGATGTGCACGTGAGAGCAAAGTCCCGCGGGTCCAATCAGCAGTTTCCAGAAACGGTGTTTAGACACGAGAGTAATTCGTGAGGATCTGGCTCTGTGCGAGTTCTGTACTTTTGGCACGAGAGCTGCTGTCTCAGCGCAAGATGGGAACACGTGCAACTTAGCGTCTGCGGGCTGAGCTTAAGCTACAGCTACAGGACGACCTACGGAGACAAAGCGCTCTTTGGGGACAGCGGCAGTTAAGTGAGGTGACAACTGAGTCCAGTTCAGAAATTCACGGCTGCTATGCGTGTGTGTGTCTTAGCCCTGAAGATGGAGGCAAAATATTTCTCCGAAACGCTGCTATCTACCTACTAGTCCACACGGAATTGCAATCTAGATAATCAACACCGACGTCTTCACGGGATCGAAAGAGGGACCTCCACGCCCCCCTCGCCGTTACATGAACACATCCGTTTGCAGACAGGTACTGGGCCCTACTAGTCACAGAACCGACTTATACCATAATCACGCGAAAAGAAATAGTTTAAAAGCATTTATTTCAGGAACAAAGGTCGATTCCAAGGACGACATAGACGTCTTTATCTTCCACCTACATGTTTCCCATCGATCGCATTTTCGTTGAAATCTTCGACCCACATCCGATGACCTCCTTGTGAGCCCGTTCCATCCCCCTTTCGCGGAGTGACAGCTGGCAGTGCCATTACTACTGACAGACAGGGAGTAAGGCGAGGCACGGCAGGACTTTTCTTGGAACCGCTTCTTAAATAATTCGGCGTTCATTTCTCCGTAGTAATCGGCGTTACTTATTGCTTTTGACGGAAAGTTTTATTTTCCTTCCTGAACAAACCCTCGTTCAGTTGTTTCACCAAGACGAGCTGTGAGCCCATCGCCCTCAGTGGTTCTGATTCACCCACGATTCACATCTGCAATCTCCACTCCAATGACTTCGTGCACTTTTCTAACTTAACCTAAACTTCTGTGGACATTACCACTGCGTGCCATCACAATTGTTCAGACGTCATTACAGCTTGCGTAATTAAAGCTGATGGATTTCAAACTTCTTAACATCGACGTCTCACTACCTTCGATCCCAGTTCGACGACCAGCGTCTACCTGATGGGAAATTCCGCTCTTTCATAAAAATCAAGTTGCGTATCATTTTTGTCAAAATCATCCACACCTGCCACTTCATAGATTTTGTGAACTTTTACTCGTCTATTTAAAATCCATATGTCCTATTGCATTAAGCGAAGATATTCCTTCGTGAAAACCACGGTGGTCTAGCGGTTAGAACGCTGGCCTTGTAATCCTGGGCGTCTCGGGTTCGATTCCCGGCGGTGCCCGAATTTATAACTTGTGTTGGGCAAGGCCGTGGTCTAGGCAACACGGAGTTTTCCTCCGTGGCATCCCAACAATTACTCCATTCACACACAGAAGAAGGCAATGGCAAACCACTTCTGGATCATCTGCCAAGAACGTATATGAACAGGTCCCAGTCCGAGAAAAGGATGGAAGGATCCTATTCATATGGACCTGTCGTCAGACAGAACACTAAATAAATAAAATAACTGGCTTGTGTATTACAGAGACGTGCTGAAGAGAACGTACTGTGTGTGGACATTAACTTTCGGAAGGAAGAAAGGAATTAATACAAAAATATATGAAATACAAATTGTATTCTTCCGTCACACACAATACAGTTCGAAAATTTGTCTGTCAAAAATGACGGGGTAATTTGAATTGGTACTTAAAAACCCATGTTTATTTCAAAATTCAAGAAAGCAGGATATACAAATCAAAATTAAATTCTATTGTATAACGAATGATGTATTTAATTGTCTATCTCCTCTTAATTATACAATGTAATGCCAAATAATGTACTACAGTTTCAAATACGATCTAATAACGAGGTTACAATAATTGTACTTAATCGTACAGAAACACACGTAGGCACATAGTACGCCATGATAGAGTTACAGGTATTTAATAAGTTCCCCTTAACAGCATTGCCATGGCAACAGCTATAATATTATCTCATTAAACTCAAAATCCCTCAGCAGCAAATGATGACCAATCAGCCAAGTTATCAATCAAAATTTTGTGCTATTTATTACTCAGTACAAATTATTGGCATAACTGAGCGTTTATAAGGAACACGGGATGTTTTGTCGAATGACGTGGAGATACAGAAAAAGCGGGGGGGGGGGGGGGTTAGCTTAATAAATTTCAGCGACACAAATGGAGAATCTGAATCATGGAGTTTCTTATCCCAACTTTTGCACCATTCTGAATTTCCATAAAATAATAATTCGTTATCATCGTAGAAACAGCACGAGAATTTAGGTGTTATAAAAACACAAAGTCCATTGTGCTTTGAGGATAAGGGAGGCTTTGGAGTGAAATCGGAGAGAAATTAGGAGTCTAGAATGTGTTTATACAGGCTAAAGTCTGTCACACAGACCTGGCTGTTCCTTTACGAATACCGGGGCAGAAAAGACTTTGGTACACGACCAAGGATGAAAAACCATCTGCGTTATATTTTACAGCCATAATAAACGTCGCGTTACCAGGAACCCCTTAAAGTCTGTTGCTCTGATTTCCATAACAGGTTCGAAGAGGCGTACACATTATACAATTTGCGTCCCGTACAGGGGTGACCCCGAGCACCGGGTGGCTTTTAGCAGTTAACCCGTGCCGTAAAATGCTGTTCGCACCTGAACCAACTCCTGAGACTCTCGGGACACGTCGTGAAAGCCAGAGACTGGCGGGCCGAGTACTGGCGGGCCACGCTGCTCCGCACATCTGCGTGCTCTGGCTGAGAGAGTCGGGTGTTCGAATCCGGCTCGGAGCACGACTGTAATCTTGATACTTGCGGGGTGAAGGAGGAAAGATGGCGCCTGCCTTTAACGCTACGGACTTCCTGCATTCCTTGCAAGTCTCAAGATTACAGTCGCGTACTGTAGGCGCTTATGTGTTTAATTGTAAACTGTGGGACGACTTACGGTGGACTCAATGCGAATCTTAAATTTCGATCGAAACGGATTTAGGAAACTGTGCGATTTAAGGAGGCCAAGTCTCGTTGAATACGAGACTCGACAAAGCGAGTTTAATTCGGGTGACGAGTGGAGAGCTCACATTTCGCTTCCAAATGTATTTAATTAAGAGACGAGGTCGTGTAGCCCCGAATGATGAATGGTGACACCCTTGTAAAAATGTTTCCTTGCTCGTTTTAATGCACTGGGAGAAACCACGAAACCCTCACTCGGCGGTCAACATGTTGCGTGCCCCCCTCTCTGCCCTTAATTTATGGTGGTCTGTTGGGGTCTATTAAAATGATGAATTATATTATGGCAATATTTAAAAAGTTGGAAGTGAAGGGAATGGATGATTCTGAAGAGAAGAAGTTTCTTACAGCTAAATTCTGCACAGTTCACGCACAACCGAATGACATGTGACGATATCGATTCGTGATGAGTCGGCAGATATCAGTAAGGAAGTGGTCCTAAGCTCTTTAAAGTTTCCTGACGTTTGTTTTCTTAGGTTATTTAAGGCCATTTAATAACGCTATTTCACCGCCACGGTGGTCTAGCGGTCAGAACGCTGGCCTTGTAAGCCTGGGGTCCCGGGTTCAATTCCCGGTGGTGCTCAAATTTATAACTTGTGTTGGGCAAGGCCGTGGTCTAGGAATCACGGAGTCTTCCTCCGGGGGCTTCCCCGGTTTCTCCGTGGCATCCCAACAATTACTCCACTCACACACAGAAGAAGGCAATGGCAAACCACTTCTGATCATCTCTGCCAAGAATGTATATATGTATGAGCAGGTCCATGACAACCTGAAGAGGTTGGAAGGATCCTGTTCATAATATATGGACCTGTCGTCAGACAGAACACTACAAATAAAATAATAAAATGTGAGGTGTTATGGAGAGGATTACCGATAACAGAGTAGGGATGTGAACCAGGTACCATCGGGGCACAAATCCTGAGAAAGTAAAAATGAATAATTATATTTTATTCATCTGGGCCAAGACAGGAACCGAACACGGTAATGAACCTTTGGCTCAGTGAAAGGCGGGATCCTCTTGATCAACTGAGCGTACAGTCAGCTTCTCAAGGACTCTGCTTCATGTAGATAGGTAATTTACAGTCTGTGGTGTATTCGTATAAATCGCCGATGCCAGGACAATGGGACACATGTAGAAAAGTTGCAACCCGCGTATTATACAGAAAATTTTACCTGAAATTTAGCAGAACCAGCAAAACCATCACTTTAGCCTTAAAATAATATGCAAATTGTATAAACATAAATTTAAAATTTAGGAAAATTAAATAAATACGATGTGTGAGAATTTAATAAAATTGTTCTTGCTCTTCTTAAATTTTCCACTGCCATCGAAAAATTGTCTCCGATACACATTCCCGCTGTCAGACATAAATATCAAAGATTCTGACCCCCCAACAGATTAGCAACTGCTGGAATCTGAACATATCTTATAACGAAATTCGGAATATCGTATATACATAGCTTAGAACATTTTACAGGTTTAATCAGGCATCGAAAATAATAAAAAAAAAAACTGAATGCAGAGTTCGCGCTTCGCTCTAAAAAATTCTAACCCTGGCAAAAGTATCATATTTTTTTATAAGACGCTGTCTCACGCCGTTCAGATTTCAAGGAACCCACGTCAGATACAGTGCCTTCCAAGCAACGATATTTTTCCTGCATGCAGTCGCTCTGTTCGTGAAATGCCTTAAGAACGATTAATATTTAACAGAGCTGATAGTTCCGGCGAAATGTGATTAGAAATCAGCAGAACGTTTTGTACAGGTCTCGAACACCGAAACCCTTGGTTCGGATCCCATTGAAGTTGCTTTCGTCACACAAGATTTTACACTTTCGGAGATATTTCTTAATTTGAATAGACCATAACGCATAATCCACATAACTCCCTCGGGAAAATGTACGATAACAAATTAAGCGATGGTAAACTGATATTCATCACGTAGTTGCTTGTTTTATCTCTTTGGGGCTTAGTAATTAACACCAGTGATTCACATATTCCAAACATCTCAGAAAGTTTCTGTTGCGTACCTTAATAGCTTCTCACGCTCGTCTTTTTGCAATAATCCTGCTTCAATGTCGTGAATCCGCTTATGTTTCGTACCCCTATCTCTGGTTTATTGTCTCCTAATTCAGTTTTCTCCAGTGGAATAACCCCTAGGCCGCCAAACGTCACGTACCTCATTCCAGCGACATGGAATTATGTCTCTGATTACAACATTTCAGAGCCATAAAGTTCCTGTTGTCTCGTGTAATTTTATCCGTGTATCCTTGCCAGGTTTCTGAAGTAAGACGTGAGGAAAACTTAAGAAATTAACATTAAGAAAAGCCGATGAACGTTTGCTTACCGAATCCGATAAAAGTTTAAAACAGCAGTTGGAAATATACCGACAATACAAGAATATTCCATAAATAATTCATATTTTCCCACTTTCCTTTCAATATGTCGAATTACATGATCGTTGGAGCAAGAGAGTTAAAAATTAACGAGAAACGATGAACAATAACAGATCAAGATTTCTTGTTCTCTTGTTATCAGCTGGTGATATATATGACCCTTAACAGTGATACCAACACTTGACTAGGAAGAAAATAGGTGGAATATTTATACGGAATTTGGCGCTGTGTACATGCCAGACTGACAACAGCGAACAATGACTGGGAATAGTTCCAAAACTGCAGTATTGTCAAATCACGGAGTGCAAAAAAGGAGGGGGGTAAATGACTGTGGCTGGCGAACACTGTCAGCCTAGCTCCTTCATCACCAACCGATGTTTCACCTCCTGACGTAATGATAAAGGTTTTTACCACGGAGCAAAGCTATTCTGCCCGGACAATTTGCAAGTTCACGGAATACGATTACCCAGTCATATAATTCGACACTAAATAAATGCTGAGGTTTTCGCAGCTTCATTAAATAACTTACGATCCATCCATTATTCATGAAATATCCTCTGGTCTTCACCTGCTCCGTCACTGTCAAACAAAAATAATTCCCTTGAAACGTTTGTCAGTTATCGCCTTCGCTCAGAACAACGGCTGGCAGTGTTATTGTATTATGAGTCTTTATGTCCTGATCCAGGAAGCAGTTTATGAACTGTTGTGTAATTACAGCTTTAAAGTCGGGACGAGCTGCTACCTCAGAATTCCGCATCACACAGTGTCCTCGAAGTAGCAGGGAGACGACGAGTAAATTTTATAAAATATCTGCATACCAAATTCGCTAAATAATTTGCAGTTTGCGAAATTGGATGTGTCCCTACGGACGTTCGTACGGCTTCAGGCGTGATCGAGACAGGAATTATGGTCAGGTGCAGGGAGCGTAATCAACTTTCATGTGTGCAGTCAGCCATATTGAAAGTCCACATGCACGCACACACACACATGGTATTACGTTTTCCTGACATAAAAATCAGACCGCCGTCTTCGGTTCGGCTGGCCCTACGTGAATTTCGGTCGGCAGATTATTAACCTTTAATGGAATATCACATCGTACAGGGTGTGGCGATTATCGCTTTGTAGATGTATTCGGAGCAATTCTTAATTACAATCTTGAATTGCACACACACGTTCTCAGAATTTGAACTTTTGTGCAGACTTTATTGTCTTACCCCTAACAAGGAACCTTCAATGGACAACCACAATGCAAATGAGAACTTTAAAAAATAAAATATTAAGATATACGAAAGCGTGACAAGAAAATTAGTAATAATTACAATGTTTTCCTGTGCTTTAGAAAGCAGCGCGGTATGAAGACGTGAAGGAGTGTCGAGAAACAGCTGAAGAAAACCTTCACTTCATGACTCGATGGATGTGACTGTCCAGCTGCACGCTTCAGCCGTCTTACCTTCTGGGAAGGAGCCCTCTGTACCTGACAGGTGTGTAATTGAGCGCTAGAGATGTTCTAAACGCGGTGAGGAAACATAAGTTCTTGCCACTGCCGGACTGACAATATAAGAAAGGTGAAAATATCACTTCGATAGTTGTGCAAATGCTTTGAGGAATCCGCGTCACCCACCAGAGGGTGTTGATAAGCTCAGACCCTGCTAGTGGGGTTGTTCAAGTGTTTTCAACCCTCCATTCGGAGGGGTTAGTTTAGATTCTTACTCAAGATTTTAAAACGCAACCAACCTCACCGAATGACCTTGATATACGAAAGGAGCTCCGAGAGGAAAAACGCGAAATTATCGAAAAAGAACGACTCTAAAGAAAACGCTCCAAAAGGAGCGCGTTGCTCTAGTCTTAACATAAAACGTGAAGACTAGAAGTTAAAAACAACAACTCATTTTTCTAATCTTTCATAAACACAAGATGCTTACTCATCTAAGTAAAATATTGCCCAGTTTCACGTGTCATGCCACAACAAAATCAATCCTTAGACACCTTCATAACCTACTGTCTGGAATCCACTTTAATATTATATTCCCACATACGTCTGGGCGTCCAAAGTGACCTCTTCACTTCAGGCACGCGTACGTCTGCAAACGAATGAGTACGGAAGACCGGGGTCTTCTGGTGAACAAGCTGACCCCCACCGAGGCCGAGGATCTGCTGTTCCTCCGTTACTTCTTTCACGATCGGTCTGGTATCCCCCGCTCGGTGGTTCGACCTGTCTTTCCCGTATTCTCCCTCACGTACTTAGATCAGCTCCTATCCTCCCCGTCAAAACCCAGTCGTGGTAGAATTCTTTACTTCGTCATGAAAGTGGGCTGTGGGTCACTTCCAAGATCTGTTTCGTTTGTCTTTGTTAACTTGTTTCTTGCAAGGCAATTTCCATCGTTCTATTTTTGGCTAAGTAAAGACATTTCTTCCTTTAAAAAGATCTTAGTCTACAAACAATTGCATCTCACCTTTAACTAAACCAACAACGTCGTCTAATTTTTGATATAAATTATCATTTTGAAAACGACGTGATATTCAGGCATTTCCAATGGGAGAACTTCCATCCCAACCCTTCCTTTACCTGATCCAAAGGAAATGGATCGTTTAAATCGGATTTAAGGAACCGGGCAACGAAGCACATTCACAGTCCAGCTCATTGCTCCTGATGACATTTCCCTTAAAATAATTAGATGGGGAGGACAAATTATTCAGATCGTCATACTGACTGTAGATGTCATCTGTCCAGTTTCGCTGTACCTCTTTAAGTTCTGAACAACGATCCCCAACATGCACCGTTTTCCCTCCCAGCCCGAGTGCCAATTTTCACGCATTTTGTCAAAATAAAACAAGGCGCGAAGTTATAATTCTCTAAATTTCGTCATACGGAAAATAACAGACTTCCAAGGATTATATTATAATCAACTTCTTGTTTAAATTACGTCACGAAAGGGATCAGGTTAATAATCTGTAATGGTCGGTTTTAGTTACACAAAACCACTATGGATGACGCTTCAGAGCGTTACTTTTAGAACACATGGTACTGAATTCAGTAATTCCCCTGGGGCCTCTGAGTCACCTCCCCCATTCGAGGGGCTCCTACCCTCATGCAGAAGGAACTCGAAGGACAATGCACCCTCTCGTTGTCTACATAAGCATTGCTAATTGGAGCTATTGTTCCGTGACAGTGTAAACAGTTTCAGCCTGGGGATAGACGTCCTGGAATCCTGGAACGCATCAGGACCTGGAGACGGTCGGATGGAACAGACCTCCGTGTGGTCCGCTCCGTGCATGTGCCTCCAACAGGCTCACCGGTTCATAAAACAATGGAGGCTCTCAAAAGTGGTATCCCTGCTGTGTGTTCAATTTCAGCCAACAGAAGCACGTGGACTTAAGAGGGAAGGTTCGTGTGTTTAACTTGGGGTGTCACGTAAGGGCCAATATGGGGGTTTCGTGACAAACAGATGATTGTTCGCATATTGAAGACGTTAACAACGGAGGACCAGACCTGTAGCGAGAATACAGTAAACAAGTAATGCATACATAATTTTGGGCAAATCCCTTGAAAGACCATCGCCTGGAAGTTCGAGTAAAATGTGTGAGGACAACATTAACAACTGAGTAACGTTATCGAGGAAAAGGGTTGTTCGCTTACGGAGCGGATGGTGCCGATCCAGGACCGTGTCGAACCCCGGGATTCCATATTAGCTATATTTATCTTTCAGATTATAATACCAGACATTAGGTTGATCGCTACAATTGAATAAAATGTGGTGATAAGTGGAAAGTAGCTTCACTGCGGTGGGTTGAAGGAACATTTGTCGCCCCTGTCGGGAACTGAACCCTCATGGCCCAGCTCGTCGATTAAAATATATTTGCGTATAATTTTTCCTTGGCGTCTAATATAGCGTTTCTTTGATTTCCAAGGGCTCTCATCTGCACAAATCGGGTGTGAATTACTTTTCCTTCGATAGATGGCAACAGGTGGTTTGGGTTGCTGGCTGTTTTTTTTTTTTAAATTTTTGCACTCAGTTGCTCCAACTTGGTCTAGGTTTGTACGCCACAGCACGGACGTCGGCGTCACTTTGATTTCTGTTCCAACACGCTCCTGAACACCCGTGAAAGAAAAACGTGTCTTGAACTGCACCCGTGGTCGAAATGGATGAGTCAGAATTTGGCTATCTTCTGGGGTTTTAGTCTGTTAGAAGTTTACCAGCGTTTCAGAGACCTCTGAAACGTCAGTACTCTTCTAACAGACTACACGGCGCTACAACCCAGAAGATAGCCACAACTTGGTGATAGAATTATCTTCATGAACATCAACATTAAATGTTGTTTCATATTGTTTTGACAATAAACTCACCGAACTAAATTGTGTTTGGCATAATCAAACAGCGCCATGAGATCTGCTGGCACAGGATTCAGCAAACAGCTTCCCACATTCCTTCCAGCGCCTGTTTTCTCTAGATTATTCTACTTAAACAGCCAGGTTATCGGAATTTATAAGTTGCAGCATTTCCGGACAGCGGATTCTGTATGAAAGAGTCGGGGAATCCTACCGTCAAAGAAACGCTGATCCACAACGCTCAAGTTTGCGCCACGATTGGTAAGTTATATAAAAGTTAAATTTTAATTACAGATAAGCTGACACATCTGTCTTAACATTTTTCTTCTGTACAGATTTCTATTACCAGCAGATCTAGTCTAAGTACGAGTGATATAAGAACAATACTGAAAGCGTACGAAGTTATTAAGGTTAACATTAAATCTATAAATTTAAACGAGAGGACATAGATTATTTACTGCAGCTGTTGAATTAGGACCCAAATAGCCTGTGATGAACCGACTTCACCACACCGTTTGGTCAACAACGTCCAACCTTCTTCTATTCTAATAAAAGTCATACCATTAGAATTCGCTGTGTAAAAAGACTGTCAAGTTCCTCTTCGAAGGAACTGCCATTTGCCACGCGGTTTGCAGTCTTTTGCTTCGACTTTTAGTTTGTTCGTGATTTAAATTCGTGTTAAAATCAAAAGTCTGTACACACTGATGACTTTTCAGACTGGAGGACGAGGGCACCTGCGCCCAGCGCTGCTCCGCTCTTCAAAGCAGCAGGCAGCATTCAAGCTGTAGCTATTTCACAACACAAAACCCAGCAAGAAACTGGGAAGACGTCATAAACTTTGGAAACGGAATGACACACAGGCTAGAGGAAGATAATAACACTTTTACTGAGATTGAAGATTAGTCGAAATTTGGTTCATTTCATTTTCTCGATTTCTCTTCAGATCTATAAATAAAAAGAACTTTACGATAACAAAAGAGAAATTGGGGGCTCTAGCTAGCAATAAAACCATAACCCGCATACTGGCTACGCTCCTAAACTCAATTTTCACAAAAGTTTCGCATAGTTCTTTAACAGCAGTTCAAAGAAGATAAAGCTTGAAGCGCTATTAAAGAATCAGTCTTACGACAAGAGACGAAGTAATAACTTTAATGTTTATCACTTATTCCAAATAACAATTTAGGGAAAGTATTTCAAATTGCCTCTGAACACTGCTTCAGAGAATCCGAATATCACCCCTCCCCCAAACCTAGGCTTGGAACAGCAACGGATAATGGCGAGTAACGGGACCCTCCAACGCAAAGAACAGTTTCCAGAGAGCCATTTCATCCCGAATAAAACAAATAAATAATTTTCCTAGAAAATCGCTCAAGAAACAAAAAGGCAAACACGCGACACTGTATATAAAGTTTGTGACAGTTCGTTCTCTGAAAGAGAAAAAATCATACCTGCGGTTAGGTTAGGTTACGTTAGGTTAGATTAGGTTAGGTTAGATTAGGTTACGTTAGGTTAGGTTACGTTAGGTTAGGTTACGTTAGGTTAGGTTACGTTAGGTTAGATTAGGTTAGGTTAGGTTACGTTAGATTACGTCAGGTTAGGTTAGCTTAGGTTAGATTAGGTTAGGTTAGATTACGTTAGGTTAGGTTAGATTAGGTTAGGTTAGGTTAGATTAGGTTACGTTAGGTTAGGTTAGGTTACGTTAGGTTAGGTTAGGTTAGCAATGTCATCCCACTTTCAGTACTATTACTGCAGGATACAAGATTAGAAAAACGCAGTCTGAAGTACACTAAAATTCCAAAAAGTGCTATTCACACACCACATCACGGGCGATGACGTCAGACGATAGCTTCCTTCATAAACACGGCTGAAAGGCGTTGTGGAATGACCACTGTTACTCGAATGTAACAATGGCAGCTGAGGCCAAGATAATTGTTCCGACAATGTGATTCTAAGTCACTGTTGTGAGGCTCTAACTGTTGCAGTTTGCTTGAGTCTCAGAAAATACACGCAATGGACACGCGTCTCATGTAATTTTTCACGTTTTTAATCTCATCCGTTTCCATAACGTAATTTCCCTTAGCAGGGAAATTACGTTAAGAATCGTCCTCAGTTCCTGTACCACACAGCTATGCGGAGTTAGCATATGGAACGTACTTGTCATTTCTTTATATTGCGTTTGAAGTGAGGAGGCTGCGTCTTGTAACTGATCGATGGTTATCGCAAGAGTAGAACGTTGCGCACGCACCAGTTGGCAGAGTTCAGAGACATATCAGAGAGTGTGTCAGGCCCAGCCAATAATCTGCTTCTGTGAGCAAATCACCATTAAAAAAATTGTGTCGGTTTCTGCGTCTACACATTGTGTCCCGCCCTTTACAATTCACATGTTGCACAAGTATTCATTTATCTGTCGCACATGAATAAATAACATTTTGCAAATAGTTGAGACGGCTGTCCAGGTCGGCAATGTTGCAGTCCACCTTACCATTACAGGGTATCTTGATTCAATTACAAGGCAGGCCCCTTCACACATCATGGTGCCCTGCATCTCGGCAATAACTGTAAAGTGACAGTCTTTATACTTTGCGGTAAATCATAATAGTTTAAGAACTACGGTAGAATCCTGATTATTCGGGATCAGGTTAACAGCGGTCTAACTGGAAAAAAAAAAAACATCCCAACTCTCACAAACAAGCTGAATTCAATTTCTTTGTGAACAGATTGCACAAAATACCATTCTCCAAAGAAACTAATCTCATCCAAGAAATTTGCCTCTAGTGTAATTTATAGTGTAAACAGTTCGTTTGTATACTTATCGTTATAGGGGTGTATTTGGTTTAAAGAAATACAAATTAATTTATAAAATCTGTCGTAAACATTATAACGTTTAAAAAGAAAAAAAATAATTACTATGACACTATTTTACGTATTAACACATATTAATTCTTGCTGAAACTTAAAATTTACGAAAATTTCATTAATACCTGTAGGAATATCTTTTTTAAATACTTAGTATGTACTACATTAAATTTTATTTGAAATCATGTATGTTATTAGCAAGTCTTTAAAAATTAATTTAGTGTTTGTGTGTTAAATAAAATTACGTATTTGTTAAATTTTTGTGTTTTCCTAAAGTTTTTTTCAGATTATCTTGGGTTTCGATTATCCGACCAACCCGGATAATTGGGATACAAGTTACATCGTCTTAAATACGGCTTTAATTGGCAACTTTACCGCATTGACTTCTTCATTTGGTGAGTGCCAGAGACGCCATATTTTACCTGTAAGTTCCCCCCCAGAAATTTCACCGAAGCGATTTGAAGTCCTTTCAAACACATATGAACGAATGTGACTGAAGAATGTAGACGTTTATTTATAAACGCCACTTTGCAATGAGAACAATCGGACAGAAGAACTAGGTGACAATACTGGACCTCGAAATTACGTCGACAGATTTCCGGAAGTGAGCGACAGAGCTTATTGCAGGAAAAATTTAAAGGAAAAAAAATTAAACAACAAATATAAAATAAAACGGATGATTAATTAAAAAGAGACATGTAATGCAATATTATCAGAGGAAGGAAAATCGAAAACGAGAAATTGGAAGATAAGGTAGTATGGAGTAACGGAAAACATGATAACCTGGCAAGTTCATTCTGCCGAAAGTTAGATGATTTGGTCTGAGGAACACACGGGCAATCGACCTGACGTGCTGCTATTTGGACTGCAGCCAGGAGCTGATATTCGTCAAGAAAAGCGATAGCCTACGATTCCACACAGCGGAACAGTCACTGCCAACCGAATGATGGAACGAGAACAGTCATTAACTCGGAAAAGACCAATCAAACCGAATAGTTCCGGCTGGCACTGCAACTAGCGACTATGCCGACTTATTTACTAGCCAAACAGTGAACCAGCGCTCTTTAAAAAATGTTGCAAATTGTCCAAAAAGCGCAACAAACCAAAAAAATTGCAAAATTTCACATTAAATTTTTTTCAAATTTCTAAAAAAATTTGGTTCTGTGCGCTTTTATGACAATTTCCAGGATTTTTTGAATATTCGAAAATTTGTAAAAAATTTCTAAAATCTCACCAAGAAATGCCTGAAAAACTTGGTGAATGCCTCTAACTGTCTCCGCCGGACTTGGCTTCTATCTCTCATGTTTGCTGCGTACCTATGTGTGTCCACCAACCGGCAAGTCCTAAGTCTCGAAAAGTCCTAAGTCTCGAAAGTTCGCATGTCCCAAGTAGCGAAAAGAAACAAGTCCCAAGTCTTGAGAAGTCACTCGTCCTACGTTTTGAAAAGTCACTCGTCCCAAGTCTTGAGAAGTTCTTGTCCCAAGTCTTGAGAAGTCACTTGTCCCAAGTCTTGAGAAGTCACTTGTCACAAGTCTTGAGAAGTCAGTAGTCCCAAGTCTTCAGAAGTCAATTGTAACAAGTCTTTAGAAGTCACTTGTCACAAGTCTTGAGAAGTCAGTCGTCCCAAGTCTTGAGAAGTCACTTGTAACAAGTCTTAAGAAGTCACTTGTCACAAGTCTTGAGAAGTCACTTGTCGCAAGTTTTGAGAAGTCACTCGTCCCAAGTCTTGAGAAGTCACTTGTCCCAAGTCTTGAGAAGTCAGTAGTCCCAAATCTTGAGAAGTCACTTGTCCCAAGTTTTGAGAAATCATATGTACCAAGTCTTGAGAAGTCACTTGTACCAAGTCTTGAATTGTCCCATGAACCAAGTCTTGAGAAGTCACTTGTACCAAGTCTTGAATTGTCCCATGAACCAAGTCTTCAGAAGTCACTTGTACGAAGCTTTCAGAAGACACTTGACACAAGTCTTGAAACGTCACCTGTCCCAAGTCTTGAGAAGTCACTTGTCCCAAGTCTTGAGAAGTCAGTTGTCCCAAGTCTTGAGAAGTCACTTGTCCCAAGTCTTGAGAAGACACTTGACCCAAGTCTTGAGAAGTCAGTCGTCCCAAGTTTTGAGAAGTCAGTCGTCCCAAGTTTTGAGAAGTCACTTGTCCCAAGTCTTGAGAAGTCACTCGTCACAAGTCTTGAGAAGTCACTTGTCCCAAGTCTTGAGAAGTCACTTGTCCCAAGTCTTGAGAAGTCACTTGTCCCAATTCTTGAGAAGTCACTTGTCCCAAGTCTTGAGAAGTCACTCGTCCCAAGTTTTGAGAAGTCATTGTACCAAGTTTTGAGAAGTCACTTGTCCCAAGTCTTGAGAAGTCACTTGTACCAAGTCTTGAGAAGTCACTCGTCCCAAGTTTTGAGAAGTCACTTGTCCCAAGTTTTGAGAAGTCACTTGTACCAAGTCTTGAGCAGTCACTCGTCCCAAGTTTTGAGAAGTCAATACGACAGGGCCCGTGTGAGGCACAGACCGAGTCCAGCAGAGACCGGGTGAAGCACTGTTCCACTCAAGCAGAGACCCTGTGAGATAAAGAGCGAGACACGCAGGGACGGTGTGGAACACTGTCCGAGTGAAGCATAGAGCCTGTGAGGCATAGAAGGAGTGAAGCAGGCATGTGCTGAAGCTGAGTAACAAGCACAGGCGCGTGTGCTACAGGACGATATCGGCAGACGGGTAAAGGCAGACATAGTCTAGCAGAGACCTTGTCTGATAGGGAAGAGATGTGATAGGTATCTGGTGGCGAAAATTTTCAAAAAATTACAAAATTACAAAATTTACGAAAAATCAAAAAATGCTGCAAAACGTCTGATCGGTGCACAAAAGCAAAATTTTTTTAAAAAATACGAAAAAAATTTTGAAATGGAATTTTTCAAAATTTCTTGCTTTAATACGCGTTTTGTAAAATTTTCAATTTTTTGTCGATGGTACCCCTTTCAAAATTTTCAAAATTTCTAAAATTTTAAAAAAATCATTAATGGTTATAAATGTCATGGAATGCGAAAATAACAGAAAATTTTTAAAGAATTCGGAGAAAAATTTGAAAAGGGGATTTTTCTTCCCACGCTATCACTGCAAGATCCGGTGTTTGCCTGGCCCTGTCTCTCTTGAACCCAGTCTCTGACGCTCCCTGTCTGATCGTCAATGCACGTACCGTTCTCTATGATAAATTCTCTGCCAGGCAGGCTGTGCAATGACTTGATACGACAGGGCCCGAGTGAGGCACAGACCGAGTCACTTGTCCCAAGTCTTGAGAAGTCACTCGTCCCAAGTCTTGAGAAGTAACTCGTCCCAAGTCTTGAGAAGTCACTTGTCCCAAGTCTTGAGAAGTCACTTGTCCCAACTCTTGAGAAGTCACTTGTCCCAAGTCTTGAGAAGTGACTCGTCCAACGTTTTGAGAAGTCATTTGTGCCAAGTCTTGAGAAGTCACTCGTCCCAAGTCTTGAGAAGTTCTTGTCCCAAGTCTTCTCTGCTTGTTTAGAGCTGTGCCTCACCCGTCTTTGCTGAATTCAAATTTTTTTCGAAAATTTCGAAAATTCTTAGTTTTCTTCGCGTTTCACGCCATTTGCAGCCGTTTTCAATTTTTTTAAAATTTCGAAAATTTTTGAAAATTCTCAAAGGGGTACCCCTTTGAGAAATTTCAATTTTTTCGAAAAATTTCGAAAAATCGAAAAACGTGGCAAATCGTCCAAAAAGCGCACAAAACTAAGAATTTTTGAAAATTTTCAACTTTTAATTTTTTTCGAATTTTTCGAAAATTTTTGTTTTTGTGCGCATTTCAGAAGTTTTGCAGCGTTTTTTGATTTTTCGAAAAATTTGAAATTTTTTTCTTCTAAATTTGACCTGTCCCATCCCTATCAGGACTAGACTCCCAAGTCTTGAGAAGTTCTTGCCCCATGTCTTGAGAAGTCACTTGCCCCAAGTCTTGAGAAGTCTCTAGTCCCAAGTCTTGAGAAGTCACTCGTCCCAAGTTTTGAGAAGTTCTTGTCCCAAGTCTTGAGAAGTCACTTGTCCCAAGTCTTGAGAAGTTCTTGTCTCAAGTCTTGAGAAGTTCTTGTCTCAAGTCTTGAGAAGTTCTTGTCCCGAGTCTTGAGAAGTCACTTGTCCCAAGTATTGAGAAGTGCTTGTCCCAAGTGTTGAGAAGTTCTTGTCAAAAGTCTTGAGAAGTACTTGTCCCAAGTCTTGAGATGTTCTTGTCCCAAGTCTTGAGAAGTCACTCGTCCCAAGTCTTGAGAAGTCACTCGTCCCAAGTCTTGAGGAGTCACTTGTCCCAAGTCTTGAGAAGTGCTTGTCCCAAGTCTTGAGAAGTTCTTGGCCCAAGTCTTGAGAAGTTCTTGTCCCAAGTCTTGAGAAGTCACTTGTCCCAAGTCTTGAGAAGTTATTGTCCCAAGTCTTGAGAAGTTCTTGTCGCAAGTCTTGAGAAGTCACTCGTCCCAAGTCTTGAGAAGTCACTCGTACCAAGCCTTGAGAAGTTCTTGTCCCAAGTCTTGAGATCCACTTGTCCCAAGTATTGAGAAGTTCTTGTCCCAAGTCTTCTCTGCTTGTTTAGGGCTGTGCCTCATCCGTCTTTGCTGAATTCATTTTTTTTCGAATATTTCGAAACATCTTAGTTTTCTTCGCGTTTCACGCCATTTGCAGCCGTTTTTAATTTTTTTAAAATTTCGATAATTTTTGAAAATTCTCAAAGGGGTACCCCTTTGAGAAATTTCAATTTTTTCGAAAAATTTCGAAAAATCGAAAAACGTGGCAAATCGTCCAAAAAGCGCACAAAACTAAGAATTTTTGAAAATTTTCAACTTTTAATTTTTTCAGAATTTTTCGAAAATTTTTGGTTTTGTGCGCATTTCAGAAGTTTTGCAGCGTTTTTTGATTTTTCGAAAAATTTGAAATTTTTTTCTTCTAAATTTGACCTGTCCCATCCCTATCAGGACTAGACTCCCAAGTCTTGAGAAGTTCTTGTCCCAAGTCTTGAGAAGTCACTTGTCCCAAGTCTTGAGAAGTCTCTCGTCCCAAGTCTTGAGAAGGCACTCGTCCCAAGTCTTGAGAAGTTCTTGTCCCAAGACTTGAAAAGTCACTTGTCCCAAGCCTTGAGAAGTTCTTGTCTCAAGTCTTGAGAAGTCACTCGTCCCAAGTCTTGAGAAGTTCTTGTCCCAAGTCTTGAGAAGTCACTCGTTCCAAGTCTTGAGAAGTTCTTGTCCCAAATCTTGAGAAGTTACTTGTCCCAAGTCTTGAGAAGTTCTTGTCTCAAGTCTTGAGAAGTTCTTGTCCCAAGTCTTGAGAAGTCACTCGTCCCAAGTCTTGAGAAGTTCTTGTCTCAAGTGTTGAGAAGTTCTTGTCTCAAGTCTTGAGAAGTCACTCGTCCCAAGTCTTGAGAAGTCACTCGTCCCAAGTCTTGAGAAGTTCTTGTCCCAAGTCTTGAGAAGTCACTTGTCCCAAGTCTTGAGAAGTACTTGTCTCAAGTCTTGAGAAGTTCTTGTCCCAAGTCTTGAGAAGTCACTCGTCCCAAGTCTTGAGAAGTCACTCGTCCCAAATCTTGAGAAGTCACTTGTCCCAAGTCTTGAGAAGTGCTTGTCCCAAGTCTTGAGAAGTTCTTGTCCCAAGTCTTGAGAAGTCACTTGTCCCAAGTCTTGAGAAGTTATTGTCCCAAGTCTTGAGAAGTTCTTGTCGCAAGTCTTGAGTAGTCACTCGTCCCAAGTCTTGAGAAGTCACTCGTACCAAGCCTTGAGAAGTTCTTGTCCCAAGTCTTGAGATCCACTTGTCCCAAGTATTGAGAAGTTCTTGTCCCAAGTCTTCTCTGCTTGTTTAGGGCTGTTCCTCACCCGTCTTTGCTGAATTCATTTTTTTTTCGAATATTTCGAAAATTCTTAGTTTTCTCCGCGTTTCACGCCATTTGCAGCCGTTTTTAATTTTTTTAAAATTTCGATAATTTTTGAAAATTCTCAAAGGGGTACCCCTTTGAGAAATTTCAATTTTTTCGAATAATCGAAAAACGTGGCAAATCGTCCAAAAAGCGCACAAAACTAAGAATTTTTGAAAATTTTCAACTTTTAATTTTTTTCTAATTTTTCGAAAATTTTTGTTTTTGTGCGCATTTCAGAAGTTTTGCAGCGTTTTTTGATTTTTCGAAAAATTTGAAATTTTTTTCTTCTAAATTTGACCTGTCCCATCCCTATCAGGACTAGACTCCCAAGTCTTGAGAAGTTCTTGCCCCATGTCTTGAGAAGTCACTTGTCCCAAGTCTTGAGAAGTCTCTAGTCCCAAGTCTTGAGAAGTCACTCGTCCCAAGTCTTGAGAAGTTCTTGTCCCAAGTCTTGAGAAGTCACTTGTCCCAAGTCTTGAGAAGTTCTTGTCTCAAGTCTTGAGAAGTTCTTGTCTCAAGTCTTGAGAAGTTCTTGTCCCGAGTCTTGAGAAGTCACTTGTGCCAAGTCTTGAGAAGTGCTTGTCCCAAGTGTTGAGAAGTTCTTGTCCAAAGTCTTGAGAAGTAATTGTCCCAAGTCTTGAGATGTTCTTGTCCCAAGTCTTGAAAAGTCACTCGTCCCAAGTCTTGAGAAGTCACTCGTCCCAAGTCTTGAGAAGTTCTTGTCCTAAGTCTTGAGAAGTCAATTGTCCCAAGTCTTGAGAAGTTCTTGTCCCAAGTCTTGGGAAGTGCTTGTCCCAAGTGTTGAGAAGTTCTTGTCCCAAGTCTTGAGAAGTACTTGTCCCAAGTCTTGAGATGTTCTTGTCCCAAGTCTTGAGAAGTCACTCGTCCCAACTCTTGAGAAGTCACTTGTCCCAAGTATTGAGAAGTTCTTGTCCCAAGTCTTCTCTGCTTGTTTAGGGCTGTGCCTCACCCGTCTTTGCTGAATTCATTTTTTTTTCGAAAATTTCGAAAATTCTTAGTTTTCTTCGCGTTTCACGCCATTTGCAGCCGTTTTTAATTTTTTTTAAAATTTCGAAAAATTTTCAAAATTCTCAAAGGGGTACCCCTTTGAGAAATTTCAATTTTTTCGAAAAATTTCGAAAAATCGAAAAACGTGGCAAATCGTCCAAAAAGCGCACAAAACTAAGAATTTTTGAAAATTTTCAACTTTTAATTTTTTCCGAAAATTTTTGGTTATGTGCGCATTTCAGAAGTTTTGCAGCGTTTTTTGATTTTTCGAAAAATTTGAAATTTTTTTCTTCTAAATTTGACCTGTCCCATCCCTATCAGGACTAGACTCCCAAGTCTTGAGAAGTTCTTGTCCCAAGTCTTGAGAAGTCACTCGTCCCAAGTCTTGAGAAGTTCTTGTCCCAAGTCTTGAGAAGTACTTGTCTCAAGTCTTGAGAAGTTCTTGTCCCAAGTCTTGAGAAGTCACTCGTCCCAAGTCTTGAGAAGTCACTCGACCCAAGTCTTGAGAAGTCACTTGTCCCAAGTCTTGAGAAGTGCTTGTCCCAAGTCTTGAGAAGTTCTTGTCCCAAGTCTTGAGAAGTTCTTGTCCCAAGTCTTGAGAAGTCACTCGTCCCAAGTCTTGAGAAGTCACTCGTACCAAGCCTTGAGAAGTTCTTGTCCCAAGTCTTGAGATCCACTTGTCCCAAGTATTGAGAAGTTCTTGTCCCAAGTCTTCTCTGCTTGTTTAGGGCTGTGCCCCACCCGTCTTTGCTGAATTCATTTTTTTTTCGAATATTTCGAAAATTCTTAGTTTTCTTCGCGTTTCACGCCATTTGCAGCCGTTTTTATTTTTTTTAAAATTTCGATAATTTTTGAAAATTCTCAAAGGGGTACCCCTTTCAGAAATTTCAATTTTTTCGAAAAATTTCGAAAAATCGAAAAACGTGGCAAATCGTCCAAAAAGCGCACAAAACTAAGAATTTTTGAAAATTTTTGGTTTTGTGCGCATTTCAGAAGTTTTGCAGCGTTTTTTGATTTTTCGAAAAATTTGAAATTTTTTTCTTCTAAATTTGACCTGTGCCATCCCTATCAGGACTAGACTCCCAAGTCTTGAGAAGTTCTTGTCCCAAGTCTTGAGAAGTCACTTGTCCCAAGTCTTGAGAAGTCTCTCGTCCCAAGTCTTGAGAAGGCACTCGTCCCAAGTCTTGAGAAGTTCTTGTCCCAAGACTTGAAAAGTCACTTGTCCCAAGCCTTGAGAAGTTCTTGTCTCAAGTCTTGAGAAGTCACTCGTCCCAAGTCTTGAGAAGTTCTTGTCCCAAGTCTTGAGAAGTCACTCGTCCCAAGTCTTGAGAAGTTCTTGTCCCAAATCTTGAGAAGTTACTTGTCCCAAGTCTTGAGAAGTTCTTGTCTCAAGTCTTGAGAAGTTCTTGTCCCAAGTCTTGAGAAGTCACTCGTCCCAAGTCTTGAGAAGTTCTTGTCTCAAGTGTTGAGAAGTTCTTGTCTCAAGTCTTGAGAAGTCACTCGTCCCAAGTCTTGAGAAGTCACTCGTCCCAAGTCTTGAGAAGTTCTTGTCCCAAGTCTTGAGAAGTCACTTGTCCCAAGTCTTGAGAAGTACTTGTCTCAAGTCTTGAGAAGTTCTTGTCCCAAGTCTTGAGAAGTCACTCGTCCCAAGTCTTGAGAAGTCACTCGTCCCAAATCTTGAGAAGTCACTTGTCCCAAGTCTTGAGAAGTGCTTGTCCCAAGTCTTGAGAAGTTCTTGTCCCAAGTCTTGAGAAGTCACTTGTCCCAAGTCTTGAGAAGTTATTGTCCCAAGTCTTGAGAAGTTCTTGTCGCAAGTCTTGAGTAGTCACTCGTCCCAAGTCTTGAGAAGTCACTCGTACCAAGCCTTGAGAAGTTCTTGTCCCAAGTCTTGAGATCCACTTGTCCCAAGTATTGAGAAGTTCTTGTCCCAAGTCTTCTCTGCTTGTTTAGGGCTGTTCCTCACCCGTCTTTGCTGAATTCATTTTTTTTTCGAATATTTCGAAAATTCTTAGTTTTCTCCGCGTTTCACGCCATTTGCAGCCGTTTTTAATTTTTTTAAAATTTCGATAATTTTTGAAAATTCTCAAAGGGGTACCCCTTTGAGAAATTTCAATTTTTTCGAATAATCGAAAAACGTGGCAAATCGTCCAAAAAGCGCACAAAACTAAGAATTTTTGAAAATTTTCAACTTTTAATTTTTTTCTAATTTTTCGAAAATTTTTGTTTTTGTGCGCATTTCAGAAGTTTTGCAGCGTTTTTTGATTTTTCGAAAAATTTCAAATTTTTTTCTTCTAAATTTGACCTGTCCCATCCCTATCAGGACTAGACTCCCAAGTCTTGAGAAGTTCTTGCCCCATGTCTTGAGAAGTCACTTGTCCCAAGTCTTGAGAAGTCTCTAGTCCCAAGTCTTGAGAAGTCACTCGTCCCAAGTCTTGAGAAGTTCTTGTCCCAAGTCTTGAGAAGTCACTTGTCCCAAGTCTTGAGAAGTTCTTGTCTCAAGTCTTGAGAAGTTCTTGTCTCAAGTCTTGAGAAGTTCTTGTCCCGAGTCTTGAGAAGTCACTTGTGCCAAGTCTTGAGAAGTGCTTGTCCCAAGTGTTGAGAAGTTCTTGTCCAAAGTCTTGAGAAGTAATTGTCCCAAGTCTTGAGATGTTCTTGTCCCAAGTCTTGAAAAGTCACTCGTCCCAAGTCTTGAGAAGTCACTCGTCCCAAGTCTTGAGAAGTTCTTGTCCCAAGTCTTGAGAAGTCAATTGTCCCAAGTCTTGAGAAGTTCTTGTCCCAAGTCTTGGGAAGTGCTTGTCCCAAGTGTTGAGAAGTTCTTGTCCCAAGTCTTGAGAAGTACTTGTCCCAAGTCTTGAGATGTTCTTGTCCCAAGTCTTGAGAAGTCACTCGTCCCAACTCTTGAGAAGTCACTTGTCCCAAGTATTGAGAAGTTCTTGTCCCAAGTCTTCTCTGCTTGTTTAGGGCTGTGCCTCACCCGTCTTTGCTGAATTCATTTTTTTTTCGAAAATTTCGAAAATTCTTAGTTTTCTTCGCGTTTCACGCCATTTGCAGCCGTTTTTAATTTTTTTTAAAATTTCGAAAAATTTTCAAAATTCTCAAAGGGGTACCCCTTTGAGAAATTTCAATTTTTTCGAAAAATTTCGAAAAATCGAAAAACGTGGCAAATCGTCCAAAAAGCGCACAAAACTAAGAATTTTTGAAAATTTTCAACTTTTAATTTTTTCCGAATTTTCCGAAAATTTTTGGTTATGTGCGCATTTCAGAAGTTTTGCAGCGTTTTTTGATTTTTCCAAAAATTTGAAATTTTTTTCTTCTAAATTTGACCTGTCCCATCCCTATCAGGACTAGACTCCCAAGTCTTGAGAAGTTCTTGTCCCAAGTCTTGAGAAGTCACTCGTCCCAAGTCTTGAGAAGTTCTTGTCCCAAGTCTTGAGAAGTACTTGTCTCAAGTCTTGAGAAGTTCTTGTCCCAAGTCTTGAGAAGTCACTCGTCCCAAGTCTTGAGAAGTCACTCGTCCCAAGTCTTGAGAAGTCACTTGTCCCAAGTCTTGAGAAGTGCTTGTCCCAAGTCTTGAGAAGTTCTTGTCCCAAGTCTTGAGAAGTTCTTGTCCCAAGTCTTGAGAAGTCACTCGTCCCAAGTCTTGAGAAGTCACTCGTACCAAGCCTTGAGAAGTTCTTGTCCCAAGTCTTGAGATCCACTTGTCCCAAGTATTGAGAAGTTCTTGTCCCAAGTCTTCTCTGCTTGTTTAGGGCTGTGCCCCACCCGTCTTTGCTGAATTCATTTTTTTTTCGAATATTTCGAAAATTCTTAGTTTTCTTCGCGTTTCACGCCATTTGCAGCCGTTTTTATTTTTTTTAAAATTTCGATAATTTTTGAAAATTCTCAAAGGGGTACCCCTTTCAGAAATTTCAATTTTTTCGAAAAATTTCGAAAAATCGAAAAACGTGGCAAATCGTCCAAAAAGCGCACAAAACTAAGAATTTTTGAAAATTTTTGGTTTTGTGCGCATTTCAGAAGTTTTGCAGCGTTTTTTGATTTTTCGAAAAATTTGAAATTTTTTTCTTCTAAATTTGACCTGTGCCATCCCTATCAGGACTAGACTCCCAAGTCTTGAGAAGTTCTTGTCCCAAGTCTTGAGAAGTCACTCGTCCCAAGTCTTGAGAAGTTCTTGTCCCAAGTCTTGAGAAGTTACTTGTCCCAAGTCTTGAGAAGTTCTTGTCTCAAGTCTTGAGAAGTTCTTGTCCCAAGTCTTGAGAAGTCACTCGTACCAAGTCTTGAGAAGTTCTTGTCTCAAGTGTTGAGAAGTTCTTGTCTCAAGTCTTGAGAAGTCACTCGTCCCAAGTCTTGAGAAGACACTCGTCCCAAGTCTTGAGAAGTTCTTGTCCCAAGTCTTGAGAAGTCACTTGTCCCAAGTCTTGAGAAGTACTTGTCTCAAGTCTTGAGACGTTCTTGTCCCAAGTCTTGAGAAGTCACTCGTCCCAAGTCTTGAGAAGTCACTCGTCCCAAGTCTTGAGAAGTCACTTGTCCCAAGTCTTGAGAAGTGCTTGTCCCAAGTCTTGAGAAGTTCTTGGCCCAAGTCTTGAGAAGTTCTTGTCCCAAGTCTTGAGAAGTCACTTGTCCCAAGTCTTGAGAAGTTATTGTCCCAAGTCTTGAGAAGTTCTTGTCGCAAGTCTTGAGAAGTCACTCGTCCCAAGTCTTGAGAAGTCACTCGTACCAAGCCTTGAGAAGTTCTTGTCCCAAGTCTTGAGATCCACTTGTCCCAAGTATTGAGAAGTTCTTGTCCCAAGTCTTCTCTGCTTGTTTAGGGCTGTGCCTCACCCGTCTTTGCTGAAATCATTTTTTTTTCCGAATATTTCGAAAATTCTTAGTTTTCTTCGCGTTTCACGCCATTTGCAGCCGTTTTTAATTTTTTTAAAATTTCGATAATTTTTCAAAATTCTCAAAGGGGTACCCCTTTGAGAAATTTCAATTTTTTCGAAAAATCGAAAAACGTGGCAAATCGTCCAAAAAGCGCACAAAACTAAGAATTTTTGAAAATTTTCAACTTTTAATTTTTTCAGAATTTTTCGAAAATTTTTGGTTTTGTGCGCATTTCAGAAGTTTTGCAGCTTTTTTTGATTTTTCGAAAAATTTGAAATTTTTTTCTTCTAAATTTGACCTGTCCCATCCCTATCAGGACTAGACTCCCAAGTCTTGAGAAGATCTTGTCCCAAGTCTTGAGAAGTCACTTGTCCCAAGTCTTGAGAAGTCTCTCGTCCCAAGTCTTGAGAAGGCACTCGTCCCAAGTCTTGAGAAGTTCTTGTCCCAAGACTTGAAAAGTCACTTGTCCCAAGCCTTGAGAAGTTCTTGTCTCAAGTCTTGAGAAGTCACTCGTCCCAAGTCTTGAGAAGTTCTTGTCCCAAGTCTTGAGAAGTCACTCGTCCCAAGTCTTGAGAAGTTCTTGTCCCAAGTCTTGAGAAGTTACTTGTCCCAAGTCTTGAGAAGTTCTTGTCTCAAGTCTTGAGAAGTTCTTGTCCCAAGTCTTGAGAAGTCACTCGTCCCAAGTCTTGAGAAGTTCTTGTCTCAAGTGTTGAGAAGTTCTTGTCTCAAGTCTTGAGAAGTCACTCGTCCCAAGTCTTGAGAAGTCACTCGTCCCAAGTCTTGAGAAGTTCTTGTCCCAAGACTTGAGAAGTCACTTGTCCCAAGTCTTCAGAAGTACTTGTCTCAAGTCTTGAGAAGTTCTTGTCCCAAGTCTTGAGAAGTCACTCGTCCCAAGTCTTGAGAAGTCACTCGTCCCAAATCTTGAGAAGTCACTTGTCCCAAGTCTTGAGAAGTGCTTGTCCCAAGTCTTGAGAAGTTCTTGTCCCAAGTCTTGAGAAGTCACTTGTCCCAAGTCTTGAGAAGTTATTGTCCCAAGTCTTGAGAAGTTCTTGTCGCAAGTCTTGAGTAGTCACTCGTCCCAAGTCTTGAGAAGTCACTCGTACCAAGCCTTGAGAAGTTCTTGTCCCAAGTCTTGAGATCCACTTGTCCCAAGTATTGAGAAGTTCTTGTCCCAAGTCTTCTCTGCTTGTTTAGGGCTGTTCCTCACCCGTCTTTGCTGAATTCATTTTTTTTTCGAATATTTCGAAAATTCTTAGTTTTCTCCGCGTTTCACGCCATTTGCAGCCGTTTTTAATTTTTTTAAAATTTCGATAATTTTTGAAAATTCTCAAAGGGGTACCCCTTTGAGAAATTTCAATTTTTTCGAATAATCGAAAAACGTGGCAAATCGTCCAAAAAGCGCACAAAACTAAGAATTTTTGAAAATTTTCAACTTTTAATTTTTTTCTAATTTTTCGAAAATTTTTGTTTTTGTGCGCATTTCAGAAGTTTTGCAGCGTTTTTTGATTTTTCGAAAAATTTCAAATTTTTTTCTTCTAAATTTGACCTGTCCCATCCCTATCAGGACTAGACTCCCAAGTCTTGAGAAGTTCTTGCCCCATGTCTTGAGAAGTCACTTGTCCCAAGTCTTGAGAAGTCTCTAGTCCCAAGTCTTGAGAAGTCACTCGTCCGAAGTCTTGAGAAGTTCTTGTCCCAAGTCTTGAGAAGTCACTTGTCCCAAGTCTTGAGAAGTTCTTGTCTCAAGTCTTGAGAAGTTCTTGTCTCAAGTCTTGAGAAGTTCTTGTCCCGAGTCTTGAGAAGTCACTTGTGCCAAGTCTTGAGAAGTGCTTGTCCCAAGTGTTGAGAAGTTCTTGTCCAAAGTCTTGAGAAGTAATTGTCCCAAGTCTTGAGATGTTCTTGTCCCAAGTCTTGAAAAGTCACTCGTCCCAAGTCTTGAGAAGTCACTCGTCCCAAGTCTTGAGAAGTTCTTGTCCCAAGTCTTGAGAAGTCAATTGTCCCAAGTCTTGAGAAGTTCTTGTCCCAAGTCTTGGGAAGTGCTTGTCCCAAGTGTTGAGAAGTTCTTGTCCCAAGTCTTGAGAAGTACTTGTCCCAAGTCTTGAGATGTTCTTGTCCCAAGTCTTGAGAAGTCACTCGTCCCAACTCTTGAGAAGTCACTTGTCCCAAGTATTGAGAAGTTCTTGTCCCAAGTCTTCTCTGCTTGTTTAGGGCTGTGCCTCACCCGTCTTTGCTGAATTCATTTTTTTTTCGAAAATTTCGAAAATTCTTAGTTTTCTTCGCGTTTCACGCCATTTGCAGCCGTTTTTAATTTTTTTTAAAATTTCGAAAAATTTTCAAAATTCTCAAAGGGGTACCCCTTTGAGAAATTTCAATTTTTTCGAAAAATTTCGAAAAATCGAAAAACGTGGCAAATCGTCCAAAAAGCGCACAAAACTAAGAATTTTTGAAAATTTTCAACTTTTAATTTTTTCCGAATTTTCCGAAAATTTTTGGTTATGTGCGCATTTCAGAAGTTTTGCAGCGTTTTTTGATTTTTCCAAAAATTTGAAATTTTTTTCTTCTAAATTTGACCTGTCCCATCCCTATCAGGACTAGACTCCCAAGTCTTGAGAAGTTCTTGTCCCAAGTCTTGAGAAGTCACTCGTCCCAAGTCTTGAGAAGTTCTTGTCCCAAGTCTTGAGAAGTACTTGTCTCAAGTCTTGAGAAGTTCTTGTCCCAAGTCTTGAGAAGTCACTCGTCCCAAGTCTTGAGAAGTCACTCGTCCCAAGTCTTGAGAAGTCACTTGTCCCAAGTCTTGAGAAGTGCTTGTCCCAAGTCTTGAGAAGTTCTTGTCCCAAGTCTTGAGAAGTTCTTGTCCCAAGTCTTGAGAAGTCACTCGTCCCAAGTCTTGAGAAGTCACTCGTACCAAGCCTTGAGAAGTTCTTGTCCCAAGTCTTGAGATCCACTTGTCCCAAGTATTGAGAAGTTCTTGTCCCAAGTCTTCTCTGCTTGTTTAGGGCTGTGCCCCACCCGTCTTTGCTGAATTCATTTTTTTTTCGAATATTTCGAAAATTCTTAGTTTTCTTCGCGTTTCACGCCATTTGCAGCCGTTTTTATTTTTTTTAAAATTTCGATAATTTTTGAAAATTCTCAAAGGGGTACCCCTTTCAGAAATTTCAATTTTTTCGAAAAATTTCGAAAAATCGAAAAACGTGGCAAATCGTCCAAAAAGCGCACAAAACTAAGAATTTTTGAAAATTTTTGGTTTTGTGCGCATTTCAGAAGTTTTGCAGCGTTTTTTGATTTTTCGAAAAATTTGAAATTTTTTTCTTCTAAATTTGACCTGTGCCATCCCTATCAGGACTAGACTCCCAAGTCTTGAGAAGTTCTTGTCCCAAGTCTTGAGAAGTCACTCGTCCCAAGTCTTGAGAAGTTCTTGTCCCAAGTCTTGAGAAGTTACTTGTCCCAAGTCTTGAGAAGTTCTTGTCTCAAGTCTTGAGAAGTTCTTGTCCCAAGTCTTGAGAAGTCACTCGTACCAAGTCTTGAGAAGTTCTTGTCTCAAGTGTTGAGAAGTTCTTGTCTCAAGTCTTGAGAAGTCACTCGTCCCAAGTCTTGAGAAGACACTCGTCCCAAGTCTTGAGAAGTTCTTGTCCCAAGTCTTGAGAAGTCACTTGTCCCAAGTCTTGAGAAGTACTTGTCTCAAGTCTTGAGACGTTCTTGTCCCAAGTCTTGAGAAGTCACTCGTCCCAAGTCTTGAGAAGTCACTCGTCCCAAGTCTTGAGAAGTCACTTGTCCCAAGTCTTGAGAAGTGCTTGTCCCAAGTCTTGAGAAGTTCTTGGCCCAAGTCTTGAGAAGTTCTTGTCCCAAGTCTTGAGAAGTCACTTGTCCCAAGTCTTGAGAAGTTATTGTCCCAAGTCTTGAGAAGTTCTTGTCGCAAGTCTTGAGAAGTCACTCGTCCCAAGTCTTGAGAAGTCACTCGTACCAAGCCTTGAGAAGTTCTTGTCCCAAGTCTTGAGATCCACTTGTCCCAAGTATTGAGAAGTTCTTGTCCCAAGTCTTCTCTGCTTGTTTAGGGCTGTGCCTCACCCGTCTTTGCTGAAATCATTTTTTTTTTCGAATATTTCGAAAATTCTTAGTTTTCTTCGAGTTTCACGCCATTTGCAGCCGTTTTTAATTTTTTTAAAATTTCGATAATTTTTCAAAATTCTCAAAGGGGTACCCCTTTGAGAAATTTCAATTTTTTCGAAAAATCGAAAAACGTGGCAAATCGTCCAAAAAGCGCACAAAACTAAGAATTTTTGAAAATTTTCAACTTTTAATTTTTTCAGAATTTTTCGAAAATTTTTGGTTTTGTGCGCATTTCAGAAGTTTTGCAGCTTTTTTTGATTTTTCGAAAAATTTGAAATTTTTTTCTTCTAAATTTGACCTGTCCCATCCCTATCAGGACTAGACTCCCAAGTCTTGAGAAGATCTTGTCCCAAGTCTTGAGAAGTCACTTGTCCCAAGTCTTGAGAAGTCTCTCGTCCCAAGTCTTGAGAAGGCACTCGTCCCAAGTCTTGAGAAGTTCTTGTCCCAAGACTTGAAAAGTCACTTGTCCCAAGCCTTGAGAAGTTCTTGTCTCAAGTCTTGAGAAGTCACTCGTCCCAAGTCTTGAGAAGTTCTTGTCCCAAGTCTTGAGAAGTCACTCGTCCCAAGTCTTGAGAAGTTCTTGTCCCAAGTCTTGAGAAGTTACTTGTCCCAAGTCTTGAGAAGTTCTTGTCTCAAGTCTTGAGAAGTTCTTGTCCCAAGTCTTGAGAAGTCACTCGTCCCAAGTCTTGAGAAGTTCTTGTCTCAAGTGTTGAGAAGTTCTTGTCTCAAGTCTTGAGAAGTCACTCGTCCCAAGTCTTGAGAAGTCACTCGTCCCAAGTCTTGAGAAGTTCTTGTCCCAAGACTTGAGAAGTCACTTGTCCCAAGTCTTCAGAAGTACTTGTCTCAAGTCTTGAGAAGTTCTTGTCCCAAGTCTTGAGAAGTCACTCGTCCCAAGTCTTGAGAAGTCACTCGTCCCAAATCTTGAGAAGTCACTTGTCCCAAGTCTTGAGAAGTGCTTGTCCCAAGTCTTGAGAAGTTCTTGTCCCAAGTCTTGAGAAGTCACTTGTCCCAAGTCTTGAGAAGTTATTGTCCCAAGTCTTGAGAAGTTCTTGTCGCAAGTCTTGAGTAGTCACTCGTCCCAAGTCTTGAGAAGTCACTCGTACCAAGCCTTGAGAAGTTCTTGTCCCAAGTCTTGAGATCCACTTGTCCCAAGTATTGAGAAGTTCTTGTCCCAAGTCTTCTCTGCTTGTTTAGGGCTGTTCCTCACCCGTCTTTGCTGAATTCATTTTTTTTTCGAATATTTCGAAAATTCTTAGTTTTCTCCGCGTTTCACGCCATTTGCAGCCGTTTTTAATTTTTTTAAAATTTCGATAATTTTTGAAAATTCTCAAAGGGGTACCCCTTTGAGAAATTTCAATTTTTTCGAATAATCGAAAAACGTGGCAAATCGTCCAAAAAGCGCACAAAACTAAGAATTTTTGAAAATTTTCAACTTTTAATTTTTTTCTAATTTTTCGAAAATTTTTGTTTTTGTGCGCATTTCAGAAGTTTTGCAGCGTTTTTTGATTTTTCGAAAAATTTGAAATTTTTTTCTTCTAAATTTGACCTGTCCCATCCCTATCAGGACTAGACTCCCAAGTCTTGAGAAGTTCTTGTCCCAAGTCTTGAGAAGTCACTTGTCCCAAGTCTTGAGAAGTTCTTGTCTCAAGTCTTGAGAAGTTCTTGTCTCAAGTCTTGAGAAGTTCTTGTCCCGAGTCTTGAGAAGTCACTTGTGCCAAGTCTTGAGAAGTGCTTGTCCCAAGTGTTGAGAAGTTCTTGTCCAAAGTCTTGAGAAGTAATTGTCCCAAGTCTTGAGATGTTCTTGTCCCAAGTCTTGAAAAGTCACTCGTCCCAAGTCTTGAGAAGTCACTCGTCCCAAGTCTTGAGAAGTTCTTGTCCCAAGTCTTGAGAAGTCAATTGTCCCAAGTCTTGAGAAGTTCTTGTCCCAAGTCTTGGGAAGTGCTTGTCCCAAGTGTTGAGAAGTTCTTGTCCCAAGTCTTGAGAAGTACTTGTCCCAAGTCTTGAGATGTTCTTGTCCCAAGTCTTGAGAAGTCACTCGTCCCAAGTCTTGAGAAGTCACTTGTCCCAAGTATTGAGAAGTTCTTGTCCCAAGTCTTCTCTGCTTGTTTAGGGCTGTGCCTCACCCGTCTTTGCTGAATTCAATTTTTTTTCGAAAATTTCGAAAATTCTTAGTTTTCTTCGCGTTTCACGCCATTTGCAGCCGTTTTTAATTTTTTTTAAAATTTCGAAAAATTTTCAAAATTCTCAAAGGGGTACCCCTTTGAAAAAATTTCAATTTTTTCGAAAAATTTCGAAAAATCGAAAAACGTGGCAAATCGTCCAAAAAGCGCACAAAACTAAGAATTTTTGAAAATTTTCAACTTTTAATTTTTTCCGAATTTTCCGAAAATTTTTAGTTATGTGCGCATTTCAGAAGTTTTGCAGCGTTTTTTGATTTTTCGAAAAATTTGAAATTTTTTTCTTCTAAATTTGACCTGTCCCATCCCTATCAGGACTAGACTCCCAAGTCTTGAGAAGTTCTTGTCCCAAGTCTTGAGAAGTCACTCGTCCCAAGTCTTGAGAAGTTCTTGTCCCAAGTCTTGAGAAGTACTTGTCTCAAGTCTTGAGAAGTTCTTGTCCCAAGTCTTGAGAAGTCACTCGTCCCAAGTCTTGAGAAGTCACTCGTCCCAAGTCTTGTTAAGTCACTTGTCCCAAGTCTTGAGAAGTGCTTGTCCCAAGTCTTGAGAAGTTCTTGTCCCAAGTCTTGAGAAGTTCTTGTCCCAAGTCTTGAGAAGTCACTCGTCCCAAGTCTTGAGAAGTCACTCGTACCAAGCCTTGAGAAGTTCTTGTCCCAAGTCTTGAGAAGTTACTTGTCCCAAGTCTTGAGAAGTTCTTGTCTCAAGTCTTGAGAAGTTCTTGTCCCAAGTCTTGAGAAGTCACTCGTCCCAAGTCTTGAGAAGTTCTTGTCTCAAGTGTTGAGAAGTTCTTGTCTCAAGTCTTGAGAGGTCACTCGTCCCAAGTCTTGAGAAGACACTCGTCCCAAGTCTTGAGAAGTTCTTGTCCCAAGTCTTGAGAAGTCACTTGTCCCAAGTCTTGAGAAGTACTTGTCTCAAGTCTTGAGACGTTCTTGTCCCAAGTCTTGAGAAGTCACTCGTCCCAAGTCTTGAGAAGTCACTCGTCCCAAGTCTTGAGAAGTCACTTGTCCCAAGTCTTGAGAAGTGCTTGTCCCAAGTCTTGAGAAGTTCTTGGCCCAAGTCTTGAGAAGTTCTTGTCCCAAGTCTTGAGAAGTCACTTGTCCCAAGTCTTGAGAAGTTATTGTCCCAAGTCTTGAGAAGTTCTTGTCGCAAGTCTTGAGAAGTCACTCGTCCCAAGTCTTGAGAAGTCACTCGTACCAAGACTTGAGAAGTTCTTGTCCCAAGTCTTGAGATCCACTTGTCCCAAGTATTGAGAAGTTCTTGTCCCAAGTCTTCTCTGCTTGTTTAGGGCTGTGCCTCACCCGTCTTTGCTGAAATCATTTTTTTTCGAATATTTCGAAAATTCTTAGTTTTCTTCGCGTTTCACGCCATTTGCAGCCGTTTTTAATTTTTTTAAAATTTCGATAATTTTTCAAAATTCTCAAAGGGGTACCCCTTTGAGAAATTTCAATTTTTTCGAAAAATTTCGAAAAATCGAAAAACGTGGCAAATCGTCCAAAAAGCGCACAAAACTAAGAATTTTTGAAAATTTTCAACTTTTAATTTTTTCAGAATTTTTCGAAAATTTTTGGTTTTGTGCGCATTTCAGAAGTTTTGCAGCGTTTTTTGATTTTTCGAAAAATTTGAAATTTTTTTCTTCTAAATTTGACCTGTCCCATCCCTATCAGGACTAGACTCCCAAGTCTTGAGAAGTTCTTGTCCCAAGTCTTGAGAAGTCACTTGTCCCAAGTCTTGAGAAGTCTCTCGTCCCAAGTCTTGAGAAGGCACTCGTCCCAAGTCTTGAGAAGTTCTTGTCCCAAGACTTGAAAAGTCACTTGTCCCAAGCCTTGAGAAGTTCTTGTCTCAAGTCTTGAGAAGTCACTCGTCCCAAGTCTTGAGAAGTTCTTGTCCCAAGTCTTGAGAAGTCACTCGTCCCAAGTCTTGAGAAGTTCTTGTCCCAAGTCTTGAGAAGTTACTTGTCCCAAGTCTTGAGAAGTTCTTGTCTCAAGTCTTGAGAAGTTCTTGTCCCAAGTCTTGAGAAGTCACTCGTACCAAGTCTTGAGAAGTTCTTGTCTCAAGTGTTGAGAAGTTCTTGTCTCAAGTCTTGAGAAGTCACTCGTCCCAAGTCTTGAGAAGACACTCGTCCCAAGTCTTGAGAAGTTCTTGTCCCAAGTCTTGAGAAGTCACTTGTCCCAAGTCTTGAGAAGTACTTGTCTCAAGTCTTGATACGTTCTTGTCCCAAGTCTTGAGAAGTCACTCGTCCCAAGTCTTGAGAAGTCACTCGTCCCAAGTCTTGAGAAGTCACTTGTCCCAAGTCTTGAGAAGTGCTTGTCCCAAGTCTTGAGAAGTTCTTGGCCCAAGTCTTGAGAAGTTCTTGTCCCAAGTCTTGAGAAGTCACTTGTCCCAAGTCTTGAGAAGGTATTGTCCCAAGTCTTGAGAAGTTCTTGTCGCAAGTCTTGAGAAGTCACTCGTCCCAAGTCTTGAGAAGTCACTCGTACCAAGCCTTGAGAAGTTCTTGTCCCAAGTCTTGAGATCCACTTGTCCCAAGTATTGAGAAGTTCTTGTCCCAAGTCTTCTCTGCTTGTTTAGGGCTGTGCCTCACCCGTCTTTGCTGAAATCATTTTTTTTTCGAATATTTGGAAACTTCTTAGTTTTCTTCGCGTTTCACGCCATTTGCAGCCGTTTTTAATTTTTTTAAAATTTCGATAATTTTTCAAAATTCTCAAAGGGGTACCCCTTTGAGAAATTTCAATTTTTTCGAAAAATTTCGAAAAATCGAAAAACGTGGCAAATCGTCCAAAAAGCGCACAAAACTAAGAATTTTTGAAAATTTTCAACTTTTAATTTTTTCAGAATTTTTCGAAAATTTTTGGTTTTGTGCGCATTTCAGAAGTTTTGCAGCGTTCTTTGATTTTTCGAAAAATTTGAAATTTTTTTCTTCTAAATTTGACCTGTCCCATCCATATCAGGACTAGACTCCCAAGTCTTGAGAAGTTCTTGTCCCAAGTCTTGAGAAGTCACTTGTCCCAAGTCTTGAGAAGTCTCTCGTCCCAAGTCTTGAGAAGGCACTCGTCCCAAGTCTTGAGAAGTTCTTGTCCCAAGACTTGAAAAGTCACTTTTCCCAAGCCTTGAGAAGTTCTTGTCTCAAGTCTTGAGAAGTCACTCGTCCCAAGTCTTGAGAAGTTCTTGTCCCAAGTCTTGAGAAGTCACTCGTCCCAAGTCTTGAGAAGTTCTTGTCCCAAGTCTTGAGAAGTTCTTGTCTCAAGTCTTGAGAAGTTCTTGTCCCAAGTCTTGAGAAGTCACTCGCCCCAAGTCTTGAGAAGTTCTTGTCTCAAGTGTTGAGAAGTTCTTGTCTCAAGTCTTGAGAAGTCACTCGTCCCAAGTCTTGAGAAGTCACTCGTCCCAAGTCTTGAGAAGTTCTTGTCCCAAGTCTTGAGAAGTCACTTGTCCCAAGTCTTGAGAAGTACTTGTCTCAAGTCTTGAGAAGTTCTTGTCCCAAGTCTTGAGAAGTCACTCGTCCCAAGTCTTGAGAAGTCACTCGTCCCAAATCTTGAGAAGTCACTTGTCCCAAGTCTTGAGAAGTGCTTGTCCCAAGTCTTGAGAAGTTCTTGTCCCAAGTCTTGAGAAGTCACTTGTCCCAAGTCTTGAGAAGTTATTGTCCCAAGTCTTGAGAAGTTCTTGTCGCAAGTCTTGAGTAGTCACTCGTCCCAAGTCTTGAGAAGTCACTCGTACCAAGCCTTGAGAAGTTCTTGTCCCAAGTCTTGAGATCCACTTGTCCCAAGTATTGAGAAGTTCTTGTCCCAAGTCTTCTCTGCTTGTTTAGGGCTGTTCCTCACCCCTTTGCTGAATTCATTTTTTTTTCGAATATTTCGAAAATTCTTAGTTTTCTCCGCGTTTCACGCCATTTGCAGCCGTTTTTAATTTTTTTAAAATTTCGATAATTTTTGAAAATTCTCAAAGGGGTACCCCTTTGAGAAATTTCAATTTTTTCGAATAATCGAAAAACGTGGCAAATCGTCCAAAAAGCGCACAAAACTAAGAATTTTTGAAAATTTTCAACTTTTAATTTTTTTCTAATTTTTCGAAAATTTTTGTTTTTGTGCGCATTTCAGAAGTTTTGCAGCGTTTTTTGATTTTTCGAAAAATTTGAAATTTTTTTCTTCTAAATTTGACCTGTCCCATCCCTATCAGGACTAGACTCCCAAGTCTTGAGAAGTTCTTGCCCCATGTCTTGAGAAGTCACTTGTCCCAAGTCTTGAGAAGTCTCTAGTCCCAAGTCTTGAGAAGTCACTCGTCCCAAGTCTTGAGAAGTTCTTGTCCCAAGTCTTGAGAAGTCACTTGTCCCAAGTCTTGAGAAGTTCTTGTCTCAAGTCTTGAGAAGTTCTTGTCTCAAGTCTTGAGAAGTTCTTGTCCCGAGTCTTGAGAAGTCACTTGTGCCAAGTCTTGAGAAGTGCTTGTCCCAAGTGTTGAGAAGTTCTTGTCCAAAGTCTTGAGAAGTAATTGTCCCAAGTCTTGAGATGTTCTTGTCCCAAGTCTTGAAAAGTCACTCGTCCCAAGTCTTGAGAAGTCACTCGTCCCAAGTCTTGAGAAGTTCTTGTCCCAAGTCTTGAGAAGTCAATTGTCCCAAGTCTTGAGAAGTTCTTGTCCCAAGTCTTGGGAAGTGCTTGTCCCAAGTGTTGAGAAGTTCTTGTCCCAAGTCTTGAGAAGTACTTGTCCCAAGTCTTGAGATGTTCTTGTCCCAAGTCTTGAGAAGTCACTCGTCCCAAGTCTTGAGAAGTCACTTGTCCCAAGTATTGAGAAGTTCTTGTCCCAAGTCTTCTCTGCTTGTTTAGGGCTGTGCCTCACCCGTCTTTGCTGAATTCAATTTTTTTTCGAAAACTTCGAAAATTCTTAGTTTTCTTCGCGTTTCACGCCATTTGCAGCCGTTTTTAATTTTTTTTAAAATTTCGAAAAATTTTCAAAATTCTCAAAGGGGTACCCCTTTGAGAAATTTCAATTTTTTCGAAAAATTTCGAAAAATCGAAAAACGTGGCAAATCGTCCAAAAAGCGCACAAAACTAAGAATTTTTGAAAATTTTCAACTTTTAATTTTTTCCGAATTTTCCGAAAATTTTTGGTTATGTGCGCATTTCAGAAGTTTTGCAGCGTTTTTTGATTTTTCGAAAAATTTGAAATTTTTTTCTTCTAAATTTGACCTGTCCCATCCCTATCAGGACTAGACTCCCAAGTCTTGAGAAGTTCTTGTCCCAAGTCTTGAGAAGTCACTCGTCCCAAGTCTTGAGAAGTTCTTGTCCCAAGTCTTGAGAAGTACTTGTCTCAAGTCTTGAGAAGTTCTTGTCCCAAGTCTTGAGAAGTCACTCGTCCCAAGTCTTGAGAAGTCACTCGTCCCAAGTCTTGAGAAGTCACTTGTCCCAAGTCTTGAGAAGTGCTTGTCCCAAGTCTTGAGAAGTTCTTGTCCCAAGTCTTGAGAAGTTCTTGTCCCAAGTCTTGAGAAGTCACTCGTCCCAAGTCTTGAGAAGTCACTCGTACCAAGCCTTGAGAAGTTCTTGTCCCAAGTCTTGAGATCCACTTGTCCCAAGTATTGAGAAGTTCTTGTCCCAAGTCTTCTCTGCTTGTTTAGGGCTGTGCCCCACCCGTCTTTGCTGAATTCATTTTTTTTTCGAATATTTCGAAAATTCTTAGTTTTCTTCGCGTTTCACGCCATTTGCAGCCGTTTTTATTTTTTTTAAAATTTCGATAATTTTTGAAAATTCTCAAAGGGGTACCCCTTTCAGAAATTTCAATTTTTTCGAAAAATTTCGAAAAATCGAAAAACGTGGCAAATCGTCCAAAAAGCGCACAAAACTAAGAATTTTTGAAAATTTTCAACTTTTAATTTTTTTCGAATTTTTCGAAAATTTTTGTTTTTGTGCGCATTTCAGAAGTTTTGCAGCGTTTTTTTGATTTTTCGAAAAATTTGAAATTTTTTTCTTCTAAATTTGACCTGTCCCATCCCTATCAGGACTAGACTCCCAAGTCTTGAGAAGTTCTTGCCCCATGTCTTGAGAAGTCACTTGTCCCAAGTCTTGAGAAGTCTCTAGTCCCAAGTCTTGAGAAGTCACTTGTCCCAAGTCTTGAGAAGTTCTTGTCCCAAGTCTTGAGAAGTGCTTGTCCCAAGTGTTGAGAAGTGCTTGTCCCAAGTGTTGACAAGTTCTTGTCCCAAGTCTTGAGAAGTTCTTGTCCCAAGTCTTGAGAAGTCACTCGTCCCAAGTCTTGAGAAGTTCTTGTCCCAAGTCTTGAGAAGTTACTTGTCCCAAGTCTTAAGAAGTTCTTGTCTCAAGTCTTGAGAAGTTCTTGTCCCAAGTCTTGAGAAGTCACTCGTCCCAAGTCTTGAGAAGTTCTTGTCTCAAGTGTTGAGAAGTTCTTGTCTCAAGTCTTGAGAAGTCACTCGTCCCAAGTCTTGAGAAGTCACTCGTCCCAAGTCTTGAGAAGTTCTTGTCCCAAGTCTTGAGAAGTCACTTGTCCCAAGTCTTGAGAAGTACTTGTCTCAAGTCTTGAGAAGTTCTTGTCCCAAGTCTTGAGAAGTCACTCGTCCCAAGTCTTGAGAAGTCACTCGTCCCAAGTCTTGAGAAGTCACTTGTCCCAAGTCTTGAGAAGTGCTTGTCCCAAGTCTTGAGAAGTTCTTGGCCCAAGTCTTGAGAAGTTCTTGTCCCAAGTCTTGAGAAGTCACTTGTCCCAAGTCTTGAGAAGTTATTGTCCCAAGTCTTGAGAAGTTCTTGTCGCAAGTCTTGAGAAGTCACTCGTCCCAAGTCTTGAGAAGTCACTCGTACCAAGCCTTGAGAAGTTCTTGTCCCAAGTCTTGAGATCCACTTGTCCCAAGTATTGAGAAGTTCTTGTCCCAAGTCTTCTCTGCTTGTTTAGGGCTGTGCCTCACCCGTCTTTGCTGAATTCATTTTTTTTTCGAATATTTGGAAACTTCTTAGTTTTCTTCGCGTTTCACGCCATTTGCAGCCGTTTTTAATTTTTTTAAAATTTCGATAATTTTTGAAAATTCTCAAAGGGGTACCCCTTTGAGAAATTTCAATTTTTTCGAAAAATTTCGAAAAATCGAAAAACGTGGCAAATCGTCCAAAAAGCGCACAAAACTAAGAATTTTTGAAAATTTTCAACTTTTAATTTTTTCCGAATTTTTCGAAAATTTTTGGTTTTGTGTGCATTTCAGAAGTTTTGCAGCGTTTTTTGATTTTTCGAAAAATTTGAAATTTTTTTCTTCTAAATTTGACCTGTGCCATCCCTATCAGGACTAGACTCCCAAGTCTTGAGAAGTTCTTGTCCCAAGTCTTGAGAAGTCACTCGTCCCAAGTCTTGAGAAGTTCTTGTCCCAAGTCTTGAGAAGTTACTTGTCCCAAGTCTTGAGAAGTTCTTGTCTCTAGTCTTGAGAAGTTCTTGTACCAAATCTTGAGAAGTCACTCGTCCCAAGTCTTGAGAAGTTCTTGTCTCAAGTGTTGAGAAGTTCTTGTCTCAAGTCTTGAGAAGTCACTCGTCCCAAGTCTTGAGAAGTCACTCGTCCCAAGTCTTGAGAAGTTCTTGTCCCAAGTCTTGAGAAGTCACTTGTCCCAAGTCTTGAGAAGTACTTGTCTCAAGTCTTGAGAAGTTCTTGTCCCAAGTATTGAGAAGTGCTTGTCCCAAGTGTTGAGAAGTTCTTGTCCCAAGTCTTGAGAAGTACTTGTCCCAAGTCTTGAGATGTTCTTGTCCCAAGTCTTGAGAAGTCACTTGTCCCAAGTCTTGAGAAGTCACTCGTCCCAAGTCTTGAGAAGTCACTTGTCCCAAGTCTTGAGAAGTGCTTGTCCCAAGTCTTGAGAAGTTCTTGGCCCAAGTCTTGAGAAGTTCTTGTCCCAAGTCTTGAGAAGTCACTTGTCCCAAGTCTTGAGAAGTTATTGTCCCAAGTCTTGAGAAGTTCTTGTCGCAAGTCTTGAGAAGTCACTCGTCCCAAGTCTTGAGAAGTCACTCGTACCAAGCCTTGAGAAGTTCTTGTCCCAAGTCTTGAGATACACTTGTCCCAAGTATTGAGAATTCACTCGTACCAAGCCTTGAGAAGTTCTTGTCCCAAGTGTTGAGATCCACTTGTCCCAAGTATTGAGAAGTTCTTGTCCCAAGTCTTCTCTGCTTGTTTAGGGCTGTGCCTCACCCGTCTTTGCTGAATTCATTTTTTTTTCGAATATTTCGAAACATATTAATTTTCTTCGCGTTTCACGCCATTTGCAGCAGTTTTTATTTTTTTTAAAATTTCGATAATTTTTGAAAATTCTCAAAGGGGTACCCCTTTGAGAAATTTCAATTTTTTCGAAAAATTTCGAAAAATCGAAAAACGTGGCAAATCGTCCAAAAAGCGCACAAAACTAAGAATTTTTGAAAATTTTCAACTTTTAATTTTTTCCGAATTTTTCGAAAATTTTTGGTTTTGTGTGCATTTCAGAAGTTTTGCAGCGTTTTTTGATTTTTCGAAAAATTTGAAATTTTTTTCTTCTAAATTTGACCTGTGCCATCCCTATCAGGACTAGACTTCCAAGTCTTGAGAAGTTCTTGTCCCAAGTCTTGAGAAGTCACTCGTCCCAAGTCTTGAGAAGTTCTTGTCCCAAGTCTTGAGAAGTTACTTGTCCCAAGTCTTGAGAAGTTCTTGTCTCAAGTCTTGAGAAGTTCTTGTCCCAAGTCTTGAGAAGTCACTCGTCCCAAGTCTTGAGAAGTTCTTGTCTCAAGTGTTGAGAAGTTCTTGTCTCAAGTCTTGAGAAGTCACTCGTCCCAAGTCTTGAGAAGTCACTCGTCCCAAGTCTTGAGAAGTTCTTGTCCCAAGTCTTGAGAAGTCACTTGTCCCAAGTCTTGAGAAGTACTTGTCTCAAGTCTTGAGAAGTTCTTGTCCCAAGTATTGAGAAGTACTTGTCCCAAGTCTTGAGATGTTCTTGTCCCAAGTCTTGAGAAGTCACTTGTCCCAAGTCTTGAGAAGTCACTCGTCCCAAGTCTTGAGAAGTCACTTGTCCCAAGTCTTGAGAAGTGCTTGTCCCAAGTCTTGAGAAGTTCTTGGCCCAAGTCTTGAGAAGTTCTTGTCCCAAGTCTTGAGAAGTCACTTGTCCCAAGTCTTGAGAAGTTATTGTCCCAAGTCTTGAGAAGTTCTTGTCGCAAGTCTTGAGAAGTCACTCGTCCCAAGTCTTGAGAAGTCACTCGTACCAAGCCTTGAGAAGTTCTTGTCCCAAGTCTTGAGATCCACTTGTCCCAAGTATTGAGAAGTTCTTGTCCCAAGTCTTCTCTGCTTGTTTAGGGCTGTGCCTCACCCGTCTTTGCTGAATTCATTTTTTTTTCGAATATTTGGAAACTTCTTAGTTTTCTTCGCGTTTCACGCCATTTGCAGCCGTTTTTAATTTTTTTAAAATTTCGATAATTTTTGAAAATTCTCAAAGGGGTACCCCTTTGAGAAATTTCAATTTTTTCGAAAAATTTCGAAAAATCGAAAAACGTGGCAAATCGTCCAAAAAGCGCACAAAACTAAGAATTTTTGAAAATTTTCAACTTTTAATTTTTTCCGAATTTTTCGAAAATTTTTGGTTTTGTGTGCATTTCAGAAGTTTTGCAGCGTTTTTTGATTTTTCGAAAAATTTGAAATTTTTTTCTTCTAAATTTGACCTGTGCCATCCCTATCAGGACTAGACTCCCAAGTCTTGAGAAGTTCTTGTCCCAAGTCTTGAGAAGTCACTCGTCCCAAGTCTTGAGAAGTTCTTGTCCCAAGTCTTGAGAAGTTACTTGTCCCAAGTCTTGAGAAGTTCTTGTCTCTAGTCTTGAGAAGTTCTTGTCCCAAGTCTTGAGAAGTCACTCGTCCCAAGTCTTGAGAAGTTCTTGTCTCAAGTGTTGAGAAGTTCTTGTCTCAAGTCTTGAGAAGTCACTCGTCCCAAGTCTTGAGAAGTCACTCGTCCCAAGTCTTGAGAAGTTCTTGTCCCAAGTCTTGAGAAGTCACTTGTCCCAAGTCTTGAGAAGTACTTGTCTCAAGTCTTGAGAAGTTCTTGTCCCAAGTATTGAGAAGTGCTTGTCCCAAGTGTTGAGAAGTTCTTGTCCCAAGTCTTGAGAAGTACTTGTCCCAAGTCTTGAGATGTTCTTGTCCCAAGTCTTGAGAAGTCACTTGTCCCAAGTCTTGAGAAGTCACTCGTCCCAAGTCTTGAGAAGTCACTTGTCCCAAGTCTTGAGAGGTGCTTGTCCCAAGTCTTGAGAAGTTCTTGGCCCAAGTCTTGAGAAGTTCTTGTCCCAAGTCTTGAGAAGTCACTTGTCCCAAGTCTTGAGAAGTTATTGTCCCAAGTCTTGAGAAGTTCTTGTCGCAAGTCTTGAGAAGTCACTCGTCCCAAGTCTTGAGAAGTCACTCGTACCAAGCCTTGAGAAGTTCTTGTCCCAAGTCTTGAGATCCACTTGTCCCAAGTATTGAGAAGTTCTTGTCCCAAGTCTTCTCTGCTTGTTTAGGGCTGTGCCTCACCCGTCTTTGCTGAAATCATTTTTTTTCCGAATATTTCGAAAATTCTTAGTTTTCTTCGCGTTTCACGCCATTTGCAGCCGTTTTTAATTTTTTTAAAATTTCGATAATTTTTGAAAATTCTCAAAGGGGTACCCCTTTGAGAAATTTCAATTTTTTCGAAAAATTTCGAAAAATCGAAAAACGTGGCAAATCGTCCAAAAAGCGCACAAAACTAAGAATTTTTGAAAATTTTCAACTTTTAATTTTTTCAGAATTTTTCGAAAATTTTTGGTTTTGTGCGCATTTCAGAAGTTTTGCTGCGTTTTTTGATTTTTCGAAAAATTTGAAATTTTTTTCTTCTAAATTTGACCTGTCCCATCCCTATCAGGACTAGACTCCCAAGTCTTGAGAAGTTCTTGTCCCAAGTCTTGAGAAGTCACTTGTCCCAAGTCTTGAGAAGTCTCTCGTCCCAAGTCTTGAGAAGGCACTCGTCCCAAGTCTTGAGAAGTTCTTGTCCCAAGACTTGAAAAGTCACTTGTCCCAAGCCTTGAGAAGTTCTTGTCTCAAGTCTTGAGAAGTCACTCGTCCCAAGTCTTGAGAAGTTCTTGTCCCAAGTCTTGAGAAGTCACTCGTCCCAAGTCTTGAGAAGTTCTTGTCCCAAGTCTTGAGAAGTTACTTGTCCCAAGTCTTGAGAAGTTCTTGTCTCAAGTCTTGAGAAGTTCTTGTCCCAAGTCTTGAGAAGTCACTCGTCCCAAGTCTTGAGAAGTTCTTGTCTCAAGTGTTGAGAAGTTCTTGTCTCAAGTCTTGAGAAGTCACTCGTCCCAAGTCTTGAGAAGTCACTCGTCCCAAGTCTTGAGAAGTTCTTGTCCCAAGTCTTGAGAAGTCACTTGTCCCAAGTCTTGAGAAGTACTTGTCTCAAATCTTGAGAAGTTCTTGTCCCAAGTCTTGAGAAGTCACTCGTCCCAAGTCTTGAGAAGTCACTTGTCCCAAGTCTTGAGAAGTGCTTGTCCCAAGTCTTGAGAAGTTCTTGGCCCAAGTCTTGAGAAGTTCTTGTCCCAAGTCTTGAGAAGTCACTTGTCCCAAGTCTTGAGAAGTTATTGTCCCAAGTCTTGAGAAGTTCTTGTCGCAAGTCTTGAGAAGTCACTCGTCCCAAGTCTTGAGAAGTTCTTGTCTCAAGTCTTGAGAAGTTCTTGTCCCAAGTCTTGAGAAGTCACTTGTCCCAAGTCTTGAGAAGTTCTTGTCCCAAGTCTTCTCTGCTTGTTTAGGGCTGTGCCTCACCCGTCTTTGCTGAATTCAATTTTTTCGAAAATTTCGAAAATTCTTAGTTTTCTTCGCGTTTCACGCCATTTGCAGCCGTTTTTAATTTTTTTAAAATTTCGATAATTTTTGAAAATTCTCAAAGGGGTACCCCTTTGAGAAATTTCAATTTTTTCGAAAAATTTCGAAAAATCGAAAAACGTGGCAAATCGTCCAAAAAGCGCACAAAACTAAGAATTTTTGAAAATTTTCAACTTTTAATTTTTTCCGAATTTTCCGAAAATTTTTGGTTTTGTGCGCATTTCAGAAGTTTTGCAGCGTTTTTTGATTTTTCGAAAAATTTGAAATTTTTTTCTTCTAAATTTGACCTGTCCCATCCCTATCAGGAGTAGACTCCCAAGTTTTGAGAAGTTCTTGTCCCAAGTCTTGAGAAGTCACTCGTCCCAAGTCTTGAGAAGTTCTTGTTCCAAGTCTTGAGAAGTTACTTGTCCCAAGTCTTGAGAAGTTTTGTCTCAAGTCTTGAGAAGTTCTTGTCCCAAGTCTTGAGAAGTCACTCGTCCCAAGTCTTGAGAAGTTCTTGTCTCAAGTCTTGAGAAGTTCTTGTCTCAAGTCTTGAGAAGTCACTCGTCCCAAGTCTTGAGAAGTTCTTGTCCCAAGTCTTGAGAAGTACTTGTCTCAAGTCTTGAGAAGTTCTTGTTCCAAGTCTTGAGAAGTCACTCGTCCCAAGTCTTGAGAAGTCACTCGTCCCAAGTCTTGAGAAGTCACTTGTCCCAAGTCTTGAGAAGTGCTTGTCCCAAGTCTTGAGAAGTTCTTGTCCCAAGTCTTGAGAAGTTCTTGTCCCAAGTCTTGAGAAGTCAGTTGTCCCAAGTCTTGAGAAGTTATTGTCCCAAGTCTTGAGAAGTTCTTGTCGCAAGTCTTGAGAAGTCACTCGTACCAAGCATTGAGAAGTTCTTGTAACAAGTCTTGAGATCCACTTGTCCCAAGTATTGAGAAGTTCTTGTCCCAAGTCTTCTCTGCTTGTTTAGGGCTGTGCCTCACCCGTCTTTGCTGAATTCATTTTTTTTCGAATATTTCGAAAATTCTTAGTTTTCTTCGCGTTTCACGCCATTTGCAGCCGTCATAATTTTTTTAAAATTTCGAAAAATTTTCAAAATTTTCAAAGGGGTACCCCTTTGAGAAATTTCAATTTTTTCGAAAAATTTCGAAAAATCGAAAAACGTGGCAAATCGTCCAAAAAGCGCACAAAACTAAGAATTTTTGTAAATTTTCAACTTTTAATTTCTTCCGAATTTTCCGAAAATTTTTGGTTTTGTGCGCATTTCAGAAGTTTTGCAGCGTTTTTTGATTTTTCGAAAGATTTGAAATTTTTTTCTTCTAAATTTGACCTGTCCCATCCCTATCAGGACTAGACTCCCAAGTCTTTAGAAGTTCTTGAGAAGTCACTTGTTCCAAGTCTTGAGAAGTCTCTCGTCCCAAGTCTTGAGAAGTCACTCGTCCCAAGTCTTGAGAAGTTCTTGTCCCAAGTTTTGGAAGTCACTTGTCCCAAGTCTTGAGAACTTCTTGTCTCAAGTCTTGATAAGTTCTTGTCAAAAGTATTGAGAAGTCACTCGTCCCAAGTCTTGAGAAGTTCATGTCCCAAGTCTTCAGAAGTCACTTGTCCCAAGTCTTCAGAAGTGCTTGTCCCAAGTGTTGAGAAGTTCTTGTCCCAAGTCTTAAGATGTTCTTGCCCAAGTCTTGAGAAGTCACTCGTCCCAAGTCTTGAGAAGTCACTCGTCCCAAGTTTTGAGAAGTTCTTGTCCCAAGTCTTGAGAAGTCACTTGTCGCAAGTCTTGAGAAGTTCTTGTCCCAAGTCTTGAGAAGTTCTTGTCGGAAGTCTTGAGATGTTCTTGTCCCAAGTCTTGAGAAGTCACTCGTCCCAAGTCTTGAGAAGTTCTTGTCCCAAGTCTTGAGAAGTCACTTGTCGCAAGTCTTGAGAAGTTCTTGTCCCAAGTCTTGAGGAGTTCTTGTCGCAAGTCTTGAGAAGTCACTCGTCCCAAGTCTTGAGAAGTCACTTGTCCCAAGTATTGAGAAGTTCTTGTCCCAAGTCTTCTGTGCTTGTTTAGGGCTGTGCCTCACCCGTCTTTGCTGAATTCAATTTTTTTTCGAAAATTTCGAAAATTCTTAGTTTTCTTCGCGTTTCACGCCATTTGCAGCCGTTTTTAATTTTTTTTAAAATTTCGATAATTTTTCAAAATTCTCAAAGGGGTACCCCTTTGAGAAATTTCAATTTTTTCGAAAAATTTCGAAAAATCGAAAAACGTGGCAAATCGTCCAAAAAGCGCACAAAACTAAGAATTTTTGAAAATTTTCAACTTTTAATTTTTTCCGAATTTTCCGAAAATTTTTGGTTTTGTGGGCATTTCGGAAGTTTTGCAGCGTTTTTTGATTTTTCGAAAAATTTGAAATTTTTTTCTTCTAAATTTGACCTGTCCCATCCCTATCAGGACTAGACTCCCAAGTCTTGAGAAGTTCTTGTCCCAAGTCTTGAGAAGTCACTCGTCCCAAGTCTTGAGAAGTTCTTGTCCCAAGTCTTGAGAAGTTACTTGTAGCAAGTCTTAAGAAGTTCTTGTCTCAAGTCTTGAGAAGTTCTTGTCCCAAGTCTTGAGAAGTCACTCGTCCCAAGTCTTGAGAAGTTCTTGTCTCAAGTGTTGAGAAGTTCTTGTCTCAAGTCTTGAGAAGTCACTCGTCCCAAGTCTTGAGAAGTCACTCGTCCCAAGTCTTGAGAAGTTCTTGTCCCAAGTCTTGAGAAGTCACTTGTCCCAAGTCTTGAGAAGTACTTGTCTCAAGTCTTGAGAAGTTCTTGTCCCAAGTCTTGAGAAGTCACTCGTCCCAAGTCTTGAGAAGTCACTCGTACCAAGTCTTGAGAAGTCACTTGTCCCAAGTCTTGAGAAGTGCTTGTCCCAAGTCTTGAGAAGTTCTTGGCCCAAGTCTTGAGAAGTTCTTGTCCCAAGTCTTAAGAAGTCACTTGTCCCAAGTCTTGAGAAGTTATTGTCCCAAGTCTTGAGAAGTTCTTGTCGCAAGTCTTGAGAAGTCACTCGTCCCAAGTCTTGAGAAGTCACTCGTACCAAGCCTTGAGAAGTTCTTGTCCCAAGTCTTGAGATCCACTTGTCCCAAGTATTGAGAAGTTCTTGTCCCAAGTCTTCTCTGCTTGTTTAGGGCTGTGCCTCACCCGTCTTTGCTGAATTCATTTTTTTTCGAATATTTGGAAACTTCTTAGTTTTCTTCGCGTTTCACGCCATTTGCAGCCGTTTTTAATTTTTTTAAAATTTCGATAATTTTTGAAAATTCTCAAAGGGGTACCCCTTTGAGAAATTTCAATTTTTTCGAAAAATTTCGAAAAATCGAAAAACGTGGCAAATCGTCCAAAAAGCGCACAAAACTAAGAATTTTTGAAAATTTTCAACTTTTAATTTTTTCCGAATTTTTCGAAAATTTTTGGTTTTGTGTGCATTTCAGAAGTTTTGCAGCGTTTTTTGATTTTTCGAAAAATTTGAAATTTTTTTCTTCTAAATTTGACCTATGCCATCCCTATCAGGACTAGACTCCCAAGTCTTGAGAAGTTCTTGTCTCAAGTGTTGAGAAGTTCTTGTCTCAAGTCTTGAGAAGTCACTCGTCCCAAGTCTTGAGAAGTCACTCGTCCCAAGTCTTGAGAAGTTCTTGTCCCAAGTCTTGAGAAGTCACTTGTCCCAAGTCTTGAGAAGTACTTGTCTCAAGTCTTGAGAAGTTCTTGTCCCAAGTCTTGAGAAGTCACTCGTCCCAAGTCTTGAGAAGTCACTTGTCCCAAGTCTTGAGAAGTGCTTGTCCCAAGTCTTGAGAAGTTCTTGGCCCAAGTCTTGAGAAGTTCTTGTCCCAAGTCTTGAGAAGTCACTTGTCCCAAGTCTTGAGAAGTTATTGTCCCAAGTCTTGAGAAGTTCTTGTCGCAAGTCTTGAGAAGTCACTCGTCCCAAGTCTTGAGAAGTTCTTGTCTCAAGTCTTGAGAAGTTCTTGTCCCAAGTCTTGAGAAGTCACTTGTCCCAAGTCTTGAGAAGTTCTTGTCCCAAGTCTTCTCTGCTTGTTTAGGGCTGTGCCTCACCCGTCTTTGCTGAATTCAATTTTTTTCGAAAATTTCGAAAATTCTTAGTTTTCTTCGCGTTTCACGCCATTTGCAGCCGTTTTTAATTTTTTTAAAATTTCGATAATTTTTGAAAATTCTCAAAGGGGTACCCCTTTGAGAAATTTCAATTTTTTCGAAAAATTTCGAAAAATCGAAAAACGTGGCAAATCGTCCAAAAAGCGCACAAAACTAAGAATTTTTGAAAATTTTCAACTTTTAATTTTTTCCGAATTTTCCGAAAATTTTTGGTTTTGTGCGCATTTCAGAAGTTTTGCAGCGTTTTTTGATTTTTCGAAAAATTTGAAATTTTTTTCTTCTAAATTTGACCTGTCCCATCCCTATCAGGAGTAGACTCCGAAGTTTTGAGAAGTTCTTGTCCCAAGTCTTGAGAAGTCACTCGTCCCAAGTCTTGAGAAGTTCTTGTTCCAAGTCTTGAGAAGTTACTTGTCCCAAGTCTTGAGAAGTTTTGTCTCAAGTCTTGAGAAGTTCTTGTCCCAAGTCTTGAGAAGTCACTCGTCCCAAGTCTTGAGAAGTTCTTGTCTCAAGTGTTGAGAAGTTCTTGTCTCACGTCTTGAGAAGTCACTCGTCCCAAGTCTTGAGAAGTTCTTGTCCCAAGTCTTGAGAAGTACTTGTCTCAAGTCTTGAGAAGTTCTTGTTCCAAGTCTTGAGAAGTCACTCGTCCCAAGTCTTGAGAAGTCACTCGTCCCAAGTCTTGAGAAGTCACTTGTCCCAAGTCTTGAGAAGTGCTTGTCCCAAGTCTTGAGAAGTTCTTGTCCCAAGTCTTGAGAAGTTCTTGTCCCAAGTCTTGAGAAGTCAGTTGTCCCAAGTCTTGAGAAGTTATTGTCCCAAGTCTTGAGAAGTTCTTGTCGCAAGTCTTGAGAAGTCACTCGTACCAAGCCTTGAGAAGTTCTTGTAACAAGTCTTGAGATCCACTTGTCCCAAGTATTGAGAAGTTCTTGTCCCAAGTCTTCTCTGCTTGTTTAGGGCTGTGCCTCACCCGTCTTTGCTGAATTCATTTTTTTTTCGAATATTTCGAAAATTCTTAGTTTTCTTCGCGTTTCACGCCATTTGCAGCCGTCATAATTTTTTTAAAATTTCGAAAAATTTTCAAAATTTTCAAAGGGGTACCCCTTTGAGAAATTTCAATTTTTTCGAAAAATTTCGAAAAATCGAAAAACGTGGCAAATCGTCCAAAAAGCGCACAAAACTAAGAATTTTTGTAAATTTTCAACTTTTAATTTCTTCCGAATTTTCCGAAAATTTTTGGTTTTGTGCGCATTTCAGAAGTTTTGCAGCGTTTTTTGATTTTTCGAAAGATTTGAAATTTTTTTCTTCTAAATTTGACCTGTCCCATCCCTATCAGGACTAGACTCCCAAGTCTTTAGAAGTTCTTGAGAAGTCACTTGTTCCAAGTCTTGAGAAGTCTCTCGTCCCAAGTCTTGAGAAGTCACTCGTCCCAAGTCTTGAGAAGTTCTTGTCCCAAGTTTTGGAAGTCACTTGTCCCAAGTCTTGAGAACTTCTTGTCTCAAGTCTTGATAAGTTCTTGTCAAAAGTATTGAGAAGTCACTCGTCCCAAGTCTTGAGAAGTTCATGTCCCAAGTCTTCAGAAGTCACTTGTCCCAAGTCTTCAGAAGTGCTTGTCCCAAGTGTTGAGAAGTTCTTGTCCCAAGTCTTAAGATGTTCTTGCCCAAGTCTTGAGAAGTCACTCGTCCCAAGTCTTGAGAAGTCACTCGTCCCAAGTTTTGAGAAGTTCTTGTCCCAAGTCTTGAGAAGTCACTTGTCGCAAGTCTTGAGAAGTTCTTGTCCCAAGTCTTGAGAAGTTCTTGTCGGAAGTCTTGAGATGTTCTTGTCCCAAGTCTTGAGAAGTCACTCGTCCCAAGTCTTGAGAAGTTCTTGTCCCAAGTCTTGAGAAGTCACTTGTCGCAAGTCTTGAGAAGTTCTTGTCCCAAGTCTTGAGGAGTTCTTGTCGCAAGTCTTGAGAAGTCACTCGTCCCAAGTCTTGAGAAGTCACTTGTCCCAAGTATTGAGAAGTTCTTGTCCCAAGTCTTCTGTGCTTGTTTAGGGCTGTGCCTCACCCGTCTTTGCTGAATTCAATTTTTTTTCGAAAATTTCGAAAATTCTTAGTTTTCCCATCCCTATCAGGACTAGACTCAAAAGTCTTGAGAAGTTCTTGCCCCATGTCTTGAGAAGTCACTTTTCCCAAGTCTTGAGAAGTCTCTCGTCCCAAGTCTTGAGAAGTCACTCGTCCCAAGTCTTGAGAAGTTCTTGTCCCAAGTCTTGGAAGTCACTTTTCCCAAGTCTTGAGAACTTCTTGTCTCAAGTCTTGATAAGTTCTTGTCAAAAGTATTGAGAAGTCACTCGTCCCAAGTCTTGAGAAGTTCATGTCCCAAGTCTTCAGAAGTCACTTGTCCCAAGTCTTGAGAAGTGCTTGTCCCAAGTCTTGAGAAGTTCTTGTCCCAAGTCTTAAGATGTTCTTGCCCAAGTCTTGAGAAGTCACTCGTCCCAAGTCTTGAGAAGTCACTCGTCCCAAGTTTTGAGAAGTTCTTGTCCCAAGTCTTGAGAAGTCACTTGTCACAAGTCTTGAGAAGTTCTTGTCCCAAGTCTTGAGAAGTTCTTGTTGCAAGTCTTGAGAAGTCACTTGTCCCAAGTCTTGAGAAGTGCTTGTCCCAAGTCTTGAGAAGTTCTTGTCCCAAGTCTTGAGAAGTCACTTGTCCCAAGTCTTGAGAAGTTCTTGTCCCAAGTCTTGAGGAGTTCTTGTCGCAAGTCTTGAGAAGTCACTCGTCCCAAGTCTTGAGAAGTCACTTGTCCCAAGTATTGAGAAGTTCTTGTCCCAAGTCTTCTGTGCTTGTTTAGGGCTGTGCCTCACCCGTCTTTGCTGAATTCAATTTTTTTTCGAAAATTTCGAAAATTCTTAGTTTTCTTCGCCTTTCACGCCATTTGCAGCCGTTTTTAATTTTTTTAAAATTTCGATAATTTTTGAAAATTCTCAAAGGGGTACCCCTTTGAGAAATTTCAATTTTTTCGAAAAATTTCGAAAAATCGAAAAACGTGGCAAATCGTCCAAAAAGCGCACAAAACTAAGAATTTTTGAAAATTTTCAACTTTTAATTTTTTCCGAATTTTCCGAAAATTTTTGGTTTTGTGCGCATTTCTTAAGTTTTGCAGCGTTTTTTGATTTTTCGAAAAATTTGAAATTTTTTTCTTCTAAATTTGACCTGTCCCATCCCTATCAGGACTACACTCCCAAGTCTTGAGACGTTCTTGCCCCATGTATTGAGAAGTCACTTTTCCCAAGTCTTGAGAAGTCACTTTTCCCAAGTCTTGAGAAGTCTCTCGTCCCAAGTCTTGAGAAGTCACTCGTCCCAAGTCTTGAGAAGTTCTTGTCCCAAGTCTTGAGAAGTCACTTGTCCCAAGTCTTGAGAAGTTCTTGTCAAAGGTCTTGAGAAGTCACTCGTCCCAAGTCTTGAGAAGTTCTTGTCCCAAGTCTTCACAAGTCACTTGTCCCAAATCTTGAGAAGTGCTTGTCCCAAGTCTTGAGAAGTTCTTGTCCCAAGTCTTAAGATGTTCTTGCCCAAGTCTTGAGAAGTCACTCGTCCCAAGTCTTGAGAAGTCACTCGTCCCAATTCTTGAGAAGTCACTTGTCCCAAGTCTTGAGAAGTCACTCGTCCCAAGTCTTGAGAAGTTCTTGTCCCAAGTCTTGAGAAGTCACTTGTCCCAAGTCTTGAGAAGTTCTTGTCTCAAGTCTTGAGGAGTTCTTGTCTCAAGTCTTGAGAAGTTCTTGTCCCGAGTCTTGAGAAGTCACTTGTCCCAAGTCTTGAGAAGTGCTTGTCCCAAGTGTTGAGAATTTCTTGTCCCAAGTCTTGAGATGTACTTGTCCCAAGTCTTGAGATGTTCTTGTCCCAAGTCTTGAGAAGTCACTCGTCCCAAGTCATGAGAAGTCACTTGTCCCAAGTATTGAGAAGTTCTTGTCCCAAGTCTTCTGTGCTTGTTTAGGGCTGTGCCTCACCCGTCTTTGCTGAATTCAAATTTTTTTCGAAAATTTCGAAAATTCTTAGTTTTCTTCGCGTATCACGCCATTTGCAGCCGTTTTTATTTTTTTTAAAATTTCGATAATTTTTGAAAATTCTCAAAGGGGTACCCCTTTGAGAAATTTCAATTTTTTCGAAAAATTTCGAAAAATCGAAAAACGTGGCAAATCGTCCAAAAAGCGCACATAACTAAGAATTTTTGAAAATTTTCAACTTTTAATTTTTTCAGAATTTTTCGAAAATTTTTGGTTTTGTGCGCATTTCAGAAGTTTTGCAGCGTGTTTTGATTTTTCGAAAAATTAGAAATTTTTTTCTTCTAAATTTGACCTGTCCCATCCCTATCAGGACTAGACTCCCAAGTCTTGAGAAGTTCTTGTCCCAAGTCTTGAGAAGTCACTTGTCCCAAGTCTTGAGAAGTCTCTCGTCCCAAGTCTTGAGAAGGCACTCGTCCCAAGTCTTGAGAAGTTCTTGTCCCAAGACTTGAAAAGTCACTTGTCCCAAGCCTTGAGAAGTTCTTGTCTCAAGTCTTGAGAAGTCACTCGTCCCAAGTCTTGAGAAGTCACTCGTCCCAAGCCTTGAGTAGTTCTTGTCCCAAGTCTTGAGAATCCACTTGTCCGAAGTATTGAGAAGTTCTTGTCCCAAGTCTTCTCTGCTTGTTTAGGGCTGTGCCTCACCCGTCTTTGCTGAATTCATTTTTTTTCGAAAATTCTTAGTTTTCTTCGCGTTTCACGCCATTTGCAGCCGTTTTTAATTTTTTTAAAATTTCGATAATTTTTGAAAATTCTCTAAGGGGTACCCCTTTGAGAAATTTCAATTTTTTCGAAAAATTTTGAAAATTCGAAAAACGTGGCAAATCGTCCAAAAAGCGCACAAAACTAAGAATTTTTGAAAATGTTCAACTTTTAATTTTTTCCGAATTTTTCGAAAATTTTTGGTTTTGTGCGCATTTCAGAAGTTTTGCAGCGTTTTTTGATTTTTCGAAAAATTTGAAATTTTTTTCTTCTAAATTTGACCTGTCCTATCCCTATCAGGACTAGACTCCCAAGTCTTGAGAAGTTCTTGCCCCAAGTCTTGAGAAGTCACTTGTCCCAAGTCTAGAGAAGTCTCTCGTCCCAAGTCTTGAGAAGTCACTCGTCCCAAGTCTTGAGAAGTTCTTGTTCCAAGTCTTGAGAAGTCACTCGTCCCAAGTCTTGAGAAGTTCTTGTCCCAAGTCTTGAGAAGTCACTTGTCCCAAGTCTTGAGAAGTGCTTGTCCCAAGTCTTGAGAAGTTCTTGTCCGAAGTCTTGGGAAGTTCTTGTCCCAAGTCTTGAGATGTTCTTGTCCCAAGTCTTGAGAAGTTCTTGTCCCAAGTCTTGAGAAATCACTCGTCCCAAGTGTTGAGAAGTTCTTGTCGCAAGTCTTGAGAAGTCACTTGTGCCAAGTCTTGAGAAGTGCTTGTCCCAAGTCTTGAGAAGTTCTTGTCCCAAGTCTTGAGAAGTTCTTGTCCCAAGTCTTGAGAAGTTCTTGTCCCAAGTCTTGAGATGTTCTTGTCCCAAGTCTTGAGAAGTCACTCGTCCCAAGTCTTGAGAAGTATCTCGTCCCAAGTCTTGAGAAGTCACTCGTCCCAAGTCTTGAGAAGTTCTTGTTCCAAGTCTTGAGAAGTCACTTGTCCCAAGTCTTGAGAAGTCACTCGTCCCAAGTTTTGAGAAGTCAATACGACGGGGCCCGTGTGAGGCACAGACCGGGTCCAGCAGAGACCGGGTGAAGCACTGTTGCACTCAAGCAGAGACCCTGTGAGATAAAGAGCGAGACACGCAGGGACGGTGTGGAGCACTGTCCGAGTGAAGCATAGAGCCTGTGAGGCATAGGAGTGTAGCAGGCATGTGGTGAAGCTGAGTGACTAGCAGAGGCGCGTGTGCTACAGGACGATATCGGCAGACGGGTAAAGGCAGAGATAGTCTAGCAGAGACCTTGTCTGATAGGGAGATGTGATAGGTATCTGGTGGCGAAAATTTTCAAAAAATATAGGAATTTTTCAAAATTTACGAAAAATCAAAAAATGCTGCAAAACGTATGAACGGCGCACTAAACCAAATTTTTTTGAAAAAGTACCAAAAAAATTTTGACCCCCGAATTTTTCAAAATTTCTTGCTTTAATACGCGTTTCGGACATTTTCCTACGTTTTTCGACTTTTCGAAACTTTTGTAAAATTTTCAATTTTTTGTCACTTGTTCCAAGTCTTGAGAAGTCACTCGTCCCAAGTTTTGAGAAGTCACTTGTCCCAAGTCTTGAGAAGTCACTTGTCCCAAGTCATTTGAAGTCACTCGTCCCAAGCTTTGAGAAGTCAATACGACAGGGCCCGTGTGAGGCACAGACCGAGTCCAGCAGAGACCGGGTGAAGCACTGTTGCACTCAAGCAGAGACCCTGTGAGATAAAGAGCAAGACACGCAGGGACGGTGTGGAGCACTGTCCGAGGGAAGCATAGAGCCTGTGAGGCATAGAAAGAGTGAAGCAGGCATGTGGTGAAGCTGAGTGACAAGCAGAGGCGCGTGTGCTACAGGACGATATCGGCAGACGGGTAAAGGCAGAGATAGTCTAGCAGAGACCTTGTCTGATAGGGAAGAGGCGCGTGTGCTACAGGACGATATCGGCAGACGGGTAAAGGCAGAGATAGTCTAGCAGAGACCTTGTCTGATAGGGAAGAGATGTGATAGGTATCTGGTGGCAAAAATTTTCAAAAAATATAGCAATTTTTCAAAATTTACGAAAAATCTAAAAATGCTGCAAAACGGCGCAAAACCAAAATTTTTTGAAAAAATACGAAAAAAATTTTGACCCGGAATTTTTCAAAAATATCTTGCTTTAATACGCATTTCGGACTTTTTCCTACGTTTTTCGACTTTTCGAAAATTTTGTAAAATTTTCAATTTTTTGTCGATGGTACCCCTTCAAAATTTTCAAAATTTCTAAAATTTTTAAAAATTCATAAATGGTTATAAATGTGATGAAAAGCGAAAATAACAGAAAATTTTTAAAGAATTCGGAGAAAAATTTGAAACGCGGATTTTTCTTCCCACGCTATCACTGCAAGATCCGGTGTTTGCCTGGCCCTGTCTCTCTTGAACCCAGTCTCTGACGCACCCTGTCTCTTCGTCAATGCACGTACCGTTCTCTATGATAGGTTCTCTGCCTGGCAGGCTGTGCAATGACGACAGGGCCCGTGTGAGGCACAGACCGAGCCACTTATCCCAAGTCTTGAGAAGTCACTCGTCCCAAGTCTTGAGAAGTCACTCGTCCCAAGTCTTGAGAAGTCACTCGTCCCAAGTCTTGAGAAGTCACTTGTCCCAAGTTTTGAGAAGTCACTCGTCCCAAGTTTTGAGAAGTCGCTTGTCCCAAGTTTTGAGAAGTCACTTGTCCCAAGTCTTGAGAAGTCACAGGTCCCAAGTCTTGAGAAGTCACTTGTTCCAAGTCTTGAGAAGTCACTCGTCCCATGTTTTGAGAAGTCACTTGTCCCAAGTTTTGAGAATTCACTCGTCCCAAGTTTTGAGAAGTCATACGACAGGGCCCGTGTGAGGCACAGACCGAGTCCAGCAGAGACCGGGTGAAGCACTGTTGCACTCAAGCAAAGATCCTGTGAGATAAAGAGCGAGACACGCAGGGACGGTGTGGAGCACTGTCCGAGTGAAGCATAGAGCCTGTGAGCCATAGAAGGGGTGAAGCAGGCATGTGGTGAAGCTGAGTGACAAGCAGAGGCGCGTGTGCTACAGGACGATATCGGCAGACGGGTAAAGGCAGAGATAGTCTAGCAGAGACCTTGTCTGATAGGGAAGAGATGTGATAGGTATCGGGTGGCAAAAATTTTCAAAGAAATATAGGAATTTTTGAAAATTTACGAAAAATCAAAAAATGCTGCAAAACGTTTGAACGGCGCACAAAACCAAAATTTTTTGAAAAATTACGAAAAAAATGATGACCCGGAATTTTTCAAAATTTCTTGCTTTAATACGCGTTTCGGATATTTTCCTACGTTTTTCGACTTTTCGAAAATTTTGTAAAATTTTCAATTTTTTGTCGATGGTACCCATTTCAAAATTTTCAAAATTTCTAAAATTTTAAAAAAATTCATAAGTTGTTATAAATGTCATGAAAAGCGAAAATAACATAAAATTTTTAAAAAATTCGGAGAATACTTTGAAACGGAAATTTTTCTTCTCACGCTATCACTCCAAGATCCGGTGTTTGCCTGGCCCTGTCTCTCTTGAACCCAGTCTCTGACGCTCCCTGTCTCTTCGTCAATGCACGTACCGTTCTCTCTGATAGGTTCTCTGATATTTTGGCGGTTTCATAAGTAAAAGTTCGGTAGTCAAGGTATGATGAGATTTTTTTTCAGCAGGTAAGGCGAAAAATGTAGGATGGTTGGCGTGTGAAGACTACTATTTACACTGTGTCGAAGCGTTTGGCGACATGCAAGAACACCGCGCCTGTTAGCCTCATTACCTCGCAGTTTATGTTGACTCTTTCAACAAAGCAGGCAAACTGCAGCGTCGTGTTATGTATGCGTAGAACCCAAACTGCTCGTATGTAGAATCCCGCGCTCATTATCCCGTAGGACTCTAGTGAGTAGAGTGATGGTTGTGTAGGAAGAGGGCAGCATTGGGTTCTTTCCAAGGTTTAGTACTGACACAACGCGAGCGTGTTTCAATGCCGGCGGGAAATACTGCCTGCGGAATACGTCGAGAAAGGTTATCGCACACGTAGAAAGATGTCTTATGACCCCGGTCTTAATACCGTACTGGCTCGAAGCCTTACCAACGTTAAGTCCCTTGATGGCCTCAAGGACCTCCGAGGAACTGCTTAATTTCGGTTCAATTGAGAGGCATAACCTTATGCACGCATCCGGGTCCGATGGGTCGTCTACCGTAGGCCGTAGCTTCTGCTTTCTCGAAGTGTGAGAGAGGTAGTCCTCCAAGCACTTCCAAGGGGTATGACGGAGTGGGAACCTGCATCAACCTCTTTATCATCTTCTATACCGACTGGTCCTCGCTGTCCAATGATTCCAGCGTATCGTCCTAATTATCGTTCAGCCTATAAGTCACTGAATTCTGAAGGCGGTTGATCTGGGGCTTCAGAGAGGAATCCCTTGTAACTTACTATTGCATCCTTAGCAAGTTCATCAGGAGTACTTCATCATGAATACTAGCGGGTAGAGGGGATCGTAGGCCAGCTCGATTTCGACGCTTCAGAACAGATTCCCCTGTAACCTCTTAGATGGCGATTGTCAACTCGACGCACTTGTCGATTATCTCCTCGCCGTTTATCTCGGAATTCTGTCTTCAAGGGAAGTCGGGAATGCAATCCAGTCCATTCGTGTGATGTCGGAGCGTTGTATTGAAATGATGTTCGGCATGTGGTGTCGATCAGGGTAGGCAGGAGATCTGCGATTAGTTCACAACAGTTAGATACACCAGTTGGACGAACTACTACGAGGTCAGACACAAGAACTTGACTGATGCTCTGTTTTTATTTACATAATTACAAAAATTAACTGTGATCGCCTTCGAAATAATTCCCTTCGGAGTTGACACACAACTGCATATGATACTGTTACTGTTGAAAGCAGTGCTGTAGATCATTTTGTGTAAGTCTTTTCAGCAGCTCCGTTGTTTTTTCTTTCACTGATTCTACCGTGGTTAAAAACTGCTTCGCAGACAAAGTTGTGTGGGCTGGCGAGTTATCCTGGTGCAAAATCCACCCGTTTTCCCCCTTCAATTCTTTCCATTTTCTTCACACTCATTCGCGCAATTTCGTCATGATTTCGATGTAATATTGCTGATTTACCTTCTGGCCGCAGGGAAAACAGTTAACATGGCTTTGAACTTCGAACGGCTGTTACGTTCAAATGTTGGTTCCACTTTAGTTCCGGTATGGATTGCTTGCTGGTTACCATGACATCACGCAGACACAGAGACCAACTGACGAGTACATTTCCTCTCCCGTCCCTCCAGATCAGATTATCGCTTATTCATGTCTAATGTCTGCGCTCTTTAGTTCATGTATCCGTTCGGTAATGCGTTCAAATATCGACTTTGATCTCATAAAACCCTGGAAAATATATGAAATTGGTGGTGGGACGAGTGAGTAGATTTCACCAGCCGAATGCAGAGATTCAAGAACGCTTGAATAAAATCGACAATTCGCAATTTCAGACTAGGTCTTTGTGCAGTCATCAGTAAACCTATTTCCTTAATTCCAGGACTACTCTGCTTTTCTACTGTAAGCAGGTCACTTCTCACCACGGCATGACTCGTCCTCAGGTTAGGTGTAGGGAATGGATAGTCTCTCGTAATTCTGAGGGTTGCTAGCAGAGCATCAGCAGTCCAGGTGCTGGAAAATTTGACATTCGTTCATGTGCATGGAGATTCGGTCCAAAAATATTATCGGAGCTGTCGCCTTTGTCCCTGCAACCTCGCCGAAACGACCTTCACCTTCGACATCTTACATTCCATTGTGATCAGTTTCTGAGCTGCAGAATCCTATGACCATGTGTGCAAAAAGTTTCCACGACAACCCACGAGTGAATTTCAATTTATTGTACAATTATGAAATAGTATTCATGTTTCATCAAAAGTAACATTAAATTTGCAAAATGTTTAAGTGGGTTTTGTGACATCAGTTCGTACTTCTTGATTCAAGTTCAAAATCCTCTATGATAACGGTTAAATTTCTAATTTAATTTAATTAAGTTCAATCTGACATCGAGAATACAGGAACCGCGTATTAGCCATTTGTTAAGTAAATATTAATAACCATGCATGTCTTATATTCTACAGCACAAATATTTTTGTTTCGACATGATACACGAACCAGCCATGCCTCACATAACGTATTATCTCAGTATCTCAAAGCTTTCCTGGACGGAGTAACAAAAGCCCGAAGTTAAATTAACCCTTTGCGGTCCCTTTTAAATACCACTGAGCTATTAAGAACTGGTTTTATTTCCTTTTATAACTTGCATAAAACGGAAGAACTTTGCTAAATCTGGTGAAAATATGTTCTGAGGGGATGACAGTTCCTTTTGTTTGAATACTGACCGTGTGAAATATTTTTCACGGACTGTACAACTGTCGCTAGTGAGATGTGTAGTAAGTGTTGCTTTTCTGTTTCCTGTCGTTCGGTAGAGAATTAAGCAAGACCAAGACTTTGGCGACGTCTAAACATCCCTTATTGCATGCAGAAATACGATGTATAAACATTGGATTTCATAATCTCAGAGCTACGCTTCCTTTCGCGCTGATTGTTTTCGTATGTTCTAGACCAAGTTCGGCACCAGGAAAGTGTAAACGATGAAGTCACTAGACATAAAGAACGCTTGATAAGAAGACGATGGAATGTTCATCTGTCATTGGTGGATTGCTCTATGTGTAAAAAAAATAAAAAATGCAATTTCCTACTAGGAAGATGGGATATTTGTTTTATAACTTTATAAGATATAAAATATTTACATTCTAAGTAAATATGGCAGCTACATACACGATGGTATTCCTTCACTATATGATGTATGGCAAAACACTGGGTGTGGAATCCTGGCTTCCTTGGACACGTGTCAGAACACTCCTGCATTCTTTCAATATCATAAGGTACACAAAGTATTACCAGGGAAACTAGGTTAGAACTATTGCAAAGAAGAAGGCTTGAATGATATGCTGACACCGTTTGCCAGCCTCAGTTTGACTCCAGATCACGTAAAAAATTCGTCAAATACGTGGCGGACTCAGTCCGACATCGGACCGCAAGGGCCCAAATACGTATACTTAGCTATCTTAATAACAAGACTCTGTTGTTGGACGTACGGAATGAAAAGACGTAGTTTACATTAGCTTTTTTTTTCCAAGACCATGATTCATTAATATATAAAAGAATTGCATCTTTTTTACAACGGGGATCTGATCTTCAATGTATAAAGTACCAAGTCCGACTTGATTTCGATTAGAAAACTTAAAACAACTGCGGAAGGGGGGACTAGTCTTGCTGCTAGGAGCAACCGTAGCTCCCTCTTGCCAGAGATTTGTTCTTCGTACTGTATTCACTACACATCCCAACGGCGCAATATCTTGGGCTTCGCAGACTCCGCTGAGAGGCTCTGTGACTTTATCTCGCAATATGAGAAGTGCATGTTTACTGGTACTTGAAGGAGCAGAGCCGAGAGCCGAACACATCGTTAAGACTTCTTTTTTACACGACGCATTCAAATTAACAAGCGGACGGGGCGAAAGATCACGGACACTGCAAAATTACACCAGCAATAATCCAGCCTATAATAATTTGTCTTCTCGTGTGTGTGAGGACGAGGGGTGAGCGGGGGAGGATGAGGTTGTTCAGTCGCTAGAAATTCTGACCGTCCGTTGTCCATTGTGATCCTCGGTTTCGTCCTAATTGCAAACACCCCCTGATGACTGTGAAAAAAAAAACGCTCTGCAAAGTTAACATTCCAATTGAAACAAGCAGATTAAGGAAGCTGAATGTATAACTCTAAGATCTACATGTGAATTAAGAGAATAAACAGCGTGTTTCGTTTCTTATAAAATGCCAATATCGTATAGCTTTTGGTCAAATGCCAATGGCGATAGAATTGTAAGAAATTACCATCATATAAAATGTATGAGAAAGTGATTAAACAGATGTCGTAGCTCGTCTAGTATTCAAACAAGACCACAGATCTCAAGGAATCGTTCCTCAACCAAGGGCTCAACTGGAGCGTCGGAAGTTCTACAATGCAGATAAAGATCAGTGCGATGCCAGTTTGATACGTAGAAATAAACACGCTGAAGGCGTCGGACAGGGACATGTGGTGTTAACGAAGTTAATTAAAACACGAGAAATTATGTGTAACAACGTGACCTCACCTCGGAGTACACTCACCGTGTCCCTGACTGCAGAGGCATTATAATAAACTTACGTAGTCGGATAAAATGTCAGAAACTCTTTTCCAAACTTCTTGAAGCTTGCACAAAACCCTGGGAAATATTTACATGTTATTAACAGATACAAAAATTGTGTGAGCGGCAGAAATATGTTTTCCGGTCGCATTGTGAGCTACAACAGAACGCGGTCGACTACCTTCAGGATTTCTTTTGTCAACTGCAAAGTCTCACAGGAAGGCCACTTTCGAATTCGTCAGTACACTCGATCATCTGATCTGCCTGGCATATTTTTGGCCAATTAAATTACAAATGATAAGTACATTATCTTTTAAAACGACGTAAGTAAGAATCGATATTTACTGAGTTTAGAGTTGGCGATTAATTTATGAAGAATAAAACACAATTTTTTTGACAGCAGCAGATGCCTACCGTTTATTCATACATTTCTCCTTTCCCCACACACTGCTCTCCCTCCTTGCGAATTTTCAAAACACAGGCTCTTGACTTATTCAACCGCTGCTGTAACTCGTTCACTTGCAACCCATCTTCAGTTTAGCACGGGATATATAATATGCCTGTTACGTATCTATAAACACATTTACGCTACTTCATGCTTTCAACTCCTGAAGTTTTATTTCAACACATTGTGTTCAAAAGAATAATATAATCATAAACTTGCAAATAAAACTGTGCTCATTAAACTACAGTCCATGCGTTATTTGTATATTTCAGCGAACATTATTATATCTATTAACATCTTAATGCACTTACGCAGGTCTTAGAGATAATGGGAGACCAACACAACTTCATGCAATTCCGTTGTATTTGACACAGTCTGAAGATGACTCATATAAGGGCCGAAGTATGTAGCGCCATTATTAATTATTATTATTATTTAACATTCTGTTAAATAACTGTAGTATGTAACGCGAAGTACATGTAATATGGTAAAGGAGCTCTGTCTTCTGTAGGACGAGCCTGTAACCCAGGTTAGTGTATTTTGAACACTTTCCGTGCATCTGTCGATGTTCGTGGTACCCTATCCATGCTCTAAACTGGAGGGACTGAAAAAATACACGACCTTCCGCAAACGAGGCATGAGAGCTCGTTGCTAAGCGACACACTCAGTCATTGTAGTTGATAAGGCGTCGTTATATGAACTCAGAATCCTTTAGAACGAGATTGCGAAATTTATTTTCGACCCGAAATAGGCCTGCGACATTCGAATTATATTAAACATCGGGAAAAATCTGCATCTGTTGGATTACTTTTTCTGCATTGTTTCGCGAAGCCCCGAGTCGCTCAGATTACACTGTAAAGACTAGGAAAGAGATTAGCACCCAGGGAGTACGGTCGTGGGTCCGTCTTGAGGGACCGAGGAAAACAAGAAAAACTCGTCAGAATTAGCTGATCTCCGAGCCAAGATCTGAAGCCGGGACCTCCACAATACGAAGCACAAGTCCCAACTACTAGACTGCACATCTTCGCACGTAATGGCTTTGGCGTTGTCACGTTCCTCTTTAAAACCAGAGAAGATTTGACACGAGGTAAGGCTGTCTGTCTGTCTGCTTCCTCATTCCCTTTGCTTCAATTCGTTCTCTGTGCACACAGACACACACTGAAACCGAAGTGCACACGAAGTTCACGTGAAGAAAGAAATAATGATGAGAGATACAGACGTTTCAGTTAATACAAATAAAACCAAAGGCAGTCTATGTACAGTTCGCAGTGAATTTAACTGTTGAAAGAAATACGTAAGACGGACAGCGACGAAACAGAAGAAAATATAAGGATGGTAAATACGTACGAAAGGGGGTTTTATTTATTTATTTTTGGGGGTTTATTTTCCCGTTCGCCGCTGCCAGCTGTTCCATCTCATTTTCTTCATCTACCTCCGTGCAGGCTGATTCGCCCTCCGGCGACACACAACTTCTCGCCCTCTGACCTGAAGACACGCTGTCGCGAATAACCGGTGAATTACCACTCTTCTGCTTCGTGAGCGACAAGTCCCAGGATCACATCTTGGCTCAGAGAACGGCTCTTATACGCGAGAGGTTTCTCGAGGTCGTCACAGAAGGACACCGGAGTACCTCGCTTTATCAAGGACCTTTGCCGTCTATATCCTTTCAAATCATTCAACCAGGGCGTCCACTCTAAACTATTGACAGTGCCGCTGTGTATATAATAAATAAATACTTGAAGAAAAACGTAAATGAAAACACGTTTCAACACCTGACGTCACGCATATTTCAAGCTAAAGTCATCGGCACTTAAAGAATTGATTAAGCACCTTGACTTAGTCGCAAAGCGTCTGAGTTGCTTTCTGAAGAAAAACTCTCAGTCGATTAGTGGCTAGACTATCCTCAGTAAAGGCTTCCGAGGACTTGTTTAATTTTATTTCAGGATAATGTACCAATATCACCTTAATATAATCCATAACCACTCCATGGTAGGAGACGCTCAATTCTCCCAACCCACATTACAGACCTTGTAACTAACGGCAGCTGACACTACTTCATAACTATAAGACACAGAGAAGAACCGAGCGAACGGAGTTACGTCACATTTAATGTATGAAGTGCGCGGAGAAAAACGTCTGCAATATTTACAAGACAATGCGGACATAAACTTACACTCATCCTCTATAAGTCGAGGATAAAGAACTGTTTATCGGAACATTCAACGAGGCTTTTATGAACGCGGGTTACGATATTATCTTGCACGTTGAACAGCAAAAGGGCGATGTCATTTAGAAAGTTATAAAACACATTTTCCTGGAGGCGTAAGAACATATCACACACACACACGAAACCGAACATAAAGTGCGTCGTAGGAGCACGGCGTTGAAGTGCTTATGACGTCACAGGTCCACGCCACAACGTAAACCCTACACATGAGACCTCTACGTTCAGTTGCCATTCTTTAGTCCGGGGGTTGAGTGAATTTAAACTCCAAGTTGACTTTGTGAGCAGTAAGGCTTGAAAAAGGACGCCACTCGGGAATCCAGAACTTCGTGGTTGCTTTGTGTTCTCACGTGACTTTGTTCCACAGTACTGCTGCAGGGAAATTCGACAAACGCTTATATTTCTTATCAATTGTATTATCCAAAAGCTTGCCACGGGCCCTGTCATTCGACACGCATTGCTGAATACCATATAAAGATAATTAAAACCTTTTTATTTCTGAACCTAGCATTTTCACCAAGCTCGAACCCAGGACAATATTTTGTATGCCACCCTGGCTGCCGACATCCTCGCCAGAACACAGAAACTTGTTCTTTGAGCAGTTCTATCGCAGTTCCCAACCTCCTGAAACCATCGTCATCGAGAACTGAACCGAAGACAGTTTCACAATGTTTCTTCCGGTATTTCTGCAATCTACTTTTCGAAACAAATAACTTTGACCTAAGCGCCTCTCTTCCAACGTCCTTAGTTTGCGAGCTACAGGGAACACCCTCACCGGGATTTGAACTCAGGAAACTTTTCCTAGTTTTGACCTTAATATTTTCTCTTCTTGGGTTCAAGGAATAAGTGTGCCAGGTCCGGAGCAAACAGTTGTTATCCGTTGCCGAGATAGAAGAGAGCATAGCACGCAACACTTCTCAATTTCATGCACTTCACAAGCTTGCAAATACATATCAGCGTCTTCTGCAAGGATTTTTGGTACATTTTTGAGCAGGAAACTACACAAAATTCACAACAGTCAAACAAATGGGAATACGATGTTACAGTTGTGAATACGAAAGCTGAAGGTGTCACAGTGGAGATAAATTTTATAAGCTAAAACTTCCAAATACCAGTTTACAATCGCATTCCAATCCGTGTATTTCTGTCGTCATGCCCCACTTTCTGCCGAAAACGAACATCTTACGTAGATGCGAAAGTTTGCGCCCACAACATCACGTTACAATTTTGCGGATGGTTGTTCAGTTTTAGTGAAACATGTATTTCGCTTGTTTGTTCGATAATTAAACATTCTCTGTTTTTCTAACACAACACAAACAAAAAGTCGTCAGATTCAGCTTCGATTTTATGAACATACGGCTCACTGTCGGCCTGAGGGATTTCTTCTGGACCAAAATTACAACAGCTTCACCTGGTTGCTTCTTCGACGACCCAGCCCTCGGTCAGATACTGGACCATACCCTGAGTCACATGTATTTGATCCACATTTTCCTAATCAGAGTATTACGGACCATTTTAATGTTGTACCCCCTTCTACGTCCACCCCCACTTCTGTCAATTTTATCTCCCCTTCGGATTTCCGTCTGAAATTGTGTATGCATTTATCATGTCATCCATTCGATCACTTCTTAATACGAGGTGCGATCGAAAAGTTTCAAGACTGTGTCAATAGAGGGCGAACCGGATGTAGTACGAGCTTCTGCCGCTAGGGGGTGCGGCCTATATTCATAGTGAATCAGTGTGCCATCCGGCATCATCGAATTAGCATTTGTTTCTTAGTTACGGGCGTTTTGGTAGTGCATTACACCGACCCTCCTGGGATTTCGGAATGACTTGTGCATCAAATTTTGCCAAAGACTCGCCAAAACGGCTACGGAAACCTATGAAATGCTAAAGCAAGCATTTGGGGAGTCCGCAATGGGTCGTGCACAAACTTTTGTGTGGCATTCACGTTTTAAAAATGGCCGAACCTCTGTCGATGATGACGAGCGTTCTGGACGACCATCTTCGAGCACAACGCCCGAAAATGTTACGAAGATCGACGTCGTACCATCAACGACTTGTGCGACATTGTTGGGATAGGCTATGGGACCTGTCAGCTGATTCTAAAGGAAGAACTCCACATGCGACGCATCATGACAACGCGCCAGCGCACACCGCCCTCAAAGTTCGGCAGTTTTTGGCATCAAACACCATGGCCGTCATCCCGCACCCTCCTTATTCGCCGTGTGACTTCTTCCTCTTCCCAAAGATGAAAATTCAGCTAAAGGGAAGGAGATTTGAGACGATAGAAGAGATTCAGGCAGAATCGCAGATGGTGCTTGACAGGCTGACAAAGAAAGATTTCCAGGGATGCTTCCAGGCTTGGCAGCGGCGCTGCAATCGTTGTGTTCACTCCCAGGGGAACTACTTCGAGGGTGATGGATGAATTTAATACCTGAGATAAGTGTACGGGTTTTTATAGGCGCAGTCTTGAAACTTTCCGATCGAACCTCGTATCATCACAAGCATCACCAGTGTTAACAGGGCTATCAATGCTGATCGTCGTGGCGTTAAGTCACTTCTGCACCAAGTAGAGACCGGAAGAGGTGAATGTGGTTAGGGCACATCTTGCAAGATTTCCCCGGCAAAACGAGATCTGAGGCAATTAGCAGAATTTTAAGCTTTACAGTACATATTTCCCAACCAGGAAGTTGAAGGCTTCTACGAGTTGCAATAAAAATAGCTTACATTTAAGCACTTCTATTTCTAAGTAACGTGACATTCATCAGGTCCCGAAAAATATACTGAGACACCATAGGCAATTCTTTTGGAAGAGAGGAAAATTTAAAAAATAAGAAAATGATACTAAACAAACACACAGAAGCTAGTGTGAAGTGTAATTACTCACAGCTTTGTCCTCATTTGACTGAGACACGTAGAGCGAAATCGATTCATATCTTCTACACGTAATACTCGTTAGACACGAATGTCAGGCGCTTGCTACAACCCGCAGCACAGCCGTGCAGGAGACGCTGTCGCAGACGAAGGGGAGCCACTGACTTACCTGCAGGCAAAGAAACAAATTTTACTTATACACTGCTCGGAACAGAACATACAAAATCCACACTCGAATCTGAGACAACTTAAACAGAACATCAGCGGAATGTAAAGATGCCATCGGCATCTATCCGATGAGAAAGTTCTGGTCGTCTAAGATTTCAAGGTTTAAGCTACCAGCGTTTCCACGAAACTTCTCTGAAGCCATGTTAATAAGAGTGTAATGTGTTGGCTTTGTTTTGCTTTCAGGTTGTTTGCGAATTGCATTTACAGCAATAAAACCTACTTCGACAGTCATTAGCACAGAACTGCATTCGGACGTATTAGTTTTGTGTCATCGGTACATACAAAAACTGTGACATTTGACAAAGGATTAACTCCTTTCATCTTCCCTTCGTTCTCCGGACCGTGGAAATGGAAAGACGCTTTCGAAAGCCACTTCTGTGTCTTCAGCTTATGAATAGGAGCTGAATGCTCCCTTCACATCTGCTTTGTTGATCTGGAAGCAGCCCCTAAGACTCTCTCGCGAACACCATGTACCCTTATCTAGATAACGCTTGTGTTTGTAGACTCCCCTGGTAGAGGGCCCTTGTGTTGTTTGCATGAGCTGAACACCCCTCCTGAAGAAGACAATACCTCATTAACCTCCTATTCCCCAAGGCAAACATATGAGCAGTCTGTTTTATAAAAGTTTGCCTCTCGGTCAAGAGAAGATGATTACAAAGTTCGTCGGTTTTCCGCGATTTTTTTAAATATTCAGGTTAACACAGAGAAAGATTTGTTGGGGTGTAGGTTAGGTTAGTCGATGTCAATCTGTCAGGTGATGAGCTCATTCACATTTGTATTAAACGTAAATATGATCACGAATTGGGAAGAGAAGTCTGTGGTATATTTAAGATAAATGTGGGGGGGGGGGATCTCCGTTGAAATCGCGGCGTCTTCAGTACGCGCGTTTCAAATTTAATTCGGTAGTGAGCAGAAAATCGTAGAAACAAGAGGCTTAGTGAGTGCATACAACACAGGCAGAAGAAACCCATGACATGATCCGCCTTTTATGGAACCAGCGAGTTCATTACCGCGTTCATAACAGCCGGTCACCGTAACGCCACTTCAGAGCGCAGAAGACCTATAAAACTGACTCAATGAAATTAAATGATAACATAAGAGAAATAGATAATGTGGCTAATACTAGTGAAGCTCAGATAGAACGCCTGCTAGGTAGTCAACAACGGAGAAAAGTGAGGGGAAGTTAGGGCCGGGAGGAAGGCGATGTGAGGGGGCGAAGGTCCAGGGAATACTTGGTAGGGAAGTGAAAAAAGCTCATTTTGGATAAACGAAGTGTTTTTAGATCATGAAGATCTATCTTCTGTTGAAGATGATGTTGCTTCGAAACAGTTGCTAGGATACGACAGGACTACAAATGCTCGAACGCGTCTGTGCTTCACGGATCATGAAACAGCATTCGATCTCATAAATAGAAATAAACTGTGGGAAATAGGTTACCGAGTTCGCCTCGCACTTGTTGTCCGAGGACTGTATCAAAGTGTTATTACAGCTGCTGAAACAGAGATACACCGTTCGTAAGGGACACAAACAGATTACCGCGTAAAAGGAGGACGCTCTCTTAAGCGAAAATGAACTTCAACGCACTTACGCTACAAGCAGTTAAGAGTTTACGGCGCTGAATTAACTAAAGTATGATAAGTAAGTAATGAAATACAAGGGACGTAGTTGCTTAATTTAAGTCATTAACCCGGAATTTCCAAGAAGAAATTGAGGAAGACCGCGGAGGACCTTAGTCATTGCAGACGGTCTCCGGGGCCAAGATCTGAGATCTAACCACTCCGTATTAACTGTAGGAGTCTTTGTTTCATTTACGCAAAGTATGTGCTAGTATCGCATGGCAATAAGATCAGAAAAAAATATAAAAATTGCATTCTGTGGAAAATTTCCTCTCGGAACAAAAACCATAATCATTTTATTTCATTCTTCAACACGGCCGCCATTTTTAGCTGCGGTACTGTAAGTTAGACAAATTCCTGTGAGCTACGAAGCCCCGTCCTTGGGTACTGGAAATGGGTATTGTACCCGGACACACCTTACTAAAAGCCGAAGGCCTTGGGGTGACGGCCTTCGGGTACATCTCAACTGATCGAAGAGAAATTGCAATTCGTGATATTTTTAAATACGAAATAAATAAATTAGAGTGAGGATGACAGGGAACGATAACCTTAAGGGCAATAAGTTGGGCATGAGGTGTGGCTCAGAACAGCTGTTCTGCAGTTCTGTTCCCATGGCAACAACACACGAACCTTAAATGTTGTGACAAGGATTATAGCTCACAGACTGACAATTTTCGTTTCTGGAGAAGAAGCTGGGACTTGATTAGATAATTTTAACAATCTGAAAATCTAATTACAAATCGTCCACTGACGTTTACGTTCAACCAAGACTCACTTGACTCACTCTGTGGTGCTGGAGATTCTTTGAAACGTCGACTTCATACTCGGCTTGTCAAAGAATTGCCCACTTACTTCGTGGAATCAGAAGGTTTTCCAGAACTCCACTTTAAAATAGGGCCTTGTACATTTTGGGGACTGCCGAAATTTCGGAGTAACGTGAATTTGTGTCTGTCCATCCGGAAGCGGAAATGAATAATAACGAATATTAAAGAGTAGTAACTTGCATTTCGTTCGGACTTCCGGTTCAATAAACTCGCCTTCTTTTATTCCTTGTTTCAAATGAACTAATTTTGCTATTGGCTGAGCTCCTAGTTGCAGAATGTTCGACGTGATCCTTGGCAGAGAAACTCCGTTTGGTAGGCGTGTCGCTAGCTCGGATATTAAGCCTTGATGCATTGTCTTCCTGGCTGTCAGAAGGGTTTCTGTGAATAGCTTCGAAGTTTAGAAACTAATGCAGTCAACAATACAAACTCCGGTTATACACCTTTTTGAACAATAACACATAATGACTCCTGTCACTTACAAGTCTTTGTAACTAGTAGCTGGCTGCAGATAGTAGGAACACAATTTACAGGAATTTATATCGAGTCAAATGAAATTAAACAAAATTGGTACTCATACTTACTTTACTCACAGGCAGCGTCTACATTTCAAGCCGTGTCTGAAAAACACAAAGAGAACGACGAGGAAAGACGAGAGAGAGAGAGAGAGAGAGAGAGAGAGAGAGAAGAGTGGACAATAAAAACAGAAATGTAAGCTGCGGGGATTAAATCGTTAAGATAAGTAAAAGAATGTCAAATACACACCGCTTAAAATTAAATAAACATATATACGAGAGATGAAAAAATAGTGAAAAAATACAAGAACTTGGAATGAACATTTGCAAACTGAAAAATGGAAGATTGTCAGAATGGGCCCTGAATAAGCGTATCTTCCAAAAGGACGTGGCCCTCTAGCCATCTAGTTAGTTAGTTCCTCTTATCTATAACCACGGGTCTTAGGCGTCAGCCTTGTGCCGCTGGGACCATGGGTTCGAATCCCACTCAAGCCATGGATGTTCGTTGTGCTGTCCTGTGTACAGGTAGAGGCCTTGCGACGGGCCGATCCCTCGTCTAAGGAGTCCTACCAAATATCTATAGATCAAGCCAACGAAAAAGTTGGGGACCCGCAGTGCTCAGGCACTTGAAGAACGGGTCGTTCCCAGTATCCCCAGTACCTATAATCACAAGCCAAAGTGCCAGTCATTCCCCCCGAAACTTGAATGAAATAATGAACATTCTTATATTGTTTACTTACATGGTGACGTATTGCGATCGCTGTATGCATTAAGTTGTTTATTAGCGGTGAAACACAGTAAAGACTGAGTGTTTTGTACATCCTAGCAATCACAGGAAGGAAATCGGAGGAACAAAGATTTTATGCGATAGATAAAACTTCTATACGTTTATTGGTGGCAGAATTGATGATAGGAATCTTGGGCACGGAATACATCTTGTGTGCAGACCACCGGTTACTCATTTCATGTAACAACACCACGTGAAGCTATTGATCTGTAAACATGGCGTGATTGAAACAAATTACAATAGCAGTCACGAGAATGTATTCTGGAAATTCAGAGACGACAGAATCTGTTAACAATCAGCGTGTGTCGTGTTGGCGTGGGACTGCCGATAGGGAAGTTTTCGCAGATAATAACAGGTCGGCCACAGCCCCAGGATTAGCTATTACGACATCGCATTAGCGGCGCAGAGCTCAGCGTCGCGTCCTCCTATCCAGCCCCCCCCCAAAATGGGGTGCTGGTGTGACGCAGGCGTCGGCGTCTTCCACCGTCGCTCAGACGTCATCACGGTTTTGTGTGAAAATTAAAATACTTCCTTCTGTCGATCTGTCTGTGCATGAAATAAATCTCTAGACCGGATAAACCGATTTAAAATACGTCTTATGTTGGTGAATTTGAATAAACATTGTCGAAGAATTTCAATTATCATTCGGGATGGATAGGTTCTTCGACTGTTTTATATAAGTTCTAAATGAGTTCAAAGAACATTCATGATAACTTTGCATCAAAATAAAGTAATTAACAAAGTAACTCCAAAACTTACTTTCATGCTCAGCAGGTATGGCTGCCATATTGACAATTTTTACAACCCTCGCGTGGAACAGGGCTGGCAGGTACCACCAGTTCACGTTCTGAGACTGAGGGCAAACGTGGGTCACCGAATTTAGATTGTCCTTTAAGTATCCGCGTTAGTTTGGCTTACATTTCATACACGATACAGTACAAATTACACCATATGCTAATCGGCGTCTTGTTTCGCCCTTCATTACTGCCTACATCACAGTGATTCTAAAGAAGAGCAGAAAATGAGTCCCATGTATTACTCAGACATTTCCTATACTGTTCAGAGATTTTGTTCTGACCACTGTCCCTGATGTTTACAGCTCGCTCTGTGTGTGTTTCTCTCTCTCTCTCTCTCTCTCTCTCTCCCGCGGTAAAGTGCTTAGTTAAGGACGAGGCTTTGTTTATTTACTTAGAAACTTAGAAATAACAAACAATACAAATAATACAACTGTACACTGCAAATACATTTCTGAGTACTTCTTCAAACGTAAGACTTGTATAAATTGTGCCAAATACATTGTTTAAATTTTAATTAAATACAAATTTTTTTCAACATTTACGAAGTGTCTGTACACTAAACCAGGTTGTTAACAAATTCGTAAAATTATTTTCCAGAAATGCCAAATTTTGTAAAATCAGTCGATTGGTTCCTGATACGTAATACGCGGGCGGGCGGACAGACAGACAGATATTGATGCCGTGCAAACAGCGCATAAGCCGGCTCTGCCTCCGGAAATGTGCGGGCAGTTCGCGCAACCCACGGGCCGTCCGTCTGTCTAACGTCGCAACACCTGTCAACATTAATTTCCGTCGAGAATGACGTCACATCGGCGCCGCCTCGATTCATTCTTAAGTAAAAGTGCCTCAAATGCGTTTTAATTCGACTTTCGACCAAATCTGTATGCAAATTGGATCAAATTCTGTTAGCCTTTTCGTGATTACCCACCACCTTAAGGACGTGAAGTCCTTAAATGCAAGAAGGGCTCACGTCTTAATTCAATTAATACAAATAAGAAATTTACTTTGCGATCTGATCTAGGTACCTTTTCCATTTAATCGGTGAACAGACCTTTATAGTGGTAATGGACGAGATAGCAATCTTAAGAGCGTTGCCATGTTCCACTCACGCCTCCTTTGTTTCAGTACATTTCGGAAGTGGCTCACTCCCCCCCCAACCCTCAGTGTTGACACCAGTGTTAGCACCTGACACCTTTGATCGTTGAATGCAAGAAGGGTCTAAGTCTGAATCCTAATTATTGCATACATAACCACGTACTTTTCTGATACACTCACCTTACCTGGAGCCCCGTTTAATCTGTCTGACCAAAACAAACCTTTCCACTTTGCGACGTATAAATCAGGTGTCAATGACCAACAGAGATCATGTCTCATTCAGACAACGATTTTGTGTCATTTAAGATTCTTACCACAAAAAGTATGAAGACGGTTGTCTTCTGGAATATATCGCCGCCATGTAGTCTTGTCGAAATGGACCGACGTTTCGGAGGTGCTTGCTGCTGCATTATCACAGCGATAACTAATTGGCGGATTGGTAGAGGGATTTGTTCCTTTATTCATGGAGAATATGGAACTGATAACATAGTGATTTTTTTGTAAATTATATTCTTCGCCATATCTTATCTGATTTTTGTCTGAAATTAGACTAATAATGGATGATAACCATAGCAAGAAATATAAAAAGTAAAAAGAATTTCGACTCACAGTTCACTACGTAATTTCAATTTTGAGGTAATTTAAACATAAAACGCCATTTTATGTGTATCGGAGCATGAAGAATTCTGTTTATCTCAAAAGAATCTTAGAAAATTCTAATCCCACTTGATTACGATTCAACTGTAAATAACAGAAAATTACACATCAGGATTGAATGCTGCACATCGAAGGCTGCTTTATTCATGAAATAACGTGTCCTAATGACTTTTCTTTCTTCAAGAAAATCGGCAGACATTTTGTATTTGCCGTACATCACGATAAAAATCGCTGTATCTGTGAACTGTACGATAAATCGCAGAAATGTGACATTAATGCATACTAATGTAGGAGTTGCTCATTACAGCGTTAAACTTCTTTTATGAAAAAACAACATATATTCTTTCATAAGTACTACAACCAAATTTCATGAACGTCGAAAAGTCCTCATATTTTATTTTAAACATTCTGAAGATGCCTCGTAAAGGTACGTGCCTTTCTTTTTATAGCCTGGTAGCATACATTAAGGGAAAGAAGCCTGAAACAGCAGTAATGCGTTTTCAGAGTACAATCTCTCTCAATTTCGGGTGAATGTAATTATGACTTGTTAATATCTTTCTAAAATCAACCTTAATGCACATGAAGCCGAAACAGGACTCGTTAAACTCTCTCAAGTATGCGTGTCCACGGCACATAAAGTTCAGCCGCCTCATTCATTACAGCAATTTCTGACTCTGTGTAACGTGAGTACCTTTATTACACACAACGGACTTGAACCTACAGCGTAGCAGAGCCTAACTCTGGCGTCCATTTCTCTCGTTTGAGACATGTTTTCTTTCTCTGATCGATGTCGCAGCATATCACAGAACCAAGGTCAGTCGACCTGTTTACTGCAAAATATAAGAACGTACGACAACCCCTTACAGTTCAGTTACAATTATTCATACGAAATAATTATAAGTTTCGCCTCGTTCTCACAATTAGACCACGAAGCGAACTTCGAGTGAAGAGTCGCTTAGTTTGTAAGGTGGTTACTAGGTGTCAGGCCTTGTTATGCAGTGCAACTAAGTTCCTTCTACTCTGGTAAAGAACTGAAAGATTTCGTTAAAGGTTAGGTTAGGTTAGGAATTGCAAAAACTCCGTTTTATTCCCAATGTTCCGGTGTGTAACAGCAAAGAATGCAAGTTCGTTCTTTTATAAACCGTCATTAAAAGTTATATTTTCCGTGGCTTGGAATATACAATTCTCTGCGATGTTCAGAAAAACTAAACTCCAGGTAAATGTGATAAAGGTTCTGGTACAACAGGGTTACGTTTTTAAAACTTGTACCTACATCGATTAACTTATTTTTCATTATGTTAATTTCTTGTGCCACAATTAATAAATGCATATCGATTTTTCAGCAACATATCTAGGTCACACGTACGACAGAACATCCTGTTTTACCTTCCAACTTTCCATTTGCTTCGTAATTTATTTAATAAATGGTTTACAAGTGCACATAGCACGACCACCATGGCTGACGACTTTATATAAAGCAGCTATAAACAAACAGTTATTGATAAGATGTGAGGTTCTCAAGGCCGTGAAGATGACGTTTTGCTTGTCGTTACGGTTCCGTGTAGAATTTTCGACAGAGCACAACGCTTCGAAGAAATGTACTACCTCCATCTTCAGGCGTGAAAAAATTGGCTACGCAGAAGAATAACCTCTCCATTCATTCAGAAGGGAAACAATACAGACATCATCTAGGGTGCTCTGAAATCGATGTAAAACTTTTAAAAATATTAGCATACAAACGAGTCATATTTCATAAGAAAGGCGAACGTGTCCTGTTTAATTATAATATATAAAGTACGTAATAATACAAGACGGCATGGACCGTTTACGGGAAAGTTTGTGAAACTTCACCAAGTACAAGGACGTAAATGTTAATCTAGTTGTATTCTTGAAACAGACGCCGCAGAGAAATTCATTTAATGAATCATTTATTCAGTGTAGTGCCAGCCAGACTCGTTCAATCTCGCCGTGACGCTGATTTAACCTCACTGTCAATTATATATGATTTCACAATCTTGCAAATACGTCTTCTTACGGACAGACAGACAGTCACCGGTTCGAATGGTGGCAAAACGTGTGGGCCCTTTCTCAAGTTTGCTCTCTCTTCTGCTAAGCTCTGAGCTTATGAAACTAACATCCTGTTGAAATAATTGTGTTTCAACTCAGTACCACCATTTGATAAATATATTTATACACATTTTGATAAATCAATTTCTAAATATTCTGATACATCAATTCATAAACATTTTGATGAATATATTTCTAAAAATTTTGGTAAATATATTTCTAAATATTTTGATAAATCAATTTCTAAATATTTTGATACATCAATTTCTAAATATTTTGATACATCAATTTCTAAATATTTTGATAAATCAATTTCTAAATATTTTGATACATCAATTTCTAAATATTTTGATATATCAATTTCTAAACATTTTGATAAATCAATTTATAAACATTTTTATGAATATATTTCTAAATATTTTGGTAAATATATTTCTAAAAAAATTTAAAAATCAATTTCTAAATATTTTGATACATCAATTCATAAACATTTTGATAAATATATTTCTAAATATTTTGGTAAATATATTTCTAAAAATTTTGATAAATCAATTTCTAAATATTTTGATACATCAATTTATAAACATTTTGATGAATATATTTCTAAATATTTTGGTAAATATATTTCTAAAAAAATTTAAAAATCAATTTCTAAATATTTTGATACATCAATTCATAAACATTTTGATGAATATATTTCTAAATATTTTGGTAAATATATTTCTAAAAATTTTGATAAATCAATTTCTAAATATTTTGATACATCAATTTCTAAACATTTTGATATATCAATTTCTAAACATTTTGATAAATCAATTTCTAAACATTTTGATAAATCTATTTCCAAACGTTACAATTCCAAAGAGGAACAAATGCTGGTATCACTCAGGTGGGCAATTTGTGTCTGTAGATTGCTGAGCTGAATTACATCTTAGCGTTCATTCCAACGCAGGGGACGCTCGGCTCTGGAGAGCAGACCATCTGTGCCACGGTTCTTGTCCGCGTATCTGTGATGTGTCATAGTCTGCAATGCAAGCATAAGTCTTGCAGGGAACCGATTCAACTTCAAAGAGACCTATCACCTGAAGCATTCATTTACTGAAGAATATTTATTTTGAACAGGAGCTGCCTGGGGCCTAACACGTGACAGAAGAGGAATGGTATAATAACGAAGGGAATAAGGAATTAAACTGTTGAGGGAAGGAACAGTTTAAAACAAACGCGATTCTTTGTAACGCAATACGATAACAAAAGCATGCTTACACCAAAGCTGAGCTGAAGTAAATGTTATGAATTAAAATATATCTCGAAATGAAATGAATAACTGTCAGACAAGCCAAATTCAACAAAGCACGAAATTTTTGGCAAACTCAAAATAAAATACCACGGAGTTATTTATTTACTTTTAAAATGCTCAGAACATTTCAGCGAGACACCTCAGTCGTTATTATCCACGAATGCTTTCCAGTTTAAGTTTCCCAGCTTTTACGGCGTAAGGCAGCGTTTCTCAACCTATGGTAGGCGTACCACTGGTGGTACACGAGCCAATGATGAGTGGCACGCGAATTAAGTAAAAGTTAATATTAACATAAATAGCAGTTTTCCCTGAACGCATTTTGTTAGTGGCACATTTAGTGTGTTGAATTAAAAATTGTGGTACGCCAGCGAAAAAAGTTGAGAACCGATGGCGTAAGCTGTTTAGACATATCCCGTTTCTTCATGCTAAACACCCTGGATTCAAATCTGTGCCCAAATTTAATGGACCGCCATCTCTGTTATGTGATTACACGCGCCAGCTTATGCCAAACTTCCTCGGATGTTGTGCACAAAGGTCGATGCACAACTGAGGAGGCCGCGTTGTATTGCTGACAGAAATGGATGTACCACGGAGATCCTTCGTTCTTCACTCGTAACACGAAGGCGCCCTTCCAGAGCAACGGAGTATTGTTCTTGCATTATTTATACGATGCAGAACGCAATTCTACATCTCCCTGTATTGACGTACACTCCTCCGTGTACGCCCATTGTGCGTAAATATGTAGGCAACCTGCCGATGTCTTTGAACCTCATATTCTAGGCCGAACTTATTTCAGAGACAACTACATTTTTAAGATGGCTGTCTTCCGGGTTGTAGCACACGTTTACCAGCTATGACTCATCGCCCTGATGATGGAGGCAGCAAGGACCTCTGAAACGTCGGTAAACTTGTACCAGACTATACGGCGCTATGACCCAGAAGACGGGCATCTTCAGACTCACCGCCGTCAAAACGTCAACTCCTAATTACGATTTTATTCAATCTGGAGGAAAGAAAATTTTATTTAAGAAAAAGTTTTCGAAGAGCACACACACCAGAATGAAAGGCCATCGAACACCATTGCTTCAACGTCATCTTACTGAGTAATTGTGTATCGCAGAGCCTGATCGACGCTTGAACATTTGAAAGTGGATCCAGTTTCAGAGGACCATTATGTATTTGCTTGTGAAATGTGTTTAGGGTCGCGATCGAATTGATATTAAATCATTCGATCGACTGTTGTTATCATAATTATTTCTGAGTGTGATAGAAATAAAAAATATTACTCAACGACAACGTTATTAATACAGCTTTGTACAGTTCACTTTGGAGTTAGATGTTACTGTATCTCGAGAAGAAACTCCACTTAGCCAAAATTTGGTAATTTGGCATTCATTAATTCCTCCTGTCTTCTGTAATACACTTCCAGCCTCCTGACATTTTCTGATACTTTCGTTGTAATGCTTTGTGTTTCGGAAGAAAGCCACTTATCAGAATTTCAACTGAGGATAAAAAGTCGAGCCTCTTAAATATGAATCAGGAGCACGAACACAAACCATTCGTTCCGTTTTATGAAGTGGATGTTGATGTCTGACAATGGTCAGTGACGTTACTCATGAAGAAAACCTTCAGAAGTTCCGATTTGTGAACAAGCCTGATAGGTCAGGAGGGTTGCACCTTGAGGTTAGCAGTGCACCATGTCTTTGATATAAATTATAACTACACAGACTCTAAATATCTTCATTTTGGAATCAATGATGGCCTCTAGGACCTGTAGTGCGGCATCCGGGAAGATGTCCCTCTCCCCCAAGGTTGGGTTTGCAGGCACTAAAGTTGGAAACTGGCCACTTGAACACACAGTCACCTGCCACTCGAACCGGCAAACCAGCAAAGTATCTCTGAGCAATTTTTTTTCAGGGCTTGGAGAATTACTGTTCGTAATCAGATTTAATGCCTTCTCTCACAAGGACCCATACTCATCGGAAGGAATAAAAAGAATCCTTAGCGGGTATTCTGTACCGTCTTCGTGTACTCGTGAATGCCATCGAAACACCGGCACAGCATCCACCAATTATATCATTTACAGAACGTAATGGTTCTCTTGTAACTCCATTGATCGTCCTTGAATGATTCAGAATCAGAGGGTGATGTGGTCCTCTTGGCCAGGTAGGTTACCTGTGCCCTTGGCCATATTCGACGGTTTCCTGGTGTCGCAATGTGGGCTACACCAAAGAACCTTTCTTGTCCTAAAGAAGCAGATAATTTCATATGAAGAGTCAGCGGCTTGTTTCGGAAGCCCCCTTTGTTGCCCTCCACAGTACCAAATCGACCTGGAAACCACTGCAGTCTGCCTCGCACGGGAGGCACAACAGATGTGGCCTGCGGATTCCTGTACATCACATTCTCCTCTTGGTTTCCCACAAGGTTAAGGAGAATCTGAATATGATCCACCAAAGACGCATCACACGATGTCTTCCATCCACGGATACCACTCACCAGTTTCCTCTCAACAGTATGTAGTAAGATCTTTGAAGTCTTTTATGCCTTCCTTGATGGTCGGCTCTGCTTATGCAGTGTTTCTAAATCCGCACGTCCTCGGCAATCAAGCAGTGCCTGCCCCTGCGATTGAAGCCCAAACTTCCCGCAGTACTTGGTGGGAGCTGGCATAACATCCCAGAATAACAGCCAATAGCCTTTCCCTGCAATAATTAATCACCATCAGCCGAGCGACACGGCAAGTTTGCAGAACACACCTCCGCCATTTTGCCTCACCATTGTCTCCGTGTTTCACCAGGATTACCACCACTTGCATAATACAAAGAGCGAGAATTTGTGCTGCGTCCACACCTGGCGTATAAACACACGCCCTTCTGCATAGATCCAGTATAACTCCACGCTTCGTCAATCTCGCAAGCGCGTTACCCTGGCGTTAAAAGCCCAGAAAACCAACTGAGTTCTAGGGTCGTTACAGAATAATTAAATGTTATATTCCTCTCGAGGTCCACGGCCACCTTCCTGCTGAAGTTTCTGAAGAAGTGTACGTTCTTTACAGAATTTTCAGAAGTACTTATTCTCTTAATCGTCCGGGCTATGACGCTCATAATTTACTCATGCCACTGAGGATGGAGACAGCAAGGACCTCTGCAGTGTTGGCCATATTCTAAGACATAACACAGCGCCACAAACAGACGATCTTTTCATAAAACAAAATGGACACCTATAATAATATCCATAAAATTCACTTAATTATAAATTAAATAGCAGGAAATATATACTGCAACTGAAAACTTAGCGCATTCAGTTCAAGAATCATTCGTACATATTTGCGCGATATTTAATTACTATCTCAGCAGGCTATCTCAAATCACGTAGCGTCGATTCACAGGATGATTAACGAATGATGAATTGTAATAGAAGCGATCGTGGCCTAATTAACAATACCATCCCAGCATCCTTCTGGAGTGACTGAGTAAAATAGAAATTTAACTCGCTCAGAACAGCCAGTCTCAAGGCCGCAACATCATTTAGAAACCCACGTTCTTCAGCAGTTGCTTAATTAGTTTCAAAACTGAAAGAATAAATGGCCGTGACATATCCGAGTATTGAGAACCACAAGACGGCCGCGACAAGGTTTCGAACCGGACATACTCCGAGTCAAAGTCCACAGTGTTACGGCTTCAGCGACTCTACTCAGTTCTTAATGTTACACCTCTCGGCGATCGCTTGTAAAACTGAACATATGTTGCGCCCTTAAGGGCTGTCTGAAGGGAAGACAATGGCCACTGAAGACAGATCCGGGTTACGCCTCGTAATGTAAATCAAACTGTCCCAATACCACGACCCCGAGCGTGTTTGAGGGAAGTAAAAGTGTGTTCCATTGACGAGATAGCGGTGCCTGTGTTAACACACTCTCTTATCAGAATGCTCCATCTAACGTCCACTTTTATTACTATCCACTCTACGACCTCGCTCGTAAAATGGAGTCGAAATTCCCCGTCTACTCTGTACAGCAAACACGGAAAATAAAGGGAGCGCATGGTAATTCTTCTTTTAATCTCCGTTCTGTACGTTGAAAGAAAATGTCGTAATTAATACCTTCACGAATTAGAGTCTCTGAACAATTTCTTTCGAGGCAAAGAGGTTGATGAAAGTCACAATTAAAACCCATAAAACCACTTTATCTTTCCATGTTGCGAACATTCTGAATATGAAATCGATGTTATTATTCTGAACTGCAACGCCGTGCAGACTTATGGGTAGATACCGAGGTTTCGGAGAAACTTAATGTAGCCATCTTCAAGGACTAAGAACTCATACATTTCCACCGCCGCGAGATGATGAAGCTTTGTGGCACAACAGATAAACCAACAAACCAATGACCAAGGAACAGACCAACACTCCACGGAGTTCTTCTGAAGAACCTGCAATAGAGATGTACGCTCGACTAGTTAAGAACGTCCCTGCCTTTTATGCAACCCGATGTCTTCACAAAAACCTACCTACTGCATGTTCCTATACGGAGCCAGATGTATCCAATCCACTCCCGCAATTCCTAAATTCCTTAAGACCCATCCCACGAAGCCAGCGTGTTCTGAGTTGCCTAATCCTATTTTACGAGCAGACCACATTTCTCATCTTCCCCGTGAGAGCTACATGCACCACCCGTCTCATCTCCTTCATTTAATCGTCCTTACGATATCTGGTGACGATTTTCACAGGATATTCAACGAAAAGACTCACGCACAACATGCAGTTCTCTTAGTTAATCAAATTCTTGTTTATTGGTGTTTGTAGGTTAGCGTTAATTTATTTTTGTGAACTCTTAATTATACTTCTATATGCATAATCCTTGAACATATGGATAGAACGTTCGGTGCATGTGACAAAGGCCCTTCTTCCAGAAAGTGAGTGTAGCAAGTGTCAAGGAAGGGGCAGTTTATGTGACTTATGTTCCAACTGGCTGTGCGCTAGAAACATGGAATTACACGATAACCCCGTAATTATCCCCCCCCCCGAATATCAACCGCGCCTCGATCCATAATTATCCCGACAACCCTCCGATTACATAATTCATCTCAAGTAAGAGCAATAATCCGGCCTGGTATACAAACCTGAAAACTTGTGATACCAGGGCGGTTTAAAATTATGTTGGCCATCAGATAACATAAATTAATAACGGAGTTCATCCCCTGCATCGGTAAATCTTAGTCTCTAAAACAAGGATCATAAATTATACGTCACTCATGAAAGCAACCTCACAAAAGGTTAACAAGCTCGGAAAATACATTCTGTGCTGGAGTACACATATCTTCATTCGTTCTTTGCAACATGCAGTGCGCCTTGCGATATTAAAGTTGCCTTGTTCGATAGTTGTTACAGCCGCTCGTACCACATTCAGAATTGCGCAGAATAGCACAACCTCCACACCAAATTTCATCCAAATCGGTCCAGTAGTCCTCGAGTCGAATCGACTCACGTCAGACGGACGGACGGACACAACAACGCATAATGCGTTCTCGCTATGCAAATAACCTGATCGAATTTGGTTACAATTATTCTGCCTCCAGACACAGTGAAAGAAAACACGTACACGACGAGATTTCATCACTACAGCACAAAAATTTAAATAATTCCACTGACCAGAATCACTGAAACGCGAATATTCACTCACTTGATAAAGAAATTCCCCTGTCTTTCATGGAACCCTAAGATTCATTGACGTGTTCACAAAAACAGCCTATCCTGAGCAAAATAAATCCACACCACGACCTCCAATTCTGTTTCTTCAACATTTATTTTAATATTATCCTTCCATCTACCACAGGTCTTCCAACTGTTCTATTCCCTTCAGGCTTTTCGCCCATAGTTTGGAGTACATCCCATCTCTCCAAAGAATTCTACATGCCCCACCCATCCCATTCTCCTTGATTGCATCACATTAACATCTTGCAACGGATCCAAGTACATTACGCAGTTTTCTCCAGCATCTCGTTTATCAAAAGTCCCTCAAACTATTTCATTTCGACGTATTCATTTTCGTATTTTGCAACAGAATAATTCATAATCATCATTCCACGCCAGCTTCGTATGACAAGCTTTGCAACGGCGACATTTCTCGGTGTTTCTGTCATCATTTTCACTCCTTCTTAAGATTCTGTTAGTTGCGTGAAATGTTTACAATTTATAATCTTAAAAATCCGCAGTGTGTGGGGGAGGGACTCGCTGATCCAGACTGAACTACGCCGGAGCACCTCGACGCGAGGCGCACAGAACACAACTTCATACTCTCGAAGTTTTTCGTAATTATTCTGCTCAAATTCGTTTTCAGTTTTCACACAACAAAATAATAGTTTCATACCAGCAAGTAAGTAACGTGTAATTAAAAACTTCCACAGTGCTTCTGATTGCATTTTTCTAATTACTGAGATACCAGCATACCGCGAGTCTGTTGGAGCTACACAAGACTCGAAACAAGAAACTGGACATTTGATTCCGTCCACAGCCGTGAAAACCTAAAATGTCACGAAATTGGAACTTTTCACCTGCGATGACACTGTCACATAACTCCTCAGGAGATTCGACAGTTCCCATAAAAGAAGTCTATGTCAATTACACCCGTAATAATTTAAACAAATAGCCAAAAGTTATCTCTGCGTAGTTGACGTGTGGAGCACGTACTGGGTATGACCAGAGACGTCGTCTCTCAGACGACGCACACGTAAATACGCGGCTCTCGTCCAGGGCTGCAGTTTAATGCAAGCAGCTACGCGAATCGCTTACTGTCGTGAATGATTATGTACGAGAAATAAACAGAAGAGAGCGGTAAGGGGAAATAGATTAAAGGGCGAAGAGTAATCTTTCCTCTTGTAAGAGAATATTAAACCGTTTTTTTTTTTTTTGCTAATGCTGCTGCGATGAGTTGCCGTTAGCATCCGCGCTGTTGTACGCTGAATGCGAATTTGTTTATCATGACAGAGACGAATTCAACATTTTGAGTTTCTGAAGATTGCAGAATTATATCCACGTTCCTTTTGGTCTTCTTACTTCACAATTTCATTTCAACTGAATGGATGTGAAAGGGGGAGGGACCCACAAAAGAAGGAATACTGATGAGACACAATACAGAAGACACGGACACACCGAGCTTCAGCCGGATTTGATCTCAGAATCTGAAGGGGAGAGACGAACGAAACTGTTCTGTTCCTTGTGTCTTGATTACTGTGGGCAAGCTACAGCCGTTCTGACTCCAGCAAAGATGCAACAGGGCGTGTGATTGGACACCGGAGCGGAAATCAGACACGCTAATTGACCACCTCCGCGTAGGCTGACAAGGTTTGAAATTCAACACTTGAAGGTGGAAGCTGCCCTCGGCCTTTCAAACTACACGAGACGAGTCTCAGGGAGGAAATTCGTCACGCGTTCTTTGACATGATACAAGATGAAACCGTTAGACTCCATAGTCACGTAAGAACTTCACTGATATTCCAGTATTTAAATGTGTAAAGAGATTACTTATTATTCATCCGAAAACAAAGGAATATTCATTAACAAACGACGAGTTTGCAAACGCCAAATATTCATTTATCTCTGTACAGACATTCATAATTCTCTTCTGATGCAATTTACAAAAAATAGTCAACTAAATTCCAAATACTCAAACTTCTCACTCTGTCAACGGTTAAAATGCGTGCTGTATTATTACAGACTAGTGGAACCGGCGAGAAACTGCCCTTTCATCTCAATATAACGTTGAAATGGGAACTCTCTGGTACAGGCTAGCGAGAGTCTCATTAAAAATCAAAGTTAAAACAGCTCTTTTATGAGGTTCAACTACTATAGTCTAATGATAATTCTTTCTTTAATCTCCTGTTTCTTGCGATTTTCACATTGTCCTTGCCTGGTTTTCCTACTTCCCTCTCCGTCTCGTTCTTTGTCTCCTTCTGTCTGCTTCTTTAAGACCGTCTTTTTGATCTTTAATGTTCTTTTATTATTTCATTCGTTTCACTTTCTGTCTGTCTCCTCCGAAAATCCTTACCTCCAGTGTTGTTGCATGAAATTTCTCATCTTTCCTCAGTCACCGACAAAAGAGCATTGCAATGTCCATGGTCTTATTTTCACCTGTGAATTATTCAAAAAATCTGTGGCTGTTTCTTCCTCAAAAAACTGCAGGACCGAGCTACATGCTACATTTAAACTGCAGTTCTATAAAAGCAACCCACAGCCAAATATTCTGTAATAAATTCTGTGAAATGTTCTGCAATGTCACGTGTAAACTTTGTACTTTTCCTTGTGCGGTGTTATTCCTCCACTCAAAAGTGACACATATCATTCGAATTTGTTCTACGTAGCTATTTCTCTCCTTGAGGCTTGTTCCGTGTCACCGCCTTCACAAGCGAGGCTACGCTTCGAGGTAGGCAACTTCCATCATCACCCACACACTCTCTTTTCTTGTGAACTGATATCCGTTCCAATGTCAGAACGTTTTAACACCTGAGAAAAAACCCGTGGGTCATGACGACTCTTAGCCAGACGTACGTTCGGAATCAGCGGTTTTCCAGTTATCGATGAAAATCGAAGGTCAGAGAATTCCAGCATTATCTAAGCAACAGCGATCACATCGCCAAACTTCGGCTATCGAGGGTGAGCTGTGCCGAATGTTTAAAATTATCCAACGTTTCGACAAACATTGCAGCTGCTATCTTCAGTTTTAATATGTAAATGACTGGGCACCTTTAGAAGCTCTGTATAAGGCAAGCAGTGAGACTGAGTCGAATTTGAGCGGTTATTACAGAATAAACATCGCCCTGATGATGGAGGCAGCAAGGACTTCTGAAACGTCCATGAACTTCTACCAGACCATACGGACTCAGCCGCGAAGACCTCAAATACCAGAAAAGCAATAAATTCTAAAATCTTTCAACAGCTTTACTACGGAAAATATGATAATAATTTATGCGACTAACAGGCATATATTTTCATAAAGTAATCCTATTAATGTGTACCATCTGAATATCTTAAGCCAGACGTCGTACCGGAAGTCGGTTTATGTTCTCCGTATCTGTATTGCAGGTTCAAGCAAATTGCGCTGACCATAAACCCCATAACTAAGAACATCTTTTGCTACTATAAATCGTACGGTGTTACAAAGGCCATAACATCTACTGCTCTTACCATCATTTACCCCTTAGCAAATTCAGAGTTTCTTCAAAGTTGGTAATTGATAATCAAGTCTACACATCTCACACATTTTGTCTCTCAGTTAAATACTTCAGACGCCCTCTAGTCATTGTCTCATAGCAACGCAAGATTCAGCATAATAAGTTCAGTGTCCCTCCTCCCCAGAGATCTCTAAAACTTCCTTCCCGTATTCAATGCCATTTTCTACTTTTCAAACAAATTGCAATGCACTGAACGTAACTAAGATTTACTGTGCACAAACTTCGTATATTTTCCCTGAAGATGGAAGCGGTAAATATGTTCGAAACATCTGTAACCACGTAGAAGACATACTATACAGCTTTATAGCTAGGAAGACCACAATCCCCCGACTGCGTTTTTAAAGCAAAACCGGTGAAGTTGACGTCTCCTACAGTTGAAAATCTCTCGGCATTTAACAGCGTCCCCTGAACACGGCAAATGTTTCGATTTGACATTCAACTTCAAAAGAAAGAATCTTGGTTCCTACCGACGAGATAATGGCAGAGAACATGTTTGTCGTTGATCTCACTTTAACGACGACAATTAGTCCTTGGCTTGAGGCGAAGCATGAACGATTTAACTCGTTTCAGTTCTGGCAATGAGGTGATGCTGAGGACATGTCTGACTGTCCGCGGGCTTGTTGGCACTGCGGCCCACAAGTCAAAAACTTTGAAACCTGATACTTTACATATCAAAGTCGCCTCCACAGAATTTCGAATTTTTGAGACGAAAATTTAAAAGCGAATAAATTTTCGATCTGCATCTGTACGATTAAATCGTGCGCCGTGGACAGTCAAATATCATCAGTCTTTAGCAGTCTATTAAAATAAGTCTATAGTTTGATTGTCGTGAAGCCTCAACACTTCGCTCACAATTAGAATTGAATTCGGATACGACAGACAGACAGACCGACCGCTTTACAAACAAATCGATGACGAGCGAACAGTGGCGTGGAAAGGCGTTTGTTCACGTGTGTACACGCTCATTATTCCTTTTTTTTCAGCACTAACTCACGCCGGTAATATCTTGTGCAAACACTCGCCAGCAGCTCTTTTAATGAAGTCCCCCGCCACATGCAGAGGGACGGACAGGACACACAACGTTGGATAAGGTTCGGTACATTTATGGCGTGGCACGTGCAGAATCCTCCGGACGTCAACAACTTAAAAAAAAATAACAAAGCCAGGCTAAAATCTATAACCGAAATAAATACCATCAAAATAATTAACATCAGTGTTTTGAAAAGTTTTATAAGTTTTTCAGCAGAGTCCTCTAGTAGTTGATAAGCTTAGTCGCTGAGCTCTTCAAGAAATTCCCCCTCTTTTATGGAAACCGACGTTTCGTTGCCACGTGCACAACAGCCCGCCACCATCCGTATCCTAAGCCAGATTAATCCAATCCAAAACATTTTCCCCACGATCCATTTTAATGTACGTACAGAAGTTTCCCGAATGATGTACTCACTCCAAGTTCCCAGGCAACGTTTTATACTTGTATCTCATATCCCACGGCTGCCTCTTCGATACTCCTTCATTTGATCGTCTTAAAAGAATCTGGTGAACAGAATGAATCATGGAGCTTCAAATTACGCATTTTATTTTAGCCTCCTGTCATCTTCACCCTCTCAGTTTCCAGAAATCCTTGGCCTGACGTTCCTCGTTTAACATGACAGGCCATTTTAAAAGCCACACAAAAGAACACGTAAACTGGCGGTGCTGTTGTCCTTAATTCCGCGGCTAACAGGGTGAAGGTTGTCTGTGAAAATATCGGAACCGACGTAAGATTGTCGCATTGCATCCTCTTAACTTATTCAGATTTGCCTCCAGAATTTCTTTCCTATGTTGATCGTACAATAACATTTCTATTTTTTCTTAAATAACAAACTTGATTATTTACAATTTTCCATAAAATAACTGTTTTCTCTGTTCTGACGTGTTCTTTTCACAACCCTGCAGCGATTTCACGTGTCCTTTTAGATACCAGACGGGAAGACAAATTTTATGAACTGCATAGCAGGGAACGTTTCCGGAATTTAGTCTGCCCATAATTGTACCATCGTCTCGACGTTTTTATCTCTTACTTTTACCAAGGATTTGATACCTACCCTTGTAGTATGGGGTCTACACATGAACGCGTACAGAGTTTTCTCTCGTCTCCCTTTTGGACCAAATTCTTCAAACGTCCTTTCCTTCACGATATTTACCAAGTTTCGTCTCAAGAAATTTATGCAATTACTACAGATCACACACATCCCATTCCTCTGTTCCGCTGTACCTAACCGACAGCGCATTCTGAACAGAAGTTACGACAAGCGTCTCCTTACTGCAGACTGTTCTGAACAGAAACCAAATCAGGTAAATGTTTACATATACGCCATTTGCTGTAGGTCTCGTTAATAGAATTTTAATTAGCCTAATGTATTTCTTGTAAAGAAGAAAGTACAGCCGTCCCTCTACACGCCATGTACACCATGGGGGGGAGGAGATATAGCGCCTTGCCCGCTCCTCACCCTCCGGGAAAAGGCCTCAACCCTCGATTGAAATATAGGCCTACACCTGGCTGACACGGTGTTCCATTCAGTCTAGCATTGTGTCCGATGCCTGACGCATGCGACGTGTCTGATCATAGTTGATTGATTACGTCGGAATCCATATTAACAATACACTGTAATTTTGCCTGCGCGTGGCGTCTGCTCTGACATAAAATATTAGGTAACAGAACTACTTTTAATGTGCTCGATAACAGTGATATTCCAGTCAATTTTGTCGCTAAAATTTTATAAAGGGGTTAAGTAATGGATTATTTCCACTGCTCAGGTAATTATTCTTTGTTACAAGCAGAATTAGTAAGTTATTAGGTGTAAGAATGTAATGTGTTTCTGCTACGTTGTCAGTCCGTCTTCACAATAATTTTCGATTACAGTTTCAATGTTTATTAAGCCCTCAGCCACTAATGACTCAGCTGTACACTTTCAATTACACATATCAAGATCTCCAGTTAGATGTTTTGATAGACGGAAATTTATAAAAGTACAGGATATGGGTTTCACTTTATTTAATATTTTAAAGAAAAATTACGATTATTATTAACGTTCAGAGAAATCTAAAAAAAAAAGACTCTTGGTTTCATCATCATCATCATCAAAGTCGCTCTTTGCATGCAAGCTCCGAGCGGCGAACGGACCTCAATTCTGTCGGCGTGCAACGAAGTCGTCAAGTGTTCAGGAATGTTTTATTTCCACACGACAGGTCCTGTGTTAGTTATTAGATCATTCAGTGAAGCCTCTAAGAAATATCGAGCAAGACTTTACAAATTATAAAAAATTTAAAAAATATATGAAGAGACGATATCACACCGCGCATATTCATAGAACAGGACACCGTTTGCCAGATGATAACAAACAAAGCTGTATAGCACTTAGATAAACAAAAACACAGAGCTTTACAGATCAAAGTAGTTGGAGTAAGCAATCGAACGAACATTACCAGATATTGTAGAAGACGAAAGTATTATAAATGTGTAGGAATGGGATAAAAAATTTAAGATTGCCAAAACAGGAGAGAAGCTGAGATAGATGGTTTTCGCACTGAACTATTAAAATACGGAAAAACATTCTAAAAAAACTAATTTGTTTTATCTTTAAATGTCTTAAATGTTTATTACAATCAAAGAGTTATTTACGATTACCATCGAATTTAAATTGTAAAATTACATCACGTGAGGAAATACGGAAAATGTACTGATATTAAAACCACGGCCTGCGATGTGAGATCTATTTTGATTACAATAAAGATGTAGACAGTGAAATGTCAAAATCGACGTGTGGAACAATTCGAGAGCAGAAGAGAGGTGAGGGAGGACCGGTAGAAATGTCGGGAGGTCCAGGGCTAAATCCGCATTTACATTCGACGGCATTTGCACGGCAGAGAACTTCCGGCCACAAAAGAGTTTGTGTTGAGTTTGTTTCTGTATCAAAGGGGGCGTATATGCATTCATAAAGCTCTTGTTGGGGTAATCTATTGTTTCTCGAGCACAAAGACCTCAGTTACTGTCTGCAGGGGATGTTTCAAGTATAAGGAAACGGATCGCAATCTGTTCACTAACTTCATGTCCAAATGCAGTAAATCTTACCGCAAACCGCTACTCTCCTGTTTTCCTATTTTTCTCCTTCCTTGATCCAGCCGCCCCCGGGCTCCGTAATCTTTCCACAGCCTTGTCGATCTCAGTCCGAGATACCGCGTGGAGCCACGACTGAACTCAAGCAGAGGCCGGGCGGTTTAACGAGGTCCGGAAATGCTAATTCAACATGCAACTTCATATTACGTTTTGTGAGGATCTAGAGAGTGGTTAGGAAGCCAAGATATATGAAAAAGCCAGACAAATTAAGTGGGGGGGGAGCCAGAGTCCTTCATTCCATAGCTACCGCTGTGTTACGCTGCCACGGCTGTGTTAAGAACAACGGAGCGTTTGTTTTAAATATTTTAATGCGACATGAACGGGAATGGCTTGCTGTTTGCACAGAGCTTCAAACTAGCACCGCCAGGCTGCAGCACTTTGCATTTCACGAAAAATGAAAATGGACATTAACTTTTTTTTTTACGCTTATAATCCAATCAGGTAACTCGAACGGTTTGTTATGTGTGCTCTACAGTGAAATAACAGATGCCACTTCTCTTAAATATTTGTTAATGTAATATAAAATAAAAATGTTATGAATTTTTAGACATGATTTGTTTTAATGTACGGGGTCAGGATTACTGGGGTTAAAATCCACCACGTTCCACATTTTTTCAACGATCACATCGCCCAAATGAAACTGGGGACTCTCGCGAAGAAATAAAAGGACACTTTCAACTTGACCTGTAGAATGAAATTAGTCGAACGCTCACAAAATAAATAAACACACATCCAAAAGCCAATTTCCTACATTTACGAATGGAAAATATCCTTTTTAGAAACACGACCATAATTTCGATCGCTTTAGGATATTAAATACACATGTTTTAAAAATCTTATAGAGGGAAGCTTAACATCTCAATGCCAGGATATCTAGAGATACAAAATTGAATATGCCATCTTTCAGGGCCACGAGAAAACTCTTACATTGGCAAAAAAAATATCTAACAAACGCTGTAACAACCTTAATTTAACGGAATCTAACTGGAAAGGTTATGATGCAGAGTGGAAGGACGATTTCGAATAATAAAATGCGATAAAAATGATAGTAGCCGTGACCTATTATAACGCAGTCACTGAGGAGCATCTCAGAATGACTGGGTGGGAGTAGTGAACCTCCGAACTTACGAATTTCGGGTTCGAAAATACGAAGCAAGAATATGAGTCCCACAACCGCGACGTACAGTCGTGATGAATAAGGTGTAGAAGCGAGGGCAGCGGGCAAAGGTCACTACAACCTGTTCAAAAAAAAAAGAGTACAAATATCCTAATATTTTAATATTTTCCGTCAAATCACAATTTTAATAAGATAATAAAATATAAAATATTTAAAATATCATTTCACGTTCCGCATCGAATGATCGATTTACAAATTGGAACGTCTCTTACGACATGTTTCGGTTATATTTAACCGTCCTCAGGTATAAATTAGATTGGTAAATTTAAAACTCGAATTACAATCATTTACAAAGTTATGCAGTTTATTGAAATGTTCTTATCAGATTATTCTTATATATTAGAACGAAGGTATTGTTTTCTATATTACTCCATATTTATTAATGTTTTATTTAAATCATTGCTTTACAGACTAATATTGAACATCAGATGAACCACGCCATATATAAAAACCAATACCTTCGTTCTAATATATAAGAATAATCTGATAAGAACATTTCAATAAACTGCATAACATTGTAAATGATTGTAATTCGAGTTTTAAATTTACCAATCTAATTTATACCTGAGGACGGTTAAATATAACCGAAACATGTCGTAAGAGACGTTCCAATTTGTAAATCGATCATTCGATGCGGAACGTGAAATGATATTTTAAATATTTTATATTTTATTATCTTATTAAAATTATGATTTGACGGAAAATATTAAAATATTAACCTAATTCACAATATGACGCAAATATACTACCTTACAAATATCCTGTCAATATATGATCATCGAATATCAGTCTCCTTCCGAGTATACAACCGATGGCGTTCTTTATGAGACGAATAAAGTAAATCTGACAGTAAAACCACTGCCATGTTGCGAGAGAACCTGCTGTCTCTATGTAAGGACCCGAGAAATCGAAACACTTTCAACCTACAGTTTGATGGACCATCCAGTGACTGCAGTTTCCTCTGTCGGGAACGAAACTGGAAATTTAACAAGGTTGTTCTTTATCCGTTGATGATGGCTGCACAGATGAAACATATATACGACGCACATATAAGTTTTACAATTAATTACGTGTTGTATTGTATTGAACCGTATCGCCCCTTCAGACAAGCGAAACGGGGGAGATTCTGGTTCTAAGTGTCATTACTTCCCTTGGCGATCCCCTCTTATGTACATTGGGTATACGTAAACAGTAACATTCTTAAATAAATATAAATGAAAACTATATTTCTTTCAAAATAATCAAACATAAATATACACGTATGGAATTTATCTGCGAGTCCGTAATTTTAAAACCCAAAAACAAGGGCGCAAAAATATTTGTCTCAAGCGATTGCATAACTTCTTACAAAAAAACCCACACTCGATCTCAGCTTTCCGCCCAACCGAGCCTCGTAATCGACCAACCAAAATACTGGCACCAAACACACGCAGATAAACAACGGAACAGCTTCCTCTAAATCTCGGCAGTTCAGAAACATCAAATACGTACCTTTCCCAACCGGCTTGTGCCAGCGAGAAACAGGCAAGATCCTCCCCCCCCCTTCCCACGTCCCGCGCCAGCACAGCAAAGAGAATGGCATCGATCTGAGGCACTCCTAGTTCTGTCGGCCCTCACCAGGTCCCGAGGCCATCCCCGTCAACCTCACAGGACACAAGAGTCGACGCGGTGCCCGAATTTATAACTTGTATTGGGCAAGACCGTGGTCTAGGCAACACGGAGTTTTCCTCCGGGGGCTTCCCCGGTTTCTCCGTGTCATCCCATCACACACAGAAGAAGGCAATGGCAAACCACTTCTGGATCATCTGCCAAGAACGTATATGAACAGGTCCCAGTCCGAGAAGAGAAAAGGATGGAAGGATCCTGTTCATATGGACCTGTCGTCAGACAGAACTCTAAATAATAATAAGATGAGGTGGTCTAGCGGTTAGAACGCTGGCCTTGTAATCCTGGGGTCTCGGGTTCGAATTTATAACTTGTGTTGGGCAAGGCCGTGGTCTAGGCAACACGGAGTTTTCCTCCGTGGCATCCCAACAATTACTCCATTCACACACAGAAGAAGGCAATGGCAAACCACTTCTGGATCATCTGCCAAGAACGTATATGAACAGGTCCCAGTCCGAGAAAAGGATGGAAGGATCCTGTTCATATGGACCTGTCGTCAGACAGAACACTAAATAATAAAATAAGTGAATTTATTTCGCACACAAGACGCGTCGTAGGTTTCTGGTGTAATAACTGTGGGTCTGTACGAAGGGAAGCCACGAGAACCATTCAGTAATCCGGAAGGAGTCTACGCCGCCAGATTATGATGACCAGCCATTGGATGCAGCTCTTGAGCTGTGAACAACCCATATCCGATGAGACAGTTTGTTGAGAACGTTCGCTGGAACGAATCTGAGGGTTTGCTGAGCCGAAAGATGTAAACTTAAGTAGAATATTTATTAAGCATTAAGTGTCACAGTAATGCCATGCTTAAATGACGATTAAATGTATGTAAATGATGAAAAGGGGGGAGCAGATTGAAGGAAATGGAGAGAAATAACGCAGAATATACACACGGATAATAATAGACCCGCCTTTCGCTGTAAAAATACGAAATGTGTGTTGTGCAACCACGGCTACATGTGACTGATATTTCGTCTAAGTATGGAGTCGATTAACCTGGGCAAAAGAATGTTGGATAAAATTTTGTACGTACGCTAGTTCTCCCATGCAAATGCCTACAAGCTTCACGGCCTTAATACATTCTGCATAATCTGTCATATAAGTTTAAATTGCGAATGTTTTAAGTCATGTTTAGAATTGCCAAAACAACACTAAAAACATGAAAATCGAGATTTTTGCAACTCACATGTCTGATTTTTTGATATAGGAATGTTGAATAAGTACGTTAATATGAATTTTAAGCAAGAAAAAATCCTAATATCAGGGCAGTTTTACATATTAATGGTTACAGCTCTTCGTTCAATATATTAACAGCTGGGCTACACGGCGAAGGACAAGATACGATCTCGGTATCGCGGGCAGAGGGATTTTCGCCACAGTTTCAGGTATTTTAGTGTCAAAGTTTGTTTGCCTCGTAGCCTCGACAATATTCCTCTGCCTCTGTTCTGTTTCATTACATTGTAGGACTCCTTTTTATTAATTCGTAACAATTTCGCCATCTGAAGACATTTGATTTGAGTTACGTACTGATGCAGTAAGCAAGTACATTTTAGAACTGATTGTCTAAGCGGAAATTAAATACAGTGATAAATGGGAAGGTCATTATTTAAAGTAATTTTGTCGGGCAGTGTGATTTTTTTTTCGTAGCATAAACGCGGAACGCAGATGGATTGAGTTAGCAGTCTCTTTCATCGCTGTCTGGTGATCGATAAAACATGAAGACGACGACTTTCATTTCTGCGGGCGGTTTGTCAACAACAGAGTTTCAGGTCGTGAGTGGCACATGCCTCAAAGTGCGTCGTGCCACGGGAGTGGTTCTCATCCCCCGCATTACATGGCCAATGCAAATTAAACTATTTTGGGTTTTGGCGTTACAAGTGGGAATGTGGTCTGCTTCAACTTGCGATGTTCTTTTATTTGGACGCCGATTTACTAGAAGGGAAAGGACTTGGCAGAAACAAACATACTTCTGTCCGTTCATCATTATTCATTCAGTCGTATAATATTTTAAGTCATAGAGCGCCATTAAAGAGAACGAAAGCTGGGTATTTTTTTTAAGAAAATCCAAAAAACAGCCACAAGTCACCAAAACGTAGAGATTGCTAGACGATTATCGAAAATCTTGCCGTCCGCCAATTTTGGTCCATGCACGTAGAAACGCAAACCACTGACACCTCTGTCAGTCGACGTGTTTCTTCTGGGTTGTGATGCTGTTCGGGCTCGTGGGTAGACACTAAAGTTCCGGATAACCGTGCTGTCTTCATCTTCAGTCGTGATTCCATACGACGTCACAAACCAGAAAAACAACATCTACATACTGACAGCCTTGAGAACCTCAAATCCCTCCAAAACTTTGTTGGGTTGAAAAGTATTTTGACTGGACAGACACATGAATATTTAAAGCAACTTTAGCCCGAGTAATTTGGAACGCATCCTTTAAAAACTCACACCGAATGGTTTTCAACATTAACAACCGGTTTACGTAAGTCACATGTCGAAGACATAGGCCTATTCTAAAGAAAATGGCTTTTTACAGACGTTTGGTTTTAAGTATGTCGCTAAAAAGCAAGTCATTCCGTGTTTTTGAAGTAGTACTTTGTTTATTTGCTTTTAAAAAAAAGGATAAAGTATATCGGTTCTTAAATGTGGCAAGATTTTTGGAAGAACCGGACCGGACGTTTTTAGAACATAACCAGTGGCCGGCGAGGGTGTCGCAATAGAAAGTCTTTGAGCTATACATAAACATAAACTCTTAAATGTAAAATTCTCCAGGTCTGGTGCGAAGACAGCACGAACTGCGTAGAAAATGACAAAGTGTCTTAGATTCTCTGATACCTAAAAAGTATGAAGACCGAAATCATGCTGACGAAGTTATTCTACACAGAATCAATTGAAAATTCCCGAGGACGGCTACAAGCCGAAGCATCCTGCGTGATTTTCATGTGGCATTCAACAGAAACTGAGATTCTCGTGTGTAATATAAAATTCAGATTTTATTGACGGCTGTACTGTTCGTATCAAAGTTATCTATTGGACGGGATCGACTTTGTAACATTTAAAAATAATCGAATCTCTACGTACACCGAATAGCAGCAGATGTCATGGCATCCAGCAGGGAGATAAATAGAACAGACCAAGAACCTAATCTGTGATAACGATTTCGATGACTGACACCCACAGAAGACACTACGCATTGATGACGGACAATAGCAACATATCCGCTGTTATTAATCAGGTGTGAAAATCTGAACGAATATCTGAACGTCGTCTGTGTGTGTACACAAAGGAACATTATAATATAAATCATTAGTGCCACAACCCCTCGTCGGCTGAACATAATGTACTGGGGGACAGCGGCCATTGTGTCCGTGCTGTGGTAATGAGCGATGTGGTTTGCCTCCCGTTACTCAAATGATGTATCAAGCCCTAGTACAACCGCCGAGCTGCGAGGGTGTTAGCGAGAGTTTTCGCCTCACCCCCGGGCCGTATTCCCATTAAAAACTCCGCAGTAACTGATTTCACACTGCACAATGTACTTCCCCTCAGCTACGGCTCGATCCGATATTCAAGCTGGAGGTGTTTATACTCACCATGGCAACTGATAACTCGCACTTATAATTGAATGCAGAAATACACGAGCAAGGTAACAAGTTATACGGACTGAGTCGTACCGGGGATCGCTTTAGAATGCTGTCTAGTAACCCAGAACACAGAGATCCACAAATACCTGCGTCATACAGAACACATACTACTCAATTCTATAAACGGACGTATACAATTATACGTTCAGATTTATAACCCACCCCCATTCTATAAAAACTGTGACACACATAAAGCTTCATGTTCGCGCATTCCAAGCCCAGAATGTAACTGAGTATACGGCCAACAGTAATAACATAAACAGGGAAAAAATGCATCGTAAAAGTCAGTGGGAGGTCACTGAAAGCCTGAGCTTTGAAATCGCCCCTGGACGACTGACTGTTCGTTCGTAAGACACTGATTCATTTCACTTCATAGATTTGATATATTCGTTCATTTGAGCAGGCCATTAGGTTGAAGAAAATGGATCGAAATCAATACCGAATAATCCGCTATAAAAATAGAACAGACACTGCTCGAAACACTGGACTAATTCTCGAGAGAGAGGTAAGCGAATGGGCCTTAAGACAACGATGCGTGAGGTCGTGGGACAGAATTCAACTTAGCTGAAGGTAAGAAGTTCCGCTGGAGTGTTCTGTGCTATTTCGTTGAAAACACAGTAACTAACTCTTACTAGACATTCTGGCTTCTGCCCCAATTGGAAGAGGATTCTAACGTCTATATCTTCCAAGAGGTGGGCCACAGCCTCACTTCCTCAGGGAGGATGTGCACAAAATTTGGGGCGTGCTGAATTATCGTCTTGACATCTGTGACTCACGGAGCACATATCGAGTCTCCTGAGGTGTGTACAGAACTTTTTGAGAGTTTCTGTATCCACTAGTGTTGTTGTGAACTTCTAACCACGCGTAATTTATTTTCTGGGTAATTTTGAAAGTGTAAAGTTACTTTGTACTCATTCTCCATATAAAAAAATCCCCCATTTTGGTCACAGTTCATAATAGACGTGCGACCCCAAGAGGTTATGTAGACAGAGCTAACCTAATGTTATATGTCCACTGTTTTCTTGGGCGCAGACAATTTTGGGAGTCGAGTTGTATCTGACAGAAGCGGTTCAGTCGTCAGAAAATGAAAGGTACACGGCGTAACAACGCAGAAGACAGCCATCTTGGTACTCACCGCAGAGACGTGTGGGGGAGCAGAGGTAACGTTCCACTAATTATTGACCTCGGGACTGGTGGAAAGTGGGCAGTCGCTTCACGCCTCAGTGTCGGTCTGAACCTGGCAGCTAAGAGTGAAATCTGACGGGAAACGAACACTGGTATTCCACCACGGAGCCTAGTCACAAAGTTGGCTGACCGAACCCCAAGGCACGAAGCACATTGCAGGAATGGCCGCAGAGTTACCGTGTCCTTGGAGAAACGGGTACATCGGCTTTAAAGCTTGCCCTTCAACATCGCCCGACCCGATGTCAATATCAGCCTCATGTGGGCGAGCGGGAATTAGCGGGAGCTTCATTCCATGGCACGGGGAGGGAAGGGACAAGGAGTGTTAGTTAAGCTTGCTTTTCCAATGAAACTGCCGTGTAAATGATATTTGTTCGGGACTTGACTGAATTAATTTGCCCCGTTTTTCCCCTAATTTGTTTTGATGTCAGTTCTCAGATCCTGCAGCCAGCCAGGTAAAAACTTGTGACCGGCTAAAAATATGAGTAATTGCGCAAATTAATTTGCAAATGAGCGATGTTTCGACAACAGCGATCTGATAATCGATACTCGAAAATAACCAGATAGTTATCGTGTTGCCACCTGACCGTACCCTTCCTTGATGCGATACCAATAAGTTAACTGAGGATGATGTAGCAGCCGGGGTTCGTACGAGGTGCGATCGGAAAGCTTCTAGACTGCGCGTATAAAAACCCGTACACTTATCTCAGGTATTAAATTCATCCATCACCCTCGAAGTAGTTCCCCTGGGAGTGAACACAACGATCCCAGCGCCGCTGCCAAGCCTGGAAGCATCCCTGGAAATCTTTCTTTGTCAGCCTGTCAAGCACCATCTGCGATTCTGCCTGAATCTCTTCTATCGTCTCAAATCTCCTTCCCTTTAGCTGAATTTTCATCTTTGGGAAGAGGAATAAGTCACACGGAGCTTAGAAAGGAAGTTGGGGTCGGTTCTTGCAAAATCTTTGAGCTCCTGACAAACGAGAAGTCGATTCTGCTTCTGGTCCTCAGACAGGATGCGTCGCATGTGGAGTTCTTCCTTTAGAATCAGCTGACAGGTCCCATAGCCTATCCCAACAATGTCGCACAAGTCGTTGATGGTACGACGTCGATCTTCGTAACATTTTCGGGCGTTGTGCTCGAAGATGGTCGTCCAGAACGCTCGTCATCATCGACAGAGGTTCGGCCATTTTTAAAACGTGAATGCCACACAAAAGTTTGTGCACGACCCATTGCGGACTCCCCAAATGCTTGCTTTAGCATTTCATAGGTTTCCGTAGCCGTTTTGGCGAGTCTTTGGCAAAATTTGATGCACAAGTCATTCCGAAATCCCAGGAGGGTCGGTGTAATGCACTACCAAAACGCCCGTAACTAAGAAACAAATGCTAATTCGATGATGCCGGCTGGCACACTGATTCACTATGAATATAGGCCGCACCCCCTAGCGGCAGAAGCTCGTACTACATCCGGTTCGCCCTCTATTGACACAGTCTTGAAACTTTCCGATCGCACCTCGTATGGCGACCTAGCGACAATGAACTGTGACTGGTCGCAGTTCGCGAATACGAAGTTGTCAGATCAAGGAAGAAAGAAAGATTATCTGCTCAGCCCGGTGGCTGGAATCGAATTAACTGTCACGACACAGTGGCTCCCTTTGTTAACACTCCACCATCTGACGCATCACTGTGACTTTTTCTAGCGTTATTTCGATAAAGGGACCTTCTAATTCTCTGCCATATACTGTAGTCGCCGTTACATTTTACTCGCCAGTAGGTAAGCCGCTGGCAAGCACTGATTATTTGAAACAGTGGTGAAACGAGCACTATCCAATAATTTAATCGGTCAATTGGAAACCATACAAGTCGACTTTTTGAGGAACCTGAGCTGTTATTACCACGGAAATTTACCAGGGGCAAATTCACTGTTTCCCACAAGAACCACATCAGTGCAAGGCTTTACCGGATGTGGTGAGCCTTAATTATTGTCTGATTCCGAATTAAACGACGTGCGTCCTGGACACGTTAGTTTAAAACAAGGTTTTTGAGTATATTTCGGCTGTAAAAAGACAACATTGAAACCCACAGCGACAAGGAGTTCAATAATAACTCCCGTTTAACTCTAGATGAAAAATATGATATTGAATTGCAACCGTATACAAATACATATTTTCAAATGATTCTCGGGTAAAATAAATTAAGTCTAAAATAAGTTTTTTTGGATTCATGCAGTTTTGCAAGTAACCGGTTTAATTAAGATACGATAGTAAGAAACAAAATTACGAAAAAAAATACGAATCAATAAAATATATAAACACAAAAAACGAGGGCACTCAATTCCTAAGGATAGAACACGGACAGTGGAAAATTAAGAGTATCGTCTCCATCAAACATGACATCATTGTGACGCTCAGATACTGAACTAAACTGCAAATTAACTAACAAGGCTGTGTCATAAATGTTCAGCACTCCATTCACTACTCTAATTTATTCTGTGAAACTTATTTTAACTGGAGTTATTCTATCAATGACAGACAGTAGTGGTTTTTTATGGCTCTACTTTTAAACTACAAATTCCCGAATAAAAAATCATTGGCATTGTAATCAATAAATTTAACAAGATAATTAACGCACGGTCCTCAAGGGAATAGCTCGATTCATTGGAAACATTTCGACTAACAAGCAATTAGATAGCTAACAAGGCTGTTTTTAAAATTGATTTGAATGTGCTGCATTTGACAATTTTAATTAATTTGTACATTATTCATGATTTATATCTTTGTTATGATGTTTCACAAGAAACGGTAACTAAGTGACAAACCAATTCCATGAAGGAAGCTAAGAGCACGTTCAGCGAAACCCGAAGGTTATTTGTTCAAAAGAGCCCGCCACCGGTCACTATCCTGAACCAGAAGAATCCAATCCGTCGAGGATCTTTCCCGACTACCGATTTAAGTTTTACTAATTCTTCCGAGGAGTCTTCCGTTCGATTTTCCAACCAAAATTGCGTACGCATTTCTTACGCTCCATGCACGTAAAATGCCCCACCCTTCTCGTACTCTTAGATTTGGTCGTAGCAAGGAGAAGGAAATAATGTTTCCACTTTTGAAATGATACAGAAAACAAATTCGACGTACGTAAAACTTCACACCCACACCATCCGATGAAAACCCTCTCAAAGTTTCGTTTCAGAAGCCACTAGTTCTGAAAATGGCACTTACTAGGTACAATCGTACGGCGCAGCATCCCTTGCAGTCTGGTGACGAGACAAGGACACACGTCCTACTCGACTTGTCCTGCGTTTGCTTTTGTAGACCGCCTTCCTTACCAGAGGAGCGTCTCTGCCTCATTCATTTTTAATTCTGCAGTCAGTAAATTAGCGTTATCGCCGTACGCTCCTCAGTCACCCCGAACATTTCTAAAGACAGGCTTTGAAGCAAAGTTGAAAGGAAATAATGTTAACGATAATTAGATCTCCTTCTTTCAGGCAACCGTGAGTAGACGACAGACATCATTACAGATTCTGTTTAAACACAATTTAATCATATATTCGAGCATTCCTCTTGTGTTTTACTGTTAAGTATTAATATGATTATCTAACTGCACAACGATATATTTTGAAGCAATATCTCTCGACGGCTACATGTTTCGACACACACATGCCATCAAGCCAATGCCTTTTCTTCTTTCCCAACAAATTCCACTACAATCGTAGACATATTGACATAGTAATATTGACTTCGATATACTGTTTTTCGATAATTACAAGACGGCGCTGTACAACGGTCCTCTTCAATCTTAATCATGGGCGTTATATAAAGCCTGCGCAGGAACAGGGGCACACCAATGCTCCCCCCAACTTCGTGACGAATGCTCAATATCTTATGAGAAGTTGGTGGATTATGCCGAAATCGACCATGATGATACATATCGATTACTTTTTAGTTTACGGAACAGACTTCCACCATTGCTTTGGAAATTCTTCCTCATTTAATAATAATAATAATAATTTGCAGATATCAAACATAACACAAGATCAGCATCAGAATCTCATCAACAGTTGACGATTTATACCTTCTCAACGTCTTCGCTAGAAATCTCTACCTTAAACAAGACTACAAAGATGTACGTACTCCTCCAAGTACATTAATATTCCAAAGGCAATCCTCACTCCACACGGAAGGCTATGACGTCAGCAACAGCAAATGCAACAGTGGTATTAGGGACAACACTCTTATGCATGCTAACTTGCTAAAGTACGATGCAAGATAACTGTAACCACAATTGACTTCCATATTATCATCCAAGTTTTACAGGTATAGTAATTTCAGCATCGTTTGGCTTCCTGAGATTAAATCCCTCATTCCCTTGCCAGTAAGCCCCCACCCTAACACTTTTATCGTCAATCAGTGGCCAGTTCAATCCTCTCCTGTAAGAGATCGGACGTGAAGTATAATTAATTTTGCGTCTCCTATCTATCAAGACTTGATCGATCTATCGTTCGATCGTGTGTGGAACACAATGTACCTGAATATGGTTCTAACGTGCGTCATCAAAGAGCTGTTACAGAACGGACGTGGTTGTCGTTTCAATCCGCCTCTGGTAGCGAGAAACGTCCGAAATTCTTGATGGAGTTCCCGTCTCCATTGACCTTACCTGGACATAAGAAAGAAGGAACACAGTCAGTAACAAAGCTTTGTGGTTCTTGCAGAGTCCTCTAAAGAAGCTGGGTGTGCGTTTCTATCGGTGGTTGTTCGAATGAAACGTCTGAGTGTGTCATTTAAAAGTTAGACTTATCGCCGAACTCAGACGGCTATCTGACTGAATAGGTGGAAGACGGACAGGATAGATGGACGAGAGTGTATGGTCATCAGGGGGGTTGCAGGAGCTGCAGATCTAGCGACAGGTTAGGTTAGTTACTGTTGCCGAAATTCTGGGCTAGCACGTGTCCGAACATCACGCGGTACAATGGATTATTAGCGGTAAATAAACGCAGGTTATCAAATCGTATGTGTGACGAAAGTGGATGACAGATGAACAACACATACCGTCAATAACAATGTATCGAGACTACAAAATGAATTTTCTCTTCTTTCAAGTATTATAACGGTGTAATATTTAATAGCGTTTCAGCTGTTTATTGTATTATATGTATTAGCGCTGCAAATTACGTTTAAAATTCGATTAACTACGTTTATGACTTCTGTTCATTTCCCTTTAATTTTCCGCTCCGGTATAAAATCCATACCCACAATTCAAATGTTCATGGCTGTATGAAGCTTGCGACTGAAACACGTGTTCACAAAATAACTTCGACTAAAAAGTGCCTGATTAACAGTCTCCAGAATTTTGTTCCAGACTTCCTGGGACATCGCGTATGTTATCACATAATGTGTTATATAATACATTAGAATGTATGATGTTACATTAAAATATATAATAAAATTCAGGTCAATACACAAAACAATACTTTATTTAGATGTTAAAATTTAAAATTTAAATGTTAAAATTTTAAATTTTAAATTTGCGCTATTCAACACTATAAGGATGTTACATTTGAGCGCTTTCATTCAGCGCTCAAATGTAACATCCTTATAGTGTTGAATAGCGCAAATTTAAAATTTTAAATTTTAACATTTAAATTTTAAATTTTAACATCTAAATAAAGTATTGTTTTGTGTATTGACCTGAATTTTATTATATATTTTAATCAGAAACACAAACATGACGCATGAAAACCTTAAAAATGATGTTACATATTCCGCACAGGGATGAAAGTGGCGTATGAGATGCATTGTACGTTTTGAAACTTATCTCAGATGTTTTGTACCGGAAGCTTCATTCAGTATCTCAAAATCCTGTCTGTCCACACGAAATCCTTTTTCAATCCACGTTAGTATATTTCATGTAGACCGTAGATAAATGAGAGTAATCTGCGCTGGACCCTCCGACACGAAGCGTGTGGACGTCTAGCAGGTACGAAGACGCCCTAAGAGTGACGCTCATCACTCTGTCCTCACAAATGGCACAGTTCAGAATTCGCGGTGCTTGGACACAGGGACAAATTTTCAAGATTTAGTGAACTAAACTAAATCATAGACTTCGATGTTCTTCAGCAGCTAAGAAGCCCGTTTATAGCTGTACCACTGGTTGCCTTGTGGGCCTGCAAAAAAGGCTGTTAGAAATTCCACCCTACCAGTGGTCACCTTTCAAGGAAAGAAATATCGTTAGGAATTTGCAGATGCCTCCCCAAACAGTTCATTTGTAACTGACTCCGACAGGACGAACGAAGATACTTTCATGCCTTAGCTACGTCATTTCGAGGCAGATAAGATTTGCAGGTTCCAGTCCGACGGTCTGAGCCATCTACATCTCAGGAATGGATTCGCAGTGTGTCCAACTGCCATCCAGATCCATGTCGTAATTTTTCATATTGTATTCACGCCCAACTCAACAACCAACGTCAGAAGTCTAACAGGCAGGCATAAAACCTTTCCTGAATAACTACCCAAGGACACCAGGAGAAACATCAAGACGACCATCATCACAATCGTAATCCTGGGTCTCTGTAGGTCCAGTTCCATCGCAACTGCTTGTTGAGAGGATTTCATCAGAAGTAGTGGCCAATATGACCGCTACTCGTGCTCGAAAACCTTTAATTCAAAAATAAAAATCGATTAAGCTTTGTGGGCCTCGTGCTTTCCAGTTTAACCTTTGCCCACTGGAGACCAACGAGGCTGGATAAGCTTATATACCACATGCTCAGAGGTGTCCAAAATCGAACGTCGACACGCCGGCGAAGACCTCAGTCCACTTGGTTGTCTTGTTCTCCTTTCTCTCACTATGAGGCGCTGTGCGCGCACCAACTTTTGGAACTTCCAACTGGCCTTGTTAAGTTTCCAATCGATACCGTAAATGAATTGATCGAGAATGTTCTTGAACTGAACAGTGACAACACACGGCCCTGAAGATTCAAGTACGAGATCTGCAGGGTCTATTGGATGTTCGTTCCAAGGTTCGCAAACGGCAGCCACAGGGATCATCGTCCGCCATGCCTGGTTTTAACCTGACAGGAACCCGCGGACTTAAGCAGAAATCCTTTAGATTAATAAAGCGACGATCATACACGTAATTAGGATTAAGGTATATTCTTTAACTTGTACGAAGCTTAAATCTAAGTTCAATGCCCATGCAACGTTGCATATTTCTGTTAATGAAGAGGATATATGACACAGGCAAATGGTTTTCTAACTGCGGTTATACTCTGATGAAGTTTACTAACCTGGGGCCTACTCTTAGTTACTCTACACTTCGCTATCGAACATGTGTTATTCCTGGGCTCTACAACCCAGTTGTGGGTCTTCTACGCCTCCTCTCCGGAGATTTCCTAGTCTTTGAAGGGTGCATTAGTGAGTAGTGAATGACCATGCCCACTGACTCTGCACAATTTCTACTAAATCCTGATTTGACTACTAGAGCCATCTAGTAGTTAATCAGGAGACTTTTGGGTGAGAAATGGCCGCTGAATTTTGCTTACGAAACACCTCGTATCATGCTCGTAAGGTCCTTCCACATGCCTACGACATGGGAGCCTTAGGTCCAGCACGCTAACCACTAGTCCACCGAGGGCGACACTGAACATCAGTAAAGAACTTTTAAGTACTGAAGGCATAGACTACAGATGTTAGCAATAAAATAATAATTAAAATAATACTCAACGAATTCTAAACGTGGAGTGACTTCAATGATAACGTCACAAGTGATAACAAAAACAAGACAAATCAGAACAGAATGCGTTTAGTTTAAGTGAACACGAAGCAAAACATGTATTTTGGCCTTAGAATAGTCACACATGAAGAGAGGAGAGTGTGAGAACAGTTTACTAAAATGTGCCCCGTTTCGCATCAATCACTTTCGACTCTTTCCGAACGAAAATTAATGAAAACCTAGAATTACAGTTATCTTTACATAAGACCGGACCTGCCATCGTATATTCATATTTAAGTAATTAATTTATGTAAACGAAGACAAGTCAGGAGTCTGACGTCGTCTGAAGAAGAATCGAACTGCCTACATGTTTTTTTTTAAAATATGTTTTAAGAAGTGTTCCCGAAAGATGCCAGTACCATCAATCAACATACCCGAAAATCGTCCCAAATGAACCTGTGCCAAGAATCTGTAAATCCCTTCCAAGTGTCTTGAAGTTTCCTCAACATTTCCAGAAATGTCTCTTATAATTAAAACGTTGCTCCATAAGAAAAAAAAACATTATCAGTAATGAAGGCGCTGGTAGCTTTAAAATAATTAAGTAACAAAAACCAGCTATTTCTTGCTCGGTTTGATTGCATTTTTATTTTAAATTTATTACCGCCATTAAGATACTAATGCTTCGTACTATTACAGACTCCAAATAAACTGTACTTCAACTTAATTATAGGATACATTTTCCGTCGTGATTTTGGCTTGGGGGGCATTATAATATCTGTCGTGCTTTAACTGGGGTTCTGAACAAAATATTCCGGCCGAAATTCTGGAGAATTCAGGCAGTTGGTAATTGCAGCTGCCAAATGCTACGAAAAAAAAAATATACGAGGTGCGATCGGAAAGTTTCAAGACTGTGTCAATAGAGGGCGAACCGGATGTAGTACGAGCTTCTGCCGCTAGGGGGTGCACCCTCCTTATTCGCCGGATTTAGCTCCGTGTGACTTCTTCCTCTTCCCAAAGATGAAAATTCAGCTAAAGGGAAGGAGATTTGAGACGATAGAAGAGATTCAGGCAGAATCGCAGATGTAGCTTGACAGGCTGACAAAGAAAGATTTCCAGGGATGCTTCCAGGCTTGGCAGCGGCGCTGGGATCGTTGTGTTCACTCCCAGGGGAACTACTTCGAGGGTGATGGATGAAATTAATACCTGAGATAAGTGTACGGGTTTTTATAGGCGCAGTCTTGAAACTTTCCGATCGCACCTCGTATATCACATGTGCACTTCAATTGAATACAAGGGGTTGGCTGGTTTGCGTGCTCTGCAACTCTCGAAGAATTTCAAGTTTCCATCTGATTTGTTTTTCACTGTTTCCTTGTGTTTCACGACGCCAGTCAATTACACAAATCTGGTGTTAGGAACTTTCTAAGTTAATAATCTCTTGAATTCTGATTACTCAGAAACACAACCGCGAGTATAACAGCTAAGCCACTATTTCTCATCACCTGTAATAGCCAAAGTTCACGAAGTTGCATGTCCAAATGTACATCACGAACGTTAAAGAAGTATAGTCCCTTCGTTTGTCCTTATTCATTCCGATCATGTGACATTTGCTACGATTGTGTCCCCGCTCTGACCTAACTCCGAAATGACACGAAGTCACAATCACGGGTCAACCGAGATCACACACCCCCTGCCCTCTCCTCCCCAGTTATCTCCGTAAGTACCTCAAGTCACACTCACGGACTTCTTCTGCGACGTGATAACAAACGTTTAAATGACACTCACTCATACTGCAGTTTTGGTTTCTTCTTTACTAAGTTCACGGAGACGAAGACAAATACGGTGATGTACGAATACATCAGTCACGACCTAATACAAGGCACTATCCGGAGGGACAGAGGAAAGCCAAGAGAAATATCGACCCTGAAAGGAGGTCAATTGGCCGAGAATCAAACCTGGGGAGTCCAAAAGTCTATATTCCAGAGGAAAGTAACCAACGTTACTTTAAAGTAACTGGTGACTGGGGCACTGGAAACAGAAGTAATGATCATAAATCACTTACTGAAAGTTTAATACAAACTTGCGGTGAACAGGTCAGTTTTAGCTAAAAGTGGTTGCATTTTGAGTTCTACAGTCTGTTTAAATTCAGTAATTATTTGCAAGCGTCAAATAATTACACACATCAAACAAAATATTTTAAATCAAACAAAATTTTGTCAGTGCCCTTTAATTCAAAGCACGTGCCACTGTTTTAAAGCCGTCGTCAGACCCTCCATTTCTGAAATGGGGTTCAGTCTAAAACTTCACATTCTGTTTTTGTTCACACTGTGAGAATCAGATATTCATTAAAATACCATAGTTTTTTTTTTTCGAAATTTGAAACCAAACATTTTACAAAAAAAATCTACATCTAACGTTCTGTGGACTGAAAATCAATATGTCACACAATTAAAACCTAAAGCCACTCCATTACTTTTATATCTATTAAAATATTAATTATTCAAAAAGGAAATTAAGAAGCTTAGAAAATCCAACAAAGTATTGAATATCTGCAATGTCTTATAGCCAAAGTACAGCAGTCATTTAGCTGTATTCCTTTCCCGGTATAACACGTAAATTACATAAAATTCGGCAGAATGTGCATTGGCCACTTACCAACAAAAGTTTCGCCGAGTGCAATTCATGTGTTGAGCTAACCTACCATCAGAAACACGCATTTGCAGATTAATTCCTAACATACATAACGGATTCACATTTAATGAAACGAACTTCACGCTGCAAAAACAGACTTATTCTGCTCTCCTAACTGATATTTAACTGCAATTCCTTACAAATTTCCTTAATTCCATATAATACGCGTGGCATTGAAGGCGCCATACGCGATTGGTTCACGATAGCGCGTAGCGCGCATCATAAGTCTGACAATTCAAGTATTATCATCACAGAATTAATTTGCTTACGCTGAACATAACTATAAATCAACATTTCATTAACTTCATGGTTGTGTATAAATTGTCTGTAACAGGGAACACAATTTCTCGCTCGAGAGGACTCGAATTCACATCTTCAAAATAATTCGCATTGTAATATAAACGTTCGTCCGCTTTAACTAAGAATTGGACGTTTCGGAAGCTGGCTCTAGTATCATCGGTTGCGAGTATAAAATGTAATCTATTCGGTCTGCTGGCAGGAGCTGATAATCTAGGAGTGAGGTAGGTGGACCGCTGGGAGTGCCTTTGGGGCAAAGGCCAAGCATTAGGCAGTGTCTGATGGACATGTTGGTGGAAGGAAAGAAGCCAGAGTTCTATAAAGTGTGAGCTAGAGCAGTGGTATTCAACCTTTTTTGTTCGCGTACCCCCAGATATAATTTCTCTTCAACTTTGTACCCCCAAAGTTGTTGGTGTATAATTCAAGTTATACATAGTATATAATCTACATATAAAATAAATTAAATAAATTACATTACTGATTATTCAGAATATTTTTTTTTTAAATTTCACGTACCCCCTAAGATGTCTTCGCGTACCCTCGGGTGTACGAGTACCCCAGGTTGAATACCACTGAGCTAGACGACATTTCAACGAAACGCATCGGCTCCCAAGAATTCTCACAGTTGTTAAGGAAACTAATTCGTTTTTGTGTACTTTGGTTATTTCATGCAATTCTTACGTGTCCTCCAGCTCTGTGTCATCAGATGACCTGCACTTCTTTTACGAGCAAACACCGCGCAGCTTCCGTTCTGTTCGTTATAACGACTGGTCCATCCCATCTAATCGACATTTCACATCATGATAGCAATCTGATGGCTGCTTTATTTTCTCGATTTTTGCATCTTGGAATTATTCACCAAAATTTTTTCTAGTTTCGAGTTTTGGTCTCACGACCCCACCTGTTTCGTGATCTGTTGCTTTATGTATAATTAATCCTGACGACTTGCAAACAAGATTATAAATTAAAATATTATGAGCTGATGTCATGTCTATCTTCAACGTTGGAAGGTCGTTCACCTCGGTTAGAGCTAGGCACTGAAGTTGCCCGGGGACTGAAATCATATTCTTCCAATCGTCCGAACATATTAGGTTTTATATTTTTACCTGGTAACAAAACTACAGCCAGCTTCAGAATGATTTTAACGAAATAACGAGACGAAATTTTTTTTTGCAAGAATAATTGTCAGTTTAACGACACCCTCTTGTCGCAAAACTCTCGATAAACCTCGAACCTCTTTCTTTTTTTTTATCGAAATATCAACTCGGGGTAGTCAAAAGGAAACAGAGGACATAAAGAGACCCGAGGATAATGGGGAAGGATTTCGGAACAGGTTTTCTTGAAAAACTTCTCATCTGAAGAAAATAAAATAAGAAAAAATAAGAAGGGGAGACCACGTGATTACGTGTGTCTGTCCTATTTGTTTGTTTCGCCAATAAAAGTGTATATTGGATCGTGTCTGTGGCTCGATGCAGCGGCTGTAAACACGAAGCTCGAGACGATATTTCAAGCCACGGCACAGTTTATCCGACCAAGCAGACAGGGGATCTTGTCCCACAACGCCACCCTTCAGCGATAACAGTAAATGGAAATACGGAGAAAAGAAACCTTAAATATAACGTTTGTCGCTCGCATTATGAGGGTGAGAGTCACACACAATTCCAAATTCTCCACGAAATGTTTACACAACGATCGTTATGGCGGTGGAAAGACCTGTATATATAGAATGTGACTCTGAAATTCAGGGTCCGATACGCAAAATTTGACGTGCAATCCCATCTTATGGGGCACCCCCCCCCCCTAAAAACCACGTTACGCTAACATACATTCTCTAATAGGACCCCAGGGTTAATCAGTTGCTCATAAAATCGCATTTAAAGAGGATATCATAGAATTGCAAGCCCTTCCTTTAAGGCATTAATATGATTTTTTTAAATAAGCTGACTATTCTTTTCATACTTCCTAGTGGCAGCGAGTTCTCGCCAGTTGTATTTTGGGTCATGACACTGTAGTATGCAGAGTCACCCTGAGGAGAGAAGCGATATTTTCCTCCGAAACGTTTGAAACCATCTACAAGACTAAACGTTGTTTTGTCCCAGTAGAACATTGTAAGAATTTCTATTCAGCATTATGCAGATGATTTCACAGATTCCGCTGTTGAAATAACTTCAACAGACAGGGAGTGAACGCTGTTCTGTGTGAGCTCACATTTCGGCACAGCCAGTGGCCATGAAGCATTCAAACCAAAATCTGCGTCCAAGCGTCTTTAACTTTCTCAACATGCCGTGAAAGTTTCTTTTGTTTTGTTTCAATCGACATGTAATATAATAAACATTTTCTTTGTGTATTTTCTAGTGATCTACATTACTTCCTACAGGTTCTAATTGACTGGCCAGTTTAAAGAAATTTACCGACAACTTCCAGAATGAGCTCAACGCCAACGTTTCGAATAGCACGCTAGAAGGAATAATGATTCGCACACATCGTTCGCTTTATTACAACGCACGACAGCTGTTTCTCCTCAAAGAGCTACGAGCAATTAATTTGCTTCAATAATAACGAAATATTTCTGCAAGCAGTGGCACGTGTGCCACAGACAACCTGCGGACGTAGATAGACAGAAACGCAGATTCGAATTAAAATTAAAAATTTCTACTTCTCGCTCAGATGAATTTTATTACACTTCCGAATTTCGGTTAGAATGTAACTGCAAGTGGTGATACGAAGTACCTCATAAGAACATCAATCACTGCATTAGGAAGGTGTACTCCTCGGCGTACACTGACATTCCATCAACGAGATTCAGAATCAAAGTGCAAATGCCCATCCAACAAAAGTCAAGGATTTCCAATAAAATTTGCTGTTGACGGTCTGGTCTGCACCAGAATTAGTTTTTCAATCTCAAATTTAGTCTGCACAAGTTTTACGTAACCCCCAACTCACACAGGGGTCGATTCCAGGTACCAACATTCCGAAATCCTGCAAGACTTCAGTTCATCTTTTGTTTGAAAATACAGCAAACATTCAAGCTCATTTCTGAAAGGCAACGAATTACACAGAAGAAATGTATTCCACGATTTTTGATTATTTTTAGAAACAGCAGAATTGCATCAGAACTGGTAAGGAAGAGGAAGGATAACATTAAGATGAATCACTACATTGAAAGCTTCTGAAGATGGGAAACAGATACAAATGGTTTGTAATCGTGTCCATTGGCGGTGTTTGTCTAAAAGATAAAGAACCTTCCAGTTCTGCTAGCGCGATGTTAGTTTAATCATTCGCGTTTGAAATTCTGTGCAGAGGGGATGCAGAATTTCGAATAAAGTATTTAGGAACTATGTGTACTCCGAAACGGAACACGCCTGTAAGCCGTTGGATAAATACAATACAAAGCTTCAAAACAGCGAGTTAAATCCGTTTTATTCAGAGCAGTATGAAATACATTCATCATACGAATTAGTTTGTAATCACAAGACCGTTGAACGTTCTACGGAGGACGTCCGTCTGTTTAGTTAGCGTTCAAGCGTCCTGCCTGATAGTAAATGCGTTGTTTCGTACAGTGTGTGATAGAAATAATTTATAATTACTTTCCACTGGGGTTTCACACAAGGCCTGAGAGAAGTCCAATTAAGAGAAGGGCCTGGAAGTCCATCGCCTTGGCTATTACGAGAGCCCACTCTTGGTTTCTTGAAGGAGACACGGGCTGTGTTGGGATGGTTGCAGCTGCTGGAACACCGGGGTCCCAGCTAATTGAACTTCGTCCTTTCTAATTGCGGCCTTATTTATAAAGAGGAGACAGAAGTGTGAGTTTATTCAAGCCCCAATGTCCTTGTGTTACAAGTGTACGGAAACACTTTGGTTCGAAGCCTTGTTACTGCAACCTGTCTGTCCGCTCGTCCGTCAATCAAATGATTCGACCACGGACATCAATAATCTCCCGCTTTCTATGAAAATACGTAAAATACAACTTGAAGACAATACGAATTTTTTGGGGAAAAAAGAATGACAGTAATGATTTGAAGTTTTCATTGGTGACAGCTGAGCATTCCGATGTGACGTAACAACCGGAGCATGGCTTCAATCCGTACATCGTCCAATCCGAAGTCCCAGGTTCGAATTCGAACCCACATACCAACTGACCCGAGATGTATCATGTTTCATGTCCTTAAGGCAAGTGATTGGCCACTTTACAAATTCGCAATCATAACGACATAATTGAAATTAAGAAAAATCTTTAATTAATTCTATATACCAGAAGTTCCCAAAGTGTGGGGCGCGCCTCCTTGGGGGGAGTGGTTTTCTGGTGGGGTGGGGTGGGGGTTGTTTGTATGAAAAACTTTTTTTAACGAAATATGGAGAAACATTTTTAACACGCTTTCCTTGGTTGAGGCAGTTTAGTTGTCTTACAGTGCTGTGGAATTCAGAGCGTATATTTTATGCATTGAATAATATTTACTAAATTATAAAAAAAATGTATACTCATAGCTAAATTTTATATCAAATCTGTTTGCCTGCACTTGTTGTGGAAGGGGGGCGTAAAATTTATGAAATGTTTTAAGGGGGGCGCAAGGTATAAAAGTTTGGGAACCTCTGCTATATACAATAAACTTTATATACCTCAGTTTCAAACATTAACGGGACAGTAAGATGAAAGTGCTGTCTTAAAGAGGAACCACATTCCTTCTACAGCTTACGGACATCACGCCAGGAGCCAGTGACTGACACGCGTTATGAGACAAACGAATGCGAATTCTATGACTGTCCGTAAAATGTTATAGACGCTGTTACTCACGTCATCGGAAGACGAATAAATATAGATGAAGCTATCCATTGCGTTCCCAATTTCCGCCATTCTGGTCCGCCCACCAAACGAAGTATTAAATTCAACGTAGTCTACTAACTCTTTGGTGCAGTTCCTCCGGTCTGCAGCCTACAGCTTTCACTTGCTTCTGCTTACTGGACCGAAATGATCTTAGAGGCTCGCTATTTGACCAGCGAGTGTGCCAGCAAAATATCTGACATCCTCCCTCGCACACCCAAGTCTCCAGAAAATGTTTCATATCCAAGAGGGCGTGTACGCGCTTATCTGTGCATTCCGTGAAGACAATTTTTCTAATTTGTACAGGCTATCTAAGAGAGTTACAGAATAAGAAAGGAAGTATTATGATCGAGTCTGGATACACTGTGGTAGTTGTGTTCCTTTCACAGAAGCTGTGCCCGTTGTTCAATGCAGTTGGCAGTCCGAACAAGCTCCTAATTATGTATCAGTGTACACAACTCATTCCTGTCTGACATCTGACAGCTGTCGTCTGTGTCGCTTGGACACTGTGTCATCCCATGCATGACAGCACCATTGGCACAGACAGATGCAATTAAAGTCTTTATCACTCACGCACCAACACCTTCTGTGTCGCCACCTCCGAGCCCATCATTCCAATTCAGACGACGCAATGCAGAGTTTTCTCTAAGTATAAGCAGATTTGTGGTTCAAGGCTTAATCAAATCTTTCTCGGTACATAAGTTTGCGTGGAGATGAGTAATAAAGTTCACGTTCCAGCCGCCTTGTCTTCGAGGAAAGAGCCTTTGGCACCGCTAGACAGAGGCTTGTTTGACATTCAAAGCCATTATGGAACCAACCAACGACTTCAGTCGTGAAGAAGCGTCATCTAAAAACCAACCTTCACGTCCATCGTTCCATCCTCCTTCCCCACCCACTCCACTGCCTGTCCGATGATCTCCACCCGTACAGATGGACCCAGACTGTGAAGCTGAGGTCTCTTTCATTTTCCTGTTCTTACCTTTATCCTCTTTCATCCCACTGCCTTCTGAGCCACATTATCCCCCCTTTCGCTAGGTCCTGCCGTCACCTCTTATCCACTGCCCTTCTTCCTTTCCCGTCAACTTTCCTAACCCAGCGGCCGCTGAAATCTCTTTTCACCCCTCCTTCACTTAACCACAAGGGCGCTGGAACCCATCGCTCACTGTAAGATCTGTATAGGGGCTTCAAAACTCCACCCCAAAGACATTCGCCCCTGAAGAAGGCGACAACAATGACTGCCGAAACGCCAGAACACCTTCAATACTCGTCTACGCTTATTTGTCAGCACCAACATTATACGGCTCGCTCTCACGATTTGTTTTAATATTTTTGACATTTTCAATCGGTTTATTAACAAGATTTTGATTGGTTCGATAAATAAACTAAAGAAAGCAAAAATTCATCGAAAAGTAGGAGAGAAAGTAAGACTATCTAACTAACTAACCAACTACATAGTTTAGGGAACACGAAGATTCATCACCGAACCCTGTCCTGGACCAACAAAATCCAGTCGCCTTCAACTCCTATCTCCGATAGATCCCGCCTGAGATTATCCTCCCATCTACGTCTAGGTCTCCCCAGTGGTATTTTCCCCTCAGGCTTCCTGACCAATAACCCGGATCACCACATGCCCCGCCCATCTCTCATCTTGAGAAGAGAAAGTGAGGCGAAATCTAAACATCGCCCCCATGACCGAGGCATCAATCACCTCTGAAACGTCCGTAAACATGTACCAGACTACACCGCCTTTCAACCCATAAGAAAGCCATCTTCATACCTTTATCCGTGAGAACCTGAAACATCACACAGTCAACCTGAGAGTTTGCGGTATGAAGTCAGAGAGTCTCGTGCCGAAGTTCAATTATTTCTTTTAGGAAACTGCTTTCGACGCATGCGCCAAAACGTCGGAACGGCAACACGGAATCTGGTTTAGAATTGCCCATGGAATCTTAATTTTAAAAGTTGAAACAACGTCAGTTTATTCTAACTTTTTCACACACAAGCACTTAGAAAGGCTTTGCAGAGTATAATTTCATGCTTCTGGAAAGCAAACAGGCTAATGTGTTTGATGTTGGGTTTAAAATTCCTTCGTGAATTTTAATGGGTCTTGTAATGGCGTATATTAAGTGGAGACGCGACAGAAGACGTGCCATTCGAGTTACATCCAGCACGTTAACATTTTAACGCATCCACGATCAAGAGACGTTTCACATCCGGATGTGAGAGGACGAATGAAGGTAATGCAATCTATAGGACGTAAGAGATCTTTTGTCCGTTACTCCTCGCGTTTACGTGTTAATACAGAGACCGACAGGGCGATGACGTGGTATTCGCCCTCACTGGGCGTGGCGATAACTGCGTAATATTTAATAACAGAATGTAAAACTTACGTGCTAAGTAGTTACATTAAAATTTAGCAAGACACTAATCCTAACATAACATTCCACTGACCGAAATGATGAAATTTAGTCTACAAATTCAAAGTTACCTTTGTGGCGTAAGGCGTCAGTGGCGCTCCACTTCAACTGCGTTAGTCGATCGCGGGTAGACGGAAATACTAAAGCCAGATAATAACCCACGGCGTACGTGTTCTGTGTAGGCTGCCCGCATTACCTCGCCCAGTTCCTGCAGATATTCCAGCCACCACAAACATATCTCTGGAAGATACGCGCCTCTAACAACACACGTGTCCAAAGAATACTTTCTAGCCGACGCAAAGAATGCAAATGAAGGCTGGGAACATGGCTTTCTTTTTATTTTCTTGGTTGTAATATCTCAGAGTGAAGTCAAGGCTCGGGCCAGCACAGCAGCTGGGAACAAGGCTTGAAGTCCGGCCCCAGAGATCTGCACGGGCAAATATTTTAGAAATTTTAGAGGAACATTTGGCCCTACCCAGTTGGGGTCCAGAAGTTTTTCAAATAAGTTCCCAGTGCCCCAGCCAAGATCGTCTTCCTTCTACTCCAACCCGAATTAATCCCGATCTATTAACAAATCCCCACCCCCGGACTACTGTATCATCAAATCATGATTCTTTTAACGCATAAACGCCAGCAACGCTTGAAAGAACTATTTAACGACGCACTAGTATATGCCAGATTATTTTGGCTTTTGAGGAACGGCACAAACGTTTGTTATTTATTATTTCGAATTATTTCTGGGAACGTTTGATTGCTATCATTCGAACTGGGACGGATTTAAAATTACACGAGCAGGGTGAGGAGATTGCATGGGCTGGGCATGTAACACGCAAAGGAGAGAAGAGAAATGCATAGAAAATTGTTGTCAGGAAACGTGAAGGGAAGAGACAACTGGGAAGATCTCGGTCTAGATGAAATCACGATATTAAAATGCATCCTAAATAGTTTTGAGCAAATGCATTTGATTCTTGTGACTCAGAATAGGGCCCAGTGGATGGATTCCGTAAAGGCCAGATAATTGCTTACTCTTAATTAGTGCTTAAGAATTCTTAATCGTTTCACGTTTAATATGTGTATGGACCGGCAAGTCGGAGACGTGGATATATACAGAATGTCCCGTCTTGTTAATACCACGTGTCCTCATCTCCATTACATGTTAAGAACGGCGGAATAATTCCGTATTACGCGTATTCGTCTTTTTTCGGACACCCTGTACATTTACACGCCTTCTTAAAACTACGTGTTTACTCTGCATTAGTGAAACTTCATGAAATGTTCCGATTTATACGCTCTCAGATTCGGAACTATGATAAAACATCACAGCAAATAACTATTTGTGAAGACGAGAGAGTTTCTGTGCAACACAAATTATATTTATCGCTGCTATGTAAGTATAATAACAACTGTCCGAGAATCTAAAGAGACCGGGAGGTGGCACGTGCCCTATAATTTTCTTGTTTTGTTTTCTTTAGCAGAGGTAGAATTCTTTCATTGAGATCAAACTTAAACTGACAGCCCTAAATGCAGTCTTGTATTTATTTTCAGTACAGAATTACAGCTGTCTAAGTCATTTTTATAAGCCAAACTCGAGGCACTGAAGGGTAGCTTTATTCTTCGAAAGACTTGGGAGCGAATTACTTCAGTAGCCGTGAAGGAATTACGTGTTTCAGTGTTCGGTAAAATGACACAGAGTTGTGTTACCGACAGCGAAGCCCTGAGCGTTGTAGTGGCCCACATACATCTTGAAATGCCATATTTCGGCCTACACGTTTTTCTTAAAGCCACTCCGGGCATTTGTGAGCGGCATTTACAATGCCCTGAGATGCCAACGAGGTGCTGGGTACAGGATTCCCGCTAATTAGCCTTACTTTTGCTGAATAAAAATTAAAACAAAGTCAGATATGGCGTACGAATAGAGCTGATAAAGTCTCCTCGTACAAAATTACACCCAACTAGTGGAAAGTTCGTATTCATCGAGATTTCGTACTGCACACATAATTATAATTTTCAGTGCAAACACCCTCGCACGAAAGTTATGTTCAAACTTAGCAGTCCCTGAAGTCCGTAGGAACGCTTGCCTCTGGAAAATATACTCGTAACAAAACAACGCGGAGAACAACACGGATTTGGTCTTCTGTATTGTGTATGTATAAGTACGCAGAACTTTAAGATCGACAAGATTTCTTGGCGGGGAGGGGGGAAGGGGGGGGGGTTAAAATTAAGGGCATGGACCATTTGCTAAATTAGATTATTTGCTTGGAAGCTAGTCTACCACACATGAACTGATTTTAATTAGTTCATTCTGAAATACTTAGAAATTGTTTTTATATCTATCAAGTAACAAATATCAAAATTTAATTCGTAATTTCGTTCCACAACTATTTAAAAAAAAAGACAATTACAAACTTGCATCTAACGGATGCTTGGTTAATTTAATGACGCTCTTGTATTTAAAATTCCGGTACACTTTCGTAACTGTTTCTTCACAAGTCTGACGGTCTACAAGGATTCTCTTAACGCCGATACATTTTGATACATATTCAAATTAAACGATTTAACGCAATCTGATTCTAAGATTTCGTATGCAATTGAGAAGTAAAGAAACATATATTCTAAAATCACATAATATTTATAAGTGAGATTTCACAATTTCATGGCGGAAGACGAAATATTTCTGGGACACTACGCCAAGACTATACGGTACAACATCCCTGAAGGACGTTTAACAGCGCTCTCAAACCGAATGTAGTTCAAAGAACGCCTAGTCTAAAATTACACAAAACAATGGATTTTTCTGATACTCCTTTCTAGTGGCGAATTCGGACGAGAAAAAATTGACTTCGAGGTGCAAATATAAAATGTTCATGTCAAACAGACATTTTCTCGACAAAACAAACATCAGACGTGTAATGGCTGAAATTAAATTCTGAAATGGCGTATTCCATTTGTGGTTCCTAGGTTATTTAACGACGCCGCATTACATCACAGAGGCGGTTATTATCTAAGTGGAAATTAAGGGTAAAGGATGCATTTGTGATTATAAACTGGAAAAACTGCTTCTGCGCGTACAGGCCTTCATTTGGTGGACCTGCGGGCAGCGATATGCAGAGTGGTAGCTCCATGAAACAACAGATGTTTGCTTTCTGAAACACGATGCGGCGGTCTGCGGTCACCATCGGCCTCACAGCTCGCCAATAATCATTTGCGGTGTTCGAGTGGGTTCTGTGTCCTCGCAGGTACGCTGACAGCTGTGGGTTTCTTGTCAACAGATCGCGGAGGGAAAAAACGCCTGTTTGGTAGGGAGGAACCTGTTGCTGTCACAAGGAAAGCAGCAATCCTTCGAAACATCAGTCGTGTGACACGGATGCTGGAGACGTGTGGTAACAGCACGGCCAATCGGCCTGCGGTGTGTCGCTGCATACCGCAAGACCAGAGTCCAACACGAATGTCGGTGACAGACCGGATGGAGCGTGAAGCTGCTGAGACCACCACAAGTTTCACCGAAACACATTAGAATAAGTCTTAAACATTGTTTCCTTTCCTTTCAGCTGATTAAATTGTTGAACACAAAGTGATTGCTGACAGAAAGTCAAACATTTAGAAGTTATAAATTTGGCAAGGCCGTGGTCTAGGCAACACGGAGTTTACCTCCGGGGGCTTCCCCGGTTTCTCCGTGGCATCCCAACAATTACTCCATTCACACACAGAAGAAGGCAATGGCAAACCACTTCTGGATCATCTGCCAAGAACGTATATGAACAGGTCCCAGTCCGAGAAAAGGATGGAAGGATCCTGTTCATATGGACCTGTCGTCAGATAATAATAATAATAATGTCTGTTGAAGTGTCTGGAAGTCACGTAAGAAATACAACAGCGATGCTACAACGTAAATGTTCACTCTTGGTTATTTCTTGTAATTTTTTGGAGGGCAATTTTCTAATATATAACATATTGTGTAGGTGGGGAACCAATTTTATAACTCCAGTTTTATAATTTTAAGCAACTATGCAAAATATATGTTTATAAAGTTTTACACAAGAAGATTTGTTACTGATAATATGAAAACCAGCAATAAGTAATAAAACAAATATATTATTAATATAATAACATTAATTTTAATATTTAAATATCACACACGCAATAAACGTTGCAACATATGATAAGTGAGAGCAATTTGTTACAAATTCATGTGTAAAATGACACCTTGAATCTGCCACTTTCCTGCCTCTGAAGATGGTGATTACCTCAAACGCGCAGGGCGTGGCGGGCATGAACAAATAATTATTACGCATGCATTTAGGCTGTTTCTGATGCTAAATGAACTTTTATGCTTCGCAGAATGAAATAAACTTCTTAACATTTAAGATCCTAGGTAATGAGTCAGAGGGAAACCATCCTTGAACAGGTATTCGGAGCGTTCCAGCACACGAAAGCAGTCGGTACTCCGAATGCTCCGAGTTCTAACTACCGAGATCCATGGCTTCTTATGCCAGCGACTTCTAATGTATGCAATGAACAATCATGGGGCTTCCGCCCCAAAATGTACGCATCTTGGCAGCAGGACTCCAATGACACCCGAAAGCAGTTCCCTGGCTTCCAGATTACAAACCCGCACATCTCTTTGTAACACCTTCATGTGTTTAAGCATGCGATCGGCAATATTCATGTTCTTCATGGGAACTGCGGATACCAGTAGGCCAACGCGCTGGCTCGGCGTTGCTATCGACCTACTTAAAGCATTTCCGGTGCCTAGTGTCGGTCTGCTAATTCGGAACTATTACCTCCAAGGTCACAACTAGTACCTAATTCGAGTACTACGAACCCCTTTTATGAGGACGACGGCACATGGACACGTACCGAGCATGGTACTGACACAGGACCTGGCGAGACGTTTCTCGGTGTTCAGACACGATTCTGAATGACAGGGAACCGTCCACCACATAAACTGTGCGATATGATAAGCACATAATTCCGGCACACCCTGTGGATTAAGGTGCGGTAAGTAAGATCGACATGGGTCACGGCTCGAGAGCTCTCTGGAGTTAGACGTTAACAAAATAAATGGAAAAATAAGATGGCTGTCTTCTAAATAGAAAGAAGTATCTGCTTTTTGACTCATCCTTCTTCTTACCACCCCCCCCCCTCGTACCGGCTCTTCCTTCTAGTTACTTGTTAGAGTTCTCTTCTGCAGGAACTTCTGAGCCAAATGACTTTTAGACTCCTCTGCGCTGCAGCGCCACTATGCGGAGGGAGATAGAATTGTTCTATACGTGAGCCTTAAACTAGGGGGACGAGTTTTCTTCTGTCTTAATTAAATGGATTGTGTTCGATTTTGCGCTCCTAAGTTCACTGAATTCAAATCTCACCTAGTTCATAGTACGAGGATCTTTGCTTCAAAATGTAGCAAGAACTTTCGTGCTGTATAGAATAATCCTCCCTCTCTCTATCTCTCTCCTCCCCTGCATAATAGGAGAGAGAACGCGAGGAGGATCTTGGGGAAAAATAAAAAAAAGTAAAAGTGGTGAGGTTCTTAGTACAATGTTTCATTGAAGGAACGAGATTTTTGCCACCGCGTGAGTTGGAACAAAAGTCATGTTGAAAGCGTTGAAGTGCGCGGGAGAAAATGTTTTCCATTCAAAACATAACAAGAGGAGACCTAAGTAATATTTCTTCAGGGTAGTGCGTGTTGTCTGAAAGGGAAACATAATAAAAATGGGGAAGAGAAGAAAATACTTATAGAGAAGGTAATTTTTCAGTTCTTTGCCATTTACTAATGATTCTCAAAGGCTATGAATACCTTAATAATAACATTCCATTTTAGTATCTAAAATGGCATTCGTTTTCCACTTTGATTTCAAACTCTGATTTACGAAGAATTCTTTTTCCCTTTATTCAAGTTCAAACAAGGAAGTTTAAGACGCGTCCGAACTGATGCTTCAAAATGAAGTTTTTTGTGCTGTATTTTACAGACACTCTGAATCGTAGGAAGGTACGTAAGTGGGCCCACTGCTTGCCTTCCATGTTTTGTGCTGTCTTGCTAAGTTTAGAAAGGCATGATGCACGGAGTAACAACTTCAAATCGTAAAATCCATCCTTTCTAAATGCGACGGAAGACGGGCGTTCACTGTGGGCGTAATAACAGGATGACGCTACTACTACTAAGTATGGTGAAGATGGAAGCAGTGTATTCCTCCGAAATGGTGGTAACAAAATAAGCATAGGTGTAAAAACAAAAATCAGTTGACACGTGTGCTGCCCACCTTAAAGGTCCACGTGGTATCGCAATCTGGAAAGCGCCGATACCTGAATACGCTTTCTTTACCTCGATTAGTTGCTTGCAGTCACGTGGAATCTACATTCGGCGGGCGTGGTTTGCCTTGAGAAAAGTCTCGAACTTTTAAAATGATTTTTAAACGTTTCGTTAAAAAGAATAACGCAATTTCGGGAAATTTAATGTTCGGTTTAAAACTTATATCACAGTGATTAACTCAGTTTGGACCGAGTTTAATATAAAATGGCAACATTCTTCATAATTATTGTCAAAACGTATAAAATCAGAAACCTTTTGCTGCTGGTATCAGAGAGGAAACCATCTAAAATAAGACAATGTTCTATCTTTGTACAATAAATGGAGTGATCATGTTCACTCTGAGCAGGATTTCGGGTTCTCATCGCCCTACTGATGGAGGCAGCGAGCACCTCCGAAACGTCGGTAAACTTCTACCAGAAGACGGCCATCTTCGTCTGCACTCTGATCAGTCCTTGTCTGACACCTGACAGAGGCAGTGAACTTCAGAGCGAAACATTTTCTCGGCGACAAAACCGAGCATATTTGAAAGCTTCTCTCCGTCCGTCCTTCGCTCGCCGAGCGTAGGAACGCGACGTCGCTTTCATATTCTCTGGACTCCCACCGGAACGGGGGAGGTTTCGTCTTACGGTGCGGGCTTGAAAGACGAATGATATCGATAAATATTCTCGATGTTGCGCTTGTGTTCGCTATCGCAGAAAAAGAACAAGAACATACAAAGAACTAAATGGACGTCCAGATTTCCTTTTCACGTATACAAACACTGGCAAGAGCGAGATCTCCTTGCCGTTACGAAGTGAAATAATGTTGATGAAGTGACTTTAACTGAACAGGTTACAAACAAAATCCTCGTCCTCCGATGTCACTTGTTCTGCTGTTGTGTAACTCTCGAGTGCTTTAAGCCCGTCTCGAAGCTGAGAAGCCAACATTTGTTTCCAGGTACGTATGTCTAGGTCTTCCTACGTCTCTTTCTTCTCAGTGGGCATATTTTATTGGACATTTTAGCGATGTATTCCTTTTCATTCCCCTCTATAATCACATCGCAGCTATCAATTAAGTTTCTTATTTCTGCGATTTGTAGTTCATTAAAGTTGTTTCAAGCAGTGGTCTAAGATCTCTCGTAAGCGCAATCCCTGTACCTTTATCACGTTCCTTATATCCCACGTTCTAATTCAAAAGCGGACACGACGGTTGAATACAACAGAGTGTAGCCCCACTGATATTTCTGTTCTCAATTTCCTTTAAAAAATGTTAAAAACAATTTATTTAATAAGAATTATTAAGATATTGTAGATGCGTCATATTGTGATTTATATAGTATTAAAAATATATTAAAATTAGCAGTCAATCACAATATAATAATCACAATTGAAAAGTTTTAATATATAACACCTGATGATGGCTATATATAGCCGAAACATGTCGTGTATGTTCCACATGTAAATCGAGTACTCGATAGGAAACGTAAAATGATATTTTAATCTTTTAATAATATTATATTGTGATTGACTGCTAATTTTAATATATTTTTAATACTAGAATTATTAAATTTAACAAGATCCCATACAGTGTTTCATACTAAGCCTCAAATTTTGAGGATATCCTCTGTTGATATACAGAGTGTCCGAAAAAAATATGTATGCATATGCAGGCATTCTGTTGGATCAATCAATTTGGGACCCCTGTATCTGTGAGGTTACTGCTTATGTTGTCTCGAGTTCGATCATGCGGACAGACGGACGGAATGACAGTCATGGTAAGCCAATTATGCGTTCGACGTGAACGCATCGTTTAAAGGACCGCATAAAGAGGAGTCTGTACAATGAAACCAATGTTCATTGAACGAACGTAGATGCAGTTCCCGAAACGTCGTCCCCATCGATATAATAGCAACACAGACTAATGTCCACACAATAACCACAAAGCCACAAAGAATGCAGATACCCAGCTTCTGTGACATTAAAATAGCTGTAAACGCACTAGTGGAAACGGAGTTATGCCAGTGCTTTGTGTTACACTAAATCGCTCGACTGTGTTACTTTCCGGATGACGACAAGTGTTTAAACATGACGCGATTCCACAGTCCCAGCGCTTCAACCGACATAATGCGCCTATACCACAAATGGCGTTTGATACATTTCGGGTTGCCTATTTTTACAGAAGGATACTGTGACGTCATACCGGGCACCGCCCAGTCGTGGATACAGAAAATGAAGCGAAACGATTCCTCCGAAACGTCGGTCTGCTCTCAAGAATTCTAAACTATCTCTCTCCCACATAGTTACAAAGTGTCGAGGTGTTGGGAGAATTTGCCTCACCCAGCGGGGAGGTACAGCGGTTACAGGCACACGGGTTCGTATCTCAGCGGGAGTACTGGATATCCCGTCTCGTTTACTACCTGATCTGGCTTATGTTCCAGACAAGTAGAGAGATGCGCCTTCAAATATCACTTAGTTTCAAATCCTTTCATAACATGATCGATCACCGCCCTGATGATGGAGGCAGAAGGGAACTCTGAAACTTCGGTGGACTTCTACCAGACTACACGGCGCAACAACCCAGAAGACAAGCCATCTTCAGACTCAGATGCCAGTTAATAACATATAATTTATGCAACTCTAAAGGGATGCTGTACGAGTCCAGGGATTGGCATGAAACAGAATGGAAATTCCCACAGACGACAGAAACAGAGCGAAAACGTAGCAGCTTCGTTCTTAAGACACTGAAAGACGGACGAAGTCCAGAGAAACACCAACACAGAATACAAATTCAACAGGTGAAACGGAGAGGTTATTATTACATTTAGTCAACGCGGGTCGGGAAAACGAATGCTTCTGAATAATTATGACGGCGATACGGCAAGCAACGAGGAACAGAAAGGCAGAACGAAAGAGCCAGGCGTAGAGACCGAGAATACACGAGCTTTTTATCTGCAGCAACGCTGAGGACAGAGTCGTGTTTGTTTGTCAGGGCAACTCGAATTGACTACACAGAATACAGTGAATGGTCCTCATCCACATCAAGAGAAGGAAGATGAAAGGGCGGAGCGTCTCTTAGATACATCTCTTGCATACAGAGGGCGCCTTGGTTTGTCTGCAACCCACAAGACACAAGGCCTCTCACTGACTGAGCTACAACGTCATGTACGGATGGGATATTTGCATTTATCTTCAAGTTAGCGGGGCCTGTGCACGTTTCCGAAGGCCTCGATGAATACACTACAAACCAATATGGCGGAATGTAGGCTATAAGCTCCAGACCAAACTACGAGGGACGAGCTATATTTAATGGCTCATTCATTATAGATAATGAGCAACATTACTGAAATTCTATGGTCTTCGTAGCTGCTCTCAAGATAAGTCTGGCTTTTGGCTTCAATTGAATGAAATCGTGTTTTATTATTACATTCATATTTCTTCTCTCAGGCCACAAATACATATCGTCCAATGACGAACTCTTCTAAACGAGATGTGTTCATTAAATATATCACAGAAAAATTCTCACAGAATGGAAAATACATGGGTAATTAATTCTTGAACAATACGTATTACGATGTTAGTATTGTGACCGGTTCAAAAAAATCACGGCAGGACAGACGTACACTGGGCATTGTTCATTTCTAAAGAGGATAAGACAGTCCCGGAGTGACTGAGAAAGACAGCTCTGAAGATGGAGACATTACGATTCTCCGAAACGTTGTTATATACCGGCCAGCCCACACGGCTCTCCAGAACCCGAAAGAACTTCAACATCATTCACCGTCTGTTTCGCGGAGTTCAGGAAGTGGTCACATCGCCTAGCACACAGATGAGCACTTCTGATGTTGCCAACTGAACACGCCCCCGTCAGTTACCTTCCCTTCAGTTAGCGCATAAAATCATACCGGTGATTCACCATTTCTGACATTAGATCTTTTTATTCTAAGGTCGAACGCTGTCAATTTACAGCAAGCCACGTGTTTAAAATTGCTAATCACTAGGTCAGTGTAAACAGGGGACAATCTGTATGTATGTATTATTTCGCAAAACATAAACTACGTAGTTAGTACTGGCCCAAAGGGGAGGAAACACAAACCCTCTGAAATGACTGAGGAGGGGTAGCAAAGCAATGTTTGGAGTTGGGAACAGCTCGAGAGTCCCCAAGTTTGTTACATGTTGAAGGGGAGTTTGAGATTATGTAATAAATTGGGGCTCAAAACGAAGTTGAATGTTTTCGCATGCCTGGATAAAACCGATTTTTTTTTTTTGCTATCCCAAACGCTGACGGGGCAACTGCCCGTAACAGAACGTGTCCCCTCACACAGAAAAAAACCACGTTCGTTGATGAAATTACGTCTCTTCATGACTGCTTTACGAGGCAAACAAATAATGATGGCGTGATAATGTCTGTTCGTCTGAATGTCCATTTATAACTTATATATTTTTTTGAGTTTTATCGCCGAAATTTCTTGGCACATTTCTGTTAAACCTGGTATGAATGGATGTAAAACTTTCGAGCACATGTACATTTCGTTCATCCGCCTCCAATGAACACGAAACAGTTTCACAGAAATCGGTCAACTACAAAAAAAGTGATACGTGTGGTCTCACCGCCTGTCTCCAAAACCTACTCCTTTTATCATAGGCATTTTCTACATGATCAGATGAGGGCAACGCGTTTCTCCGAAACGTGTGTGCCCAAGCTCAACTTCACATGGAATCACCATCGAAGAGGACAGCAGTCAAAATAACCGCCGTGATAACCTAAAATCCGACACTTCACGGTTTCGTACTTCGTATCTGACAGGATACCATTTCGATTCTCGGATCTTGCCCAACACGCACGCACTAACCGAGCCAGTGGTTTTGAAACAGGTTTCAACTACGTCTCCCTCTCTCAAATCATTCCTGAGTTTACGATGACCGTCCTCGAGACAGACGCAAAGGTAAGAAAATGATACCTGTCAGAAGAAGTGTAACCGCCCTTCGAACTTAGCCGTCACTTGGTATCGGCTCCATAGCAAGGGACCGGACTTAATGAAATGGTGATAATGGGATTTATCTCGGGTAAATTTGGATAGTGTTGCTCGTCTGAAGTGCAAAGGGATTATCCCAGGGAATAAGCTGACTGAATCGGTCGATTTTTATTAAGCAACAAAATACGAAGGTCTGGGAAACTACGTCACAGGAGCGAGGTTCATCTATCCATCTATCACTGCTTAGTTGCCTATGCTCTGTACAGATACCGGATTGTACACATCTCAGGCCATTGAATGGAAGTACTTTATTCGTCGACGCAGTTATAATTTCAATTAATTTGGACTGGTTAAACTATAATTATTAGAACATGTGACGAGAATGTAAAGGTTTGCCCACTGCCAAGACGCACAATGTCGCAATTACACGTAATCAATATGTTTTATAACAAAAACATTCGTAATAAAATCTGGCGATCTCTGGGCGACCGTTCCTTTGTGCGAGATGCCATTCTTACCACAGGTACGGTTTATATTAATTAATAAAATTATATACGCGAAGTATTAATTATATTTAACTTAAACGAAAATTAAATTATTCGCTAAAATTGTCCGTGTAGTCGTAAATACAAAATTTCATCCAAATCCCTTGAGTAGTTAAGGAAAAAATTACATCCACGAAATGTAGGCAGACTTCATCATTATGCGTTCACGTCACGCACTTCTTGCCCGCAAAGTGACACTTTCCTCCGGGTATGGGATACCCGCCGACCGGACTTTTCGAATACGAAGATTTGTCGCCAAAAGGCAGGCGTATAGCCTTCGCAGTTTTCAAGCGCAGGCAATGATTTAAACCTGTGACTTGAAAACTTTGTTTTCTTTCACAAATCAGCACAATAACAACAGAAGCAGCGGGCAGCCCTGTAAATTACTTCCCTGCAACATTTTGCTCGGCGTATCTCGAAAAGTTCCGAGCAGAATGTCAGCTTAATTTCCTCCGCAGCGTAAAAACGTGTTGTCGCAACTTGATGGCAGCCGGGACAGGGGGAAAGATATTGCCTTCTCTTACAGCTTTATGACTGCTGGTATATTATATCCGAGATATCGAATTGCCGTTGGCAGACCGATCAATGTGTGGAGACGGCTGCTAGCCCGAACAAAGCGGAAAACCGATCTAAAAGGTGGAAACGAATATCAGGCTACAGAAAACGGCCGGTTGCCTCGTGTCACTGTTGATCCACGTATCATCTTCCGCTTGGTTTGAAATGCGGGGTGTCTGATGCCTGGTCCTGAGAATTGCTCATCTCACATCGGGTTTCCATCAAGTGTAACGGAGCGTCGTCCGGAACACAGCGGCCTCTTTACTGAATATCGTAAGAGCATCATTTGCAAGAATCCTCGTACCTCCACAGCACACATCGACGCGGACTTGCGTCCAGTAAAGAAACGTTCGTGCGTTTGTCTACGAACGTCGTACTGCAGATGGCCAATCCAGCAGTTACTTAACACGGCATTCCAGGTCAGATGACAGACGTTTCGTAAGGTATTAAATCCGAAGACCTTCATGCATAATTATGACACGCCGAGAAACAAACCCACTTTGACACAGAGCACACATTAGTAAATATCTTCTCAATCTTGGCGTCTAGATTCAGCCAACTTGCGTAAATATATAGATATCCGGCCATGAAAACTTTTGGCATCTGTCGGAATGACATCTGCATTTTTCCAAGGACAGAAAAGGTTTTGCACTACTTTTCGAGGCGGCCTGGTGCTGTGACAGCCGTCTCAAAAACATTGACTAATGCAGATGGACCGTCTGCGTATTCCTAGAACCTTGTGTTGCATGTTCCTTAACATGCTTCAACCTCAGGTTAAATGTCGAAGCGTGGGAGTAAAGAAAGAGACGATGTTTTTCGGAATATATATTGATGCGCGCGCACCACGATCCCCTTGTCGCTGGTCACCACGCACTGACAACACGCAGGACATCTGGCGATTACCGTCAACTCACGTAACACATAGTCTTAGCGGTGGCGTGTCTGAAAATCATCTTAATGATACGTCCGTCCGTCTGTCGTGACTTTCATCAGTGTTGGAGCCTTGGTAGCGTTGCTGACGTCATAGCCATGAAGGTAAGACCTCTCCAGTCTTTATCGAGATTTAATTCGACTGACTGATTCTTATATTATGCACCAAACTGTACCAGTTACAGAGTCAGCTGAAATTGCTGAAACGTCACTATGCAATGTTGCATCCGCTGCTCTTGGTATGCAATAAACTTTCAATCCTGGATCTCATTTTGTTTGAGTCCAACAGTGTTTTCCATCTCCCGTATGCGCGGATCTGCAAATAGTGTTCCATCGTCTTCGCCGAGAGCTTCAGATTTGAATTGCACGGCGAGGCGAGGTGACATTACTGAACCGGGTAGCAGCCGAACGCATTCCCCGAAAGACTTTATTGGTCTGTAAGGGCACAATGATCGACATTTACGACTGGAAACAAATCTCCCTGTGACGAACTCGCCTATAAAGTTACAACAGAAATAAAACCGATACTTATGTTCCAAGAATATCTAGACTAAACCATACGGGGCTCATTTCACCATTAAAGCTCTCTTTCTGTTTACGATTCCAGAAAAGGAAAGTTTGGTCTGCATTCTCATCATTTCAGTTTAATCTGAATTTTCTGAAGAGGCTAGTCATGGAAACTCTTTGAAAAACATAATGTGTTTGCTGAAGCTATAGAGACGTAGTCACAAAGATGTAACTGCATTATAGTATACAGCATACTCAGGAAGTCCTTCCACGGAAAAGAAGCTATGTTGCACGTTCCATTGACCGGAATTCTGATTGGGACACTTCAGACAGCAGAAAAGGAGTTTTAAAGGTATGTAAGTGCTCGGATCTTTTACTAAGAAAGAGCGTAACTATTACTTACAAATTCTTTTGAATGTTCATGGAAGTACTTTTTGGTCATATTTTTATGTACATAGATTATACCACATCACTAACTCTGAATACGGATTCTTCGCTAGGCTCTGAAATTCCACCGTGCACGCATTCTTTTGCCAGAGTCTTGAGTTCGTGACGGTCCGCGTTCATCGTATTGTTCTCTGCGTCTCTCACTCAGTCGAGATGATGGTAACACTGCTGACGTTTCAAAGGAACCTCGGGCCTTTATCATCGGGTAGATTCTCGACGTTAAACACGTCACTACACTTAAGACTTGAGGCTTCTGAAGCGACTGATTGCAATAAAATCTTCTCTGGCGTCGAAATGGAATCGTAGCGACATTTCCAGATGATTGAGACGGAGACTGTCTCCGAAACGTCGGACAACGATTCCATTTTGGCGCGCCTCGTAGCCCGAGAAAATTTTATTACATCATTATACGCACAGATGTAATTTATTTTCAAATGGTGCAGGATGGATCGTACAAGTTAAACATTTTATACGATTCTGGTCGATGAACCAAAGTTCTGACTGGATGAACAATAAATTCCTCACATTCTGTGTTTGTTATTGTTTCGAGAATCGACAGGCGCACAATCGTGAGCGACTATTTCCGATCGTGTGTTAGAACAGAAAATTCCTTCCGCAACTCGGCCTCATGGGGAGACGCGGTGTGCTTCGCTTAAAACAATAACAGTATTTTTTTTTATAACAATAACAACAGAATCCGGAGGCCAGAGTGGTATTGCGCGGAGTTATAAAAACAATGGTGTAGTATTAAAAACATAGCAATATGGCAGGCAGCGAAATTGAGGTTATAACAGCAAGGGTTCTGCTAAAATAACAAAAGAATTTATACGCCTTGTTAGGTGAAATGTAGTAATTTAAAAACTCTTGAATTAAAGGCGACTCTGTTAAACTGATCTGGGAAAGCTATGTTCCATTGAACGCGTTCTCTTTTACTAGGGACACACATCCTGAAACCTAGGACGGACGTAATGTTATATTTGAAGGAAACACCAGAATCTGCCATTGAGTGCAGGTGTTCCTTGCGTGATTTTATACCGTAACTGTAAATGACATGGCTCCCAACTACAAGTTACCACCTACTGAGTCACTACTACGGATAAGAAATATTAACGCTTTGTTCTTTTTTTGTGCGGGAGTGAACAAGTAATCGGTGTTTCAAAATTATTTCTACTTTTATATTATATATGAGAAAGGCGAAAAGACTTACATGTGTCAAAATAACTCTGATACCTTCTTGTCCGTACGTTCTAGAGGCTGACGTTCGGTTTGTAAGTTCGGCTTTCGGTAGAGAGCCGAAATTATACATTGAACTTAGATATGATTTTACGAGTTTGGAATTTCTCAAACATCACGAGATTTTTAGATCATAGTTAATTAAAAATTCGTCCCTTGTTGACGGTGTACTGGAGCGTTTCCAAAAAAATGTTATTCCGTTCGAAGATTTTAGTGCTGGAGTACCAGTGTCTCGTTCGCTTGGTTCTCGAACGTTCGGGTACCGAAGACTGGACTAGGGGACTCAGCTACGTCTTCTACAACCACGTCCCTACGCTTGGAGTAATGTTTCCATAATTCTGTTTAAGTGTCAGTTATTTCTGTACATACTGCCCAAGTCAACGGATTCATTCCTCCATGATTATCAAAAGAATTTCTATTAACTTATTTTTAAAAAAAAACTGTATCCATTACAGTTCTTTTGCATTCTCCTGATATTTGGTATGCAACCCAAAGTATGCAGAAACTCTCGCATTTCCGTCCATTGATGGGAAATAACTTTAACAAAAAAATTGTTTTAAATATCTCGACGAATTCCTCGTTTGACGGAGAATACTTTCAAATTTTTTGGGAATGTATCTGCAAAAAAAAAAAAAAAATTAAATAACGAACGCTCGCTCATTCAATTTTTTTACATCACGTAAAAACCCTCCAATTTGTCCTAATATTGCTGGGCTACATTTTTAAATACTGTTGTGGATTAAATTCCGATTCGATATTTGGATGCTGGAGAAATGACACAACTTCCAGGCACTCCTCTTATTCAGTTGATTCTGCTTGGGGCTAACGCGGGAGACATCAGGTAAGTAAACCTGACCCAGGAGGAGAAACAAGGCGAATGCAATGGTGGACTGACCTCAGTGAAGATGCTGACGAGGCTGGCCCTCTTCTTCCCGAGGCGAGTGAGCACGTCGTACCCTGCACACAGCACCAGGACTGTCACGCCAGTCTCCTTGCTCAGGATCGCGCACGCCGCGAACAACACACACCCGCACAAGTACAGCCACTGTCTTCCTCGAGACGCCCCTCCGTCCAGGAGCACGTATTTCGAGCAAAGCCTAAACGTCTCGCACAGGCACCGCCCGCTCACCGCAGGCGATCGGCATTTCCACTGCTCCTTCCACCAGTGACCGTGTTCTCCGTCATTTCTGCTCGCGAAACACCGATAACACGTCTGGGCACACGAGCTCCTGCACTCCCGGCTGCTTCTGTCTCGGAGACGCACGTGGGCAACGTAGCACTGGAAGGACAGGAGGTAGAAGATGCAAGCGGCGATGTCTGCCCTCCCGACGACCCCGGCGACCGCCTCCGTGTGGATCGGGTGAGTGGCGAACAGCAGGCCGGTGATGGCGACGGGCACGTGGGATGGGAACAGCAGCCTGGAGAGGCGGACCACCAGGCTGGTTGCCAGGCAATGCAGAAGGATGTTGACGAGGTGGTAGCCCCACGCCCGGAAGCCGCCGAGCAAGTAGTTGAGGCGGAAGGACAGGGTACAGAGCGGGCGGTACGAGCCGTGAGATCCGCTGTGTGACAAAGGCGTCCCCCAGAAGTCGTCTAAGAGGAGGTGGGCTAGCGGAGTGGAGGGCAGAACGTCCTGATTGCTGAGGATGGCGCGGCTGCAACATAAGAGATTCGCATCAGAACAGAGAAAAGAAAAACTTCCTACATTCTGAATATTGGTGAACATCGGCGTCATGTTCCTGTCACTGCTCGAAGTTTGTACACTAAGCGGGCGCAAAATGAAGGGCACAGCAGGTTTAAATAGGCGAACGAATCAGTCTAACACAGTGGTATTCAACCTGGGGTACGCGAAGACATCTTAGGGGGTACGTGAAATTTAAAAAAAAATATATATTATTTTATGATAAACACTGAATAATCAGTAAAGTAATTTATTTAATTTATTTTAGATGTAGATTATATACTATGTATAACTTGAATTATACACCAACAACTTTGGGGGTACGAAAAATTATATCTGGGGGTACGCGAACAAGAAAGGTTGATTACCACTGGTCTATTAAACAACAAGTTCATATTCAAGCACTTGGCCACGAACACAAACTTTTATTACTAAAATGCTGTTGACGGAACACTATAGTTTGCAGTTTGTTACATGTTTCGACCAACACACGTCATCTTCATGCAAGAATAACTATTGTTGTGTTTGACGGAATATGAACCTCTTGTTTCACAAAATCCACAGAAGGACGCAGACCTACGAATTGAAACAATTTCTTTTATTTTTTTTTAAATTTGTAACAACTTTAAACACTTTACAGAAGTTATTTCTGACACCGACCACAGGTACAAGACAGTACATTTGTATTTTACAAGCGAATTAGGTTATTTTAATCTACATTTTCAAGATATAAAATGACATGTTTGATGCGTCCCGTGGTTGTAGCAGACATGGCCGAAACAAGCACACAGACGGTAAACATTGTACTTCACGGTACTAACTGTGACGCCTAAGACCTGAGGGCGCATGTCGCAAAGCTGACCACCGCTGTTGTTACCCGGGGGAGGGGGGGGGAGCCCGCTAGTAAAAACACTGTGACGACCGGACCACGGACTGCGGGGTTGACGTCCCAACGCTACGACCACCGAAATGCTAATTTTAGCGACTAGTGCACGCCATCCTGTGAGACTGGGGGTTCCTCATGCGACCCTACCACCACTCCCTCCCTTACTGGCCGATTTCACCCTTTAAGAGACAGGAGTAATCAGTGACTGGTGAAGAGTTCTTCTTGAGGAGCTGATAGTTGCTCAGCTAAACAATAAATCGCATGCCTTTTATGAAACAGTGTTGACAAGAGCTCGCCATGGGTTCCTTCCCGAGCCACATCAAGCCATGTACACCCTATTTTCAATTCCTCGTAATACAGTCCTTCTATCTGCACTTGGGAATTGTGAGTGGTCTCTGTCGTTACCCCTGGTAGTCGCACTGTAAACGGAAGTCAGCTGTACGGTTCACCGTGACTTCCACAGCAAGAAATCTGTTTTCGGCGCGATTATTGGAATTAGTTTAGAACTCTCGTCAAGAACCTTAACTCCATGACGGCAACATTAACGAATGTAATTGAGTGACTCGCTTTCACGTTCTGTCATTACAGAATGAAACGTAATGCCGGAAGCTAATCACAGAACCCATATTCTATCGTGTCAATTTGATTAAGTGAAATAAAAATACATTCTTATACTTCCAGCACACGTTTGTACCCGTTTCTGTCATCTGTAAGTGGGACACGTACTGTTCGCGACTGTAATCTTGAGACTTGCGGGGTGAAGGAGGAAGGATAGCGTCTGCCTTTAACGCTACGGACTTCCTGCATTCCTTGCAAGTCTCAAGATTACAGTCGCGGACTGTACATGCCGGTAGAGGAAAACAACCGAACTGGTATGACGGCGCTTGGAATATATTCATATTCAATGACGTCAGAGACATTTATTGATGCATTACTGTAGTAATAACTACAAGTATGCTTATTAACTGTGAAGTGATGTCGAGATATTGAAATATTAATATATTCAAAACAACAGGCAATTAAAATATTTAAAATGTGATATTACGTAAGCGTTGTCATGGTTATAATAGTAGAAGCTGTTGGTATTAGATCCGCAGTTCACATATTTATACGCATCGTGCAAGAATAAAGATGAATTATTAATATCAAGACGTTTTTGCTGACAAGTATTTTTGATATTGAAGTAACAGGCCTCAAAATGGAAACTGAAATAGGCATAGGGGTCAGAGACTATCGTTTTTTTTAATAAATTCATATGACTTAAAACTGGTGTACGTCTCTCCGTCTTTCTTATATTATTATCGTGCAGTGGGAATAAAAATCACGTGCAGGCCATGAGGAACGCGTTAGAAATGTGTTTTGGCACAACTTTCGTTCTGCAGTAGCCCAAAGTTGCGCTGACACCGAACTTGTAGAGGGATGTGATGAAACTCTCATTGTATAGGCGGTAACAGTGGGTACCACGCTGCCATCTAGCGTGAAATCTGCCGGGATGTTATAAAATATATTGCCTCTCGGGGTTTTTTTAGTACCCTTGTACCTTTGTCGACACGAAATCCTCATTAACTCAGTTGGTAAAAATATACATTTTCTTAGTGAATTTAACAGTGACCCTTGCCTCGCAGCTGATGAAATATGGTTTGCAAAACATTTGGTAACAATGCTTGTACTTCCGACAAGACCTCAAAGAGCTATTTAAATGTCATGTCTTGTTCCTCCATTTAACGCGAAACTAAATTCGCTTCCCAAACGCACACAGGAGGTGCCTCGACGTCTGTTTGCAGAGTTACTTAAAGTACGTACATTGTGCCGTCTTTACAGCAAAATTCGTGTTCATAATCCTTGCCCACACGCTCTGAAGTAAAAATTTCAGCCATACTCCTCCCTAGCTCGGGTCGGTCTTGTATCACAGCAAACAGCGTATAACTTTGTTTGTTTAATCCAGCGTATTCCAGAGTTAGAGGCCACGCATATGTTGAACGAACTAAGGAGACCTGGCAAGTGAGGTTATGTACACAAGTTCAAAGTATAAAAGTAGAGAGAGAGAACTCTGCAGAAAACACGCACCTTCGAAAAATAAAAAAGCTCTCTTGCCAAAACAAACAGAAAGGAATTCGTAGCAAGCTCGACAGGTAGTTTCGTAAAGCCCCCGCTATCAAACAGGCCGGACAAAGATTATTCTGAACATGATTGATTTGTTTACTGACAAGTTAGCAGACGACTCACGATTCTTAAACTGAAAAATAATTTGAGCTCAGATATGAATAGTGGAGTTTCGTGTACATGAAACCTGACGCTCTCCTCACGAAGTCTGTGAAAATGCAACGCTCCACGAGAAAACGAGTTTGATAAGGAGAGAATCTGTGCGGGCGTTTCGCCCGTAACATCGCAGGACATTTCAGGTTCATCATGGCGATGAGAATGTCTTTTGGAATGGTCAGCCTTATTTATTATTATTTAGTGTTCTGTCTGACGACAGGTCCATATGAACAGGATCCTTCCATCCTTTTCTCGGACTGAGACCTGTTCATACACGTACTTGGCAGATGATCCAGAAGTGGTTTGCCATTGCCTTCTTCTGTGTGTGAATGGAGTAATTGTTGGGATGCCACGGAGAAACCGGGGAAGCCCCCGGAGGAAAACTCCATGTTGCCTAGACCACGGCCTTGCCCAACACAAGTTATAAATTCGGGCACCGCCGGGAATCGAACCCGAGACCCCAGGATTACAAGGCCAGCGTTCTAACCGCTAGACCACCGTGGCGTTCGTCAGCCTTTTACAATGCTAAAAACTGACAAAAGTAAAAAAAAAAAATACTTACTGTCTCCTTTCACCCTGATAATGGAATCTGTAAACTCCTCCGAAACTTTGGTCAGTTTATACCTTACTACACGGCGCAACATCCCAGAATACAACCATCTCACAACATAAGTTACGTGGATTATTTCAAAACATTCGGCCACAACTCCATTATACGTTACAATTGCTATAATCCCCTTCATGGTATGCATTAAGAACGGGGTCTTAAGTCATGTTACGTGAGATTAATTAAGGTAATGAATGAATGGTTGGGTGGGTGGGAGTAAAGGTTAATTCAGGGTCGACTTTCCTTAGTCATAATCAATCTCTGTTTATCACGCTCTGTACACGGCCTCTTTTGGGCTATGTAGTAAACACGTCCAGCAATTTCTAGTGGAAGATGTATGTCACTTGAATAATTAATTTGATGACATGTGTATATATATGTATATATATTATATAGCTTATATATGGATCCCTTAATATATACCACACGATCGATTTCAAGCGAGAATCTCCTCCATTCCGCGATACTTACAGTTTCTCTAGGCTGTAAGGCTACAAAAATTTATAATCAGAAAAAAAAATGGAGCCGCGTGGCACTGCGATGACTTCCTCGAAGATCGAGGCAGAAGGCGTTGTCAGGAGCGCCGTGTATTTCCCTGTCCAAACTCCACAGGACACACTCCCAGTAAACCACTTTCTCCCGATTGGTTAACGACGTCACAAGATATAACCAAAAAAAACATGTAACAACATTTACTCTCGGCTCAAGGACTGGGTTCGGTCACAAACACCGACCATTTCCTCTAATGACATCGACAATTCCGTTGCGTGCTCGAAACATTTCGTCTCCCAGTTCATTTTAAATCGACACAGATTATACCAAAATCATACATTTCTGAACTTGAATAGCAAAGGAACTATTTCTTTTCGCGTAGCAACTGAGGCGAAACGAGTTAGCCCTCGGGAGTGGATGTGCCATTTCCATTGCTAACTAAATTCGGAATCACAAACCTCACAACTGGAAAATACCAAAGTAAATAATTTAAAAAATTAAAACGCACCAACACCGATTAACTGACATTTTAGAGCAAGACTGCGCATCCCCACAACGCAGTGCACCAATCATTGGTTGTCCAGTTACTGAACGAGAGGATTATCAATTTCTTGGTCGAAGTTAAAACGATTAATCTTGTTACTATTAACGTCATTATGACAACGGCTGAACGACTGATTTCACGTAAGAGATTACACTTGTTGTTTTGCTATACCACGTGCTATTATTAACCCCATATCCAACACTTTACGTGAATACAACGAGAATTACCGCCACGGTGGTCTAGCGGTCAGAACGCTGGCCTTGTAATCCTGGGGTCTCGGGTTCGATTCCCGGCGGTGCCCGAATTTATAACTTGTGTTGGGCAAGGCCGTGGTCTAGGCAACACGGAGTTTTCCTCCGTGGCATCCCAACAATTACTCCATTCACACACAGAAGAAGGCAATGGCAAACCACTTCTGGATCATCTGCCAAGAACGTATATGAACAGGTCCTAGTCCGAGAAAAGGATGGAAGGATCCTGTTCATATGGACCTGTCGTCAGACAGAACACTAAATAATAATAATAAGATGAGGTGGTCTAGCAGTTAGAACGCTGGCCTTGTAATACTGGGGGTCTCGGGTTCGATTCCCGGCGGTGCCCGAATTTATAACTTATGTTGGGCAAGGCCGTGGTCTAGGCAACACGGAGTTTTCCTCCGTGGCATCCCAACAATTACTCCATTCACACACAGAAGAAGGCAATGGCAAACCACTTCTGGATCATCTGCCAAGAACGTATATGAACAGGTCCCAGTCCGAGAAAAGGATGGAAGGATCCTGTTCATATGGACCTGTCGTCAGACAGAACACTAAATAATAAATAAATAATATATAAATAACGAGTATAAAGGCTTTTATGACAGACACAACCCACAGTCGCACTCGCATTAGCACGTAATGCAAGTGTCGGTAGACAAAAGGTACAGTCTCAGTTGTTTTTCACTTGAATTCACCGAGCGTTGCTGTCACTGTCTTAGTTAACCCTCGATCCAGATCGCCAGTCTCGGAGCCGAGATTTGAACCCAAGGTCTTCCTGACAAGAAGCTTGAATGCCAACAGCTCGATCGCAGCGTCTCAAAATGTGACAACGTTTCTCAACATTCATACGAAGACATTTCATCGCCGGCTTATAAATTTGAAGACAATGTACGTGGTTACTAGGAACGCGCTGCTGAGATGCTGTGAACACGCAGGACAACGGATACAGGAGGCGGGCGACTGGGAACGTGGAAATGGATTTCCCTTAGGATTCTGAATTCTCCAATCAGCCTAATGGCAAGACACGACGACGGTCGGAAACAATTGTCGCTATGACACGAAGAAAGTAGGTACAGTCCGTTTCATATCAGGTCTACAATGTATTCGGCACACCGTGAAAGTAGCCACTCCAGCCAGTACCTCGTCGCTTGTTACGAGAACCAGTCGCTTCGTCCTGTAGCTCGTCATCTGTCCACTAATGCACTTCATAAAGCTTATCTGAGGCGAATGTGATGTCGACAACCCAGTAAATACTCTCCTTATGAGTGTAGCATCGGGAAAGTCAATCAGAATTCGAAAGGGGACAATTTATTCGTATCCTCAACCATATCCCACTTTCTATTTTCCTTTCTTCCTTGCGTTATGTTTCATTATCATTATCATTATAATTCTTCTGTCATAATCTTTATTACTGTTGAAGTAATATTTAATGACGCTGCTGTTCAGTGCCTACGCCATACACCAACGCGTAACAAAGCATCTGTGGTGTCTGTGAGCGAATTCAGAGCACACTTCATATCTGGAAGTCGTCATTCTTCGATCCTGGTTCTTCATCTGTAATGAGCGTGAGACAGGGGGGTCCTCACAACCGATGCAGAAACATCACCATCGGTGCATCGGCCTGAATACGAAGCAACTTGTTTTGTCAAGTTACTCGTCTTCGGTGCCTGTACAAAGTTGTGTTGACAGATCCGGAGTCTTCCGGACGCTGAGTCCGTGGGAAGAGCTCGTCGGCTCATTGCTACTGTTAGCTAACAACCTTCCAGGGACGAGACGCATAAAGAAATTAGGGCTAGACGTAATTCTACTTGTCGCCCCCGAAAAAGACACACAGAAAACACTGTACGATCAGTTCACAAACACAATGTGTTCGACCAGTGTGTACGTGTCGAGATTAACCGGACAGCAGTTTCAATGTGGACGCATTTGCGAGCAGTCGCAATCAGACAGTGACAGCAAGATCTCCTCACACATGTGAACCGATCTTCACACCAGTTAGTGATACCCACGTCGGAGTGGAGATAGCCTTATAAAATCCCCGATAATGTCTTCGTGGAACCATAACGAGTGTTACAAAATGGTGGACACGTTTAATGAAATGGCGCGCGATGCCTTATCACATCGATTTATCGACCTGATGTCAAGCATTTATCGGATATCATCACACGTCAAACTTATCGTACACATAATTAAAATTCGTGGTTGCACTATTTATGGAACTTAGAATTTAGAACAAAATTAACAGCATAAATTATCTTAGACGGTTTATATATGACCGATACACGGAACAATACTTAATTCTGTGTCGATTTGTAAGCTTTTAACGTCACTTCTAAACCACACCGGATGCACTTCGTCAAATTATAAACACTGGCTGTGCGTGATGATTCGGGAGAAATGGGGAATGAAGCGGTTTTGTACAATATTAACGCATGATCCCTGCGTTTGTCGGGATATACTAAGGAAAATCACGAAAGTATTAGGACAGGCGGCTTCAGGGCCGAGAATGCAACTCCGTACATCCAGAATCATCAACTTTTAATCTTGACGACGCTCAGTGATGCTTACTGTTTGTTTTTGGAAAAGAGAGTAATAAATACGAATTAACAAAGAAGGAATTTCTGGCATCGGGATTTGTTAAAGGGATCTCAATCCGACGACGACGGTCTCTGAATTGTGAAGAGTCGGTTTGTCGACTACGGCACGAGCGAGAGGCGACGGGACGCCCTGGATTATAGCGGGACTTGGCTATGGCTACGTCGCATTCATCTGAATTACCGGCGGACGACTCCCACTCACACCGGATGAGCTGTGCAGACATTCTTTTATTAACGACGACAGACTCAGTGGGGATCGGGGACAAATCCAAAGGAACTGGTCGACCGATTCCTCATCCTACTGCTTTCTGTTGTTCCTCCTTCCTCCAATCAAACCAGACGTTTGGTTGCTTAGTGATTAGGACGGCTGGACAAAGTTGGGAAAAGACTCCAGGCGTATTGATGGCTTCCAGGTACTTATCGGGGTAATGTTCTACTTACGAGCAGGTCAGATAGTGCGACGCTGCCATACAACACGTGCTATAAATAATACGGTATCGTTAAAGCTGATAGAATTTTCTATTCGAGACCTTTACTCGGGTATAAATACATTTTTTTACCGTTCAACGAGTATTATGTACGCATATTTGATTTTATTACATCGACTGATTTCTAAGTATGCTGGTTTGCACCAGGGCATTAATAAAAACCGGTTAAATTCTTGGCAGCATGAGTGGAACCAGGTAAAAGCAGGTTCGCGTTATAATTTCAGTTCGTATTTGCAACTATACCGTCCTGTTTTACGTAACGTAACTTACTTTTATTTATTTTCCAGGACTTCTCTGGGCCTTTACGAGTTGCACAGAGACACTAAGTAACGAGCTCATTCTGTTGTCTCGTCTCTTGTTTTAACGACACGCAGGTCGACGTTTCGCGTTTACAGCACAGAATGCAACACTGCAGTCACCAGACATGGACGCACGTATCTGTTACCCTGCAGCTACGCCCGAACCCCTTCGTAGCCGCTTATATGATTATATTTAAAACTAACTCGACATGAATGAAATTTCCATTAAGTACGCTTCAATAAGCCAAGCAATAATGACTCCACGGCGTCACTGAAACTCAGCAGGGAATTTCTAAACCAATTACATTTCAGAGCCTCCTGATCAGATGATGATGACGGTGGTGGTGCTTTACAGAATGCGTATATGCAAAATGTACACTGTGTGAACTCTGACATAATTTACATAAGCGCATTAACCAATTTTGTTCGTGTATGTTCACTATGGATTTAAAGCATTTAAGACGCCCGAAGGTCTCTGCTGCTGCTGCTGCTAATGCAGCCCGTATCTGGACACGGCTCCGGGTTACAGCTTTCATTTCAAAGGAATTCCGACTCACTCGAAAGTTCAAGTAAATTATTCTATCTCAACGCGACAAACATTGTTAGAATAGACAGGCGCAGTTTGGCATTGCCATTTTAAATGAAGCAAATTACTGGTGGGTTAAGGAATATTTAAATACGAAATGTAAACTAATATTATGGGGAAGTAATATCATAAATTCTGAGGAGATAGGGATTTGGAAGGAGGTAGTAGATATTTATGTAAAGACACTACATGTTTCAGTATCTCTCATGGGGAAACTGATAAAGCCCACAAGAAACGTTTGTCTTGTGTCAGAATCGTGTACATCCCAAATGCAAGTCCGGGCGTAGTTAGTCGAACTGAATTCAGCCTTCTCTCACACGTTTAAAATTCAATAAATCAATATATGATTCTATCATGCATTAACTTAATACAATTTTCTACATAAAAACAGCTGTGTACAAAGCGCAGTGCAGACATGTCCAGCAAAATTACATTTCTCACGTGCATCTGTGTGGGCGTTCTAAAATGTCCTTCGTCTTGCAATCATCAGCATTGCTACACAGCGCAGTTGAAGTCTGTCCGAAGAACCGACAGAATTATTCCGGCTCGGTGTTGCAACTTTCACAATTGTAGGTGGGTGTCTTCTGGGTTGTTGCGCCGTGTAGTCTGGTAGAAGTTTACCGACGTTTCAGAGGTCCTTTCTGCCTATATCATCAGGGCGAGTCTCTGCTCTGAACCAGAACACAGCTGCACAAGAACATTCCGAGGCGCGAATCGGCTTTAAGCCCAGAAAGATAACCCCAGAGATGGTTTCGGGTAGAAAGGGAGGTGGGAACATGCTTTGGATGGCACAAGATGAACAAGACTGCGAGCAAAACGTCGATGGAGCCGAGAAAGGATGACAATTCTTATGTATCGACTTCAATTACACTCAGTGGCAGATTCCGGTCTACAAGTCAGGTCGTTCGGAAATGAATTAATAAATCCCTCCAAAAACCGCGCCACAATTTTAATATTTTTGCTGTTGCTGTATTGTTTTTGAGCTAACAATCAAAAACATTTTGTTCCGAGTTCCTTCACTTTTAGCGGTATAGTGACGCACTACGAGTCAGACCGGAGCATTAGCCCCCGACTTCACACCCGTTGTCGAAACATGTATCCCATCATGTCCGCAGTAATATTTCGTAGGCACGACTGTGCAGTAAATAAACAAATGTAGAAAGTATCCCAGAATTTTCTGCCCTACAAAACGCACGTCTCCTCGTGGGAGGAGGCGAACCAGGGGCGAGGGGGAGAGCACTTGCTACTTCGTGAACCACGAGGGTCTTTGGGGCGGAAAAGTTGCCTTAACCGAAGCTCGAGTTGTTGGTGAAATATGCATGAGTACGTGTGTGCAGTTACTCCTCAGTGTAGGAAGTACCTCCTTGTTATTTTCCAACTTGTGCAAAGCCCGCAAGTTGCTGATTGGCGCGTATGAAAGTTACAAAATCGGCTCAGAGAGGCGCTGCTAAGGCGAACTCAGGCCTGCGTCTGCCAGCCTCCCCGATGTCAAACCCGGCACTCCGTTCCTACTGACAGACTAGACATGCAGCTTCATTTCTGAATTTATCAACAACAGACCATTCTGCGGGAAACAATTCAAACGAGACTGTCCGAACGAATGAGCACCTAAGATTCAGACGACATACGTCCTTATCTCAAACAGACCGATTTTGGTTTTACCGTGTACTGAGTAACACCACGGCTACCCTGGTTCTGTAATAAACTGCACTCGTCTCTACCCGTTTCCATTACTTGATCTAATTCATGAGGATCTCAGACTTAATCTCTTCATTGGACAGCTATCCTTCAGCAAACATCCATTACTTTTTTTTTTTTTTAGTGTTCTGTCTGACGACAGGTCCATATGAACAGGATCCTTCCATCCTTTTCTCGGACTGGGACCTGTTCATATACGTTCTTGGCAGATGATCCAGAAGTGGTTTGCCATTGCCTTCTTCTGTGTGTGAATGGAGTAATTGTTGGGATGCCACGGAGGAAAACTCCGTGTTGCCTAGACCACGGCCCTGCCCAACACAAGTTATAAATTTTTAAAATATTTTCTTCGTGAAAACTGGCCTATTACTGTTATTACAACTCTGCTATAAAGTTTTCCAACTACCGATTCACTACACACGGGTCTTGTCCATTCTAATAACCTCTTCTGGGCCCTTTTTAATTTACATATTCCTTGCCTTCTTCATATACATCTCCCCACCCACTGTCTATTTGTACCAGCACAGTCAGTTAGACAAATAATCTCTGAATGAGTCGTGTCACAATCACACTGCAAACGGTAAAGCGGTCATACCCCTCCCGGGGTATGCGAGTACAGAATGTACGTCTAACGAGTTTCAAGGGACGCGTCCTGTTGTGTACTGAACTTTACGCCGACAATCAACGAAAATACGCATACAAATTACCAGTCATATATTTTTCCTTCGAACACTTAAAGAGGGCCACCTGAAGATGACCAATTAAGGTCGAAACATGTAGGGCATTCTTAACAAACATTGAAAAATGTAATCAAAAATTGTTGTGTCGACGGACTTTCAATCTGACGTGGGTCACGTCTTCGAGAGAGTGTGGTTTGAACAAAAACTTAATTACGCAGACCCAGTACCAACTCTGGAAATTGAAAATAAGTGCCACTCCTCCAGAAATACAAAAATTAGAATCTTAGACGGGCGTTCTTTGATGCTATTTTGGAAAGCCTAAGTACCTAAAATGTGATTATTCTTGACAAGACATCATTGTATCAGCAACACTGGGCCGAGTAGTTACCACACTCGTTTCGTATTCGGGATGTCCCGGGTTCAAGTATCTACCCGGAGGTTGGTCATCCTGACTGAGACTGCTAGTGGTTTGCCCCCAGACAAATGCCGGGACATCAGCTTGAATTTAGTAACGACTGCCTCCTTAAATATCCCTCCCGTTTGATTAATCATCGTATCTTGCGACGTTTTACAATGTGAATAACCCAGAAATAATGAGTAATAAAACAAATTAATACAAGGCAATGGCGTTCATGTTTTCAAAAGACGTAAAAAAGAGAATCTACACATCATCTTCTCCACAAAATACACACGTGTGACGTAAGATAAGTGCAATGACATTCTCAGCACGACGGCGAATTCTGTCCTCTAAGTTAACATTTCGAGGGAAAAGAAAATGAAATTCGGGTCTTTCTTCTTTGATCCGAGGCTCCAGTCCTCGGATGCAGCTGCTGAGAGACAGACAGTCGATGCAGAAGTTGGACAGCCTCGGGCGCAACACATTTTTGGGCTCTTGAAGAAATTCAACGCGCAGCCGATCAGAGATCTGTAGAGGCGAACTCTCTGGAGCAGACAGAAGCTATGAAGGCACGAGGTTTCGGAAACATCTTCCTGACACTGACTGTGAGTACGTTTCTTGCCATCGGAACGAACAGAAATTCTTCTTGTTCACGACAGGTGCCGCAGGCCAAAAACGAACGAAATAATACAACGGAAAAGTGAGTTATATGAAACAGACTCCCTGGATGTTCGTGCTAAGTTCGATCAACTATAAGAAATAGCTTATGGTTCCCGCTCCCCACCGACACTCAGTTCCCCCTTGCACAGTCCGTACATTGATTAACATGAGAACGGATTCTGAATGTTGTGCAAACATGTAGCCAGATCATACGTCACACAATCTCGAGTAGTTTGTTGTTACAGGAAACTGCCAGCTGACGGACAGGAAACGGTGGCACGCGACCTAGCCAGCGAGCGAGAGTACACCAAGTGCAGGGCATTAGCTCCACACGACTCGCTGACTGACTATGGACTACTGGCCAACTAAGAAACTGGACAGGAAATCCTCCTCCTTAAGAAACACGTACTGGCATTCGTCACCACCACGACGTCCAGACCGGATTTGGGGCCCAACCAGTTCCTATCCAGGTTTCCTCGGGAGAACGTAAACAGGTCGTGAAGCTAACCGCTTTCCTCCAAAGTGCCTAGGTTAAGGCTTTCCTCCAAAGTGCCTACTTTAAGGATTTCCTCCAAAGTGCCTAGGTTAAGGCTTTCCTCCAAAGTGCCTAGGTTAAGGCTTTCCTCCAAAGTGCCTAGGTTAAGGCTTTCCTCCAAAGTGCCTAGGTTAAGGCTTTCCTCCAAAGTGCCTAGGTTAAGGCTTTCCTCCAAAGTGCCTAGGTTAAGGCTTTCCTGCAAAGTGCCTAGGTTAAGGCTTTCCTCCAAAGTGCCTAGGTTAAGGCTTTCCTCCAAAGTGCCTAGGTTAAGGCTTTCCTCCAAAGTGCCTAGGTTAAGGCTTTCCTCCAAAGTGCCTAGGTTAAGGCTTTCCTCCAAAGTGCCTAGGTTAAGAATCTGTGGAGCTATACCTACGTATGCAGGGTTTAGTGCTTAATTTTGTTAACTAAAGGGGCAGTGCTGTTTATGTTGGAGATAGTGGCTTACGTTTCACGTCATAACATTGCGTTAAGCGTCCTTACCAAGATCCACTGGATCTGCCCGCTACATCGACCCTGCCTCTGAAATTTCTGTCGGAGCCGCCGGGGAATCCGACACACGCCCACACCCAGGAGTCACACCGCCGTCGGGAGAAGCATCTCTTCGAGTAAGATGGCGGCCACTGAGTGAGAGGCGGGTGTGGCGCACACAGAATGCAACAAACACAAGTTCATGCCCCGATTCACTGACGCAAACCCAAAGCCCTGTTCTAGGTCACGCGCTTTTACCTGGACTGGATAATGCAGGCTCATAACTGAATCAGCTCACTGGTTCATGAACAATGCGAGTTTCCTGTGTGGGGAGGGCGGACGGTGGGTCCTGTAATGGCCAATTCAATTTGCTTCAATCAACAGACAAGCCAGCTCACGTATGTCTTAATGCAATGTAGCATCGTCCAGCGAGATTGCATTCAGCGACCGGTTTGTCATTTTAAGCACTGCCGCATATGCGTTAAGAGCTATTAAAACATTCTGCGAGCCCAAATTACGTCCACAAATTAGTGGTCCACATTTCTTTTCAAACTAAAGGAAACGTTTACAACACCACGAAAGTTATGATCAGTTAAGTCTTACTTACCTTGACACTTAAGTATATTTACTTAAAACAGAGCTTAAATCTCGAACATACCTTCTTCTTGAGCCCACTACCAAGTTCTCAAAACGTCCTGAAGGTAAGCAGACTATTTTAAAATGTATACAACATATATATGAAAGCTAGACCTGTCTACGTCGCTGACTTGTCGAAAATCACTGCTATTAACAAACTTCACGTTGCGAAATTCTTGTTGAAGAGTTCATAGTTCCTCACGTAGTCAAGAAATTCAAAGCCTTTCTAAAATTAAAACATTAATTCCGTCTTCACAAAGATCACTATCAAACTATATTCTCACGTCCTATCGATAACCCAATTTAATATTATGTTCCCATTCACTTGTAGGCCCGTATCTCCCGGTTTATCTCTTCCCTAGAAGCCTTCCGAGAAAGATTTTGTTTCTTACCTTCGCCGTTCATGGTATACGACCCGCTCGTCCCCAGTCACATGTACAATTGCACCAGGCTAATAATATAAGACCATGTAAGACTTGAGGTTCTCACAGCGGTGAGTATGAAGATATCCGTCTTCTGGGTTATTGCGCTGTGTAGTCTGGTCGATGTTTACCAACGTTTCAGAGGTCATACCGTCTCCGTCATCAGGGCGGTGAGTATGAAGATTTCTGTCTTCTGGGTTGTTGCGCTGTGTAGTCTGGTCGATATTAACCAACGTTTCAGAGGTCATACTGCCTCCGTCATCAGGGCGATGAGAATGAAGATTTCTGTCTTCTGGGTTGTTGCGCTGTGTAGTCTGGTCGATATTAACCAACGTTTCAGAGGTCATACTGCCTCCGTCATCAGGGCGATGAGAATGAAGATTTCTGTCTTCTGGGTTGTTGCGCTGTGTAGTCTGGTAGATGTTAACCAACGTTTCGGAGGTCATACTGCCTCCGTCATCAGAGTATGAAGATTTCTGTCTTCTGGGTTGTTGCGCTGTGTAGTCTGGTCGATGTTAACCAACGTTTCAGAGGTCATACTGCCTCCATCATCAGGGCGATGAGAATGAAGATTTCTGTCTTCTGGGTTGTTGCGCTGTGTAGTCTGGTAGATGTTAACCAACGTTTCGGAGGTCATACTGCCTCCGTCATCAGAGTATGAAGATTTCTGTCTTCTGGGTTGTTGCGCTGTGTAGTCTGGTCGATGTTAACCAACGTTTCAGAGGTCATACTGCCTCCGTCATCGCCCTGATGACGGATGCAGTATGACCTCTGAAACGTTGGTTAACATCGACCAGACTACACAGCGCAATAACCCAGAAGACGGATATCTTCAATATAAGACCAGCAATAAGGTAAAAGTTCCGGGCCACGTAAATGTTACTTCCTGTCTCCAAGGTCCAAATACTGCCCACATGACCGTCTCTTGAAATACCCTTTCACCTCATATTAAGGTGGCTACTGACTACCACAGTCGTATAAAACAATATATGACGCGATTCTCGAACATTTTGATCTCCAGGAGGACTTTACTTTGAACCCAATGGTGACAGACGTTTAACGAATATAATCAGTTCTTAATTAAGACTGGAACGCCATTTTCAGTGACGGGAACACTTGACAGCAAGCGAAAAGTTGATTACACAATTAAGAATTTCGACATTCAACTTCATAACTTCTTTGGCTCGCATTTATATGGTCGCAGGACTATTAATGAATATAAAACGAACCAGTACAGGTCAAGCGTGATGCGAGCTCTGTTTTGTGACAAACGGAAGTGACGTACACATTTAAGTCTACTGGTTCTGCAAATAACGGTTTATCCATAATCAGTCCACAGATGCCGCATGGACCACAGAAAAAAAATCCCTCCTTATAAGACGCCACGTTCTAACAAATACTAGGGGCCTTACTGAAACATGCAGAAAAATTGTATAGTTTTGCGTTGAGTTAAAGATAATGGGACTGGCAACGGGCTAGATGGCTGGAGTTCGACTCCAGATACATGCTAGAAAAAATACCTTTTTTTATCAGAGTCTCAGAAAGCCTAAAGTGGACCCTCGACCTGTGTCTTGTTACAAGGTAAAAATGCACTTTACCACCCTCATTTCCGTATCACCTCTTAACAAAAAACAGAAATTCACGTTCATTTTGTACTTTGCTACCGAAAGAAGGGCTTTTCGTGTTAAGGGCGTCCCTAGTCACCGCTACATGATTCGTCCTAAGGCTACGGACCGGAGAACTAAAGCCCAGATGTAGGACGTTTTTGCGAATAGACTGAATTAGCAATTACGGACAGCCACGAAGTGGCGACACTTCAGTTTGGAAGTTGGAAAGGGCTGAAAGAATATATTTTAAAAGAAATATTGCACAAGAACTTCGACTCGGAAACAAAGGCTCTTTTTTGAACACGGGTTCAACAGAAGGCGCGTAAATTCTTGGCTAGCTGAGCGACTATTAGCTTATCAAAAATTACTGTTAGCAGTACCACGTTGCTAGCTTTGAACACGCTCGCCTGCTCTTCGTCTGGGTGCAACATGTACCACTTCGGTTGAGTTGACAGTCCGTCCACATAATTTTTGATTACAGTTTCAATTTTTAATAAGAACCCACTACACGTTTCGACCTTAATCTGCCATCTTCAGATGGTCCTCTTTAAGAGTTTTCCAAACTAATAGATATTACTACCAATTTGTGTGCATACTCTCTGTTACTGACATCACCACGTAAGAGACTGTCTTAAGCAGTTCATCCGTTTTAATGGAGTGGACTATGTGGGTGTATAGTCACCGGTAGTCGATACAGCATCATAAAATATCCGGCAATTACATTTCCATGGCGAAATAAACTAAATGCCTGTGTGTCCAATTTCCTCACACCACGGCGGACGTGTATCTGAACGAAATCTGTGCAAGATACTCGGACTGGCTCTGAATGCATCAATGGTTTATCCTCGTATCGCTTGCATCCAGGGAAGACTGGCTGATTGATGGCTCTTGTCTGCAGCCAGATGTTAGCCAGCTTATCGTGGTATTCACGTGTCCACAGACAGATCGGTCCAGCGGAACGCAACTTCAAGCCAGAGCTTGGTGACATTAAAACAGAATTACCCAGTGCTGCGGTTCTGGTCGACCGGGAGTGGCGACCCTGGAAGAATCGAATTGGTGTGCATCCCTCCCGGGAAATTTCTACTCCTCCAGATTGTTTTCTTGACCGTGGAATCCCACTGGATTGCATCTCGTTTGGTACAGTTCGAACGGATACATCCCGCAAGCTACTCATCCCGTGCCTTGCTTAAAAGTTTGATGGAAGTCTTACTAATGGTGCTGTTCCGTGTCTTTCGACGGGGAGATGCGTGTTGCCACCTTAGCAACCTAAGCTAAACGCTGTTATAGCATAAAAGTTTTGAGTCGTGTCCTGGAAGGGAACGATAACACTAAAAACAAATAACCGAAGTCCTCAGTGCGGTCTGGGACACTTGAACAATCAGGTTGTGTGGTTCAAACATAGGATACACATCCCATCCACGTAGTCTCACGTTTCCTTCGGTGGCCAATTAGAAAGTCGGCTGTGCATTGACTTTCGCGTGCCCTCGTGAGCTAATCAGATAGTTACGAAACTTATATACGTTCTATTTAATTCAAGGTCTAGACGATTATACTAGGGGTCTAGTAATGGATGGGTGGATCCCTGGTGAACTCTGATAGCAGGTCACAGGGCCCGTTCCATGAAAGCCGAGTGATTTGTTCCCTTTTAAAGTGTCTGACAACGCACAACAGAATATTATAACCCAAAATTAAACGTGAAATTATAAACAAATTACAGAAAGCAAACATTATGCATTGCATCTTTAATGATAATGTTAATGTTAATGAAGAAGGCGTACAACACCCGAATTAGAGGGTAACAGAGTTGCAGCTGTAACAACAGAGCAAAAGTTATACATTTTTGTCGTTTTAGGCCTATTATTATTATTATTAATATCCCATTAAATATTCACCACTTTATGGGGTATGTACTTCCATGTACCCGAGACAGACCTTGTCCCTAAGGTACATAGGGCAGCAGCTATTTCCGGGATACATATTGTTTTTAATATGTATTACATGTATTATATAATTTTATTTTATGACAGCGTCTTTCGGATGATGATGACGATTATTATTATTATTATTATTATTATTATTATTATTATTAAATCCTTATTATTGGTTTGACTGAAGGCGACACGCTGCATCAAGCCATTACGTTTACAGCAGTCCAGACCCCTGGGTTCAAATCTGGGCGACAGTACCCATGATTCAATAACCACACATAATCACTGTATCACCATAGTATCAAGTTGGTTTTCCCTTTTTCAGACAAAAATGTGTGTGGAGAGGAGGGGGCAGAAGACCGCAGTTGTCATCATTTAACAGTTAATGGCTTAGAAGTCGGTGACTTGACGTTTTCGATTTGGACAGATCGGAAAGTTTCATGATTACACTCTAGCTCTCAGTAAAACGCAAAGTGTAGAGAAGCCACACATGGGTCGCGACCCGCCATTTGTTTGAAACCCTAAAGGCAGTTTAGCTTAGCACCAGACAGACGAAGAACTGAGACAACTGAGTAGCGTTCACTTTCCTCAACTGACGACGGGCTTAAAAGTACAGAAACAGCCAATCAGAAGCGGTATGCGAGGATCTCGGCTTATTAATCAGAACAACGTAATCAAAATTAGCTAATCAGCTGTCAGGGGTTCTAATCCAACAACCTAGTGGGAATGGGGTTTCAGAAGATGTGGTCCTCCGAGATTTTTAAAGTACCGGACACTTCGCCACACAGCTGAAGTATCTCACCTTGCCAGGCACATTTATTACTATTATTCTGGTGGAAAAACATTAACGCCGAATTATACTCGTATATACAGCGGAACCTCGATATACCGCGACTGTAATTATGCCCACAATACGATTACATATGTTTTACATATTTCACACATAACGCGGGTAGCTTGTAACGCAGATACTGAAGCTGTCTCCAGAAACCCGCGTTATATCTTGGTTTCACTGTACTTGCTCGTACTGTTGTCCTTATTTTAGTATCAGATTGGTCAATCAAGCTTTGAATCACTTTTAGAGCATGCGTATATGCCAAATTTTCACAATTACATTTAATAATGCCTTAACTTGAGTCCTGGATGCCGCGATTACAAAGCAGAAATGCCCACTCTCATTCAGTGACGTAAATGCGTTAATCTAAAACACGGCCCCTTTTTGATTTAATACAAATCTTAAGGAAATAAAAAACATAAATGAATATTCCCAGATACTTCCACCGCGAAGTTAATTATTCCCAACGCAGGCCTAACAAATCACAAGCCTAGGGTTCAACTGTTCAGTGGTTAGTATTCCTCATTCTGAAGGTACAGCGATGGATCTTTAAAACGGAGTGTGATTAGATTCGGTGAGGAGGGGGGGGGGCAAACAGCTGAGTAAGCAACTTCCGCTAAGGGACTCGTACTAGTACTGCGACTGGAATCGCTTCCTCAATTACAGAACGAGGAATTTAATAAGGTGGATTACAAATATCTAACCACTTGAAGCAGAGTCCTTCTTTATAACCAAATAGTTGTTTAGCTCGTTACCAAATTGCCCGGATTTTATGTAACTCCAAAATTAGTTACCGTGTTCACAACTGGGCGTCATTTTTCATGTATCAAAAGAGTCGAGGTTTAAGTTCAGACCATCGTATCCTGTTCCCTCCGCATACCTGATCATTCTATCTCGTTCACGGCATGGAGGAGGTGAGCCACCTGCTCCATACCGTTCAGGTCTTCCGAACCAAAGCCTGCCGTCACTGAAACCCTATTTCAATGACGGCGTCTTACTCGTATCATAACGCCTTAGAATCACGTGACGCCGGTAGAACAGAACAGCAGATAGTTATCGGGATTACTTTACGTCAGTTTTACACAGATTTGGAAAGCTCGTTTTATTTTATATCCGCTATGGATTTCCTGTTATTCATTTATTTTTCCGTTGTAAATATTTATGAGTTTCACGTTTATTAATCGCGAAAGGTGTTAATTATTTTCACTTGAGGGGACCAACTGATTAAAGATTGCATCTGTATCCGAAACCGCATTGAACATTTTTCTCAAAAAATTACATCAAAACGTCATTTCCGTATTTTACAGACTTGCATTTTTCAGAGAATAATTTTAACTATTATTCTACAAGCTACGAAATCTGCATATTTAATTCGGCAACGAAATGGATATTGGGGGTGAGCCACGTCAATTAATGTACGTTCACTCTTGATCGAGAGTCAGTTAAAGAAACTAATTAACGAAATAAACCTAAAACTGAAAACATAAGCCATATTTTCATCATAAAATTCACTCACATCTTTATATTCTTATGAAGAGCTTTATAAATTGGATCGACTTGCATCTAAGAGAAACGAGTATAACAAATTGGACCACTTAACTATATAAACAAATACTCAGTAATACTACTTATTATTCTGCACCCATTCATTAGGTATAATTAGTGTCAGCTTACAGGTTCCATTTATGCATGCATAGATGCTCGTATACACGTTGCATCAGAAGTATGTTTACAAACTTCGTGTGCGTGTTCCAGGATCAAAAATAAGAAATAATGTTCCTATGAACATGGGGTCGCAAATGTTTCATTTTCGAAATAATATCCAAAAATAAGTTACAAAGTGAATCCAGCTTCCAGCAACGATTTTCAGTGAACGTTTGGGCAGGATTTGTTGGCGACATGCTTATTGGTCCACACAAGCTTCCATCGCGTCTAAGAGGACCTTCATATCGGCGGTTCTTAAGAAGACACTTGCCACGTCTCCTTGAAGATGTAACCACTGAATACAAGAAGACAAAATGTGGTTTATGCACGACAGAGCCCCAGTGCACTTCTCCCATCGCGTCAGAGAACATCCCAATGAACAGTACCCTCAGCGAGGGATTGGGCGTGGTGACCCAGTAGCATGGCCATCGAGGTCTCCGGACCTGACTCCATTGGACTTTTATCTGTGGGTCCCTTAAAGTCCGTCGTTTATGCAACACCCAAAAACATTGAAGACGACCTATGGGAACGTTTGCAGAATGAATGCCGGATGATTCGAGGACACTCTGGTGTGTACGAACGAATTCGTCAGTCTTGTGTACGTCGTGCTCGTGCATGTGTGGAGAATGGAGTCGAAACCTTTGAGCATCTGTTGTAAAGAAACATCCCTGTCCTTATACTTGGCAATAAAGACACACATTGAAAATTATTTTTGGCTATTATTTCGAAAATGAAACATTTACGACCCCATGTTCATAGGAACATTATTTCTTATTTTTGATCCAGGAACACGCACACGAAGTTTGTAAACATACTTTTGACTTTCCCTGTATACGCACTATTTTCTAACAGATAAAATGAACTGTATTCATTCGCCCCCGTTAGCTGTTCACCGGACAGAATTTTCGAAAGGGTTGTTAATATTTCTCTGCTATTGCACAGTATTAGAGAATGAAAATAGGTAATAGGCTGCCTGCCGAAGCACTAATTACAGTAGCAGTAATAGTAGTGTTTTAACTTTAAACTATAATAATGTGATTTGTTTAAACACGGAATCCGAAACTAATTAAAACGAAATTTGAGCTACGTACGGCTGCCGATATTACGTCCATCCTCATATAATTTTCCCCCCTGCAACGTTTTGCGGTTGGTGTTGCCAGTGGCGTCAGCCTAAATGAGTCGAAATCCGCTCTGACATTCCGAAGGCGCTTGTAAACATGATCACGTTTTTCATATTCTAAAATGTCTAAAATTCGTACATAATATTTCTGGTAAAATTGGTTTTATGATGTGTATTAAGTAGCACTAATGACAGGATATTGATTTGAAAGTATTAATTACTGAAATTATGAGGGGTCATTATCACAGGTGTAACGAGTTAACGTTAACAAGCCAGTCAAAATGAAATACAACAAATCAGAACGAAATATCGTATTCGGAAACGGCGTTTAAGACTCCGTAGCAACGCAGTTTATGGAAAAAACTGTCTCTCAATAGTGGCGATTAAAATCAAGATCGAGATAAAGTAGTCTCGGGGCTGGACACCACAACTGCACACCATCTTTCATGCACATGGATTAACAAACTCACGAGGACTTAACGGTTGAAAGCTTCTGAGTTCCTACATCAACGAGTGCAATTCCCACCGGGTTGGGAGACGCAACGAGTGTGCACCCTGAAGATAGTAGCTGTCTTCTGGGTTGTAGCGCCGTGTAGTCTGGTATAAATTTACAAGCGTTTCAGAGGCCCTATGTACCTCCATCATCAGGACTCCCCTGATGATAAAACGTCAGTAAACGTCTACCGGACGCTGCAGCCCCCATGACAGCCACCCGAGAACTCACTGCCGTGAGAAAGTCATAATCGCATTGACCTTGAACTCCAGATCCAACAGTAGCCGTTTCTGTCTTAAGGAAGGCACGCCTGGATCGCTCTTAGATTTCATCTTACAGAACTAACTCCTCGCAGCAGAACGATTCCTACAAAACTAACAGTCGCTCAGCTAGTCAACAAAATTCCTCATCGCCTAAGGTGTAGGTAGGTTGTTAACCGCAGAGCGCTGTTTTTCTGTTATCGGCTCCCCACCCATCCCAATATGAAGACCACCCATTGTCGGCTGTCCGCGACCGCTTATTCAATGTATTCTCTGAAGAGCCACTCTCCGAACTTCCACCCAAGACATGAAAACGCGTAATTCTTAATTAAATGCAAGTTGATTCGACGTCAAACACATTTTGAAACTCTTACTCAAGTTCGCTAAATAAACTTTCACGTCTCGCACATTACAGCTCGTCATTCTGCAGTAAAACTTTGCCGCTTCGTGATGGAGGGTCCTGAGTTCGCAACTGCGCAGACCACGTTCATAAGTTTGATTTCACGAAACTGTCTAGTCTTATTGGTTTTCCGAACCCACTGAAACAAACACTGTGGGCGAGACACTTCGGACTCCTTCTCGGAACTTCTCCGCGTTCCCTCTTTCGCAATACTGAGTCAGAGTGGAACGGATTACCATGGTCTGCCCGCACTGTGGGCCAAATTCACTTAAGTCTGGGATGGCGGGTCCACTTAATTGATCCATCACTCACTCTGGACCCAAATTGCTCCTTCTTCTTCTTCTTCTTTTTCTAGTAATACGGTTATCCCCCCCCCCCACTCTAGCACATTAGACCGACACACACACACACAGACAGAAAAGCTTCTGAAATGGTTCCACTCCTCAACCTAAAACAAAGTTAAAACTGTACAGGCAATTCATGGCATAGAACCTCGCGGATTCAATACCGTATAGAAAGAAATTTGCCAGTTTAAGTAAGTCCCAGAATAAGCACAGACGAGTCTAAGAAGCATTGAAAGAAGACAGGTTTTGAATACCAATAATTCAACTGGCACACGTGTTCGTCACGTGTGACCGTACTAATTTATCAGTCAGGGGAACGACGTTTCACGTGGCCCACATTTTTATGAAACACTGACGACAACCGACAGTTCCGTTATTTTCCCCCGGTGCATAGCTGTCACCTGAAGCACTCAAATATTCCAGGATTTATTTCCTTGGAGAATGAAAAAATTAAACCATGATCATTTGGATTGACGGCAGTGTGACGTAATTATGCAACTTCTGTACATCTACAAGGAAGAAGGGCCTAACGAACACCTAAAGAATTCCGATGAGACTATATTACGTTCTGAATAAAATGCTTTGAAACTGACATCTATTGAAAAACAACTTGAAAGTAAGCACTCAGATCGCCCCAGTAAGACAGCACGTAACTTCTCAAATACGAAGCGAGAGTGGTTATCACAACCCACGACTTTCAACTTCGTAAGTTCGCAATGCAGCCATGATAGGGGTCTGATAAGAGGTGATAAGAGGTACCAGAAAGTATCAAGCATCCCTCACGCGACTTTAGAAGAAATTACTGTTCCAGGAACATTACTTAAGCACATTGGTTTTTTTTTAAAATTTCATTTCGTATTACTGAAATCCAACTACACGAACGTCTCCAAAACATTTATGGAAATAATTCAGACACTCAGGCGTGCATTTTAACATGCGCAATACTCGAATTCCATGACAAAATGTTTCACATAATATGTTTGTGCATCAGTAGCATTTCTCTTTATTTCGTAAAAAAAGACTCTTGTTCTGCAGAATGACCACAAATCACTTAACTGTTTTTAATCCTGCAAGAGCCTGTTGTAAAACGCCTATTTAATTTTATGACATCCCATAAGACACAATGCAGAATGCCCGATTTGAGTTCAATTCCATGCCTCGGTGGATTTGATAAAAGTTTCAGGCCTCGTTCGATATTAGGTTAAGTTCGGGCTTCGCCCGATATGACATTAGTTTTCCGTGGCATTGGCTAGTGTTGCCTATGGACAGAAGATGGAATTACTCTGACTTAATTTTCAGAATTTCCTGACAAGTCCCCCAAAAGACTCCGACAGGACGGAATCGAAAATAGCCCGTTCTTCCTGAGATAAGCCATTCGTACACTGAGAACTAGTTAATCTGTAAGTCTGTGTTTGAGCAACATTTACGGTTAGAAGTGACGCACCCACCTTTGGGAACAATATAATTCATATTTCCCCACGATATTTGATATCGTGGGGAAAATTCTGCGAAGAGTTTGTAATCAAGCTAATCTTTCGGACAATGTCCCTCACGGGCATTCGTGAGCCACCGAGCTCGGTGTACGCTGTGTGATCATACTATACTATCCGACATGTTTTTGTGATTCCTCCAAAAGCCCTTCTTGGCTAAAAGTTCAGTACGGAGGGCATATTCTTATACATAGAACTGGCAAAAATATTAAGGTGTTTGCAGACGCAGAACGGCCTTCTCAGGATCCGTCTTTCGGTCCAGATAAACACTCGAAAATCTAGTCAATTATAGTGTACTCTTATTACTCCTGTCACCTTTCTTTTGAACTTTAACAACCATAAACATGGCTTACCGAACTGATTAAGCTGTGATTAAACAGAACACGGTTTTCCTTGCCTCCTTGTTTCCCGGGAAACAGTTGCTTCCGCGCAGTGTAAGCCAGTATTAGGAAGTCCTAAATAGAATTTCGCACCACACAGAGCGTTCGGTCGAATAGAGCTGCAACTTGGGAGGAAAGAGGATTTGCAGGAGGGCTCGAAATATACTCGGCGATATTTAATAATAATGCGGCCAACTGGACCGTGATAAATATGGCTTTAACATGGAAGATAGCAACTTCCAACGGCAATGGAGTCGAGTTGTGGTGCAGGATTTAAATGTGCTGCACTTTTGACAGGCAAAGTTATGTCTGAATCCTATTAAGATTCTCAGAAATATCTCGGGTATCTGAGAGGAGCAGACGGGAGGCAGGGAAGAAATGGAAACGTGTAGCCGTGGTAACTGTTATAAAGCACCCTGTGGGGTATTTCAGAGGTAAATGTGCAAGCCGCGGTAGCTAAGGAACGTTCTTAGTCAAGCAGCCTCGTGTGTTGTGTTGAATCTGGAAGGAAGGAATTACAACACAACGTTTCCTTGAAGTTTATATCTTAATTGCGTCATGTTTGTGTTTTATTGATACAATATTTTATTTTCCGTCTATACACAAACTTAAAATAATGTTGTTTAAAATTACTTAAAATTATAACATTCTCAGTAGATACTACATCTTGTTACATTTTTTGTTATCGACGACATGTTTACATTGTATTACGTTATATTACGTAATAACTCTTTAAATTATTATATTTCCTATGTCAATATCCAAAATCACGATTTGAAAATTAATTTTACAGATATAAAACATCCAAGCACAACCTCCAAATTTAAAGGAAGAGACAAAAACTTAAAATTAAACAAATCAAATTAATCAATATACGCAACGCCAGATGTACAACAGTTTTTAAAATATATTAAAATTGATAGACCTGATGATAATGTAATACACATTGAAACATGTCGTCGATAACAAAAAATGTAACAAGATGCAGTATCTACTGAGAATGTTATAATTTTAAGTAATTTTAAACAACATTATTTTAAGTTTGTGTATAGACGGAAAATAAAATATTGTTTCCTTGAAGGTTTCCAGATATTTTTCCAGAACAGAACCGATTTATCTGCAATGTGTGCGAGATCAATTTTATTCTGCGTCCTGATTATCGTAGGGTTACGAGATTAATTAAATGTTTTATCTACTGTTAACACTTCACTAATTCAAAACTCAGCACCTTAAATTTTCGAATTCCAACCTGATCTAAAAGCGGTGATTTACAAGTATTCCTCAGTCACTCGAGGCTGTGGCCACGTCCCACAAGATCCAACGTCATGAAATATGACAAGCGACAAGAGAGAGGAAACGATCCCATTCACTTCCACGTTCGGAAACCCCATTTAAATCGACTGTGTGCCTTCTGGATAGAAACTAGGGACAGTATGCTAACCACCTACAAGTGCACGATCGAGTTCCTTTCTACTTTCCTTTGGAGGTGTTGGTGTTGTGACCCGGACTGCGTTAAATCTTCCATTATGCCCTGAGATAACCAATCCAGAGCCGAAAAATTAACCAGAAACTGATATGAAATAACTTCATCATTTCGACGACCAGAACGTGAGACGACAGCCGTCGGGGCGGTCAAAGCTGAGGAGGAGATCGCGTACAAGGACGACGCGACGTGAACAAGGCTGGAGGAGAGAACGTAAGCACGTGCCGGGTGCAATACGTGAGAGTTCCTCTTCGATGCGTTGATATTCCCCGTCTGGGCGACTCTAATACAGACTGCGAGATTCCTTGCATCTTTGTCGAGGGAAATTTTTCCTTGAAACATTAGCAGCATTGCACAGATGGTCCATAACCCCACAGTCATTGTCCTGTTTTCGACCAAAGAATGGCGTCCCTCTGTCTGCGTTACCTAGAGCGCATTGTTTTCTGTCAGCTCAAGTGTGACGTCATCACACTGTGAGACTTCTTTTGAGCCCGTGTATAACCGTGATCATTTTAATGATCTTCCTCATTGCTACAACTTCGAGAACAAAGGCGTTTTTATACCGTCCCTCTGTCTTTCAACTTCAAAAGTGAACTCAAGAGACGATTGTAGTTACTTCCTACAATTATCCATACGGTACTTTGTGATAAAATTCAAACTCAAGATCCCACGCAGTTGGGTCCACACACACTGCTTACACAAGTTGTGACTTCAGTATTGATATTTACGGATCGATGTATCGTTACAAAATTGAATTGCTTCGAGGGATCTCGATTGTGACTTTGTAACTAGTGGAATTAACGTTCCATTGGCTTGTGCTGTGCCGATCATGTTATGGACTTATCAGGGAAGTCACTCGCTGATTGATGTGTTTGTAATGCTGTGCTAGATGGTAATTTTCGCCCACCCACACTGCAGCCTGCACTAGTTGATTACACACAGTAATGGTATGTGTGGCATTACACACAATGCTGTTCTGCTGTCAATAATAGTACAATGAAGCTACAGTGGAAATGGCGCTGTGACGTAATTCCGGCTGGAGACGAGCATCGCCTACAGGCTGTTTATAAACAAGTGCCGACTTCAGGATACCCGGCTGACGACACCTGGTTTTTACTTTTGTCCTATAAAGCATTACTTTTGTAGGAAGCCCCCGGAGGAAAACTCCGTGTTGCCTAGACCACGGCCTTGCCCAACACAAGTTAAAAATTCGAACCCGAGACCCCAGGATTACAAGGCCAGCGTTCTAACCGCTAGACCACCTCATCTTATTATTATTTAGTGTTCTGCCTGACGACAGGTCCATATGAACAGGATCCTTCGATCCTTTTCTCGGACTGGGACCTGTTCATATACGTTCTTGGCAGATGATCCAGAAGTGGTTTGCCATTGCCTTCTTCTGTGTGTGAATGGAGTAATTGTTGGGATGGCACGGAGGAAAACTCCGTGTTGCCTAGACCACGGCCTTGCCCAACACAAGTTATAAATTCGGGCACCGCCGGGAATCGGACCCGAGACCCCCAGGATTACAAGGCCAGCGTTCTAACAGCTAGACCACCGTGGCTGCACTAACCTACTACAGGAGAATAAAGGATGATTTCGGTGATAGTAATGATGATGATCGTCATCAATACTGAGACGCGGATGACTGCATGCGAAAGGAACAAGCTTCTGAGACTGCGTGCTGTGCGGAAGCGAATCGACACGCGTGCGAGGACACGCGTGGAGTTTTTTTTTACTCCAAAATGCAAGCCATTGTCACCGTTTCATGAAATGGAAATGTTAATTTAACATTTGGGACGGCGTCGGTTTGTACACTATTATCTCGTCGCTTTTTTTTTCCATTAGCATTTTGAAAGCTTTTCTGAACTGACGGAAGAAGAGAGGGGAGGCATTTCGTCACAGGAAAAAAAAAACTTGTCTTTGTTACGTATACGCCGATTTATTCATTTTAATTCCACGGAGACTGCTGGAAATTGAGTAACATTATTCAACGCACGATTCCCTAACGCAATTTAAATGTATTTCACGAGCTTGAAAATAGTTGTCATTAAAATGCATACCACTCATTGATGTGAATCAGAAGTGGTCCTACGCAAAACTTTAAAGAAACTGATTTGGCCATCAGAAGTAGCCAAAGGCAAACGGTGCACGATATATCGTATGAAAGACGAGTGACGTTATCAGCTTCTTAAATTGCATTATAAATATACAAAGAATAAATCAGGGGACATTTCATTTGACTCAGAAATCCAAATATTTTCATCCAAACCGGCGACTCGACCCAGGTTTCCCAGAGACGTGACTTTTGACTGACGGGCCTCGGATTTCGTACAGAAAGCAAGTTCGTAGTTGAACAGGGACAAGACAGGTACGCCCTTGCAGCGTATATTTTAAACACTGCATATCTTGAGAGAACTTAGCCTGTGCGTTTGCAAAAGGTGATTAGACCAATTTGGTGCAAAGACCTTTGGAATGAATTGTAACAAATGCTCTCTAATGGATTTGTGACTGTAAGAAACGAGCGTAAGAATAATGCATGCAAATTTACAAAGAACGCATTTGAAGATTATGTGAGTCCAATGGCTGAAGTGCTTTCACTCTTGTTTACAAGGGCTGTAGGACAGGAAACTTTTACTCAATGCCTGAAGGATTCGTCTGTCTTCTTGTCAATTCGCCCTGACAACCAAAGATTTGTAAGTACGGAGAATTTCCTATAGAAAAATAGAACCGGACACAAAAGCTTTTCTTTGAAACGACGTTCGTTATCGGAAACGAAGTATTTTCAGGCATAACAGGGCTTCAAAAGCAGTAATCATGGCGTTAAATATTCATAGCATCATTTTTTTGATAATTTTTATATCGAATGGGACACTAACACATTCGATTTCTAGTCCAGGAACGTCGAACTATCGTTCCCATTAATTCGTCTGTTACCATGTCCGTCCGTCTGTCCAGGAACAATTTCTTACCAATAACCCAGATAGCGTCATGACGCAACGCAAGTCAGCACATAAGCCACTATTGGGGCAAACGCACTGCTATTTCCAAGTCTTGTTTCAGACTTTCAAAGGTCTTTATTCTCATTCGTGTGCTTCAACTGAGAAAATTTTGGCTGAAGTCGACATGGCAGTTTTTAAACTATTTATTTAGTGTTCTGTCTGATGACAGGTCCATATGAACAGGATCCTTCCATCCTTTTCTCGGACTGGGACCTGTTCATATATGTTCTTGGCAGATGATCCAGAAGTGGTTTGCCATTGCCTTCTTCTGTGTGTGAATGGAGTAATTGTTGGGATGCCACGGAGGAAAACTCCGTGTTGCCTAGACCACGGCCTTGCCCAACACAAGTTATAAATTCGGGCACCGCCGGGAATCGAACCTGAGACCCCAGGATTACAAGGCCAGCGTTCTAACCGCTAGGCCACAAAATTCAGTTCTGGCACAGGGCAGTAGTCGATTTGCCGTCTACAATTCCTGCCACTGTATGGAAACGAACTTTCAGAATTAACTTCCAATCGTCTTTAGGACGTTCCAGGTGACACATAAATGGGCCATAGGGCGATATTAGCACCCCCAGACGTGGCGTGCGGGCAATAACCCCGACGCTCATGCCACATTGTCCTGGGAAAAGCTACGCGCGTACGTGTAACGTTAATAATCAACTGGACGTTTCGTCGTGCTTCAGAACGGTAACCGGTCACTGCCGTGCCTGTGTTTTGTCAAGCTCCACCACATGGAGACGTATAGGGACATGGAGATACAGCTCCGAGTCGACGGATGATAGAAATCGTAGCTAGTCACCACGCAGACAGAACTGTGTATTTATTTATACTGGAGTTAATTCTCGGTGTTACACCTAACATTAAACTAACCTCAACTATAATGAGGCCGGAAATGTGTCGACCTGCATTTAATTCTCAACTAAGAACAAGAACCAGGGTTGTGGTGACCTGCGACTGACGTCGGATAAAGCGTTGACATTGGTGTAGAAATAGCACTACTCGGATAATAACTAAAGTACACTGCAGAGGCTCCTCGGGCACTGAACTCAGAACTTCACGGCAAGAAACCAGTCTATTGCTCTTGGAATTGCCCCCAAGAACTTATTCTGCGGCTTTATTTATGAAACACGGAACATTCAAACCAGAGAATTTCACTTTATTTATTATTTGAACTGTGAATTCCAGATTCTGCCCGTACCGGAATAACTTAGTTGCAGGAGAAAGGCCCGAAATTTGCTCCCGGGCGACAAGGAAAGCACACATTGCTCGTACAACCAATATTTGTGTGCATTAACTTGATTCAGACACAAAAGCAACATGGTCGTATCAGATGAAAGCTTTTCCAATTCGGAAAGACAACACTGTGCACACAGTCGAGAGGAATATACGATCGGAATTTCATATTAAGTCAATACACGTACGAAATAACATCAAATACAAACGAAATATAGGCACATTAAACAACGTAAAATAACATCAACAACTTGAATTGTTTTTCCTCTTAATAACGCTCATCGTGGGAATCGATACTATAAACATACTTCTGGTTAGGCAGTGTCACTAATTAGTGAACAACTTATATACAGCTCAGGCCTGACCAACCTGCGAGTGGCCTCAGGGCCATGATATTACACACGAAATAAGTTACTTCCTTTTCTTTATTTATTTAGTGTTCTGTCTGACGACAGGTCCATATGAACAGGATCCTTCCATCCTTTTCTCTTCTCGGACTGGGACCTGTTCATATACGTTCTTGGCAGATGATCCAGAAGTGGTTTGCCATTGCCTTCTTCTGTGTGTGAATGGAGTAATTGTTGGGATGCCACGGAGGAAAACTCCGTGTTGCCTAGACCACGGCCTTGCCCAACACAAGTTATAAATTCGGGCACCGCCGGGAATCGAACCCGAGACCCCAGGATTACAAGGCCAGCGTTCTAACCGCTAGACCACCGTGGCCAAAATCTCTTTACTAAAATATTCATACGCCCATGTTACAACATAAAAGACGTTTATGTTTTAGCCATAAAATAATATCACAGTCGTAAGTTACGTAATGCTTTTAAGAAATCGGAAAGTTTTACGCGAGCAGGGGACCTGATAACTGGGTTATCACAGTGCAATGGACGCCTTTTTGCGAAGTTGCATACATTTCTATTAGCTCATTCACACTTCAATGACAGACACACACGTGGTTCTTCTCTGAATGCCTTGAGGCACTGGACTGCACCCATCGACCGTTCTTTTTAGAACAGACCACTAGTTACCAGTAAAAGGACTAGGGCTGAGGGAATACAAAAGAAATATTTTACTACAGCACAAAAGACCTGCACACAAACATTATCGTCTTTACTATTCTTTGTATTCAGTGGCTTTCCTACTGTACATTTGAATTTATTTCATTTTGTTTAATATTACGTAATTATTGATAGCACAGCGCACGCATCGATAGTCAGCTGGGTATTTACAGCTGTCCCTCATCAGCAAATGTTGTAAGGAGGGGCTGAAGAAATTCAATTTTCTATTTGTGTTCCTCCTTCCCAATACAATATAAGCCGGCGTAGCTCAGTCAGTGACCGGGGTTCGATCCCCGATGGGGGCAAAGGATTTTTCCTCTAGCCTCTGCGTCCAGACCGGTTTTGGGGTCCACCCAGCCTCCTATCCAATGGATATCAGCGTCCTTTCCCGGGGGTGACGCTGACCACTCACCCCCATCTAGTGCCGAGGTCAAGAATTAGTAGGAGCAAATCCTCCTCTCCCCCCCCAAACGCCTACATGGAGTACAGTTGGACAGCCTTATTTTTGGCATTAATTTTCCAAAATAATAAAATTGTTAATCTGTTTCATTGTAATACCGGTCCCAGCATCAGTTCTTAAGTTGACCTTGAAATTTAAAAACCAAATTGGTTGGGCGTTTAACTGTTCATCACAGTCTTAACTCATTTTCAGTTGACAGTCCCAATATTTTATTTTGAAATTTACCTCTTAAAAACTCTATTGTAGGACTAGTTCCACAATACAACAGATGTCTCTGCTGCTGTGAGCATGCCACACTGCGTTCACTTGTAGGGAAAGACGCCAGCATATTGTTTGCGATAGTTTTGTAAAAATCGGTGTTTTGTATAAAAAAGTGACCTAAACGGCTAATATGAAGCGAAGTTTTGCGGTTGAAGAAACTCACGGTTCTGTGTGCGGACCCAACTTCAGCGTTAAGAAACTTGAATGTTCTAAACATGTCAGCTTCCCTCACGGTGAAATTAATTTAGATACAGCAGGGCACAGGCTAAATCTCCCTTTCAATGCTGAAGTCTGACCTGCAGTGTCGGAGTTTGTGTTCGGCGCGTAAGAGTGGTAATTATGTATGAAGGAGAGTTTGCCATCGGCACCAAGAGTACTCACTTCACGTCACACTTCTGAATCTGTACAATGACTTCGTACATCTGAAAGTCTGTAGAGAATGTGAGGTCGCCATCGCCGTTGACATTGCTAAAGCAGTGAACTAAGTACAGTCACAGATCTGAAGTGAACACCAAATCCACGGAACGCAGTTTGTAATCACGCGGGGACATTCGGCGCCAGTGGAATTACGGATCCGGTCTCCAGCACCATTAATTTTTTTTATTACGGACAGGGGTCTTATCTGCAGTGACTTGGCAGCGGGGAGCTGCTGACCTCTCACTCACCCAGGACGCACGGCAATTTCGGAGTGTTCTCTAGCGACACGGGCCCGCAGATCTGGTGAATTATGTGGCAAATACCTGCATATTCCCGGTTTTCTGTAGTAAACGGCCTTGGCTTTACCGGCCAGTCTCTACGTGTGTGAATTTTTCTGATTGCTCCAGCCAGCATCAGATACACAGTCAATGCCACTTTATTGACAAGTCTAGTTCATCAGCACATCCGTTTCACTTGTCAGTTTCCATTAACAACATGCTGTAGGCTTGGATTCAGTAAATATCACATCAGAAAGACTGCAGGCAATGTCGACTTCATTCTACTGTACCACCCGCTCCATACACATTTCAGAAGGTGGATTCCGGCGGGGTGGAGTAACCACGCCTCGTTTCTACGAGAACCTGGCACAAAATCGTCACTCAGTGTTCCGTTGGCCATCCACATGTTTCATCTCAGAAGCTACTCGACAAAATGTTATATTGTGTATGCATCAATAGCTGTAGGGCGAACTAATTTCAGTTCTTACCGAGGCTAATTAACACGAAGCTCAGACCGAACTGAAATGTTGCCAAAGAATAGGTGATCTAGGGACCAAATTATTTCTACAGTAATTTTAAAGACTTCATATGAACCCACGGTGGATATTTAATATAATACAAAGAAGAAGTGGTTTCTAATTAGGCGTATGCGATGTGATAAATTATACTGAAATATTCTTCTATCTGCAAAAAAAATGAACGTTAAGAAATATTTAGAATAGTAAGGTAATAATTTTAAATTAGGTTTATCTGCTCTTCACGATGGAGAGACATTGTGCCTTGTTTATCTACTTAAGCAGACCGTAATTTGATTAAACCCCGCTGATATTACGACATATTCTACAACATTGTATCGACCTAGTTTCCTGACAATTGTTGATTAGGACGAGATTATTTTTAATGTTATCTCGTCTACATTTTATCTTGTACACACGACTTCCGAACAGCAACATATCAGCAACGCTCTCGTCTGACTTTAATCTATACGCACGAAATTTTGAGGTTAGCACACTGAAGACAAGTCATGTTAACCATCAATTCGCTGACTTGATATAAAAACACTTCTGCGAAAAATATTTATTTCATGTAGGCTGCTATGATCCATTGCGTATAACACTAAGCTAGCTAGGGTCTTATACGGAAGCATGTCTGGGTAAATTTCGGTGAGTTTGATTGATATGTTAAGCACACAGTATAAAAGTACTTCCGTATAAAACGACTTGCTTTGCATTACTATCTGGAGACTGCTTAGAACACTTTGCAAAGTGATTACACTGTTTCTGGTCAGCATGTAAGAAAAAGACGTCTTTGCGCTCTGAGTTGGTTGTTAATTTTTATTAAAGAGGTCGAAGCCACCTTCATTATCAGAACAAGACCTGTTTTTGCGCTATATCATTATTTGTAGAAACTGTATTACATGTAAGGAACAATTTCCTATTCTTTACTTTCTAACTAATTTACGTCCTGTAATGTGTGAAATGTTGCAATGCAAAGGTCACAAAACGCGAACAGGTTCGACGAAAATATTCCCGTGTTCCTATCACGCGCGAATATGACTCGGGAGTACAAACGGCCTGACGTCTAGATCAACTTTCTGACGTCATTAGCGCGCATCTGGCGTCACGTCTCGACCGACAGCTGGTCCAGATGCCTTCCTTTATAATATTAGCGCGCTTAACCTCAGTGACAGATATTAAATCAGAGCTATTCCATCAAGAGTTTAAAACTTTGAAACTGCCACGGGATTAAAGGCTCTAAAAATTATGACCCGAGATCGTCCTTCACAGTGACGTAATTGCAGTCTTAATTTCCATGTTGAACAGCGGCCGATTTGTATTCAAACGGGGGGTCATAGAATGTAATAATGCATTCGCCTCATCAGAGTACAAACAATAATAAGAAATGGAAGCAATCCATTCCTTTACAGGAATACCAAACCAGAACCAACTAGATGGCTTACCGAACCCGAAGGTTCATCACCGAATTAACCAAAGCCCTCCACCGGACCCTGTCCTGGGCCAACAAATCCAGTCTCCTTCAACTCCTATCTCCCATAGATCCCGCCTGAGCTTATCCTCCCATCTACGTCTAGGTCTCTCCAGAGGTCTCTTCCCCTCAGGCTTCCCAAATAGTGGACCCAACCAACCAGATGGCTTACGGAACCCGAAGGTTCATCACCGAATTAACCAAAGCCCTCCACCGGACTCTGCCCTGGGCCAACAAAATCCAGTCTCCTTCAACTCCTGTCTCCCATAGATCCTGCCTGACATTATCCTCCCATCTACGTCTAGGTCTCCCCAGAGGTCTCTTCCCCTCAGGCTTCCACACCTCTTGCCCCATCCATGCGCGCTACATGCCCAGCCCATCTCATTCTTCTTGACTTAATCACCCTGACAATATTGGGAGAGGAATACAGATTTTTAAGCTCGTCATTATGCAGTTTTCTCCACGCCCCATCGTCTTCTCTCCTAGGCCCAAATATCCTCCTCAACACCCGATTCTCAAACACCTGCAATCTGTGTCCCTCCCTTTGAGTGAGAGACCATGTTCCGCACCCATACAAAACAACAGGCAAGATTATCGTTTTGTAAACTTTAATCTTCGGGTTCTTAGAAATCAGACGGGAAGACAAAATATTTTGAACTGGGAATTAGCAACAGTAAATTCCAAACCAGAACTAATTGAGACGTTACGTCTATTCCAGACGGTTTGTTGGTAGAATCGAGGGCCATCTGAAGACTGAATAAATAATAACAGGTAGCCCCACGATTCGTATTTGAAAGCCTTTCTCGTGAAATGGACCATTGCTCTGCTGCGTGATGTTGTGATTCAAGGTGACCGCCGGTAGGTGGCTCTGCCAACAACAGTAGTAGCTAATTTACATAATTGTGCTGCGTCATTTGTGGCAGGAGTTTAGGAACGTCGACAAACACGAAAAAAATATCATCGAACCACGAAAGATATCGCGAAACAAATAATTTTTTTCAATTGAGAGCGATTGCTGTGCGGTACTCATTCGAACATTAACATCGTATAAAATAAAACGTGCTTAACTGATCTCTTGAAACTGGATTGGAGCAACGAGAATTAGAGAAGGATTCTGTGTATCTCTGCCCTAGCCAGTGGATGTTTTTCACAGGGATCCTCACCTGCGCATGCGCTAAATGATTCATGCTGTTTCGATGTCTGATCACGGAGCGAAACAAATTTACGATTTAACAAACTTTCGGTTTTATAATCTAACCTTCGAGAGAACTAGGAATAATTCCGTACTTTAACTTTCATTTATTGCCAAAGTGCAAAGAGGTACTGTAGAAGGTTATTGTCCTCCGAAAGCTGAGGATGTGTGACGCTCACCACATTCACTCATGCATTACTGTTTCCTCATGTAGTGGCTGCTAGTGTTCGAAGCTTGATAGATACTACAAACAAATTTACGTAAGAAAAGAGGAGAATTTCCTTTGAATTTATACGAGCTTTGTTAATCATAACAAAATATGTTTGTATATAAGAAACAGGTTGAAATGAAGAGTCAGCATCTACGAAGTTCGTCATGCGTTTGATTCAATTCACCTGCTTTCCGAATCAAGTGTAAAGTTGTGTAGATTTCTATTCACTAGTCTATTTGTGCATTCTGCATGCGGGTATCAGAGCGGCAAAAGTTAATTTTCACTACTCCACAGTCCTTTAACTGAGCTTACTTCAGATTAATGAAGTTGTTGAATAGATACACCCAGCCAGCGATTACGTGATTTATACTCATCAGTTATAACTTCAACTAATAAGCTCCCCACTGAAGACACAAAACATGCAACTACTTCTGAAAACAAACTGGTTTATAAGAACCCTACTGTAGGCTCTTTACAATCCTCCTGGCAAATTTAATCATTTTAGGTGAGTTTCGAAAGTACAAAACTCGTAAATCACCAATTAGACTAACATCCATCTGACTGCACGTTAGCTGACCAAACTGTCTCAATGATTTCGTCCAGCACGGTATGGAATTTTATATCAGGAAAACGTCGGCTTTCGGGTTGAGTTCTACGTCAAATATTTGGTGTTTATCGACGTCTCGGCAAACACTGCAGTTTCACGCACCTCAGAAAAATCAGGGCCTCGCGCCTTGTTTGCCGATGTATTAATGAGCAAAGACCTCCAGCTCCTCTCCAATCTATGCTTCGGGCATGATCTTGTCTTAGTCTGTCAGCAATCGGAACATGCTTCGATCTTCCGGGGGTCAAAAGGTGTGAAAACCAACATCCTCGCCCACATTGAGGGATCGCAAGGCGCCGATAGTGGCCAGGAAGCCGTCGGTAGACTCCGGCACCAGAATCATAATCATTTCCTTCATATGGGGGACAAGCTTGTTCCAGACTGCGCGAATCCAATCCAGGACTCTTGCGCGTGTTTCTTAGCCCAGAGACAACAGTTTTGTCCACTTGGAAGTGTGAAATGGCGCTACTCGGCGTGACGCCAACGGGTGCCCTGGGAAAGGTGTGCCTTAAGGCTTCCTTCATCGATGTAGCAGGTCTCGACGCAGTGTCGGAACCCATGGCTACGGGCTTCAGCGCCCCGTTCAGTTTATCTGGCGGGGTGGGCTAAGCGTCTAAGTGTCTGCCATCAGTGGTCCCCACCTAGATGCCCTCCCCTCTGGGGGACATGCGAGGAGTTCCGAGGGACGCCTTCAAGCCTTGGTGGAACAAAGGAAAGGTCTACTATCCAATGGGAGAGGAGTATGAGCCTGAGGTTGAATAGTTAAAGGAAAATTGTAAGGCGGTATCGAGGATGTTTTCTGGCGGGCAATGACAACTGCAACGTTTACCGAAACGTTGGTCGACACAAAATATCCAAAGCGGCTCTGACCCGAAAGCCACAGTCCTGCAATGAACTCGTACAAGAATTTTATATCTGTTATGGAGCACCAGATGTCAGCAGTGAGCGTGAGGTCGGAAAGTACCAGGAGGTACCTCGCACACAGTTCCAGGACGAAAGGAATGATCTTGAATGAGAAGGAATCCTAGCATTAGATGGTCATCGTTGTCACTCTGTGACAATTTTATGCTTCCAATGCAGAATTTAGCGATAAGCAGACCACAAGGAAGAAATAAAGAAGGACTTTGTAAATCAATTTAACACCAGAGCAAAGAGTTTCGTATATACGCTCTGTGCATTTTCCACCACACATTTTCCTAAGCCTGTAGAAGGGAATGCTCTTTACGTTACAATTTAAGTGTGGGACTACTCGCCCCGAGGCTACGCTGACTGCATTTGACATCGCCATCCCTGAAAGAATTACTGGTCAGGGCCCAGCACTGAAACAGCAGCGGAGCCCACCCCGGAACGCCTGCAGCCTGGGAGCAGTTCCTTTTGTCGTCTGACTAAAATGGTGGAGCTGCTATATCTGGTAAGGCAGTCGGAGACATGCAATACGGAAAAAGTGAATTATTTTGAGACAGCGTAGAAACATATCGCATACGATATAAGCCTCTTTCCAACGTTAAGAAAACATTTATTCTTGAGCTTTTATTTACTTATCATCATATTTAGTAAATAAACTATATCGAAATGCAATCCAGTTTATGTACTTTAACGTAAAACGTACGAAACATCTACTGATATAACTGTTGCCACCACTACGAAAACACCAACGCACGTTTTGAACATTACTTTGTTTGGTCTGACGATTCATTTGTTTATCGGAAATTGAGTTCTGGTAGAAAAGCACAGTTTCACATAGAACATCGCGGTTTTACGAACGATTCGATGCATGCAATATACAGAGCACAATTCTCACAGGAATGTATCCTAACCCATTAATTTTAAAGATACGGTGTTCATAAAATAACACGTTCCTTGCTTAAATAGCTTTATTTTCAGACAATACAAATCATGCAGACATGTAGCCCAACATTAAGTAACGAAAACTGTACCAGGACGAAACAAAATTAATTCTCTTCTTGGCAATGTTTTTGACTCGTCCTACAACACTTAAGATTGGTCGCTGGTTTCTCAGTGCAGAGGCTCGGCTTCGAGTCCAGGGTGTGTTAGCCAAAGTGCCACTGCGATAAATTTCTCTACGAGTCCTTCGGCTCTCCCTCCAAAGCTTCTCCATGTTTACTCGGAGGTCACGTGGGGGATGGACAATAAGTCCGTTACTGGCCGAATTCCAGAAGTCACGCCCGTTCTCGACAAAACGATGCAATGCACAAAGAATGACTGTAAAAGGAATTGAAAACTTGTCAAAGGTCTCCTGTCACGTATTACGCGGTGCTAGAGAGCGTCACTCCGACCTCAAAAGTTAATGCAAACGCCATATTCATGTTGCTGACTGTAAGACATTAAAAAAATGTGATATTTTATGGTGTGCAGGGCCACAGTTGTTCTGTAAAACAATAATCAAAATTAAAATTGTCCTGAAACAAATTTTCCGCCGGCCAATCTATCCTAGAATCTAGGTGTTTCAGGCACGTCTCAAGTGCACAGTTCATTTAAACTATAACTGTTTTACTCAGGTACTTCCAATGCCTACTATGCACTATTCTTACATATCTTAAATGTTTTAATTAGGCAGTTACAATTTCTGTTCCTGTTGGTACTCGAACCCGGTCGTCCATCTGACCTGGTCACTGTACTGAGTTGCACGCAACCCACACGCAAACACAGGCCAAGTGATACGAGGCTAATAATTTTCATAATAATAAATCAGCGTTTCTAAACACCGTGCGCCAGTACGTAACATAGCCGCAACCTGCAACACACTCCCTACACTTATTTGTGGTTGTTAGCAAAGAAAATGATGCAGTTATGCGAGACGCTCTTCCGCGGTAACGTCACGCGACGCACGTACTGCCCCCCAGCTAACAAGTTCCAAATGACGGAATTAAAATAATAACGCAGTGGTGTGTACGTTGCTTTGGATCAAAATAAACACAAATCAGGTCATTTGAGACGTTATTTACATGGTCTGTTTTGCGGTGATTACCATCTATAATAATAAATGAATGTAAATAGCGCCGGGACATTAATAACAGCGCAGTTCTGTACGCTGCTGATACAGTCTGTCCATTCAAAACAAATTGCATGTTCGTGATCGCTCGACCAGTATTACCGCACCGAACAGAGAAGCGAAACGCAGGAAACGATGCATTTCCAACATACGAGGTGCGATCGGAAAGTTTCCAGACTGCGCCTATAAAAAAACACGTACACTTATCTCAGGTATTAAATTCATCCATCACCCTCGAAGTAGTTCCCCTTGGAGTGAACACAACGATCCCAGCGCCGCTGCCAAGCCTGGAAGCATCCCTGGAAATCTTTCTTTGTCAGCCTGTCAAGCACCATCTGCGATTCTGCCTGAATCTCTTCTATCATCTCAAATCTCCTTCCCTTTAGCTGAATTTTCATCTTTGGGAAGAGGAAGAAGTCACACGGCGAATAAGGAGGGTGCGGGATGACGGCCATGGTGTTTGAGGCGAAAAACTGCCGAACTTTGAGGGCGGTGTGCGGTGGCGCGTTGTCATGATGCGTCGCATGTGGAGTTCTTCCTTTAGAATCAGCTGACAGGTCCCATAGCCTATCCCAACAATGTCGCACAAGTCGTTGATGGTACGACGTCGATCTTCGTAACATTTTCGGGCGTTGTGCTCGAAGATGGTCGTCCAGAACGCTCGTCATCATCGACAGAGGTTCGGCCATTTTTAAAACGTGAATGCCACACAAAAGTTTGTGCACGACCCATTGCGGACTCCCCAAATGCTTGCTTTAGCATTTCATAGGTTTCCGTAACCGTTTTGGCGAGTCTTTGGCAAAATTTGATGCACACGCCATTCCGAAATCGCAGGAGGGTCGGTGTAATGCACTACCAAAACGCCCTTAACTAAGAAACAAATGCTAATTCGATGATGCCGGCTGGCACACTGATTCACTATGAATGTAGGCCGCACCCCCTAAAGGCAGAAGCTCGTACTACATCCGGTTCGCCCGCTATTGACACAGTCTTGAAACTTTCCGATCGCACCTCGTACACACCATCCTACAAAGCAGTGCAAATCCCGTGTCAGTATGGAAGCAACTTACACCTGAAGATGACAGTTATATGTCGAAACACACAGTGATATACAAAATTATAATTACTCGCCAATGTTTTTTTTTCCAGGGGATTATTAAAGTCACGAATAAATAGATGGAGTCCAGCATCAAGAGAATTGAATATCGAACTAACTTTATTACTTGGTTGAGAGAAAATACATAATGGATTAGAATTACGTTTGACATCCACCAGTCAAATACCAGGAATTTTGTAAAAATCGCCCGCCCTTTAAAAGCACACTTAAGACGTGCCCTAAAGAACAAGGGTAATGTACCCACCACTTTAACAGATGACTGTACCTTCCCTTCTTAATTGAGGTAAAATGTTTATGGACTCTTCCGTTCCGTCTGTTACAGAACATGGCTTATTTAATTCCACAAAAGGAGAAGAATAACAAGTACGTCGGCCCTAACTTACAGTGTGTGCCCTTGAAGACATTTGAAAAAAATAATGACCGTTCAATAAACTGCCCGCGCTTCTGAAACAAGAGATCACGCACGTTTTTAAAAGGGCGAAAACGCGATGCAAACGTAAGAAGTCGGTCCAGAAAACAATGAATTATGAATACGGAACGAGAGTTGTAGTGACAAGAACGGACTCGGCACGGAGGCCAGTCGAACCGCGTTCCCGTTAAGGCGGTCGGACTGCACACAGCGTTGTTCTATGAACGGAAGAATATTCTGCACGCGGAGGGGAGACACAGCAGGTGCAAGGAACTTAGTTTAGCTACTTGAAAAATGTTTTTCTTTCGATATCTGAACATAATTCGAAAATCGTCTGCAACTGAAGCCAGGCGGCAAACTGGGTCCTTACATTTGTTCCCACCCCTCCATCGGTCTTCCCGGTGACCGGTTTGTGCGAAGTCCCCTCAGAAATATTACGTACTGTAGTGTTTCGTACTCTTACGTGTGATCTACACACCCGGCGTTTGTAACATTTTTCATTTAATTCTCACGTCGACACTAGGACACGTGTACCGTACAATTCATGAAGATCACGGGGCAATCTCCATCCTCCGGTCGTTCATTTACCTGGACAGAAATTATAAGAAAATTATAGCGTTCAAAACACATTCCAGAAACCATGCTTCGTAAACCAATATCAAGGGATAAACTCAATATCACTTGCGAGAAGATGAAGAAACAAGGATTGGAGAAAATTACATACTGTGTAAATTCACAATGTTTTTTTTATAGTAACACGGCCTACAGATGGGAGAAACAAGAAACGATAACAAATTATGGTTAGAAAACATCATGGCAACAGATTGCGTGTCATGTGACGACACAATATTAAATGCATATTAGAAACACTTTCCTTCAGTCTGAAATTTAATGGATTGATTTAGGGCGTGGTTTAATGGTGGATACTTGAGGTGAAGGTGATGGATAACACGGAGGATTAAACTTGACGCAACGGCTGTGGGAGCAGTGTCGCTTAATCATCACCGACCAGCAGACATTGAGAGACAGAGGACCCAGTATTTGGTTTAGTCACCCCGCAGGCAGAACGCCGCATCTAACTCATCCTGTCAGCTAGCCATTACATTCTACCGTCAAAGAGGCCTATTTACATATAGCACAAACTGGGACAACAAACCATTTTTGTCATAATCCCCCCCCCTCTCCCGGGCTAAGAAACTTTGAAAACCTAATCAAATATGAAACTAGGTAACAATATTAACGACGATGGCAGGTTCTCAAGGCGGCATGTTGTCTGGTAGAAGTTTAATGTTAGATGTGCTTGTTGCGTGCATCACAAGGGCGTTCATGGATGAAGCAAGTACTTCTGAAACGTCAGTAAAGTTCTATAATAAACACTTCAGCCATTTTCGTAATTACACCAGACAGCATCGTAAGATAAACCACTACCTCATCCACAGATGTTTATCATTAGCAGTTTCACTGTCATGCTGTCTAATACAATGAAGCAAATGTAAGATTTGAGAAAGGTGGATTTAGAAAACAGACGGATAATACGACTTGAACCCCCCAGTTAAATTTTAATAACACGTGCAAAATTCTGATTTTCGACCATTCATTTTAAAATATAACCATTGAATTCCGAACATCTGGTTTCAAATTTGTAATAAACTTTATACAAGCATTCAAAAATAACATCAAGACATAATTTGATCTGAAACAGTCGGCTGGTTACTCGAAAACGTCTGCCAATTGAATGTGGGACGAACAATCCACTAGAATCTACATAACACGAAGGATGTTACTAAAAGTTCTGGAAAATTCTTCCTTGCACGTAATTTTATTAGAAAGTGTAGTCCGGTTGTTTATAATATTCCAGAAGAATCCTTGGAAGAAGTCCATGGTGATAGGTACAAGAGAATCAACAAGTAGGTTTCGATCGGTTCTGCAGAATTCCATCGTCTCATCCATCACCTCGAGACATGATAAGATTGCTTTGTGCTGAAAGAACGTGCACCCTTAAACACATCCACACTGTTGTTCCCTTTCTATCTTGAAACCCAGTCTAACGCCAGACTTATCTACAGGGCTGAGTTTGTATCAAAGATCAATCATTTAATCAGACAGGAAACTATAGTCTTAAAAGACACGTTTAATTTATCGTGCAGTGAAATATTTACTGAGAAATAACATTTACCAAGTTCATTGTTTAAAGAAGAGTTTTCTACATTATTAATTCATCACAATATGGCAGACTGCTCGTGAAATTGAAATATAACCACACTTTAAAACTTCGACATACACAACTGATAAGCAGAGATAGAAAATGTTCTGAATGAATAGAGACATTAACAAGTCTCCCTGTGAAAATTCTGTTTGATGTATGACACGCCTAAAACACTCTAAGATGTCAGTTACATTAAGTAGAACCGAAAATTTTATTGACAATCCTCTGTACCGAAATACTATGAAATTGGACTTACGGTTTCAGAATAATGCACAAATCCTACAAAATATTGAACTACAGAAGTTAAGCGTATTCACTCATTTTCAATGGAGACGGAGGAATCTCATTCAGACATTTTCTGGGTGCCTTCCAGCATAAAAGAAGTTCATTTATGTCTTTAGTGAAGTATCCTTTTGTACTTTAGCAATATTTATTAAATTTTGTGGTTCACTTTTCAAACATACATCATCAAAGGCTACGACATGCTTGCAGAGTTCTGTGTGAATGAGGAACTGACTGAGATGAAACCAAATAATAAATTCCGCTTTCATAAAAAGTGAACCATTCAAAAATGTTGTCATTTTTTTATTAAAAGGAATACACAAATAATGTTGCACGAGAAATTCTTCAAATATAGGGATTTAAACTTGATGTAGGAGGGTATTTCTTCTGGTGACGTTTCTGCAAAATTCATCGCCCTGCACACTTATTATTTACAGATTACTGGTCACAAATGCATACATTTTTTGTGAGTGATTCTGAGTATTGGTTCTCAAACACGCGCAAACAATTTTAAAAAATAATCATTTTGTTTTCAGAATATATTCTTATTTCTGGTTTAGGCGAACAGTAAACAGAGAACATCCGACGATCCAGTATCTAAAGGTAATAAAAATACCAATGCACGTGGTTCTTGACCAATTCAGAATTCTGAAGCTTTGGTGACTGTGCACTGGAGGACACAATGAACTGTGGAGCTGAAGTTCCTTTGGCATTGCATTGTTTCATAATATTTAATGAAAATCCATTTAGGAACATTTAAACAGTTCTGTCTCTGTTAACCCCCTCCCTCAAAATTATAAAATTGACTGTAGGTCTATAAACGAGTTATGATTAAATCATAAACTGTACAAGAGCAATCAGGACCAGATGTAATGTCTCGAAAAGACAAGAGATTGCTTGTAATCTCTACGAGAACAGAAATGAGGCGACGTGGGGGCAGAGTACCTTACGTTGGGTAATTAAATAAGAGTGAAGACGAAGGGGGACGAGAGAGTTGAAAAGTGAAAGCAATTATTAAGGAACTGAGAAAGAAATATGTCCGAAGTGTAAAGGCACAGATGATTCACGAAACAGAAATTGGGTTGCAGGTGGTTCAACATCAACAGAGAAAGGGGTCGCAAAATACATCATCATGAAGCAGCGGCGATATTTTCGAAAGAATGGGACAATATTTGTTGAAGGTGATTATGTGTGTGACAGAGGTCATACAGGTTAATGACAATACTATTAAAATTCTAATATTATTTCAGTGATAACATCAGTTTTAAACTTGTATCAATGAGATGGTAAAGTTGCGTCATATTGTGATATAATAAATATATATTTTAAATCTTGTCCGTCTAATCACAATAAATTCTTATTAAATATTAAAATATTACAATAATTAACATTTAAAATATTTAAAATATATCAAATGATGTTCTTTATCGAAATATTCGATTTACATTAGACCATCATTTTTCTAATGTAAATCGAATATGAATATGAATACTGAAGCGTGCTATTTAATTAATAAGTAGCAAAGAGTATTTTCCACCCGATGCAAATGTCAACTTTCCGGTGTAATGGATTATTACGTAACAGAATGTCACGACTGATAGACATTTACATCGTATTAAAGTACAAAAGTGGAAGACATTTTGTTAGTTGTGGGTAAAATCCCTCACCCAAAAGACTATGTACTTGTCGGTGCGATGACAGCGACACATTTCTTGGAGAACTGCGACCTAATGTTGAAGTACGAGCGAATTCTTCCTACGAGAACTTCTGCATTATTCATTTCTTCACTACGGAAACCAACAGCCCTTAATCACGAGCGCCTGAGGCCATGCTCGATAATGTCCAGGTAAATCATTAAAACTGGGGGGCAAACTTCACTTCTGGCTGACCTTTCAGGGCAGCGAATGGTGTTAGATAATTCACAGCGTCTGCCCGTTTGCGGTAAACTAAAGCTTAATCAGCAAGACACCGCAGTATCTAACCTGTAACAGTTGCAAACATACGCAAAGTTTTGTTTGATTAAATTATACGTATGGAGGTTGTTACGCGTGCGACCTCTGACCACGGCATTGTCCATCCTCAGCTTCCTGACAGACGACGAGGGGGTCCGCGAATGGTTGTCCAGTGTTTCAGTGGTTCGTGCTGCCTCGATCATCAGGGCGATCTCCGAAACGTTGCTAAAATTCTACATGACTACGTGGCAGTAGGAGACGGCCATCTTCCTACCCGTCGCGGCCGTGAAAATCTCAAATACTAAGATTCTGTGACAGAATCGTCACAGCTAACAAGGCAGACGCTTTATATATCATCTTCGCTGTCCATTCTGAGATGAAAGATAGGAAAAGCCGCATCACGTAACTCACACCGAGATTCGATTCACGGACCATCAAAATTCCGATGATATTCACTTCAAATTTCAGTTGTCGTCACTCGGTGAACGAAAATTTCTTCTTTGGGACGAGGACCCAAGTGTCTCCTTTCGCTTCGAAAGAAATGCTACTTAAGAATGGAGATGTCAGGTCACCGAATAAATTTTAAACCCTTTGAACCAGAATTCTTGCAAGTGGGGACGCTAATTTACTGTTGCTCGCTACTCGGAGCAGGAATATTCAAAGACAGACCCTGCACAGTGCTGCCCCCCAGAAGCCTGGGGGGCAGTCGAAGATGTCGCTTTTAAACACAGCTTTCACGAAGCATCACCTGAGTACATGTGCACTTACTTACAAATCTGTTTTCGTGGAGAAAGAGCTATATCCTGTCCGGAGACTACATATTCAGCAAGATATCTGTGACAGTCGAGGAACGCTGGAATGGCTGACAGCGAACATGAACCGCGTTCTTTTGCAGTCAAATATCACTGACGTGATGCGATTACTTTCTCACACTTTCTCTAAGTGTCACTACTAAGCATCGTCCTATACTTTACTTCATGGATTATATATTTCACGTACATGGAAATTATTTCAACTCGTGATGAACCGCTTATACAGACACGTTTTCGTGTACATCCTTAACGAACCACGTATTCTTCAAATACTTCCTTATAAAGTTCAAGGAAAATACTAGGCATAAGGTCCATAAGCTTCTGTGAAACACGAAAATGACAAAGTGCGTTTCTTACCTTCTTTAGATTTCCTGTGTTTGTATTTGTTCGGAAACCGTGCGTGGGAGTACAAAAGAACTTGGGTTCGTAGCGCAGTTTCATTCCCTTATCACATTACCTGAAAAAAAGAAAAAGAAAATCCGGTCACCAAAGAGCTTTATGAATCTTAGTTTTCTCCACAACTGTACCACAGAAACTGTGGCAGGGCTCCTTTGTAAGGACGAATAGGCTCCTTTGCTTTTATCGCCACAAGGAGAAACGGAGTATCCCGCCAGTGAGTACAGTATTCTTATGACGCATTCACTCGCAACCAAAGCTTCAGACAGACATCACGTGTCATCTGGGCTATACTTAAAATAATTTTTAACGTAATAAACATACAGCAAAATTTACAGACGCCGATTCACTAACATACTGCACAGTTCCACAACGAATTTTATAATTGAATATAGACACTTTCCGAATTATCTATAACTCCTTTCAATTGGAATGTCTGTGTGGTTATATACAATTTGTTATCATCAAACATCGTCCGTTAAAATTATTTGGGTTCATTAATTTTTGCAGCTTAAAGGAAGTTTAGGTTTCGTGAAAATTTCTGCAATTGGCACGCGAGAGTTTCATCTGACATACTGACACATAAATTGTCTACTTGACATTGGCAATAATCGATATTTGTGTATCGACAAGTGGAAAGTTACTATCATTGACCAGAATCGGAGACTTAAGTCATAATCTGAGCAAGGTAATCAATCTCTTATTCTATGATCTTCAATAACAAAACATTAATAAGTATACGCGGGCGTACAGTGGTACTTAATGTCTACACAGCCCCATAACCACAAAATCACAATCCATGAAGTTTGGTTGGCTGATAACAGGGAATGTACCCGCCGCTTGGTAAGTTAACACGGAGGGAAACACGAAGTACCAAAAGAAAGGTCACAGCACGGGACGTGAAACTTTATCTACACGGATGTAAATTCAAAATAGAAACATCAGCGTTTCTAACTTTCTGCACTACGAAACCTAACAGTAAATAAAACATCTATTTGGGTGATGATTTAAGAAATCACGACGTTACATTCGAAAATTATTAATCCGACATCGTAGGATGACACAAAACTCCGCGGGTAATTATTTTCTCTTCGATTGCATTATTATAAGTAATTGCATTTAAGTACACCAATCACGAAATTTTAAGTTCACCTGTCCCGGAAGTCAATTGCCATTGCAAAAAAAAAAAACTATTGCTGCTTAACAGAAGAAAACCTGCTGGGCTAACGAACAAACGAACAGACGAAACTGAAGGCCTCAGCCGAGTGGACACTCGTTTCCATACTGTCTTTTGCTGTCAGTGACTGGGTTTGCAATCTGAACGTTAAAACTGAGGAGCCATTACTTCTGAAAACTTAAACTGCGTTTTCTTGTTACTTTTCAATGAAAATTTATTTTAATTCTTTCAGACATGCGATGATATGTAAAACTGCCTACCACACACCCGGGGCAGAGACAGCTGCGGTTTAGATTCTGAAAATATTTTGGATCTCCCGAGATGAGCTACCAGTGTCAGAACAAATACTTTTGGTTACAGAATAGTTAAATGGGTCTAAATTATTGCGGTTAACGTTTACTTTCTTCCACACACACAAATTAAAAGCTTACAAGACACCAACGGCTCAGTTACGGTATCTGCACAACTACGTACCTGGACAAAACACAATTACAGGTAACTTCTTGAAATAAATATTCAAATAATTTAGACTCCTTATAGGAGGCAAACTGTAAGAAAAAAAAGTATAATAAATAAGACAGGAACGTTTAATGAAATTTAATAGAGTTTTCAGGACCCTCCCCCCCCCCCCCCAAAAAAACACTTGAAATACAGAATTAATTACCTCGAAACAAACAGTAAGGAAAGCTGTTCAGAGGCACAAATGAAAGGTGGAAGTGGCAGTTTACGCAACATGAAAGCAGGTTTTATGAGTTTCTAGGAGCTTCTTGTCATTTTAATAATTTTTCATCTTTCTCTCAAGTGTACGCACAGCCGCCATATGTAATATGCCACACGTAAACATGACTGAATGTATTTAGTGCTCCACCCTGAGTTATATGTCACTCGTACGTCCACGAGAATTACGCGATATTAGCATTCTGGTCTGGTCCCGATGTGACCTTCTCGTCAGCAAAAGTCCATCAAATCTTGTCAGAAAGAATTTCCAAACTGTGTGGCCCAAGTTTAGAATTCGGAACGCAAGTCACAGCAAGGCACGTGTTTCGACATATTTCCTCTCTCAAACGCACAAGTTTATGCTGTTATGACGGGAAACACTTGCAGTCAGGTGTAGGGGGAGAGTTGTAAATTCGACTATGGATGTTGAAGACGACGGTCTTAAGAGATGTTGCGGCCTGTGGACTGGTAGAATTTACCGTCGTTTTAGAGGTTCTTAAAACTAACTGTATCACCAGGACAAATATCACTGATGATGGAAGCACCAATCACCTCCAAAACGTCATTAAACTTCCGCTAGACTACATGATGTAACATTGCAGCAGACAGCCATCTTCGTAGTCGTCACGTGAAAGTCTGAAATTTCGCCTTTACTATGAATGTTGTTTTTTGTAAGATAAAAGAAAACAGAGCAATGTGAAGGCATGCAGGATGAATCACCCTGAATATTTACATTTTTTTTGGATACTAATGAACACGACATTTATTTTATGTTAAATTCCGTCTTGCACTGAAAACAGGTGTAATTTCTACTGCAGTCAGCGCTGTCGATGTACCTTTATTCAATTCAATAATATCACAGTTTTCGTCCAGAATTTCGTTCTGCTATAATCTCATTTATGGACCAGAGCCTACCCTGAAAACTAATTCAGTAAGAAAGGTATAAAATTTTACCACAGTGTAGGAGTAGTAAAAACGTAATAAACAGTAGAAATATTTTGTAATCATCTCAAGGAATTTATCGTTTACATACATCATAATAATTATTGGGTCTACAGCCTATAGGCTGTTCGTAACGTTACTTCAACATCTGACAGTGGGCATGTTATGAGTTGTATGAAGCTCAAACAGTAGCTCCATGTTCTCGAGGATGAGGACGTCTGACATAGCAACTCACATGCATTTCTCGTTTCTCCGACAGAGCCTACTGACATCGTACGCTTATCTTCCTCGACGCGGGCGTCAGCTCTTGAACAATAGCAAAGCAAATAGTAACATGATGTTGCCGGTACAAGAGCGAGGCGTGGATGTCAGACTGGCTGTCTCGTAGACGCGCCCGTCAGTCAGTAGCTCTGTAGTTTCGGGAAGTTGCGAAAAAACAGGGACTTTCAGATAAAAATACGTTGTGGGTAGCTCACCCACGAGCCAGTACCTAAAAGTTGTGTTATGAAAATAACGTATTTAGTAATTTAAGCTTAATCTCCTTGCTTGGCTCCAGCGGGGTCTTCGGATAAGGGCGTAGAATCACGAGCACACCGACAGAGTACTAATCTCTCCTTTTTTCCGGGGAACGAATTCTTTTCTGAAGTCTCCCGTGCAAGAACACATACGTCCCAAGACCGAAACTTCAGTCTTTGGAAGAAAAAGTGAAAAGCGAACAGCCTTGTTCAGGTGGGCGTCAAACAGCGGACTAATACATTTTAACGCGGAAGTAACCTGCTACAGGAATAATCTGTCTAACTCACGGTGTTGTCAAAGGGTTTGAAGGTTCTAACTTCACAATCCAGTGTCTCGTCTACGCCATTTATAAATGTGACAGGTTGGGATTGTTATAACAAAGGGGTCTGGTGTGCGGTGCCATATTGGACTTGCGAGGCTCTGACTGAATGAAATACGAGGGAGAGCCTACAGACTGGGAATAATGCGCGAAGTGTAACAGCGGCTTAAGTCTCGGGCAACTGAACTTGAAGTGATTAAGTTTGAAGTGTGGGAGTTCAGTAAGTGTACTGAGCTTGTGCCATGACCCATTTGAAGCCATTTTCATGATTGCCAACATAACTAAAAAGCCTGTCAACACTGCAGACCTCCTGTCGAAATCTGAACCTGGTATCAGACAGACACAAGGCCATCTTACTAGATAATTTCCTACGCTTTATTGAGGAACGTATCATGTTAGCGAATGTCGATAACAATTCAGGCACAAATATTCGTGTTTTTAAGCGTAGTCTGAAGATAACATGACCCTCAGGAAGTACTTAATCTAGTCGAAAGCACATGTCGACTATAATCATGTCGCTTCTCGCAGTAGTGAGAAAACTGTGTTCTGATTTGCGGTTCGTCCTGGCTGCCGTATTGGGGGAATCTAAGAAGTGACACATTTTATGGCGTTATCGAGTTGTCTGCCCACGCTCGGAACCCAGAAATACAATCTCACGAAATGAATCAGACGGGAAATAAAAGTGCATCTTGACAGGGAAAATTATTTTCATTTACTTCGGAAATAAGGCCAAGCGATGTCCGTAAAATATATATAATGGAGTTTCATACAGACCGATGACAAATACTGACAAATTCCTCTCGGAAATACAACCCCGAAATATCTTTCGCTTTTTGTTCTTTCCGAAAATTAGGCGCAGAGATGGAAGTTTTCAGGTTCTCACGGAGGCGAGAATGAAGGTGGCCGTTTCCCGTCGTAGAGCTCCGAATAAATTATCGACGTTTCCTGCGTCCATCATCAGGGCGGTTACTGAGGCAGTAAGCGTCTCCTGAAACGTCGGAAGATTTTTACGAGACTACACGACGCAACATCCTAGAACACAGCCGTCTTCAGGTACAGAGGTATCCAAAGAACATACACGAAAGTTGTCTTAAAAAAATGTTACATTCGAAAATGTTCCGCCTGGAGGTACAACACCGGGAAAAATTTTGTGTTATTTTTCGAAAATTAGGCACACAAGCGCCCGAACGTACGTCAGAGACATAAACTATTGTATTTCTAACAAAAAAATACACAGAAAAGACCCCGACATTCCTGGATATGATTTCCTTGTCATATTTTTAAAGAAGTTCCTCAAAGTATTTCAACCCACTCTTTCCAATAATGTTTATTTAACCATACTGTATCAACCGAAAGGTTCTGTCCTCGCGTTAAAGCAGGAAGGACAAACAGAGAAATGTAGCGGATCACTGGGCCGAGATTCAGAAAAGGCACATCTAAAATACAAATATGTGACGTTGACGATGAGTCAAGCAGCTGAAATGTGCCGATCTTGTGTCTGCAAATTAGACGTTCGCATGTTAATGTTATTTTGGAAAACGCTCTACATTTATAGTCGAACGACTTATTCTAAAAGTCGTGGGATAACTATTCCGTCCCTGACATAGTTAAATGGGCAGTTCTTAGGTGAGTTATATCGTTCATAGAACGGAAAAGGTTAATCTAGTACATTTATTTTAACATTCAACTATTTCACTTTTAAGATTCTGTGTCAAACAGGATGTGAATAAATTGTTCATTCGCGCTGGTACTGACAGTAACATTTCAGCATTTTTCCTGAAGGGTAGAGTAAAAATTGTGTGAGAAGAGGTTAAAATGGTTGATACATACACACGTGACAGACACTACTGTAAAGCCTAAAGCGTGCTGTGTATAATTTATTTCGAAATTAGCGACGCCAAGACAGGAAGAAAAACTAGCTTACGCTGCAGAAAGTGACTTGGATGGTTTCTGCAGTGAACAGCGAACGGGATGATCGAATGACTCCAGGCATGAAACCAGAATTCATGCAGAACCGAACTGAAAAATGAGCATCTCCGAAGTTTCCTGTCGTAAGGCCAGTGGAAATGCGATAACTTAGGCACACGGCGACTTCTAGCCCTTTCAGACTTCGTTTAAACGAAATGTGTTACAAAATGTACGAGCACAAGGCATTAAAGTCATCAGGCCTTAGAGACAAAGACGCTCCAGACACTGAAAACATACCTGAGCACTGGCCTATCAAGATACTAAAACTTCGCCCAGTGTTACAGTCTATGACGTGGTGGTTTGCGAAAGACGTCTTGGACCAGAAGTGCAGGAATGGGGGTGTCGTCCATCTTTACCCCAGCACTTTCGTGGGTCAATTATATAAAACCACAAAATATTTCGGACTAGATACCGAGCTTTGAACTCTGTACATTCAGAATAAGAATATGAAGTGTGAATCATTCAAACACAAAGACAGTTCTAGAATCAAGGACTGGCACAGAGCAATCGAAAGGATCTTGGCGAATTTCAGTTATAAAGACTGATAGTACGTCTATTGCTCTGTTTATCAAATAAACGAAATGTTTGCATTACAAAATTAATAGTATACTTAGAGCGCATTAAGAGAATTTAATTAAGATTTTAAGACGATTAAGGAGCATGACTTAGTGTCAATGGAGAGGAGGCCAATGTTCGATTCAAATTAAACGATAAAATTATTGGAATATTTGGGCCTGGTTCTAAACCCACGACTCCCTGTGTGTGAGTCTCGGTCTTTCGATTCCGATGAGAAACTTGAGACCAATGCACCCATCCACTTCAAACTTGTCTACGATAGGATACATTTTAATATCATCCCACCGCTTACATGTGAATGTATTTGCGGTTCCTTGTTTATTTAGGCACATAACGGTGACCGTAGCTGAAGCGGACGGCAGCAAACATTTCAAAGTTCACCCTGAATAATTGCCGAGATTCGGTACCTGTCACACGTGGAGTGATGCGCGTGTTCATTAGTTAAAGGCTCGGAACCTGACGTCTGTTACGTAGAAGTCAGACGGATTTGAGCCTATCAGCCTGTTCGCCCGTTAACTGTGAAGACAGAATTGAACAGCATCTTGGAAGATCATCTCAGACACGACTAATCCGGGTTCTACTGAAATTCTTGAATTCCATTAATGCGCGTTTTTTTTTTTTAAAAAAAAATTAATCAAGAATGAATTATATCAGCCGACGCAAATCCAGTAGCATCTGCATGTCGCCCATCCTGCCGGAAATGGAACACTGCGAACGGGAGGAATGGGACGGGTGACGGGGAGAGTGGAAACATGACGCTACAGTCTGTCTGTCTAACAACGGATCTGTTCCAATTGCAGCTGATATTTCCGCTGTGAGCATTGCGTTTTGTTACGTGAGAAGCTGCCGTGATTTAGCATGGCATTTCAATGCACCAGCTTCAAGTACGCCACGGTCCCCACACAAACTTGGCCGAGACGAAGCCAGACAATAGCACAAGACAACGCAAGGACAAGATGGAAATGTGGTATGAGAGAGACGACAACTGGATGATAGAACGAAGGTAAAGATGGAAGGAGAATAATAACGAGACAAACGGAGTAATATAAAGAACACGGAGAAAGACGGAGCACAGTTGAAAATAAAGATGGGTCATTGCTAGCAGTTCAATTAGGACGACTACGGTGGACAGACGGACCGCCATCATTTACGTCTTCAGCACCTCAGAAAGGAGGTTGGAAGGCGCTTTCAATGGGTCACGAGGAAACATTTTTTTCCTACTTATAAGCTCTGACAGGGTAGGGGATTCTGTGTACGCACACAGTCCAAGCTGGCAACATGAGTGCGTGTTTAATTACGCACTAAACTCACGGTGCATTATTTCGAGAGGAATTAACCAGTATCACCACAGTTACAAGAAGACTCAAATGTTGAGTTCACTCCCAGGGGAACTACTTCGAGGGTGATGGATGAATTTAATACCTGAGATAAGTGTACGGGTTTTGATAGGCGCAGTCTGGAAACTTTCCGATCGCACCTCGTATATACCTTGCTGTGATTTTGAACTTCAGAGGTTTACATTGGGTTATGTTATATGTCCTTTTTCCACGCACGCGGGAGGAAATAAAATGTGTGTGTGTTTTTGAAGTGGAGGGAGGGGGGAGTTCAAGAAAAATATGGGATTCCAGAAGAAGAGGAAGACTAAATATTGTCATCTCAAGAAACACTGACAATGTTCTTAAGATGTCCATTGCCTGTCTGAATGAAAGAAACACGATCTACAAATCTGCGACAGGAAGTCTTGCGCTGTTGTAAATTCTGAAACATTTATAATCGATTTCTTTCCTTAATGATGAATTTTCAGGTGTAATATTTTCATAACGAACTTGGGGAAATCCAACAGAGCCTCAGGAGTATTCTTCCAAGAACAGACGCTCCAATGTTTCAGCTCCAAAACCCTAGGTCCTTCCACAGGATGTTCATTGTCGATAAACTCAAATCGCAAATCTGTGAAGATGAAGGCGAGCGGCCAGTGAGAGCATTCGGAATTTATTTCAATTTTTCGTTGTCTGCGTCATCTGAGACTGCAGCCGTAAGTCATTCTCGCGGATACAAAACACGACCCAGAGATAGGTCGCGGGGATTCAAACCCATGTTCTCCGGTCCGGTGGCGACAGTCAGCGGCTGGAGCTGTGTCCTGTGCTGACATGAATCTCTACGACTTCGTATTGATCTTGGCGCACAAGCTGTTCCTCTCGCATCAAGGGATATCAGCACGACGAACAGAAATTAATGGCGGCCTGCCAAACCCACGGACGTGACTTGCCTTATTTTCTCTGTCGTGTAATGTCTGCCGCCCAGCACTCTTAATTTCAAACGTCTGTTTCGAATACAATTCGATTCTTGAGCTCGACTGGCTGTTGCTCAGGGTTTATCTGCTTTTTAATGACACTGTATCTGCTGCCACTTCCACGACCTGGAAGCCACAGTCTGATCAAACGAGAAGGAAACAGCAGCAACATTTGTGGCAGAAGGCCTTCCAGAGAAATGAGGATCTTGGATGAAAGACGGGGGCACATTTCTGCACGAAGACAAAATTTGGAAGACATAATAACTTAATAGCCAAGAGGCTTATATTTTATGAACACGGTAACAGAATCAAGGGTTTCGGTGGAAACGTCGAATTCCTTCATCACAAGACAAAAATGACGATTATTAATGAAAACGGTATTCGGAAACTTTATTGAGGACAGCCCAGGGCGTACTAGGTTATGACAAACTGACATTAAACGGAGCTTCGTGCCCGGGATCTCTCGATTTCCGCATTGGTTACTTATTTGATAATTTAAAAAATGGTTCCACCGGGCAATGATGGAAATCATTAACGCGAAAGGTATTTTGTCAAATAGGCTTTTCGAGACACGACTACCTTACAGGAGATTAAAATCTCAGCTTTTTTGGTTTCGAAAGTGACTCTTAGTGTTCATACGCCCAAATGTGACTGTCTGTACCCCTGTAAGGAGCAGAACAACAGCATTAAGCCCTTCTAGCGTGACGTACATCCCACTGTTCTATGTTGTTAGATAAATTATCTCCGATTATACAGAGAAGCTCTTCTGGCACAATGTCCTCGATTTGAATTATGAGGAACAGCGCAGAATATCAGAGGACAGATGCCACGAAGACATGCAATTCTGCCTTTCAATAAATACAGTCATAATTATAACTTACAATATAAATAAACATCTAAATTTTCGCAACTACTAACTTAACTGACCAGTCTTATTAAGAAGCTAGTAGCCGATCCGTTAGTGCCCCCCCCCTAAATAAATGGCTTTCATAGAAGGAAGTAGAATGTTCATCGCCATGTTAACATAAGCAGACGACGACCGGCCACTGTCTTGAGTCGCATCACAATCCCATCTCTTTCCTCGAGATGAATTTGAAAACAATTCTGCCATCTACGCCATGGTCTTCCTAGAGGTCCCTTTTCTTTAGGTTTCACAGCCAAAGCGTTCTACATGCTCCGTCCATCTCATTCCCTTTGATTCAAGCGTCATGAGAATACTAACCAAGTAACGTCGTATGAATTCTCTTCAGCTTTTTTTTTATTTATTTAGTGTTCTGTGTGACGACAGGTCCATATGAACAGGATCCTTCCATCCTTTTCTCGGACTGGGACCTGTTCATATACGTTCTTGGCAGATGATCCAGAAGTGGTTTGCCATTGCCTTCTTCTGTGTGTGAATGGAGTAATTGTTGGGATGCCACGGAGGAAAACTCCGTGTTGCCTAGACCACGGCCTTGCCCAACACAAGTTATAAATTCGGGCACCGCCGGGAATCGAACCCGAGACCCCAGGATTACAAGGCCAGCGTTCTAACCGCTAGACCACCTCATCTTATATTTATTTAGTGTTCTGTCTGACGACAGGTCCATATGAACAGGATCCTTCCATCCTTTTCTCTTCTCGGACTGGGACCTGTTCATATACGTCCTTGGCAGATGATCCAGAAGTGGTTTGCCATTGCCTTCTTCTGTGTGTGAATGGAGTAATTGTTGGGATGCCACGGAGAAACCGGGGAAGCCCCCGGAGGAAAACTCCTCGTATTTCCTCCGTCTTGTATAAAATGTTTTCCTCAGTTCCCTGTTCTTATAGCATTCTCTGGATTAGTCTCGAACGAGTTGACCTACGTTTCGGACGTATTTTCTGCCTCCATGATCAGGGCGAGAATGCACGGCACAACATCCCAGACAACAGTCGTCCTCGTGCTCCCAGTCGTGATAACATCTCCAAGCTGTGTTTTTGCGTTTCTCAGACACACAAATTATAAGGCAGCCATAAATTCACGTCTTAGGGGCTGTAATTACTTCGTTTGTTATGTAGCAGACGTCAAGACCAAGGATTCTGCACTGAATTTAATTTGTTTAGTGAAGTGAAATATATTTTCATAAGCCACGCTCGCTTTCCCAGAAATGTTTCTTGCTCGTCACAGTTAGTGTAGCCCTTACTTATTACGAGACGGTCGGTACACTAGCACTTTTCAGACTACAGTCTGTGTCAGATACACGGCAGGAATTCGGCTCGATGCTCGAGGAATGCAATTGCGGACCGGATTCCACGAGATACCAGGGCGCTGTATGTCTTAGCGCAAGAGTGTATCATGCTCCACGCACAGTATTTCGTTTTCCGGGCGTGTTTACTTATCGATTACTCACCGACGCGTACAATGAAAAGATGTTAGGTGAACGATGAATTTAGAAAGCGCGTAGAACGAATCGGTAGTGGCCTATTTTAAAGCACAATCCCGGCGTCTGTTTGGAAGACACGAGTAATAGCAGAGTAAACCGGCCTGCGGACCGAGATTTGAACCCATGTCCCTAAGCACTAGACAGGGACTCGTGGTTGCCACGTGTACATACGTCAACATAGCCTGCTTACTTCCGTGGACGTTTCTCAAGTTCCCTCCACAGCGCATTCAATGTTCATTCGCTGAGGAGCATACAGGAATCCGGGCAATATTTCTGTAATTTAACTTCGCAGTGTATGAAAGAAAGAGTTGCAGGTATTTCCCTTTGTAGTTTCTTTCACAGCGTACACAAAGAAAGCGTGCGCTCAGCCACTCTGAGGCTCAGAACATCCTGGAACATGAGGGTAAATTGAGAGGGCAGAGGGCAGGAGAGTCTGAGTAGCGGCTCGTAACGAAACTCGTAGATTGGAGGTGTTGAGTAGTTCCAGGCTGAGAGACCCGGCTGAACGTCCTTTGAGCACACAGGCCAAGACACGTAAGAGTGAAATTTCTACTGAGCAATTCGCATCGCAGTGCCGTAATTTCTGTTCTTGGCGTCCTTAATGAGGCCTGAAGCTACCAGTTTTCGAGATGGCTTAGGTCCCCGCCAGTTGCCTCATGTCCAGGACAGAAGATAATTTTTTCTCGTATTTTAATCAGTTTTGCCTCTTTGCGATGACAAGAACTTCTATGAAATGTATCGTAAGTTAATACTTAATGAAATGAAGTATCGTTAATGTCTGACAGTCGACACGGTTCGGGCCAACATTTTTCCGCGTTCTTTCCAGTCTCCGGGTTTTCGTATATGCCAGTCTGTAACTAATGATGAGCATATGTAACCCTATGTCTTAGCATACTCGAAACAACCTAAAACTTTAGCTACTTTTATAATCTTTGCATGATGGGACATCTATTCGGAAGGGCACTGCACTTCCTTCGTCCCCGACGGCAAGAGTCACTCACAATAGTTTGAACCAAAATGGAATTAATCGTATCGGCCAGTGCCTTCTAGCTGCATAAAAGACGGCAGTGAATTCGTAGCCAAACGATGATTTTTGAGTAGTCATCAGTCCGATACGGACACGTGTAGCTGAACCAAGTTCTTTGTGGGTTACCTCTAGTGTTTGCAAGTTTTACTCAAAGCAAACAGTAGTGGGTGAGGACCATTCATGGTCTTGGTGCTGTATTATTTATTAACATGCGATCCAGTCCACTTTCTTTGAATCACATCAGAGCGGAAAACTTCGTAGACGTCAAGTGTGATGAAACTGAGAAGAAATATTCCTACGACGGACATATCCCTCACAACCAAAGAAAGACAGAAAAGTAATGAAAATTTTAAATTATGAGATAAAAATCACGGAAACGCAATTACTTAAGACCAATCAAAATCTCATTATAATTACTGAAACTGTGAAATTTACATGAACCAACTACTGACAGGAATGATCCAGAGGAGACGTTCGCCTTCATGACGGGTTCTCATGAATACTTTCACACTTTACATCCTTATGTTTTAGTAATAAGTCCATTATAATGTTACTGCTGTTTCAGTGAGCTGCCCCATACCCTGCCCATGCGACCCCATGAGTGGACCCGATAAAAAATCTCCACTTGATAATTCTGTAATATTCTGCTTTGGCGACTGCTCTATAATATTTAATCACTATTGAACCATCCACGAGATTTTTATTCGTGTACAATTAAAATGTCGTGCAAAGCGAATTACGACATAAATGAGAACATAATATTCTGCTACATGTTTCGACGTCACTAATTACTTCGTCGAGTATGATCGGCTTCAAGAACGCCGCACACACACACACACACACAGAAGGAAACAGCTGACTGAACCACCGACAATAACAGCACAGAAGTGAGCAAATACACAGTACATGGTGGTGGAGGATGTCGGCGATTAATTGAAAAATAATAGTCCGTTTGCTCTGTCTACTTGGACGAAAGGCCTTACATCAAAACTATGGTTACTTTAGTATTGTAATGCAGAATATTAAACTGATTACGTAACTACAAAAATTTTTAAAATACTTAATGAAATATATGGAATGTAATGATATATTTTGAATATATTAAGGAGTGATAACACAAGGCGAATTTAGCAGTGGTTAAAATGTGATTAAAGAAGTGAAAACGACATTTTCCCATTAGAAAAACACTCGTAAACTTAACTTGGAAATAACGGGAAATACGCGTGGAAGCGTAAGTCCACATCTCCCCATAAAAAGATGATATTTTCTAACCATAAAACGGGTTTCAATACTTCTAATACTGCAAGAAACACACAAGATGGAAAAAAAACACATTTTTAGAGCATTGTCTTTATACTGGCATTAATCGTTGCATTTTTCTCCTGCTTTCCTAGTGGAGTAATTAAAGTTTCAGACGACGTTATCATAAATTTCCCAGCCAATATTAACAAAATTTTAAGAATGCGGTTCGAGATTTTCTTGACAAAATAAACTTTGATTTTGAATTTCTAAGTCCTCTGAAGAGTACACGGAGATGCAATGCAGCAAACGACAGTCTCGATTGTGAGGTTAGGTTAGTTGGTAATAGCAAATTTTTCGAAAAGACGACATGAATCTTTGAAACTAATTTCTCGTGCTCAGAACACGACCTTCTGAATCTTTGCCTTCATCTGATAGCCACTGACGCTCAATCATTCAGCTGCACAATTTCATTTCTGATGTACCTGTGACTTACTCGTTGAGTCATTTCTGTTTACCTTCCACTTTCCTAACAAAAAAATTCAGAAATATAGTTTCAACGTCTTTGGATTACATGTTTCGGAGCGACTGTGCTATCACGCCAGTCATTTTTGTGTGAAAGCTGATGTTGGAAAAATCGTATCGAAACATGTAATCCTGTAAGACTAGTCTATATTATGAAGATATCCGTCTTCTGGGTTGTTGCGCTGTGTAGTCTGGTCGATGTTAACCAACGTTTCGGAGGTCATACTGCCTCCATCATCGGGGCGATGAGTATGAAGATTTCTGTCTTCTGGGTTGTTGCGCTGTGTAGTCTGGTCGATGGTAACCAACGTTTCAGAGGTCATACTGCCTCCGTCATCAGGGCGATGAGTATGAAGATTTCTGTCTTCTGGGTTGTTGCGCTGTGTAGTCTGGTCGATGTTAACCAACGTTTCGGAGGTCATACTGCCTCTGTCATCAGGGCGATTCTTAGTATGAAGATTTCTGTCTTCTGGGTTGTTGCGCTGTGTAGTCTGGTCGATGTTAACCAACGTTTCAGAGGTCATACTGCCTCCATCATCGGGGCGATGAGTATGAAGATTTGTCTTCTGGGTTGTTGCGCTGTGTAGTCTGGTCGATGTTAACCAACGTTTCGGAGGTCATACTGCCTCCGTCATCAGGGCGATGAGTATGAAGATATCCGTCTTCTGGGTTATTGCGCTGTGTTGTCTGGTCGATGTTAACCAACGTTTCGGAGGTCATACTGCCTCCGTCATCAGAGTATGAAGATTTCTGTCTTCTGGGTTGTTGCGCTGTGTAGTCTGGTAGATGTTTACCAACGTTTCAGAGGTCATACTGCCTCCGTCATCAGGGCGATATCGCAATAACCCAGAAGACGGAAAGCTTCATACTCACCGCTGTGAGAACCTCAAGTCTTACATAGTCTATATTATGTTTGTGAGTATGAAAAGCGTTGTGTTCTGACGGGCAAACTGAAATACCTCACTCAGCTTGTGTTAGCAATCTTTCTGAAACTTTATACTATAAGGGTTTTCAAGGGTTAATTGATAAATATAAAAAAAAACATCCATTTAAGAACTTGATATAAAGAATTCGACTTAAGAAATAAAGAAAAAGTCGCGAATTTCAGAGAGCGTGCCTACAAATCCGTTCATCCATCCTTCCATTCAGTGGCTGTAACAGTGCTCAGGGTGTGGAATGGAAGGCCTCGATGAACCAGAATTTAATTCCGTGAATTTAAGACGAAGTGTTCCTGAATAAAAACTTCGGGCCCAGTGCAGTACGGACAGTCATACTTGAAGCTGCAAAGTAGGATGGATATTGGTGTTCGCCTCATATTCTGTACGGAAAAAGCTGGTACATCTTCGGAAAATACCAAATATCTACAACAGCATTACAGTAGCCAAAGCCTAGTAGAAAATTCCCCGATTTTAATCGAAGACTTTCACCGTTTTATCTGAATATCGATGTCTGTAAGGTCGTGCTTCAAGTCCACGGAAGAACTTCACCTCCCTTACCGCGTGGCTCTAAGTTGCCAGCACAGGGTTGCTACGGTGCGAGTTCCGAGCTGTCGTCATTCGAATGTGCCCCGGCACGCAGATTGCAATGTTTGAGTCGTTGTGGATACCGAAGGAACTAGAAATCCATATGACGATGAAAATATCAAACAAGTTTTTGTTTACAGCAAATATCGCAAATTGGAATTTCTATGGTTCCCAGGCAACAAATGTCATTCTGATTTGATTTTGATTCTGATTCTGTCTGTCTTCATGTACAAGCTGCATTTTATTACGTCGTATTTGAAGCAAGATTACAAAGTGCAGTGATTTCAAACTCCTCTATGCAGAATTCTCCAGAATTGCATTATGGACGTAACAGAAGTTTTGTTTTATTGTTCTCTGTTTGTTTGTTTGTTTGTTTGCTGTAACAACGGTTCATCATACACCATTTATTGATGTACGTAAGTATAATCTACTAATTTCTTAGGTTTTGTGAAGTCTGACAATCGAGAGTGTGTTATCAATGAGGCTTAGAAGTCCCTTGGACTATTTTTATGAATTCTATCGGTGCCTGCGCGGTGCGAATGGACAAGGGTGTGAGAGGCTGCGATCAGTAAATGCACTTTGCCTCTCTATTAAGATAAGACTGTCCTCCCCCTCCCCCGAGTGACAGGGGTTTAAAAAGGCACGTTGCCGAAACATTTTGAAGAAGCAGATTACAGTGAGGCAAGTTCATCAACGCATCTCAGCAGAATCTATAAGCAAACGCAATCACTTTAATGGCAATCCTCATCTACTGCATGAGGAATTCGCATGTCAACAAAAGGGCAAAGATAGACCTACACGAGGTATAAATAATTTCGTTTTAAATTGCATGTATATTTCTCTAAATTTGGCCTCGTTGTTATTTACGAGTAAGAAATAACACATTTTCGACTATGATTCAGTACCACCCTGGGGGTACATATGACCCCAACATGATCGCACACACGATATTAAGGAAGGCTGAAACAACATTCAGTTCTCCAATGGTTACTCTATTTCTCGTTGAGACATTGTAATTAAGGGCAGGGCCACGTGGACAGAAGATAATTTCCCTGCGACATGTTGAACCAGTTGTGGTGAGTAACAAAGGGTTTATTATCTTGTATTAAAGATTATCAACAGAACATAAAGCCCAGTTCTGTTCTGGTATGCGTATGTAGTGAAGTATAGCGACTATCAGAACACATTTTACAATAATTCAATTCAGACAGGCCTGTGTCCCGATAATTATATTCACTTGCAGGTAAAGGCTTTATGTTTCAGGTGTTTCTGACGTTCTGGCGCAAACGAAAAGCACCTTTTGGGCCTCTCCATGTCCGTCTGTGACGTTTTCCTAAAAACTAGGCGAACGTCATGACCCAGGGTCATTGTTTGCCAAAGACCTCAGACCATACAGAAGTGATGACCTTGGATGTAATTTACTTTCGTTATTACTTATGATAAAGAGTGGCATAAGTCCACACTTCCTTTGAACCGTGGTTATTAATTAAGCAACCTCATGAGATCGCCTCCGATGATGTGGAGTGAAGAGTGTTTTCGGAATTACACTGTACTCCAAAAGAATACACCTTTCCAATCTCGTTTATTTTCTTTATAGTGATGGTAATACAAAAAAAAACTACCAGCACTCTTTTTTTATAACAAACAAGCAAAATTTGGTTTGTCTCTCTTCGTAAAAAAACACGAATTTGCAACTTTTGCGATACAGATTTAGAGACGCGTGATCGAGCAGGGAAACAGGCAATTACGCAAAAGCAGAAATGAGCAAAACATCTATAAAAAAAATCGCTAGAAACGTGATTATTAGAACAGCACAATTGAAAATAACAAAGCCACGCGGTAGGACGGATGCTCGTAGACGTTGGATGTAAGTCGACGAAGCTTATAAAAATATTCTTTAACGTTAAAAGAATAAGGAGAAAAAATTATGGCGAAGTGAATTTGAAGGATAGAGGAGTAAATAGACGCGTAGTAACATTTTCGGTCCATCTCGTCACGTGCTTCGAATGGGACCAACGTGTCGGGGAATTTTTAATTATCCCCAGGCAAATGCCGTGGTAACTTTTATCATTACCACACTTTATCAGGCGGTACACCCAGATGAAGGAGTTTGCCGGCCGTCAAATACCTGACAGTGGACGTAGGACGACGATCAAGATGAGGCACACATGAAATATTCCTAAGACGTACAAAATATTAACGAGCACGCCTTCTACCAGCAGATTCCCGGTGGGATTTAGTTCACTGAGATCAGGGTCCAGTGGAGGCTGTGTACTTGACTACAGTCAAGTCACCTCCTGACCAGAGGCTCCTGAACGCTCTCCCGTGGTCAGCGCGGCGGAGACCCTCTGACACACCGCGGCGTTGCTAGCTGCTGGGGCGAAGCGGCAAGAATTACAGTCCGGTCCGTGAGAACAATAAATTTCACGCAAATACAACGTCTCCGGGAAACAGGCATTACTTCGGGCGGTCATATTTTAAGTGTATTACACACACAATGCATGCCATATTTTTCATCCCAACTACATATTTGCTTTTGTAAAATAAAACTTTATGATGAAAAAGTAAGGTTTATTTACCATAAATCATCAGGTGAACGCGTGGCGGAGGAGGGGAGGGGGAGGGGAGGGGGTCCATTTTTAGCAATAATGCTCAGACAATTTACGGCCTCTCATAAAATGGATAGAGAAATGTTTTGTAATTTTGTTCTGTTCTCCTCCATGTCTCGTTCATTCGTAAAATTGGTTTGCATTTTTTTGTATGCTTTTGTTTTCATTCTGTCCATAGTGTGTTGTGGGAAAACAGTGCTGTATGGGTGGGGAAGAGCCAGTGATTTGATTTTGACTTTGTTTCCACCCCAACAGTTACCTACCGTGTTCAGTCATAAATTTGTCAACGGAGACGGGTGCAAAATTGGATCTAAATCCATTTACTGGTAGGATGAGTGGGGCTTGGAAGGGTTACAGAAGGGCTGGGACATCATTTATCACTTGTGATTACTTCTGCTCATATTTATCTCTCTTTTTCGCCTTTTCCTTGACGCTGCTGAACAAATCTGAAGTATCGCTTGGGATATCATTTTTACGACTTCAAAAGGAATCCCTCTATAGAGTTGAACACTTAGCTTGCAGCACGAACGCGTTTCTCTCCAGTGTTTCGAGAAGAGAATTATTACTTCTGCTACAAGCCACACTTTTCTATAATTCACCATAAATTTTCCTTCACAAATCGCGAGTCGTGCCAAGGAAATGCACAGCGCACAACAACGTGAGTGTAATTCATATAGCATTTCGTTACAGACAGCATTGACTACACGATAAAGCGTCTTTAAATGAACAATAAATAAATACAAACGCGAGAGTATCTATTCACACCTTAGAACTCTTTATGATACATGCTACTTGTTAAATACGTAATATCGTTGGTGATCGATATCGTATTTATTATGGTGCCATGACGTCGCTCAGCGTCGCTTGTCCTCCTAAAGACGCCTGCATCCACACTCGAACACAGAAGACCGTCACCATCCGCTGTGGTGTATATTTTCCTGGACAACGACCGGGTGGGGGGGGGGGGGGGGGCAGCCACTGCAAACTCGCGCCGAAAATATCTCTTTTCGCTGAACGCAAGAAGTTCCGCACGTAATAACAAGTTAAAACAGAAATCAAATGTAAAGTATATAAAATTTCATTAAACCATGCACTGAAATCCTTGTCTTCAAGTATCAAAACTGGTTTCGGACGTCATTAATGTCCTGTGAGTAACAAATGTCGATTTATTGTTACTGAAACCACTGGCTTTTTCTGCGCGAACACAAACTGAAACCAGTGGGTATATAAAGATATAAGTAACATGTATAGATACGCTTAAACATAATTACGAGTGGCAAATGTCGGGTTAACTAGCGTGCAAACTAACTTAACATCACGGAGCAGGGTCCTTCTTAAGAAACTGAAAAAATGCTCACCTACTCTAGCGATCTCTTGTGAAACGCTAAGATTCGTTACAGTGTTCACAAAAGCCAACCACCCGTCCATATACAGAGTCAGATGAATCCAGTCCACACCCCGCAAAGTTATTTCATTACGATCCATTTTAATATTGTCCTATCTAGGTCAGGGTTATCCGAAATTCGGTGTGTGCCCTGAGAAAATGATCCGTGGATCGATTCCATCTCAGTTTATTGGTACCAATAATTTTATTTCGTAAGGGGGCATTAAGCATTGCCATTTAATAGCAGAGGCAATGCAGGCCACAATTTGATGTGTGTAATTCGGCAGATTCCGAAATTACACTTTCCGGTGTCCTCGTGCTCCGAAAATCATGCTGACTTCAATTTCGAATTTCGCTCCCGGCTCTCGAAGCACGCCGTCTCAAGAAAGAATATTCCATGTTCCATATTTTAGTAAGACCATTTGAAGAAAAAAAACTTATTATTTCTCTAAGAACTCTTCGCGTCGCGAGCAAAAAGTATTCATTCAAAATAAGCAAAGAATCGAGACTCCCACCCATTTCCACCACAGAACAATCTGATTCACCGAATCTGTTCAGCAAGCTATATAGTTCTCTGGGTAGGGGATCAGCCCGTCACATGCAACACAAAACGACAAAGGAAATCTCTAAAAAAAAAGCCCGTTCTCTTGCGGACTTAAAACCTGAGATCGGAGCCGGAGCCTAAAGTCATCAACTTCAAAAGCGTTAACCAGCGAAACAGCAACAAACTATTGACAGACATAAACTTTCTCTAAATTAAATTATTATATCAGCAGATGAAATTAAAAAGCAGAATGCATTCGGGGAACACTTGTTTCTATTCAGTTCAAAAATTGTTACAATCTCGTTTGCTATTCAAAACACTGAAGATCACGATATATTTAACAATAATTTTTCCTGTTGTCTTGTATGGTTGTGAAACATGGTCTCTTACTTTGAAGGAAGAACGTAGATTACAAGTGTTTGAAAACAGGGTGCTGTGGAGGATATTTGGACCTAGTAGGGATGAAATAATTGGGGAATGAAGAATATTGCATAACGAGGAGAAGCGTGAATTGTGAACAGTGAGGATAGCAAAATCTAAGAGGCTCCGATGGGCTAGACATGTAGCACGCATGGGGGAAGAAGGGGTGCATATATGCATCCTTCTGGAAAACGACCACTGGGCAGAACAAGGACATGGGAGGAAGATGGATCTTAGGGAGATGGACTGTTAGGGTGGCGAATGGATGGAGTTGGCTCAGGATCGTGGCCGATGGCGGGATTTGGTGTTGTAGGTGATGGACCTTCGGGGTCTTCTACCAGGGAGTTAGTTATATCAGCAGAGTACGTGGTACAAAGCACGCGCCTTACTTTGTATTATGAGACATTCAAACAGTCGGACGTTTTACAAAGACTCTACGTAGTTCATCTAGAAAATATTGGCATGGAGCTGTTTCGCTTATCATTTCAGAAACTCTTGAAGTATTCGCTGTGGAATGTCGGGAATTATGATGAAAGTGATGGCAAGCCAATCAGACTGACCAAAGCTGAGGAACTTTGAAAGCTGGAGAGTCCTCTATGCAATGGGAAGCTCTCGCATTCCTGGAATACGTTGCCATAATGATCAAACAAACATTCATAGGGTAGGGAATCTGAAATATTTCACATAAATTAGATCCGGGAACTATAATTAAAAATATAGTAGACAATACTTTGATCCTGAGCAGAGAGAATATTTCTGTAATTAAGTGCTCTGAATTAAAAGCGAGATGTTTCAGAGCCCAGGCATCCGGCTTCAGCTACGAAGTCTTCTTCTGTGCTAAGGCGTGCGTCCGGGTCTTCATTATAATGTTTTTGCATGCTAAATTATGTTCTATATGAACGCCAAGTTATATTCTTAGCCCTCAGAGATAACTGCTCTAAAATTCATTAAAATTGGTCACGACCACTTCTCCCAGTTGCGAGTGATAACGTGGTTATACAGAGTGGTCGAAAAGACATCATACATCGACTCAACTCCTTCGTGGATCTGTATGTTGCCCGCACTACAGTGGCGTTGTACAGGCCAAGAGGCCCGCTAGGCGCATTGTGACGAAGCAAGTCAACATATAATCATCGTATTAACAAAATCTATGGAAGATTAACCACATGTCCAACACTGGGCCATCTTTTAACGTGGCTCTGTCCAGGTTAAATACAGCGGTTCATCCAAGTTTTATGAGCGTAAGATAAACATAAGAACATATGTATTACAAAGAGAAGTAACATACCACTGTGTGACCTCTTCAGTTTGCGACTAATGTCTGTCATGGCTGCCCGCGGTTTTCAAAATAAAAAGGGGAATTTCTTTACTACCTGAGCAGGTAATGACTTCTCAACAAGCAATCTGCCCCCACTCAATTATCTGTAACAATTTTAACCGCCAATTTGTATAGAGCACTAAGTAAGATTTCAGGTTCTCAAGGGCGGAAAGTGTGGAGAGAATTTAATTAGTAGTTTAAATTTATTTAGTAAATTATCCGACGAATGGAAGAGAATATAATGCAGAAAAGCTTCAAGGACTGATCTTTATTAATCAACACGCGTCGTTAAGCAGCAATATTCCCATTAGGAGCGGTATAGATCCGATCTATATAGATCTGGAAGCGTCGCTAAGGAACTAAGGAACAAACAAACTTTGTGGACGAGAATTGCTGAATATTAACTTTAGGCCTATTGTATTTCTCCATATCATAGCCTACGTATGTGAGAAGAGCGAAGGCTGGACAAAGGATGATTCACACATGGACGGAAAAGAAAATGTATTTCGCTTTATTGCTAGTGTATTAGTCATTAATCATGGCTACGCCTACGTCACTAGGGGTCCAACCTACGTTATGTGCACATGTTCATGTTCTGGAAACATTTCAATTCCCACAAATTGTTTGTAACTTTTCTTGATGTCCGTCGAGAGAGCGAGTCTGATATTCTATACAGTCATTTATCACTAGTGACGGAAATTAACTTCAAAGAAACTTCGTTTATGTACGACTCTACCATTGTACGACTGTCTGAATTATTTCTTTACACACGCGTGGGCACTGTGGCCCTACTGTACTAATATACAGTGTAATCGATCGAAGTTACAACGCCACAATTTGTCCTCAGACATTACTGGCGTTAAAGCTGGTATGGTGGTAATATTCTTTGTTTCAGTGAATGCACTTGATGCCTTGTGGGAAGTAAGGCGCTGTATCGAGGTTCGAATATATTTAAAAGACACGCTGTCCAAGAAAGCCACAGTGGTATATGATTTGCACTTACTGTGTACCACGTCCATGGACTAGACCACAGTCGATAGCAACAGAAACCACTATATAATGCCCTGAATAATGATTTGCCATTATAAAAAAATTGGTTTAAAATTCCAAGTAAGTTTCCCACTCGTCCCACAGCTAGCAAACCTTATATTGAGCGAAGCGACTGTGCGTACGTGATAGAGCAATGACGTAGCATGGCGCATGCACTAACGGTACTTCCCGCGTTCTCACAGTAGCATCGTTGCAGCTGTTGAAGATGGAGGTTCTTATTCCAGCTCCCGCCGACTGTGAAGTGCGGTCAGTGATAACGCTAGGCCGCACACGGCTCGACGGACAGCGAGTCTCCTGCAGGAGTTCAGCTGGGAGGTGTTTAATCATTCACCCTACAGCCCGGACCTCGCTCCCAGTGATTTCCATCTTTTCCTACACCTCAAGAAATTCCTGTCCGGTCAGCGTCAGCGTTTTGAGAATGACAGAGAGGCGGAGATGGTTGTCACACAGTGGTTCCAATCCCAGGCGGCAGACTTCTACGACACAGGTATTCAAAAGTTGGTCCCACAAATGTCTCAATTCCGGTGGCGAATATGTTGAAAAATAGCTGGACACTTGCTGTATCTGTTGCAATAAATATTTCCATGAAATTGTGTTTTATTTCTGTAAACGGCCCCAGGGAAACTTACTTTAAGGACGAGCCTCGTAAATTCGAGACTGAAATTTTTCGTAGTTTTACTCGGATCTTGTGAATTTGATGAGGGATTGAATTTTATACAGTCTACTTCATATTTATTTGTACGTTACCTTTTGTTAAACAATTGCGACAGAATAACTCGTCACGTAACCCGGTGGCTACGACGCGGTGACGGACTGACAGCTGTCAAGTGTCAACTTGAGCTGACATCGCGCGTGGTATTGACGGCGCGTGTTAAGTCAGTAAGTAATTTCCTGGAACCTATAATTCACAAATAAACGGATTGTTTGAACAAAAGTGCAATTTAGTATTCTGACAGTTTATAGAACTAACTAGGAGACTGAATACAGCCAATGAGTATGTATAAACATCATTAATGGGTTTGCTAGTAAAGTATTAAGTTTGGATCGAGTGATGCATCCCAAAGTGAGGTCAGGGGCGATTCGAGAATTCAAGAATATGAATTTTGAAGACGAATGAATGTGCGGTAGCTATTCCTTCAGTCTGTTAAAGTGCGTAATAAAACGGCCGGCAGACATGCTCTTCGCTTCACGGAAAAGAAGCTGAGATACTATAATTCCCAAGTCCCACGAGACAAAGAAGTTTCTTGTTGAATCAGATTCCGTGCTCTGTTATAAGTAGCGAGACCGGAACAGTAAGACCAATTCTACTATGAATCTCAGCCATAATAACTGACATCCCTGTTCAAACGTAGGCATATCAGAACGCATGCGCGGCGCTGGGGTGTGGAAAAAACACTAATTTCGAATGCTCTGTACAATTCTTGTGTGCATTCAGTGTTAGTTGACTTCCTTGCTTAAAGTCACATAAACTAAAAAACAAATCAACCAAAACTTCTCTCTGTTCATTTAACAATGTTTTCCCATCTGCTTAGGTTATTTAGCAACTATAATCGACTTTTTAAAAACTACCTCAGCGTCTGTGCAAGACTGTCGATTCACCTGCCGAGATTCGAACCACGACTCCGCAATGATGGATAAAATAAAATGGTGAGAATGTAAACATCTCCATGCAGGCAATGTTATAAATATTCTTGCCTTACTGAAAGTGAAGATTAATATTAACTTATCTTGAAGGTTATGTAAGACAGCTTGAAATTGCACTTTTTCTGAGAGAAATTTACAAAATGTGTCTAATATCTTCAACATGGCACCAGTCACCATGTACGTATGTATGCATGCATATAAATAATTCGACTTTACAGCATTCGAGTTGCCCTAAAGTGTAATTAATATGGATCGCAAACTTATTTGTGAAAGGAGGCAAAATCATGTTTGTGTTTCTTTCAAAGTATTCTATAGCTTTTCTAATAAGAGAAAATAGCCACATTTCTTTGGTGCGGTTTCTTAGAATTTTCATAACATGCTTACTTCACACAGGCATGGTCCAAAACTCTATTCAAAGTCTACAAAATGGCTTTGAAAAAATGTGGGACGAGGGCACGTTTCGTTTCTTTTCAAGTCTTATCGGAAAGAACGCCAAACTATTGAGCCCCACTTTATACACGAGCGGTAAATATATTTGTCCACTCGTACAAGCAAGAACCTGAATAGAATCTGATCGATTCATCAACAAATTAAATTATTTATACACCCAAGTGGTATAGACCCCAAGACCAATCACCTTTAACACACAATTCCACCGAACTCTGGTCAGCTATATACAGATCAGTTATGTCCGGTCGCTACTGTCCATTTTAATATTATACCTTCATTTTCGCAGTCGCTGTGACCATAAAATTATGTGCGCACGGCCAAGCCATTTCATATAGCACCGAAGATAATTTAGTTATGTAAGAATGAAGGTTCTCGCCCATTCCCTAATTAAATTTCAAGAGTTTTATTAAGTGATTCGGAGATATTTTACAAATTACTACAGGACTCATTAAATATTAACTGTGTGGAGGTAAGTCCTTACTGAGATCCTTACAGTCCATCTGACAGTCACGAAATTTTCGGCGTTTCAAACAAAGCCTAAGTTTTATTGCCGTGTTTAAAACAGCTCACCTCTGAGCATTTCCTGAGCAACAGGATGCCAGTAAACCCTCCCCAACCCCAGACTACTCATTTAAGACCATTATATTATCATCCTTTTACGCCATCAGGATGATTCCAAATTTTATAATATATTTATATCTGAGGAGAAGGCAGAGTTGTTTATCTCGAAACAAATACAAGAAAGATTTCTGTCTTCTGGGTTATTGCGCTGTGTAGTCTGGTCGATGTTAACCAACGTTTCAGAGGTCATACTGCCTCCGTCATCAGGGCGATATTCATCGCCCTGATGACGGAGGCAGTATGACCTCTGAAACGTTGGTTAACATCGACCAGACTACACAGCGCAATAACCCAGAAGACAGAAATCTTCATACTCATCGCCCTGATGATGGAGGCAGTATGACCTCTGAAACGTCGGTTAACATCGACCAGACTACACAGCGCAACAACCCAGAAGACAGAAATCTTCATACTCATCGCCCTGATGATGGAGGCAGTATGACCTCTGAAACGTCGGTTAACATCGACCAGACTACACAGCGCAACAACCCAGAAGACAGAAATCTTCATACTCACCGCTGTGAGAACCTCAAGTCTTACAAATACAAGAAAATATCAATATCGGCCGAAAGTTAATTACCACGGGATCGTCCTAGATACATTAATAAACAGACCACAACAGCCAAAGAAACTTACCAGTAACAGCTGAAAATTAAATAAAAATGAACGAATGCAAATAGAAATAAATAATAGCAATGTAATAATAATTAATTATTTACGTCGCTCGCTCAGACAGAACTTCAGTGTCAGCCACTGTCCTGGCAGAACATGCTCACACAAGGCCAGATCAGGCTTTGTATGCAGAACTTGTTTAGTGATTACTTTGAAGCAGTTAAGCGTACCATCGCCACAAAGCGTACTTCGTATTTTTCTCTTTTCCACTGTCTGCTTCGACTAGTCATGCCTCTTACTACACGAACCCCTGCACCTGTAAGCGTCCATACGCGCAAACGTCTGTAGCCTCTTAAATAAACCATCGATTTTCATAAAATTTGGGATGTGCAGGATACCATTAGAGCCCAGCCAAACTCCATTCACCTTTAAAATTTCTTCCATCAGTAATATCAATTTCTGCAATGACTCAAGCTCCATATGAAGTAATTTCTTTAAATCTGCGTATTTTATGACAATAACCTAACTAATGAACCAAATAAATTAATTTACGCTCAAGATGACCAGGTAAGTCTTTGGACGCCGACAGAAACAGCTGTTGCGACGAAATTTCTACTGTTTTTGTCCTGCACGGACACTGGTCATTTTAATGTTCGTAGACTGGACTGACCTTTTGATCTCGGTGCGCGACGTACATTTCAGAGAACCGGGAATATAACATTAATTTCACTTTGCTCGTTATTTCTTTGCCGGCTGAATTCAGAACTGACGGCTTCATGCCTAGTTCTGTGAACATTTTCAAGCCTGTGCGCGCGGTTATAACCGACGAGAGTGACGCGCGTGTGTTTCAGAGCGGATCCCAGCGTCAGAGATATCGTCTTCCTCGTCTGTCCTTTGTCTCGTCATGGTTTTCAAACGTTCCCAAGCATGAAGCTGGCAACGGGACTTTCCAAAATCCACGGCAATGCGACGATCATTAGAACTCTCTCTCTCTCTCTCTCTCTCGTTAACAATGGATGTTTGACAATACAGTCGCTAGAGAGAATTTCGCTTGGCGTGATTATCATGTCCCACGGATGGCCGTGGAGTTGCCATTGTCTCCCCGTTCCTTATTGTCACTCCAAGTTGCATGCAAAGCGTATCTATCTATCAGCCGGGTTCCCCCGACATGCATACGGGCTGGAGACATCATAATACCCAAGCTACACGTGTTGGGTATCCATTGCACAGGGAAAAGCTGATGTGTCGAAGTGTATGGTGTTTGGGGCCTGGATTCATACAGCGGGTCCTTTGTCGCTCGAAATTTTAAATGCTATCTGAAACAGCAGTCGTATTGGATGACACAACAAGTGTGAATGGACTTCGGTCACAAACGATCTGTATTAAGCGCTTAGTCAAACATTGCAGTCGCCATTTTAAAAGTGGATATCAGGTGGGGCCAGTCCTGGAGGGAGAAATTTCATTGTTGTTCACTGTTTCAACAGAGGTCTCTATTCCCACAGTCGATTAACAATGGCGTAGGTTATACAGGTTGTCTACCCCCACAGAAGAGAGGCGATAGGCGAACTCATACGACGTTCTCCACTCACTACAGAGCACGAGGAACGCCTGAGAAAGAACTATTAATTGCAACGTGTCAGACAACACAGGGTTTCAAATCTGAAAGTTCTTGACGATGGTGATGACTCATTAGAATAAAAAAATTTCTTGGATATTATCCATCGTCTAGTAAATAAAATATAAAACGTAAAATATTTATTCTAATAACACAGGGTTTGATCCCCGACTGAGGTTTTGCGTGGTTACATACTCCTAGCATTTAAGCACCGACCTAAAATCCGAAGTTCACATCATGCTTTCTGTCAGTTCCGCTCAACATAAAAAGCTTTGAGGATCACCCCTTGTCGGCTGTCCGTGGCCGCTTTTCCACTCGAACCTTCACCAACATAACCCCTGCTTGGAGTTCCAACAGTACGATTAATACTGAATAAGATCCCCACAAAATATTACGCCTAAGAATATGTGATGAATCACCACATCTTGTGCATATGATACAGGATAACGAACCAAACAGATATTAAAAATACAGAAACACCGACGTGATCTTAAGCCGTTATGACATTACTTCATTTAAATAAATTTTAATGAAAGGGCAGAGTAACTTGCAAATGCAGCGACACACTACCACTTCTAGGAATACCATAATTAAGGAAGTCAAATTTTGTGTGTATGAAAAAGTTTTGCTAAAATTTCAGACTGGCTTCCTTCCGTGAAAGAGATTCCTACAGTGAATCTTCTGATAAGAGGAGGTAAAGTGAGCAGATGAATGCTCTTCTGAAGACGCCTTTATTGGCAATTAGCAGCCTCTTGATTAAAGTAGACATCAGCGCTTATAAATACGGCAGGAACTTCTGAAAACTAATTGCATAATTTAATATGTGAACATTCAGAATATATATATATTCATACAGTACATATTTTTTTCTCTCTTCGCCAGTTTCCTTACACTCTTTCAGAGAGAAGGAAGCCTACGCGGGAGACTTGTGATCAGTTCTACGCAGAAGATTGGAAATTATAAATCTCCTCATTATCGGCCCTCGTTACTTCGTCCCTCCCGCATTCCAAAAATTCCCATCAGAACAGTGTTATATAAATACCCTCAGTCTACGGTACTCCCTTAGTGTCAGAGACCAAGTTTCACACCCATACACTTAAAGCGTCGTGTGTCTTTTAATTTTTACGTTTTATATAGAACGCCATAAGACAAAAGATCATGACCTGCGTTGTGGTAGTTGTGCTCTTAGGATTCTGCGTTAATGGAATTCTGATTTGCTACAGACGTTCCCAAATATCCGATAATGCCCAAATTTTCGAAAATAAAATAACTGCCTTCATATAATGAGACCTATGTTTCAGAACGCTCCAGTACAAAGCAGAACGTTCTCAAACACATGCGGAACTTAATACAGTTCTCCTTTATATTTATTTAGTGTTCTGTCTGACGACAGGTCCATATGAACAGGATCCTTCCATCCTTTTCTCGGACTGGGACCTGTTCATATACGTTCTTGGCAGATGATCCATAAGTGGTTTGCCATTGCCTTCTTCTGTGTGTGAATGGAGTAATTGTTGGGATGCCACGGAGGAAAACTCCGTGTTGCCTAGACCACGGGCCTTGCCCAACACAAGTTATAAATTCGGGCACCGCCGGGAATCGAACCCGAGACCCCAGGATTACAAGGCCAGCGTTCTAACCGCTAGACCACCTCATCTTATTATTATTTAGTGTTCTGTGTGACGACGACAGGTCCATATGAACAGGATCCTTCCATCCTTTTCTCTTCTCGGACTGGGACCTGTTCATATACGTTCTTGGCAGATGATCCAGAAGTGGTTTGCCATTGCCTTCTTCTGTATGTGAATGGAGTAATTGTTGGGATGCCACGGAGGAAAACTCCGTGTTGCCTAGACCATGGCCTTGCCCAACACAAGTCACTTACAAATGACTGATTTTAATTGTCAAGAAATCATCAGATTCACAAAAACATTACATTCTGAAGCATGTGACACTGTAGTTTGCGTTTAAATTTTTATGGTAACAGCGCCTAGAAATATCGAAACCAACTAAGCTAATGCTGATAAAACATAAGATACGATGAAATGTTGGGTATCTTCATGGAAGTATTGTTGTGCGTGTGGTTTGATGTCCTTTACTAAAGCGATTAATGCCTGTTACTACAGATGCCTAATGCCACGTGACTTTCGTCACACGCAAAGCGTTCACTTGTAATGCGACGACGATGCTGTGCCCTTGGGCATTGTGACGTTGTGAGCTCAGGTAATTGTTTACGAAACAGACGACACGTGGTTGCAGAAATCTGGTACAATGTTTCCAACACAGGGTTGTTATAGTCTACGACAGTACAAGTAACGTTTTCTAATCAACAGAACATGAAATTCTTTTGTAGACTTTTAGATGTTTCCCCTTACTTGCGTGTTTTCCGGTGGCCTTTCCTTACTTAGGGTCTATGCCCCGTTCTTTGAATGTGAAGTGAGAATCCAAAAATGTGTTTTATAAGACGTATTAATCATACGCGTACTTTAAACGTGGTATTGAAGGGGAGGAACACAGCGTTATTTTCGAAGATCAAATGAAGTTTCAGAATTCTAAGAATCCCAAGGCACCAGGTTACATGAACTGACCTGCTAAGGAAGCCATATAAAAATAGTTACATCCAAATTGGAAACAAGGCTTCGATAAGAGTGGATCAATGAACCAGAAAATTCGGATTAGAAGCTTTATGATACGGACGTTAACAGCTGAAGCAGCAGGGAACAGTTCAAGTCGGTTCGCGTAAAACTATTTTCCGCTTACCCCCATTAATTTGGTTTAGATTCTTAGATTTTCTAAGCGCCGCTCATGTTAACATCAGTGATTCTATTTCCAAAGCTGCAGACCGCTTTTGCTCATAATAATCCCAAGATTAATACTTGAACTTATCTATCCATACCTAAGTTACTGAATTAAGGACACAATGACACTCACTCAAAACCAAATTTGCAATAGAAAAGTAATTTCAGAGGGAGACGATGTTATCCCCAGTTGTCCAAGAAATACTTCTGGACTAACTGACAGAATTTTTCAAAACAAACAGAAAATAAAATGAACGTGTGTCAGAGAACGAGGCTTTTGTGACGTCAGCAACTCGCCACGCCCATTTGCAGCCAATAGTTTGTACAGCTGCTTCGTCACAGCCACGATGGATTCCTATCCACCGCCTTTTAAAATTCCCTGACGTATTTTGTCTTCGTATTCGTTCGTACTTCTCGACTGGGGCATGGACTGCGTAAACAACCCCTTCCACTCACACTCCGGCCACGACGTTCGACACCGCCAGTCAACATCCCCTGCCAAATACCGGATGTTGCATTCCGAAAGCGTTTCGTATCTACGCAGGTAACAGAAATGGCATTTATTCTTTTGCGATGTATTCGTCTCCTGCTTTTGATGTTATAAAAACTCATTCATATTAAACCTCGCGCAAATTGTTTGTGTCCATTTAAATAATTCGAAATTCCGCTGTGTGTAGGACTAATTGGAAACCAAATTGCCTCCCTCATCCAAAGACAAGTCCCAATCATTTTATCAATTAAACAGTTTTCATGAATTCGGACAATGCCCACTCCTTACATACTTTCCACTTGTTTATCCACTCAAAATGAACGCAGAGCCAAAGCCTCAGTTTCTTCGTTCTTCACGATAAAGCAGGCTTCTGAAGAAACACAGAGCAACTGAGATGAGTTTGAGAAGGATCATGGTACACACTGCGACGACTCGAGTATGTAACAGATCGAGCCAAAAATGAATCACAGGAAACACGATTAAGAACACGCGTATTTCGCAAAGCAATCGTTCAGCCAGTCGAGTATCGACTTCTCTCCCTTGTGGCAATCGATCATGAAGAAAGACGCTGACTAACATCGCAGTCTGGCGCGCCAAGTAGTGGTTTACACCGCCAACTACCGAGGTCGTCTTCTTCAGTACATCCACCTATATGGCATTTACATTCCTTATCGATCCCGCGTGTCTCGAGTTTTGTGAAAAATTATTCTAAAAACCCACTCTGCTCTATTCTCTTTTTTACAAGTTCCGACGCGCCACAAACCGAGAGAGGCAGGTTTAGTGTTTACTTCCAATGAGGAAGTGACTCAAAGTTGTATCAAGTTCAGATTCTCTGACTGTTTCACTACAACGACTGAAGTTTTACGTAATTTTTCCAAAGTGGCGAACGCCAGGGTACATTTTGCAGGGAACACGGGTAGAGTCCCCCCATTTACAGAGATCATTACCCCATGAGATCCCATTATTTTTTTGGTTCAACAACTGGAAATTTATTCAAGCAATTTTCTTTGGAAGAAGACAAATTGTCTGATAGGGGCCTCCTCAGCGTGAACATGTCAAGGACTTAATTCTTCACTGAAGACAGAGACCAAGCCAATTCCCGAAACGTCGTCAACCTCACAATTTTAATTTATAAACAGCTTCAAATAGACAACGCCTTATCCACGCATCATAACAGAACTAATACTGTCGAATTCAATTAGCGTAGGGCTTGTTTAAAAAAACCGGTGGTCAGTATCTAGTGAGTGTCCTTCGCTGTGTGACAATTGAGGCAGTAAGTACTTCTGAAACGTCGGTAAACTTCTACCAGACTACACGGACAAACAGCACAGAAGACAGTCATCTTTAAGTATTGGCTTATTCAGACCCATTCCAACTCATCAGACAGCGTCGAATATCTTAGATTAATCGCTGCACTAACAGTACACACTTCACGTAACGAACCGACAGAAATTATTATTTATTTTATTTATTTAGTGTTCTGTCTGACGACAGGTCCATATGAACAGGATCCTTCCATCCTTTTCTAGGACTGGGACCTGTTCATATACGTTCTTGGCAGATGATCCAGAAGTGGTTTGCCATTGCCTTCTTCTGTGTGTAAATGGAGTAATTGTTGGGATGCCACGGAGGAAAACTCCGTGTTGCATAGACCACGGCCTTGCCCAACACAAGTTATAAATTCGGGCCACCAGCACCCCCGACGATCTTCCTGGTTTCCTCTGAAAGTTGGCAATAAATATTTCGATGCCGGATCGCTCTGTCTCAAATCTTGAAAGTATGATCGGCGCTGTATACGTCCTGTAGTCAATACAGCGTCAGTGGATAAGGATATAAATTCACGAGGCGCGTGTATGTACCTTATCCAACTTCGTACGCTGTCTGCAAGTGGTAAGACATCCTCGACGTTCAAGTTCCTGCTGCATGCTTTGTGTGAGAGATCGCTTTTACAGCATCCAAACTTGCGGGCCAGACTGTAACGAGGGCAGCGCCATCAGCTTATAAACTTTTAATTGGGTAAGTATATTTCCTTTCTCATCATTTTGGTATTCTTAAAAGCGTCGTGAGGTATAACTTGCTGGAAACTAATAAGCTGTCCCATCAGACAGCGGCCTTAAAATCATACTTTGTTCACAAGACGCAAATAATTAAGGATCGCTCTTCTCACAGATCTGCTTCCTTGGTTTCCTGGAGTGAAATTTCGTGCAGAGACGGGTCACGGGGGAAGATCGGAGCGAAATATTCAGTTAGTTTTCTATGAAATATTTCTTTTGTGCGGGGAAAGTAGTTTGTAGTGGAGATAGTGTGAAGAAATTAATCACTTGCTTTAATAACTGTTATATACAGTTTTATGACCGACGGTGGTCTAGCGGTCAGAACGCTGGCCTTGTAAGCCTGGGGTCTCGGTTCCCGAATTTATAACTTGTGTTGGGCAAGGCCGTGGTCTAGGCAACACGGAGTTTTCCTCCGTGGCATCCCAACAATTACTCCATTCACACACAGAAGAAGGCAATGGCAAACCACTTATGGATCATCTGCCAAGAACGTATATGAACAGGTCCCAGTCCGAGAAAAGGATGGAAGGATCCTGTTCATATGGACCTGTCGTCAGACAGAACATTAAATAAATAAATATACAGTTTATAATTGTAATAACTAAATATACGAGGCTGGGGTGAGAAGGAACATGCATCATGCATCCGATTGTAGCATGAAATGCTTTTGTCGAAACACCTGAAGGGAGGAGAACAACACTCGGAAGACCTAAATATAGATGGAAGTATTACAGGAAAGTGAACCTTGAAGAAGCAGAATGAGACGGCAGGGACCGAATTCGTTTGCCTCTCTAAACAGACCAGCGCGCTCTTGTGACACGGAGATGAACCTACGGGCAGGGAATTTCTTGATTCGCTGAGCGACTGGTAGCTTTTCAAAAGACCCTGTTGCATGTAATCGGCACAAACACCACTACAGAGACTGAAGCGAATTAATGAAAGCTGACGCCGTAAGATGTCAGCAGTTTGAGTAGATTACAGGCGACACTTCCAGAAGCGGCTTGCTCCTTGTTTGCGCTGACATTACGAGCAACCAGCCGCCTGTCTGATACCCTTTTGTCCCTCGTTACTCGGCACAAAGCTGTATCGTCCTTATTTGACGGGAGGAACAGCCTACTTGTTATGTCCCGTCTTTGTGTTTGGCGCTGGCTGCCTCAGTTGCTCCCCCCCCCCCCCCCCCCAAAGACAAACACGAGCCTTCGGGGAGTCAGTCTTCTGTCATCTTCAGTTTATTTTTCTAATGAGGCTCCCGCGCGTTCTTGATGAATTGGGTCAAACCAAACAGTGGTGGAAACACGCCGCCTTTGAATAGACTACTGACTGCGAACAGGAAACAAATGACTGCCAGTGGCGGACCAGTCTCAATCTGCACAACGATGTTCTTTATTTTCAATATTGGAACTGGACCAGATGACTCTCCGAAGATCTGTGCCAGTGGCATGGAATGTTAGAACCCAGGTTTGTTACAGATCCACGGCACGACTACGTAACTCCACGGAAAGAAATCCCTCTTCGGAAAACAGCAGGCCCTCAGCTAGTCAAGAACTCCCTAGAATTTGACGAAACCCTAAAGTTCATAACCGCACTCACCAAGCGCCCTCTTATCATAAGCCACCTGAATCTTGTCCACACGCTGTAGCCCTATTTAATTAAGTTCATTTTAATATTATCCTTCCATCAAAATGGTAATGGTATGTGAAGACAGCAAACTATGAACGCTCCTCACAATCAAAATTGCTCTCAAGGTCACTTCAATACATTCTGTCAGTTTTCAAAAAGTTTGGACTATGGGTAGACTATCGACTGTTTATCGATGTCAGTTGCATGCAAACTAAGAATCGATGGCTAAAAACGAGAGGTTAGAACACAAAGTAAGATCAATTACACGATAACAAGGAAACAAATCTTAAGAGGTCCGTCCCTTCCGCGTCAGCCCTCGACCCTCTGGTCTGTACGTGTTCTCTGTTCCAAGCGAAATTTAAACAACAACCAATCCAACAAAAATTCGCGCCTGACTCTGGAACCGGTAAGTTAGGATGCAATGATATCACAAATTTAAGATGAAGAAGCCAGCATCATCAGCTGTCTAAAAAGAGAACGTACCCACGCGGCGACTATGACCACTGTTAACCAGCTTAAAAGTTACTGCTGGTTACACGGATGCAAGTTAATTCGTCTGACTTTTATCTTCATTTCATGAAACTTTTATCGTGGTTAACGACGTATTTCAGCACAGAAGTTTGTTACGAGGAGTCTTCTCCTTTCAAAGGTCTGGAATTCACACGTACCTCAAAGGTACAATGCCACATAGTTCAGAAACAAAACAAAAATATTGTTTCGTTTAAAATGGCATGTCAGTATCGAGTCAAATGATACAGAATAAGCACGTGTCGTCTGTCCGTACGTTATTTCCTAGACGTAGGCTTAGGTTTATGTACGTAAATATTATTTGAATGTGGAAACACAATTTCAGTTCAAAAGCTGTGGCCTACGAATCTGTTCAATCCGAAACACAGCGTCTTAATGAAACAATTTGCCAGTCCTAGCGATTTCAACATTTGCAAGCAAAAAAATGTGATAGTACGAAGACGCCTAATTTCATGAAACTCTAGCCACAAAATTATGTACACATATACGAAGAGGTATCCCATCTGCGCGAGTATATCAAAGTACTCACCTTCGGTTTCAAAAATTATTCTCCTAACCTGTAGTTTAAAGCTACATGAACAGCCTGCCCTCTTGTATTGCATAAGGTCACGTTACGTCACATGCGACACTACTGCTATAATTCAAACACACTGTGTAGCCAAGTTAATGCGGGCCTTCAGAGACGGCGGTAAGTTGTATCACCAAGAAATTTATTTTGTAACTGCGTCAGTCGTTTGCGTGCAGAATTGGCCAAGACGTTTTTCAAGGAACGATCAGAATTCGTCGAGGGCTCGTGTCTGAAGTGCCCTGCGTGTCCTCGAATTGCACAAAATGGTGTGCCTTCCTTGAAACCACTACAAGGTTGTGAATGGTTCGCCTGTCACGTGACCCCGACGAACTGGGGGCCGAGCAGCGACACGTAACGTCAATATTGCAAGACAGGAAACTGAACGTGCCAAATTCAGGGCGCCCTGACGTCTTCGTGGCAGGAGTAACTTCTGAAGCTCTTTGCAAAATTAAGGAAAGTAACACTTGGCGTGTCCTTACTGAGGAATTCTACAGCTGAATTATGTGGTTTATGCTGTAAGTAAAGGGACCATTTGTGAAATGCGCCTTCCACGTTTAGCAAGTTCTCACGAAAGGAAAAGGTATTAACGAGACCTGGTTGGCCAGGTCTGAGGCCATCTCAATCATCTGGCCCAACAGATAGGCTCCCTCTCCTCATACTCCTTTTTACCTGAAGATGGAAGCAGAATCAAGCATCCGAAACATTTTAGTTTTATAAACTTATAATTCAGACGATGGACGAAGCACCATTGTCAGAAACCTTCAAAATTTGGCTATCAATTTATTTATACATACAGATTCACATATCAGGCCTACCAAACAATTTTCTGTACCAAATCAATTATCAGTAGAATATCTGACATCGCGATTACTTCAGTATTCCTTATGAATTAGGTATAATTTCTGCTACTGATAATTGCATACGTGTCTTCAAGTGTTCATCTGTTAGACGCGTCCTAGATCTTGTTCCTCAAAGAGGTAGTTGGCCTATTACCACGCACTGACAATTAGAAAACACGATTTCCGATATCAGATACCTGTTTTACACCAAACAGCGTAAAGTGTACGCAAGTCTCGCAGAACATATCACGAGAATACCTGAATTCGTGAACTAATGCACGGAAAACTCATGAATTAGTTAAAAGCAATGAATCGCATGTGTTGGATGAAATGAATTCGGTGACAGTCCATGAGGATAAGAAACAAGCTCGAACGGAAAACATGTCCAAAAACTACACATCACTTCAGATAATTCAGTTAGATCTAGTAACTCACAATTTGCAGTCCTCTGTCTAGAGTTTCAGGTTAATGACAGATCGTATCCTGTGCTTCCCGGGTCCAGCCTATGGCAAAATCCTCATATTTCTATAATGCCAACGCACGCGAGCACGTACGTGGTTTGAACGTACGACGAGGTCCCTTGCTCAGTAGTTTCCTCTACTGACCTCGACGTAAATTTGTCACTGATGGAATAGTTCACATAATTGTTATCTATGCATAAATGCCAGTCACTTGGTGCACACGGAAATTTTGAAATTGTAGGCTACGTAGAACGATAAACAAAAAAAGGGTTTTTTTTTGAGACCTGCAAATTCCTGCTTACCCCAGATGATTCAAAAGTAAACAAATAATGCCTGTACTAAATTTTTGGACGCATTAATATTAAATGTGACAGTCAAAATGCATCCAAGTTGCCATTAAGTCGTTTTAAATAGGAATCAGCCACGACAACTCCAAGAGAAATTCAGAAGACTTAATTTTATAACAGGCTTACAGAACCTGCATAGTTTGAGGACCGTTCGATCAAATTATATTATGTTTACGAGATTTGCAGCTAATACACGACAGTCGTTTACATTACCAGTTAGTTCGCCCATTACATTAATTTCCACAATCTGGCTCGCGTTTTATTTGATGTAAGTTTCGGGAATTGCCTCCTGCGGCCGCTTCTGAGGTGTCGGTGGGAATAAGTCCTCTTTGAGTTTGACCAATGTTGCAACAGGTGGAGTTCTGAGTAGTCGAGAGGCGAGAGGAGGCGATGGAACTGCTGATCCGGACGCACGAGAGATCGAAGTGAATATTTGAACAAGCAAGAATTTGCTAGGGGGGGAGATTCAAAGTTAAAGGCTGGGATTACAGTGACGTAACCATGGATCTATATATCACATAAATCGTAATCTACACGCTCCAAAAATATGGAGGGGAAGGCCCATTTGTAATTACTCTCTGTTGCAATGCCACAGGTCGGAAATGAGGAAAAGCTTGTCCGCTTCGTCGCTGAACTGTAGGGAACTTCGTGAAGTGGCCCCTGTTTCTAATTTACATAATTCTGGTGCTTGTCAGTGCCTTCTTCAGCTGGCAAAATCAGATGTGAGCAAAAACAGCCTGGGAGATGAAATACAAAGAACGCACGTTTCGCCCTAAAAGATGCCATTGCAATGAAAATTACGAAAAACAAGAGATGGATACAGTTGGCAGCAGGTATGCTATTTCCATGTCTCGATGTGCTTCAAATGTAGAAGAAATATGGAACAATGAAGTGTAATTTATAACCGGATGAGATAGACGCCGAACGGGAGGGGGGTATTGAAATGCTTGTTAAGGTTATAGACTGAATAAAGCTTCAAGTCGCAAATTCCCTTCTGCCTGCAGTTACGATGGCTGGGAATTGGTTTACTCATGAATTTGTCCAGGCACTCGGTCCATTTGCGTGTTTCTTTCTGTTTGAATCTTTGTCGTTGTGCGTCACGTACCTTCTCATTAAGCTCCAATTACCGAGTTCCATTCATTCCGTTCTTAATGAAGAAGCCTGATTCGCTATTCTGAAGCAGGGCTGACAGACACTCTGACTTTTGTTTCCCTTTGTTTCCCTTCTAATCTTTTCATTAACACATCCACACGCACAGACAGAAATTACAAGAGCAACTGTGCGACAGGCGCCTGGAGACAGGTGAATAATAAGGAAGTCCGTCATTTCTACTGCTCGCTAAATATTATTAAGATGATCAAATGCAGGGGGAGTGGGATGGGCGCGGTACGTAGAGCGCAGGGGAGATATGAGAAATAAGTACAAAATTTTTATTGGGGAGGCTGATGGCAAGAGACTTCTCAGAAGAATACGACGTATATGGGAATATAATATTAAAATGGGTGTTAACAATTATGATTGTTGGGTGTAGATTGGATTAATCTGGCTGAGGATAAGGACAGTCGACGGGTACTTGTGACAAAACCTTCTGGTTCGTAAAAGGGCGGTGATTTTCCTTTTCGTAACACCTTTTTGCCGAATGACACTGACCCTAAAATATAGACGTATTTACGTAAAAAAATCGCCAGCATATTATAAACTTCCTACACTCTGATAATTTTGGCGAAGAGTAATGTTCAGGGCTGTGCTAGAAAATTACTTATCCGCTAAATCATAAATCGTAAAGAAATTTGGGGATTAATAGGACGGATGCTATTACTTCTTCCATTCATAAGGTTGTTCAAACTGTAGAATTAATACGGATACTGTGGTCTTAACGCCTTACAATTAATTAGTTGCATGCTAATTAAAATAAGTTTACCAGAAATTTATTCCGGAAGCCATCAGAGACAGCGAACAGAAATTTAATTTACCGCGTAATAAAATTATAAGAGTAGGATTTGAGGTTCTCAAGGCGGTGATTCCGAAGATGGCCGTCTTCTGGAATTGTACCGTGTAATCTTGTAGATGTTTGCCGACGTTTCAGAGATCCCTGCAGCCTCCATCATCAGGGCGATCCAGAAGGCAGCCATCTTCAAATTATAAGAAAACTGTAAAATATTTCCACGCGCGACATATTATCAGCAGGTGAACGAATCGTTAATTAAACCAAAACATAAATAAATATAAAATTTCAGGATATCAGATCAACGTGCAGAAGAGATAAATCCTCAGATTATACAGGATACAGTGTTGTGGTGTTACATTAGACAAAATATGCAAAGTTTGCTGAACAGACAGCACTCTACAGTCAATTTCATGTTCTTAATCTTGAAACACATTAACGCATTCCGGCTGTAGTTCCATATTCCGTGAATATCCCGTGATTTTATCTTCCGCTCACGCAACATTAGGTGATGACACTTTACAAAGAAGAGACCGTGGCTCGCTCTTATCTGACTAAGTTGAATGTCTCAAATCGACACGAAAATGCACATTTTCGGGGTTCTATGGTATCTGTGTGTGTTTTCTAAAGTTACTGTGTAATTGTTTGTACAGTTTTTAAGTTTTTGAATTAGAAAATAGTGAGGACGCAACGTTGCCAAATTTACCCTCACGCAGGGGCAGCTGCGCTGGCCCGCACAACGAGCACTCTCCGGTTTTAGAGGCTGTGCCAGTCTCTGTCCTGATCGATTTTTCTGTGTCTCCTCGCACCGTCCCTCAAAACGAACAGAAAAGAAGCCCGATATTAACGGAAACTATAAATTATTCTGTCACTTTACAAAATTAGATGTTGATCGATTTCTTACCGGGCATATAAAATACAAAGAGCCGTCCCCTCCTCTAATTCTAATAAGCTAGCGTTCTGTGCCAGATTACAAATCAAAACTATTTGTTGTTGCGAACATCTTACAGCCAAAAGCAAAGAACCGACCTTGCGTACTTTAAACATTTTCATATACGCTTATTTATAAACGTATTTGATCGATTCTCCGCACGGTGAGATTTCACTACGCGAATTTTCGTACAAATAATTCAAGAAACTTGTGTACAGGATGAACTACAATTCAGAAGCCAAATCTAATCAACAAACCAGATATTAACTGCTGATATTAACACTACAATTAATGCGACCGATGTTACACGACACACTCATAATAATATTATTATTCTGGAAGTTTATTTTGGTGTCTCAAGGCGAAAGCTAGCCAGTATTGTACCTTCAACTCGCCCATCCTTCTGTATTTTTGATACCAAATAACCCTGCAGTTGATACATCGTCGTTAAACAGCCTACGCATTACTAAACATTACTCATTATTGTGCGTTCTTTGCGCTAAGTGCTTAGTAAGATCGCATCATGCTCGTCCGTCCGTCAGTCTAATCGTTTCAACTCGAGAACGGATTAAGATCAAATTTGGTGTGGAGATTGTGCCGTTGTGCACGACCTCAAAATCGTACTTTCGAATACCTCCCGAGCGATAACAACACGACGAATGAGAAAATTCGTGAGGTGGACAACGAGGTGCTGAGATCTGGTGGAAATAGCGGAAATTCATTTATTCATAATGGTTACCATGGTTACCATTCGTGACCACTGTTATTTTTCTTAATGATTGCAGTGCTTACTAAAGCCATCGTGGTTAGTAATAATGCAAGTGGGAATCAGCCGAAATGTTCGTGTGTGTTAGCATTGTCCTTGTTGGACAGGTTGGGTTAGGACACATAAGTTTCTCTTATGTTAAGTTAGGTTAAGGTTCTTTAGTTTCGGTTAAAGAAGCTTAGGATTGGAAGGATATTTAGATAAGAATTTTAAACTTTGGCATTTCGAATGTGAGAATTACGAATTTTTTTTATTCTGGATATTGAAATTTCGAAAGAAAAAAAAATGAAAATTTAAAAAATGTATAAATTTTCTCGAGACAAGGCGGGTATAATACATCTAAGTACGTGTTGCAAGGGACGCATGAGAAAGTTATGTGTACTCCGGTACGGAATACACTTCCCAGCTTGTTATAATTGTGTCCCCTATCACTAAATAAAGAGACTGAGAAAACCGTCGGTCAGACAGGCAGTTTCATACTCCTGAAAATATCTAATTGAATTACTGAAAAGTAGTAAACATTAGTTGGCTGATTTAAAAGTTTATCAAATGACTACAAATAATGAATGAAAATTCCAAAATTGTGCGACATTTTAGTTGCAAAATAACATGGCAACCTTACAAACTTTAATTTTAGTCAGCTGACTAATCTATTTCGTATCGTCACTTCAAAATGTATTCTACAGAAAACCCAACTCCGGCAAACAGACTTTGGTTTACTGAGCTTACGCAAAAATATGAAACAACAAAGTAAATTAAACCCAAAACACATCGATCAAATGTGTAATAAATAAAGAGAGAAATAAACAAACAAGTGAATGCAGCTTATGTGGTGTGTCTGAGTCTGACAATTTTAAGCTGTGGAATCCCAGAGACATTTTCCCTTGATTAATCGAATACTACACATTAAAATGAATAATCCTGCTTGATAAAACTACTGCATTACTCAACACCACCGCACGTTCAGAAACACAATTAGTTATCAATAAAAAATAAAATGTCTGTTGCCATGGTTAGTATCTTTACACCCGGATGCCGCAACAAATAAGAAATAAAACCACGTAAAAATCACGTTCCTGCTGCATTCCTTTCGCATGGTTACCAACCTGTGTTATTCCTCGCATTTCACGTGAGAAAAGTCAAATCTTTGCCAAGGCGCCTGACTGTCATGCAACGCGCACATCAGGAAACTTCCACATTCTTTCGTATCAGACGATGTGGAAGTCAGTGGCCTGCCACTAGTCAAGCGAGTAACGAAAACTAACCCCCCCCCGCCCCCCGTCTCGTTAAATGTAGCGTCAGCCAACACCTATTTAATAAAATAAAACACATCTGAAACAACGTCTGTTGTTAACATTAAAAACGGAAAGTATTTTTGTGCGAGTTTTATTTAAATTCGTAACCGCTCAAAGTTACAAATTCTTTGATAAATGTCGGTCTTCTTTAACTTCGCCAAGTATAATTGCTTTACTTTGTGGTTACAGGAAACGAGGAGAAGTCAATAAACTTCACAAAAAAAAAACAGTCGAAGGTCGAGCCAGCTGCAGAGAACTGAACTAGATGATTGCGAGTAGCAATGAACAGCGAATACTACAGGATTTCTTTCTAGCAAACAGCGAAGGGAGAGATCTTAAAACTAATGGTTTGTTGAAACACAGCGACGTAGTATCCCACCAATCAGAACTCATTTTTACAATTTTAAGAGGGCGTTGACGACAAGACAACGACATCTGAGTTTTACCGCGAAGTTCTGTACGACCTACTTGCATTAAAGTGAATTATAAACAAATTTTTACGTGATCAATCGAGCTTGAAATACATTTGGTTCCTTTACCTTTCAACCAAGTAGGTCGAGCTTAGAAATTCCCCTACACTTCAGCTTCGCCGTTACAGTCCACGTCGAAACAAGTTCCCTGGCTATCGAGACTGAACATGAATTTTATGTGTAAATTTACTCAGAGAAAATCCATACTTTTAATACAGACTCACTCCCTGAAATATTTGCCCAGCAAAACATCTGAAGCATCTGAAGCGGCTCTTCATTCCTCCGATATGTTTCCACTTGAAACAACTTTGGCACGTCATTTTGTAAACGTTACGGACCCCTGGACAGCAGGAGTATAGCCGCGGTAACGAAAGGCACTTAGAAAGGCATTCTATCGACATATCGACACTGGAAATGTACGTGAACACAACTTGCCGTGCTCTTTGGTCTAAATCTGGGGATATCACTTATTCAGTTTGCTGTCTACCGAGATGAGGGGAGGTTTTAGATGCTCTGCTGGCCTACTCATGCTATTTTCAGAGTTTGCATACGAAGTGCATAACTCGGTCGTCGTTGAACAGGTACACACACCAGAATTATGGGAGCAGCTACTGTCTTCCTGTGCACAACGCTACCATCTTACATTTTTGTCGTATATATTGTTTACGTTCCTTACGCAAACATAACGAGGGAAACGCATATATGAGAACTCGTGTTCGTCCGCCTGCCCGTATTTTTCCGCACCCGGAAATTCCGGTAACGAAACAGAGTCAGGTGAAGCGAACTTTGGTGATTTTCGGCCAACGTAACGTACATAAAACTCCGACCCGACTTTGTTTACTTTCTCAGAAACGCGCAGTCTGTAAAAAAAACGCATGTTTGCATTAACCCTCCAAAGCCTAAGCTCGTCTAAATATTAATTAATAATTCAGTCCGTACCCCCTCCTCCCCACCGTCAAAAATAAGAGAAACACAAAACGTATCCATTGCAACGATACACTGGTTAATGCCATTTAGGGAAATATCGCAGTTTATTTTGAGAATCACATGACAGCCATAAATATGCTCTGTGGGAAGAATGAAGTTACTGAACATTAAACATGGCGGCACACAGTTACAACAGGCCTTTCCGGGATTAACATCCACAGCATTTGTGACAATAAATTTGTGTCTGCAATACATGGACATCGAAGATAATGAGACACGTAGAAAAGTAAAATACAAAAAATTGGAAAATACGTGCCCCGAACTGGAGTATTTTCAGGGCAGTCAGGAAAGTAGAACGTCACGACCAATGAGAATGAGTGAATGCCAATAGGTCGAGATATCAGTGGTTTCAGGTGACCAACAACATCTGCGAAATGCTGACACCCCTCCCATAAATCTTCAATTCCTTCAGGCAATGAACTCGAAAATGTATCTAGCGCCTGTAATTCAGTTTCCAAAATCTACAACTTTCCTATTCTTTACCACATTTCCAAACAGCAGCAGGCGAGCAGGGGTCTGTTGGTACGCTGATGGTTGTTCCACGACGCAGACAATAATCTCTCGATGCATCAGCGAACAAAGGACCACTTTCTCGAGAAACTTAGCCCACAAGCAAGCCATCAATCAATGTGCATCATGTCAACATCTTTCCTCCGGTTCGATGACAAACTAACATAGTTTTTTATAAGTGAGTCAGAGTTAGTGGCATGATTGATAATATCACAGAACGAGGGTAAACGTGAAAATTCGAATAGGGCATTAATCTACTGAACGCGTGCAGAGAGCGCCTGGCATGGACTACGTGGGGTTAACAAATGCCCTTGTTCTCGATTTTCTGGATAAATTCTTCGTGTTCCTTTACCCCGGATGCGAAATACCCATACTGGGGCACCCACACCCGCTAGATGTGAAGCCACAGTCCTGCATCATATCACTGTTAAAAGACAGCAGACACACAGAGCATCTTATAGCCAAGCTCCAACAAAAGATGGAGTTATCTCCTCTCAAAACTGATTAAAAGCGATTCACACATTGCCAACTGCCTTTTGTGAAAAATAAATATAATTTATTCTGAGAATCATATGCAAGCCATAAATGCATTCTGGGCGGGGGCGGGGTGGGGTGTAGTCTCATGAGAAGCTGAAGCAGGCACTAAGGGTTAAGTATAGATAACGATTGGATTGCTTTTGTCTGAGCCATGACCTTGGTGCAAGGTTCCTAGAACCTTCCTTCGACACGAGGTAGGTGTCTCTTGCCGGGAACACATATTCACGTCTCAGGTGACATTCGAACCCACGATCCCAGAGCTCGAGTGGCCAAGACACACTCCTGAGGCTGCAATAACACCCAGACGACAAGGTAAAACGGGAAGTTTCGAAAGAGACAATTATAAAACGTCGAGAGCCGGATGCGTCCACATCGAAAAAACACAAAACCCAGTGAAGTTATGGTAAACAGCTGTTAGCTCGAAGTCGATTGACGGAGAATGTGCCGTGGTAATATGGGAATTCTATTAAATGCAGTAAGTAGGGATTAAAAGAGGCATTTCGAGATTTTACATGTTTGAAGCCCGAAATATTTTAATTTTGCAGTTATCTGTTACATTCATTGTGGCAGAAGAGTCATACATGTTACAAGAACAATTTTTCCATCATCGGACTCCACCAAGGTTTCAGAGCCGACCGAACGACACATTAGGAACGGCAAGAGAGCATCGGTCATGACTGGTCGTGTTCCTGGCCCCGTCTTGTCTTGTTCGGTCGGCTTCAAATCCGTGCGGGCTGTGACAGATGTCTAACTCGCAGGCGCTTCAGTTCTACCCAGCTCCACTAAGCGATGCTGACTTCGAAAACGTCACGCATGAAAAACTGTCATTAGGGTCGTTTTCAGAACCGCGACAAGACTTGGGAACGGCATCAGAATTAATTCAAAACGTTGCTTTCCGTTATGGACAAACAACCTGTTGATAAGTTTATTAATAACATGGATTAACTGCAATTTTCTGTAGCAGTGCATTCAATCGGCACGGAATAGCTGGACACATTTTCACGAAATTTGATAATGATGTTGCGCCAGCTGAGGCCACTCCAAATTCCTTCTCTTTAATAACCATAAAATAATTGATAATACTGTTACTGATGACGGACGTTGTGAGACAGAGGATGAATCTCTGTGACGACTGAGGGCGTCATTTCCCGTCATGCCATCTGTCAGTGCCCACACGAACTATGCGTGCTGACATCTATCAGCGGCCATTGTGAACTATTTGATGTCGCGTCCATCGCAAGACTCGTTACGTTAGCGTCCGTGCTGACACATAACAGCAACCACACGAACTATTCGACCTGCAATTGACTCCCCAACACATCGTTGAGGAGTCTAGCCACAGTTGTTATATTACTGTAGAGATGTCAGAAAAGAATCTGTCCTGTTGAAGGAAGTAAATTATCGCTCTGACGGTTTAACTGTTGCGTTGTCACGGACACGTGCGGTACATTGTGATGACACGATGAGTAATGACAGCAAATGGAAGATTTATTTTGTTACTAACTGATATTTTTCTGTAGGTTTACGTAGTGTTTGACGTATTGAAGATCTCTGAAATATCGTGTACTCCACAAAAACACATTTCGCTGCAGGCTTTAAAGTAACTCTAATATTGTTGAGTAACTTACTTTCTGCATGTGATGGACATCAAAGAAATGAGCCTGGTTAACCCATTTCAAAGTACACACCATGTTCCCCTGCAGGACCAGAAATCCAATATTGTTTGCGTCGTCTGAGGTAGAGAGAAACTGCGTTACGTGTTGGAAAGTAATAAATGTTCTTATAGACTGAGCACCCACTCGTGGTTGCTCATTTCCCGATGGAAAATAGATGGCAGCACGTAAGTTTCCAATGAGAGTAGTACTGAGTTAAGCAGCCATGTGTGCAATGAGAAAATGTTCATTCCCAGACATGCATGGAGTATCTGGCTGACGGACTGAATTCAAATCGCCTGGCCTTTAAAAAACATTCAACAAAAGCGGTTAAAACAACCTTATTTCGGTTTTTTAAACGACAGACCCCGACTGACAATTCGATCTCCTTCCTAGGAACGAGGACTTCTTTCTCTGTGAATAATGGTGTTTCGAGGTTACAGCTATCCCCATGCAACGAGGGGCCTGAAATTTACCTCCGGTAACCATCCACGCTGGTTCAACTTCACGTTGAAAGATTTGAAGAGAACTGCCATGTCTCACTTCACTGAACACGCGGATTCAACACATACGTTTCAGAGAAAAATGTATGGACGGTCCTTGTTTGTTCCGAGTTTTCAGCGATCGGAGAGGTGACGGACTCGTAAATATTTACGGAACCGCTGCCGCACAGAAAATATTTGCACTGCATTGTTGATACGGGACTCATCAATTAATCGGCTCGCTGTATTTACAATGCGAACTCTGACCCAGGAATAATTTGCAACAAAAGCTCACAAAACGAGGCACACGAAAGCATTACAGCATCAAGACGCTAAAGGTACGGAACTCGCCCCACGATCGTTGCAGCAAACACAGAGTTGAGTTCGTTCCGAAAGGAGAATTGCTGATTGGCCCTTCCGTCCTGTTAACAGGCCCTCAGGTCCCTTCTTCGCAGGCGACATTCCCCTTGCATGCGTATGTATGTATTGAAGCTGTTTCGCCGTTTCTAAGCAACAAGTTACACTCAAAAAGGGGGGAGGGGGTGTGAAGGAAAGAAATTGGCGACTAGAATTGAAAAGACGTAGCTATCAAGTTCGACACGGGTCTTGGTGGCTGGACCAAGCCGTACCGACTGCAGCCGAGAATATCCGAAGGCAACCGAAAGAGAAGCCAATGGTCCAGGGAGGTTGCAGTGAATCTCGAACCTCGTCCTCTCTGAAGGAAGGAACAATGTTGTAGACTCAGCATATGACGCCTTATTGATTTCTTGACGTTTTTATCTGTCGCTGTCACCCGCTTATTTATCAACCAAGAGTGTCCCTTTATGGTCGAGGAAGAAGAATATTCTTCTGTGTAAAAAGACTCGTTTCCAGGAATGGAAAATAAAAATATTCGCATATTCTCATACCTAATATTAAGACGTTATAGCAAATTTCCTGCGTTTTCCTGTTACTGTGACTCGGCCAATTAGTTTTAAGTTCACAGAATTCTGCCCCAGAAATTTATGTCAGAAATTTGAATCCAGTTCAAATCTTCACACCTTACTTTTCTGTCCAATCCAGATACAAATTCCATCATTATTGAGCAATTTTCCTAAAATATTATGTAAAGAGGACATCGTATGAAGCTCGTCTTCACTGTGTTTTCCCCAGTCACTCGCCCCTTCACCTGTCTCAACACTATGAAGCAACGCAGGTCATCTACTTCTTTTCTTGCAAGAATTACGGCGAAATGACTCGTAGCTACTGACAGCGTTGTTGAAAACCACAGACAAATAAAATACATTAGCAGTCGAAGGTTAATTTAAAGACAAATGCCCTCACGGGTGTAGCATTCAACGATTATTTTCGTTTAAACGTGACATCTGTTTGGGGAGTCTACGAAGTATATGCAGTTAACTTGTAAAAGTTGAGGAATACCACGCAGATGATAGATCGGTTGTAGAATGTCGCAAAACGTCTTTCAAAGGCGGGAATTAACAGATATGTTACAGGTTTTGTCGAAATAGTAACATAAATAATTATTTTGTATGTGAACGAGACACATCACGTAACTATGTACCGTTTACTCGATAAACTTTCTCTGACGTTGAGAGTGAATTAAACAGACACAAGCGTCTAAGTCCTCGAGTACAACGGACCTCAAAAAAATCTGGAGAAGAACAGGCACACGTGATAACACACGTGTAATAAAGTTCTGTATATGAAGGGACGTAAAAATGCACATGAAATTTCGTTTAGGTCTGTGGTTATAAATCTAACACGTATGCATACACATTAATAATATTACGTGTTTAATGTTCGTACATAATTTTAATAATCATGTGGACAGAAGCACGAGCTGGAGCTGGAGGGTCGTAAAATATAGAGAAAATTTCCTACGACTTATAGTAACTTTATAAAATGGTATCTTGATGATTTTTTAACACAAAAGTATAGTCCGCTTACGCAATTATGTACATAGGTGATTACGAAAGGTTCCAAAGGCTGTCATTCACAGTCTTGGATTAATCAGTGGACACCAACGTTCCGACTTGGAGGAACAAGACACTGACATTTTTTAATCGTCACTTCATCTTCCGTCTCTCTGGATTAATCGACCAGTTATAAAAACTGAGTTCTGCACTCAAAAACAAGGAATATCACGTCGTCACAGGTGTTTCTCCTGGCTTAAACGAGATCCGGGCCTGAATCTGCCACCGCGATTAAGAAGGTGCGACTTCACGAACATCGAGTGTGCCATTCAGAGACGACGACTAGAACACGCAGGGCGCTGCGCGTCTAATTCTGGAATGACTGTACGGCAGATCGAACACTGTGGGGCTTCATCTTAATTTATGGTAAGTGAAACGCAGAGGCTGCAAACATTGACTCCATTTACTAACTTAAAGTCACGACAGGCTTTATGTGCCAACATATCGGATGATCTATGGCTACGTCTGATACCAAATTAAGAACGAGAGTTGGGAACTCCGTTGTCGGTTCACAAATCATTCGGCACAAGACTCGAGGAGACCTGTAGCAGGCACAGTATGGTCTTAGCAGGGACGATTTAGAACGTATGTGCGTACAACGGAAGATCAGACAACCAAAAGGGATTAAACGTTCATGAAATGTGGAAATTTGTACTAAAATAGTATACCAAATAAAGGTGCGAGGACAGAGATGAAAAATATTTTCATCGAGAAAATAAATAACAAGACCGAATAAAATGGTAAAAGTATCTTCAAAGAACGGAAGGACCGGCATCTCTAAAACAGTTTGGGACAAAGGGGGGAAGAGATGCAATCTAAGAATGAGGCCTGAACAGACAATTGCCTGGTCCTTGGGTTGAACAAGAAGGTGGTACAAATCTGAGCTCTGGGGCCATATATTCTGGTGGGTACCAACCAACGTTTCGGAGGGGTAAATAACTCCCACCTTCACAAGATCCACCGAAATGTCGCTAACCACGCATTAAAATCACTCATCGCGTATTACTGAAGGCCCCCAGCACCAAATTCAACTGGAAGCCTTTAGGTGTTTTCGGATATTCAAACATGCAGACAGATGAACGACGAACATGACCATCCAAATTTTGCACGAGGAACGGACACCAGGAGTCCTTGAAAAGCAACGACCACGTCCTTAAGTAACTCACACTTTACCATCAAGATGGAAACATTACATGGAAACCGAAATTCCACTTGCATGCAGTTGTAATACCGAAGTGTAGACACTGACATCAATGAGCCCCTCCTTCACGAAGGTGTGCGGCCTGTTGCAATCTAGACGACTGAAAGGGAAGTTTCGGTTCTGACAGACAAATTACGACCGGACATAATTAAGGGATATTCATGCGCACTTACTGTTCGAATGCAAAAGGTATTTATAACACAAATCAAATATGTTTAGACGCATTTCGTTCCATGGTAAGTAAGTGTTCCATTTGAGCGTAGGGAATATCGACTTATAACGTCATTGTTCGTATATTTGAGGAAATAAGATCTGGTGGATCCCCCTGCCTCAGCGTAACTGCCTTGTAGTAACGTGTTCATTCATAAGAATCTTCCTACACATGTCTGCGGTCGGCTGTGCGCGTCCGAACAATTCAGTTCCTTTCAATGAACAACATGAACACGTCGCAGGCGAGCACAGAACACCTTTGGCACCAGGGATCTGAATTAATTAATGACGACAAATGTTTGGAAAATGCATAATTCACGAAGCAAAGTAATGTAAAACCCGTTGAAGTTCGACGGGATCGATTCCTTTCCAAATGTAATCAGGCACCTATTTCGTATATATTTTATCCATTTCTTATATTTGTCTCCTCTCCTCACTTCTGTGATCCTCTGCACATCTCAGCCTCCGCTGCCCCCCCCCCCCCCCCCCGCACAACACGTCATATCATCTATTTGAATTTCCTCAAATTGTTGTCCATGAATTTTCATATTGCTTTCCAGCAGAACTGACATCGCCCCCAAAATGAAAGCCAATGACCTTGAACTGCTGATGTAGGAACGCTCCGAAATGTTCTTGACAATACGACTTCGTTGAATAAGGCGTGCGAAGCAAACCACTCCAGAAAGTCTCCGAGAAGCATGCAGCTGGACTGTTTGGTATGCAGAGCCAGTGGAATTGAAGACACCGACAAAGTAGCAACGGAGCTATTCCGTTATGAACTGGAAAGATGTTTTGGGCGAAGTGAGGAGGACGTTGATCGATCGGTCGAACAGAGTCGGCGCGGGGGTTCGAGTCTGCAGTCTCGGGCCCAATCATCGCTGAGTTGGTAATTTATAGGCTGCGAGACGAAGTGAATATTTAGAAGGAGATAAAGTAAAATTGAAAAGCAAAGCCATCAACGTGGAGCGAGACGACGGCCGGTCTGTGAGGAAAATTTCAAATTTTATACGGGACTGCGAGGAATTTTATACATTTCTTCGGTGCCGTCAGAAGCTTCTGCTCATCAATGGTGATGAGACTGTGACGACTGGAACCTGGGTTAGTCGTATACGGGGTAGTTGCTAAGCTGTTCGCTGCTAACGCGAGAATTACAAGGCTGCTGGCGCTTGCATGGCGTTCCCAAATCCCCGTTTGATTCATCCTCATCTTGGATAGATTAATTTCGCAACGAAGTAAAACTGTCAAGTACTTCCAACCAGGTCGGAGGCATCATTTGTCCTTTCCCTTGGTTCCGCGTTTATTCTGGGAGCCTTCAGACAAGTATCGAGTTTCAATTCCCGGACCGTAAGACTGCAAATTAGGCTGATTCATTTGAAGTTCATCGCACTTAATTAAAGGTACTACTGACCTTCCATGGTGAACAGGTCCACTTCGATGATTTTATTTAAAACGATCAGTCATTAGTGAGACGTTTGGCAGTGAGTACGCTTGAGCAACGTTATCGGATGCTTCATAATGCTGACAGTTGCTCACAACAACGCTAGTCGTCTTATGTCAGGTAATTAGTTTTCACTGTACATAATGACACAAGATCACAATTCACGCGAGCCGCTGAAAATCATCGGCGGTCAGCGGAGTTACAACCCTTGTCGCAAATTAATACGAAATATTATTCTACAATTATTATACCTAAAAATGGAAAAGTGTCCTATAACAGCGACATTTGTTATCTACAGAATGTTTTATATTTATATTACCGTGTGCTGTAGTCAGCGAAGTAGTTTTTGGCAGGTGGAGAAGCTTGCGGACGGGCACGGTCAGTGCATTTCTTTTGTTTAGGCGTTCAGTTCGATAAGCTACTCGTTCTTCCTGGAGGCACACGAAACATTGTACTGTCGTACAAGTGACTCGCTCCTAGAATTCCTCTTGAATATTCCACCGGCCAAAAACTACTGCGATCACTATAAATTTATAATTGCTTGTGTTTGTGTCATATTTTTAAGCATCTGCGTTCGTAATTTACAAAGTTTGATTAAGATTTCGTGTTCGTATCAAAAATTAGAAAGAGTTCCATTTAAAAACAGTTGTACCCTGATGATGAAGGCGATATAATCCTCCGAAATGTCGGTAACCACTTGTAACACTACACGGCGTCATAACCCAGAACACCACTACGAACATTTCCACGACCATGAGACCCTGAACACTTCAAATCTCATGTTGTTAACCAGTTCCTTCCGATGGCCAATTTATACGGATCCTACGTCTAAGAAGATGACACAATTTCCCGAAGTGTCAGGACCTAACAGCCTAAGCATGTGTCGTTTATGAGGGAGGGGTTTCGCTGATTTGTAGGGACGCAGAGAAATCTGTCGCACAGGGGTGTCCAGCTTGTTTCCGCCACCCACAAAGAAACTGAAACAAGGGGACCTCTTCCATAAGACAACTGTTTTGGGTTTATATCACACGAGTAAAGAATGCACTTGTGCTCAAGAGTAATATTCAATACCGAGGCTCAAGTTCTTCAACTCTGAGGATTCAAATACTACATAAAAATATTCCTGATGAAGAGGAACGAACAAATCAGTTTATCCGACGATGAGATCGCTGTTTCACTCGGGCGAAACGTCGTAAAGAAGGAACTTCATCCGGAAAGATTCAGCAGTTGTTGGTTGGCTTCAAGGTCCTTGTGGGACCAGGAAGGCGACTTAAGGAGCGCCATGGAGGCCAAGTTCTTACAGGTTTGACCCCGGAGAGAACGTTCGCATTCAGACAGAAACCGACAAAACACTATTATTAATAAATGACGGTCGACACACTTAACAAAAGACTGTTTTTTTAGTAATATTTAAATGATGTGGAAAGCGGGTAGCATAACTGCCATGGACATTAATTCACTTTGAACACTTTGAACACTTGCGCTAAATACAAGACCGAATCTACTGGTTGGAGCAGAAAAAGATTTTTTCTTTTTCAAAAACATAAAAAGAGCAGAGTTTTTAAAACGAGCGCTCTCCTTCAGACACGACACAATCAGTTTGTTCAACTGGCTAATGAAAGGGGACATCGGGTCACTACAATCCTGTTGGACAGGTGTGCAACGGGAAATAGCAGAGGAGAATAAAACACTAGCAATGGCAGAAGTCGTAAGATTAATGAACGAAGAGTCTGAAGGGGTGACTCAGGAAGATTGGGCGCGTTGCGTGAGACACGTGGGAAATTCGCTAGGGAAAGATTTTGCAAAAGAAATTGGACGGGAGGAAATTTTACAGCCCGTCGTTATAAATTTACAAGGCAGGGAAAGTCAGAGAGACGACAGTGACGTCACTGGTCCTTGGGGGGGGGGATACGACGACGACGACGACGACGATAAACCCTTAAGCTGCTCCGGTGGATTAAAACAAAACAACAACCCATCTTCATAACTCTGTATAAAAAGGCCATCTATATGTGTGTGCCTTGTTATACATCCAAGTTTTCTGCTAGATTTACGTGAACTTCCGACCGCCTTCCCAGTCTACACCTACGCAGAGCTACGTAAGAAGCGACACATCACTGGACGCCTTCAAACGCGAGGATCAGTGAATCGTATAATAACATTCTTGAAGCGGTAACAAATACTTAAACAATTTCATTATTTCAGTAAAGTTCCTTATACTTTTTCGAGAAATCCGTCGGCCCTTTGTCAACGCAATTTCGGTCTTTCTTCCATTTTCTGATCAGTGGAAGAATCCGAGCAAATTAATATTAACGTCGTAATAAATAATAAAATTTATTATTTCAGAGCAGTGCATTTAAAGAACACCCTGGACAATGCACAAGTGGCCTTGCATGTACGTAAATTGTTATTTACATTATCTGTAATTGAAATACAACTTATCTTCTGCCTTAAGTTTTACGGAACAGACTCAAAATTTAGGACTTTTGGGAGTCGCGTTCATATTTTGCGACGACGAGCGGAACTGTTCTGTGGTCTACGGGAGGGACCAGGTGTGTTCAAGTTCGTTAAAAACACAAATTTTCGCCCTTAATTGGGATGAGGAAAAACAGATAATTCCCACCGGAAGCAGTGTATGTAATTGCTGGCTTAGAGCGAAATTTTTATGACGGTCTCTATTTTCCAGCATTCCCCCAACTACAGACACCAGCATTTAATATTCGAAAAAGGGAGGGGGGGGGTGTGGATTACCGAACAGAAAAATCGTATTTCAGCACGTAAATTCGCAGATAAAATATTCGCGAGTCACTTCGTCACTTACCACACCACGTTAATTAAACTATGCAGGGAAAGCATTAGGTATTACAGAAACGGGTTGATCCACAAGTACTCCTTTGCGTGGACACACGGTTCACATTAAGACTCCACGCAGGAATGCCCCATACTTAAAAAACATACTTAACGTGCTTCGTGTAACGAATGAAAAAGTCGAATAATCTGTAAATATTAGCGGACAGCCGACAAGGGGTGGAAGTAGAGAAATGGATATTATCAATGCCTGGGAAAAATATCGATGATAATTCATACACTCGATCTGAAGAGTACACATTACATCATGAAATAAGGATGGTTTTATAAAAAAATGATTATGACATTAAAAATGAAGACAATGCATACAAATTAAACAGAACTAATGATCATTTTGTTTTGTCTTCAAAACACGTAACTCGATAAACATTCCCCATTGCCTTACTTGACAGTGCGTATTCACGACTTTGATGCGTCTCTGAACGGGAGAACAGTTTGCAATCAGAAAACGCGCTTTGTCTACTTTGTACTCCTATAAGCCACGCCAGTTTGACTTCTGTGGCTGGTTCTGTAGCAGACGCGTGCACCTTCAGCAAAGGCCCTACCTAGTTTGTGGGGGAGTAATATCGCCCTTTGTGGTTGGAATATACGCCCGACTGAAGGGCAACTGAGTAGCAGTACTGGGCCAACGCATAAGATAAAAACACACCGACACCTACAGTTACGACAGAACGAAACATTAAATTAGCCAAACTTTGAGGGAAACAAAAAGGAAACGTGCGCGAAACAAAGTCTGTTGCATAGAACGGAGCAGCGAGGATTTAATAATACCAGGAATTATTTATAAAGACAAATAAATTTAAAAAGTGAAATTGGCAGGCGAATCACGAGAAATATAAGCCGTTATAATAAAATTAAAAGTGCTCTAAATAGGAGAACACTGATACAATTAATGACCTTAATGTAAGTGATGAGTAGCCAAAAATTAGTTGCAATATGAACGCAGTTCCAGGTACTGCTTGTGTCATTCTTCCCCGGAGTTACTGAGAAACTGAGACACTTTACTTCTTTAAGTATGAATTTAATTACAGATAAGCCACGCCAAGCAGGAGTTAGGCCATGGCATTGCATTACTCAAGATACAGTCTCTATTTGGCATCAGAGAAACTGATAACAGCAATCAGACGACCACGTTTATGAACACGAAACACGAATTTATCTTTAATAATACAATTTCAGAGAGAGGGGGGCGATGAGTCCGAAGATGAGACTTCTGGGTTGTAGCGCCGTGTAGTCTGACAGAAGTTAACCGACGTTTCAGAGGTCCTTGCTGCCTTCATCATCAGGACAATGAAGGCAGCAAGGACCTCTAAAACGTCCGTGAACTTCCACCAGATTACAACAACCTACAAGACAGACATCTTCGAATTCGAGATTTATAAATGATTACGATAATTTAAAAAAATTGAACTCCGAATGAATTCAATTAATTAAATTAACGTTTAAGAATTACGCATTTCGTAACTTTGTCAGTGAAATTACAAATTAATCTGAGAGAAAAAATGGATACAACTTAAACGAATTAAATGCTTTTATTAATTATGACATTTGCATTAGGTTAAATTAAGTATGATTAAATTAAGTGTATATAAAATACATTGATTGAGAAGTTTAAATGGAATTACTCAGTGTTTGGTTGTTATTTGTCACTTATATACGATGAAATATTTCATATGTAAGGGTTAAGAGGTGCGGACATATTGAACACTTAAACAATTACCTGTGAATTAAAGGCCAATTAACGTGCATTTTAAGAGAGTTGTTCTTCGCGAACGACAAATTTCCTAATATTATGCAGCGTATCTTGGTCATTACTTGCATGAATGCAATACTAATGAAGAACTTAAGACTTTCATTATTAATCCAGATTAAATCTCAGTTTGTGAGATGAACAATGTACAACAAATTATGATGTAATAAATGATTTTATATCATGTACGTATTCTTAGTGGCACACATAACCTAACTTAACCCATTGTATGTTCAAGAGTTAACGAGGAACGCGTAATCTGAATATGGCAATTTGAGTATGATACATTTTGGGGGCACAGCAGAACGGCGTACTGAAAAAATACGGGTCTGTCAACTTGATTCATTTGCCTGTGAAACACGCAGTATATATCGAACCCGTATCCTGGTTTTAAGAGACCAATCCAAAAACGAAAGACTTTAGCAGAAATTTAAAGCGACCTCGGGTACAGAACTTGCAGAACGACGTGTCCCTTAACTTCCCTGCAACTACACTGCAGGGCAAATGATAAATGCGAAATTAGACATGTTAGTGAACTCTACTCTTTTAACAACCCTCTCGAACACAACTAGTCCCAGAATTTACTTACCCCTCATATAGTAACCAATGCCCGTCAACGCCTGACTGTAAGCTTAAAAAAAATTTGAAGAGTTCTGACAGTGGAGACTCTGATAGCAAGATATTCTAGGGACGCTATTATGAGGTCTGATGGAGTCCGCGTTTGATGGAAATCTGACTTCAGCCATCACGGAGTTATTTTCATGTTCCTCATAAACACGCTTTACAAAATGTTATATTTCAAAATCGACCTGCAAAGATAATTCTGCAACAAATTGCGTTATTGTTCAACACAAGAAAAAGATCACTCCTCTCACCTTTGACGGATCTCTCTGCCCTAGTTGTATTATACCACGGTAATAAGCAAAGAACCGTCTGACTGGCTCTTTCATGAATGTGCTGGAAGGGCCGAGGTCTGTGCACCATCTACTGGACAGTTTTATCGACATTATTAATATTACTTATTCCGTCCGCAAAACTGCATTTTAAATTACATCTTACAGCTTTAATAACCTTTTTCCTTTCGGCATACGAAATTATTTATGATAATAAAGCAAGGCGCCGCAGTGGATTTGCTGTCCGAACTGATGCATAAATAATTTTTGAATTGCAAACCTTATAGTCAGGTTGTGTGTAAAAGACAGACTGGAGGTGAGCAATGATCCGGAATTATGTAAGGTCAGAGTGTATGAGAGTAGTTGTGAGGGACTGAATAAGAATGTACTGACTATAACACGCACGTACGCACAAGCTTATTTGGATTCAAGACACGAATTTGTTTGGCCTTAATTATTCCTTGCCGATAAATATTAAATCAGTGCATATTATTACAAATATAATATTTAAGAAAATCATTACGTAACTGCATTCTTTCATGCACCGCAGACAAGCTATGGCAGTTGTTTCTGTGAAAATCTCCCTCTGAAACCAAAGCTCGTCGAAATAATATTTAACAATTCAATCCGTACCGCAAAGAAAACACAACACTTCACCATTAAGAAGATCAAATTATTAAAGCTGTTTAAGGAAATAGTCGATGTTTACGATGGGAATCATACGAAACCCAATAAATACAACATTAAGAGTTACTCACGCTTGAAGCGGGCGGTACACATAATTACCACTGGGGATAATGGGAACGACCCGTTCTTCAAGTGCCTGAGCACTACGGGTCCCAACTTTTCGTTGGCTTGATCTATAGATATTTGGTAGGACTCCTTGGACGAGGGATCAGCCCGTCGCAAGGCATCTACCTGTACACAGGACAGCACAACATCCATGGCTTGAGTGGGATTCGAACCCACGGTCCCAGCGACCGCGCGACCACTGCGGACCCCTATACTTACCACAGACTGTAAAAGTTGAAAGGTGGTATACATCCATGATCTTTTATAATTACATGCGATACCGACTCTGCGTTGATGAGATGATAATGTTGCGTCATATTGTGTTGAATATATACTTGCTCAATTTTATCAGTCTAATCACAATAAAATACTATTATTAAATTTTAAAATATTAAAATATTATTACAATTAACATTTAAATATTTAAAATATATTAAAATGATGCTCTCTATCGAAATGTTCGATTTACATTAGAGCATCATCTTTTACACTACATGTTTCGGTTCTAAATGAACCATCTTCAGGTGTATAATCCATATAAACTCAAATGCGTTGATATTAAGCACTCTTGAAGAAAATTTGTTGGCATCTAGTTGGCTCCTTAAGTTTACCGCGTGCTGATAGCATGGTTGAAGGCGATGCGCATTCCGACTTTGTGCTTTTAGAGAGATCCGTCTACGCTAACAGTTTCCTCTTCGCAGCAAGACAATGGAATTACGCCTAATTCCCTGCGACATTCGTCCAGAGTCGTTTACGATTAAGACGCCATCTCCCGTTCTAATTGAAAAGACGTCATACAGAACAAGATTCTTTGTGCCGTCGCACTAATTAAACTTTTTTTTTTCCATCTTGCACCAAATCACTGCCACACTTAGCTTCTGATCATTCCGTAATCACTGGACTCATTATCGAAGCTGAAATTATTGAAGTGGTCCCCGAAGGTCTAATGAAAATTAATGACTTAATTTTATGAAGCAGACACGAGTATGCATTCTGCGCCAGGTAACGACCCAACTCGTCAATAATCCAATTCACAGTCATCAACTATAGTGGTCGCGTACAGGGATGTCCAAGAATAATATTGAAACGGTTAGGAACCTGTGGCGCCGACAAGAGAGGTCATTCCGAGGCCTAAACTGTATGCGTAAATGAATGTGCGAAGTTTGTTCAAATTTAGTTATCGTTTCAATCACACTGATGATGGAGGCGGCAGAAACCTCTGATACGCTGGTAAACTTCTACCAGACTACATGGCGCTACAATACAGAAGACAGCCATCTTGCCCTACACTTAAAGTTTAATGCCTAGTTTAATATGAGACATGAAAACATGTGTTTGTTTTTAAAGAAGGTTTTCGTTAATTAATCGTTGCGTACTCGACAATGTCAGTGGTGGTAAAGTTGTGTGCCTAGAGCAGATAACATGACGAAGAGTACACGGGATAAGGTCCTCTGTTTCATACGGCGTGCCAATTTCAAGTCCTCTGTACCTTGCAAAGCAATTTTTAGCATGTGCATGAATGAGAACCTCCAAGTGCCTGGTTTATTCAAAGATCTTGTTAAAGAAATAATTACCGAAGAGAACGTGACTTCAGGCGAGGGTAGTGAAGGCTTCTGAGTGCGATGTGTGCGCGGAGGCCAAATAAAATCTACTGTTCTTCGCAGCTTGCAAATTAGTACGCCCGGAATGTGTTGCATAAGCGACTCAGATTTCATGCTTACGTAAGTCAAATGAGACAATAAACTGCTTCTCCGAACATATCTGAATACACAGATTTAATGGAAAATTAAATTAACGACGTCTAAGACTCTCCAAATTCGGAGATTCGTTTAGCTAGAGGAATTTTTTTTTTTTGTACAGTGCGTGCGAATTATTGAGTCCGCATGCGCAGATGTCACAGAACCAAAAGTGTGAGTTACTAAAACATTTTACAACAAATCCCAGCGTCTCACAACCACACAACCCTTTCCCGATTACATTCTTCCCCAATGCAAGTACGCCATTAGCACCGTTCATAATGGCCGAGGGCAAAGCGGAATGAACCTAGCAAATTCTCCCACAGATTCCCTCCACAGGGTCTTTGTATCAGAAGAGTGTTCAAGTCACTGTGTCTGTCTTTCGAGTCTTCAAAATTTCCAACAAATTTCACGAGGCTGGCTGACCTCTTTAAACAGCTATTTCCTCTTTACTCAGTATCCTAAATTTTCCACTTGCTTAATCCCTCTCCTGTCCAAAAGCGATTTATTAAAAAAAATAACGTTCAAAGTACTGTACAAAATATATATTACATGTTATTCACAAAACACATCTTCAGATGTCAAATGGAAATCAAGAGAAGACGCACGAATGAAACACCAAACACTGGATGGGAGAAGAGTGCAAAGGTTAGCTCTTAAAGACACTTTATTTACATTAAGTAAATTTTCCAACTTCTCTCAAAAAGTTGACTAAACAATTCCTGTAGCTGATTCAATAACAAAGTGAGGTTAAACATTTTCCGGACAAAGTAGTCTACTTTGGTCAACCGTGCTCTAGAGTTCTGGATCCAAACAGAATCGCTTCAACACTTCAGGTCCACAAATTAAGTTTAAAACTGGCACAGCTACAATCAATTAGTGACTTTAAATGTGCACATAATTAATTGCAACAAACATTTGCAGTCTAGCGCTGATTTAGCGGAAGAAAATTACCCACTGCACCGTGGAATCGCGCGTGAGGCTGTCACAAATGTAAAGGCACTTAGAAACCGCGGGTCACTTACTGCAAACCAAACCGGGCGACAACGTTCGAAGCCCTGACAGTTGAGTCCGGAATGGCTTACTCCGTCCCAGGTGTTGCCCCATTCCGTAGACCCAACCAGCAGAAGACCAAGGTCACACGGTCGACCTATTTTCATTAGCGCAGTATCAGAGCAAAACCCAATCGGATCGCCATTTGCTTTTGTTCATTTGACGACGTATCCAATTTCTAAGACTGTACGGTCGAATGTTAGTGTTGAAAGATGCTATGTTTGGAGAATGGTGAACTGTTGCGTCCTAATTTAAAGTGCTATCAAGGTGTTGTCTGGATGGACTGAGGAAAATACAGGAAGAACCTCCAATCAAGATCCTTCTGACAGATTTATTTACCCAGTACAAGCAAAGTCGCGCGTCTATGAAGCAGAGGATTTTGGCTGCAGTACTAGAACCTTATCCTTTAAAGTTTCGAAAATAACTGTCACAAACTTTTCGCTTTAATTAGTTCACGTTACAGAAAGGTTCTCAGAGAATAGCAATCATTTTTCTCCTCCAACTGGAAGTTAATGTAGTTTTATATTTCTCATCATAGACATCTTAAATTATAGGATAAATAATATATCGAAAAATATATTGAAGAAAGCTGTAGTGGCCTTTCCTGGAAAGACTGAAGGAAAATCACGAAAATATGTCAAGATAACCGATCTTCGGAACGAGACCTGTACCCAAGACCTCCCGATTACGGAGCAGAATGAGGTCAATCACTCGGTCACTATGTTCGGTCTATACTGTATGGATTAGAGAACATCAGTATTACCAACATACAACAGAGGCTGAGACGTTTCCCGCTTGCTGCGTAAAATTGTCATAAATCCCGCGGCAATGCATTCTGTCAGTTTCCCCTTTCAATTTTGGTCCAATAAAATGTTTACACCGAGTATTTACACTAGTCGTTGCCTGTTCTGGTTCGCATACTTTAAATATTTCTGTGGTTGAAGAAACAATCACTATCCAAGATGGCATGAGGTTATAAAACACGGCAACCACACATCTCCCAAACAGCACCAACAAAATTAGATCTTGAAGGAAGATGGAGAATTAAGAGGACGCTCTCGACCCTACGCCCTCGTCCTGTGCTCCAGCGAACGAGGTTGGTCCTGAGCGCATTATCCCGTTAGCATTATTTGTCGGCGTGAGCGACGGTCGAAGACTGAGAGCCCTCATAGAGCGGGATTAATGAAAAGTTAGAGGCAGCAGTGCCGAGGGTGGAAGAACAGCGCACGCCTCTTCAACTTCAAAGACGCGAGAGCAACTTCAAGCATCAGACACGGGTACAGCATCTGCCTATCAATAATCAGCATAATTACTCGTTCGTACAACAAACCGGACCGTCCTCTGTCACCAAAGCACAGCGCTTTCTCGGGCTGTGGAGGACGGAGACGTCTACTAGGTACGGAGAGAAACTGCTAGCATATTAAATAAGCCGTCGCGGACAGCCGACAGTGGGTGTTCCTTCAGGTTGCGGGTTGGACGGAGGGCCCACAACTTCCGATCGCAAAGAAATCGGCATCACGTGAAATTTTACAGGGGACCTCGGATTTGCCTTATATACATAAATCCCTGTTCCCAAGGAGATGTACAATCGTCAGCTCGTTCAAAGGATCTGACCTATAGGAACTCATGATATTTCACGTTACAAATACTCGTAAGCACGACATTAGAAAAAACTTTACCTACGACAAGTAATCTCGTTTATTCTTAAAATATCCACACACGCTTTAAACACAATATTTTAACAGTCCCGTCTCTCAATAGTATCCTTGGCGTAACATTCCCATTAATTTCCTTCTTTGCAATGAGAAAAAGACAGGAGGAAAGCAAGAACTTCGCTTCGTACAGTTTTTGTGACTCTGTCAAGAGATAAAAGAGGCGATATCAAATTTTAGCGCCCACGTGGTTAGGGGCAGAGAAAATCGGAAGATTTTATTATTTACTTTTAAAGAAATCACACGACGAGAAGAACAGATGATTAATTTGGTTTTAGTGGCCATGAAATTTGGAAGGGAGAAGGAAATGTTTTCGCTGCCTCGAAGTAGTAGGGAATCGAAGTTCAGCCGCTGGAAATTCTTCAGAGAACGACTTTCGGGTCTCCAGCCACTTCTGTAAGCAATTTCTTTTTCGTCACAAAGCTTGAAGCAAGCACGTGCGATTCAAAATAACATTACATTACAGTGAACTATTGTCATTATGCGATTGAAGACGAGAGTTTTCGCAACCCCCTGCTTTAATTCATCTCACAACTGCGAGTCAATAGAGAACAAGCCGTTTTAAACCGTGTTATCGACACAGACAGCGCAATTACTCGTCAGTTCGCGCTAATACCAACGCGGACGTCCACTCCCTGCCCTTCCCATCTTCCTCACAGTTCGGACGCTGCTCGAAGCTGAAGGCCATGTCCAGAATTATTGTGACTGACCCTCAAAATCGTGCATGTCCAATTACTTACCGAAATGCGTGGACTGACTTCGATTTTATCATCAGCTCCGAGCTGCAATTTCGTCTGTGACCGCGGATGTCAACTCGGAAAAATGAGAGTTTCACGGTTAAAAAAAATTCGTAGCCGCCCCGCACTCTGGCTTCAGTGTGTTGAAACCACAAATTACATATTAAACTATTTTTAAAGTGGTCTGTGGTTTATTCAGCAAGTCCCATGAAGACGGGCCAGCGGCCATGTTTACACAACACGCTTTGATGGCGAGCCTACGAAACGACATGAAACATTACTTTGAACTACTACCTGGCTTTGATCAACTTTCATAAAGTAGATTTCGCGTAACATCACTTATTCACGACGGACTGCGATGAAATTTCAGCTTGAATATTTGAGTACAGTTGTACAGGGATCTGAAGACCAACAACTCGGTGTTTATCTTACGTTCCCATGAACGCCATATTGATACAGCCCGACCCTTCGCTAATTACTGTCGAGAGACACAAAACCAAAAATATGATTTGCACTCCGTTTTCAGTAATTTCACAAGGAAAGACAGAGACAACCTCGAGTGGTCTGTTCCCTTTCGTCAGCTTCTTAATCTATTCAAGGACAGGCAAGAACATCGGGTTACCCAAGCGACGAACTTTTCAATTTGTTACCAGATGCAGGTCTAAAGAAATCGCTGATTTATTCAGATCTTTAAATTTCGCGTGGTAGAAGTTATTCGTTAGACACGTACGTTTTGCTCATGTATGCACGTGCCTAATGCAGAAGAACACGGATAACACATAGACTATGAACGTGGCTTTAGGAGGTTGTTAACCAACGCAGGTGGACATTACGAGTGATCACAGAAATATCCACAAATACGGAAACAATCTTCTGTTTAAATATTCAAACCTTGTGACGATTTTACAGGAAAAGTGCACGTATTCGGAAGATGTAGACTCTACTGGAGCAGATGTGGACAGCGAGCGCTTCCCCGTCATAGTACAAGAGCGACGCAACTGCAGTCGTCATAAATAATTCTCAACACCTGTTTTAATCTAGCGGGACTAAAGCAAATGTCAGAATAATTGTTCTGTGGTGTTCAAACATGTGACAGAACTTTACAATAGAAACAAACGCAACAAAGAATCGTTATTATGCACTGCCTTGCAGACCTTCGGGATTTGATTCTCTTGCAACAAATGCAGAGGCGAGGTCGATCAACCGCGGGTCAGAATATGAAAGTAAACAAAGGTTTCTTGTTTGTCAGTAACTCCGACTATGTAACGCAGAAAAATAGCACGATTTATAAATTTGAATGGCTACTGAAAGGCTCGGTCTTGCCTTCATTTAAAGTAATGTCCTGGCGTCTGCATCTCGGGACTGAGCAAAACAACGGAAAACCTCATTCACGATAGCTGTTCTACGGGCCGATATTTTATCCCGGAAACCGCAGAATACGAAGGGGGGATACTAACCACTCGATGGCGACGCCATATAACATGAAAATAACGAGGCAGATAGAGACCATAATCAGTTTCAAGGTCGAAGACCGACGTTTGCAGGGGCATGACGAACTGGGATTCCCCGGAATGAAAAGGTGACACCACTGCTGGACGCGGATTCAAACTCAAGATGGCCGAGGGTTAATTTCCGTCTTCGGCCCTCTGTCCGTGTTTGAGACTGCCTGCCAAGCCACTTAAAAACAGTAGTCTTGCAGCCAAACTTAATAGATTATTGTCTACAGCTCTGAAAATGTAGTAGCAACACAAGTCAGCATTAAAATTATAAACATAATTTGTATACAAGTGACTGCTCGTTATATGCAAAAATGTAAATAATGTATACAAATAATTGAGCTAACGCCTTCCTCCTGTCTCTACTGCAAGTCGTTATAAGATAAACATTCCTGTTCCAGAGGTCTCAGGCTCTAAAATGGGTAATGAGCGTCCATACGGACGTTTGAGCTCATCGCCCTCAACCTTCGCCTCAAACACAGTGACACTTTGAGGATGTGACGACTACAAGCTTCCCACTGCCGACATTAAACAGCATTGACTTCCATCAACATATGGTAACACGCTGCTTGTATCTGATTTTGACAGTCTCTGCTGTGTGTACCTCGAAGTATAATGACATTTCCATGTATAATTTTGCTTTATTACTATCACAAGAATATTGGGCTCATGATACCCAAATATACCGCAATCCACCACAAAAGGTTATGTTTCTCGACATTCATGCCGGTAAAACTTAACATCGCCCTCTCGTAAATAACACGACGTCATTAAACCACCTTCCTAGGCATACATTTTTCTCGGCTAATTTATTTAAGCATTTAACACCATTTTTATTAAATTTAGCAAATACTTATATTGTTCAATGTTAGCTTCGTTGGACAATTTTTTCGGTGTTTCAGACAACACTAAAGCATAAGAAATGTACTAACACCGCTTTTACGTATATCCTACGGCCGTGATCCTCCGCTCTGTGTCTGCCGCGTAGTACGAACGCTTAATGACGTTTCAAAAATCAAATATTACTCAAACAAACATCTTTTATATTTGTATTATTTAAAAACATTGTCAACCATATACACCAATGTTCACGTATTGCAATTCTTTTCCACAATATTTAGGTTTGTAGAGACTAATCTACTGTAGACTACAACAGGGTGATGCCAGATATTAACACCCAGAAACACAACCCAAGAGTTAAATGCAATGAATATTCGTGGCTCTTCGACGACATCAATGAATCATACGTGTTACCGTGGAAACATTCATAGCAAAGAAGAAATGACGGACATTATTTCCACCGACGTTACCGGAAGTCTTGTATTATTTTGTTATACAAGGAGTGCGTTTCTGTTTTGTGATGGAATTCTGTCCGGACTGCCGTTCGGCATGAATGCATGTAATGCCCCTCCATTGTAAGCGGAGTCACGAAGGCTGACTTCTGAACGCTGCAGAGCGGCTCGGCTAATTCAGCACTCCACGCACAATACGTCATAGACGGACAATGGCTGCCTCCTCGCTCCGGATAAAAGCTCAACCTTCAATAGCGACCAAATATCGAAGTCAATCTTCAGCAGAAACCACAAGCATGCTCTGATTTCCAGACTAGAAAACAACCGGACTTCTATTCCTGGTTGCAACTCTCCCTGCGTCAAGGAAAGCAATGAATTGGTGTTGCTTTCAGTCACTCGACAGACTTCAGCACCTCCAGTTCGACGGTGTCCCTCACGCTCCGAAGAATACGGTCGTCAGATAAACATTTCTCTGGGTTGTTTAACGACGCAATGGATATTAGTATCAAATGCGAGGATGGGAGATTACGTTTAATGGACAAGCAAGGGTGTAAGATGAAGTGGTCGTGGCGTGTTTCACTGAACCAACCCTCTCAGTGGAACCTTATTTCCACGCGTGAAGTGGGGCGCTGTGTACAAAGCTTCGTCGAAGTTTGTTCAAATAAAATTATTTGCGCGGCCATTAAAATAATGTGCTCCCACTTCTCCTGAAATTATCCAGTAAACTCTGTCCTTTCTTTTATTAAGTTGCCAATGAAACTTGTTATATGAGTAGCTCTAAATCGAGTTTAAGCTGCTTTAAATTGAGTTTCAACTCCATAAAAACAATTCAGATTCATTTTCCGGGTCCTTCTTGGCGCTTTGTCGCTACTGTAAAGGCGATAAAAGTCGAATATATTTAATTATGAATGAGCAGGCGGGGATCTGGCAGGAGTTACAATGGCACATCTAAAGACAATATTACGTGGGGAGACTGAGGAAAACTTCGATCAAAATAACAGGTTGTTTCACCGACAATAGAATAAAAACTCAAGAGCTGTACAGTTACACAAAACTTCTGCATAGTTAACACTCGTCTGTGTTTCTGCTTTGAACAAATTTCTGTGCCTTCCAGAGAAGGAAAAGCTTAAGTGCAATAAATATTTTATTTTGTAAAATAAAAACGTATAACGCATGCCTAATTGTTTATTACAGGAACCTACTTAAGGATATATATATATATATATACCATAAATAAATGACTATGTCACAAACAAAACACATTTAAAATCATTCTTATAAATGCAGATGTTGAGAAATGACAAATTTCACGACTACCCTGCGTCTTCCGTCCAAAAGTAAACAACGTTTATCCCCTCACGAGCAGTGTGAGGTCACTGCCTGATTCTTTATCCAAGGCGATGACAAATCATCATCGCCTGCGTGCAGCGCATTCTTGTACCCCCCCTCCCTCCAGGGTTGAGCATCGCCATGACTGGAGAACATAACCAGACTTTATCAGATGCTCTCCGACGGGTAAAGCAGGAAGAGGATGCAGAATTCCCGGTGACAGTAAGACGTTTCTGTGACCACGGTTATGACGTCCACGACCAGAAGCTTGTGATAAGAATATTGTCCGCGCACCACGTGATAAACGGCTACCCTGTTATCTTTCAGAAAAGATTCGTCAACCCCGTAGCATGCATGACTGAGTACACACACGACGTGGAGATAGCTTAATGGGGACACACGGAGATCGTCGTCAATCCCCGACACTCGCGTTTTCTTGGGCGAAAGCGGACGAGAAGCTTTCAAAAAACTTTCCTTGTCTCCGCCTATTTGACATTAAGATCCACGAATAAAGTATTTAGGCCCATCCGAGCTGACGCTGATGCTTCTTTAAATTCGCGGAGTAACAGGATAAAATATGTACCTTTGATAATCATTTGAGTGATTTATCAACCGAAATACTACAGAGTAAAGTTGTTACAACTTTTTTAAAAGGAATTTCGCATTCGTAAATGATTTCAATCAGGAATATGAGTGACTGTGTGTGTGTGTGTGTGTCCATCGTTTCGACGAAGTCCTTTGAAATCCTGCCTTTTATTAAGCAGGACCCGTGTACGATTATTGTAATTCAGGTGAATTATTCTTACGGAGACTCTTTTTGTAGTTTTTACCGTGAACTTCATCCAAATGCTTGGTTTGCATCATTTCACAACGAACTTTCCATTCATTCGACACAACATGACGCAAGTAGTCGATGTGACTTCTGCAAAAGCAGATGAGAATCAAGCAAGAGAAAAAGTGTGACATGCAGCATCCAGAAGAATCAGGAGCTCAAAATTCGCATAACTGGGCCCAGAAGTTGATCCCGCCGCCTTGCCGAGGGTCGCTTTGTGTTGGCTGCTGAGCCGTGAAGCGACGTGCAGAAGTGGACCAGAATACGGCAGAAGTCCATTAGGAGAGAGAGAGCTCGACCACTCCCGGTGTTTGCCTTGGCCAGTCATGTGCCAACTCAATCCCTTTATTTAGTTTTTCGATTTGTCGGATATAATACTTCCCTCTCCCTGCTTCTGTTCAGTTTGTGCGTGTAGGAATCCCCACAAGAAACGGCACGCTTTGTGGCCCGGATGTTTGTTCCAACAAACCTGCTGCTTAAGCAAACACTTATCCTAACCTAACCTAACCTAGCCTAGCCTAGCCTAACACAACCTAACCTAACACAACCTAACCTAACCTAATCTAACACAACCTAACCTAACCTAATCTAACAACCTAATCTAACACAACCTAATCTAACACAACCTAACCTAACACAACCTAACCTAACCTAACCTAACACAACCTAACCTAACCTAACACAACCTAACCTAACCTAACACAACCTAACCTAACCTAACACAACCTAACCTAACCTAATCTAACACAACCTAACCTAACACAACCTAACCTAACCTAATCTAACACAACCTAACCTAACCTAATCTAACACAACCTAACCTAACCTAACACAACCTAACCTAACCTAACACAACCTAACCTAACCTAACCTAACACAACCTAACCTAACCTAACCTAATCTAACACAACCTAACCTAACCTAACACAACCTAACCTAATCTAACATAACCTAACCTAACCTAACCTAACCTAACACAACCTAACCTAACCTAACTTGTTCACTTTGTCCAGACACGGTACAGTTGTGTGTTTGGTATGCGTGATGTCTGTACGAAATTTCTCTCGTTACCACTGTGTTTGACTGCGCCCAAAAATGAATCCGCATTACGTGCATATATCACGGTTTAAGCCTTTGAACGGTGAACATGGTTCTCGTCCACGAAAGCCTAGGTGAGGTGTCGCGCCGAAGGCTTCGTGGCAACTTTGTTGCATGAGGCAGCACCCCGTCGGACCAGTGCCTTCCACCCGCACCCAGATGGCGAATTGCAATGTAGCAGAAATGTCCTCACATAACCTATGGGACTCCGAGGCCTTGGCTAGATCAAAATTTGGTCCTGTGGGTGGGCATTTCATGAAACCTGTGCGCCTATCACGGGATTCCTCAACGTAAGATGACCGTTTGTACGAGACTGCGGATTGGATAAACCGAGAAACACAAAAGATAAATAAATGGTCGCTGGTGCAAGGATCGGCATGGCACTGACCCCACTTACATTCCTTCGTTCAAATGAGGTGTTCACGGATTCTAATAAGATCCCTATCCACAATATGTTAGGCGCCAATACCACCAAGATACGCAAAATGGCTACGAAGGGATTTGGTAGAAAGGAATGTGTACTCCAGTTTGGGGTACACATATCTGCTCCTTCTGTGTCCTGAATACAGGAAGGAGCATTGTGCTATAGTACAAGCGAAATTGCAATTTTTCTCCTTAAAAAGTCACGACAGCACAGAACACTATTCTGTTCTTCTTTGTGTGTAGGTCTCTAAAACTGGAACGAGAATAAAAGAATGTAATGAAAGCCATAAAACTTACAAAAAGCTTCTTTACTCAAAATATACTAGCAAAACATTAAAACGTCCTTAACATGGAGGACAAGGCTGTAGTGGTCTCTGAATACAAATCCGCTATTTATATGCATAGCGAATTGTATCGCAGAAAAAAACACGTACGTAATAGGATTTCTCGCCATCCTTGGGTGTTTTGTACTCTGACATTTTAAGGGCACTCCCGAGAATGATGCAGAGGACAGACCGCGAAGAACAGTTTTGTAGTTAATGTCAAAAATAATCGTGCTGTGCAACCGTGTCGAGGTTGGAAGCTTTTGTTACGAAAATTTCTAAATGTTTTTACCGTAAAAATGACTGGTAATGTCCTGAGTTTGACTTCTATTCTGGTGTTTCTTCTAAACTCTGGCATCCACCGACAAATCTACACGGCTTCAAACTCCAGAACATCATCGCCCTCACCGCCATTAAAAGCACAATTTCACGTAAAGAGGAACCATAAATCTTAATTGAGTTCGTCATCGTTAAATTTATGATTATAATTTCTTTCAACGAACACGATATTTCCAGGGTAATACCTACGCCCGTCTTCAAACGGCAATGTGTCACCATCTGACACCCAGACCGAAATTATACCACTTTAATTATTATTTTTCTGCAATTTTCAGATTTAGTGGTACCGTAAACCTTAAGACAATCTCTCACTTGAAGACAGCAGCTATTTCTGAATCATGAGAATATTAAATATACCTCACATTATGACCAGTATCCAAAGTAACCTAAGCTGTAAAATATTTCCACAAAATTCTGGACCAACTTCAAATTTCTTCCCACCCATATTCAGTTCTCATTCAATGCGTTCCTATTTAACCCTTCAACGCCTAGTGTTGATAGAATGTTCCGTGTGCATGTTTTGAATATACGTCTTTCTTATGATTCTAAACATAAACAGAGATTATATCCTTAAATAGCGTCAACCAGCTGATCTTAGTAATGGCGAAGAGTTGTTTTCTTTGCGGTACGGGCCGAATTCTTAAATTCGACAAGCTTCCGCTCCAATGTGTCCTGTTACACGGATCACTTTACTGCTCCGTCGTCTACACAAGGATAAATAAACACGTGCGATCGGCTTTGACGGCTCAGTCACTAGATTCGACCACAGGAACCTCTTTCAGCAAGAGAAACCGATGTTTCTCAGTTTCAGTCGGTATGTGAAAAATGAGATCGAGCAGAGTTACCTCTGAGATAGCCGACTGGGAAGAAATGTTGTGGTAATATGAACACCTCTGCACCGAGCATCGAAAGGAATCACCTGGCCATTTCCTGAGAGGGGCGGCGGGGGGGGGGGGGTCGAAACAGTGTTCCTGTGCCTACGCCTAACCTAACCCACATCAGAATCAGTCGCCAAATGTCACAGAGTTGAGGATTAAAACAAACGCTATTCAATAAAGGACCCTGACATTTTCAGTGCTCATGGGGGCACTGAAAATTACACGAATTCTCTCATCTTCCTTATTGGAAAATTTAAAAATAAAAAAAAACTGGGCGATCTCTCGTGGTTTACATTTCTTCGTTGTTTGGAGGAAAACAATAAAATATTATCAAACAACGTGGAAGGTCCACTGGTTCGCGGTGAAGTTACAAATAATATTTTGCATTGTGGAGAACACGGCTTCAATCCAAGATCGAGAGACTGGCTGTCCTTTGTTCGATTTCATAAAGTATTTCCTTCTCTCGCAGAGCCTTTGTCCTCGAATCTTTATTCCAATCTGAGTAAAATAGACGCGATACAACCAAGAACAACAAGATCTCTCAGACTGACTTGCGATAAGATCCTTTTGTCGAGGTTCAGATACGAGGTTCTCGGTGGTTCCATGAAGAGCTGTGGGTTCCTCGCCATGGATCTCGAAAGAGAAAATGAGGCCAGAGAAGGGGATCATCTGCTCGGGGCAGCGAGGGGAGCGCACAATTCTCTCTCTATTTGCAGAAGCCACAGCAAGGGAGAAGGAGTTCTGGTATAAAAAGCAATTTATAACCGCTCCACTGGCAGTCAGGAGACAAACCCAACAGCTTAATTAATAATTGGGATTTCTGTTGACTCTTTATGAAAGGAAATACCCGGAGAGAGAGACAGACGACATTTACGCTAAATATTTGCCCCTACATAATGTATCATTCACTACCCTGCAATTCTAAGCATCCTCGCAGAACTGACCTCTGTTACCAGAGAGTTGTTCGGATAAAGAAAATCCGTGGACTAATTTTTAAACCCAGAGTCAGAACATCGAAACGTAAAAGATGTTTCTCGAAGCACAGCATCCGGAATAGGAGACTCCTACAGTTGAAAATATAAAAACTATTAACTTTACTTGCAGTTTTAAATGGGCGTCAGAATCCAAGGTAAAGGACGTTTAAAATGGTGATAAGATAATATGTGGGCCTATAAGACAAGATGTAGGAGGAGGCTGGAGACAACCAAAGAATGAGAACGTTCATCACTTTTACTGTTCATGAAATGTTATTAGTTAATCAGATCAATAGAGATGAGATGGGCGGGGCATGTAGCACTGAGGGGATAGACAGATTCGTACAATGCGGAATGGAGGAACCACTTAAATATGTCTAGGCGATCGCCCTGATGATGAAGGCAGCAAGATCATCTGAAACGTTGGTATATATCTGCCAGACCACACGGCGCACTAACCCAGAAGACAGCCTTCCTCATATTCGAAGCTGTGAGAACGTGAAATCTCACACTGAGGAACTTGTTTCAGAACATCTTTTGTTGTGTACGTGGCTAGAACATTTGTTCCCATCCGACCACCACGGCATTTGCAATTAGAAGAGAAATACAGCGACACTTATCATACGAGCAGAATTAAAATGACAAACGGGCTCCAAGACGCACAGTTAAACTAGAAAGCAATCAAAGCGATTTATAAATCGCGGCCAATTGATTGTCGAACCTCCTCCTCGTCACTTCGGAGATTCCTCGTTCGAATTTCAGCTCAGAGACCGACTACAGCCTCGACACCTGCAGGCAAATTACGCGAAAGTACCATTCGACCGTGCCATTTCTACTATAACCGGACGCTCTAGAGTTTGAGATTCCGACAGCATTATTTAATAAATCACAAATAAAAACAAAGAAACAGGCGCATGCGCGAGAGACCTTTCTAAATAAACAAATGTGTACTACCACGCCTTTTGAGCGTATAATGCGAATAGCGCTAGTGCAAGTAATATTATTAAAATGTTTCGCTTAGCTGACTGCGTGATTTACGTTCGGGTCACGTCAGGTCGATGGTGATTGTCGCATGCAGATTCGAAACGGAAGTTTAACCAACAAACGTTTCATTTTACAGAACGCTTGGTCTGAAGGACGAAGGACTCACGCACCAAGAGAAAATTACGCGTTCGCCCTGGAAGACAACATACAAAAAGTAGATCCAATAGTGAAATGGTGCAGCGAAGACGACAACAGAAGACAAAGATGAAGTGAGGTTCTGAGAAAGTTTAGGGGACTGGAAGGAGGGCGATTATGCATCCAGTGACGACACGATGCTCCTATTCGCGGTCGTAACGGTGGTAACGGACTTGAAGGAGGAAATGATTATGATTATGTTTATGAAGATAAAACCATTTACACTGGAGATATTTGAAGACTGTTGTCTGTATGTTCGTTATCTCCACCCTTCATTCGTTGTCCCTCTTCTCATCTTAACAACTACTAATACCGCTGCCTTCTCACTATTTTCGCATCCATCTAATTCTTTATTTCGTTATTTATATGTATGTACGTCCGTCCGTCCGTATGTATGTATGTGTCTGTGTGTGTACTGCCGTCTGGTGGCGTGATATTGGCTTGCACTGTTTTCTTTGCCTTTGCTTAAAGGCGAAACTCTTGTGTTCCATTTGATTACAATCTTCCCCGATCATACTACATGTGACTAACGGTTTATTCTTCAGCGATCTTTTGTTATAAAGCTTCTCTTTTATGAGAAATTTCAGACAATGAAAACCAAGAGGCGAATGTTTGCTATGAATTTCTTTTCAAAACAAATTGTTTCCCTAACCAATGCGTATGGGCTACTGAATCAAACGCCTTTCCTACAAGAAACACAGGTTTTATTTAAGTTTCTCCGACATGTGGCGAATGCAGAATATTTAATCAGGTCCACGAACATCTGTCTGTAAAATGATCTATCTGGAGGTCTCACGGCGACTTTGTACAACAAAGTTCTCTCGAGCTACCAACCGTGTCAGGTGCCTCAGAGGCGAAAAAGAACCAACGTTTTGAGAACCATCGCCGTCAGGACATTGATGTGGCTGAAGGTCCAATCCGTGTCATGTACATACATATATTATTTTATTTAGTGTTCTGTCTGAGGACAGGTCCATATGAACAGGATCCTTCCATCATTTTCTCGGACTGGGACCTGTTCATATACGTTCTTGGCAGGTGATCCAGAAGTGGTTTGCCATTGCCTTCTTCTGTGTGTGAATGGAGTAATTGTTGGGATGCCACGGAGGAAAACTCCGTGTTGCCTAGACCACGGCCTTGCCCAACACAAGTTATAAATTCGGGCACCGCCGGGAATCGAACCCGTGACCCCAGGATTACAAGGCCAGCGGTCTAACCGCTAGACCACCGTGGCACATACATATATATATATATATATATATATATATATATATATATGTAGATGTATATACGATGATAAAAATGGTTCTCGAAACGTTGGTTCTATTTCTACGTTTTACCATCTTACATGGATGGTAGCCTCAGAGAACTTTATTATTTTATTTGTCTACAGAGATACCCATTTACTGAATAACACGCAAATAAGAAGCTATTTTAGTACAAATTTTCTGAAGGGACAAAATCCAGGTCGGTTCTACCTCGACGTAAAACCCGTATGAAAATGTGTTCGGTACAATTTATAGAAAAGCATAAATTGTGTCTCTGTCTTGTATTTTATGTAAAAAGAAGTCAACGGCCTTTTGGATGAAGAGAAGCTAATGGAAAATGTAATGTGTGGGAATCGCTCTAGAAGCGTATTTAAGACGACTGCGCCTGCAGCAGCTCTTACCCGCAATGCACCTCGATAGAATATCGCGGATGCGACTGCAAGGTAATGGGGTGCTATTTTACGCAAAGAAATGTTCACTTCTCTTTCCACGCATGTAAGCACAAATTTTATGCCAAAATCCTTCAATGAGGTTTCGCATCAGAAGGGTGAGAACGTAATATGGACAGTTACAAAGCAGACACTTTCTCGGTACACAGTTCGCGAATCATTTATACGAACGTCTGAGTTCTAAAGGCAAGAAACATTCAAGTATTTAATTATATCCTGAGTAAATCCTTTATTAATACAGCTTATTAGTATGTCCTTCTAAAAATCCCATGGAAAAGTCGTAAGATGTTAAACAACATTATATAAAATGGGGTCTGTACATTGGTAATTAAAACTTTAAGCACAACGTCGGCTGCTGTACAGTTGCGAAGTCCAACAGCACCCAATGTTGGCATCTGCGTCAAATTTGGGGCAAGACGCAGTCCAATTCAATGCGTGAAAAAGTTATATATTCTTAACAAAAAATCAGCCATCGTTACCAGAGAGCAAATGTTCTGCAGTTCTTAAAGTTAGCAACTCGTCAGCTTTGTCCAACATATTTCTCAGCCCGTTTCTGACACTGGTACCCACTCGGGTGTCGTTCAGTGGTCCTCGTGGGACGTGCATAATTTCCCGGGATTTTAATTTCGCGGTACTAAACACAATTTGGCGAATGTCGTGCCTACTTGTGGGAGCTGGGGTGTGGCTCTGACACCCAAACATTCGGTTGCCTAGCCGTCGTGCTTCACGCACCGAAGCACTACGGCAGAAGCCGGGAATGTGGGGCGACTTCGCCGCTGGACTCTGCATTCGAATGACTACTAATTCCGGTCAGGGATAACGGCGGAACGTTCTTGCGAGATCGGCTCTCGCCGTGGGTCGAATGCCGAAGTATCAATACCTGCGTCCAAAACCGACTCAGAGTAACCTGCAGTAACTGTGTGTATCAAATACTTCAACCACGCCACTGTTCTCAGTTAGTTCATCATGTCGACACCCCGTCGTCACCTGACCGCTTAGCTTGTTGAATGTGGGATAAAACAGGGCATTATGATGTCCCAAATTCGTAAGTTTTTATGGGTTATCTACGGATAATCTCACGAGGGAGTCTCATGTCTTGACTGCCAAACTTACTTCGAGTTCTTACCTCGTACGAAACGACCACATGTCCTTGGGAAAAACACAGCAACAGACATCGAGGTCTCTGCCTTCTACGATCGCATACAAAGGATTCAGACTAATTCGACACTAATCTACACAGTAAGCATTAAAATGCGTGGTAAAGGTTGGCGGGAGGTTCAGACTACGACGTATGAGGCGAAACTTTAAAGGCTGGAGGGAGGGGGGACGTGACAACTATTTAGCAATCACAACAGTTTATTAAATAACGAGAACAAATGACTTCAGATAGCCGCAAACCGATGTCATTACAATGAAGGGAGCTTTTTAGACGACGTGCCACATCGCGTATGCAGAAAAACATGTGAAGGAACAGTGAGGTAATTTCAAGGTCATCGCGCTTTGGCAAGTTCTGCTGCGTCCATCCTCGGCGAAGAGAGTGTTCGAGCAACAGAACACTGTATTTTGTCGAGGACTGGCCAGCATGATGAAGACTCCCTTCCTGGGAATATCAATATTTACACGCCATTAATTAGTGCCCATGTGATAATTATTCTTCCACTGAATGTAAATGTACTCGTGATGAAACGTCTATTGAAGGCTTTGAACAAACACAGTATCAGTCAACAGCACCCGTAGAAAACCTTCCAGAATTAAGTGGTCAAAGAAGTTTCTTTGTCTGTCCGCAAAATATAAAACATGATCCTGACAGATCTTTGAAACTCGGGCTAAACTACATAATTTCAGTTTACTAAATGTCACTTCAATAACGCATTCAATCGGTTTTGAAGAATGAAAGAGACGAACAGTACCACAGACAAATTTCACAACTTGTGTTGCGCATTTGTACAAATCTGGGATGCTATTATCCCCTCAAAGACCATATTCTCATCTGCATCTTGACTTAAATTATTAATGAGCTTGGTGAAAGCTTCCACCAAAACACATGTACAGGGTGTTTTAAAAGTCCTTGTCCACCTGCACGAACACAACATGGCGAGTGTCCTTAAGGACTAAATACGGTGCACCTTCTTAATGAAAGGTGCTGCCTAGGGTCTTCTGACTCACTTCCAACTTTCAACTCCTGTTCTTCTGACAAGTGAAGGGACTTTTGAATCAGGCGGTATAATGGAACACCGCGCATGGTGAGTGAGTGTTGTTGGCTTTTACGACGGAAGGTGAAATCGTCCATGAGAGAAAAACTAAATTTTGTGGGCGAATTTCCTTCAGAACAGCGAAGTAGTTTCCTCCTGACTATTATGTACAAAATTTCTGTCAAACGTAATGTGAGAATATGGCGTGTTATTAGTGAATATAATTCAAATAACGCGATTGTCTCAAATTACGCAATTAATTACACGCGCGTTCATGAGACTCGCATAGAGAGAACTGCGCGTTTTACAAGTCTTGATTCTCATTTCTGTAATCGGCGCGTCGGACTTTTTAAACCAGTTTACTTCGTGGTGTTATCGAAACAAATCGAAAATTTGTGACACTGAAAACTCCGCTACACATCAGGACCTGGGATTATTTTCGTTCCACGCCAGAAATTTGTACGACAAACAATCCAGTAATGTTGATAGCAAGAGGTTAAAACGCACAAAGGCAGCACTGCCTATAGGGCGAAGTTGTCAGTCCAAAGTTTCATGGAAATCCGTCAGATTATTTAAATGAGAAACAGAGAGTCACAGACAATGTGACATGATAATGCTGTCTCAGTGCAGGGGAAATCATGTAGAAGCTTCGAGAAATAATCTCGTTTATTCGATATGATGACCAGGGAAGTCAATATGAAATAGTGGTTATAAGAATCTGTATGCAAGTAAGACTGTGTTTTATATTGTAAGGGGTTTTGATGTACGTGTGGGCTTGTCACTATAATGCCATATCTAAGTTCAGAATTTAGAAGTTCACGAACTGAAAACTTTAATGTCTTATTAAGAGCGACAGCCATTACTTACTTGAACATTTTGGGCGTGACTTTACCGCAACTTGATGTATTCCCTTATCGCATGTCAACAAGTAATAAGGTTGTGTCGTAAATTCGTACTTAGCATCCACGCGCGTGAGCAACAAATAGTACCGACTGTTCCTATCACTTGGAACACTTTGCGCTTTCGAAAGCCCCCGAAAGCTTCCAGATTGTTCACGTGGCTTCTTCTGCTTCTTCTGTGGGGCAACTGGAGCGTGAAGCAGACTCTCGCCCCATCTCGTGAAGACTCAGAAAGGGTGAAACATTGTCTCCAAAACTTGCACATGCCTTCGTTTCGTTTAATCTTCTGCAACACGTGACAGGCTGGTCTTTGTCTGCTCTGTTGATTTTGCAAATGCGACAAGCAGTGAGTGGCGTGCCTGTTAAACCTTCTGACAACTAACCAAGTAACTAGCCAACAAACCCTACGCGGCACAGTCCGTCTTAAAAATACCTGAAGAGAAGAATTTTCAGAGAACTGTAGATTCATTACCCAAAATTGGTCCGTATTTCGAACCAGGGAAATATGATGTAAAGACTGAGACATTGCGCAGTTAACAGTAGTTTGTTGTACCCAGCTAAGACTGTGACATCTTACTCTTTTAAGATCTCTTGTTAATTCATTTTGAAGATGACTGTCTTCTGGGATGTTGCAACGTTTGGTCTGGTGGCAGTTTTCTGACGTTTCAGAGGTGATTAGTGCCTCCGACATGAGGGAGATGAACTGCCGCTCTTCAGAAACGTCGGTAAACTGCCACCAGACCAAACGTTGCAACATCCCAGAAGACAGTCATTTTCGAACCAGCCGCCGTGAGAACTCGAATTCTCGCCAACTTGGTACAAGCCACAAAACACGTCTTCAATAAAGAGGTTTAAAGAACAGTGATCACTTGTTTTCTGTGGTCACTGAGTCTGTGGTGGAGACGTTTTCCGCCTCTGCATTGCATCTGCAGTTCGATTAGCTTGGCATTCCATCAAATAAAGACGAATTTTCGTGGGGTCTTCACATGGAACAGACACGTTTACAAAATACATGTCGACCTGCTACATGACAGTGGATCTTCCCATCTGTCGCACTTCCGGTCTTATCTGTGCAATGCATCACTTCCGGTTCACTTACCGAGACAAATAATCCACTATCTTGCAGAAAAACACCTCAGCGTCTGCTTAATTTGTGCTTGATGGATAACATTAATAACAGAACGGGTAACTTCATTAATATTTCTGTACAGTGTCCATTTTTTATCGACGAAATTAAGTACAATATTAAGTAGTCCTGTGCGTCTGGAATTTATGTATGCAATTATCTTATCAAGAACTTTGTGGCCTTCGAAGTTCATCCCTGAAGGGAAGGTGTTCACGCGTTCTGGTGCGAGACGCAGGGGCCCAGCTGGACAAAATTGGGGGGGGGGCAGTGACGCAGGGCAACGCGCACCATTTAGTTGCGTGAAGGAGATTTGTTCCAAGGACCTCGCCCCGCATAATTGCAGGATTCGCGATGATTATGACACGGGACGAGCGGCGAGAAAAGAAAATTCAATGCAACATTTACGCAGGGCGAAGCAACTTCGCCTGTTGCACAGAAAATCAATATGGCGCACACAGACCGACAGAGCGGGGGCGGAGTCCCGAGTATCAAACAAGCAAGCACGCCAGCGATATTGGAAACGCCGATTATATCGAAGTACAAAATGGTAAAACGCTCCTGGAATGAGCAACATCGCATTCTGTGGGGCGAAGTATGCAGAAAGGAAAAAAACCGTGTTATTTGGAAGCTCAAGAACAGAATGAGTCATCATCAACGACCCTAACCTAACAAAGTTCCACAATGCCGATCTAAAGCCCAGAAAGGGTAACACCAACAAGACTGGTTAAACGCGTATCATGCGGCCATAATATCATCAAAGATGGTCCAGTGAAGTTTGAATCAAAGGGTTGTGGGTTCGACCCCAAAAACACCAACAAAAATCTACATGAGTATATTGACAAGTTATTACGTGAAGATGGCAGAAGAAACACATCTCGAAACATCGTCACGTCATTGTCAATACATCACGTTATCTTCCGTGTGGTGACCATGTCGTGAAAACGATAAATTATATCAGCGTTGGCTCGTAGGAATGGCACTGTTCGAAAAATATGTCAGCTACGTTTAATAAATACGTAGGCATCGTAAAATGGTTGTCATTCTGAATCTTACAATGCCCCTTCCTTAAATTTGTCTCGTTTTAAACGCCTGTCTCTTCGCTTTGAATGTTTATTTATCCATGTCTCCTGTAGAAATGTTAATCCAAAATTGTTCCTTTAAAATAACTTGCAACGCACTCGACTCACCACGTAAGAAATGCGGGGAAAAAGTGAGGAAGTTGATAAAATATTGTCGTTAAAGGAAAATTAAAACTCTGGCACAAAAGAGTCAACTACGAACTGGAGTCATACGTCATCAGTTATTACATTACATCCCCCTCTGAGGAAAGAGAATCCGAAACAGATACATTTTGCGGGTTGGTGCACTTGAAATACATTCATGTACTGAGTAGATTTCTCTACACACAGACGACTATGTCCGTGTAATAACCATTGGAATTAATAACCCATTCGACGAGTCACATCATTATAATTACACGCCAGTTATACCACAGCGACGGTCAAACCATTTGGCCCAAATGCTTCCGAGGAAGATGGATGCTGTCCATTTCTGACAATGGCCTATAACCGAACAGCTTGGTGGGACGAGGCATTCCTCGCGTAGCCTCAAGAACTCGACTGCTGCAAACATCCGCCACTGCGCAATGCAATGATGCAGCTTAATCTAGTTTACAGCAACACAGTGTTCCTGACAGCTAACTAAGCCGATTAACAAAATCAGTTAACTAAACTCTGTAGGTAACTAAATAATCTCGCTAGCTGACGGTTAATCCAGCCATCAAGTTCAGCGCCATTAACATCAATCCAGCCGCCGGACACCATCTTCGGCCCGCTGTCTGAAACAAATCCTAAAGGGTATACATAACATAAAATTCTTCCACTTCCTATTTTCCTTCGTTATTTTAGGACGTAGATTATAGAAAAACCATTTTCTGTGTTGTTTCAACAGCAGTACAGAAAAATAACAACTTGGGAACAGCTGTTTTGTTTTCAAAATCACGCCCTCAATTCAGAGATGGCATCTTGTATTTTTTATTATTTCTTTCGTGGTAATAGGACATCCAACCACCGCCCCACATAACACACAGCATTCACACGCCCAGTACCACGAAGAAATTACCAGGAAGATAAGAGAGAATGTCTACAGAGGACGTGACGCTGAAACCAGCATGGCACCAACCAATTCTAAGTTTTCATTTACCTAAATTGCTGCATAAAACAACATACAAAATGAGATACCACAAAAATCACCTTCTAAAATACTGTATGACAAGTTAAAATAGAAGAATGCTGTACATTTAGTTATGAAAAGCGATGGCTCGTAAAGAACGCCTATTAATTCTCGGCAAACAAATCATTGTAGGTGTAATGGACATGTCTGAACTTCATGGACCAAAATCATACAGATCAAAGCACAAATTAGATTCATATAATAGAATTTAAAAGTCACCTCATTACAATCATAATTTTATTTGAATAAGTTATTGACTTGAATACTAATTAAGTCAACTATATTAATTTTCATCTCGAATTCCTTCAACCTCGTTACCTGCCCCTCCCAGTTCCAGCAACCTCAACCAATGACACTGAAATATTTCAACCAAAGTTACTGATATTCTTAGCTGGAGGCAAATGCTATCCGATATAAGGCGGTATCAGACATTTTAACACGCACTGAATACCAATGAGGTGAATTTAATTTGTTCTTTGTTGCGTAGGTGGCAGCACTGAAAGGGGAACACAAACAAAGCCACGTACTGTTTGCTGATTTCTGTTAATTGGTTCAATATTATCAGCACGTCACATAACAAAGACGTAACGCAATATTCAGACTAATGACATCACTCAATAGAACTCAATTTAAATGGGAGAACAGCTGGTCGCATGGTCTGGTTATTTGCGGTGCAAATAAAATACGCCATCAGGTTTATTAAACATAAATTACGCTGTTCCCTGATACAAGCCGCGTTCAACAAATGAACTTTTCGCCTCCTTACACACACATTTACACAGAAACTCTGCTCAAAATCCCTGGCTGACACTCGGATTTACTCTGCTTATTTCCAGATCTTGTGTTACCTGACGAGTTACGGGACTTTCCTTCAAAGCAAAGAGTGAATGTAAAACCACCACAGAACTTTTGCCCCGAGGCAGTTCGATTCAATTAGTGTCTTTGAAAAGTTTCGCCACACAGTTTCAACATAATCCTCCATCGAAGTTTCTGTTTACAAAATTCTGCCTTTACAATATTTCTCTTCAATCCTTCGTTCAGGAGTGCCTAATTCGAATGACAACCTCGCGAAATTCTTAGTCTCTGGAATACACATTTAATTTTCAACCTACTTTACGTAATCACGAGTCATTTGACGCCACAGTCTTCGGAGTTCAAGGGCTTATATATAAGTCGATACGCAACCTTGAGCAAAGAAGCAGGAGGCCACTGTTAATATAGTAAAAAATTCTTATAGGACTACATTCAGAAAGTGCTTATTATGTTTCAATTAAAAATGTTTCATTTATTTATGAATCTGTCAGAAAAGCTGAGTAAGTTTCTTTCAAGTATTTCCCACTAAATAAGAAGTAGAAACATCTCAACTGTCTTCTTATGTTCCAACAGCAAGTCCTACGAAAATTATTGTCGCTAGGGTTGCGTTGTAAATGAAACCACTTTCTTCGCAAGGTACAAGGAACGAGAGGGCAACGTCACTTCCTGCGTCCACAATGGCAAGGCAACAGTTTTCACCGTTTCTTTCGAACTGTCGTGCGTCTCGTCATAGCATATCACCAATTATGTCACAAATAGAGAAACATTTATTTCCTTACATAGGCTACAAACGTTCCGACGGATAAATACACGACGCGCATAGCAACACAGGCATCTAATTACCCCCACACAACGCTGTTCCTGAAGGACACAGTTTGCAGACAAACACAAAAAGTCGTCCAATTGATGGCTTCTGTCATGTTAGGCGAAAACTTAATTTAATTCATTAGTTCAATCTTGTTTAATTCGTAGAGTATGTGATGCATACATTTATGACAGTGAGCATCTAGAGTCCACAATGAATCCACAATCCAAATATTTGTCTCTACTCCAGCCGTTCGTTATCGCCCTCAGGCAGGTGCACATACCTGGCTGTTTGAAAAAGAATTAAGCGTAAACAGAGGAACATAATCACAAGTAATCGCAGTCAGCGCTGAAACACACACATCGTGGACGCTCATTTTCAACGAAACATTATTACTCGTCTTTTGCGGAACGCGATAGTTCATCATCGAAATCACAAGAGCTCAGAACGAGATTCAGATCTTAAGCCACACGAAGACAGTCAACGTCCTACTTCTTTAAGGCCTGTCTTAATTTTATTCTCACATCCACGATGATCTTCTCTCCTCCCCCCGCACCTCAGGCTTTGCAACCAGTAGACTACTGTGAATGCGTGTTACATGCCCTGTCCATCTCATCCTCTTCGATTCGATCACTCAAACGAGTACTGGGACAGAGCACAAACTGTGACGCTCCGTACTCGATGCAATTTACAGCAAACTCCTCTCACTTAATAGAATCTTCTCGGGCAATCAGCCGCTTAAAATGGTTGCACGAACAGACCAACGTTTCGGGATCCACAGCTCGAGAACATTAAACCGAGTCCGGTCGCCGCGAAAGGTTTAAATCGCATGTCTCTTGCCCAGTCCCAAACATTTCCATTCTAAAACTTTTCAAAAACTTAAAAATAAACTCAAAACAGAAGTTTACACCAACGAAGAAAAACATACAGACCAGTTTACAAGATTTTTTTTTTAAATCTTTGTAGTATCAAGCTTAGCACAGCGAACTGAAAACACTCAAAACCGATTTGTATTCAAATTTTAAATAAAGTACACTGATAACATTCAGTTCCCTCATAAAAATGTTACAACGGAGAATCGGGCACTGTCTTGCAACAAAGTTTCGTTCGGCTGAATACAACTCCCAAATTTTCCGCCAGATTACCCAACGAGCTCCATGTTGACTGTTGTTACTCCGAAACTGAACCCACGATCATGTAGACGACGAAGCAGTGCGGGCTTAATTATCCGCGGGGTCCGATGTGGTCATTATAAATTCTTCTGATACGAACTTTTCTTCGTGTTCAGTTTTGTGCACAGTTCGTCAGAGTAAGAAGCAACTCCCGAAGGCATTGCCTTTCTCCCTTCATCCTGAACAAAGATTGATTAATTTATAGGAGCGCGGAAGTATTATTGACATGCAGAGCAGTGTTTTCCGTTCAAATGGGACCTCTCCTCTAACTTAATGCTGAAAAACAGTAAGTTCATGGCAAGGACAATTTCGCACAAATAATTATTAGTGTCATCTGGGATTTGAAGGGAAATGAATGATGAAAAGGCGGAAGGAATTTTAGTTCTGGGGCGGAAAGCAATTATTATAACTCAATTATATTTCGTAGTGAGACGCGATTTACATATTTAAAAGCGGTTTTGCATAGACTGACGCGTGTGCCTGCAGCCACGTCATGTACCACACACACACACTGACGTAATGACTGTCACAGGACGCGGAAAATCATTCGTCTATTTGCAATCAAGAAAAATACATGAAAGTAGTAATTACGCTGTCCCACTACTAAATTTTTAAAGCGTCATAAATAATATTGTAAGTCTTACATATGGAACTGGTCCTATGTATTGGTTTCTTGACAGTTACCCAGAAATTTAAAACACAATTTTTTCTACGTCAAAATTAAGCCGTACATAAACAGGGCGGATATGTCGACCGTTCTGATGGGCAACTATAGTTCCTCGTCTCGCCCTTGGGGAATCAATGGCTGTACCATGATGTAAAGAAGTCACATGCACTGTTTATCATTCGGACAGTCACGTTTTGAAGCTTAGAGGAATGTTTTAGAAAGTCTGCGTGTTTTTTTGAACGTACGTCCACTTGTTAACATCGCTCTCGTAGTAACGAGACCACGTGTGCTGCATTGATGCTTTGTCAGAAGAAATCAAAGAAGTGCGAAGTCTCAGGAGGGATGTCACTCACTGCTCACCTATCTCCCTAACACCGTATCACGCCCCTGAGGCAATCACATGCCACGTCGAAGCACCGAGATTATGGATTTCGTCATAAACTTTCAACACGGTGGCTTTCGCATCGCTAAAAAGTGGCTCCAAAGGCTGCGATGAGTTTCGTCGCAGTACGTCGTGAACAATGCAAGCACCTGCACTCTTGCGATAAGGTAATTACTGTCATATTTGGGGTCTCCGCGCGGTTCGATTGGAATCCTAAAACTTGCGGTCCAACTGCAGTTTGAATACGTAAATACGTGAGGCTGGTCCGTGTTGCTGGTATAAAACAAAGGATAAACAGTTGAATGTTATGTCATGGTCAGAGTTGATCATCTCTGAATGACAGATTAGGTTGGCACGGCTGCAGACAGGCGATGTTTCGTCTCTGTATCTCAGTTTTACTGAGAGAGAGAGTTCCGTGCTAATATCCTAGCGGAATATCCAACTTTCCCTCTCACTGCATTCAGGACGTAAACGGATGATTGTTTTGTTGACCAATGAGGCCGATTATATTCATTTATATTCAGGTTAGGTTAGGTTTCATAAAATTGTTACATGATTAGAAACGGAGGCCTTACTGGTGATTAATTTCGCTACGTTTATCTCATAGTGACGAGTGAAACTGGACAGCTCACTGGGATGCGATAACTTTATATGCAGGTTAACACGTACTTCGTATATTACGGACGTTTCGCTGATTTAATCATGGAATTGGATCAAGATACAGGAAAGTGCGTGTTTTGTTTCATATTGCATCAGACTTTCCTTTCAATGCGCAGATTACGTGTAATGCAGTTCTGAAGTTTTGTTAATAACCTTTGAATGTTGATACGGCGAGCAAATTCGTACCGTTCTGATGCTAGACGCGATATAATACAGACTCTTTATGGGGTCTTACATTATTTTGCTTAGCGTAGCTTCGTAATGAGTTATGTAACTTTAAACTTTAGTCCATCTAGCAAATGGTAAAACCTACGTCGGCAATGGTACAGTGGTAATAAAGATAAGACAGTCGAAAGGAATACTGAGCAACACTTAAATTCTCCCAAATGCTCAGACTGACTAAAACACTCAGAAACGGCGTAAGGAGTAGGAAAAATGACATTCACAAATACACATCAAGGACACATGTGAGATAAGAACGGGGCGAACAGACCGAAATTCAAAACCAGACATGAAGAAACATTTTAAAGACGTTAAACACAACTGCGACATTCCAACTGACACAAAACGCATTCTACATCCGAATGATAATTGCAGTTCAATGGATGAGACAGGAATTTTTCGAAAGTTGGACAGAAAGGCAGATTTTACATCTATGAATAGGGGAAAATGGAAGAAACAGTAAACGAACAGAACATAAGAAGCCACAGTTTCCTTCAGCTGTTCACAAAACAGGACACACACACCACGAACTAAAATATGCATAAAAACAAACTAAGCTGGAAAATGATTAACCGTTGCTTGTTGCGTGCGTTCCGTGGCAATGCACGTTATCGGCAATGTACAGAATGCCTAAAGTCAGTAGGAAAAGTATGAAATAAATCCTGATGAAAATATTGTTTAAAATTAATCAAAGTCGATTGGGTAAGCTGTCAAGATCGAGGTTGTGCAAGATAGTCGCGAAAACATTAAATTACTGAATCTGAACATAACAAAAGTTAAGAATTAAAAAAAAGGTTTTATGTTAAGTTATTGCAAATATAAAAGATAAAATAAAACTGTATAAGTCGTATTACAGAAACATCTTTGTTATATATTTTGCCTAAAGAATCTGAGGCATTTCTTAAAATTCCTAGGTATTCTATAGAATACCTAGGCAAAGTATAAAATAAACCGTTAGTTTCATACATTGACCAAAAGTTCTAGGCATTTCATAAAATGCATTGACATTCCATAGAATGCCTGAATTTCATATTTTGCCTACTGATTTTAGGCATTCTATACATTGCCGGTACAGAAGTTGAACATTCTGTTGTAGGCTAGCATCGCCAAAGCAACAACCCAAGTGACGACGGGAGACCAACACAAATAACGTAACAAATAACAAATGTGCCATAACGAGAGAAAAATTGTGTTTCAAGGTCACTGGATTGGAGCATAGGTTTTGAAATTGCTAATCACACTTTATGGTACGTACTCAGTTATTTTATACGAATTTTTAACCAACCGATATGAACAACGATAAGAAGTAAATACAAATATTTGTGAACTACAATAAATATAATCCGAATATATGTACACATGTAACTAATGGACAATGCAATATTTGACATCTGTAACTTCATAAACTCTTTAAAAGTCGGAAGTCCCCTCAACGGACTTTCACATAAGGCAAAACATGGCGTCCGCATTTTTTGAGACAAAGGGAGAGATCGTATGAGAGTCTAAACTGCTGATAAGGGTCCTGGGTTCGATTCACAGTTATCATCGCCCTGATGATGGAGGCAGCAAGGACTTTTGAAATACTTCCTTCACATGCCATAATTTCATTTTAGAAATCTGTATTGAAATGAAATTTAAACACAGCAAAGTTAGGGCATCAGTTCTTGGGCGGTTAGAAACACTATTTTAATATTTCTTCGCGGTTTAGAAAATCTTAGAGGACATATTGTCAAGAGCTGCTTCCGTCAGACGATATTTCTAAAAGACTACGGTTAAACTTCGTTAATAAAATAAAAATTGTCCTTACGTTACGTTTTAACATGTAGTTTCCGACTTTTTCCTGAAAGCCAATTTGTCATCGCTTACTTTTCATAGACGCTGAGTAAAAAGAAAAACAATAGACCGTGAAATGCGACAGGTCACGCACGCATGTGTTAACACCGTGATATACGTCATTTGACCGCGCTCCTGTGTTAAAAAACACAAATCAGTATCCTGCACAATCTGACAACAAACATACACACCGAAACGTTATTTTATCCAGAAATCTTGCCTATAATTTCACGTCGCACAATTCGAGACAGAAGGAAAATGTGCTTCATTTATTAACAACGCTGATCTATACACTCCACGTCTCGTTGATGAAGGTGACCCGAGTCATGTTTTCCTTAGGCTGTGTCAGATTAATTCCTTCAAATAAGCCACAAAGTTTGCATTCCTCAACGCATTAGAGCTAATGATAGTTTTTATGTCCCTAAAATACTTTCCAGTTTATTCGTTTTACGAAAGGAACGTATTCCTTGAAAACAAATCTTGAAACTGAAACGAAGTCTTCGATAATTCAAAGCTACAAATATAAAGACGCTCACAGTGGCTGGGAGGCCTCGGCTTCAACACCGGGACAGTGGGTTCGAATCCCACTCAAGGCATGGATGTTTGTAGGCGTATTTCTGTGTTGTGCTGTTCTGCGTACAGGCAGAGGCCTTGCGATGGGCTGATCTCTTGTCCAAGGAGGCCTACCAACAAAGAAACCTCCCATGTGTGAGGATACGGAGGTCATTTAAGGACTACAGAAGGAGGTAATCGAAAACAGGGTTAGCTGGGCTAAGACAAAACGTATTTGTGTAAATGACACTAAATAAATGGAAGAAGTGAGCGAGTCTCTCAACAGGAAAGTGTTTGGAACCATCCAACCCTGTCATATTTAATTCGATAAGAAAAGATGACGAAACCATCTGACAGGACCCCGTAAACTATCCAAAAAGAGTCCTCTTATCGCGACGTTCAATAAACTGTTTTGCTGAGTAATTTCTGTAGGTAACTGATTACGTCATATAAAGTGTGATTAATTATTTCTATGCTTATTTTCAGGACGGTTGTCGAAATTCGCCCTCCTATGTAATATGTTGCATATGTAATGACAATGTTAACTCATAGTGTTTTACACTCAATGCAATTTGCAAGATATCCTCTCGAGAGCAAACGACAAGAACAGAAGGAAGACGGAGCTAAATCCCATCCTGTGGACGGATTAACTCCGTCTGCCGCGTCCTCGTCGCCGTATAAAGCGTCTGCACGGTGCAGGTGTCCTCGGGGTTGCTTACGTAAACGCAAAGCCAGTGAACTCCCCTACAGCAAATCGATAAGACAGCACAGCTGTGTATGTGCGCTCGCGATCAGAGAATCGCAATGAAATAAACCTCATAAATTCCTATTTGTTGTATCCTCATGGATCTTTGTCCCGAGAAACAATTCCAGTGCAATGGCGCATCTGACATTTTAAAGGGAAATATAAATGTGGTTAATAGCAACAAATTAAACCAAGGTTCCTGTAGATGACGATTAAAATGACGTTCAGGAAACGCATGCTACCATATTGTCCAGAAATTTTGTTGTCTCGTAGAGTAAAAATGAATACGTTCACTTGCGCAATTGTGGTGAACATTTGTGAGCCCACAAAGTGAAGAATTTGGAGAGAAAAAAAGGCCCTTAAGGGCAGGGATATTAACCGTGTGACCAATAGTGGAGGTTCCACGACGAAGAACCATGTGACGTATATTAAGCTCGTACTTTTCTTTATGAGTAGAGAAATTACGAAATGAATAATTGGTCGGACATCAACAACGTTTAAGACAGGATAAATACGCCAGAAATGCGGAACCCTGGCAAGAAAGTTTCAAAATATAGCCGTAAAACAGCCGGCAGGTAACTATTCCAATAAAAATTAAGGAAAAATGTTTCTAATTACTTCAGGATCTATTACTAGTGTTTTCTACATAAACAATGCCGAAGGTTCGGTTGTAATGCAGTAAGATTGGTCTCCTGTCCTTACCAGACAAGACAGATTGACAGCTGATCATAAACATAATATAATGTTTCTTTAAATTATTTGACTTGTTGCTAAGTAATTAACCAAAGTGTGAATGGATGGGCAGGCCACGTAGAAGAAATATAAACACCATTTGTAATGAAACCCTAGGAGTAAGAAGGAAATTTGAGATCAAAGTGAACACTGGAGGACCATTAAAACGGATCATCTCCATTTCGACTGTGTGAAATGGAATGCGCCCTCCCAGGTAAGACTTCTGTGTCGGTCGTAACGAGCGTCTGCCTGCCTTAAACTGTTTAAGCGAAAATTCAGTGCCGCGGGTTCAAAATAAACTGCATTTCGGAAAAATGGTCTGTACTGACAAGTGACGAGCCCATTTTTTTTAAGGAATGCGTCCTCTTGTGTGCTGAACGTTTCGTTTTAATTTACTTTCAATGTTTATTAAGAATCCACTGCATATTTCGACTTTAATCGGCCATCTTCAGGTAGTTCTCATTAAGTGTTTTCGAAACTAATATGCATAACCGCTAATTTGTATACATATTTTCTGTCTCTGATTTCACCGCGTAATGCACTGTGTCTTAAACAGCTTATACCTGTTTAAGTAGAGTGGACTATGCAGGTGCACTTAGCGGTTGAAAGCTGTAGTTGAACTGAAGGCTTAATAAACATTGAAACTGTATTCGAAGATTGTTGTGAAGACGGACTGTCAACGTAACCCTAACTCTCTCTAAGTTTCGTTCTGGGGCCGATGGTTAGGCAGTGTGTGCTTCAGCAAAAGTCCAACAGCTGGACGAATGTTCAAAAGTTTCCCGAAGAAATTCTCCGACTTCCATTATCGGCTTCCCGAAGCGGATCGCCTTTCTAATCCTTTAAGAGACGATTCGGTTTCCGCGACTACAGTATCGTGTGAAACGTCGGTTTTCGGGAATGTTTCGAGATTTTTTCCAAGGCTTCGGGCGAATATTAAGGCAACGGAAGTAGTGTCTGACAAAACTTGGGAAACAAACTTTCGAGGCGGCTTCTTCACGGCATGCCTACATAAGAGCCCTTAATATTCCTGTTTGTTCCCGCGTCAGTAATTATTTGTTGCTGTATTACCTCCGTTTCAACCAAATTGTACCGCTCGTAAATAAACCGAGAGCTGTCATGTGAAATGTAGCGATATCTTATTCTCTCTTCATCAGAAGGGTTTATGTAATTACGGTTATTTCTCAGATATTACTGTCAAATTTGTTATATTAGCGTTGTCTCTTGCTCATGTTCCTTGCGTCTTAACCACAGATTTAAGATACTTACAACAGCCAATGAGATGAAGGCATCATCAGTGAGAGAGGCGCAAGGTATTACACATCGCGGAACGGATTATCCCGTAAAAGAAAAACCACCGACCGGAAAAGTTACAAGCCGCTTGGTAACATCGCAGAGAGGTTAATTACAGCTTTACGGTTAGCCGAGCTCCAATTCACGATGCAAATGCTAGAAGAAATAAAACAAACTTCAAACCGAAGGCAGCCTCAGCTCTCATTTACGCACAATTACGAAATTAAAATACGACAAATGAATGTCATCAAGTTCGGCTGATTTCTACTTCAATTAATGATTAATCATTCGGAAATAATATTACAGAAAAACAAAAGTCAATTACGCGTTTTGCAACATAAAAATTTCTTTCATCGGGTGAGAATTCTGCTTGAGAATCTACTAGTCGCCATTAATCAAGAAATTTCACAATTTTTTGCAGAACGCAGATGCTCAGTACCGTGTTGACAACAGCCCGCCACCGACTCCGATCCTGAGCCAATAAATCCACTCCATGCCCTCAATCCCTTTTCATTCAATATCCATTTTAATATTATTCTTCCATCCATGCTTTCCTCTTCGATCAAACAAAATCCAGTTTAGATGGACCGTGAATCGGCATCAGAAGATCAATTATCTGTTTTCTTTCAACAAAAACTCTCTGGGCAACGGGAGCATACATACTACATATTTCTTTTCATTCGTGCGATAGAAATATGTTACGCCAACCTCGGCCATACTGGTTTATAAATTTTTATTGCTTTATTTACGATGAAGGAATAAAACGTAGCCCATCTCAGGTGGATCTGGAAGTTTGCGAGGTGAGTTAACAAAACACGAACGCAAGAATCACTGCGGCCACCGCGGATCTGCTCAAAGAAGTGCACGGGTCCGTCTCACATTCTTCGAGTGGACTTTTGATCAATCCACGCGAGCACCGATGCAAGAAACAGTGTTCGACTCGTCACGAGTCCTCAGAAGACGTTGCCAGGCGAAGGGGCGAAGAACGCCGGAGGAACTGCGTCGAGGCGAAAGCTGCTAGACAGGAGTGTCAGTTGCATTTTATTCCGGGAACAAGACACGTATTACTCTGCGTAATTCGGTCTTTATTTGGATCACGTAATGCCTGGTATCTACAGTATCAAGTCACTTAAGTTCAGTATCACTTAGTTGCAAGTAATGGGAGACTGAAAGCCACCACACTTTCCTTTTGTTTCCAGCTCAGAGCATAAATGTTACTTCAGAAAGTCTTTCGCTTACCCTCGGAGAGAGAACGTTTTTGTGTTAGGATATGAACAACGGGAGAAATAATAATCGCGTAGAAGCCATGCTGTGTCGGGTGGTCGTGTATCTGGGGCAAAAATGGCTTGCAGCTTGGGGACAACACGACCCAGCCATTAGCCCTTACGAAGGGCGTCGCAACGCCAGCAGCTCCGGATCGGAACGTGACCTGACCTATTACAGCAGCTGGGAACAAGCACCGGCGTATCGACACACAGTTTTCTCATTTCTATTGCGTATTAGACCCTGTCTAACGCATTAGAAGTGTCTTGCTTGTTCAGCTGCGGGACACGTAGTCAGCTGTTAATGCGCTTTGTTGTTCTTGTGTGTTGCAATTCAATATGAAACTTCAGGAACCTAATAACATATAAATATATATCAGCGTACGGCGTAAGGCGTCGATACTGGCCCCAAATCAGTAGTAATCAATTCCAAAGAAAACAACTCTCACTCCAAAAGTACACAATAAAACTCAGAACGCCCACATAATCCAGGGGTTTGAAACCTGCGTTCCATCAATACATTTTACAGCCACTAACCTAACTCCAAGGAGCATTCTCTCTCAGCACACGCCACTCAGGGAACTTTCAGGCTTTTATGGAACCCGAATATTCATTATCGTGTTCACGGGAACCTATCCCGAGTCACATGAATCAAATACACGCACCCAAAATCATTTTCCATAAAGTTCTTTTAATATTATCCTCGCATGTACTCCCAGGTCTTACGAGCGGTCTGTCCCATTCAGGCTTCCCAACCAAACATTTGTAAGCATTTCTCGTCTCATCCATGCTTTCTACAGGACCTTCCCATCCCATCCTCCTTTATTTGATCATTTGGGAATTATAACAGAACTTTTATTTATTTTTCAGCCATCATCTTATTCGTGGTGGTTGTAGTGAAACACAGAAGCAAGTGATACGAAAGCTTAAATAATATTTACATGTACCAGCGGTTTGTTAGGTATTCCTCAGTACCTACTTAATGACAAAACATCATTCAGAACAAGCTCCTTGCTTGTTTACCACACATAATACATCAGGGCGTCCTTACGTCACACAAAGACACCTTTTTTTTTTTACAAATGCGATTTTTCAGCTGCATTTACACTTTTTAAAAACAAACGGAAATTTGAATTGGAACGTGAAAGCCATTTTATGTTAACCTACACTAGTACAGAAGAAACTCATAACATTCTTGCAGTTTGAAATGACTGCCTTGACTCAAAACAGTATTAATTACACGATTAAATTTGCTTCACATTTTAGAGCGGCTGCCAACTGCAAAAACTTATAAGAGACCAGCATTAAATAATTTCAACTAATTTCAATTCATTTATTGAAGTGTTTGCAAACAGCAAGAAGTCAATAACAGGCAAACACTGATGATGATGATGATGATAATGTTTGGCCAACATTCCGGGCGAACACGACATCAGGAAACTTCAGACAACCGCCATTCTACGAACATCATACATCATTAGAAAGACGCTTTTATAAAATATATAATGCCTCACACGAAATCTTTATAATGCATGTAGCACGTATGAAAAAAACAATATATTTCAGAAATAGCTGCTGCACCCCAGGGGAAAGGTTTGTCTCAGGTAAACAGACGTAAATACCCTGTAAAATGGTGAATAAATGGAATAATAATAATAATAATAATAATAATAAAATTATTTACGACTGATAAAAATGAATGCCAACAAAAAATAACAATAACTATAATTCTTTCAGGTAATACAGAGTATTAAGCACAGCGAAAAAGTGCGTCATTTAACTTTATTTGAGCCAGATGAATACAATCCATATGCGCGCAATCCGCATCGGCCCTTTGTTGCAACTGAGCTGTCTCGTCCACGTGGCCTCCGCCCAAATGGTTTCTCCTTTAAGGTTTGAAATGGGCAAATACACGACCTCTGTTTGTCGATTATTTATTTAACTTTATTTCCAAACGCAGAATTAGTTAAAATCGCATTCTATTTGCTTCTCACATATTCAAACACATCTGTGTACTTGGCAAGTGCAAATACTCTTTAATTGTCTCCGCATAAAAACAAATCAGGTTCTCCCAGAACGGCTTCTTGGTTAAAAGAGACGCAAAGTAATGGTTCTTGTACGACTTAAAAAACAGCTTACATAAATTTGTGCAGTGAGACTGCTTCAATTTGGGGGGGGGGGGTTAACTCTTTCCAGAAAGGACAGAACTGTCCTGCATCTGGCACAAAAATTCATGTTTTTATGAGGTCAAAATATGCCTCGGGCTTTCCTGTTGAACGTGAAACTGAACGAGGAGAACGCGAACGTCTACAGCTTTGCCCGATGTAACGCAGCAGATATGGAATAGACAAATCGGTGTCGGGCAAAACGGAATCTGAGTGAAGTGGCTTGCAGGCGAATCGGTAAAAACGAAAGAACGACGTTGTCTCTCCTGACAAACAGCAACGCACTCGTTACCAAGGGCCGGCGCTGCCACGTGACCAAAACATCTAAACTGGGAGTTAATCAGAGAACATTAATTTGTATTTACGTATTTTGTTTGTTGCTGTCGAAAGCCGTTTGCAAAGGTAACTGATATTTCTTGAGGAATCGCTGTCTTCAAACCACGACACGAGAGACGGAGCAAGGCCAGACTGCTTCCGATCTGTTCCCTCAATTCTGAGCTCTCTGGTCATACAGTGACGTCACGAGACGTTGTGGACGCATATCAGGTGGTGTGACGCTGACACCATTAAACAGCGGCCGACGAAAATGAAGATCCCACTAAAAACCAACGTGGGAAAATAATTCCCAATAATTTCGTAACGAAGACAAATGTCGGTCCCTGTAAACAAATTTTCGAAACGTGCTGCAATTTGAACTGGGGAAGAGTTTGTCTGCAGGAATGACATACAGACCTACTACCAGTCGTCGAAAATCAATAACAAAGCGAGCGACAAACGTGAATGATATGCTTAAAATACGCTCTGAGCCGCAGAAACTGCTACGTGCAGCGTCGTAGAAAAACGAGAGCCAACAACAGACATTCACGGAGAATGTGACATTGGCTTTCGCCGAAGTACGTCCTCATTGAATTGCACAGTTCGTGGGTTCTGCATTGTGGGCACACGTAAGCGAGTACGAGGTGCGCGCTCATAGAAAGGCGAGACTTTTGTTTTGGAAATGAATGAACGAACAAAAGCGACATCAACAGGTAGATTAATGGAGTTTTCTAAAAACGTGACACTTAGAAACAGTAATCCTAAAATGACTGGCATCTACATAATACTGGGTCAAAGGTTAATGATTAATTACGAATGAATATAACTCCTGTAAACACAATGAGTTAACTCATAGGAATTGTGTTGCCCTCAGGATGGCTTGAGGACGAAACATTGAAAATCAATAAAGAATCTGAAACTACGCATAGGACGTGTGTTGTACCACATGGCTTAATACTGTGAATGTGAGAAATTTAAAATATGAATATCGCAACATCGAGGGTCTTCACGGAAGAACGAAGCCCTAAACATTTTTCATATTTTACTATTTATTCATACGGGGATTTATGTTTGCCAGCATTGGTTGTGAAGATGGCGCCCTGTAACAGACAATAGGAGGTGTCCACTGTCACGTGTTGGCCAACAGGCAAACCCTTCGTCAAGAAAATGTTCTTGGATGACAATTACAAATTGCAAGATAAATATGCACAGGAAAAGTAGTTCCGAAATCAGATGGTCCTGGCCAAATTATATTGGTACATCAAGGACAGCAAAGTTCCATTGATGATATTAAGCTGATCTACGTTCAGACACTATCAGCAACGTCCTCGGCACAAAATGTGAAGTGACGCTACGTTTTCAAAAAATGGGACTACATTACAGGGGAGACAGGACACGAGCTAATTTGCGCAGACGAGTAAGTCCATGACTCGACAGCAAACGCGACCTTCAAAGAGCAACGTGGACTTGGTAAATGACGCCTGTTTCGTAATATTTGCGTAGGGAAATGCTCTTTGGGTGGACAGACTGTCGCGGGTCTGGTTCGATGTTGACGCCATCACGGAGGATTCCCCCACGTGGTTGCGCTGTTAGCTGAAGATTCCCAAAGTAAACGTGCAATGTGAGCAGCGTTTGGATTCGCACCTAGCCATGTCCGCACACAGAAGCCCACATATGCCACCATGTAAAAAACCCGTTTCGAACAAAAATTCGAAAATATTGGCAAATGCTGGTAAACGTCGACAGTAGAACGCTTCGTCAAAATCCGTTCACCCATTCTCCATTTGTGCCATGCGGGCGGTCGGAGCTATTTTAATAGGCGCCTCGCGCGACTGCGTACACGCACGTGTTAGTTCGCGCGACCGAACGGAAAATTTGATCAGAATCGCTCGGATTAGTAAGAATCGCTTCGATGTTCGCGTGGCGTGTTTCAGAGTTCCGAGTGACTGGAACTCACAGGTGGAAACAATGCTCAATCTGTTTCAGCACAACTGTTTACCTTCTGTATGTGAAAATCACACGTCAATATCTTGTAAAGTCATTAATCACTTATATGACATTTAAGCTATCACGCTGGCCTTGTAATCCTGGGCGTCTCGGGTTCGATTCCCGGCTGTGCCCGAATTTATAACTTGTGTTGGGCAAGGCCGTGGTCTAGGCAACACGGAGTTTTCCTCCGTGGCATCCCAACAATTACTCCATTCACACACAGAAGAAGGCAATGGCAAACCACTTCTGGATCATCTGCCAAGAACGTATATGAACAGGTCCCAGTCCGAGAAAAGGATGGAAGGATCCTGTTCATATGGACCTGTCGTCAGACAGAACACTAAATAAATAAAAATAAATGACATTTAAACCAAAAAAATTCGCGCGGTCATCAGGAGGATACTTGTTAAATTTATAGAACGCTACTTCTGTGAAAGTTGCGCGCCTCCAATTTGTTGAAAAAAATTCAACAAACAAAACTACAAGATCCAGAACTGTAATTCTCCAGCGTTGGTTCCATTTCACATGCTCGAGCTACCGCGAAGTCAGTGCTGTTTCTGACAGTTATAAATCATCAGCATGGCGCGAGTAACAAGTGCGAAAAGATTGTCTGTTCCAGTGAAATCAAACGTCGAAACAGAGAAAGGTAAGACACGCTCGGCTTGTCAGTGTGGACCGGCAGAAACAGACAGACAGACAGACCAAGAACGAACAGACCTAACAAGGGCTTCATTAACGTTCAAAGGGTTCCAGGCTGAACTGCTGGCTTTAGTGCATCAGCTCCTGGGACTTCAGCTGCAAGATGTGCCTTCAACTTTCGTTGCTCGGAGTTGAACGTCGGGTAATTATGTACGAGGATTTTCCGATAGTTAAGGATTTCTGAGTTCTCCCCGAAGTCAGATTAAGAACTACTTAAAAGTTTTGTATGTAATGACTTGTTTTAACATCCCAGAGAGATCCCAATCATTTGGGAATTAAGAGACAACAGTATCACTGCAAAACACAAACACTGACGGAACTGTTACCACACAGCGGACAGATAAAAATGCTATCTCTGCCTACACAGTAGCACGGCTGGACCGTCTTAACATTCGTTGTTATATTAACGGGATATTTTACAATTCCTTCCTGACAACATACGTTGAACCTGTATATAATACGAAAATAATTACTGATGGATTGCAAGAACAAATTTAAAGAATTCCTCATAAGGCCTATGTTATGTTTCTATACGGATTTGCCACTTGCCAAAATGACTCCCAACACATTACACTAGTCTCAGGCAGGAATGTATTAGCTACTTCCAGGTCAAATTGTTTTTATAACCTGAAGAGGGGTCTCCTTAGCCATAAATCGTTGTTACTCTGACGATATGCATTACACATTTAGTAATTCACTGATACCGACTATATTAATTTATCGACGCCTGCGCTGATCTAACCTAACCTGAATATGCCAATGCGTCTCATCTTTTTCAGATCATTTCCCCATTGGTCGCAGGACACGTAGGGCTCTGAGGGTTACAGTTCTCACTGGTGCCACCTGCTACCTTATTGTCACTCTCACGACCAGTGTAGGCCTACGAGAGCTCTAAAAACATTTCGCGCAGAATCAAATTATGATGCAATAACGTCAACTTTAAACTTATCGGAGAAAATACCACATGACAAAACATTTTCCTCTTCTTATCATGTCCACTTTGCGCACGAATACACTTCAATATATTCTGAATCTTCATACATGGACGTAAAGTTACGTGAAACTATTTGATACAAAACGCTACATTCTTTAAAAAAAATCCATTTACGTTCAGATATTAAAAATGCCAGCGGTGCTTAAAAAACATAATAATGTTGGAACTTTTAATGAACAACAATTTAAAGGAGTTTAGAAGGAATCGGCCCTGACCTAGTACAAAAACGTATAAAGGAAATTGTTTGGAGTTACAAAGGAAATCCACGAGACACCTAAGTCCGGCCGCAGATTCGAACCCGACGTCCAATGAATCCAAATACCAGCGATAATTTCCTGCCCGGAACGTTTAGCACGAGCTATAAAAGAATAATTAAATTGAACGTATTAATTATATAATTATATTAACCATTCTTCTAGACTTTCACAGCTGAAACTCGCTCAAACAACCTTACATATAAGTTCTAAAGGGTTTCGACGTTGGTAGTTCACACTTAAAATTATTTGTTGTCAGAAGACAGAACCAGCCTCCGAAACGTCGTGAATTTTAAAAAAAACAGACGATGGAAAAAGTCCTGACAACAAATAATAAGGTTGAAATGTTGTGTTGTGTTTGCCCGCTTGTAGATCGAGAAAGGATATATCGATTCGCATAAAACTTAGCGTGGTTACTTATCGAGACTAGAAAGACATGACACATGATGCCAAGTTTTGCGTAGATGAATCTAGGACTGACACAAGACTCGACGCCGACAAACCGACGCCTACTGCAACAACGCCGACTTCAATAACAAACCAAGCCAGGAGGAGTATCGAGAAGCCATGGGACAGGGTACACCACATAACCAGATGAACACCTGGATTACATTGGACGCGACTTTGGAAAAACCGACGCCAACCATCGCAAAGCCCTCAAAAGACATTAAAATCTGCTCTGCAGAACGACGCCTAGCCTCGAAGTCCAAAACAATAACCTGGCAAACCGACGCCGAACGTTACATCGAAAAATGTCACGACGCCGAACACTCAGTCGTAGAAAAACTTTAAGGTACATAACAAAACTAAACAAAACCTAATCTGAAACAACCTAATCCATCCTGATCAACCTAACCTAACCTAACCTAACCTAACCTAACCTAACCTGTCTTGATATTAACGAACCCAACCCAAGTCATCCTATCATAACCTTAACTAAACTGAGACTTAGCACTCACAAGAGTTTAGTCCAGCACAATTTTGGCTTTTACAAAAACAACCAGATGATTAAAATAGTTTGTTTACACACATCGAATTACGATAATTCTTACGATATCTGAAGTTTCCACGGCGGTTGGAAACAAGTTGGCCTCGGAGTCTTCTGGGTTACGACAGAACGTAGCCTTACACGGGGTCTGAAGCACTTCTTGAAGAATTATGACAAAGTTTAACTTCAGTTACTAAACCACTGATTTCGGTCATATTTTGGCTCAATCAACATTTCTTCTTCAATGGGAACGATAGCATAATGGTTTCTTAAAGTCACTCTCTTCACATTTTGATGCTAATTTTCAAGGCATTCAACAGGTTGTCTCCAATAGAGTTATATAATACATTTGTTATTTCTACATCAGAGAGGATGGAATAACTCGACAGTATCAGACAGAAACATCGACAAGATCCCCTCTCGGCACCATCATATATGGACAGATCATACCTCCGTGCCTTGTAAACTAATGATCTTCGAAATATTTATGCAACCTGTAATCCATCTTCAACCTGTCTCGTATTTTTGTAAGTCTGGCCACCATAGAGACACTTTTTGAACCTCAGCGACTCAAACAATTTGATCTGAGTTACGTGTTCTTGATACGAGGCTCCCATTTGGCTGTACCAAAAACCAACCCTCCAGTTACGTGAGTATCATTCATTACTTCGCTACTCAGGTTATAAAATCGTAAAAGGTTAAGTTCTCATGTCTGTTGCGTTTATAGACGCCAGGTGTGGTTTAAGGCAAATATTTGTTCGGGGTATGAATAAAAGTGTATGTTTGAGTCGTAAAATTCCATCAAGCAGCCCTATCATAATACAGACATGCCTTATGAGTACGAAGTGATTACTTACGAAAATAAACCAACAAAACAGTTAAAACTCAAGGACTGGACTTCAGCGACGTTCATTTTGGTTACCGACATTGACAGCGAAGACACTTTTTCGGATGATGTCCGTTTTATTCTGTGATTGAAATATTTTTGAAAGGAGACTTTCGGATAAATGAGGTTTTCGCATCGACATTGTGTCCGCTTTGTAAGTAGCATTTTCTCCACAGTTTCATTTTCAACTATTGAATGAAACACACCCACGTGAAATTGGACGCCATCTCGAAGTATTCAGATTTCCATATCAATGACATTGTTCATTTAAAGGCGCTCCGAGGTAACAATGGGAAACCCTATTCATATGGAAATATTTCAAAAAAAGAGAGAGCGATAGAGATACGACTGGTGCTGCCAGCCACCGGCGTGTTGCCGCACTACTGTTAAGATGCCTTGAATGGAGTTACAGATACATTAAAATTTTCAAAGTTTCCGAAATGTTTATAGACTCGCAATGTCTGTGTGTTCTTTCATGACTCCTGAATTCCTTCAGTGATTTTAACAAAATTCTTTAAAAAGCAGGTTCATATACCTTCAGGGAATCGGTTCATAAACTTTACGACTATCCGTAAATCTTGTAGTAAAAATTACGACGCTGTATAATTGCAATAAAGTTCAGAATATATCACAATTTAACTGAAGAATTCCCATTGAAAATACCGCGGTAATTAAGTCTTTTAACAATTCAGCCGTCTCGCAAAGATGACTATATGCTATCATAAAGCAAGGAATTCTATTTCATTTTACTGAAAGTCTTGAAATAATCAGATCTCGGTACGAGCGGATTTCGAAGTGTTAATGGCCGACGTAAACTGAGGTCGCAGGCCGCAATGCATTTCGGGACACGGGTTTGTTTTCTCTTCTGAATATACCGGCCCTTAAAGGAACACTATCGAAAGTCCTTAAAGGATCGTTTTCCTTAAAAGTAATTCTAAACCGGAACAAGTAATCGCTCTGACGAGATGATGAATCATGTGGTGAATACTTCTAGGTAGTCTGACGAGTTTAGTCGATTTAATTATTAATATTATTATAAAAACATTTAAGCAGCTAAAGTGACATTTAACGACTGAAACCATAAAATTTTCATGGTAATAAGTTGAGGCCCCCAAAATCACTCAAAATGTCGCCTTAAGAGCGGTTTTGGGCTCCACGGACATCCCATTCTAAGAGGACAAGATGCTGCTTAGGGGAAGTTGAGGTGGCCAGAGCACAGAGTTCAAAACTAGTCGAATACACTTTACAGGGAATAACAACCTTAATTTGATCAATAGAAATGAATGTTTAAGTTATGTCGGCAGGAATAAGTCAGGCTAGAATCGTATGTAAATTCAAGGTATTCATGAAATAAATTAAGACAACGACGAAGTTAAAGCAGACTCATACAGGGCGTGTAATCGCCCTGTCAGATTACTGGATGGATTTTTGGATCAAGTGGAATCGGAGACCTTTCTTTCGCTGTCCAATGGCGAGCCAATTCTGGATTTGCTACAACGAAGTTGTCACAACTGAAATGCTACAACATTAAAGAAATTTAGGAGGCTGAAACGTGTCTAATGTTGGCACAAGCGCGAGAGAAACCAGAAATGCATGTTAAAAATGAGAACTCTTAGAGAACGAAGTAAATCGATAAATGATGATATTAAAATGAAGCTTTGAAAAGGTTTGTGAAGCGTTAAATGGCTCGGAATATTACTGAATTCCGAGGAAAAACCTGTCAGGTTAAACGACGAGAGATATCTGTTTTCAAAATTTATTTCGGGACATTCAGCTACGTTAATTTCAATCAGCAGTTTTCTGCTGTGATGAGTGGAGCCTGTAACTGTAACAAAACGTTATTCAAGTTTGAACAACGTAATTAAAATTTCAAGCTTAAACCACAGGAAAAACTTCGAACAAATCACAGGCATAATGCGGCAATTGTCACAGCCACACTAATCTTTCAGGGGCTATGGGGGGGGGGGGGCATCGAGCTGGGTGCGTAATGGACATTAGTCACACATATAAAGCAGCCAGGATTATCAGCTATAAAAACATGTTGAATACAGGTATCCTTATTTTAATCCTTAGAAATCTTTATGAGACTTCCAAGGAGGCCTACAAGATGCTCCTGTGGCAAAGTGCCGTCTACGTAGCAGATGAAGGGAAGCCATTACAGGATACAGAGATTCCTGTGAAAGTAGTTTGATCGAATTTCGACGTTTGTATACAGTATTCATGTGCACGCAAACTGCTACCCGTTTCTCGGACCCCAGTAGTTATGCAAACTGAACGGCGGCATCCTTACAAAAATGTTTCGCGCATTCTCCATATTGATATTTCTATAACCAAGTTAAAATGAGGCAGGACGTGAGGGTTAAAGTGACACGCTGATCACTCATAGTTCACGGAACTCAAGTGCGTATATTTTTCATATTAATGTCGCTTCGGCAAGATGAGGGTACTCGCACGCGGATGCGTAGGATGCGTTATCTCGGAATAATTCCCAGTCAATGACTGCGATTGCACGATCTTGAAGGGAAAGGAAAATTAGGACGAGAACCCACTGCCCCCCCCCCCCTCTAACTCTCTCTTGTAACCCCGTTTTTTTTTCAGAGACAATGGCCGTTTCTAAACGTCGTCCATTAATCTGAGGCACTGCCGTCAAAATCTTCTGGGTATAAGCCGGCCATATCGTGACTGTACGTTATTGCACTTGCAAAATTGTGCATATTGCCACAGGAAAACAATAATCTGTCACTGAACGCTGTGATTAAAAACGCAACTCCAATATTCCAACACGAAAAGCGGTAGATAACCTTCCAAATACCATTCTTAATATTTCATCTTGACCGCTTTTAAAATATCGCTGAATTCAGAATTTGCAAAGAACGCGTGTGGAAATTACGAATTTCCGTATTGATTACGCTCTTGGGCCCTTGTTCTTGTGAAAGACAGGCATATGTCCCTGTCACATCGTCTCATACAATGTATTACGCATTCTCGTACTGACGTCAATGCTTATTTGGTGTTCATATTTCATAAGACGAATACGCAGTTGCTCCGAGTCAGAAAAACGCATTTCTGGATTTGAAATAAACTGGTGTTCGAGGTAATATTTAGACGTAAAATAACTGAGCAACGTGAACAAGAGATAACACTGGGCTTTGTAATTAAAGTAACTCAAATCAAAAGTTCTGGCTTTCTGGGTGTGCAGCTCGGATGACAAAAACATAAATGCCTGTTGGTGCAAGATTCTTTCGGAATGCCGAAACTGTGAGGAACATAACTGATACAAGCCTCTGGACTATTGTGGGCGTTGAAGCTTCGTTTTCTATTACCACAGTTAGTTACTGCTCTCCTTTGCCTCTACAGTAAGTGAATTTGATACGCTGATTCGTGCTGAGCGTGGGGAGAATTCTAGCACACAGTCACGGACAAATCCATACTTCGAGTTGCATCAACGAGTCCGGGAGAAGAGCCTCTCTTTCCGGGCTCATACATCATTGCTCTGCAAACCAGAACGCCAATGAATAACATAATTCAATTCCCTATCGGATTTCTCTTTCCAGATATTGGTTATTCAAACTTTCTTCTACGCCACGTTACTTCATTACTTTATCTCAGTGAAATTTATAGAATCATTTCTGAGGAGACTCTCACGATAAATACAGGTCGACTGCAGCAGCAACTAGTGACCGACTTCGAAACTACACGCGCTAATCTATGTAGTCCCTTCGAATTTCTATCCGACAATCGACACTCTTCACCAGATTCTTCCGTAGTTTACCTTAGACTCTGTGAGAAAATCCCATGGTAAAGATTTCTACGACGCCGCGAACGAACCCTTCACCACTTATAGCCATCCAACCTTCCTATTAGACACCGCAAACTCTGTCGAACTAAGAGATTCAACAGATAACCAAATGAACAACAAACGTGCCGTTAAATTCATTTTTATAGACAAAAAAGTGAACCTAGAAGTGTGAATTGGGTTTTCTGATCTGTGTACTTCAGATTTTTTTAATTCGAAAATCACTGTACTCCTCCACATTGACTTCTGTGTTGTGTGTTCTTAAAAACGTTAATCTAAAAAAAAAATATGGCTACGTCTTGTGTTCTGTTTTTTTTTTACATCCGAATGGAAAAACGGAGATTTCCTACGCCAAAATAATACGCAATGATTACGGCTGTTACAGGCTTCATCTCGTTTCGGGATCTGTCCGCATATTCAAAAACTCCCAGTCAAGAAATCTGATCGTCATCGAACGTTATCCACGCGAAAGAAGACTGGAAATGCAGAATCCGTAACGGAACGAGTACAAGCTATCTTTACAAAGTCCGAATTCCGAAGGCTCCTAGCCGAAATAGTTTTAAAAGGACAATTATTAGCACAGGATAATGCGAAATACTTTTAGTTTCAGACTAAACAAATCACGTGGTTTTAATACCTTCTTCAAGGTCTGTAAATCAAAACGTGCAGTGCCTTAGTTATGTGGTAATATATTTGACTCATGCTTGAGGTCACAGGATAAAAAAGTCTGACCAAGTCATAACACTTTTCCCTGCATTATACAAAGAACTGGACCGAAGGTTCATATTTTTTTAGAAAATCTATAAACTTACATCATTTCATCGCCCGATTTCAAATTGGTCTTTCCGCCCGCCATATTGGTATTACCGATTTCAGAAAATTTAACAACACGACTTCACTAAACTTACAGATGCAAAACTTCCATATGAACGTCATCGAAATCTGTACAAGCGCTTCTCGCCAGCAATGCGACAGAGAATACGATACATTTCAGACGACTGGGTCTCAGAATCGAGAACTCGGTTTTTAGGCAGGCTGTAGGGTAGGAGAGAGAGCTTCTGAACAAAAGTTCACTGCTTCTGGTAGCGGCTGGCGGAAGGGAAGCAACAGTTTCGCAGCGAATCACGTTTTTCAAACTCGTCACATCACTAATTACAGCAGTTTCAGTACAACACCAGGGGCGGTTTTTACGACCTTTTCGCAAAGGCTTCGAGCCCCCCACCCCCCCTCACCCCCGGAGCCACTGTTACATACACAGAGGCGCAAACCGTAATTTTATTTACAGTTATTAGCTACAGCTAGGATGTAATTTCCGCGCAAATAAGAGCTGGCATTCCGGGAGCAAGTTCCTACATACAAAGTTAAATTAAAATTTGAACAAATTGCTACAGTCCTCTTATTTATTCAAGTCTCTTGCCCTTTATTCAACAACGTCCTTAGTAACTAAGAAGAATAACGAAATTATTACTGAACTGGAAAGGATACCGTGAGTGGCCTGTTAAAATTATTATCCTTATTATCCTTAAGGACGAACTAAGGATCAACGAAGGAAAAGCACTTGATATTCGAACTATATCTGGACCCGAAAGCTGCAAACACGAAGCTGAAGTGTTAGGGGTCGTGTCGCGACGTTCAAAATCAGTCTTTTGATGAGAAAACATCCGGGTTAGACCTGCCCTAGCGAACTTATGTTTACGTCTTCAATTTGAGATTCATCTACTGAACTTTATCTTATGAAATAAAACAAACGGATATGGCCACTGCGTTCACCTGTACTTCGGTGTGTGTGTGTGTGTGTGGAGAGAGAAGGAGTTAGATGCACATAAATGTCATGGATAGAGCAACTTATCTAAGCTGGAGCCTTGTGACATTTGGGGGGGGGGGGGGAAGACCTGTCTAGGTAGTCGGTGAAAAGTTCGTCGGCAATTCTGCGAGGTCAGCGCACAGAAGGAACTGCAAACACTGATCGGGAAAGTAGGGCAAGGGGTTAGTTTGTCCGGCGAGTTCAGACAGAAAGATTAAATCAGAGACGCAGTCGCGAACTAGAAACGGAGTACCCAAGGACAACCCCGGTACCTGCTCAAATGGCCGAAGGCGATAGCTGCAGTCCGGAAGCCGAGGCGCGTGCCAGTAAGCGACGTTCTTCCGACACGGCGTGAGGTGTCAATTTGCAGGAGGAATCGCGGACAGTGCACGTGAGGGCTAATTTCGGCGAGCCTATTCTTTGCTTAATTTTTAAGCAGGACTTCGAAATTACAACAGAAGTTGCAGGCTGGGCGATGGTCTTCAACCTTCAAGGTCGAAACTTCTACACTGAAGATTGAGGCGACAATTTCCTCATAAATTCCCTAACATCATACATGAGTACGCGGTGAAATTAACACGGAAGACCACAATAAAAAATTTCCGCAGTCGCAAAACCGATAGATCTCGAACAAATTACGTAACAAAGTCATCGCCTCAAACTTGGTTACACAGGCGATAAAGATAGTTGCATCGGAACTGCACTATCACCGCATATTTTAAATTTCTTCCCGAAGCATGAAATGTTAATATTTCGACATGAACGTGTCCACGATTCTTCGGCACTGTAAAGCAATGACAGGAACACATTATGCGTATAACTTGGTAAACTTCATACAAGTGTTCGTAACAAACATTTTCTTCTAAAGCTACTGTGCAATCTTGTTCAAAATCAGTAGAGAATTACTTCTTTCGAGACTTAATGCCTTCCACTCTCTCGCCATGCCATTTCTTTGTACCTTGCGTTAATTTCTCTTGTTCAGTCGTTATTTCTGTCCTACTTCCTTCAACCAAATACGAATCTGTCTCCTTTCCTCATCTTCCCCAAGTCTCTTTCGCGTTTGTAATTACGGCGAACCACGACGCTTGAACTTCCTAGCTCTGTGAAGATTTTAACACACCTGTGACTCTTGGTATCCGGTCGTCGTCGGATTCTTTTGTAAATGAAATCACGTTTCCAAAGTTCGTTCTGCCTCCTCCTTCTACTGGTCGATGGGAGCACATAACCCTGGTCTCGACCTTCAACCGGCTGGAGGAATTCGTCATCCACCAGTGACCCCAAGACAAAACAAGGACCAACACCCGACACGTGATTATAACTAATACCCAATTTGACGATGAACATAATCGAACAGAAAACTTATATACCAATAAAATATTCTGAAATACTACCGGAAATTACTTTATATTTAAGAAAACAACGAATATTAATATCAGTCAAACCATACAGGCTATTTATTACGTACTCCCAGGTCAGCGCCATTTTAAACACTTCGCCTGGATTCGCAAATATGAAACTGGGGCTTCTTCGCGATTTCGGAACAGGGAAAATAATCAGACACGTAACTTTTTGGTTACATTTAGCGACTTCATTAAATAAATTCATTAATCGCTGAATATTTACAGTGAGACCAATTATGAATACGTACAGGGTTAGCGCACGAAAACAACAACACGCAGGATTCGACTACCTGAATGTGGCTTGGCCCCCCCCCCAACCCAGGACTCTGTTAAAAATTACTGATTACGTGAAGTCATGCCAGTGCCAATGGAATTAGTTCAGAACTGAACACATCGTAATTCGGATTATGATTGAACCAGTTGGTGTAATCTCCGCTAAGAGGATATTCCTCCACTTATTCTGCTTCATTGGTGGATTCATTTCTGATGAGGAGGAGTACTACACCTAGTAAATGGATTATGAAGCTGCATTAACATCAGCGTCCGAATAAAAATGGCTTCCCGCATGCTTCAATGATGAGATTGGTATTCGCTGCGCGCAGCTGTTCCTGAGACTAGAAAGACGGACATTACGGGACGCTGTTGGGGGTGGGGAAACATGGAGGCGGCACTGAGGACCGCCATTTAGCTTAAGGTACAACTGGGTAAGCATCATTTAAATTTAAATTTAAATTATGAAATCTAATGACTAAGAATGATCTGAATCAAGGAGGAGATATACCACCACTTAACGTAAATCACCAGCTTCTGGTGTGTCCTGGTGATGTTGATTTATCGAGTAACACTTAGAAATCAAAAATAAAAACTCGGGAGCACTGTAAGATGATGGAAATAAAGTTTGTGTGGAAGTACACGCAAACACAATTAAGTGCGCGTCTCTTCGCTAGACACGAAGACAAAACCACAAAATAACAAGTTCCTTCAAAACGTGGCGGAGTTCAAATATCTGGTGACGACGTTAACAAAAAAGAATTCCATTAACGAGAACATTAGCAGTCGATTAAATTCGGAATAAGCTTGCTACCATACAGTACAGACTCTTCTGTCTTACTTCTAGCTACTTGAAAACGCAATGATTAAAATACGGGCCCACAATAGCACAATTTTACCTGTTCTGAGACCTTACTGGAAAAACTGAGATTGAAGGTGTTTCAGAACAGGGCACTTAGGAAGGTGAACTGACGAGAGGTTTCAGAAAACTGCATAGCAGGAGCTCCGTAATGTAGATTCTTCGCGGAATATTCCTGGATTGATCAAATCTAGGAGGATAAGATGGGTGGGAACGTAGAGCTTAGAAATACGTACAAAATTTGGGCTGGGAAGCTTGAAGGAAGGAGACCATTCGGAAGAAGTGGGCGTAGATGGGAGGATAATATTAAAGTAAATCTTAAGAGAAATATGGTTTCGAGGATTCTGATTCACTCGGCATAGGGCAGGGACCGGCGACCGGGCTGCTGTGACCACGACAACGGAACGCAGGCAATCTCTTGTCCAGCTGAAAGTACTGAGTCTTCTCAAAAAGGACTCTGCTCCATGGAGTCAGTTGCATGCGTCCACGGCTCTCTGAATTCTCGAATTAGTTCAAATTAAACAGTTCTTTCAAATAATAAAATACACAAGTTTGTTAGTAACAGAATGAGCATTCAAAATGGGCACGTGTAAGATTTACATCGATTCCTCTATCGACGATCGTTTACCACAGAACAGTATCAAAAATATGCATTAAAGGCATACATAGGATGATAATATTAAAATGGATATTAAATAAATAGGGTTAAAATGTGTGGGCTGGATAATTTTAATCATAATAGGGATAAATGCGGAATGCGGATTGCGAGGGCGTGCGAATGAATCTTAGGGCTCAAAGAAACCGGGGGGGGAGGGGGGGGTTCCACCGACCCACCTTCATTCAAATGGAGTCTGCTGCACATTCCTTGTATAGCACAAAAAGCTACGTTTCGAGACTTAACATACGAGCATTTTTCAAAGAAATGTTCTCCTGCGTGTTCCGCTTCTGTAGTGAACAGTCAGTTCCCCGTCTTAAAATTGCAACGGGGCAGACACCCCGTGGCGACGGGTGACCGACTTCAACATTTGTATTGTGTGCTGTCGTGTCTGATGCTTGATTTTCAAGTGGCGTGTTGGTAGGCAATTAGGGAGCAGCTCAGCTTGTTCATACGACACAATTTAGATCGACTGGACTTAACGACTGAACAGCGCACAACATTCAAAGAAAAATCAACTTCCTTCGGGCTAAATCCTTCTTTCTGCACACAAAATAACCCGTCCTGTCCGTCGGGGATCGCAACAAACTGACTATGTCCAGCCTCGACGCCACTCGTTCTGCTTTGTAATTAACTCTGGTGCAATGGGAGATCGGTGATGTGGTCAGGAATTTGCCAAAAGTACTGAGGAAAACCATGAAAATTCTCGGTCGAGATACCCGGTGCATCTCCTGATAACAGAATCAGGTACACAACCTACCACTCACCACTCACGTAAAATTTCGTGCGGAGCCCACAAAGTATCCCCATGGTCTTACAAAACCGTGGGCAAAACAGCCCAGCAACACCAGAAGGGCCGAAACATTTTTTGAGATCGGGAGCGAGCTGTTGTTTGAGCGGAAGTAACAGCGGTATCAGAACTTCCGGCTTGTTTGGGGAAGGACAGGCATTGAGCATCTGAACACGTGATACCAAGTGGTCAGGGCTGCAGGGTTGTGTTCAGTGAGACGGACGCGCGGCACCGCGTGTTGCCAGACGCCACTTGGTGCATCTAAGTGTCAGAATACAAGAAGTGTACCATGAATATTCATAAGCAGTAAATCTGTTAGTTTGCTCATAGATGAATCAAAAGGGAAATTTCTGTTCTTTCGTGTGGTATGTCATCCATCCTTTGTTAAATCTCCTTTTTGAAACGGATGAAGGGAAATATACGAAGTGGCTGACGTTACTAGTTTCAATTTTTCTAATCTCGGAAGTACTCAACAAAGTCACTAAGGAAATCTCAAAACACAGAACACGCAAGATCCGAAAAGTAAACAGAAAAATTGTCAACAATTATTTTGATGAAGTCCGAGAACTGATAATGCAATCAGATATCACGGACAAGCCTGAACGGAGTTACAGTGTTGACTTAAAAGGATACAAAATGCTTGCTATTTAACTAACTACCTAGATGGCTTACGGAACGCGAAGGTTCATCACCGAATTAACCAAAGCCCTGTTCTGGGCCAACAAAATCCAGTCTCCTTCAACTCCTATCTCCCATAGATCCCGCCTGACATTATCCTCCCATCTACGTCTAGGTCTCCCCAGCGGTCTCTTCCCCTCAGGCTTCCCAAATAGTGGACCCAACCAACCAGATGGCATACGGAACCCGAAGGTTCATCACCGAACCAACCAAAGCCCTCCACCGGACCCTGTCCTGGGCCAACAAAATCCAGTCTCCTTCAACTCCTATCTCCCATAGATCCCGCCTGAGATTATCCTCCCATCTACGTCTAGGTCTCCCCAGAGGTCTCTTCCCCTCAGGTTTCCCAACCAATACCCGGTGCACACCTCTTGTCCCATCTATGTGCGCTACATGCCCAGCCCATCTCATTCTTCGCGACTTAATCACCCTGACAATACTGTTTGTTACTTTCGGGTTAAAAACTTAAATAAATATTAATTGAATTGAAAAACCTCGTCTTAATTTTTCTTAAATTTACGTATGATTTTAGGTGGAACATTTTGGTTGGTCATTTTATCCGCATTTATTTGCCGGCACTCATGGAACACGATAAAGATAATATTTTAATGTTCCCAAAATGAGTCCTGTAATGGGTGCGTACATCGTGTTCATTTTAAAACCTTATGAACATGACACAAAAGAAAGTGTGGCCACATTCCCCTTTAATCATAAAAAGAAATGAAGGTCGTGGAGACGTTTCTTGACATCGATTCACACGGAATGAAACATTCATTACTGAGACTCACCCAACAACTCGATTCTACAGATAAATTCCTCGAAGGCCGTCGGTGATTGGGCCGGCCCCGGCTCACAAACCACTGATGAAAAACTCCCCGGTTGGACCGTTGAGCCCTACATCATGGCTGCAGTTACAGGTCTCTGTGTATCCGTTGAAGACGAAAGAATGTTACAAAGACGTCTTTATGACAGAAGCTTCCAGGGCAAACACGGAAGAGATGACGCCGTGTCCCATGGTCGGCATCTCATTCTTTTGAGGCGCCGCTACGCCTGACCTGTTTAACTTTGCATGAAACGCGTTATCTACTCCAGTAAGCAAATATTTCATTCATCAAACGTTCTCTTTCGTAACAACTTATTCGCTGATTTAGAAATGAAACGAGAGTGGATTCTTTGGAGCATGAACCTCGAGTTTGCTGTAACCTGCAGCCACGTGGATATTACCTTGCAATCTAAAGCTGTTCTATCGGAAGTTGCAACTAGCAGGAAGAAATACAACTTTACTCTTGAATAATTACATTCCGTACTTGAGTCTACATACCCCGACGGATCCACTGATGGAACGAAGGAAGTTGCAAGTTAGATCTGACGTTAACACAGAAGTGAGCGCGCACACCCACTCATGGTTGGGTACATTTAGACAACCTGCACTTTTATCCGCATGAAAACTCCATTGGCAACTACGAATACAATCGCTCGTTTTTCTTCCGGGCTTTTTACAAAACTGAAATGCATTAAAGTCCTTTTTCCATTTTATGAGTCTATCCGCGGACGTAAGAGCATGAAGAACTGAACACACTGCCCACAGACGAAGTCTCCGTGACGGAAAAATATTCCAGCGCTCCGTGTCAGGTGGGGACAGATAATTACGACCTTCCATCACGCTTAGTCACGATTAGTTCGACAATGATAAAATAAATACACAAATGTATGCAACCGACGTAAAAATTAGGACGACAGACGAACATCGCAGCGTAAGTTTTTAATCTTGATTTCCTCTTTGGCTACACTTGCGGACAAAAGTTCACCATGGGGAAATCAATACACATTATTTGATATTCTGATTGCCTCAATTAACGCCTTTTCATCCTTAAACTACACCGCGTGGCACATTCACAATCTGATATTGAGCCTGTTACGAATCTAGTCACGTGAAATGAAACACTGGACGGAGCAGCTATAAAGCATTGTCCACATTCATAATACAGAATCTTCCATTTAAAATTAATTACTGTGCACAAAACCTTTCCACGCACAAAACGTCACAATCAAAGGCGGTATCTAATTCATGCAGTCCTACTCCATTGTTCGAGCTGATCCTCTGTCTGAAATCGATTCGGCAGTGATTCCGGCTGTTCTGTCGATCGATGAACACTCGCCTGTGTCCCGAAATGTTGTCTTACTTGCCAGGATACGCTTCACGAACAGCAGAAAACGATTTCGATACGAAGTGACGTTCTACAACGAACAAACTGCCCTTATCGCTAAAACGCCATGTTCACAGCTGCACAGTTTTGAGCAGCTGGCTAGAGCATCTTAAGTGACCTTGTCTCAAGCGTTTTGAGGATGTTATGAGAGCTTATTAGAGGGAGGTACGTGATTGTTTAGGGGTGCGTTTAAATGGCTATGCTCTGTACAACACTAAACCAAATTAAAAAAAATATTTTCTGGTCAGATTAATAAAAGATTTAGATAAAACAGCAGAAAACCAACGAACGAATGGATGAATTTTAATCGTTTATCTGGCTCTAATACTTCTTCCTGTTCGAGTCCTCAGGCGTTCATCATGAGCCACGTTACAGGACATGAACTGTTATTCATGTCCTGTTCAGCCTCCACATATTCGTATGGTTGAACGTCCACACATCACTGATTTTTTATTGTGTGTTTCAATGCAGATTATCACTATTAACGCGTTGTTTATTCACACCCCAAGATAACATTTTTTTTTCCTTTCAGGAAGGAAGCATTTTGTACTATAAACCGTAAACAGGACACCCTAGTCCACCTGTACGCATTAAAATTTGAGAAATGCGGCACGTGTACGCCTTATTAATTTTAAAACCCTTATTTTCCCCTGTGATGACGCAGACCGAAGCTGAGCGAGCGTTGGTGTTACAAATTCGAATAAAGCCAATGGATCTCGTGTTTCTGTGCCAAATTCAACCATCTGTGCCACCGTAGTTAACAAAATTCCCGCTAGATTTGAGACATTAACATGAAATCGTACTATTTGGAAATTACCAAACAGATGCAATTGATATCCGTGGAAATTGTGAATGTGTATTTGCCAACTTACAGTGTTTATAGACGGAAACATTTGGAGGAAACAAGCCAATGACATTTCTTCGCAAACCTTCTGGTCTCAGATGGATCTCGTGTTTCTGCCGTGCTACGCCGTCAGTTTCTACGGCACGTGTAAAGGAATGTAATGTAAACTTAGTATCGTCAGCATTTCGTAAGTGTTAAAACGAAATTATTACTACCTGAACCATAACCCTTGCAAGTCATTAGCAAGTTTATGGGAAATTTAAAAGCGTTTGGTGTCTTAATTCTATTTGTAGCCTCGGGAGTTCTGGAGTAATGTCTCGTTTATTTTTGGTAACGCACTTTAAGCCAACTAGCGCCAAGTGACAGCCAACGGTATTACAGGTAATTTAATGTTACTATGACTCTGGGACTTTCAAGAACGTAATTTAATGGATACGATAACATGCTAAACAGGCAAGGTGTAACAATAAAGTAGCTAAAAACAGGCGTATACAACCGGCTCTAAACATAATTCTTATTGAGACGCTAATAGATTTTGGTGTATGAAACAAAATCTCCATGTTTTATGGAACTTAAACTTTCACTTCCGTGTTTATATGAATCGCCGTTCATTGCTGTCTTGAGCCGGATTAATCCAATCCGCACCATCAGGCCCTATACAATTAATATAGACGTTGTTATTATTATTATCATACCGTGTTTTCATAAAACAGCACATACGCTGTTGTGGCTATAAAACTTCATACAACTTGTAAGAGTTCTGTTCCATAATCTATTAATTTATTATATTACACGGTTCATTAAATACAACTGCACAAAAAACTGAATTATTTTGTAAAAGTAAGGGCGGGCTGTTTATAAAATTAACCAGTTCCACTCTGAATCGAAACGACGGGAAATGCAAATGCGTTAGATCCCAGACAGAGATAACGAGACTCACAGATGCTGTGAATTCATCTCTGGTTAAGAGATGAACTCGGAATGAACGTTTGACTAACTGAACAGGTGGACGCATTCCTCTGTACACCCATCATCCTGTGCGAATGGCAGAAATTGTTACACAACAGGAGTACAGAGAAAGTAGCGTCAAGCTAACTAAACACATCTATTGTTACGTCACGTCTTAATGGCAGTGCCAGCAACAGGCTCTGAAGTCTGGACGCCCAGCTCTTGTCGCACATTTACGTCTACGAAGGAGAAATTTAATTGCAAAAAGGAACGGACCTCAAAATAGTCAATCTTGGTGGAAGAATATGAAAAACGCACTACATTAGACGAGTATCAAAAAGTGGAGATGAAACTGATAATGAGGAGAAGAAATACGGTGGAATGCAGAACGAGAATACAACTCAATAACAAGCCGTCTTAACAGGAGGATGAATGTGTTACTTGATAAAAGTGTTTGTCAAGCGTTTGAACTGCAAATGAAAGCCCTCGTTTTGAGCCGAATTGTCAACCATCAAACATTCTTTCCTCGAAAATGAACAAGAATCACACACAAGACGAATGAAGACTGGACCAATTTTCTGCTTACGAGTTTCAGCATTGTTGCAAAGCCGCGTATCAACGGAAGAGTTTCAAGTTTTGTGGTTTTACAATCGTAGTACATCCTGTGCAACAAATATCTACGGGAGGTTTAAGCCTCCTCAGTGAGGTCCCGCGAAACACACAATTCCTCCAAGGACTGCATACAGCCTAATAAGGTACAAATCACCTACGTGCGGGGGGGGGGGGGGGGGGGTACGCGCTCGGAAACTAGGAACGTATGGTCAGGCATTAATATAAATCTAGCCTGCGAGGAAAAAAATTCAATAATGTATCTGACTTACTGGATACTGGAAAATACGTGCACTAAACTATACGTAAATTAAAGAATAAATCTTACAAGTCTTTGGTATAAAGAATTAGAAACGCTGATTCAGAAAAATACTGTAATAGCAGGGGATGAGTTGACGGATGCACGCGACAAAGAGACTGTAGAATTCAAGAACTCGATGTTTAGTCGACAAAGACCTACGTACAAGACGAAAGGACTCGATGAACATTATTTATAATCGCCCACGCATAATCTACCTGTGTGTGTGTGTTACAACTACGCATTATTGTTACAATATTTATTCACATGAACCCCATGTAAGGAGGACTATACAATAGGATCAAAGCACCATCTAAAAACCTTTCTCAGGTCTTAGGTTATCAGCCAACTTTACGAGGTACGTAATCGTTATGTATGCATCTGTCATTGTATGACCTGAGCTAGTTTTCTATACACTATGTGCTATACGATGTCCTTACGTAGGTTATAATTTTTGATGTTCGTCTCCTGAAAAAAGCCTTTTTGCTACAGAAATTGTATGGCATCCAATGAGGAAAAGTAGAAATATAATTTACATGTGGGAAATAATGATACAAAGATATGGTTCTCACAGAATGAACGGTAATTTACAAAGCACAGCGAAAAACGTTCTTGTACGTCATTTCAAACATACGACATTCATCCCACACAACGCTCACAGTTAGACGTATTAACACACGATTCTGTGTCGATGTATGCCTTGCAAGAGAATTCACTCTGCGCACATTCGGTATAGCGAATCTCGCTGCTTTAAAGCCTGCGTTCAGACGCCCAACCGACGTCACTTCAATTCAGGATCCACGATCAGCAACTGATACGGTGATTAGATAAGGTATTGTAGGTCTGATAGATAATTTATGATTGCAAAATATGTGTTCAAACTCCGTGGCATTATATAACGTTCGAAGTAACTTACAGGTCATTTAAAGTCATTAGCGACATATATACGACCACTTAATTAATTTTGAAGTTAATTAATTCCACACTGTGTAGGGATTTAATCAAGCATGCTTCAGCGTAGCAGTTTGCCCTACCTCCAGACTGACCGCTTGAGAATCCGTCGTATACGCCGCTGACAGGTTCCGGGTGCGAGGCGAACACACTTCATTGCCGTCTGCCGGCGACGCGAAACTCGAAATCTGGGCTTCAGGACGTAAACTGTTACAAAAATGGCTACATAAATTCTGATTTGTTTCCCTGTGGCCCCATCCGAGGAACTCCTTAACCAACCTGCTGCCACTTAGGAAGAAGGAGGAGGGAGATCGTTTTGCATCAGAGGTAACTACCTGCGGCGGTACCTTCGAGCCCCTAGCAATAAATTGCACCTGATGCCGGATAAAGAAGGTTAGCAGATGGGTCAGACCGAAACAAAACGTCGGCGGAACTAATCTCAGCAATATCGTCTCTTCTTGGCTAAATACTTGTCTTGGAAGGCGCAATTTTATTAAACAAATAACCTGACAGCAGTAACATGCCTGTAATATTAACTCCCGCGCGATTGACTACAATGACGTTCTTCCACCAAAGGACGAAGACGTCACACTGGTATACGACTCAAGATTGAAATTATATTGACGCAATGCTCGGACACCTCCACAGTGATTCAGTTCCCAGACATATTAACCTAAGGCGAGGACGACGGTGATGTTAGAGCCAGTTTCTTCGCGCAGTTGAGTAGCCCATTAGCAATCACACTTCTGACCGACTACCTGTGATCGGAAGAGAGCCACGTCGAGGGTGGAACTGTTCACACATACGAGCGGAATTTGATGTTCGATTTGTAATACGTATGAATTTCTTTCAATTCTTTACATCTTCGCGGTCATACAACACGTCCTATAATTTATAAAAAATGCAATATTGAATGACCCAGTACAATGTCGTTTGGAAGATGTCCAAAACCAAAAGCGCTGATGGTTCCAGCTGCGGTGAGAACAAATTGTAAGACGAGACAAAATGACGAGAAACAATCGACAAACGAGAAAGCACCTTCTTTGCTCGGTGTTATACTCTGATGACCGTAACTCGATGTACGACGCGCAGGAAATGGAATGGCAGATTTATTCGATTCCGTAAATCAACGGTTTGGGTCATTTTTATCAAAGGCAAGGACATTCAAGGCAATTATTCCAAAATAAATTGTTTTCACAAATAATTTAACCTTCCCAAATTAAGAATGTGTGGATGCATAACTTGGGAGAACAGTGTTTCTGGAATTTTGTTATGTTCAAAAGCCGTAATTTTTAGCAATGTTGTATATTTTAACACTTCCAATTACCTCACTGCTAAATTATTTATCTCCTGCCTTCAGTATCGCTTTTCAGCAACATTATCCTCACGCATGTGCCCTCGTATTCTTCGTTCGCTTTAACAAAATTCTCACTTACTTCATAACTCAGATAGGACTGATTAATTTACTGGTTATGTTGATGCATCCTCTGCTAACTTAATTTCTCCCCTGCAGTAAGATGCCATATGTTAAAACCATGAAAAGGAATCTGCAAAACTATTGTTTGATAGATAAATGTACATGTTTAGTAACACTTCCGGTTTGAATTTTAACTGCTGATACCTGTCTTAGGTTTGCGATAACCTAAAAATAAATTTCGGCGTTGTTCTTATTGAATACATCAATTTCTAAACAATAACTTATTTTTCTGCAATATTTTGGATCACAGGAATTTCCGAGTATTTAGTGTTGTCTAGGTCCTTATTTCTTGACACATGCATATGCAAGAGTACGTTCTCACCCAAGAAACTTTCATCTTTAGTACAAACAAATACCCGGTGCAAGCCATCCGTCCTTCTCGTGGTATTACTCAAGTACGTTCAGAGACCAGAGTTTGAGTGTCAGCCCACACACAGCCAAACTCCGCATCATAACCAACGTGACAGAATAAAAATAATTCAAATCAGGTTTCTGCATTTTGAGACTGTTTTAAATTTTTTCAAAGTTTGTAAATTTGGAGAGAGAAAAATGTAAAAATGTTCCAATTTTTCAAAAATTTATAAACTTGCGAAAATCCGAAATTTATTGTTTTCACACAATTTAAATTCTTTTAGAAATGTTCAAATATTGAATATTTTAGAATTTTTAAAAGATTTCGAACATTTAAGAAAGTGAAATTTTTTATGTTTCAAGAAATTCTGAACTTTTTGAAATATTCTTCATTTTGAACTTGATTTTATTCGAAATATTTTTTTATTATTTCTATATTTTAAAAAAAATCCTAAAATTCAGAAATTTCAAAACTTTCCAACAAGTAGCGTATAAACAATGCCAAGAAGAAATTCACGACTGACGGCTGCTGAACTGTGCAGGTTTTCAGGTTCACTCCGTGACACCTGGAACCGAGGCAATTAATCATTAACCCTGCATAAGTTCGGATAATGATGATGATGACTGAAATTTCTCTTTCCTGCGTCAGTTAATTCATGACACAGAGACAGAGGAGCATTTATATACCAAGTCTCCCTCCATCGTTTCCTACGTTGCCCCTTTCTTTCGTCTTAAACTTCTTAAATTCTTCCAGTGTACTAAAAAAAAGCATCTCGACGCTAATCCTTTATCCTTCGCAGGTTTTACGCAAAAAACCCAAGACGACTGTCAAACACTCAGTTTCTGTCTATCTTTCTTTGCAGTCTTAGTTGCAGTCACGCTTAAATACGTCTAAACACGCTAGGGGATACGAGGACTTGTTCTGATGGTCTCGGTGGACGCTTCGAGGTTAACCTTTAGTGTCCAATTTAAAAACTGTACTATTCCAATGTCAATTGTTTAACAATTCTATTTATATTGTAACTAAATAACATAAGTGAAATGACAATATTTGATTTTCACTGAATAATCAAATCACGTTTTATGAAAATTACATAGTTACAAGGATTTATTCTCGAATAACAGCTTTGTATTTTTTTTCTCCAAAATTTTAATGGCGTACGAGTCCACGCAGCGCCATTGCCAAAACAAAACGTAGACAAGCTTAATTTCATTTCGCTTGTTGAATTACAGAAATTATTTCTAGGGTCGGCTATGCTTTTCTTTCAATTGGTTCACACTCGAACGTCGTTCTGTACATCGACGTTCGGAGAAACATAACCCGGAGGAATAATGGCCACATCTTCACAGACGTCAGAAACTCAAATTTTCATCTGGCGTCTTGTTGAGAATTACATAAAACTGAATTTTATCAAAACTATGCTTCTTTTTAACGCTATCCCTGACATCCGGAGATAAAACTTGTAACTGCTGTAGCTTCCGTATGAACATATCGGAACACGCAAATGCCATCCAGGTCACGAGTAACAGCAACACAGAATTTTCAGCTACTGGAGCACAGTATCAGTTTTGCTGACTTACGGGCTCATCAGCTGGGCCTAACTGCTGACACTGTGACGGTACAAAAACCAGGGGAAAACCGAAGCGTGCCTTTTGTAATGGCGTCCGTGGAACTCTGAGGTTATGACGACGCAACAGCTGTCTGCAGAATTGCACGGGGGTGGGGGGGATGAATATCGGTGAAGGTGGCGCCAACAGGAAGGAGATGAGGCAGGGATGGGGATGAGGAAGGAGGCTCTGAACGTAAGACGAAGAATTTCTGAGGTACGAAAGCGGCTAGAAAGGAGTCGTGTGTAATTTTTACACAGGAACTCTGGGAAGACGAAAAGATACAGACACACGAAACAGAATTGGAACGGAAATTTCTATCTACAAAGGACGGAAGCTGCCTCTGTTCTAATCAGCGCCATTCATATGGTAAACTCCTTTAAAAAAAAAAAAGGCTGAATAAATCTGAGATCAATATTTCAACTCGGTCTCTACTCTTCAGTACAGACACAGATGAGTATTGATCTCAAATTTTTGCAGGGATGTGAGTGCATTTGTACTAACACGCAGTGACCTTGACGATACGTTCGCATCAGGGAGTACGAGCGAATTTCGGAGTGACGTCATATAAATTCTACTGGGGTCTGGGATCCCAAAGAACTGATACTCAAACATGCAGCCTGGCAACACCTGCCGTACATTCGCTGGATCTACGCCCCTGGTGATACAGAAAATTGGGTCCGAAGCGTCTCACCCCCCCCCCCCCCCCAACGTTCACCTGACACAGAAACTGTTTACTGACAAAAATTCTAGCTACTTATCGGCACTACAAGGATCATTACGAAACCGGCCAAAGATTTCCTTCTCGACGACAACACTCACTGGTGTGACGTAGGCGGAAGGACGTACAACGGCAGAGATGTGTCCTTCTGAAACGTCTTACAGGCATAATTATCCCTGAAATAGGTTACAAATTAAACATGCGAAACATACGGTTGCTAGGCTGTTTGGACAGATTGCGAAAAACAAATTCAATGTCACTTGAACCGCGTGCGTTCACCTGATTGGTCAGTGTAGACTCGAACACGCATTTCAACATGTCTGCCATTTCTGTAAACAATTCTTGAAAATCACTTTTAGAAGGCCCCTTCGGTCCTAACGTCACATGACTTCAAGTGATCAGAGTTCAAACCATTTCAACGAGATTACGCCTGTCAATTTCGGGAATCTGGAGGTGTCGAAACGAAAATTACGGAGCATCGAAGCTGGCTGTGTGTGGCGTAGCTCCTGCCTTGCGATGGGCTGATCCTTCGCCCACGGAGATAGAGACTACAAAACGGCTAATAAAATCACTGCTAACCCCGAATAAGTAACGGCCAGAGTTCCTGACCCGTGAAGGGTGAAGTAGAGAAGTTGAATGCGATATATTTATCGCAAGGCAGGAACTTGGAAACTGTGTAACATGAACATTGAAAGCACCCTTCGGCTCTAGTTAGATATCATCTAGACTCGTCCCGACTCTAAGCAAAAAAGAAACTGAACTTCCAGGCAACTTTATTACGTTTGTCCGTACCAATTGAGCTGTCTGCTCCCAAAGACTATAAATGAAAGATGCCAAGGAACTGCACATACAGCTTAGCGATCGATATCAAACATATTACTGTCGCGTTAAAGAACAATTCCTCACAAACCTCTCGGAAATCATCGCGAATTTCACGATTGTACTCGATCCGAAACAGACTGTGTTCGGATGCTAGTGAGAACTGTGTTGCCTCAGCTGGCAGTTAAACATCACTAAGGACACTAATGGTGATCGCTTGAGACAGAAAAGTCAGTAACCAATTGTCACGAGAACAATTACTTCAAGTATAATGACACACGTGCACAAATTAATTATGAGCTCATTATCAAGAATGCGAAGAAAGTTATTTCATTACGTCTTTTGTATCAGCTATGTTGACATAATCGTACATTCCAACAACAAAAAATATTTCAGAAGAGTGAATTTCGGATACAGTTGCAATAGAACAAAGTTGTAATGCGAAAATCCCAAAGAAAAAGACCACTTGGAAGTCCTAGGAGTAGATAGAAGGCTATCAATAAACGGAGATTTAAAACAAAGATGGTGGAAGAATGTGCACGCTGGACGTTTTTGGCTCCGGATACGAACCGGCTTCGAGCTTGATGGTAATGAACCGTTGGTTTCCATACGCGACGGTGAATTTATGGACCAGATAGTGACTCTTCCTTGCCAAGGGGTCTACTCCGTACACTTTTGATTCGAACTTGGAAATCAGAGACAGCAAGAGGTTATGCGTGTTTCCAACTGAAACGACACCTCAGTTGTTACATAGCTATGTTTCCTACTTGTCAGCAAATGTTCATGGCGAAAATTACCTTTTCTTTTCAGACAGAAAGCCCAGATCTTTGGCAGCCAAATCGATGCTAATGACGTCACCCAGTTACATGCAATGCACACAGACTCACCTGGAACAAACAGAAAGTAATGAATGAGTATAACCTACATCTGAGTACAAATAAGATGCTCACCCTTTGAAAGTACAAAGGATAAGCCACCATCGTCTTTTCGGTCTATTTGATATCGTGAGATCTATTTCCCTTTGAAGCGAAATGCGCCTTGAATCACGCAACACTACAATCACTGTAGCGAATCCGGCGACAGATTTGAGAGTGGGTAATTTTTACCCGCGATATAAAGTAACGCTGGTTACAGAAATCACAAGGGCGCAAGGATCTTCCAGCCTCTTGTTTCAAATTCAACGAAATTTTAACCTGCTAATGTTTTGTTATTCCAACTTTTAGGGATTCTGTCCGTCTTTCAATGATTCCTTCGGGGCAGAATCTTTATCAACAAGAAAGTGTCTACTTTCCATCTGTAGATTACGAAACGACTTTCTACAGTGTCGAGAGACACGCCATTTTTGAGATCATGAAAGAAAGTAGATACATTTCACGCTTATTTATGAAGAACACATCACAAATAATGCAATAAACTCAGAGTAGACAATAACTTCGCAGTCAAAAGAACAGATATCGTCTCTTATTCTTTGAGTTACAAAATCAAGGATGGAGACGATGCTGACCTCTGCCATAAACAGTGACAATCTACTTAACACACAAAACAACCAAAAGTCTGTCCAGCCGACCCGTCGCTCAAATGAGCTGCAAAAAATTTGAAATTTAGAAAAACGTTCCTATTAGAAGGACAAACACGGGGAAATTGTTTACGTTTTGTTACAAAAATTAATCACAGGTGTGTCCAAAATAGGAGTGTGTTAGAAAATATGTTAAATGTAATTTAACACGTTAAGACAATTTTCTTCTAAAAACAACTGAAGATTACTTATTATGTAATATATTTCGAATTTCCCGTTGAATGTCAATACGAACTGTTAGTGAAATATTAATTAAATTATTAAAGACTAGACTAAAAGTACACTACGCAGATTAGAATATTAAAATAAAAGGACATGAATCTACTACTGTTGCCTTTAAATCAGACAGCATGCACATTTGGTCGAAAACTTCAACCCAGAGAACAAAACTCATGTCTTTGTGGGTAGGAAAACAATAATAAGCGAAATTCGAGTAGAAAATACGAAACTGTAACACGGAAACACTTTCACACAATTGGGCTGCGATGTTTCGTAAAAGGATAGAAAAGTAGGATTTGAGGTTTTCACGTGGGTGCACCGCCTGTGGTCTGGCAGAAGTTTATCAAAGTTTCAGAGGTCCTTGCTGCCCCCATTATCGGGGCAAAGAGTGCCTGAGGATTGAGACTACAGGTGCTACAACCCAGAACACAGCTATTTTCAGACAGAAAGCGGAACGCAGGTTCACAGATTTCTGCGAGTGCCCTGCGTCTCCCACAAACCATTCTCGTGCCAAATTTACTTCATCTAACAACAAAAGTGCAAATCAGTCTGGACGTTTCGATCTACACGCGAGCCGAAGAATATGATTATTTTATTTTATTTTTTTGGAAAAAAGCAGGATGCATATTTTCGAGGAGAAAAGAAATGAAGACTGTTAGAAATACCCAGACAACTCATAGAGCAAAACAAACCCTAAATTTCAACCGACGGAAGCTGGTCGCCCTCTGAAGAGGCTGCTTGAATGTGGAGACTGGGAGGACCCGTTTTGACGGCCTGACTTTGTGACACAAATTATGTAATTTCTTCCAGCCTACTACAACAACGCTGACTATTCTGAAACAACGCCAATCTCTGTTCTTCTCGCCTAGTGGAAAACCAAGTTTCACACCCATAAAATACATAGAATTATAATGTCGTATATTTTAATTTTTACGATGTAGACAGCATAAGATAAGGTAGAAGTTTCTGAGCTGCATTCCCCGAATGCAATCAGCTGTAATTTTATTTGTGGATCCACTGTTAAAATTATCAGATCTATTATTATTCCATCTATTCACGGTTTAACAGGGTATTTACTTCCATGTACCCGAGACAGACCTTGTCCCTGAGGTGCGTACATAGTACAGCAGCTATTTCTGAAATACATTTTATTTTCAATACGTGTTACATGTATTATATAATTTTATTGTGAGAGATGACTAAACATTTTACGACAGCGTCTTTCGAATGATGTATAAAGATCCTAAAATTTCAGTTTTCTGAAGTTCCCTGATGTCGTGTTCGCACGGAAAGTTGGCCAAATATTTTCTGAGTGACTTGGAGACAGTTCCAGTTGCTCCTCTAATTATTGGGATTACTTTTACCTATTATTATTATTATTATTATTATTAAATATTAGATTCTTTAACTAATAAACTGCAAATCATGCAGATGGATTTCTCCCAAATGCCCATGGTGACTAAAATTCGTGAAGTATCTTTTCGTTCCAGCGAAATGTATTAATTACCACATGTTTCTGAATAAGTAACAAGCATTTTATAAGTCATATTCCTTCGTCGGTTTTCCTAACTGTTGCCACAACAGCCAGTTCCTAAAATCCTTATTGCGTGATTTGTGTAGACATCCGCTTTAATATATCCTGGATATCCACACAACAATAAATACAGAACACATCCTGATTGAAAATTGGTGTTCGGCAAAAATTATGAATCAATTACAGAGACAATTTTCTTGTGTTTGTTGAATAATAACATACCTGCCGAAATAAGTGAATCATTCCAACACATCTGAAGCGATAATTGTTGAAAACATTGACGAGTGTGTGTTCATAACATCATTACCTCTATTTTCACAACAAAGTGTACGTGTAAGGCAGGTTTCAAGATTTCTATCCGTTCTGTATGACAGACATGTTTGACTGCCGGACATGGCATAACCAGTCGGTAATTACAAACGCGGGCATATAGGCCTACAGGTGTACATTATAAGTATTTCTCTTTGAGTGGGAAAATGTCATAAAATGTTTTGGCGTTATGAAGCAGTCGTAGATGATCAGCGTACTTGAAAGATGAAACAGAAATTAATCAACAGACCCCTCCCAACACTTAAGAGAATTATTCGAAGTATGTGCCAATAGTCCTGATGCCACGATGCCTTCTACCAGATAGATTCATATATTCTGCTACATTTTGTGCGTTCCTTGCGAGATGCGCAAACATCCGGGGCGTCCGTATGTTTAAACTCGGGAACTGCTACACGAAATCTGATAAAATTTGGACTAGACCACTGCAAGTTCGCTCTAATCTCCGAAACGTCTCACGTAAGAGCATAACTTATGACAGGCACCCATATAATGGTGACACGATATTAAAACATATGCAGGTTTTGCGACGACAACGGCTTAACCCTTCGGTCAGACAGGGATAACTAAGGTACGCTGCGGCTAGAAAGATGGCACTGTGTGCGCAGATAGACTACAGAAAAATTATGAACTGGGCAGAAAGTAAACCAATCCGCTGTATACAAATGACAACCGAGAATTATTGGTTAGGTTTATTTTGTACTCATTTTCATTACCAACAGCTTTATCAACTAAGCTTCTATGGATTAATAAATTCTACAGTAAAACGACAAATACACGGCTATATTATTGCTATCTCGTCAATAATAATATTCACGGTTCCTTTGTACCACGCGAACAAATGACAAAATGTTTTCAATAGAGAAAAATACGGGAACGCTGAGGATAAGTACAGTGGTCAGCCTAATTGCAGGTTTCGAATTCGCCTATTGTTCACTAAGCACAGAAACACCTCATAACATTTAACTGAATTCGGAATATAAAGGAACCTGTTTGCATTAATCACAATAAATATGCATGAGATAACTAGCGGAGTTCCTGGTGAAAACAAAGGAATGCTTCATCCGCACTGCTTTTTAATTTAGATAATAAATACATCATCACAGGATTACTAGGAAGAGCTCAACTGAATGGCATGTACCACGCAGAGTTTATATACGCGCATAGACAAATACAGATCTGATAAACAGCTGGGAAAACAATGTTTTGTAGCCTGCGAAGCAATTCGGACCAGGAGTAAATTCAAACATAACTAAATGCGTGAAAGTAATATTATAATAAGGATAAAACGTAACTACAAATTATAAATCGTTTATAAAATTTTATAAAAGACTTTTAACAAGACTGAAAGTAAAATACGAGATTCGAGATGAAATGTTGGAAATAATAAATAATTTGAAGATATCCGTCTTCTGGGTTGTTGCGCTGTGTAGTCTGGTCGATGTTAACCAACGTTTCAGAGGTCATACTGCCTCCATCATCAGAGTATGAAGATTTCTGTCTTCTGGGTTGTTGCGCTGTGTAGTCTGGTCGATGTTTACCAACGTTTCAGGGGTCATACTGCCTCCATCATCAGGGCGATGAGTATGAAGATTTCTGTCTTCTGGGTTGTTGCGCTGTGTAGTCTGGTCGATGTTAACCACCGTTTCAGAGGTCATACTGCCTCCATGATCAGGGCGATGAAGATTTCTGTCTTCTGGGTTATTGCGCTGTGTAGTCTGGTCGATGTTAACCAACGTTTCAGAGGTCATACCGTCTCCGTCATCAGGGCGATGAAGATTTCTATCTTCTGGATTGTTGCGCTGTGTAGTCTGGTCGATGTTAACCAACGTTTCAGAGGTCATACTGCCTCCATCATCAGGGCGATGAGAATGAAGATTTCTGTCTTCTGGGTTGTTGCGCTGTGTAGTCTGGTCGATGTTAACCAACGTTTCAGAGGTCATACTGCCTCCATCATCAGAGTATGAAGATTTCCGTCTTCTGGGTTGTTGCGCTGTGTAGTCTGGTCGATGTTAACCAACGTTTCAGAGGTCATACTGCCTCCGTCATCAGGGCGATATCGCAATAACCCAGAAGACGGATATCTTCATACTCACCGCTGTGAGAACCTCAAGTCTTAAATAATAAATAATTTCGTTAGGCCTATATTCAATAAGAAACGAGAGCTCCAAATCATTCTGCCAGTATCTCTGTATGTATTTGTGTTACACGTTTTGGAACCAAAGAACTCAGAAAAACGTCGCCATTGGTTTCTGCCCTTCCGTCTGGGAACTGAGGCCAATAACTTCTTGCTTCACTGTGAAATTGTCTACGTTCTGTCTGCCGCACTGTTAGCTCACTGTCATTGATATTTCCACTGACTTGGTTCCTATGGCCTTTGAGGGTTGAGCACCCCTGGACCTAAGCCATCTCAGTTCAGATGAGCCTGCGGAGGAGGACCAGGACAAACCCCAGAGGGGCTTCGCCATCGATGGGGCTAGGCCGTTTCCGGGGACTTCGCCCCTAAGGGACACTCCCTCCCGCTTACTCAGCCGGAATTTTTTACATAACCCTGGGGCTTTGTAACGCATGCCCTTCTCCAGGTGGCCCCCAGCGAATGTTCGCCCCTCGCGACACCTCTCCCGGGGCTTGGTCAACAGGCCTCGACACCCCTGTACTCACAACCTCCTGGTTACAACATTTGTGCAAGAATGACTAGGGATATTGTTTGAACGTACTGTTGGCCTTGGGATATCGGCTATACTTTGTATGGTAATTTGCTGCAACTCATAATGAACCTCGTGTGTACGTACCCTGGAACTACAAGGATGCCATTCTAATTTTCTTCATAATTGACACTCAAATATCTCCACAAATCTTATAGCACTGGAAAGTATTTGAGGTAAGTATACTCAACAGTGAGTTACATTTCTCTAAGAGGGAGATACGTCTTAAATTACTGACAGAGTTCTCTCCTCCTCCTCTGGTATCGGAAGATGACAAATACGACCCACGAGCCAAGAGGATCCCATCAAATGACATCGACAATTTCAGAATTAGAAAAGCCACAGGATTCAAAATGGCCGGACATTGGTGCTTCTTCAGGTTCTTCCAGTTGTCAAGTCATCCAAAAGCTCTCGCGTGGTTGTAGAAATGAACAGAGGAAACCCCTTCATTTATGTGTTTACGTCCGAAAATCTACGGCTAAAACATTTGCAGGAAGAATGGTGGAAAACGAAATGTTTTGATAATATTTTCATCGTATTGGTGATTATATATTTTATATTTGAAGCTTCTGCTCGCAACAGTTATCACCACAAAGCCCGTCACACTTCAGTAATTCCAAAGACTGAAGAGGTTCGACTAACATAAGCAAAGTGACGTAACAACGCGCAGTATTTAAGTGAACAAACGAAGTCCGGTACTTAATGAACACGACTGTCATGAAAACAGAGAGTAACCAGAACCATAATTAATACGCGTTTCAAGAAAGACGCACCTCCTTCTACTGGAGTAAAGAGAGAACATAAATGTGATAGTGCAGGCATTTTCACATCATGATGATGATGATGATGATGATGATCTAGTTACCTCTTCTGGTGGCAAGATAGTGGAACGACAACTTTCCCTTATTGCGAGCGGCTACAGTTTCCACCGCCACTTGGTTTCTCCAAAACCACTACCGACTCTTTCTTTGTAATGCACCTCTCCAGTTACTAATGGACTCCATCTCCGAGTGTACAGACGTACGCAAGACATTTGCCAGAGCTTTCCCTTCGCTCTCAGAAACATATAGGATTACAGATTACAAAGCTCACAATGGGTCTGCAACAAGAGTGAAGAAATAGCTAACCAAGATTGTACTGTGCGTTGCTCCTAATTTAATCTGTGTGTGGGAGTGCATAAACATTCTCCGTATAATCAGAAACAAAATATGAATCTCCGACTCTTGGAAATCCTGGTGGCATCCTCTTTGTCCGAACTGAGTTCCGATAAATAAGGCCGCGCTGTAGCTAAATTATGTAGCCAGAGTAGTTTGGGGCTTAACTGCGGGTTTCTATGGACGTAGAGTGGGAGCGGAGACGCGGAGAATGTGTTTTCGTCGGCTGCAAACTGCGATAAATGGGAAGTTCGACAAGGACATTCTGTACAGACCAACCTTTGGGAATTCTGAGTGGCAAGCTTGCTTTCCACCAACGACAGCGCGCGGTGGCGGAAACATCTTAGGAACTGACATGAACACGCGAGCTGCCTTGTGGTCTCGCTTTAAAATACATCTCAAAGTGAGCATTCATATGTTGCTGTGTTTATCAGATATTCACAAAGACAGACTATTCTCCCCGTTTCGCTACTAATCAAGTCATTTAATTAAAACTGCTCTATTTGGAGTGGAGATGGGAAGTCTTCATGTTCAGAATATCAAAATCTAATACGAAAAAAAAACCACCCGTCTGTCGGATAAAGAAACTTCAGATAAGCAATAACTAGATTCTGCCAAGCACCTTACGTTTTTATAGGCGTTGCGTGTTTACAAATATTAGTAAATAGATGTTGGCAGGCAGGCAGGCAGACAGTCCTGACTCTCATGTTTAGTGGCACTTCATACTTAATCAAGTTATAGTTATAAAAGTACCTCCCACTAGATTTCATGACACAGGAACACATACTAAAACGTCGCTTTAAAAAACTTTGTTTTTTGAAAAATTGATACCAAGTTTTGCACAAACTCGCCGCTGCCTCGAATTTACGTCGCCGAACAGAAAAGGTAGCTTGTTTAGCCGGGAAGTCTCATTTCCGCCTTCGAAACCTATCGTCCTCTTTGACAGTACACAGACCAATTGCTTCATTCAGATGTTTTGTCTGTGTATTTAATATCTAATGCAAAACGGAAGACCTTAATTTTTCAACGCCAAGTTTTTCTATTTACTTACAGAATTGCTTTACATTACAAATTATAAGGTTTTTTTTTTAACAGGAACACATCAACACGTATTAAACTTTCTTTATTGCGGAAAAATCTGTTGCTATTTTTTTTACGAATTTCCGACGTTAATGAAAGTACAGCCGTACTCCAACAGGGGCTTCAGGAGCCGAGAAACGCCACAAACGCTTGTTTCATTACGCTTTCCGGGGTTACAGACCCAAATTTACACGCCCATTTAGGTGATCGGACTCCCCTTCACACATTTATAAAACACGAAAACCGTACGCTCTTTGCAATTTCTGAAAAGCGAATTAGAAATCGGCCTAGTGCATGGTATCGACTGACTGTGGACGCATTTCCTCAGTACCACGTCTGATATTTCTAACTAAACCATTCATGCATTATTGAAGGCCACAAAAGCTCCTACACCAAAATAGAATCGATGATGTCGCTGGAAAGGTAACAACGCGTTCTCCCCGTGTAAGAAGCCATTTTAACAACACAGGATACACAAGCTCGCGGTGTGTACTCCGTACCGGAGTTCACTGACTATCCCTTCTGCGTTCTTTGCAACGCGCATATGTACGCACTAGGTCAGTAATCGGCCTTGGTAAGGTCATCTCAGCTGACGTACGCATGCAGTGACTCCATAATGGCTGTATTAATTTTTATCAAATTTGCAATGTAAGTAATGTAATTTGTAACGAATTAAAAACCTCACCAGCCTTTTGTTGTATTTGTATATTCCCAATTCAAGTAGCGAACGTACACTAGTTGAAATTTTTGTTAGGTGAAACGAATTTGAAATGAAAAGGTTTTAAAGCTCTTCGACAGAGAACAGCAGTTGCATGATGTATTTTACGTAATTCAGAGCTACTTCCTTAATCGAAACTCGGCAGAGGAAAGAAGCCATCATCCATCCGGCACTGTTCTATTTGCCTTCGGTTCAAAATTTCAGACGACGGCTTAATTACGGGGTGCAAGGTCGTTATAAGAGTTTGCGGATCTTGAAAGCTTGGCAAACGGTTTAGACAGCTTTATTGCACCGGAAGTGTCCTCTCACAAACAAAACGAACAGTTTCTACACCACAAAGTGCGGATTGCTGGCACGGTCTCTCGTGACTCCTTGATGGCAGACTTCGACCCTGGCTTTGTCTTAAAAACTGCCTCCTTCCACAGAAGCATCTGACATCTTTGCCATTAAAATGCGTTGTCATAACGACGAAACGATGCAATGTAGAAATTTTTACACATAGCATATACTACAATATATCGGTTCAGAGTTTAAATGAACAATATACTCCATGTAAAATGCTTCGGGCGAGCACTGCATTAATTTACTGTTGATATGTAACCATTTGTATGTAGATACTAAAGATTTATCTGTTACCACAAGTACTGAATGGGGATCCTCGTGACGTTTTAACCAAATGTAACTGACGCTTTAGCAAAGTCCAAGAAACGCAACTTCCAAGCGTATTTTCCACAAACGACGTTAATTAACAAGTGCCTGGGTTGTAGGCGATTGGGCTGATAATGGAGGCACAAGGGACCTCTGAAATGTCGGAAAACTTCTACCAGACTACGCGGCCATCTTCGTAAAATGTATTAAAATTTCTGTAATCTCATATATTGCCAGAAACGTCGTTCTTCGTTTGAATTGGGCACAAAATTAGTACCAATATTTACGTGCTCCTGTCTCTCAGTTGCACTTGTTGTGTTTACCGACTCACCAGAGCAAATAGCTGACTCCATCGAATTCATAGCGTTATGTTTGTCTGTGACTCTAGCACGGGTCGCTGCTGCTGGCTCTCTCACTAATGGTCTGAATCCACAGTTTTCGATTTGTGCTTTCATAAAAGGTAATAAATTTTAAGACTTTACAATCCCGGAGTTTCACATGTAAGCGACCACCAGCAGATACTTTAATTTGGGGGGGGGGGGTTTTCCAATCCTACAATGTCTTGCAGTCTACCTCGCCGCTAAAACAACGTCACTATTTATTAGTAGAACACTAATATGAGACAGGGTCCGAGACGGAAGTCCACACAGTCGCAACCTGCCCTATTTCAGTATCCAGTGTAATTTGAGGTTTTCACATCGGTGAGTCCGAAGATGGCTGTCTTGTGGGTTGTAGCGTCGTGTAGTCTGGTAGAAGATTACCGACGTTTCAGAGGTCCTTGCTGTCTTCATCATCGCACAGAGGACAGTAATCTCCATTTCGATATCCTTCTGCATCTCTTTCTTGATCTTACCAGTGGGCACTTTCTAGACTCTACAACCAAAATTTATGTTCTACGAAGAATAAACAACTCCCATAGTTTGCCAAGATTTCTGATTCTCACGGTTGCGAGAATGTGGCCATGGCTTTCTAACACGTTGCACCCTGTAGTATTGTGGAAACTTACTGACGTCTCAGCAATGCTTCCTGCCTCCATGATCACCATAATCATCATCATAACTTTCCTGATGGGGACAGGAACCACCTCTAAAAGAGACGTTAAATTCTTCTCCACAATACACGGCACTACATTCCACAAGACAGTCGTCTGTCTTATTACAAGCATCAGATCTTACGTGGCTAGAGATCTAAGGAACGTAATCATCGCAGAGAAATTAATATATTTTTTATTACCTTTCCACTCGGGTGTGAATTTCCGTCGGTGTTCGGCCAGATATCGGATATGACTGCTTGGGGGGGGGGGGGTATTCTTGATTCCGTTAGTATACAAATCACTTTCTAATTCACCGAGATAAGCCCCACATTCTCCGTCGACACGTTATTTAAAGAACAGAATAGCAGTTCCGACAGCTAACACATTCTTACGCGTTGAAAATGCATTCCAAATTCTTGCACGGAAAAGTCACTGTCCGACGGAGTTCAAGACTTTGTTATAGACTCTGTTCTGCACATCACAGACGAGAGGCTTTCTGTTCACTGTCGCCAAGTGGCCACGAAATACAAAGGCTACATTCCGAATGCTTTGTAGGTCAATTACCGTGTGAACTAAGAAAAGTCCACAGTGAGGAACTTACAGAATATCTCCTTTACCGCCACCGCAGAAGTCATCTCTCATGACGGCGTCCATCGTCCGTACGAATAAAATAAATCGAGAATGGCAGAACGGATTTTCATGAAATTTGATATGGGCGTTAAAGCCGCTGGTGGCTACTCAAAAGTTCGTACTTTCTAACTTTTCCGCAGTGGAAACATCAACGAGACTGGCGATGAAAGTTTTAACGCGCGAGGATCATTCTGCATCATCAAAGTTGACGAGTTCAACGCCACTGATGCCATCTATCAGTAGTCATATAAATTACTGGTGCTGTAATCAATCAGTGGCTTCGCAACTCAATACAATGTACTGAATGATTCATTGCCTTGTCATAGCAACAATAATGTGTAATCTGTTAAACAATTAACTTGCAGTATTTCAATGGGCAATTGCCCATTCGCCTGTAAACATAAAAATTCTACAAATTAAGACGATATGTAAGCGCATGGAAGGCTGTTTTATTATGACAGCTATTATTTTAATCGATTATGTAGACACCATTAAGCAGAGCGTGGCTTAACGAACACATACGGAACTTTAGTGTACTCCAAAGAGTACACCGTTCCGAACAGCGTACACAGAATGGACTATGGTCTGTCTGGCATTGCATTATAATAAATAAATAATAATAAATAATCCCAGCATGGTCGATTGAAACCGACCGCCCTCTTATGAAGTGTACGTCCTGAGCTAATCTGAAGAAATGCGAAAGACGGTAGGAGATAGAAAGGTGGAGGGAAGATAGAATAATAAAATAGACGACAGGTAATGGAGAATAAGAGGTGATAAATAGGAATGTAAATAAAGGAGGAGAACGTATGAGAAATGAAAGAGACTGAAATAGAGGGACCAAGAACTGAAAGGTTAAACAGAAAGGAATGAAGAAAGTTTCAAAACGCAAAGAGAAGAAACAAAAATGATTAACGCGGAGTAACAAGTTGCAGCTTACTTCGAGCTGACTTGATGACCGGCGGATGGAGCGGGCCCCCTTCATCGCGTGAGTGGCGATTACCGTCGTGTTGCACGCGAGACCACGGCTTCCCGCGTGTTCGTCGAGAACACGTGTAACGGACGTGTCAGCCAGACAATACATCGTCTCTTCTCGCTGTCTGGTAATTAATTCTCAGACATATTTCTCGTCCGGTCTGAAACTGCTCTTAACTCGGCAAACAACCAGGGTCTTCTCTGCAAAAGCGGCATGAGTACATTATGCGAAGTGACAGACGGGAGGAAGGACACGCCATGGGGAGGAGAAAGCTGTGTCTGGATTACAGCATGCGTAAACAGAGAGACACGAAACAAATGACTTAGGGATGTCCGAACAACTGGTCCGATTCTGATAACCCCGAGATTAAAACTGTCACTAGTCCGCCGACCAGTCCCAAAGCCAATTCATGTCACAGATACAAGGGACGTCTTTCCTGAAAGGCGATGCCACACAACAAATCTGTCATGTAAGCGTCGCTTATCAGACACGTGTAATAGAGTATTTACCGTCTGCAGATGAGGGGAATTAAGTCCATAAACATAAGGCCAACGAGTTAATGAGCAACCAAAGAGATCGGAGTAGAAATTAACACGAAACTGGCAATGTGCTGACATCTTTCGGAAATCTACTTTGATGTTGCTGTATACAAGACGCCGGGACCGATTCTGTTCCGTCAAGTACTTAAGCAATTAGCCTGGGTTAAAAAGCTAAAATATGCAATAATAATTAGACGACCTGCCGGACACAGCGTGTCTGTCCGTCCGTCTGTCTATCCGCATGAAAAACTCGAGCAAGGCGCCGCGTCATCTGCACTGAGGCCTGTATTTTAATGACGCAAAGCAGATCGACAAATGTTGCACACCAAAGTCGCAGCTGCTAATGGTCTGTGTTCCGCACACAGTACTCTGCTTCCAAGACAGTAAGCGTCAAATTCTTGAGCAAACTTCGTGAATATGCATGCGGCAAGCTACTCTTGTGTGTTCCGTTCGCTATTCCTAAAGACGATATAGACCATTATTTACAGAGATTACACAATGACGAATCAGAAACTGTGGTTCATTCTGAGGGACTTAAGTTAAGACCCTCTTCGCCTGGCCTATCCAAAGTTTCAATCCCGAAACTAATTCCAAGAAAAACGAAAATTAGGATGAAGTACGAGGCCGCCCATACTCGGCAACTGCTAGAGTCACTGTCGGATACCGCTCACATCAAACTACAGGCTGACTTTGTTACGGACTCCCAAATGACCATGTTCCTTTCCCGAACCGAACGCGTCTGGGCCTACAAGCCTGTCTAATCCCCGATTCACCGAACGCCTCGGACTGCTGGTTGCTTACCGCTCCAGCTTCGTATTCGGCAGCTGCTGGTGAAAACGTAGACCTCTATATCGGCTATCATGACCGGAAGCGTCTATAAACAACGCAAAAATGTATTCTCCTCCGCCTCCGACGTCTCCACACTGGCTCAGGTCCAGAGGAATGCCCCCACGTAATAAAAATGGCCGAAACCAACTGAGAATTCCAGTCTCAGCCCCTTGTACGCCTTCATACCGCAGTGCGAAGGAACGTCACCAACTTGACAGATTTCAGTGGGATGTGGCGTGAAATTCATGCCATTGGACACTTCCGTTTCGTCGTCGAAATGAACATGGCATCCGTGCGATGTCCAGCTGAGGGAACGATGCTAACGCTCCTCAACGCAGGATTTTGAAGCTCTTGTGTTGTGAAAACAGACCAACCAAACACTGACGCAAAAACAACTGAAGGACAGAGATACGCGATGTTTATTTAACTCATAAATATGTTCCTCTTTCTACGGCACGCACAGTTCATCAACACGTAAACAAAATCCCGCCATTGTTTCTTGATCCTTCACGGAATCCACTCCAGTTCCTCAGATGAGCTCGGTCTGCATTCTCCGAAAGGAATTAAATCCTGACACGGAAACAAGATGGCTTCAAGCGTGACTTGCACAGCGGAACGCCAACCGTGACATTAGTTCTGTCGCACGGCCCGGTGCCCACGTGCGGCAAGCGACCTCCTGGAGGTGGCGTCACAAAGTGACGTCGATACGCTTCATAAACAGGAAAAAGGAGAAGAAGAATAAGAAAAGCACACACGACGCAAGACAGGGAGGGAAACAAACTGCACGCGCTGGCATTGCCCTCGTCTGCATCTTCTTCGAACGTCGATCATTATCGTTGTTGGAATCCTCCTGCTTTGTTATTCATCATCTCTCCTTTCTCTTCTCCGCGAGATCCTCTTCTTCTGATTCTGGATCATCGTAGTCACCGGCTCTTTCACGAAACCTCTCGCCTGACTTAATGAGTGCGATGAAAAGAGCGAAATAGAATTGCCCGTTGCAATCTACGGGACAGAATAATATCGACATCGACCCGTTAACAATCACATCTAATTCTACAGAAAACCACCCCCTGGCCCTAAACACCCTTTGCCCTCCTCAGTCTGCGGCCCGCCGATTAATATTTTGTTTATGAAGTGTTACCCTACATGATGGGTAAAAAGGAATCGCCATTGTCGATTAGAGCGAATAGTTATCAATGCAGAAAATCAATCAATAAATGAGGTACAGAAAATATCAGAGTAACATGTGATCCTGTTTTCTGTCCGTCTGCAATAAATTTCCACCATGGTTTGTACAACTGTACTCATTTAGAAAGTCGCAGCCCGAGAATCGATAAGTGCAAATATGACCCCCGTATTTCAAAAGTGGAGGACGCCCGATGTAGTCGAAACACTGAAGGTTACAAGTTTCTCATGCTAAATGGTAATCTACTTCAGAAACTTTTATACAGTAACAACACACTAGCCTAAGTTTTACCTCGGTAATTAAAACGCAATGCCTCCAATATCTTCTACACTTTACGCCGATTAAGTAGTTCTATGACAGCGACGCTGACCTCATCGGAAATTTTATTTTAACACTGCAAGGCGAGAAGGTCTATACTTCATCTTGTGGGTTGCTTTCAGAATAGACTGTATTCATACGACAGCATCTAGCAGCCAAGCAGTTACTTTTTATAAAAACAGAGCATATGCTGGCGCCCTGCAAGGCCTCTGAGGGCGTTTGTTTCAGCAACAACTGACACTTGCTTGGTACGGCTCCAAGCTGCACAATTGCAATTACTCTCTCAAAGCAGCGTTAAAACAGAAGGGCATAGCGAATCACATATGATATGATATGCAGACATGAATTTCAGACCACAGAGCGAATGTTAGAGCAGCCGATATAAAGCCAAAACAACAGACTGACGCTGTCAAACCCAGGACCCCTGGACAGAATCACACGTTACTTAAAAAAAGTGTCGTTTTCATAACTGTATTTCAATAAATTCGAATATTTTCTTATGGTCTGGGCTAATAACAGACTTGGCATTAGTTGGGACGTTATAACATATTTTTACATTTCTTGCTGTGTGTAGATATTACTCGGACGCTCGTTCTAGTGTGTCCTCTTCTTTAGTGCTAGTTATCTTAATCGTCGCACAGTATTTATATTTTTAGAACCCCATTAGATCAACATCGTTTAATTGCAAGTGCCGTGTAATCACGCTACCCGTTTCTCATTTTTTTTTTCTAAGTTGCATAGAAGTCAGGAAATTCTATAATAAAAACAGAGATTCTTTACGTTGAAACAGAGACTGGCAAATTTTGACGAAAGTAATTGGAAAATAAGATCAGATAAGTTACGGAGGCGAATGCAAAGTACTTTAAGGACATGAGATTCAGAGGGTCGAGAAGACGAGGGTGTAGAGAGAAAACGAACAAGAAGAACGAAGGGGGAATTAAGAAAATGGAGGCGGAGGAGGGTTAATCACAATACAGTTAGTTACACGACTCTGTAAAATTAATTAGATACAAAGCAAAGAGTTCAGAAACTTCTGGGCGTCAGACTCGACGCATACAAAGCGAACATGGACTCGGGCTTGGGAGCTTCCAAGGAACACGACGACGAGGATGACCAAGGCTCTATCTGGTGGCAGGCACAGGATTTTCGAACGCCTTGGGGAACGTACTGTGTGTGTCACCCACTCGAGGTTGAAAACCGAAATCAAATGCGCGTGACGTCATCTTTAATCGTAATAAAATATTTTAGTTAACTGATACAAACGTTTGTCCACGTGACCTGAAATCGGTTTCACGCAACTTATTTTTACCTTTATCCAGGGGGGGGGGGGCAGAAAATGAGTTCCGCAATGTTTTCTTAAACTCTCCCGTATCAAATTAAAATAAAATCGAACCATCCATTCTCCAGCGGATTCACGCGTGCGCTGGAAGATGATCACGCTGTACGTCACAAGAGATGCTCACGAAATCACCTTTCGTTTATCATAACGTTTGTGAATCCTCGAATTTAAATACTGTAAAATCAGTGGGTACGGAAATCAGTCTTTGATAATTCGACATGGCACTTACGACAAGAAAAATCTGCCGAAATGACTTAGAACACAGAGCAGAATACGTGACAAGCCGAAACTGCACTCAGATGAGCGAAGTGTACACCTCAGCCTACTCCGTCATTCCACGTGAACGGTCAAAGCTGCTAACAAGTCAAGTCCTTCAAGTGAGGTTTAGCAGAAGGAGAAGATTCGGCGTAGATTTAGAATTGACAATATATTCCCTATCTTTAATTGATTTTTTCCCGCAGATTCTTTATCGATTTAGAAACTTTAGGGATTCAGCTTTGAAGTTGACCTCAGTAGCAATTTTACAGAAACTGTCTGTTCGGCTCTGTGTGTTCGTACATTTTTCAAATTTTCAAAGCAGTCCACAGATTTTCAAATAATTATTTACGGAGGAAACTTAAAACACGTACTCTTGATTTCTTACAGACAGTAACATTGACGATGTTCGAGGTTATGTCAGACAGACGTAACGCACATAAAACCTACACTTAAGTTACAACAGTCAAACAGAGAATTTAAAGGAAATAGTAAAATACAATATACAGACGATATAAAAATTAGAAATAACTTAAGAAAGAGGGACCAAATGTATATTAAAAATGGTGGACAAATTAAAGGACTTCTTATTGTATTTGATGTTGTAAAATGTCCATTTGCAAAAAAAATCACCTCCATTGAAAATGTAGTAACAACAATCTGTAACTTATTTTCAGTTTCAAACAAACATTCTGATTCAAGTGCGATTCATTTCGACAATACCGAGACGTTTCTTCCCTGAAACTTTTTTTAATTTCCAGAAAAATGTTCTTCCTGTCATTCAAATATTTTTCCGCATACTTTAAACAAGTTTCTTCTATAAACGACTGTGCATTAAAACGTGGGAAGAGACGTCTAATTTACGAGTAAGTCCACGATTCAGAAAAAGTTCTGTTATGAACTTCCGTGTTCCGTAGAAGTTGGGTAATTTCTTAAACAGCTGAGCAACTACTAGCTCCTCAAGAAGAACACTGCTGTGTGTGGTCAGTTTCTAAGGATGCGTGCTTACTACGATCAACGGGCAACGCAGTACCAAAAGCGTTCCTCGCACTCACACAGTCCTTGTGTAGCGGGCAGTATAAGTGTGGGGCGCAATTCTGTGGCCGCTTAACAGGTTGGAGAGACGCAACCCTGCCCTGCAGCTCTGACCTCCCTTGGCAAGGCTCCGAGTTATAATATCCCTTAATTAGGACTCCTCGTGCCAGCCAGAAGCTCTGATGGTTTTTCATCCACCGCTCCTTCATATTTTCCTCCCGCCTCGTAATAACACCTCCTCTCCTCCCTTCCGCTTTTCCACGCCATTTTCTCTCATTTCTCGCTTCCTCCGTTTTCCGTTTTGGCAGCAGCGCCAGTCGCTTGTTCTGCTTTCTTAGCCACATTCTCCCTTCTCTTTCATAGCTTATTCCACTGTCAGAATGCATCTCCCTCCCTCCTCCCCCCTCTCTCTCTCTCACTCATGGAGCGAGTTACGTAGGCACTAACTTTGTCTCCGTTCTGCAAGTCCATCTTTTAAATACCCTGCCCGAGGTATCAGGGCGAAGTTTCAACTTTAATTATCTGCGACACTCCTCGACATCCTGATAGGGTCTTAACTTCACTGAAGACCAAAGCACCTCTTCGGAACGACATAAATATACACAAATTTGCATATAATACTCGTCTCACCTCACTTTTACATTTCCGACTCGAAATTTCAGCTGATGCTTATTGATATGTTGTATAAAATCGCGGAGCTACGAGAAAGCTGTTGTTACCCTCTCCCCATGAGGTATGATATCTTTTTTATCATGACGGCCTCACCATCACCTCGTGTAACGTTCATGGCAAACGAGGCTCTTGTGTCCAACTGAGGGCCAAATCACTGAACTGCCGGTGCAGATAAGTGACAGCAGGACCGACATTAATGTTTTACGTTTACGTCTAGCCCGCAGCAACTTCTTATCATCATCATCATCAATTATGATGCAAGGTCATCATAGTTATGAGAATGCCTCAAGAGTTCTATGCCTTAGGGATTACAAGGCGCGCCATCTTGTCAATGTTTACAACTCACTTACTAATCAGTCGCTAAATCAACTCTTCTGTTCTGGTAGCACACGTTCGTTTGTTTAGCTTCATGTAACATAATTATTTAATATTTAGTATAAACTTATTTTTTCTGTAAATAGCCACCTGGCTGTTAATAGAGAGTAATAAAATGAAGAACTGAATTGAGGTAAATATTTCGAACTACTTTACACTTAAATTATTCAATGGCATGAGCGTACCACTTAAACAATCTGGTCCATACCGGCTTTATCGTCTAGAAGGGCATTACAGCTTAGCAGATCGCCCTCTACGACAACTCGGTCCAACGGCGAAACCCTGGCATGGACCTACATCGTACCCGGAGTCGACGTCGAACCTCATTAATCAGGACCCCACAATATTTCCGACTCGAACACAGAACCACAAGCTGTGGCCTCGCTTTTGCGTCACGCAGTTACTGACTGCAGTCCTTTGCTTCGCAGTGTATGAACACGAAAAAAGCAGCTACTTCCGGCCGTCGGGTTCGTGAACGAAAGCTCTACCAGGAACGACGACGCTGAAGCAGCCAGGAAGGCTCCCCTTTATTCGTCATGTTTCGCGGTCTCTTGACAACAGATTTCATCCTATACGACGAAGTTCGGGCAACCACCCTACTCATAAAGGTGAGCGAGCGGCCCTCTTTCAAGCAGAGGCGTTGAGTTACATCGACCACGGCCCTGTCCCAAGCTGCTATCTCGCCGACTCACAACAACAACCATTCTCCAGCACCCAGCAAGTCCACCTGCGTTGTTCCCAAACTCCGATCCAGGGAATCCTTTACTAACCCTGCTGGTCCGTGGGTGGATGATTCAACAGATTAATGCAATGTCAGATTTGATACAACTGTGAGCATAACACGGGAATGTTACATGTTCCCGGAAATAACCAAAATCTATATAAATTAGTTTGCCCCACGCAAAACTATGAACTCCTGTATCAAAATCTGACTACGTCTCCAGATGTAACGCACCCAGCTCGTCCAATCCGACAGACACCGATGTGTTTCGATGTTCGCTCGTTTGATGTTTATTTAGAGTAAATAAAACATAAACTCAGTACTCACATTTTCTTGTTTGTTCATTTTGAATATCGACTGGCTTTGCTCTTGCGAGTTCGATAACAATGGTTAACATTCCCTTCTCGAACATTCTGAGTCTATTTGAACTTCTGAGTTCTGAGCACGACGCTGAACAAATAATATTTAATAATTTGCTTCGTGTCTCAATGGAAATACACAGCATCTCCATTACAAAAATAAACTGGTTGATTCCCTTTGCGTATATGATGTAAGTTCACTCTGATAATCATAAGAAAACTCACAAGTGCTGTGATGGAATTGGTGATTACTTTGTGGTGCCCCTTAAAATGAAAGACATATTTATTCTAATTATTTCATTATTTAAATGTTCTGTTCGTTCAAAAATCACAGATCTCAACACGGACGGCCAGAATCTGCACTGGTTACACCTCTTCTTCAAACTCAACTGCTATTGCCTCCGTCTCAGTCGGTAACCGCGCATTCCTTCCCCTTCGACGCAGCAGACAATTGTGTGCCACCCCCTTCGACACAATTTAAAACCCCGAATTTACAACACACTAGCACGCACACCAATCTACAGCCTTCGAGACGCATCTCTACATGACGGACGCCAGTGTTCGGGATCAGATCACCACGACCCAAATGTCTCTCGTTTATTTTGTTCTTGGGGAGGACCTAGGTGGAAGATTCCAACCCCTTTATGGGATACACACCCAGCTAGTTGCTCGGAGTGACGTCACGGATGGCTGGGCGAACGTGTGACAAAATATTACGTATAAATAAAGGTCGTACACATGAAATATATACGATTTTCACGAAAACATTGCTCATGAACCGAAAGGCACAGAAATGAAAACTAAGCATATGCGAGTACGCGCATGACATCTGCCGATGTCGTCAATGAACAGCTGTAAAATGTAGGTCACGACAACTTTATCACATAACCTACTTTGACACGTTAATTCACGAGCAATGTTGCAGCAAAATATTAATAACTTCACGTGAACATTCTGTACATCATGTGGCCAAAACGCAGAGATCTCACGTATTTTGACAAGTCGTTCTAACAGGCACCAACGTCGGTATCTGAATGTGCATTACCGTGTTCACAAAAGCCATTCAGTCGACAGTATTTTGTGTCATGTAAATGTATCACTCGTCCTCTAAGATTAAGTCATCAAGATTCATTTTAATATTATGCTGTGTCGTTATGGACCTCAGATGTTTTCTCATCCTTCAAGTTAGTGGACTAATATGACGCACTTCTCAACTCTTCCGTGTATTCTACACGTCCCACCCATCTCACCCTTCTTGATTTGATCGTCGTAAGAAATTCCGTCCAGAGTGCAACACATACAATTCCCATTATGCAGTTTTCTCCAACCTCATGTTACCTGTTGCTGAGTTCAAATATCCTCATCTGTATGAATCTTATTTCCCCCACGTTTCAAATCCATAAATAATATTAAGTAACATTATAGATTTGTGCAGTTTAAACTTTGAATGCTTTAGTTAGATGTGAAATAGTAATGAATGGAGATATCCGTCTTCTGGGTTATTGCGCTGTGTAGTCTGGTCGATGTTAACCAACGTTTCAGAGGTCATACTGCCTCCGTCATCAGAGTATGAAGATTTCCGTCTTCTGGGTTGTTGCGCTGTGTAGTCTGGTCGATGTTAACCAACGTTCAGAGGTCATACTGCCTCCGTCATCAGGGCGATGACGGAGGCAGTATGACCTCTGAAACGTTGGTTAACATCAACCAGACTACACAGCGCAACAACCCAGAAGACAGAAATCTTCATACTCATCGCCCTGATGACGGAGGCAGTATGACCTCTGAAACGTTGGTAAACATCAACCAGACTACACAGCGCAACAACCCAGAAGACAGAAATCTTCATACTCATCGCCCTGATGACGGAGGCAGTATGACCTCTGAAACGTTGGTTAACATCAACCAGACTACACAGCGCAACAACCCAGAAGACAGAAATCTTCATACTCATCGCCCTGATGACGGAGGCAGTATGACCTCTGAAACGTTGGTAAACATCGACCAGACTACACAGCGCAACAACCCAGAAGACGGAAATCTTCATACTCTGATGACGGAGGCAGTATGACCTCAGAAACGTTGGTTAACATCGACCAGACTACACAGCGCAACAACCCAGAAGACGGATATCTTCATACTCATCGCCCCGATGATGGAGGCAGTATGACCTCTGAAACGTTGGTTAACATCGACCAGACTACACAGCGCAACAACCCAGAAGACGGATATCTTCATACTCATCGCCCCGATGATGGAGGCAGTATGACCTCTGAAACGTTGGTTAACATCGACCAGACTACACAGCGCAACAACCCAGAAGACAGAAATCTTCATACTAAGAATCGCCCTGATGACGGAGGCAGTATGACCTCCGAAACGTTGGTTAACATCGACCAGACAACACAGCGCAATAACCCAGAAGACGGAAATCTTCATACTCACCGCTGTGAGAACCTCAAGTCTTACATAGTAATGAATGCATCTGATATTTCCGTTCACCCCTAACCGCATGTTAGCCGTATCACGGAATGCCCAGGCGTAAAAATTCGGTGTCATCGGCGCTTCGAGACACAAAACGAGATGACGAAAGAACTTCGGTAAAAGGAGAATAATTATCGCAAACCGTGCGGACTGAGACATTACAGAATCGGCTGCTGAATACTTCGATCGAGCCACCAGTGGTTGGGGGAATTCAGAAACGAATAACAGAGCACGAGTCTTCTGACAGTTTTCGTGTCTCTGACTCGAGAGAGTTAATTTAATTAATAGAGAAATCATGCATTCGTCCTATTCTTGCAATTCCGTTCTGAACTGCGATATAAGTTTTCTGCCTGCACAATTAACGACTGTGTACCTCTCCACAGCACACTTCGTTCTAATGGAAATTCCTTGTCTGCTTAAAACGATAAAATTATCCTGTCACACGAACAAAAATTAAAGCCTTCCTTTTCTCTCGCTTAAGCACTGCTTTCGAATCTAGTTACCCTCCGCTGGCATTACAAATAAACTTCAGAACATTAACAAAAAAAAACATTAACTGCGTCATGTTTCTGTTTTCTCTATTTGGTGGAAATCTGAGTCATATTTTCAAATGTCTGATCACATAAACTATACAAACTGACGAGAGAATGTCATTCTATGAACTTCGTATCACATAAATAAACAAACATGTCTTTCCGGATAGATCTCATGAAACAAGCCTTCCTCATGCACACATTTCCATACGATCCTACGAAACTTATGTTGTTAATTCATTATGTAAATTTATAATCCAGCAATAAAAACAATTTAGCTTGCGGTTTAGCAAACTGGATTCGTGAATATATGGTTATTGTTTCAAATACTAATCCAGACATGCCTTCTGTCACTTGCTATTATAAAGACGTTAAAGATTATCATCATCATCTTGGGAAGAATTTATTAAGGAACTGTACACAAGTATAAATTTTGTCCGCGTTAGAACTGGCGGATAAAACCGCAAATTTCTTTCCAACATCGCCTTGATTGTAATTGTTCACACATAAGCAGCATTTCACACACAGATGGCAGTCGTATTTCTACTATCACACTAATCTGTTATTTCTAGGTACAATGGTCAGCTGCTTACTGTTGTCAAACTGAAATATACCTGAAAATTCCGCACCGTGTCCATGCTGTTTTTTATTACCTCAAGAAACGTTGCGTATTTTTCGAAAGTGAACTGCCAAACGTCATTTAATAATAATGTTGCAAAAGACACTATAGAGCAGCTGTAAACTTATTAGTACGTGAGCCTGCCATCTTACTATCAGGCATACTCAATTTCTAAAAGTTTAAGAGCAAACATTTCCTTTGTCTTCAGTGACATACAGCCGAATTCGACTAATTAATTTAAAAACTGACCCGCGGTCACACACGCAAATATCAACTTGATTTCATAAACATACAACTTTACATGAGACAATAAAAATGTCTCACAGGAATCATTATATTTGTGATCACAGTTTATAAAGAACATCATCACGAACTTCCGAACTATGTCGCGGACGGACATTAAAATTTGTGGTTTATGTGGTTGTAGCAAGCGTTATGTAAAGTCATGTACGAATACAGGAGAAATCAATCGTGGTCCATATTATGTATTATCTCACGATACACCATGAGGGACTGAGGAAAAATGTGTCAGTGTTACCGGCCTCAGGTCCATCGCGTATTAACCTACAGTTCTGCGATGCAAGTCGGCTCGTGATCTGTCCAGATGGACCTTCCGTGGTTTTACCTTGCTCCCCACTCCCCACACACTCAGTTCACTGTCCATTTCGAAGAACAAAGGTTTCGGTCGAAAGAGGCCATCAACAGGTTCAATTCCCTCTCGTTTTTACGGACTTGCAGTGAGAATCGAGTTTTCTTCTCCCGTCGTCAAGAAACATCGATAAAATTGGAAAGTGAAACTTTTAAATTAATTAAAACCATCAAAAATCTACACATTATTAGAGTGTGGACATACCGCAGTTTCAATAAGACGGCAACAAAATAGAATTTAGATATTTGTGACAGTATTAGAAATTTCCCTGAGTAACTTTTTCAGAATTCCATTCGTCAGCCTCTCGCGTGACTGTCACAAAACTGATATTTTATTGACATTTATTATAAATATGCCACGTGTATTATATATACACATATTATATATACATATATTATATATACATACACGTATACACACACACACACACAAAATTCATTTTCCATTCTGCAGCTTCGCGCAAACTGGAATTTCAGCCAATTAAAATGTAAATGTAGAAGGTGCCCCAAAAATACATATACCCAGTAAAATACGGAATATTAACGTTGCTATCAGTTGCTCACCGCTGTCAACTGTGCCACGAAGATAGCGGTGGTAATTTTGAACACCTACAATGGATTCGGTAATTTACTAAATACCAGCGCTGACGTATTTAGCGTTTAGGTTTGTCGAAACGTCTTTGTTTTAATCACTGAATGTGTGTATGCATCTTTCTTAGACATCCTGTAGTACCAGCACATGTAACACTGATGAGCACGATCCACTCCCACCTGAAGTACTCCGGAGTACTCCCGAATAACAAAAGTGGTCTCGTGGGCAGACGCAGCTTCTCTCCTCTGAAGAAGACAGCAGAAACGAAAATGAAGGCAAAATTCTGTGGTGGCTCGGTACCAGGTAAGAGACACGCAGAGACGTCTGACTTGTGCCACTGCTCTTCTGAGCTACTTGTTGCTGTCCCACTCACTATCGGACATCAGATTGCGCCCTCTACATTAACGTCGGCGTTTAGCTACATATTGGAAAATATTATACGCGGCCAGGGAAACGTCAATAACTACTCCATTTGTGAGTCGGAAGTAAAGGTGAATGGAAATGGAATTTTTAATGCGAGCCAATTTATGACGGGCGAGTTCATAAATGGGAAATGGAAATCACGAGATCAAATATTCATGTTCCAAGCGGAACTGCCTTATACCCGTAATCGTCTCCCAATTTAGAAAGATCTTTCTTATCGTCACGGTGACAGGACCACTTACGCACACAAGATAGTCGCTGTGTAGGAGGGCGGGAGGGGCAGGGACCCTTTGGTACCTGACCTCGGCGGCACGCGATGACCTCCGACTGGTCGCGCACCCGGCCTCCTGCGCCCGAAAGACGCGAGTCGACACCGTGAACACTCAGCAGCTGTTCCTGTCTTCCGGAAACCAAGTTCTTTAGCCATGAATTAGTTCCTTGCAGCTGGATTGACAAAAGAGTGAGGAAAGGACGTGACACCTCAGTCGACCCTTGTAGGAACTGAGGTAAACCACGAAAATGTCGGTATATCCCATCATCAGATCGTAATTCGAATCCGGAATATTCCGGGCGCAGATCAGGAGTCAAGCTGATGTCTAATTGACGTAAATGATTGCTAAATTTTATTCTCAAATGAAAAGTCACGGATGCCAGGAATTTCACAACACGAACCACGTGTTATTTAAACGACACTGCACAGCATTGAATGCTGTGAAATGAAGCAGCTGTGGCTACTTTTAAGGCAGTGTGGCATATTTTTTGTCGGAGGAACTAAGGAAAATCCCGCAGAACGCCCGACATCCGGGTCTTCTACTGACCCGGGGTTCTACTGTATGAAGTTACATGTCCAGATAAACTGATCGTGCATATTCATCATGTGTACATGGTTGAGTCATAGCAAAACGGAAAAGATAACACGATCGAAATTTTCGCGGCAAAACCTCCTACGTGGTTAGTTGCAAAATCGAGAGGAAATGTTAAAATACGTCCTTGTCGAACACTTCCACAGCTTATTCGAGTTTAACCACGTGTACAGCTGACACCTCTACAACACGCTTCTGTATAACAGTTCTGTTGCGTGTTATCCATTGTAAAGAGTTCTATTTTAAACCGGAATGATTTCGATGTAGAACCAACTTCCGAAACGTCTACATTTTAATTAAAATCTTTAAAATGATGAGTACAGTCCTACACAATATTTAACGCTCTTTGCATTTAACTGTGTCATGAAACGGAACAACAGCGGGCTAAAGTGTTAGCGCCATTAGAAATTTGTTTCCCTGGTTAATTACTTGCTATGGCGAAATATTCCACTTGTTTCATGTTATTCAATGCTTAAAACAGACATCAGATTAATGGCTGTTGGATTAAAGCCTTGAACCTTACGGACACTCCCAAACATTATGAAGTCAATACCACGAAAACCTGACTTCATTTTTCTCTGACTTGTAATCCTGGGGTCTCGGGTTCGATTCTCGGCGGTGCCGGAATTTATAACTTGTGTTGGGCAAGGCCGTGGTCTAGGCAACACGGAGTTTTCCTCCGTGGCATCCCAACAATTACTCCATTCACACACAGAAGAAGGCAATGGCAAACCACTTCTGGATCATCTGCCAAGAACGTATATGAACAGGTCCCAGTCCGAGAAGAGAAAAGGATGGAAGGATCCTGTTCATATGGACCTGTCGTCAGACAGAACACTAAATAATAATAAAATGAGGTGGTCTAGCGGTTAGAACGCTGGCCTTGTAATCCTGGGGGTCTCGGGTTCGATTCCCAGCAGTGCCCGAATTTATAACTTGTGTTGGGCAAGGCCGTGGTCTAGGCAACACGGAGTTTTCCTCCGTGGCATCCCAACAATTACTCCATTCACACACAGAAGAAGGCAATGGCAAACCACTTCTGGATCATCTGCCAAGAACGTATATGAACAGGTCCCAGTCCGAGAAAAGGATGGAAGGATCCTGTTCATATGGACCTGTCCTCAGACAGAACACTAAATAAACTAACTAGTAGCTCAGTAAGGCGGGGGGCGGGGGGGGGGGTTTCATCGGCCAATCGCCTCTTCCACATGTCTATTAACAAATAAATGGTGATACAAAACCACATTACTCGACTGGTCCTCTATAATTTGTAATAGCCAGGCACATTTATTAATCATAAATCACGTTTTCTAAAATTATCGCTGAATTCTGTCGAGCTCCTGTGAGCAGCAATGAATGCTGTTTCAGGTTACAACCAAATATAATTCAAAATTCCAACACGCGAAATGAAACAGGATGTCACGTGATTTAAATACGACGATACATTACAAAGTTCTGAATGCTTTACGTTGGTCGATGGCGCGATGACGTTTCGGAGCTAACTTTTTAATGGAGACTTGAGATAAGGACAGTGAACTCCCCTACTGTAACGCAGCGACCCGTGAAAGACGAAAAGTGTTGGGTTTTTTTTTTTCAGTCTGGGGAATCGATATACCAGCCAGCCGACGATTGTGGCCATGCTGTCTGGTGCGTGGGTAGTGGCGACTCGAACATAGAGGTTCTCAGTTCAAACTCCAGGAGACGCTTTTTGTTCGCGTCCCTCTGTGCTGTGTCGCGGCACGTGACCTGCGAAACGTCGAATACCGATGTAAGACGCCTGCCAAAATGACCAAAACGTTTCGGGTGGGCCACCACAAAATTAACCTCAAGACCTATGTTCATCATGTCAGTAGAAAAATCAATAAATTCTTTTTAAGAATACGATACACCCAAACAAATTCGTCAGTGCGCTTTATAATTATACTACGTATTAAGCCTGCATCTCATTCGACGTCTTCTGAACTCCACAGAATGAAAGAAAATTATTAAATAGCCAAGGAACCTTCCACGCACCTCAACAGAGTTTCCCCTCTCTGCTCAACGCGGTGATGAAGTGAACTGATTTCTGAGTTCGTGAGAATATTTCGAATTATCGCCTGCTCGTTTGCGGCAAGGTACTTTGTGAAGCGCCCGGGACGACTTTACCGGGTACCTTGTGGTAGGATTCGTAACGAAACAACTAGTAATCTCCTCACTATCCTACGATGCTTACACAGATGGGTTAGAACCCACACTCCTCATTCTGGAGCTCCTGGTCTGGGGCTTTGCTCAGACCCTCCACGTGTCTTCAGACAACCCGCAGATGCTTCCGTCCCAAGCTATCGCAGCTCACTGCTAGCAATAAAGGATACCATTGAGGAATGGACTAAACAAACAAGATCTAATTTCCTAATGACACGTTCGACACACGATATAATTGAGCACGCACAAAACTCCACCGACCATAAAAACAGGTTCTTCAGTACGTAACCAAGGGGCTCAAAGTGGGAACTAACACAGTCTGGAAGTATCGACTAACTGAAATCGACGGATGAATGAGCGATGATATCGTACCTTTCAGATGCTGTGGGAAAACGAACAGAGTAGATAACAGTTGAGTTGTCTAAAAGATTACAAAGGCTAGCCCAGAAAATGCGCTTTCCCATAACTGAGACATGTTTATACACGTAATGGGATACGCTACAGTAAACAAACAAACAAAAGTGTGTTAATTAACAGTTTGTTTCAATTACACAACGAATTCCGATATTTATTGCTTAAAACCACTAACAGGGTTAGAAAGTTTACAGAAATCGCCCTGAGGAAGCATCAGCAAACTGTCGGTAATCAAAATCTAAAGGCATAGCAACTATGGTAAATTTACGAAGACTGAGACGAGGAAGACATTTTTAAATAAATTCATCAACTTTCTACCGGGACGAAAATTACTTAAATGATGACGATCCATACACATAATATAAAATGTGGATGTACTTATCTGACTCTCGACCTCGGACTAATTTCATCTCACAAAGAATTCCCAACAAATTACATATCTTGGTGGAGTATTCCAAGTTCATCTAGCTGAATATCAGCTGAACATGACTGTACACACACGTGTCCATGAAACTCGGATCCAACACAACAAAAGCAAAATCACAATAAACAGGATGATTGTCCTCTGTAAGGCCTTTTTATTTTCTGGGTTCGATATCTTATTTGGCTGAGGTCCCACAGGCCTAAAGGTTTTAGTAATAACGTTAGACGGCAGAGTGCTCTGTTTTCTAAGTTCTGTTACCATCAGGCAGCCTTTAGAGTTCCGACATTTTTGACAAAAGTGACGTAGAGCCGGTCATATATTTAGCTGCTGTTCTGAGCAGAAACATGGAGAAGTTTCGACAGAGAAAAAACGGAAGGAGAAGAAGGAAGAATGTGGGCAAGAAATCACTTAAACTGAATCTCACTTCCTTCAGTAACATAACATAACGTACACATCTTAAACACTTGCATTAATTAAATTTGAAATAGCTGTATCTGTCTAATCGACATTACGTTTGTTTCACTAAATTCAAGTACAGATTATTTAAGTCTCTGTTATTGTAGTATCTCTACTGTTCACGAGCTCTGTCTAAAAGAGACTTTGTGGCCGAGTCTCCGCTGCTGACTTACATGTTTCAACGATGAATTTGTGTCTGATGAATTAAAGTTCAGACGAATTAGTGAAAAATATCAAAAACTCAAAAAAAAAACTCGCCTCTTTTCGTATTTGCGTGTTCAAAGATGCATATGGCGGATATTATCATTGTCATAACCGGCAACCACTGCTATATTAACTCCTCTATGTTTTAATACGGTGACAGTTACGTATTGGTCAGAAAGAATGTGATTAATAAACAAAATAGCATGTTACACCAACATTTTAAGTAATAGAGCATTAATTTGTAATGTATGAAAAATAAGACGAATATTGGCATAAAACGAAGTCAACTGGATGAACATCACACGTGGTATTGACTGTGCAAAAGGACAGGCGTGTATCGAGTTATATCGAAATTTCTAAAAATCTCAAATGACACATGAACAAGTTCACTTAGGCCCATAAGTAAAACATGAAACATCCACGCACGTAATACAAGTGTCACATATGCAGCTCCTACAGCAACGGATTGAACGCGCCTACGAGCAAATAATTATAATTTTAATTTTATAAGACTATTTCTACAACAGAAACACATTGCCGTCGTCAGGGTACTATCAAACACAATTTTAAATAATTATAAGACTACTGTCCGCGACACAACAGAAAGACACATGACCGCAGGACGAATTTTAACGCAAGTTTAAATTTAAAATTCTTATATTCTGTCATAATTGCGGTCAATAAAAATAAAACTAACTTCCAGCCTGCGATGGAAATATCCGTAGTCCACGTCCCTGAATAACGCCACAATTGGATCGTATATTATAAAATTACAACCGAACCAAAGTGATGTCAACACGTTTAATGCGCGCCGAGCACGTGGGCTTTAACGAAGGAGGTACTTTAGTTAGGCGCTGTTACTAACGGACCACGACGAGAAGACAAATTAATTTGCACTTTTCGGAATGTACAGACATAAAACTCTTAATTATACTTCGTCCGAACACAGAGCCGTGACTGAATTCGAAGTACTGGGGATACTGGGAACGACCCGTTCTTCAAGTGCCTGAGCACTGCGGGTCCTAACTTTTTCGTTGGCTTTGATCGGTAGACATTTTGGCAGGACTCCTTGGATGAGGGATCGGCCGGTCGCAAGGCCTCTACCTGTACAAAGGACAGCACAACATCCATGGCTTGAGTGGGATTCGAACCCACAGTCCCAGCGACCAACTATTAAAGTACAAATGTAAGTCTACAGAGAGAGAGACGGCTGTAGGACAAACGCACGCATGTACCAGTTAAGAACTCACTTACGTCGATGTCAGATCTAATGCTGAACGGAGAAGGAAATGCACCATTAAATACGAACCACATCCGAGGCTGGACAATCTTAAGTTCGTGCAGTGAACATTCCGAATTCCAGCTGAAAAATCGTCTATACACAGCCACAGCTTTTACAATTTTTTTCATTCAATTCTGATTTCTGTTCATTCAACCCTTTATATAAACACGCTTTGAATAGATTACATCCCCAAATCGATTCGACCGCGTCACAACCGCGGTCCCTGCTTCCATGTCGCTGGCAAGAAACCATCATCAGATTATAATGTCCTGATGTCATATTTTAATATAACATGTAATTTCACTTTGAAAATTACGCCCTCTTAAGATGAATACAAATTACGGGAATGTTTGATAAGTTCTACGAACGTTACACGAACCTCCGAAGACTGAACTTACTAATAACTTGGTGCAGAGAATTGCGTATTATAAATCTCCTTAGCTCGATGCAGTTAAGATTTTAAACTGATACGGATTAAACAGAACTGGAATTCAAGATACGGGGAAACAACGCTTGAGAGACCTCTCAGGAGGAGGGCAGCTGAAAGGCGAAGACGTGGATATGATTATATTAACATAGAATTCATATAAAGTGCTTCAAAGCAATGGGGCGCATTAACTTGTTCAAGATACGGTCTTCTGGTTCCCGTAATCGCGTCGCTGAATTGTTATTCCCTTGACGCCAGAGAGCGTTTTGATCGCCTCAGTAACTCTTCACTTGTCTGTACCAAGAAGTGGGCTAAATATCTAACATTTTTTCTAAAGAAATCTGTGAAATTCGAGGAACATCACGTGCAACCTCCGAACTCAGGGCATTACGCGACACGGCTGGTGAGTCCGTCAGAACCCATTGACAGAGTTTCGACAGTACTCGGCAATATTAATTCCCACTAAGTAATTTTCAGCGGGTTTCAAATTTGATTTGTGCCGGACTTTCAATCTACACAAAGCTCAATTCCAACCTCATTGGTTTTTCTCAGAAAACGGTTCGCTGAACAAAAAGTGGCCCATCACATAGCGCACACGCGTTATCGGAAATACACGAGCATTCATGCAGTTCCCGGAAAGCATTTGGAAGACGTGAGTACTCCGGTGGAGTTCCCCTGTTTTATACCTGAAGGCACCTCACACACAAACTTCTAACTAAAAACTGTGCTTAATTGTCTTCACTATAATCACTCAGAAAGCTGCTTAATAATTTGCAGTAATTACACAAGGAGAGGTCTGAAACGCAGAGCTTAGAACGAACAAGAGAGGTATCGACACTTCGTGAAGGACAGAACTAAACAGAGAAGACGCAATGACGCAAAATAGCGCCACGCTCATAATCGACTAGCGATTTGGATCGCATATCCCGGAGAATGAATTTAATGCTTACCGATTCACGCAAAAGTTACTTAATGACAATGTGGACAAGGATTTGGAAGGAGATAATCGCTTGTTTCGAGTTTTGACAAGTCATGTTTTCGTAGGCAGACCGACGGTCCGACGTTACATTATGTCACATGATTCTACAGACTTATTAAAAATTACAAATTCATATATAATAACAAGACTTATGAATTATCTGCATCCGCATCGAAATAATTGCGACATGTCTCCCGTTCTCATCGCCTCACACCTGCATTCACGCGCGCGCAATTGGCAGAACTACCAACTCATCTATTTTGTACGCGTTCTTCGCACAACCGCTTAACGGATTTCGATTAAATTCGGCGTGGACGTTATTCCACTGGAGGCTGCACTGAAATCGTGCATTCTCATTTCCCACGCTTTGTGACGGACTCGCAAACTACTGAGGTGGTCGCCTGGCCATCGTATGTTTCTTTATGCCGGCTAGGGGTATTCAGAATTTACAAATAACGCACGTGACAACTCAGCGTATTTCACTTTTCGGTTTTGTGTCTTCTACGATCACTTAAGGACGCTTTCAGTTGCTTAGATTTTTATAGCACAGAATTGTAGAATGATTACTCGATAATAAACTGGCATGAGCTATAAAAAGGCACTATCCAGGCATTTGTTTAGAGTTACTGAGAAAATCAACGAAAATCAGAATACACCATCTTCGGATACAGATTTAAAGCCAGGACCTTCCGAAATACGAACAAGTGCTAACCACTCACAGAACTCGTCACGCACTTCTTACTCAATAATAGTCACAAAACACAGATAAAGAAATGCGAAGTAGCAGACACAACGCACAAGTGAGATTCTATTTCCCATTAGTAAGCTGAGACAGTGCGAACCACACAATGTGCCCTTTCTTATGGTAACTGAACCTAAAACTTAATCGATAACAGTTTTAATTCCAATTCAAGTGCAATCGGCTTGCAATAAAACTGCCGAGATATCGTCGAGATTATCGACAACAGACAGTGTCAGCAACTTTTACCACCTGCACGAACCTCAACTCCGAAACAATCTAATGCTTCCGGAAATAAAAGAACATGTAGAAATATTTCTAACATCAGAAAAACTCTGAGCGTCATTGTTTGTACGTGTACATACATTTCACAGTGCCTGCAAACCCCAGACTCCATTTCCACGACGAATTATATAGATGTCGTATTAATTTTGGGTATTTTTCCGTAGGACTGTGCTTTAAATACGAGGCGCGTCCTCAAAGTAAGTTTCCCTGGGGCCGTTTACAGAAACAAAACACAATTTCATGGAAATATTTATTGCAACAGATACAGCAAGTGTCCAGCTATTTTTCAACATATTCGCCACCGGAATTGAGACATTGGTCATACCGTGGGACCAACTTTTGAATACCTGTGTCGTAGAAGTCTGCCGCCTGGGATTGGAACCACTGTGTGACAACCATCTCCGCCTCTCTGTCATTCTCAAAACGCTGACGCTGACCGGACAGGAATTTCTTGAGGTGTAGGAAAAGATGGAAATCACTGGGAGCGAGGTCCGGGCTGTAGGGTGGATGATTAAACACCTCCCAGCTGAACTACTGCAGGAGACTTGCTGTCCGTCGAGCCGTGTGCGGCCTAGCGTTATCACTGACCGCACTTCACAGTCGGCGGGAGCTGGAATAAGAACCTCCATCTTCAACAGCTGCAACGATGCTACTGTGAGAACGCGGAAAGTACCGTTAGTGCATGCGCCATGCTACGTCATTGCTCTATCACGTACGCACAGTCGCTTCGCGCAATATAAGGTTTGCCAGCTGTGGGACGAGTGGGAAACTTACTTTGAGGACGCGCCTCGTATTACGTCAGAGTCAGTTCCTGCGAAGTGACCACCACGGTTTATTTCACTTCCGTTATTTATAAACAAAATATTAATTTCAACTCACACTCCTTGTTCATTACCGTCACATTTTCCATACGAATGACTACCAAGTGTAGGATTAAAAAATAAACTGTTAAAAGTAATCGAATAATCAGTCGGATGAACCTGATAATTTATTCCCGAGTGGTTTATCCCACCTCTTTATCGACGAACACAAATTTTTATAGAATTTTTCTAATTCACAGACCACACGTTTTCGATTAGATATGACGAGCATTTGGCAATGTTGGCCTGTGTGCAATTATTATAAAACTTTATAAAATGATACATATTAAATTCAAAGACTGTACCAGCATGAACATAATACTTTTTCTGGTCTCCGTGTGTGCTTCATAAACACACAACAATCTACACCAACATCAATTAACCTAATATTTTAATATTTTCCGTCAAATCACAATTTTAATAAGATAATAAAATATAAAATATTTAAAATATCATTTCACGTTCCGCATCGAATGATCGATTTAGAAATTGGAACGTCTCTTACGACATCTTTCGGTTATATTTAACCGTTCTCAGGTATAAATTAGTTTGGTAAATTTAAAACTCGAATTACAATCATTTACAATGTTACGCAGTTTATTGAAATGTTCTTATCAGATTACTCTTACATATTAGAACGAAGGTATTGTTTTTTATATATGGCGTGGTTCATCTGATGTTCAATATTAGTCGGTGATGAGTTGATAGAGATATGACGTGTCTAGCGGAAGACATCTAGAAGTATTCCCCTAAACACGTTATATTACCAGCAACCAATTATTTTCCCGATGTCTTTTGTTCCTAGCAATAACACGAAATTTTTCTCGCTAGATGGGACTAATGTTCTGTAGTCAGCTGAAAATAAACTGTCTCTGGCGGAAATGTTTCATTATTCGTCTTCACAAGTCGCAGTACTCATACGAAGGTTCTTTTCGAAATAATTGTGTTCGTGACACGCATTGGCGAGCAATACGTCATAACGGTGGAGTAACGAGGACTTCCGAAACGTCGATAAACGTCTATCAGACGCCACGGCGCAACAACCCAGAGGACAGCCATCTTCAATCTCACAGCCGTAAGAGCTTCAAATTAAAATGGATACAACTGGAGTAAAATTCGGTCGCGACACCGCAGAGCTAACCTTCTCAGTGACATGGGCCCTTATGTGCTCAGTTGCTCAGCGCCGTTTCGAAACTGAACCACGTCGTACACCGCGGACCGGACTCCTCTAGGGTGGAAGGTCGTCACAGCTGCGTTCTGGTCTTAAACACAGGCACAGAAAGGCGTAAGTGCCTTTGCTGGCCTTGACATCCATCGCAAGGGGTTAAGTGTCTCGTGCTGTTTCGTATTTTCAATTCTCTTTTTTCGCTTTGTTGTTTTACTGGAGAGCTTGTTACAACTTTTTTCCTTGCTTCGAGTAACATGGTTTGTTCGTCATTTTACCCTCGTCACCCCACCTCGTCACTTACAGTCTAAAGTAATGATCGCTAACCGAAACATGAACTTAGCAACGACAATACATGATGGTTACCATGATAAGAATTTTTCCTATGTTACTTCAGAATTACGTAACGACAGAAAATTACATCAACACTAACCAATAATCACTTAGGTCTGCAAAACTCGTTTCACCAGCCTTCAAACATTATTGTAAACATAAAATTTCAATTCCCGTCTCCCTTTGCCAAGATCTGAAATAACATCTGCTCATTATCATATTTCCTACGCTATCGTACCTCAGTTTCCGTATAAATAGTTCAATGATTTGAACATTTTTAGCCACTCCGGAAAGTTTTTGAAAGATTTAAGTGTTAAGTATGATCAAACTTTCATTAATTCAAGACAAGCATCTGCTGTACAGCGTATAAACACTTAATAAATAAAATTCTCTGAAATGGAAATGAAAGTGGTATTAGGTGATCGTATTTTACAAAAGTCAACTGAATTAACGAATAATGACCAAAACTGGACAGACTGTAAATGAAGTAAGTGATGCGACACTTAATGACTTAACAATGACAGAATTTAGAAATTATTGTCGCACAGCTGTTGGTATCAGAATTAAATGTTATAGAATTTCTCTTTACTCCTACGAGGATTTTTTTCCATCTTCTGAAAATAAAATGAACTGAGTCAGATATCGAAAATTGGAGAGACGGTGAGCAAATTTAGCGATGAAAATCAACCTTGGACAAAACGTTGCAAAGGATCAGACATTACTTTATTTTAACTAAGATATTCACCAAGTCTAAAATATTTTCACACATCCTGCTTCGCCCCATAGAATTTTTCCATCTGAGCTTCATATTAACTTTAGCAGGAATCCACAATACCAAATGTCAATTAAATCCACTGAGTAACGTCGGAGATGAGACACGCGGACGGGCAAACGTTGCATGAACTAATTATCCGACAGACATACTCGCATCCCAGGTACTTACACGGGACAGCACGACACAACACAGAAATATGCGGACGGACATCCAAAAGGGTTTGAAGCTCTCGAGCGATCTCCGGGACCTCTCGTTACAGTAAAAGTAATTTAATAATTAGGAAACACATTGAGGGACAGACAAGAGTAGCTTGATTGTAACATAATCTGCTGCGTTGCGTGGCAGTGCGCGAGGCAGGAGTAATAAACAGTGGATGACGCACAAATGTCAATCATCTCTTTACAGATTTAATGACGTTATTGATCACTTCCTCAAACCAGTAAAGTGAAATCACTTTATCTGCCTATTTCAACTACTGGAAAATTTACATTCACGAACATCGTGCCCACTGCTAATTACCTTCTTTCATACGCGATATTCCTCTTCTAAACACCTTGTTACGTGTTACAGACACACGTCCTACATCAGTCGTAATTTTTAATTGTATTTTTAACTTTAAATTAAATCTTGTTCGCTCTCTCCAGCCTGAGATCCCTGTGATACACGGACCGAGTCTCAAAAAATACCTTGCGTTTGTCAAAATTCAAAGCAAATAAGACCAACGATCCTGATACTTTCTTTTGTATAGGCCTAACTCACTGGTCGTCATTTACATATGACACTAATCACGCGGATAAAAATATATTATTCCATTAAGATGGCGTTATTGAACCACAAAGCAGCACAATTAGTTAACGAACAAATTTAAAATTGGAGTGGCTAAATTAAAATTGGAGTATAACATGAAGAACTGTTGCCAACTTATTTACATTTCATTCAAACGTAACAGTCTCCTTAAACTTTATTAAACAGTGGTTAGCATAGAGAAAGATGCTTCTGTAGACTTTGCAAATAACATGTAGCCATTTCGCTTTTACTGTAGTCAAAGATGAGGGGAATGAACCTTCTTTGCTTTCAAGAGTGGTGCAGTTTATTTCAGAACTATATTTAAAAATCGCAAATTAATGCACAAAATTCATAAAAAAATTAATTGTGAATATTTAATTTACAGATTTGTGCCAAACGCACCAACGCAAGACCGCACCATAGGCGCCACCACACTCTCGTTTGCGTTAAACGTGACGGACATTGGCTATTATATTTGGAGCAGGCAAAATTTGTACGCATTAAGCATCATCAGCATCATCACTAAGTTTATAATTAAATAAAATGCACCTGAACACGGGACTAAAGCGAAATTTACATCCGATATATCTCTCCAGTGTTCACGACACTTACATTTGGAGTAACAAGTGTGAGCACACTTGAAGAGGCTGTGTGACCATACGGAGAGTTGATTCCGGCGGTAGATTTTGTTTTGAGCTCACTTAAAACCACTTCCTAACTCAACTGGATTATAAAAACACACGGCAAAATCTAAAAGTGCGAACTACCAAGTATTGCGACACGCGCTTAGCACTTGAGTAAATTAAGCGAACGTAAAATGATGCCCACAGTTGACACGACCTGATGAAGGCGCACAGACGGAGTGGAGGCAAAGTTTAACGAATTTTTAATTTATGAAAATCTCGTTAACAGAATGGAATGTTCACAATCAATGGCTGTGGCGTGGAAGAATTTGCTGCCAGAATTCATATCGATTTGGACCGTCCCTTCATTATTTATTTGGACTGCGAATCGGTGCTCGGTGCAGGAGTCGAGTCCATCGATGGTGAGCACATTCCTTTTTTCCCTATTGTCTCTCGCCCCAGAATTTTGCTTACGGTCCTACAGAAATGATGACGAATCTTAAAATGGACATTAGTGATTGATCGCCGAGACTCGAAACTGAAGACGTCATGCAGACCTTAACATGTCACAAGGAAAACTTTACATAATGATACACGGTACAGTTTTCAGCGGAAACACAGATCGAAGCGTCGAAAACGTCCAGCATTTTACAAAGTTCATTATTATTATTATTATTATTTAGTGTTCTGTCTGACGACAGGTCCATATGAACAGGATCCTTCCATCCTTTTCTCGGACTGGGACTGGGACCTGTTCATATACGTTCTTGGCAGATGATCCAGAAGTGGTTTGCCATTGCCTTCTTCTGTGTGTGAATGGAGTAATTGTTGGGATGCCACGGAGAAACTGGGAAAAGTCCGTGTTGCCTAGACCACGGCCTTGGTGAAGCAGGAAAAATAGTGTAACTGGATAGTTCTTCGCTACCCCTTCTAACCAAACCAGATTAAAAGAGCTACATTCTTACAGGAGTACACAGAGTTCCTACATGCATTCTTTGCACATCTGCGTATCGAATGCCTCTACATGAAGTAGGAAAACTTTAGCAAAATACACACTTGTTAGGCAAGCGTCCCCACGAGCAGTACAAAGAGACCACAGACAACGAGGAAAAACATCGCATGTCTTAAGCTTAACAGAAGGCTTGTTAAAAAAAAAAGTTTTTAACCGGTAATCATCTTATTCACACAAGAAAATAAAAACCTGGTGAGAAACTGCAAATCCTAAAGATTAAAGATAAATGAGCGTAGGTTTCAGAAGTTGTCTTCTCCCTTCTGTGTTGATTCCTTCGTTCAGTTTATCGGGAACTCGCTCGTTGCAGCAGATGGCAGGGCCCTCACTGCGACCTGACACATTACACCCAGCCTTCAAGGGACTGCACGTATTAATCTCAGTTCTACGGGCCTCAAACTATCATGTTTAAAGAAGTGGATTCGTAAGACCAAGTGGATCGGTGCCATACACAAACCATCAACTGAAACTTTAGTAACCACGCGTTGTCAATACAAAGCCTGTGGTTAGGAGACTCGACTAATAGAATTGTAGGTACTTCATCGAAGTGGGTGTTGGAATTCTCTCTCGCCCGGCTGCTGAAATCTTTTAAACACTAAAACTATTATTATTATTATTATTATTATCCCATTAAATATTCACCACTTTATGGGGTATGTACTTCCATGTACCCGAGACAGACTTTGTCGCTAAGGTACATAGGGCAGCAGCTATTTCGGGGATACATATTGTTTTTAGTAAGTGCCACATGTATTATATATTATTATTATTATTGATATTGTTGTTGGCATTTTTATTAGAGATGGTAATACGACTTTTATACGTCGCATTCATTTGCTTATTTATCTTTTGGCCGGAAAGAGATCAAAGAATCGGACATACCACCAAAGACTGGCACCGTCGCCAAACCTCAAATTCCTGACTTAGAAATAATATTTAACACAAAATTTGTAACTACCCGAATAAGCTATAATAACACCACAGTTCCCATGTGCCTGGCTGCAAGTACATTACAGCCTCCAAATCGGAATTTTCGTACTGAGTTCATGCAGTCACCATTTATTCTTGTGCGCCCACCAAAAAGAACACCAGGAAATGTCTTCTGAGTTGTGGCGACATATACTCTGGTAGAAGTATACCAACGTATCAAGTTCCTCGCTGCCTCGCCCTGATGATGGACCTCTGAAACGTTGGCCATCTTCGGTCTCAGCGCCGTGAGAACCTCAAATCCTAAATCTCCAAGAAAATTTGCGTATTTTTTCGAAGAGACGTTACCACCCGTCATTTAAGGAAACCTCTTGTGTCGCTCCCACCTCAGAAAGTCGTGACTAACAGTGGACAGACAGACGGGCTTCTTATTAACAAAACCCGCCTACACGAGAATATTGCGCTAAGCGGAGATATTTCACACTGCCCCGAGTTCCATTCCAAAATTGTCATTTTCTAAAACATTTCAGAACGGGACTCCTTACTAGTCCCATCCGAGCCATGCCCGATCCAAAATTACCTCATTTATTTATGTAATGTAACAGAAATAATTGGCGTGAATATAACCGTTACATTAAATACGAAATTTCCCCAAAACAACCCCTCTCCATTATTCGAAAATAATTTCGCACTTCGAACGCGTAGTCTAATTTGAGAATAAAAGCATCCACCGTTTTCTAAATTACTGCATGGCGTGTCTTAACCGGAACTGTTTCGACAACAAGTTGAGGGTCTGGGAATAATCTTTGCTATCGACGTATCTTCGTATTAAACAGGAGAACGTGGATTAACGGCTAGCAGCGGTAATTGACGAAGCCTGAAGAGTGTCGCATCGAAATGCCCTCCCCATTAACACGTCAATGTTTGCAAGGAAGTATTAAACCTCGCATCGCATCAAACAATCCAGTAATGAGTAGCCAATGGAGAAAAGAGAACAGTCTCCGTTCATCTTCTGGGTTGTAACGCTGTACAGGTTGGTAGCAACGTTTTTAGAGAAATATTTTCGATTCTGAATGTGGCAGTATACTCCACTAACACGTTGGCGTCTAACTACAGATCCACATGCCATCTTCAGGGAGGTGAAAGCCCTCGATTTCTCGTGACTCGTGCTCTGGTTTCCAAAACCGTTTTCTCTTTATCAGACCCACTGAAATTTGCGAGTCACAATAAATTCCGAAGGAACTGCAAAGCGATATTCGCGAGGTGCCTTATTTTTCCAGAATTTTCCTGAAGGAATGAGAAGGAAATCAAACATGAGGGCGCATGTTCTGGAAGTCAGTTTTCCTTTGTCTTCAATACATGAAGCTTTTACGTGTCCCCTAAATTGTCTACTTATTTTAAAGATTCCGTTCCAATTCTTATGTTTCTCTTTATATAACTTCCTCCATATCCCCCGTTCTTATCCGCCATAATAAAACGTGAAGCATAAACCAATCCACATTTATCACTTCATGTAAACTTTCATCTTGAATAATCGTTTAACGAAATTTCGATGCTCAAAAGCGTCTTCTACACTTTACACGGCGTCTCAAAGAACGTGCGCATTTTAATACAGACGTAAAAAATTAATTTAATAAATAATCCTTAGTCTTATGGTTGGTAGAAATAACACTGCTTAAAACAAGGATTAACATCCCAATTCAAGGATCTGCATCCTGTGCCCAAATTTATTATTGCCCCGTTAAAATACAGCACGTGAGCTGACTCCACGCGGCAACGTCGTTCTGGAATCCGAGGTTCGATTCCGCTCCGAGAGATCCGGCAACTGCCAGTTGAATTCAGTCCACGTCCTCCTTCATTTGGTGTCAAACAATTTCATTCCATCTATGCCTAGTTTTTCCAAGTCGTTTCTTCCCGTCAGGTTTCCCAACCAGTACTCTGTATGCACTTCTCATCTCTACCACTGTCTCATCCTCCGTTTCAGGAACCCCCCCCCCCCCCCCCAGACAGCCTCTTGTTTCTGATCTTCCCTGAACATGAGAGCAAACTAAAATGCAAAATTTCAGTCTCCTACGTTTAAGCCGTCTTAGTACGAAAATTGCTTTTTTTTAAGTTGCATTAAACTCGCGTGTGTCTGAGCTCCGTCAAAACTTTTAATCGTATATTACGGACTCTTGTAACTTCAGAGGAAAACGGCTTTGAGCACATATACCGGTGAATCGTAAAGGATCAGAAAGGAAATGGGGATGGCCTCGTTCTTCTATCGAGGAATCGAAAAGATAGCCAGAAGGCAACGATGGGATACGTAAGTCAGAAATTTTACGGAGAAACTAATAATTTTATTAACGTATAATGTTCTGAAGCTACCGTTGCAAACGGCACTGAATACGAGAATATAACAACAACAGATTCATTATAACAAAATTGTCCCGTGTCTACTGCTCAAGATTTTGCAAAGTTTTATGTGCCGGTCGAGGTTAGAGCTCGCTGAAACTAGAGAAGACGTACCCCTAATTAGTGTTCCGACGATCGTTTGAGACATTAAAAATATCCACGCCTAATTATTAAGAACAAATTTCGCTACTTTAATCATGAAACGACTACAAACTCATTTTTGTATCTAGTTCAACGCATGTGAGAAGCCACCGTCATCGCCTTACCTGTCGTCGTAGACGAAGCCTGCGTCCAGGGTGTTGTAATACAGCAGGCCCGCAACGACGGAGCACACCAGATTCACCGGATCCATCGGTCTTCACTTGTTGCACCGGGGGCGACCTCGCTACACTGTCCTCACCATGTCACCACACACTTGTCTTCCAGCGACTGCAAAGACACAGACATTTTCCTGTACGAGGCACAAAATCAGTTCTAGGTTCACGATTCGGTCCTTCCTTCGACAGAGTCGTTCTGCGTTGCTTTTGTGGGAGCCTCGCGAGAAAAAGGAGTGAGAACAGTCGATGGATCGTTTCTGGTTCTTCACTCCGCCACCTCGAAGGGATTCTCGCCCTGCAGGGCTCGGAAAGGAATGGATTTCACACTCCAATTTCCATCTGCATAAACCGCGAGATTAACACGGTATATTCCAACCAATTAGTCTCAAAACACGATGTAACTTATCACAAAACCATTTCCTGTAAGGAAAGGCTGACGTTTAGAGAAACGTACTATTGAATAAAGAGTATTTGTCGCTCGTATTTGGAACCTAATTAATTTCAGGCCGTGTGCTACACTTTCATCTCAGTCAATACCCCCTAATAAGAGCGATACTACACTCCAACTACTTTCAAGGCATCAAAGTAGCACGGAGCTCGTACTGAATCCCAACAGTTACAGCCTACAGCTCGCTGAACGTCCTCTTTGCCAGTTCCTTCAGTGAATAGAAGACGCGCAGAACTGAATGAACGACGAGAAGTATTAAAAAATATATGTTTTAACGGAGACGTAAATTCTTCTTCATAAACATACAGGAATGACATGGTTACACCACCGATAACAAAGAACGCAGATAATTGGAATGAGAATCTCGGCACTTCAGCAAAGATGAGGGAATAGTGTTCTGGGTCGTTGTAGTGGAAATGAATCTCGATTCAGTTCGGAAATCTGACACGTAACCGCACAAGTCTGAGGTTAAACAGTTGCTTGCTGCTGTCAATCTACGTTCGTTATGTACAAATTCACTACAAGGACTGTCGTTTGACACAGAAGATTTGTTCACAACATAGCACAGCACAAAGGTCGTCAGCACACCAGAACGAGTTAGTTACCTTAAACATCCACATATTCTAAGGATGGAGACAATTCAGAGTGCTTTCGATTCGATTCTCAATTCGACTACAATTTCACCCATCCACGCAAAGATATCTACGCATTTAACTGGATTTGAGTTAGTCCGAATCCGAGAAGTTTATATTACACTTTAAAGCAGAAACGCTGGGTTAATTTGCATGAATTTATACAGTAATAATTCGCAATTTGTTCCTTCAGTTATATGTGGCCAGTCTCTTCCCTCAGTTCATCCATACAGGCTTAAAAATTCAGTCCAACTTCTTACAGAAACAGTAGCGTTCCATTTAGAATCAAATCTCTTGACGGCGGGTACAGAATCACAGTCTCTACACGGCCGAGCCGCACAAGAACATTTTCTCACTTGTGGGTTACTGATAATCAAACACTGCCGAGGTAGCGAACTCCCCATGAATGAGCCCTGCACTCAACTGGTGACTCCTCACAGAGGCCAACTACACTTTTATAGTGAACCGAAGGAGACTTACTGCATGAACTGGGCGATCGGACACTTGTTCAACTGCGCGGTGGCTACATCGGCGGCGGCGGGTGGGATACAGCGGAGCGGCAAGGGGTGGAGTATGTGACTAATCGATACTCTCTGGGAAGTGAAGAGAGAGAGAGAGAGAGAGAGAGACGGAGAGAGGGAGACCCCCCTGCTCTTGTCGGTGCCAACCCATGGACTGAACTGAAGTGGAGGGATCTGGCGCTGTTGGGTCTAAACTCGATACAGCGCCTGCGCGAGAGTCCTCCTACCCTCCACTAACGTCAGCCCCAAAACGTTACCTCCATTGCACATCAATGTACGGCGAAGGTGAAGGAGTTTATTTGGTGAAGGTGCATAGAGGTAGGTAGGTGGCGTCTCCCTGAGGCATAGTACTGCACCAATGTACCTGAGACTGTAATAATCCAAACACCAATGACACAAACTCTCGAATGTAATCTCTCGTTTTTTTAAATTATACTTTCAGAATTTAGGAAACTCGTGTGTCTTCCACTTGTCTCATAATTCAGTAAAAAAATAACACGATACTCAAGACTTCCTTATGCAACAAACTGTGTACATACGAATTCCATTCCCACACATGAATTTTGCATTAAACATTTAAATAATTTAGATCGACTTATTTAATCCATAAATCACTGACTGTAAACACTTAAGAATTAGTTCAAGATCTGGGTATTGCAATAAGTGTTATTGTTCCTGCTACATGAACATTTTATTATCTGTCTAATTCGCAGCGGAAAATAAATATCAACCAGTAACCAGTAACTCGGCCCCTTTCAGGGCCTTTATCCATACAACTACACTCACCTTTCTCTCTCTACTTTCTCTCCCTCTCCCACCCTCGCCCACGTGCTACCATTGGTCCACTCCCATACCTGCTCCCATTGGCTCGGGGCAGGCTACACCTTTCACGTCCCTGCCTATAAAATCCAACTCCTCACACCCTATTGGCATATTCATCGCCCTGATGACGGAGGCAGTATGACCTCTGAAACGTTGGTTAACATCGACCAGACTACACAGCGCAATAACCCAGAAGACAGAAATCTTCAAATATCAACTACTGATGTGGAACGAATCGACGAAATGCCAACCACAACGCTGTTTTAATGTATAATTCGAACAAAAAAAAAACAAGGCTTCCCAATTAAAGCCAATTTTCAGAAGAACTTGTTCACATACCAAATTTAAAAACCTACGAATCACAGTGGGAATTGGTTTCAAACACAATTACTAATTTCACTACAAAATATTCTCAACATAATGAAACATTTGCAACATTTTAGTTCATCTGATGTGAAATGTTACAGGGCTGTCCATGCACCAATGGACATTTCGCATTATTTGAACCCCTGAAACACGAAATATATCAAAATAATTTTTGAAATTTATCTTACGTCAATAATAACACAAAGATTCTTATTTCAGAGATAAAGAGTTTGGTGCTGCTGAAGTTGAATTATCGCTGTTTATTTCAGAGCAATATAAAACCTATAAAACACTGGCTGCATGCTGCCTCCAACATCATGGCGTCGCCCTGATGATGGAGGCAGAAAGAACCTCAGAAACGTCGGTAAACTTCTTCAAGACTACACGGCGTAACAAACTAAAAGACAGAAATCTTCATCGCCCTGATGACGGAGGCAGTATGACCTCTGAAATGTTGGTAAACATCGACCAGACTACACAGCGCAACAACCCAGAAGACGGAAATCTTCATACTAAGAATCGCCCTGATGACGGAGGCAGTAATTACCTCCGAAACATTGGTAAACATCGACCAGACTACACAGCGCAACAACCCAGAAGACAGAAATCTTCATACTAAGAATCGCCCTGATGACGGAGGCAGTAATTACCTCCGAAACATTGGTAAACATCGACCAGACTACACAGCGCAACAACCCAGAAGACGGAAATCTTCATACTCACCGCTGTGAGAACCTCAAGTCTTACATGTATAATGTAGTTTTATTGTAAGGGATGACTACATGTTTTACGACAGCGTCTTTCGAAATGATGTATGAAGATCCTAAAATTTCAGTTTTCTGAAGTTCCCTGATGTCGTATTCGCCCGGGATGTTGGCCAAATATTTTCTGAGTGACCTGGAGACAGTTCCAGTTGCTCCTCTAATTATTGGGATTACGTTTGCTTTCACTTTCCACATTCGTTGTTTTTCGATGAGAAGGTCCTTCTATTTCAAGATCTTCCTCGCTTGCTTCTTAATTACATTCCTGTCATCTGGTATTGCTTACTAGTATTATTATTATTATTTTTACATAACTGCAGTCATCAAAATGTCCGACTGGACACGGGTCCCACCGCCACTGCTAATTCGTTACGGTGGGCGTGAAGCCTCGCGTTATGAACGGACTCCGACGTACATCTCGGGAACAATGGCCGGGGCTAATGTTTCGCACACGCCGCGGTCCACTAGTCTTGTCAGGGCAGAAACAATAACATGAGCCGTGTACATTCACGGTTTGTAAAGCAACAACCAGCGTTTGTTTCCTGAATGTTGCTATTGATCGACAAATTTACGGCATCAAAGAGCTTTCTGACTCGTCTCATGACATGACAGTCCCAACGCCAGCTTCGTTCTGTTTCCCTGTTACATGCGAGGCAATCGAACGGCATTTGTAGCTGACAGGAGACGAAATAAGATCCTCTGTATCATTCCGTCTGCGCTTTGTCAGAACTGTTCATATCACATAATTAGACACAGCACCGGGACTGGACTGCAAAATTATGAGTTAAATGCAGTGGAAACAACGAAAGTACACACCCTTCCAAACTACGAGCCATTACAATTATCAGTAAGAGAACTGAACCTTGTGCGACTAGGAGATCCATGTTTTGTAATTAAACTTGTTACGTGTAAGACTTGAGGTTCTCACAGCGGTGAGTATGAAGATATCCGTCTTCTGGGTTATTGCGCTGTGTAGTCTGGTCGATGTTAACCAACGTTTCAGAGGTCATACTGCCTCCGTCATCAGAGTATGAAGATTTCCGTCTTCTGGGTTATTGCGCTGTGTAGTCTGGTCGATGTTAACCAACGTTTCAGAGGCCATACTGCCTCCATCATCAGGGCGATGAAGATTTCTGTCTTCTGGGTTGTTGCGCTGTGTAGTCTGGTCGATGTTAACCAAAGTTTCAGAGGTCATACTGCCTCCGTCATCAGAGTATGAAGATTTCCGTCTTCTGGGTTATTGCGCTGTGTAGTCTGGTCGATGTTAACCAACGTTTCAGAGGTCATACTGCCTCCATCATCAGGGCGATGAAGATTTCTGTCTTCTGGGTTGTCGCGCTGTGTAGTCTGGTCGATGTTAACCAACGTTTCAGAGGTCATACTGCCTCCATCATCAGGGCGATGAAGATTTCTGTCTTCTGGGTTGTCGCGCTGTGTAGTCTGGTCGATGTTAACCAACGTTTCAGAGGTCATACTGCCTCCATCATCAGGGCGATGAAGATTTCTGTCTTCTGGGTTGTTGCGCTGTGTAGTCTGGTCGATGTTAGCCAACGTTTCAGAGGTCATACTGCCTCCATCATCAGGGCGATGAAGATTTCTGTCTTCTGGGTTGTTGCGCTGTGTATCATCGCCCTGATGATTGAGGCAGTATGACCTCCGAAACGTTGGTTAACATCGACCAGACTACACAGCGCAATAACCCAGAAGACGGATATCTTCAAACTTGTTACGATTTGTATTATAAAATCGTACCATAAGGACATACATGCTGACCTTTTTTTTTATTATGGAACCTCTTTAATATAGAATCAGCCACGACCGAGAACATTCATCGTTTATTCGTGCGTAAAATTGATAATGCTGTGTGCACACATTCCATTAAGTCCTGTATCGACCCGATCGAGTTCGCTCGCTACCAGCATCTTTAACCACGTATCGGCATTCATAAATACACAACAAAGCTGCAGGTCCTTAAACTGTGGAAGACGGAATTAATGCAAGCTCCTCACAGGCAATTTCCACGCTACACCTTAAATTCATTTAATGTATGAAGCAAGAATCCCAGCGTGTGTTCCTATCTTTAAGAGACGTGTATTCACGACTTTACCGTCACGTGGGACCGGGTCTCAGTTCTTGAAGTGAGTCCTTTCATAGTTACCGTTACATAATAACCCATATTCTAAAAAGGTAGCAACGCTGGCCTTGTAATCCTGGGGTCTCGGGTTCGATTCCCGGCGGTGCCCGAATTTATAACTTGTGTTGGGCAAGACCGTGGTCTAGGCAACACGGAGTTTTCCTCCGTGGCATCCCAACAATTACTCCATTCACACACAGAAGAAGGCAATGGCAAACCACTTCTGGATCATCTGCCAAGAACGTATATGAACAGGTCCCAGTCCGAGAAAAGGAAGGAAGGATCCTGTTCATATGGACCTGTCGTCAGACAGAACACTAAATAAATATAATATTTCTAAAAAGCAATTGTTATACTTTTAAGAATCGCTTACGTCATTTCCGGTTTCCGGAAAAATTTAAGGGCTCGGGTTTATTGCGAAGAGAATACCCTTAAACCTCTGTCAGGATGCACACTGTTCCAGTCTCCGCCGGAGGGTTTTCGTGGTTTTCATCAGGATTTCCAGGCAAAAACGCAGATAAATGCTGAACAACGTCACTTTGGCCTCCTTACTTACTACGAATTCATGATTATCTTCTCAAATAACATTATTTTATACACGGTCTGCAGTTGAAATAGTGTCTTTAAACAATCCAAGTCCCCTTTACTAACCCCAGAAGCATGCAAATGGTGATACTTCTTGTCCGTATTATAAAAACTTAGCACCCTGGCATCGCAGAAAACATTTCGTTACAAGGAAAGCGACCTCGAAGGAGAAGGTCTGTTTAATACACAACTGACTAATCCATCTGCGTCTGTGTCCGCATGTACCAATCACGAACTCCACCAGCCCCAATGCTTCCGTAACAATCTTGACATGGTAACGTATCGATCCAATAAAATCTCGAACTCATTCAATAATAAACTGCACGGAACAGTGAAAGGTCTTCGAGAAACGCTAACCGTGGCTCCGGATTCTTCCGGCCGTTTATGATATCCGACGGTTTGTTACGGTGGGTGTCCTCAGCAGCCAGTCCATACCCTTCCACCACATTTTTCGAGTTTCGTTTTTAATGTACAATCTCATCGACGCCTAACGTACGAAGTTCTCTTTCCTTCAGACTTTTAGGTCACAATTACGAATGCATTTATCGTCTTTCCGATGCGTGCTACAAGCCCCACCCACCTCATCGTTTCTTACTTAGTCGTCCTAATAATACCTCATGAAGAACACAAATTACATAAATGGATTCTCGTTATTTAACATAATTTAATTTTTTTTTGCTAAAATTAGAGAAAAGAGATCTTTGGCGTTGTACGGGGAGATGAAATCAGGGTGGGGTAGACAGGGTTACACTGGTTGTTGTACGAGGGTGGAGAGGGAGGGATGGGCATGGTTCAGAGCGGGTATTTGGAAGCTGAGAGGGATGAGGGGGGGCCATGGATGGAAAAATATGCCCTTTATGTGGGGCGACAGAAAGCGAGATTCACATACTATTAAAGTGTACGGAAACCGGGAGGTGGAGGGAACAGCTCCTGAGGAACAAGTGGTTCACCGTTGGTGAAGAGTTGGCCTTCAAGAAAATTTTAAGCACTACGAATGACACGGAGGTCAGGGATGTAGGGAAATTTCTGTACAAAGTAAGATGTAAAAGACAGGTCAAAGTTAGGAATTTAGAACTGCCACTGGGGTAGAAGGCACGAGAAGAATACGAAAGAGTTATGTAAATAGTATTAGGGATTAAGGAATTGTCATGTAGAGTAGCATTAGTGAATAGTTGTAGTAAGCAGTAGTGCGATTAGTGCTACGTATGTAAGGACTGTGGCCGTGAAAACCTGGTGTTAGGCGGCCACAGATCTCTGTATATAGTCTAAACCAAATATATTATTATTATTATTATAAGCAGATTTATAATTTATATTCTTCATTTAATAATAATAATAATTTAAATCTCCGGTCTGTGTAAAACATTGTCATTTTTTTTTAAAATTCCTCTACGGACAAACCCTCGAGAGTTTTATGTAGTTTACAGAACACACATTTCAGCTGTGCGTATCATGGCTCTTGCACAGTCCCTACGTCTTCGATTCCTTATACGTTCAAATTCGTATCTACACGTCAGACTCTCGCTTCTTACTCTAAAACGTTTCAAAAATACAGTAACTAACGTCTCTCTGAATTCGCCATTTACAGGTTTGCGCGATCCTCCACGGGCAAATTACCTCGCAAAGCATCTCGTGCATACTCGACATCTCTTCGGGATAATGTCCCCATAGGCGGTTGTAAGATAAATGCGAGGAATCGCGTATTTTTTTCAACTACTGCGATGGGATTACAGCAATTTATAACTTGTAAGTGAAGTTGATGGCGGGTCTATGGAAATTTAACAACCTGAGTCAGACGATGCGGCACGTGGGCGCGTGGCGACGGATCGCGTCGTGTTATTGACGCCTCATTTTACCCAGCAGAAGCTATGCCAAAGCGCCCATTCAGTTATTTCCTACACTGGTATATAAAATCAAAAGTAATTTCTCTTTCGGGTGTCTGCAGGTAACGCCTTGACGCTACGAGGCACAGAAATGTCTTTCTTGCAGAGCTCAGTCATTTTCATCAAAGTTAATAAATGAGACGGTTATGATAAATCGTGCAAGAACGGATCGCCAAGATATCACCAGGGTTTGTGTTTCTTGCACAAGGATCGAAAGAATGAACACAAATTCTTCCTATATTCGTGATGAAATGAATCAGACGTGTATCGTAGACATTTAACTTCAATTACAATCAATAAAGTTGAGAATAAATAAATAAATTATAAACAAATAAATTAGAGTGTGTTCACAATTAATGTTGTTCGAATATATTATAATTATATTGGCGTAACTCATGCCTCCTCCTACTTGTAAAGAGTTTCATGACTTGGAATAATGCACTAATTAAATCGTAATAAGTATTTTAATAGAACACTCTACTCTGCTCGTGATGTGTAACTATATACAGTGTGAATTTAGCCAAGTTGCGTGAATCTGACAAATTACCCCACCATAAGTAGTATTTTAAAAAGCGTTACAGGCCCCAGTGAAAAAAATGTTTGTTTCTGGATGATAAATCACCGAATGTGGCTAAAGAGAACAATGTATTGAAAGGGGGGCGCTCGTACAGGGTGGGTCCTAAGGATGTAGCGGTTTTCCACAGGCACCGATATGAAAGACGCCGCATCCACGCACCGCTCAGCGGTGAGACTGTGCACAGCCACGAACAGCAGAGCAGCGAGACAGTAATGAAGAAGTTAATTCCGCCAAATGACGAAGAAATGAAGCCATTTAAGAAATAAGTCAGGCTTTGTGACGAAGGTGAACAACAAATTCGCCAAGTCGGAACGTTCGTCGTGAACATGTCAAGTGGAGAGAATTAATCAATCCCTGCGCTTTCGTCCGACGAAGCACGTCGAAATATTGATTGATCCTATTGATGTATCACCCACGCAAGACAGGAATTTATAACATAAGCAAGATATTAAAGCAATGAAGCAGAATTGCTGCTAAAACCATCTTCCTCGACTCTCGGCCGATGCTCCACCAAGAGACACCTCACCTCAACGCCTTCTTAATCCCTGCACTGGATTTAACGTGGACAAGTGACGATCGAACTATCAAAATGTCGATCTAGCAATTAGGGGTCCAGGACAATGGTTGATGAACAGAGATAATTCTCTGACTCTTTGTTTCCAGTTACTGAGGAATCGAGTAGAACATCCACCTTGTTTATTGTTGATTAAACTTCATGAGATACCGGTTACTTATCTCGAAAAGTCGGTATAGTTTTCGTGGCACTAAATTTCAAATGTTCGCTCGTTCTTGTTCGTGCTGAGCAGACAGACCTGCATTAAGTTCCCTTTACTTTTTTGGCAATGTTTCCCTGGTTGTCTCGGAGAAGTAATTTTATTAATCTCATTTATAATCTCGAATTTCGTCCTCAATAGTTTTTTCTCTGTCTGCTTCGTGAACGTCCTATTTAACTGTATCTTCTTCCATTGATCGTTAACTCTTTCCGCTAATTACCTTTCTGTCTTCTTTTTTTATAAATCTTTATCCGAACTCCCCCGAGACACTCTCACAGCGAAGTTCGTGCACAACACCGAGCCGAGCCGAACTGAAGGAAATTCATCACGAATGAAGAAACTCGACCGTCCTAATCGAATTTGGAGAATTACACTGACGAAAAATTTACTTTCGTGTCAATCCTCAAATACCTTTTGTCATAACTCCGAGAGCTAAACAAATTGCATCGTCTTCAAATTACTTAGTGCGTCGGAAAACATGGGTCTCGCGGCCAAACCAATCCCGTGCGTGTAACGCGTAAACGCAAAGGGGAACACTGAGCTTTAGTCATAACTGATGGTCGCTGATTCCTTGGGTTCCAACTCCGGAGACTTTGCACTGAAGAAGCTTAGGTCCGTGAACTGTGCGCGGGTAAGGACTCCGAAGGAGACAGACCGTGAAATTCGTCTGAATACACTAATAAAGCACAAGGAGTCTCAGTAAGTGGGCTCACAAGGTTGTGACCAGAAGCAGACAGCAACTTCGAAAAAAGTTCATAGATAACATCTATTAAAGTGTGTATACATTTTTTGGGGCCCCTCTGTATTTACGTTAATATCAACTTCTGGAACTTCCAGAAAGTCTGCAATTGATATGGTAACATTTGCAAGAATTACAGATCAATTTTTATACAGTTTAGTGATCAATAACAGTACAGTTTAATGACGAAAATCAATTAGCAGTTTCCAATATTACCTCACTGATTCCGAGTACGTTGAACTTGCTCAGAGTTTATAAGATATTGTAGATGCGTCATATTGTGATTTATTTAAATAGTATTAAAAATATATTAAAATTAAAATTAGCCGTCAATCACAATATAATATAATTAAAAGATTAAAATATTAAAATATCATTTTACGTTCCCTATCGAGTACTCGATTTACATGTGGAACATACACAAAACATTGACATCACTACAAAATACGAAATACAAACATATTAGTGACCTGTGATACTACAACGAATGAAGAAACAATATAAAGGACAAGAACATCATAAGAAAAATGAAAACTAAAAAACATTAAAAATCAGTAAAATATCAGTAATTCAGTGAAAAGTTTATATACATAACACCAGATGATGGCTATATATAGCCGAAACATGTCGTGTATGTTCCACATGTAAATCGAGTACTCGATAGGGAACGTAAAATGATATTTTAATATTTTAATTTTTTAATTATATTATATCGTGATTGACGGCTAATTTTAATATATTTTTAATACTATTGCTCAGAGTTGTTACGACAACCGAAGGGAGGTTACGTAAACATCAGGACGCCACAACGTACTCTCCCTTCTAAGTTAGAAAAGTTGGCCAAACCGGCCCCTAATTTAAGTATAAAATCTCTTAGCAAATTCACACACAAGTAGGCAGACACTCTCTGGTACACATCAGGGTAAATTCAGGCACCATGCAACGAATTCCATGACAGAAGTGGGCGGTGGTAACAGCTGACCCCGACAATGAACAGTTATGATCAACCAAATCACACCGTCGCAATATGTTTTAGTACTTAATTACATCCAACTTGCGGTATCGAAGAGATATCTTAATAAAACTGTTCGCATTCTCCTGGTCCATTGTCCCAACCTTCGCATTCTCTAACAGTGCCAGGCAGAGTGAACTAAAATACTATTACAGATATTCACGTTAAATCGCTCCAGGGCACAAACGTTTCGGAGACGTCTAGAACTGAGGTCTGCAAACAAAAACCAGCGACCGCTTGGAAAACTTTGTACAATCGGCGAACTGAAACCCAGGAAATTAATGCGGCTCTCGTTCGTAACGAAACTGCTATTTTCCTGGGAGAGAGAATAACAGATTCTGCGAAAAATACTTCAAGCTAAACGGAGGAGATAACACACGAAAATATTACTAATCGAATAACTTCAAGGACCAACTTGAATTCCTTAAAGTTCCGTGGGTTATATCTCAATACCGCGTCTCTATCTGCAAAGTAATGGATAATGAAGAAATGCGCGTTTCCACTTGCAGAACTTTCCGCAGGAAGGCAAAGATAAGAAAAACTGAGACTAGTCGAAGGTTTCTTCATCTCCGTTTCGTAATCTGATGACCCGAGGTTCGGGACTCCCATGAAGACAGCTCCAAAACAAAGGACGACGATTCGGAATTGGACGGAATTGAGAAGCAGTACGTATTAATCATCCTGGAAGATGACAAAATTCATTTACCTATACTCCGCGTAATTGTTATTTATGCACACCTTCGCCTGTAAATACTAAACGTTTTGAAACTTGAAATGTCAAAAGTTTTGTAAAAAAAAACTATAACAGAATTAGTTAAATATAAGTTAGATTTAAATATTGCTGTCTTCTGGGTTGTTGCGTCGTGTAGTCTGGTAGATTTCCAGGTCATAATGCCTCCGTCATCAGGGCGACGACACATTCATCGCCCTGATGACGGAGCGTTAAAAGTCTGTGTCTCACATGAATACAGCGGGTCGCCTATAACCTCAGGCCATAGTTCCAGGACGCGGAAATTATGACCGCGCCATTTTAGCTCAGTAGTTGCGAAATTATGGACGGAGCAAGGGTCACTCTTAACTTTCGTTTCCAAAACATTTTTATCTTCAAATTTAGCTTCCAATTTTCTGTCTGTTGATTATTACCAAGGACATTTCACTGCTGTTCAATCTACTGCAACGTCCCACTATAAATTTACGAGCAATAGTCATCCATTTCAGAAGACGTATGATTCAGTATGTAAAAACTGCGTGCGTTGTGTTTCTGTTCAGGTTGTTAATATTTGTTTTGTTTGAAAGCAAACTGACTCAGTGCGTCTCTGCCTGATGGTATCCACAGAAACAAATGTCGACGTAATCTGAAAAGCTGCTTTTGGGACGCAGAGGACGCCACCGGCAAATTGCCTCATCGGTAACTGTCCTGACTCTGCTAATGGAAATATTAAATTAATTTTTGACGTTACATAATGCCTCTGAAAGCCTTGCCATAGGTCAAGGGGCTAGATGCCGACTTCTCAACACGGAGAACCTGATTCAGTCCCCGGTGACATGAAATGTCATTCGTGGTGAACGAAATGGCGCTCCCCTGCTAATCATCTTTCAACCATCGCTCCACACTCATCTATCATCGCCCCACGAGGTGTGCGATATCCCTGACCAAGCAGGGCGTTATCACACCCTCGGCCCTGAATTAGGGGCGTCATCTCTCGCCCGGAACTTGCTTGGTCTCGCAGTATGACTGAGCGATGCATCAGAGATATTTGTGATACGTTGCCTTGGTGATTCGATGCTTAGAATTGACTAGACATTTTTCTGGTAAATGAGAACTGATGAGAAGATTAAAACTGATTCAAGACCGCAAAAAAGCTTCGAAACGGCAATTCCTACAATGATTGACGCAGGAGCAAAATAGGTAGGAGATTGATTTTATTAACCCCGCACGTAAGAGCATCTCTACGAGGAATAGGTGAGTAGAACGCACGTCTCTATTAACGGCGGGTCCCTGTCTTCCAATGAGAAGAGGTTACGGGGGAGGACTCATTCGTAAATGTACCGCACAAATGAATACAAAGTTTATTAATACAAATCCGGAGACTTGTTTTCAGAAGAAGCCTGCCTCGCGCAACTTTCGACTACATTTCCGTGGTTTTCTCCAGGTTTACAAGGCCTATACTGGAAGAGGAAATTCTCAGAAGAAAAATTATTTGTAACTTATGTATTTTAAATTCTGCAAGACATTGTTATTCTTTTCCGGATGCTGCTAGTTTAATTTTTCGGCGAAACAGTGTCGTCCCCTGACGTCGTGACGTGAATGTGGGTCTGAATAAGCTGTACCCGCCTTACGGGATAGAACTTGCAAATTTACGCCTAAGTCTTGATGGGATTTTCAGTCACTTCAGGCCATCTTTCGAACACTAGGCGACGTACTGTCAATTGATTTGCAGACTGTGACTAAAACATGACTTACAAGGAAGTGGTCGTGTCGTATTTTAAGGTACACTTTAGCCCAATTCTCTTCTCGGCGGAGTGAGACAATCCCGGAAGTCTGCCTTCAATACAGTGACGTATGAGCTGAGATCGCTTAGCTGCGAACCTCGGCATGCTGACAGGAACAACTCGACATGTACTACTTATCTGTATAAGAAGCTTAGTTAGGAAAGCAATGTTTATACTCAGTCGTGCCTTATCATCTTCGATTATGACGTCACTTCATGAAACGCGTTTGGCCGACCACCTGCCCCAATCGGTAACAACAGCTGCAACTCATGCAGAACCGAAATGGTGTTATGTGGACGGAAGACGTTTCGGCTTGTATGATGGCGAAACGTCGCACTGATTTGGAGGAACCCGCTGATCAAGATTTACGGACTATCGATCCAGATTCGAACGCCGTGCGTCTAGAATTCGAATGGCGTACGCACATTACCACTTTGTCATACCTGACCGGTAACTGTGTTTAGATTGGACTGATTATAGTTAGTTTCAAAAGTCAAGGGTTATTTTAGATGAATCTCCCTGCTAACAACGTGTAGTCCGCAACAACAACTTGATATAACTGCGTGTCTTAGGCCAAAAGACGTCCCTCCTTCCTTCCTGACGGTACAGTGAATGAAATTTACAATTGAAACACCGCACTTCTACGAATTCACTAATGCCACTCGTTTTAGTCTCCACAAATGTTTGTTTACCTATAAAATAATAAACATCTCCACCACGCTCTGTAACGCACACATTCAATGATTTAAATAATCTTCTAAGTAGTGCAAATGTCGGCATGAAATATACATGTATACATCAGAGATCTTTTAAAAAATTGTACAGATTCCACGAATTGATCTCTGAACAGAAGCATTAATATTGTTCCTAGGTAAACACTTTCGGGAAGGGTAGGCAGAAATGTACATACTTTCCATTCTCAATTCTTTGCTCAAAGTATATAGACTGAACGTACAATTGCAGGTCATCTCCGTCTATTCGTGGACATATTTCATTTCAAAAATTATGGTCGCCAAGCGGATTTAATTTTAATTTGACGCCGTTTCCTTAACTAAAATATGTACTGTAGTCACTGGGGGTACTTATCAATGTTTCAGATGAACCTACTGTCTCCATTTTCAGGATTATCTGAAAATTACACGACATTAAAACCCAGAAGACCAGATTCGATACCTTCAGCCCCGTGAGAAAAGAACATAAAATTCATGTCTGATTTCTGTAAATAGTGGGTGTCCAACAATTACATGTCTGAGATTGTTATTTTTCGAAATTATATCGAGTAGACAGGTTACATACTACTAATACGACTAATTAGTTGAATTAATGATGAGTTCTGACGAACGCGAGAGGTCGCCATCCCAACTTGACCGCAAATTAACGCAGTACCTTGAAGGTACCCTCGACAACACCAGCGACAACTGCTGTAACAGTTATGTTTCCGGGATATGAACCCCGTAACTTTCAAACGCAGAATTCTTATAAATGACGCAAGGAAGGCGTCGCTTTTCACAGTGCCACAAGCTATCTGCTCGGACTGTACGACGACTGAAGACGAGGCTTGTTTATAGAAGGTGTTTCCTGGCTCTAAGGACGAAGGAATGGGCTGGCATTTCCTCTGTCCTTGTGGCTTGTTAATGGGCTGGATTAGGGTGTCCTGAGCTCAGGGCGACTGGAAGATAAACGTACACCCGCAAGGCATCTCCCACGACGACCGTACATCACACAAACTCTCCCACTACCCACCGCGAGCGGCAGTGTGTTGCAACACCCGATGTACCCACCCTTATTAGCAATTCGCAGAGGCATGTAGTTCAGATTGAGACATGACTAGGATTCTTCTCCGTTTTCCTGCTGGTCAGAGGGATAGCCGAATGATGTGGGATGTTGTGCCTTGTACTTCGGTACAAATTGACCAACGTTGTGGAGAAGATGAAAGCCTGAGCAAAAAGTCGTCTCACTACACATTCATTCTGAAGATGGCAACTGCAAAGTTTGCCGAAACGTTTGTTAATATTCGACATTCGACGCAGCCCGCACACGAAAGCCGGATTTTTAAAATTAATTCCAGCCGCAAAACCGAAAGGCAAGCATTTCCTCTTGCCTTCAAGAAATGTTTGCTAATTCTTTTGTTGACATGCAACTGAAAAAACAAATAGCTCACGTCATTCTTAATTTTTGCATTCAGAGTCTGAAATTCCAAATACCTGGAACAAATTGATCAGGCAAGTTTCGACCTTTTTAAATGTTCGGATTGTACACACACGTAAACCGCGCCGATATGTCGCGATTAAAATGCATTTTTCAAAATATAAATTGTGCCAATGTGCGAACTTTAAAACAAATTTTTTCAAGACATAAAGACTTGTAACACTTCTTCGTTCCGATGGTACATGCTTGTGAGCAAGGTCTAACATAACATGAGAGTGCACATTTTCGGAACCCAATTACACAACACAGCATGTCGCATCACAGTGGCGAACTCTGTCAATTTGAAACACGAAAAATACTTTGGGTATGCGCATAAAATGTGCTCCTGATTTATTCGGTCTCTCCAGGAAAGATGTGGACATTTCACCACTGATTTGGTTTTATTCCTTTAGAGCAGGGGTGGCCAACCCGCGGGCCGCGGGCCGCATGTGGCCCGCCTTGAACATTTTTCCGGCCCGCGAGATTCATCACACTTTTACAAAATGTATTTATTTTATAATATTATCTATGTTTACATGTAAGAATAATAGTAAACACAATAATAATAACTCATTATGTTTCAATTTTTCACTCCAAAAAAATGTCTATAGTGTATCTAAATCTAATATGGGGATATATAATTTTATATGTGGCCCGCGGAGTTATGATGCATTTCCAAAGTGGCCCGAAAGATCATTTGGGTTGGCCACCCCTGCTTTAGAGATATACAAACTTTAAACTGGTTTTGTTATTAACCTCATTTCTCTCACCTGAGTCTTCCATTTTCTTTCGGAATAACAGGGTAATTAAGAAATGGCTAAACAATAGGACCAACACAATTTCTCATCTCATTCGTTCTCGCTACATGCCTCACCCATCTCAGCCTGCTTGATCCAATCTTCTGTTAGCATGGCACTCATACATCAGCAATTTCCAAATAAGATATGTTCTTGTAATGCACTGGTTATTATATTATATATGTGAAAAATATTATGCGTGTGGTGAATATTATTTGGGTGATAAATATTACGTGCTTACTCCCATAGATGATCAGCTTGTGTGTTTCTAGACCAGCCTCCTTACTATATCATCATACATCGCAAGTTTATTTTAAGAGCCGTGTTCGTTACAGAGATAATAAAAAAAATCCGTGTTATTTTAGTTTTCTTGTTAAACTGTCTATTTTAGCGTGACACCGTAATCAACATTTATGACCATCGATTCCTTACAGGGGTCAAATGCATCAGTGAATTCCCGCAGTCATTTGTTTCGTCCCTTGTCGCCCCGCACTACCCTAATTGCATGATCCAAGGGTTTCAGGTCACAAACCGAGTTCACTGACAATTCAACGTAGAGCTTATCCCCGTAATGCCATCGTAAACAAGCCACAATTTTACAGAACTGTGCATCACAATGGCCAAAATATCGGCAGACAAAATCAACACACTGCCTTTAAAATGTCACGCCGAAACCATGCGTTGAGACACGTGTGCATGTACAGCAGCAGTTAAGTTTAAATTCCTTTATAATTTCCTGAACTTTCACAATTAACACAAATTTAAATACAATGCGACGCAATTTCCAGAAAGTCTGTACACTAATTATCACAAAGCTCGGTAACAGATATAAATTTCTGTCCCTCAAGTAACGGAGCACATCTGAACCACATATAAATGTAAAAATGGAGAAATAAATGGCGGTCAATGTAATGGAAGCGGACAACTAACTAGTGTGTAAATCCATTTTTGTTTCCCCACGGAAAATTTCAAAAAAAAAAAATAAATAAATAATTTGACTCGCAACTTTGAAAGTGTAACGCTAATTTCAAAGCCCCCAAGTCTCCGTTTTACCATATAAACTCATAAACTTTCGGCAAGCCAAACTTTACAAATTTACACACTTTCTGAGAATTCCCTGCGGAGGCGGAGAGAATATTCTAAAAGGATGCATCGTGTCTAGCAATATTGAAATCCCTCTTTCAATATTCCACCCTTGTAATTCATTCCCTGCTTTCAACAGTTATGCGGCCACAGCTCGGGTTCTGCCCGGCTCCTCTGTGCATTAGTCACTAAATGGATTTTCTCCTTTTACATTCTGAGTTGATATTACAGGCAACGTGACGAACTCTCTCTCACACGCGTTACAGAACTGCGTTATCGCCTGACACTTAGACCACCAGACTTGCAGAGCACGATGGTCGTTCAGCTGCTCCCACTGTCCGTGGACTTACTGTGGAGGATGGGGCGTGTCTTCAGCTCCAAGGGAGCGATATTTTTTAGCAGTCTGCCTAATAGAAATAAACATCTCCGCTCTGTAGGCCTATATGAACTGACAAGCGCAAATCTTAAAAACAATCGAAACAAAATGTCACAAACCCGAACAATGCCTCTTTCCCTCCCAGCCGTTAGTCGTTCAGTCGGCCAAGAGATGTGTTGCCCTTTGTAGGACAAGAATGTTCTGGACCGCGTTCAGAAAAGCCCGCCATATTTCCCTGTCCTGAACCAGACGAAACCAAACCACGCCCTTGTCGGACTGCATTTCTTTAAAACAAGCAGGGTACTCCAAGGCTTGATCTCGCGACGTCAGAAGTTTCAATCCCAGCCCAAAATGTCATACAAATGTAGGCCCGGGTCTCCACGGTCATAGTCTTGACATTACGTAAAGTAAGAGAACAATAAACAGAGAAATTTGTAGCCGTTGAGAATCACACCTTAGTTCATAAGACATTTATGACCTCAGGAATAAGATCTTGAAGTTACTTTATTAAGTTGTGAATCACGCTGTATACTAATAAGTTATATTCTCACCTACGTCTTAGTCCCAAAGAAGTTTATTCCCCGTTGGGTTTTGTAAGTATTTCTCAAGTCGTGTGTTGGACAAGACCGTTCCACCACACAATTGCTGCAATAATATTTGACGAACGAGTAAAAGCCACGAAGCTCTTCATACTACAGACACTACAGCCTGTCAGAAATTCTCTTTAGCAAGCGGCTTTTGAAAAGATGCCAGTCTCCGCTCTCATTCAAGGACACAAAACAATTCTGACGCGCGTCTTAAGGAACACATAAAAATTCACCAACACATTTTGTCTCTATCTTTCACTTAAAGCAATTATTCGAAGCGCAGAGTGACGTGCTCCAGCAAATTTGCCACTCCATCTAACCCTTTCTTCAATGTCCAGAATAAGTTAATACCTACATAAACTATTTATTCGAAAGCCGCCAATGCACAAAACATCAGACGACTTAAGGGCATTGGCGCAGGAATAAGACCAATTCGCCTTAGTCTGAAAAATTGGTCCAGTGTCCGGATGAAATGGTAAAATTTCTCGTAGTCAAAGAAATGGCGAGAGTATTTACTCTCCTGGGAATCGTAATAAAGAATTCGGTAATTATCTGTTCCCAACTTCAAGACTGTCTTGTGTACGTAATATTGTCCTCGGGAGTGTTGGTAATGTCTCATCTCCCTAATAAAGCACTGCTTTTCGGCGAAACATTTTTCGCGAAAAGAAAAATTGTTTTCACTGTCTCCGGGACGCGCTCAGAGTCGGCGTTAACACTATCAACCGTTTCCACGCCTCCCTTGACAGCGAGAGGTTAACGGTGACCTGAAGTCATTTATCCGGCATCTTATTCAAAGAAGCAGCGGAATTCTGTTTACATAACAATGGCTGCCTCTACCGCTCTCCAAGCGTACTAAACCCATCTTCGCCTTTCTTCCCAATTTAATCCCAAATAGAAGAAAAACGGGTAAATCGAAGGGCAGCAGAGACACCGAGAAAGGGGCTGTGTGATTCACGACGAGGCGATGGTCTCAACAAACAAGAAGCATTGGGAGAGCCAGATATTTATTATGCAGCACGGGAGAACGGGATGAACGCAGTGCTTCTGTCTCAGTTCATGCAAACGGCCAAGACGTCTGGATTTGTGTGTGCACTGGATTCAGCACGAAACAGTTTAAGGAAAGGAACAAACAGGAAGTCCACTTGCATGAAACCGGTCGCAAATAACGAGTTTCGTAAAGATTCTTGTTTATCAGCACACAGGGCAAACCACACTAGCTCAGTCTCAATCAAAAATAAATAAATAAATAATCGTTTACAAAACTAATTTCGAAACAACCAATTTTCGGTTTTTATTGTAAATCAGTCTTATCGCATATCAAATTGCAGTTGCGTGTTCATGAAATTACGTCCCCATTCAAATGTGACTAAATTCTGTTAAACATCGCGTATTTGATTAAAGTTTTGTGACTTTGCTAAGTTCCCATAAACAAGACGTGGCTCACCTAAACCATGCAAAATCTTTGTATCAAAAGTTTCAGGAAACCGTTCGGACCAGTTTCGTGTTACAGCACTCAAGCAACAATTGTTTCATGAGAGGTACATTTGAAGCAATGCATCCTCGAGACATATCTAGTAGTTATGGAAACTTCACATCATCAAATAGAGTGGAGCTACATCGAAGAGCGAGCCGTTCAGAACTATCGCAGACTAAACTACTCAGCGCTCGCCAGTTGGCTGCAGGAGTCTTGTTACTGTCATATTAACCCCCTAGCCTAAACAAACACACATACAAAGTTCGTATGTTTGGTCGCTTGATCGATCTTCACCAGATTTGGCACGGTTATTTCTTGAGAACGGGAAGACATCATAGGAGGGTCAAAACTGAGGGAAAAATGTCCTTAGTTCGATTTCTGGTGATAGCATTTCCTGTAACTACGAAACTAAGCACGAAAGAATGATGGCGCCTAGACCAGAGATGTTGGGCAAGGCCGTGGTCTAGGCAACACGGAGTTTTCCTCCGTGGCATCCCAACAATTACTCCATTCACACACAGAAGAAGGCAATGGCAAACCACTTCTGGATCATCTGCCAAGAACGTATATGAACAGGTCCCAGTCCGAGAAGAGAAAAGGATGGAAGGATCCTGTTCATATGGACCTGTCCTCAGACAGAACACTAAATAATAATAAGATGAGGTGGTCTAGCGGTTAGTACGCTGGCCTTGTAATCCTGGGGTCTCGGGTTCGATTCCCGGCGGTGCCCGAATTTATAACTTGTGTTGGGCAAGGCCGTGGTCTAGGCAACACGGAGTTTTCCTCCGTGGCATCCCAACAATTACTCCATTCACACACAGAAGAAGGCAATGGCAAACCACTTCTGGATCATCTGCCAAGAACGTATATGAACAGGTCCCAGTCCGAGAAAAGGAAGGAAGGATCCTGTTCATATGGACCTGTCATCACACAGAACACTAAATAATAAATAAATTTGTGACATACATTTTGTCTCGTTTAGCAAGTGCGGTAGATTATGTCTAACATAGCTGGTCATTTTTTATCCCGTGTATCTCTGACGTATCTTGAGGGCTGGCAGCTGGCGATGACAACATCTCGGCCATAATTATGTTGTTCAAGCAAACAATCGTCTGTGCATATTCCCGGTATAAAGTAGGTTGTGTTTGGTCTGATCAATCATTCTGAAGGAGGAAAACAGATCTATTGGGACATCAGTGACTACTCCATTCAGCCCTTTCTTAACTAAGCATCACACTTTGACGATGACAGAACGTCCACCCGCTCGAGTGGCGATGAACGGGTCTATTTCTGTGAAAGAGCTTACCGGCGTCATGACATATATTATACACACACACACACGCGTGATGTGGTAGATTTTAAGGAGGAAACTGAAACAGTTCTAGCCCTTTAAGAATGCTCTCAAATACTATGTCGAAGGGCCGAAACAACGCTTACAGCTTAGATGCTTGCGTCGTGAGAGACTCTTCATTCGAGGAGGTGGCGAAGAGGACATGATGAAGACTGATATAAAGACCAGCTGCAGAGAACATAAGGCAGCGGATGGAGTCCAGCCTGTTGCAGTGAACTACCCGGTATTACAGAGACTGACGGTGTCTGAGTGGAATAATCGCACTTAAGAGACAGGACACGACAGGATGATAGCAGAAACTGCATTCATGAAATCAAGACATTTGGGATGAGCGGGCCATGTAGCACGCGACGGGGTCGATGAGAAATGAGTACAATGTTTCGGAGGAAAAACACTGAAGAGGGACATCACATGGACCACGGAAGCCCCGGGCGGAAGCGAACGTACATTAGTAATTTAGCACAGGTCCAGGATCTTGTGAACATTCAGGTACGATGATCGACGGAGAATGTCTTGACGAACTGAGCAATGCAGTGCAGTGCAGTCAGATATCTGAACACCTCTCCGGGCAGACAGACGGGAAACAGAGAAATTCGATTTCGGGGCAAATAAGACCGAACTAGTCCCGACGACACTTCCTCGCCGCTGGAGTTTGCAGGTGCCAAATTCTGTGACGTGATTGTAACTCTGACGTAACGCGTTCAAGCCAAACGTCTTCACTCCTCTTTAAGCGTCGCAGGGGTCCAGTTCTCTTCACGTCTCTCAGCAAAAACGAGACCAGCTCCCGCGCACTGTGCGCCGAATGGACGGCCAGTGTATTGAACTCCAACATTCGCGAAATTCTGTTTTCTATACAGAACGAACTGGGCCGTTCTAATCTATTCGATGGACTGGAATTTATGTCTGTGGTCGTCTGTAGTTATTTATAAGCCACAGGCTCCAAAATGTTCTTCCAGTGGCGCCACAAAAACCTGGCTCCAGTGCCAGAAGATGGAAGCTTAATTGTAATAGTAAAGTTCAGACATTAGATTCCCGCCATCAGGTTCTCGCTGCTGCAGCTCCGTGAAAAACGTCGGCTATCGTGTGCAAGACTTGTCGAATGTTGAGCATTAACCAACGTTTCGATAAACACTGCAGCTGCCACCTTCGAGGTGAATATTTTCGCAACCATGTGGAGTGCAGTGGAGGTGGCAATCAGACCGAGATAATAGGAGAACCAGCCGTTTTGGTGGTCCCCTGAACGGCAGTCGAACGCTACAGATGTTAAGGGACTACCCCACAAAGCAAAATGTTCTCACAAGTGGACGACAGAAATCTACTCCATCTGCGAAATCCTCGGGATGGAAACGTTTGCACACGTTAGCAGTGGTATGGGCAGAGACCACCCTGAGGTACAGTTCGCCCCGCCTGACATTGAGACGTGTGCATTTGACGAGCAGTTCCTCGGGGTACGTCAGACCTTCACCGGGACCTGTTCTTGGTCCCGCACACTTCGTCGTACGCCAACGCTTCCTGACATTTGCAGTGAGTTTGCCGAAAACATCGCGCCTTTCAGGCACAACATTCATCGCCATGTTTCTTTGCCATGTGGATAATAATGCGGTAATTTCGTAGGGGTTCGCCCTCCATCCTTTACACTAACACGCTGTAACCAGTCTGTTCAATAATCTTTACTTCTTATGGTAATGCTACATGTTCCGTTCTTGTTTCAAACCTTCGTTGCGAAGTCTTTCGACCAGTTACTGACCACGTATTCCACTCAAGAGTCCTATAACTCTTTCCTTACAGAGGTCAATACCCGTACCGACACACCCTTCGTTATTTTACGAAATGATGTAAGTTAACTCTATCGCATTTACTTTAAAGCCTCTCGTATCTCATTCACGCACTTAATTGCTTACATTGCAGTCCTCTGTATTATTTTAACAAACATCCAACTACCGAATCCTGAACGTAGAGTTTACTTTGCATTGAAGCAGATAAATGAAGTGCGACTGTCTAGTGTCAGCCGCTCATCTCCAGATGGAATGTCGGTGTTTCCCGAAGGGGAACCTAAATTTACAGATGCAGTCACAAAATATTTTCCAGGATTAGGGCAAGACAAATTGACGTTATGAAAATATTGGCTAAGCCGCTATGCAAACGCTAGTCAACAGGTAAGAAAATACACGACCAAGCTGTAGAAATAAAGACGCTCGCCTCGATATTCGTGATCAGTTTTCGAAAATAACAGTTACTGATGCGCCAGGAAAGGTTATTCTCCGCAAAAATGCGTAGAAACACTCAAGACCAACGCGACCTGCAATTAATGACCCTAAAAGAATAAGGAAGTGCAACCGCCCTTACGCTGACTGTTTTTCCTTTCTTACTCTGGTTGACCCGGGATCAAACCACCCAGTAGCGTGCCCGGTTTGCTTGCGGTTACAGCTTGATATAAAGCGGAAGGATATAAGGAATAATAATTGGTGTAGGGTTTGTCGGCGAGCAAGATTGTCCGACTCTCAGGGATTATACGGGGACTGTGATAGTTGGAGCGGCCGTGCGCCAAGGACGTGAAATCTGTGGGGATGATCAACTGCAGACCACACCGAAGTCACCTTGGAAATATTCCACCTTTTAATTCCTTTTAACAAGTTATTCTTATTTTTGGGCAGCGCGATGATTCGGCTGTTGTATTTTGATCTTGAAGTTTAATGAATCGAGGAGAAACTGTCTGCTTGCCTTGAAGAACCGAACTTTTTAGAGAGCGAGCCCCAACGCAACCTCGCTTTTTATATTCCCGCAACGTAACCGTTCTTGAATTTTGAATTGAATATGACAATCCGATTCGTCCCCCAAAAAGTCACTTATGACGTCGGAAACGTGCCGAACAGCCACATTCAAATTCCATTGGTCCGAGTCGTAGTGGAGCAGCGGTCATCTGGCAATCGTCACTCCACACCTACTAGGGCGCCCCAAACCAACGGTCACTAAACCGAATGTCGGGGGAAGAGACTTTCACAAGCCAGGATGGCGCCACTCTCTTTCCCAATGTGATACATTGGACAAAGCCAAAACTTAATAAAATCACTCAAATTTTGATGAAGTGAGGTGTACCAAGTATCATCTAATCACACCTCCTTCGTTCATATAAACCAGATTAATATGCCAAAGCCTGGTTTACCCCTCATCTCAAGTTTCAGTCCGTTCGGGAATTGAACCACGGACCTGGACTGGCACAGAAGAAATGGGGGGAGTTGAGAATAAAGCAGACATCAAGTTGTGTATAACTAAACAATTGACGCGTGATTATGGTCGTTACAAATTATATAAAAAAAACAACGTGATTAATAAATATGTTACACAAAAAAATCACTTATAAACAGAACCTAAGACTTTAAAAGTAAATTTTCTAGAAATGCGTTACTTTAATCACGTATTGGGTTAATACGGGCCAGCCCTTTTTGTATGAAGCCCACTTTAGACTTCAGAAAATGAACAGGCGGATTCAGCAGACGATGAGACGAACAAGAATTCATGCATTATAAAGAGCCCAAGTTTAAAATCTTGTGGAGACTTAGCAGTGAACGGCTTTGATCCACAAAGTTCATTAACTAATTAAGAATATACCTCAATGTAAATGTTGAATTAATCTGCATTCAAGATGCTTTCCTTCTAGGAGTAATCATAAATGATTCTTGATAATACATCGCTGGCAATAAATGTGAGGCGCAAATTTGTTTTGCTGACGTAGACAGAATGGAAATTGTTTTAATTCTCTCGTTCGAATCCTATTACTTTCCTTATCCTTCAAATCCATGAATGATCTGGAAATCCAAACGCGCAATAGTCATCAGAAAATTAGACGGAATTCTGACGTAAGAAATACCACGGGCCTAAAAGATCATGTGATCACTCGAAGACATGAATTTATTAACAGAAGTACACAGATTCTGTGTCGCTGAAAACTGGGCGCCGAGAAGAATATTTCAAGCTTAGGAAGACGTCACGCGAGAATGGATAGAATTCGATAATGAGACACTTCATAACCCGTAATGTTAAAGAAAATTTATATCAGGATGATTAAATAAAAAAGACTGAAAATGGTAAGATATACAACATGTAATGACGAAAAAATGTGTATTTCCTGAAGGGAAGAAAACACTTTGAATATACAGACGTCGACATGAGAAAATAATAAAAGAATCTTAAAGTAATTTGGTGAAACTATGTGGAGTGGATTTATCTGGCTCTTGATATGGCCCGTTATCTATGCTTTATGAAAACGCTTTCAACTTCCGTGTCCCACGAAAGGCGGGGGATTTCTTGAGAGGCCATTAGCAACTCAAGTCCATGGAGTTAGCTGTCCTGGTATGCAATTATATATGAATTTTTTTGTGTATTTATGTCTACATTAAAGTTTCCTACGCGATTACTCGTGATTCGTCACTGAAAATTAATTAATCCAACACCCACCGAAATCTCCATGTCAATTCTTGTGGCCTTACGATTATATGCGCTTAACTACAATTGTTTGACGTCATACACTACCGTTAAGTACGCGCATTGTCTATTAATTTTGCTACAGTTAACAGGATTACACAGTCCCGATAGATCAAACACGAGCATCAAAGGACTTCACATTTATGAGACTTGTGACTGGCACCGCGGTTAAAGCCGCGGCTGTAATGGACTGCGAGCCATTGCAAGCGTTCTGACGTGTCTCTCACAGGGCCGACATGTCACAATGTCTGCAAATGTCTTTAGTTACCAAACTGTCATCGGCGTTAAAACCTCAGATATAATGTGATTAACAGTTTCCAGAAAATGGACAATCAGGGGGAAACGGCGTGAAATAGATTCCCGGGGCCAGTGCATTCTTTGGACACCCCTACAATTCGCAGCATGTGGGAGGAGACGAAGGCGAGAGACAGAAATTCTTCTTTTAACCATCGCGTTCCAAGAACGCGGACATTTGATACATTTCCAGTGCTAGACCGAGATTCGAGGAAGCATGTACCAGATTTTTTTTTAACTGGAAGTTAACTCGAGCGACAAAACTAACAATATCCCTCGTCTAATATGCAAAATACAAGGAGTCTGCTAAATCTGCATCTGATAAAACATTCCCATTCTTTCCTCGAAACTGTGGCTTTCTGTATAAAAGTGCATAACGTACAAGCAAGGTGTTTACTTTATCTTTAAGTCTATTTCATACACTTCGATCTCCGACAATGATTTAACGAGTTGCGCTCAAAATGTCCGCATAAATGTAGGCGTTCGTGCTAAATATCCGCTGCTGTTTTCTGATTTTAATCAAAGTCTGGAAGTTCCGACGACTTTCGTAAACATTCCTCAGCGTCAAAGTTCGTGCAGCTTTCGAGTTTCCAGATGCAGGAGACGGACTGAAAGTCACCTGAAATGCGCAGGCCATGAACGTCGAACGGAAACAAGACACGTGGAAACAAAATAGTTTACCCGTGAGCATCCTCAAGGCGTCGCAAATGCCGAACACGGTTAACGGAGAGACATACCTAAAGGTGGTATAAATCCGTCGGTGTTCAAGTGAGTACGTTCAGGCACAGCTGACCCGGAACGTGCTTGTACCACCCGGAAGATTTCGACCTTAAAGTCGTAAGAGCACTTCCGCGGACGGGGGTCAGTTTCTTCGCAACAGTACAGACGAAGCAATCGGCGTCGCGACGCCCACCAACATTACGGTCACACAATGTAGAACCAGCAGACGCAGAAAACGCCACTGGAGGTGGGAAGGAGAGGCGGTCGCCCTGTCATCAGTTCGCAGCTTTACGACCTGCTGACTGTCGTTCATCGCTTCTTAGTCCTTCCGTATCTCATTATTATTGAACTTTCCAGGATGAGTCCTGGAAAAAATTCCCCGAGTCCCCAGAGCGAAAAAATTCGACAATATCTCGTCTGATGAACTATTTCCGGGACAAAGGGGTTCTTCGGGGGCTTACGTTAAACACGAGAGAAAGTAACACGTGCAACGTTGAAAGCGGCGGGCACTTCCTTGACACACAATTTTATAAAAATACACAGCGTGTTCCAAAAATACGTATACACATATTAAATGTATGAAATAAAGCCATTTTAATAAATTAAACCATATTATACGTCAGCATTGGCACTGCGTGAATTGGCTATTCCAACGTAAATTTTCAAAATGACCGCTATTAGCTTCGTGGCACAGTTCACAGCGGTGAGCAACAAGGTTAATATTTAGTACTATAATGTGTACACATGTTTCTGGAGCAGCCTGTATTGCGAGGACACCCCCCCCCCCCCCAGTAAGAACAGGCACTACTTCACTACTGCTACCATCTTCAGGTTTCTGCTACCAGACTTTCAGTAAATGTTGCCAGATCATATTTGATGTCAGGCTTTCTGTTCACTGTTTCCACAAAAAGAATGCTCGGAGTCTATGGCATCTGAAGTAGGCGTCTCTTACAACCCACGCAAGATATTCTAACCGCTTCTGCCCGAAATTTACATCTGCAGTGGACGTACGTCCCTTGTACACGTTTCTCGTTTACGCAGGCCTTCAAAACCCATCCAAGAATTCATCCTTCCATCTCATTCTGGGACGTCCTCCGGGTTCATTTTAATTTTTAGTGACTGTCTTTTACGCCTGTTCTAAGCTGTCTCTTTCTAATTTTTTCAGGCAAACGCGTGTCTTATCTTTAACATATTTAACATAACTGATTAAATACTTAATCAACAAATCAGCATCTGCTGGATGCATCTTCATTGACTGAGCCCCGTCGCAAATTCACTCCAACACACATTTCATCTGCAGATACCTCCATTACGTTCTTCCAAGTCCAGACTGCAGACTGGGCTTCTTATAAAGAATAATGAATAAGGAAGAAAGATCCACACGGAACTGGAGTATCATTACTCCGGTCGTTTGCAGGTCCTCCTGTTTACTGTTTCATTTATTAATTCTTCCTTAAATTTTTGCCCACTTATCATTGCCTCGTGTTGCCCCATTCATTTTGTTGCGTGCAGCAAAGAGAATCCCCCCCCCCGCCCCAGCCGTCTCAAGCCTCATTAACTTCGTCTGATTCATGCTTCCCTGCCTCTCCGTCATTTGTCATGCAAACTAGAGTGAATTCCTCTCGTTCTGTATTGTTACATTTAATTGTCTGCACAATGCTATTAATGTCTCTGTCTTTACTTTTTATTCCACAGAAATATGTAGAGAGAGAAAAATGTAGGTTCAGATTAGGCTAAGAACACAGAATTTCTTTATTTAATAGTCTTCTGCAGATTTATCAACCGGGGGCGGTGTCCGCTAGATTAGAAATCGTAATTACCGCTCAGTCAAAATTAATTTCAGCGTTCTGGCATCATCGTCTTCATAGCTTTACATCTTACGCGTCTGTACCGTCGCTCAGTGCGCCGGGTCTCGACGCGTATTCAAGTTTCCTTTCACGTAACTCTCTCCTAAACCACACCTCGACTGATTTTCGTGCCTTCCCTTATTCCAGACATTCGGACAGGTCCAAATCTCTTTTCATCATCATCTTCTTTATTACCCCAATTACTGTTCTTTGAACCAATTTTAATCTTCCCTCTTTCGATTTAACGTTTTCCCTTCAAGTAGGACACAACCACTTTTCAGGTTTGCCCTCATTTCGTCTATAATTGTGACGTCACGTCCGCTTTTAACTCTTCCTATCAGTTTGTACATGAGAGAGCCCTCAAAAAGTCATAGCCGCTTTTCATGTGCCCCTTCACATCGTCCATTATTATGTGTCAAAACAGGTCACAGCGGTTTCTCATACTCTCCCACTTTGGGTTTGTAATTAACACCTCGTTAGATTTCCTACCAATATCACCCACGAATGACTGGTGCAGAGCAGAGGGACGTATTCGTACGTCCTGCTGAAAAGCTTCTTAGAGACACGAAAATTGAAATGGAGGCCAGAAAATGTCGCAATGGAGACTCTGAGAAGCGCCTGTTTTCCACCTTAGGTCGAGAACTGATCACGACGACGAGGATGTGTTAATGAGCTGAACAAATCAAAGTGATACCGGATTAACGAAGATCAGAGGACGATGAACTGACCCGGAACTTGATATACAGATCCAAGAAGTAAGATCTTCAAGTTCAAAAACAGAAATGCATAAACTGGGTTCTGACGGAAAAACAAATCATCCGAGAAGGCTCGTGTTTTCTGAAATTTTCAAAAGGTCTTTCCTTCTTTTTTTCAATGGAGTTGAGATATCACAGACACACGCCTACACACGGACACGTAAAGACTCAGTTTTCCTTTCCATTTCTTGGAAAAACCACTTCTTAAGATTATAGGGTCGTGTGAGAAATCCACGTTCGTGGTGACGTCTAACAGACATTCAAACAACCGACTGGACTAGAAACAAACTGATTGCGCGTACATACATGCGTGTCGAATATCGATTGGATGAATGAAGTAAAGAAGGACTTTATGCAAGTTTTGCAAAACAAATCTAATTCCTCACGCAAAAAAATTCTGCAAATGCTAACAAGCTCGAATATGAGAGACAGGTTGTTACAGGCAATTTAATTCCACTAGAAAAAGCCGTGGCTACGTTTAAACGATAAACTTAAAGGACCATCAAACCAGGAGCGATTTAAAAGAGTGATTCTACATAGACAAAGACTCTGTAGATAAGTAATTCCTATAGCATTAGAGGTCACTTTTACACGTGATTCTGTTTGGCAGTGATCTGACTGTAGGGCCCCCATGCCGTCGTCTTGAATTTTTCATGACAAAATGTTTATATTTGGTGGTCGGTAAGAATGGCTTCCGTTACTACAAAATACGGTGGGCTTAAGCCCTTCTTATACAGCAGAGAAATATTCATCTTTGTCTCTTCATACGTTGATATATTTGGTATTCACAGCATAAATTGAAGTATAAGACACACACATTCACTCTGCCTGAGACAAAACTTTCTCTCGAGTTGTTTCTAAAGAATGGAAGTTCTGAAAGTTGGTCAATGTTTTTGTAGTATGCCTCGTAAGAAGACTGACGAGGCAAACACACTTCTTTGTAAGAAAAGTTTCAAAAATAAGAACTGAATACATTTTAAAAATTGCAGAAAGTGGAGGGCAAGTTTCGAAAAGGTAGATCTACCAAAATACGGTACTTAATAACACAAATTGCCTCCCAGAACAATACGAGGCACGTTCTCGGGGCCAAACACGAATGATACATTCATTAAACGAGATTTATTATAGACGAGTTTGGCTTCTTAAGACATCCCTCGAATTCTACAGTCAAGAACTGGGACGTCGTTTCGGTGTCCGCCTCTTCTGAATACAGCTTTCGTGGTTTTCTCCAGTGACAAGGGAGTATCTTCGAACAGACCACGACCACTTTAAAGTTCTTCGCCTTTTTACTATGTTATTCCATAATTTTACTCAAAGAAGTGTAACCTATTGCTAAGAAAGTGTCGTTAAATTAACCAACACACGTTTCTGAGGATTTATTAAAATGCAAGGCAAGCGTGGTTGCTGTACGGAGCTACTTTAATTTTAAACCTACTGAACCTTTTAAGCTAACGTCTGAGGATTACAAACTAAAGGTACTGTAAAGAGAGTGGCACATATCAAATACCAGCCGCGTGCAGAGAGGGTTCAATTGTTTCAGACATCGAGTTGATTTTCTCAGTTGCAACGAACAATTATATTGCAGATTTCCGTCTTCTGGGTTGTTGCGCCAAGTAGTCTGGTCGATGTTTACCAACGTTTCAGAGGTCATACTGTCTCCGTCATCAGGGCGATGAGTATGAAGATTTCTGTCTTCTGGGTTGTTGCGCCAAGTAGTCTGGTCGATGTTTACCAACGTTTCGGAGGTCATACTGTCTCCGTCATCAGGGCGATGAGTATGAAGATTTCTGTCTTCTGGGTTGTTGCGCCAAGTAGTCTGGTCGATGTTTACCAACGTTTCAGAGGTCATACTGCCTCCGTCGTCAGAGTATGAATATTTCTGTCTTCTGGGTTGTTGCGCTGTGTAGTCTGGTAGATGTTTACCAACGTTTCAGAGGTCATACTGCCTCCGTCATCAGAGTATGAAGATTTCTGTCTTCTGGGTTATTGCGCTGTGTAGTCTGGTCGATGTTAACCAACGTTTCAGAGGTCATACTGCCTCCGTCATCAGAGTATGAATATTTCTGTCTTCTGGGTTGTTGCGCTGTGTAGTCTGGTAGATGTTTACCAACGTTTCAGAGGTCATACTGCCTCCGTCATCAGAGTATGAAGATTTCTGTCTTCTGGGTTGTTGCGCTGTGTAGTCTGGTCGATGTTTATCAACGTTTCAGAGGTCATACTGCCTCCGTCATCAGAGTATGAAGATTTCTGTCTTCTGGGTTGTTGCGCTGTGTAGTCTGGTCGATGTTAACCAACGTTTCAGAGGTCATACTGCCTCCGTCATCAGGGCAAGTCTTACAATTATATTGCATCACCGTGTTCATGACATCTACACTCTCGACTTTCGTTGCCTTTTCTCTTATTATTATTAGCTTCTGAACAAGAGTCGACAAAAGCCCGCACCACCGTCACACTGAGAGACTCTCTGTACCAACAGCCCGGCCCAGTTAAAATTGTAACCTGGTGCACCCGCCCCACCAGTGAACCTGTTTACCAGCGCACTATGAACGCCTGATGAAATACCCTGTACCATTTAACTACGTATTAAATGGCTCGATGAAGAACAGGTTGTCAATAAGAGAACATATCCAAACCCAGTTACAGTCAGCTGGTGAGATTTTTTGTTAACTTTGACGAACAAGTCAGGTAGCAAAAATCTTAACCGGATGAACGACTGCAAACGAATCACAGTTTTCGTCTATGTCCGCACTTGCTAGAAATAAGTACCACGTCTCCCCCTTCCTGGCTTACTGTTATCCGTGTATCGGTTCCTTCCCAACTCCCAGTGACCAACATCGTAGCAACTTCAGATAGTAACCCAGACAAACGCTCATTCTCATACTTTCAGGAATTTATCTCGTTAGAAACAATTGCGGTGGGAGGCAGCGCGTATTAACTGAGGCAAAGTAATTCGAATTGTCACAAGCCGTTAACCAGCGCAGAGAGAAGACACCCACTTTTCTTCTTGTCAGAAACAAGCTTTCGTGTGAGAAGAAAAACTTTTTTAACTACTTTACTTATTCGTGGCAGCTGAAAACAAGTCGCTGTCGGTGGAATGGGACTTTATAGCAGGTCACGCACTCTGAGGCAGCGACGAAGTGACTACACGACTCCGGGGACCTACCAAAACTATCTTTCTGGGTAAAAGGAAACATCTCTTTCCCGCTATCCCAGGCGAATTGGAACAAAGGCAACATGAAATCTTAACTTCGTTCACAATTATTAACACTGAACCGCACAACTTTGAAAATCTGAAGGCGGTACAAGTTCGGATTGCAGTTATCTGAGCTACCACACAGTGCAATTACGTAACTCGACGTTTCGGAGGAATCTACTGCCTCAGTTTCCAAGGTATCCACTTCGAATAGTACCCGCCGTCATAAACGACGACACCTCAAACCGAGCAAACGTTCATTTGGCTTGTTAGAGTAAACATAACGTAACGTAAAGTTTACAAAAAAAAAAAAAACCTGAATGTGCTTATTTGAAATGAATTATTGTGTAACGTTAGGTTAGGTACAGAAATGATTCCGTCGGGTGTACCGTAAATTCTGGTAATTGGAAACAATATTTACGTAACCTCGCACAGCGATTTTGGTTTCACAGTGGCACTGGACAGATCATTTCTCATCGATGTTTTTTTCCGACCCGATAAATACTTCATAATTTACCTAGCATCCCTCCACAAACCTCGATTTTATAACCACTTACGATTAAACAGCATTATTGATCAAATCCCGTTCAGACAATATTTTACAATTAAAGGAACATCGAAAAATCGCCATTCAACATGTTTTTGTTGCCTTTAGAATTTTAATTCCGCCTACAGAATGTACCATTAATAATGCATGCGGTTGGATCAATACACATGAAGCTTGTCCAATAAAAGGCTTCGCGGTTGACGCTCGAAGTGCTGGTCGCTACAACGTACCTCTCTCCGTGCGCAACGCGTGTTGCAGCCGCTGAGGCGCAGTCTAACGCATCATCCACTGTTCACCCTTACCTGCACAATATACGGAACACAAAAGAACGGATTAACTATTAAAATACGAAATCTGCTCTCCGATCGGTCACTGCAACTTTAAAGCATTAACGAACATAGTCGCAACGTATATGGACATATACATTATTCAGGATGCAAAAACACATACAAAAGCTTCGTGTACTCCAGTACGGACTGCAACTATGCAGAGAGTCCTTTACTGTTAATTTACAGACCGAAATCGGCCAGGCTCAGGAACTTACGCTTGTCTTTTTAAAGCTGTGGGCGTTCAGATTTCTGTTGTGCAAACGGCGGTTGTCTTTTTGATCGGGAAAATGTCTACTTCATCCTCCCACCATTTTCCTTTCATTCATCTGTTTCTTACGTTTATCTCCTTCACCCCTTAGTCACAATTCTCCACTATCTCCCACCTCATTTGCTATTTCTGGTGGTCTTAGCGGTCTAGCGTGAGAAAATACCTAATGGACCCGTACAAGTCTGTCTGTCTGTCGCCTTTTCGCAGGAACAAGCCAACCTCGATGTTCGGGGGTGACTATTACGACCCATTGTCGAGATCAATGATCTCGGATCGCATTATTACAACATCGACCATGGATAGCATTTTTTTTCGGTCACCCTGCTGACGTCACGCCCGTGACGTAGTGTGAAGAACGCCTTTAGGAATATAGCATACTCCATACAGTAGACACTTGCAGTTATTAAGACGTCAGATTTGTACAATGAGAGCCAAAGTAAAAATAATTATTATATATTCATTGTAAATAGCTTCCTACATTAAAACTTCAATTTGTTAGCCGCGACCAGAAACGTCTGTCCCGTTGTCATGTTTGTAATCGTCGAATTACAAACCATATTTCACGCAATATTTTAGGCATATTCGTCTTCTAAAACCACACAAAACACGCGCCTCGCTCCAACTCTTCACCAGTTATCAAGTCAGTGTGAAAGCCAAACAGAATTCTCACCGGTAACCGCGATTCAGTTTCATCAACACATCAGCTGGTTTCTTCGATTACCTCTAATTCCGCGCCCTCCCGATGCAAGATGCCAACAAACATTTGTTTCTCAGTCAAAGTGGAAAAAGGTATGAAGCCAATCGGTGGGGCCAACTGGGGCCCTCATCTCATGGGACTGGACCGCTGCAGGCCCGTCTGCTTACGGCTTTCGCCATCAAAATTTCCAGCAACCCTCTCGGAAATAATTCCCAACTCTCCAACCTCAACGAGCAGAGCTCTCGACGGATTACAGAGTTCAGACCCCATTTCCGGCTAGCCCAGCGGTTAACTCCCTCACTCCGTTGTAGGATTTACTAATGGTCATTCGTTCCACACTGAGCGTAATATAGAAAAACGTTTCAACTAAAAATTGATAAGCCTTCAACTGGGCTACTTACATTGCACGCACCAACGTCGCTTCCGAGCGGTCAGCATTCTTTCTTCTTCACAGCGCTGTTCTGGGGTTTCCTCAGTCCTTCCAGGCACACAGCAGGGTAGTACCTGAAAGAACGCCCACCAGAACATTCAGTTCCTTTAATATCATCCGACTCACACGACTCAGAGCTGCTAGAAGCGTTGTTTAATAAACTCACGAATGAAATTTGCTTGCAGAATAAAAGTGGACGTGGGTCTTCACGGCGCGGATATACTGGGTTAGCGGCCACGGACAGCCGACAAGGGACGGTCACTTAGCTTGAAAATGTCGCGGGATTAACAGTTCGTGAGAGGAAAAATGCGGTAGTATCAATAGAAATGACCGATCGTACACCTGCTTCTAATGTCGCATGTGATCGCTAATCTATGCTCTGCAAATATGCAAAACTGATTCTGCTAGGGGTAACTTCCTTCAGAACTTTCATAGGCCTGGTAGATGCGCTTACAGAAAGTATTCTGCATTTTGAATCGCGAATCAAAGGAAGAAATCTGCTGTTCCGTAATAATTCGCTCGACTATAAAAAGAATATAAATTACGAAATTGCTAACTTAATCCAGCAAACGAGAAGACAATTTATGGTACGCAAGTCCGGTCTTGAATTCTTACTGCCAGGTTCATGGACACGACGGATCAGTTTCGGCAGTGAGGAACGGAGCATAAATTGGAAATGTCATCTAAACGAATTTCATGACTAGCTGAGCGACTATCATTTTCTCAAGGAGGGCTTTGTTCCTCGGCGTAACAAGGAATGTGCCTCTTCCGTTCCTCCTCCTGACATGTACAGTGCACATAAAATTTTAATTAAATACACATGCTCTGTGATCTCGCGTAGAGAAAGCCGACACGACAAAACAGCATAATTCAGCCCCAGTGAAGGAGCGAGGTGGAGCTTAAAGCTATGACAAAAGCACAAACTAAGCAATATTGGAAGTTACGTGGAAATCTTTGCTAAGAGAGTCAAAGAAAGACCTAGCGACATGCAGACTACGTGGGGCAACACAACAACCAGAATAAGTGAAAATAATGTCCAATGAAAACAGCGCAAATCATTTTTCTTACCAGCAACTGCAAGTAAGAGAACATAAAGAATTAATTAAAATTAACTCAATTAACCTAACAGATAATGAATACAAAAATGTCAATATGATAACAAATAAATAAAAATAACCTATCGGTACAGTGCGTGGGCTGAGACTGAAAACAATAAGATCTTTTAGTAATGTTTACGAAACTGTTTATCGTTCTTTCTCGTTATTTTTAACATTTCAACCCTAAAATTTTTGTTGTGTAAAGGGTTTAAAATGCAACGGCGAAAGTGGGATGCGAAGAACAGAGGAGACTCGATTACTTTACACTCGTACGTGCCTAAAACAGTGGCGACAGTTTGCAGACAGAAACATTTAGCCCACATTAAGCAACAGATGAATCAGGAATCGAGTGCTGATGGAAATGCAATGTAATAAATTACACGCGAGATATACAGAATGTCCCACTTAAAGTGGTAACTGCCATGAAAGCACGCCAGAGCAGCGGCGAGCTGACTAGTCACAACGCATGCTAGGAGGTGCATTCCGAGTTGCAGGGAACACCCTGTATTTTATATGCGGAGCGACGTGTGTGGATTGAAGATCCGAAAGGAAGCTGTCACAGACTTAATGACCTCAGCACACCGACAGATTCATGAAACCATCATTAGCACGCGTCTCAATATTATATTCGAGCTAATTGTTCTACGACACCGGAGGAAATGCTTCTTACACAGAAAGCTATCAACACTTGTACATAGTTAAGTATTAAAATTATTTACATCAGCATGTAATCAACTATATTTTAACAGGTAACTGTTGACATTTAATTTCTTAAAATTACTTCTTCTAATACAGATTAATATTCTTCTATTTTTCCTGGAATATGTTATAAGTAGGGTTCGGATGTTCATGACCTAAAAACCGAGAAATATATATGCAAATATGCCTCCAAAAATAGCTAAATATGACCCAAAAAAGACAAAATATGACCTAATTTGTTATGAAAAAAATATTCGCTAATTTGTTTTAAAGAAAATCCTTTTTGTATTTCAATCACGTTATTTATTTATATATGCATGTACAACTATTACATGACTCAAAATACAACCAAAATATGAATTTTATTAGCAAAATATAACCAAAATATGCATTTAACTACAAATATGACCAAAAACATAAAAATGACCTAAATATGAATTATATGCAAAATAAATACAGTCTAATTGTGATTAGAATAACCCAATTAGTGTTTAATTTCAGTTTAGAATGGAAATAGAATCCCAAATAAAAATATGACATGTCGTGAACATACGAACCCTACTTATAAGTTTGACGTCTAGATGGCAGGATCAAACGCGCTAGGCTGACGTCAGACGTTTAACGTTACGGATCGTTCGTTGCCTGAATGCCAATTTGTGGCCCAATTTTGTGTGACGAGGGGGCAGTTAGCTCGCTGTAATTACTGGCAATCATGCATATCGGTAAAATGATACTGCCAGCCTACTAATCAGCCATCAGCTGAGACTCCCTGCTCCTATCAAATATCTGACAAGCCTGTCGGCCCTGGTGCCCGGCGTCCCTTGGGATATTTTAGGGAACACGAGTGTTACAGGTCGACACTACGTTCAGTAGCCAGTCTGATGATCGGGTAAGCGTTAAGTCGCGATTCTCGGATGATTCAGTAGACTGAATATTGGTTCAGTTAAGAAATTAACATCTACAGTCAACTTAGGTGCAAACAAACAAAATATATGTGAAGTCAAAATGATGGAAACGTTCTTCTGGGGTTTGGCGCAGCGCAGACTCGCAGGCAGATGGCAGCGTTTCCAGGAACACATTGCCGTCTTCAGCCCTGGGCATTATATAACAACGCAAAACATAAAGAAGAATCACATACTGTACATTTTCATTCTTAATGTGTTTACAGTGAACTTTTAAAAGTGCCTTTCTCTTTTATGTAATAACACGACAAAAGCTGAAAGGAATTTCATCAAATTTAAAATTGCGGGAGTTTTAATCAAATTTTGGTTGGCTCGGAAAACAACTGGAACTTTACACGAACGCAAAACGTACTTAGATGCGTTTCCACAATCCGTAATTTGTGCTACTTGTAAGACAACACAAAAACTTATCATTCACGAGGCAAAAACAAGGCGAACGCGTCCAAACTTAGAGCTTCCGGAATTATCCTTTCCGTGTGCTGAAGGTGTTTCAGTAAACAGCCGCAACATTTCAACGCATGGCTATTTTCCGAAACCTTACAGTGCTGCACTGAACTCGGAGTACAAAAATCTGCGAAGAAGACAGTCCCAACTGCTCTGACCATTTTTCATCCTTCGTCTCTTGGCGGTTGTCGCTTTCCACCCACGGGTTGGCCGAGCACCATTCTCCAGTGGCATTGCGTGGGACTAGACATCTCGAACTCGGGAACCGTGGACATCTGTGTTGTGCTGCCCTTTTCAGTTCAAGGCCTTTCGACGGGACCACCGAATATCAAGAAAGATGAACGAAGAACTGATAGGAACGTTCCAGACGAGGGCCAGAGCTCGGACGGTGCTTAACACCCCCACACGCGGAGAACCGTCTGGGACTGATTAATCTGAAGCCGGTTTTTCTCCGTATCTGCACAGCTTCAAATCGCCCTTCTTCGATTCACTGCTTCAGTATGACCGCATCATCCCAAGAGTTCAGACTTTCGATTCGCAATCAGATACATAAGCAAACAATTCGCCTCGAAATTCTGTTGTATCCCGGAATTGGAAAATTGGGTTTGCAGATCCTTGGGGATGCTGGCGGCAGGTGCAGAGAGATTATTACTATTTCAGATATTTGTTACAACGTGAAATAGGCTAAGTTGGCAAACACTCCAATAGAGAACTCGATCTCAATCGAACTATTACAGCAAAACGGAGAAATGCTATCCAAACTACTGAAATGTTAACTGAGAAGAAAGAGATGGAAATTTTAGATGTGGGCTGTGTCCAGCGTAACTCCAACCTTGACGCTAACTCAGTGATTAAATGTCTAACTGGTCTAGTGATACAAAACTATAAATTGATTCCATTAATCACTTTTAATTAATGTAGAATGTTACAAAAGAAAGTACATCTCTCAGTCTTTAACACTCTTGGTAAGTTCACAATGCGAATCTAGCTGGAACCATAAATTAGTACGACGCCGCCGAATGCACATTTGTTCCAGGATGTGACCTCGAGGTTCGCATCACCGCCTTTTTTTGTACGTTTCGACATACAAAAATGTTTCATACAAAATATGTTGGTATGATTACGGCATAACTCAAAACAGAGTTTCAAAGCCGCAGTTCAGATGATTCAATAGTTTCAACAATAAAATACGAGGTAAAATGCAGACTTCACCAAATCAGCGCACTGCTTCTCAGAGTATTAAACTACTCGACGAATTCCAATATAATCTCGTGCCGGCGCTGCGCAATTATTACCTCTTCTCTACGTGCGCGGACAAACTTTATTGGTGTTCCGACAAATAACCCACGGTTCAGAAAAGGAGCATCACGGTTTAAAATTCCCATTCAGAACTTTCAGGTTGTGGGGAATATTTAACAAAGTGAAGGGAAACATTTCCAGACTTCTGTGTCGCGTTATCTGCCGTACGATTAGCCTTTTAATGACGCATTTTTTCTGTCGTAAACGAACATCGGGATAGAAAACAAATAACCAATTTTGTAAAAAAAAAAAAAAAAAAAAATGTATTCCAGGCTCGTCCTCACTGCATGTATCACACAGTTGAGTAGGAAACTATATTTTTTAATATCATTAAATATTCAATAGACTCCGTGTGTCTGTGGCCTCCTGTACACACGTTCCGCATAAAATGACAGAGAATATTATTCTACTTCAACAAAATTGACGTTTTCAGGAAGGACACTGCACATGCAAAGTGTAAGAACATTTTGGGCAATCTGAATTCATTACTGAGTAAATGTGAATTGTGTGCTTCAAGCTACGGCTGATTGACCGCAAACGAGCACATGGTACCCATAGATCCTATGATTGAGACACTGGCGTGCGTGCGTGAACAGGTGTTTTTGATGTTCTTCGACAAATATCATTACAGTCAGTGCTATTGCCTATCTTGTAAAAAGGCACAACAGATTCCATTCATCACTGTAGGAACTCTCTTTCATTCAAGACGATATTAATAAGGTAGTCGAGCTCAGAACGTAATGAATTACCATCTACTTCGGTCAATTCTGACGGAATGTAGTCGAAACCTAGCAATTTATACATTTTCAACTTTCCAACGGGCAACTAAAGCTTCAATAAAAATTGGCTCAGGTATTAATAAATCAGGATGACATACATTTATCAAATGTAATTCACATTCCTGTTTCTCACATTTATAAAATTGAAGCAAAGAAGGAGATGCTTAAATTAATGTCCGTCTGATATGCTTTAGCTGCATTTTTAATTCTTGATGTATTCTTATCCCATTTCAAAAAGTTTATCCCAAAAACTAAGCCTTTTTAAAAGAATGAATGTGAATATGTTCACAGAACAACTGACGCAAGGCGTCCTTCGCCCAAGGCGCAGGAACCTAAAAGTGAATGTTTTTTGGGTGACACTCGCGTCATCTCCGGAACCAGTGACCTCAATTTTATAAAAATTTAGCCCTCTCATATATTCACTGTTCTCCATATCGAAAGATTTCGGCACAATCTCGAAAACACATTGGTCCTGATGTTCTCGAGAACACACATCGTCATATAAAATTCGAGACAGGACAGAGTGCGTAGAAGTCATTGAGACTGGCAGCCTCTAATTCGAAAAGTCCTCACATACAGCGAATCTCTGACGAAAAACAGAGACAGTGTGTCGCTCTGCACTGAAATCGTCTACGAAATTCACTTTCGAATACTTAAATTACATCTTTAATAAATGACAGTCAAAGCCAATGATTTGCACAAAATATGCGTAAGAAATATATAGTTTTAAAAAACACGTGAAAGGGCCTGGATTACTCCTGTCCACATACGTGCCCGTTCCACAAGTGACCACACCATATTCAAACGCCGTGTCTGTTTTCTCTATTGCACCCACAATCCTGACAAGTAACTGGCCTTCCTGACTGAGAAGTGTCCTTATCTTCCTCAGGACCTCCACGTAAATACCATCACGTCTTAAAATACGAGGCGCGTCCTCAAAGTAAGTTTCCCTGGGGCCGTTTACAGAAACAAAACACAATTTCATGGAAATATTTATTGCAACAGATACAGCAAGTGTCCAGCTATTTTTCAACATATTCGCCACCGGAATTAAGACATTTGTCATACCGTGGGACCAACTTTTGAATACCTGTGTCGTAGAAGTCTGCCGCCTGGGATTGGAACCACTGTGTGACAACCATCTCCGCCTCTCTGTCATTCTCAAAACGCTGACGCTGACCGGACAGGAATTTCTTGAGGTGTAGGAAAAGATGGAAATCACTGGGAGCGAGGTCCGGGCTGTAGGGTAAATGATTAAATACCTCCCAGCTGAACTCCTGCAGGAGACTCGCTGTCCGTCGAGCCGTGTGCGGCCTAGCGTTATCACTGACCGCACTTCACAGTCGGCGGGAGCTGGAATAAGAACCTCCATCTTTAACAGCTGCAACGATGCTAATGTAAGAACGCGGGAAGTTCCGTTAGTGCATGCGCCATGCTACGTCATTGCTCTATCACGTACGCACAGTCGCTTCGCGCAATATAAGGTTTGCTAGCTGTGGGACGAGTGGGAAACTTACTTTGAGGACGCGCCTCGTATGTCACGCCCGCTTCTTACCACATCATTCCAAGGTCTGCACCATTTCATATTCAACTTGCAACAACCGACGAATTTTCAACTGTCTACAAAGTTTCAGAACTTGGAAGTATTCCTTTAAACCGCTGCTAGCGTCATAACAGCATTCACGTCTTCACTACAGCAACCGACTATAAAACTTTAAAATAATTAATACCTAATCAGTTACTGAACAGGCCGATAATGAATCAAGCATTCGCTGAAAACAACGGCGGAGTGATATAACAACACATTCAAAGCAACTGCCATGTCACTGCTCTACACTCTGCGACAAACAACACTAAACAAACGCGTTCTCTTGAAAAATGCATTACCACAAATCACTTTGACAATGTCTCCTCTACCGCAAAATCACGTTCATCGCCACGTTATTACCGAACGGGGGAAATTATAAATAATGTTAGCACGGCTTAATACGTATAGTCATACTCCAAATTTATGTTAATACATGCAAACTATCCTCATTAACTTAAGCACCCCTAATTAAAAACCACTGTTCACATAAGCACCTATACGCCCTTACCAATTTCATTATAATCATTAACTTAATTAATCGTAATTAAATGTTTTCACATACACTGACAGCATTTTGTTGCGATAATTAACTGCTGTAATCGTCATCTTCTCCCACACCAGATTTTCGAATATTTACCAGGCGTTAGAAGCCTAATGGCCATTTTTTAAATGTGTCAAGTTGAACCCCATAAAATTAAAATGTAAATTTTGTGTTATAAGTCCACAGTTCCAACAGACAAGTAACAAAGTAACATACACATATAACACATCCTTTTAGTAACATTCTCCGATTTTGCACGTCACTCAAAAACGTCCGTGGCAGCGAAGTTTCCATCTCGTCCTGCGGACAAAACGTCGGCAACCTTTCAGGTTGTGGACGAGGACCACATCAGCAAGTACAACTACATACACGCACGTAATCACAAGACCTGAAGACGATACCAGCGCTGTCGAAACGGTGTGCAGACCTGTTAACCAAACGCACCCCGGGCGACATACGATGCTCAAAATAGAATTTGTACACATACAAAGGTTAGCATCGTAACCTAGAGGCCTTGTACGGAAACGTCGATTTCCACACAGTTCAGAAATTTTGCACGAAGTCCGTTGAGAGGCTGGAAACAACACGCGCATTTAAGCGATGTTACGGTCCACAGTCTTCGTGGAACGAGAGCGGGATACGAGGCGAACACCTACACGCTGGAACACGAGGAAGCTTCTAGACGAAGAGACACGGAGATCTTAATGATAATTCACGAGCATCGTCGTCACCCGCCTTTCAAATGTTACAACTGATTAGTCCAAGTGAATGTCGAATAAACACGAAACGTCGAATCGCAGCAATGCCAAAAACAAGATTGCAGTTACATTACGCAACGCGAAAATGAATTATCTGGAAACAAGTTGAGAAGCTTACGCACGGGGCATCGAGCCTGGAGCATCAGGTTAAAGTCAGAGCTATCTCAGGTCAAAACAATTTGTATGGGCGGGTCAAACGTGTCTAGCTGATAACACAATTACTGAAAATTTGCTCAAATGGTTGAGCGGCTGCCTGGGGATCCCTCAAACGGGGACTCCTCACCGAGCCCCATCCAAAGTGCCCGCTTTTGTCCAATTTTAACAAGGCGGGATGTTTCGACAAATTTTGATTCAAGTACTGAATAGGCTGCACAGTTTCATGGAAATAGGATCAGACACGCCCCGGTTGTTCCAATAGGACACAAGGACGGACATACAAACATGGCAAAGTAAATAAGTGTTGTGTTGCAAACTTTAGTTCCGAATGTACACGTGAAAAAGTCTCTTAACATTTCGCGTACGATTCCGAAACATTTCGGATACATATGGCAGCCTCTCTCGCCAAAGTATGCCTAAATTTAGAGCAGCATTAATGGATCATCTGTTGTTACAAACATTGAGAGAAACTTTATTCTTCGCGCACCGGATTACGCGGTCACTTCTGGTGTCTGATGGCTGACGGCTGGCGTGGTAGATTAGTTTTCAAAGTGTTCAGTATTCAAGGAAACCTGCGTGACGTCAGCGTCCTAGATCACCAAGTTATTGTAAGGATTCGTGGTTTGAATATTCACTCAGTAGCAAAGTGAATACGATAACTAATCTCTGCTCAAAAAGTTCCGGTTAATTCTGGGCTTTGGTCTTGTATCCTGGCTTCGATATCAAAGTCAATGAACATTTAATTACATATTTCACTGTTTTTCAAGTGTTCGTTATTCCTAGATTACAAGTTTCAACCGAAGCAGACATTATCGGGTTCTGTTGACCACTTTTCATGAAAACAGCAGTTACATTTTCTCAAAAATAATATAAGGTACAATAGTCCACTAGGAGTGATGTTTAAGTTTTTAAAATATTTATTATATTATTTAGTGTTCTGTCTGACGACAGGTCCATATGAACAGGATCCTTCCATCCTTCTCTCGGACTGGGACCTGTTCATATACGTTCTTGGCAGGTGATCCAGAAGTGGTTTGCCATTGCCTTCTTCTGTGTGCGAATGGAGTAATTGTTGGGATGACACGGAGGAAAACTCCGTGTTGCCTAGACCACGGCCTTGCCCAACACAAGTTATAAATTCGAACCCGAGACCCCAGGATTACAAGGCCAGCGTTCTAACCGCTAGACCACCTCATCTTATTATTATTTAGTGTTCTGTCTGACGACAGGTCCATATGAACAGGATCCTTCCATCCTTTTCTCGGACTGGGACCTGTTCATATACGTTCTTGGCAGGTGATCCAGAAGTGGTTTGCCATTGCCTTCTTCTGTGTGTGAATGGAGTAATTGTTGGGATGCCACGGAGGAAAACTCCGTGTTGCCTAGACCACGGCCTTGCCCAACACAAGTTATAAATTCGAACCCGAGACCCCAGGATTACAAGGCCAGCGTTCTAACCGCTAGACCACCTCATCTTATTATTATTTAGTGTTCTGTCTGACGACAGGTCCATATGAACAGGATCCTTCCATCCTTTTCTCGGACTGGGACCTATTCATATACGTTCTTGGCAGATGATCCAGAAGTGGTTTGCCATTGCCTTCTTCTCTGTAATTGCATTAAACACTACGGTCCTGGTTTAATTCATCCGCCGAGGTCATACGAAGCGTCGTCCTATATAATTTAAATGAACTCCTTGCTGCAACGAAGGTGAGAACAGATGCACTCCAAAACAATTCCAGTTCATCAAATGTTCCTCGCACAATGGACAGACGCACATTTGTCACAATCCAATAAATTCAGAATAGTTAAGAGTCTGTAATTTAATGAAATCTTGAAGATATTTCCGGTTTTAAAAATATCCGTACGCTTATTTAGTAAAATATTTACAAATTCTTGGAGACTGGACTACTCAATTAAGAATGTATTCAGAAAACTGACTGACGCGTCATACTTAATGATCTGATCAATAAATGACGATGTGGAGGCGTCGTAATTCTCCCGCCAGACGACCGCCGAACAAAATATTTACGAAAATTGCTGCAAGTATCCTGCCCACCACATAGTTACTAACGTAGAAAGAATTTTCTTCAAACTACAAGTCCCCTGGTTATGCAAAATTAGCCACAAACGAAAAGCTGGTCCATGTTGCCGTCGCGATGTTTCACGGTCTGCGGCGAAGAACGCAAACACTCCGACACAAGTTTCGCGGCTGTCCTCTCAGTTACACACGGAAGGACCGTCCACTCCACGAGGTTAACAGAAAACCTAAAAAGAGCCCTCGAGCTCTAGCCGATGTTTTGAGGTTAGCAACGACGCCACTTGAATCAGGATGCGCCTGTGTTTTGCTGACAACACACGCGATGTTTTGCAAAGAGATCCCCTTTTATCGTACTAGCAGACCTCTGGTTCTGTCATCTTTCAGGACACTTTGTGTTCGCCACATACAGAAAGCACACCCACGGGATCCCAGCACAAAGCACTTTGATATCGTTCTCAGTCGAATGCCTCGTTTGATGCTCCCATGCATTTTAGTTACTGTTGTTGAAACCGAGGACTGGTGGCGCTGTTATCGTGTTTCATACGAACTGTGAAAGAGACGGCTATTTTTAGGTTTGTTTCGTAACGAAGCAGTTCTTTTACCTCAACAGTGTTCATGCTCCTGTCTGCACGTTTCATCTACCAAACCACTGAAATGATCTCGACGAAATTTGGTATGTGATGTCTGTCCGTAACATCTGTCTTTATTCGGTCCTCTTTTCTTAGTTCTTTCATTATTTTTTTCTACTCTATTCTGCCTTTAATCTTCCATTCCTTCTAGCCAACCACCATCTTTGAATTAAAGCGAGAAGCCGAGAATAGGGACAACTGGAGAGCTCTTTTTGGGCAGAGCAATGGACCTGTCGTAAGACAGAACACTTAATAATAATAATAATAATAATAATAATAATAATAATAATAACCTGACCCTTATTGTTCCACCATTTCATTCAAGGTCTTCATTCTTCTTACCCTTATTTTATCGAGTGGAAATTATTACCTCCAATCTCGTTTTTATTGTTTTATTTGTAGTGTTCTGTCTGGCGACAGGTCCATATGAACAGGATCCTTCCATCCTTTTCTCGGACTGGGACCTGTTCATATACGTTCTTGGCAGATGATCCAGAAGTGGTTTGCCATTGCCTTCTTCTGTGTGTGAATGGAGTAATTGTTGGGATGCCACGGAGGAAAACTCCGTGTTGCCTAGACCACGGCCTTGCCCAACACAAGTTATAAATTCGAACCCGAGACCCCAGGATTACAAGGCCAGCGTTCTAACCGCTAGACCACCTCATCTTATTATTATTTAGTGTTCTGTCTGACGACAGGTCCATATGAACAGGATCCTTCCATCCTTTTCTCTTCTCGGACTGGGACCTGTTCATATACGTTCTTGGCAGATGATCCAGAAGTGGTTTGCCATTGCCTTCTTCTGTGTGTGAATGGAGTAATTGTTGGGACGCCACGGAGGAAAACTCCGTGTTGCCTAGACCACGGCCTTGCCCAACACAAGTTATAAATTCGGGCACTGCTGGGAATCGAACCCGAGACCCCCAGGATTACAAGGCCAGCGTTCTAACCGCTAGACCACCTCATTTTATTATTATTTAGTGTTCTGTCTGACGACAGGTCCATATGAACAGGATCCTTCCATCCTTTTCTCGGACTGGGACCTGTTCATATACGTTCTTGGCAGATGATCCAGAAGTGGTTTGCCATTGCCTTCTTCTGTGTGTGAATGGAGTAATTGTTGGGATGCCACGGAGGAAAACTCCGTGTTGCCTAGACCACGGCCTTGCCCAACACAAGTTATAAATTCGAACCCGAGACCCCAGGATTACAAGGCCAGCGTTCTAACCGCTAGACCACCGCATCTTATTATTATTTAGTGTTCTGTCTGACGACAGGTCCATATGAACAGGATCCTTCCATCCTTTTCTCGGACTGGGACTGGGACCTGTTCATATACGTTCTTGGCAGATGATCCAGAAGTGGTTTGCCATTGCCTTCTTCTGTGTGTGAATGGAGTAATTGTTGGGATGCCACGGAGGAAAACTCCGTGTTGCCTAGACCACGGCCTTGCCCAACACAAGTTATAAATTCGAACCCGAGACCCCAGGATTACAAGGCCAGCGTTCTAACCGCTAGACCACCTCATCTTATTATTATTTAGTGTTCTGTCTGACGACAGGTCCATATGAACAGGATCCTTCCATCCTTTTCTCGGATTGGGACCTGTTCATATACGTTCTTGGCAGATGATCCAGAAGTGGTTTGCCATTGCCTTCTTCTGTGTGTGAATGGAGTAATTGTTGGGACGCCACGGAGGAAAACTCCGTGTTGCCTAGACCACGGCCTTGCCCAACACAAGTTATAAATTCGAACCCGAGACCCCAGGATTACAAGGCCAGCGTTCTAACCGCTAGACCACCTCATCTTATTATTATTTAGTGTTCTGTCTGACGACAGGTCCATATGAACAGGATCCTTCCATCCTTTTCTCTTCTCGGACTGGGACCTGTTCATATACGTTCTTGGCAGATGATCCAGAAGTGGTTTGCCATTGCCTTCTTCTGTGTGTGAATGGAGTAATTGTTGGGACGCCACGGAGGAAAACTCCGTGTTGCCTAGACCACGGCCTTGCCCAACACAAGTTATAAATTCGGGCACTGCTGGGAATCGAACCCGAGACCCCCAGGATTACAAGGCCAGCGTTCTAACCGCTAGACCACCTCATTTTATTATTATTTAGTGTTCTGTCTGACGACAGGTCCATATGAACAGGATCCTTCCATCCTTTTCTCGGACTGGGACCTGTTCATATACGTTCTTGGCAGATGATCCAGAAGTGGTTTGCCATTGCCTTCTTCTGTGTGTGAATGGAGTAATTGTTGGGATGCCACGGAGGAAAACTCCGTGTTGCCTAGACCACGGCCTTGCCCAACACAAGTTATAAATTCGAACCCGAGACCCCAGGATTACAAGGCCAGCGTTCTAACCGCTAGACCACCGCATCTTATTATTATTTAGTGTTCTGTCTGACGACAGGTCCATATGAACAGGATCCTTCCATCCTTTTCTCGGACTGGGACTGGGACCTGTTCATATACGTTCTTGGCAGATGATCCAGAAGTGGTTTGCCATTGCCTTCTTCTGTGTGTGAATGGAGTAATTGTTGGGATGCCACGGAGGAAAACTCCGTGTTGCCTAGACCACGGCCTTGCCCAACACAAGTTATAAATTCGAACCCGAGACCCCAGGATTACAAGGCCAGCGTTCTAACCGCTAGACCACCTCATCTTATTATTATTTAGTGTTCTGTCTGACGACAGGTCCATATGAACAGGATCCTTCCATCCTTTTCTCGGATTGGGACCTGTTCATATACGTTCTTGGCAGATGATCCAGAAGTGGTTTGCCATTGCCTTCTTCTGTGTGTGAATGGAGTAATTGTTGGGACGCCACGGAGGAAAACTCCGTGTTGCCTAGACCACGGCCTTGCCCAACACAAGTTATAAATTCGGGCACCGCCGGGAATCGAACCCGAGACCCCAGGATTACAAGGCCAGCGGTCTAACCGCTAGACCACCGTTATCTACAGAAAAAAACCACTGAAACAGTTATATCACTAAATATTCCACAAACAATTCTATCATCACGATGTGGCTGATTGTAACAGTAAACCTTAACTGAAATTCTGCACGAACAGCACACAATAACACTTTCTACAGCTCATACCTACCGAACATTTCGCAGTTTCCAATCTAAACTTTGTACTTTACTTCACTATGAATAGAATGTTTCACCCCACGTTACGTCACTTGTCTCCTCGCGAACTTCCTCCAAGTCGCTCGAAATATCAGACTCACACTGCGCGGTTCTTATCGGTGTTCTGTCTCGTCGTCTTCCGGATGCAGGGTTAAGCTTTTAAAAGGGCAACTTTCATGGCGAACGCGCCGGGTTTACTGTGGGCTGTCCGTCAGAATATAATGCAGAACTCACCGGTGGTTGCAGGAGACGCTAATGGAACAAATTAGCACACGCAAGCATCGCGTAACAATTACGGGGTTAAATATTAATGATTTCATTATTATTTGAAGATGACGGTGAAAATCACTTCTGAGGCTGAAGAGCATTAAATTAGGATTATTACTCGATGACACGTCCGTTTATTCTCTCACGAGATGGATCGCCCACCTTCGGCGACAGGGTATAATTCGCATTGGTGTTACTGATCGTAGGAAATTGAAAGATACGATTTTGGGCTTCTTTGAAATGACGTTAAAGCCACGGTGGTCTAGCGGTTAGAACGCTGGCCTTGTAATCCTGGGGTCTCGGGTTCGATTCCCGGCGGTGCCCGAATTTATAACTTGTGTTCGGCAAGGCCGTGGTCTAGGCAACACGGAGTTTTCCTCCGTGGCATCCCAACAATTACTCCATTCACACACAGAAGAAGGCAATGGCAAACCACTTCTGGATCATCTGCCAAGAACGTATATGAACAGGTCTCAGTCCGAGAAGAGAAAAGGATGGAAGGATCCTGTTCATATGGACCTGTCGTCAGACAGAACACTAAATAAATATAAATAAATGCGCAGAGGCGGACAACATGAGCGATGACACAATCAGTCAAAACAGTGAATCATGGGCAATGACGTCATCGCGAAGATCACAGTCCCAAGTCGCTAGTTTGAGCTTGCGTCACGTTGGTATTACCGATTTAAGACTTATAAGTTTGGCATAACCTGAACGCCAAATTCATGAAGACCCACACTCACGTTTTGGAGTTCTTCGCACAAAGACGGAGGAAGATAATTTGTAGAGGCTCCGCTGGGATTCGAACCGGCTCACAGATCTCTAATAAATGGTTCGAGAAATTGCACGATTCATCCGAGAACAGGAAACATTTCCTGAGACTTCACTTCATTTCGAGAGAGAGTGTGGAGGGGTTCGTTTGTTTGGAACAGAAATGCTGTTTAAATGAGCTTCCAGGTCAACCGTATTGCTTTGTTTTGAAATTCTGGTACATATTGTGTCTGTTGGCCGTAGTCCAGATCTCGGACAGAAGCAGATACTCGAAGCCAGCATTTCGCTTTATGAAGCGATTGCTCGATAGGAAATTCTTGCCCCAGTGTATAGGATCAGAATCGTCGGTACAGTCCAACAGAAAACGCTGTGAAACGTCTACGTCATTTTACCGCTAAACGACGCGTTCTTATGTTTAAGTACCATCTGGAATTCTTCCTTGGAAGCACAAGGCAAAGTTAAATGACCGGAGGCAAACACCACGATTTACGGAGTTTCCTTATTCATTCAACTTTAACAAAGTACGCACACGTGAAACGTCGATCAAGCGACCCCTCCCCATGCCAGTGGTGCAAACTGGCGGAGAAAAACTGTGGCAGAGCTGATGTGAATTAAAATCATGTCGACTGTAGAAGCTTCCAATGGTTGTTGTCCAGCTGTCCTTGGAAGCAACAGATGTGGAGGTGCACACGGTCAACCCATTCCCTTTATCACCGACAATCCAGCGTTGAGTAGCCCTTCGGAGTGTGGACAGTACCAACCCCACTTTTTGTACATTACTTACAGCTTCGAAAAATGATAGACCTAAATCTGGAAAAAAACTACCAGAGTTTATTCAGGCAATTTTGAACCCGCTAAATGCTATTTAAACTTCATTTCCTACCTGAAAGAAAACACTGGTCTTCTATAAAACAATCAGTTTGCTCTGCTGCTTAGGGAATTAATCGCACAGGCTACATTCTGCTTTCATGACAGACGTCTAATAAGGACACAAACAATTTACCCCTACATCTAAGCTTCTCGAACCCACTAGACTCCTATTAACCTTACAGTTGCAATCTCTGCCCGAACACCGACTACCCTGACAAGATGGCCTCTCAAGGTCAATCGCACCTTGAAATATCCCACAGGTACTTTCCTAGAGATTACTCGTTTATGAAAATCTTCCCGTCGCACTGGACATCAAAAGTTGTATAATGCTTCTCGCATAATCTGAAACCTGCAATCCTTTGATATCCCAGAGCGTGTGACGCCAACAGCGGGGCAATGTCAGTAGGGATGTCAGTAGGGAAGCTTCTGCAGTTACTCCCTCGTTCGGCGTTATGCAGCAAAACCATTCCCTCTGCCTTCTTCACGAACTAGAGGCAGTGTCACATCCCATTTTGTGTGTACACTAGAGACTCAATATCCGCTGTATTGGCAATATCGATAAGCCCAATATCGACAGGTCAGAATCGATGGTTGGATGTCTTCCCGTTACGGGTCTGTTTATCGCCCAATTAAGCATGAAATTTCTCCGCCAGACTGATGTAACGGCTCAGCTTGATGTGGTACTTACAGGCCATTACATAACAGTCTACCGGATGGCAATTCGGATAAGTAACGCTCCCAGATTTTTCATGCATTTTAAAGGAAAACCTTAGGTTAACCAAATGCCTCGTGACACGTTTACCAGCGTTTCAGAACTACTGTCTCCAAGGACCAGTGCACTTTACAGTAACGGAACGATATACATCCATAAAACAAAGCCTTTTTGGTCATTTTATTATAAGACCAGACAGGCTATGCCGAGGAGGAATATGGAGTCTAAGCTGAGGAAAATCTCTGGACGTAACAAAATGTAAATTGAATGGAGAATGGATGATACAACAAAGCAAACGTATCAGTGGGGCTGATATAAAGAAAGTATGTCTACTGAATGTATTCCAGTGGCTGGCTGTGTTGCAATTGGTCGAGGAAGCAACTCTTGCCGCCGACTCAACAGCCTAAATCTCTTTGGAAATCGAGAATATTCCAAGAAAGAAAAGTTCCGTTTTGCCTCCTTCCTCACTTTTATTTTTGCAATGAATTTCCTTTACATTTGTGTCTTGGATGACTTTCAGAGTCGAGTGTACGGAGGAGGAGGGGGGGGGTGAACAATGTATGTGTTTGTCAAAGCCTGTTTTTTGTTACAACCTTGCGACATATTTTGACGATGCAATTCTTCGCCCTGCCTTCGTCTGTAGTAAAGACACAAAAGCTGGTTTATTCGCGTCTGTGGGATGAGAACTGATGCAATTCAGATAGTGAGGACCATATTGCAAGATTCTACGAGTTGTTTGGCTGCTCTATTCTTTCCATACAAGAACTAGATCATATTGTGGCCAGCGGCTACCATCTCTTCTCCAGAACCTTAAAGCGTGACATTATTCCTTTCTTCAACTATACATTGAGAACTTCAGTATGTTTATTTGTTATCAAGAAATAATTGTAGGTCTTTAAAAAATTAATTCTGCAGTGATTACAGCGTGCACAATTGAGGGTGGACGGTCTCCGTCCCGTTCGAAGGCGAACTGCGATTGGATACTCCCGAGTTCTTCCATACAGGCCAATAGCTCACGCAGACGAAGCTCGCTCTGTTCCTGGGCATCGCAGTTCCTCGTCTATTTACATGACGACACCAACGATGAAACCAGTCATCAGACATAAAATTAGCGGAGAACGAAAGTCACACTGGCAACTTAAGAGTCCAGAAAATTGTTTCGGACGACATTACGGCACTGCCCTTGCACCAATTGCTGCAGAACCACTGTATGCAAATTGAAATGTGAGGCCAGCAAAGCTGCATACATCCGGAAAACTGCTCTTGGTAAGGGATTGTGTGTTCTTTGCAAATTACTTGGCTAGTTATGCAATTGTATGGTGCAATTGTATGAGTTATCACTGCTGCAAATCCTTTTAGTACATTGCTCATCTTCATAATGAAAAGTGGCCTATCACTGAATCAAATATTTAATAGAATACTCCTTTCGAATAAGCAGGGTCATTCTACTTCAACCACTTTCTACAACAGGTCTAAATTCGCTGTAACATACCACTATTATTCACTCCACGACGCAGGAAATGCCTTGAAAAGTCAATTGTATACTCGACTTGTCAAAGAATAGCCGACTTTCTTTATGGAACCCGAAGGTTCGTCACCGTGTTCACAAAAGCCTTCCACCAGACTGTCATGAGCTAGCTCCATCCTTTTTTAGGTCCAAATACCCTCCTCAACACCCTGTTTTCAAAGACCCTCAATCTATATTCCTCCCTCAAGGTGAGAGACCAAGTTTCGCACCCAAACAGGAAAAATGTTAAAATTACACTTCTGTATATTTTTAATATTTAATTTCTTCGATATGAGACGGCAGGACAAAATTATAGCGCACTCTGGTTCAGTAATTAATTCTGATGCCGAGACATGATCACGTACTTTGTATTTTCTGAATTTATTTCTAGACCAACATATCTGATAGCCCTTGACACTATTACCACGAAAGATCTATCGTTTATAAACCTATTAAATTATCTCAACGGCCATTGCCTTTAAAATAATAATTTACTTACGGAAATTAATTACTGATTAAATATTTATATGTTTTCTTCAACAGAACAAAAATAAATGAATACTCTGACTGAGATTTGAAGTTGCTACGGCCATGAAGACTACGATGTCGGTCTCCTGGTCTCGAATGCCGTGTGGACTTGTAGGGAATGTCGACGTTTCTTCTGATGCGTCTTCAGTGACTAGGTTACAGGTTGGAAGGCCGGGGTTTGATTCCCGGGGCAGCAGAATTTCTCTCTGGGCCACAATATCTACCTCGGCAGCTAACCACTCACTTCCATCTGGCTTCGAGGTTAAGTACGCGGAGACAACTTCACGTTCGGCCTCAAATGCTTATTTCCGATTTCTTAATTCATTCAGTCAATTGGAACAAGTTTGATCATTCTCTTGCTTCAATTAAATTTGAAGCTCCGTTCAAACACCATTAAACCCACCACAGCCGCCGCCAGTAATCCGCACGCAACAGCTTCATCCCTCCTTATCGCATGGCTCTGAGGCCGCCACTAGCTTTGCTACGCCGCAAGTTATGAACTGTCTTCATTCGCCCGTGCTCCGCTGTTCGTGTTACAACGCTGAAGCACGCGCTTTGGTCATAATCGCTACAACTACTAACAAAAGTAAAATAAATTCAAAACCAAGCCTCGAGAGACTGTGGCGAGTATTCTGTGAATTAAATTTGAACACTCTTCCGACCAGATTTGTTAGGAGGCCGTCAGTTCCTGATCCTGACTTCCGTTCCTCCTGGCAGAAAAGGAACTAGGCCATGTGACGTATGGAAGTTGGTGGCACTGGCACTGGTACTGTCCAAAGAGCGACAGTGCAGCTGCACGGAGAGCGTCGCTCGTCGTCGTAGTCTCGTGGGGACGCAACGTCACGGTCTGAGAAACCTTACTCAATCTGCAGCAGCGGGGATTGGGGGGGTGGGGGATGGGGCAGAGACCTCTCTTGAGCAAGCGACAACTTCCACAGCTGCTTTTCAGTTTCACTGCAGGCCCCCGGCAGGGGTGCCTAAGAGGGCGTTGCGTGTGCTGCCCCAACTCGATACGCTGCTCAGTTACAGGCCAACAAAAGACGTCACGAATCGGAAAGGACGAAGGCACATTTTTTAAACTTTTTCTTGTATTTACCGGTGATTTTTTGCCCTGAATTTGAAGTATCCAGTGACAGCGTGATTACAGAATTCGCCTGAAGGGACTGAGATAAACCACGTAAGACATCAAGCTGTGACAGAGATCTGAACGCGGTATCTCGGGAATACAAAGCACGGATACCGAGCTGTCGAACTCCGTGTTCAGAAAAATGTTTTCTCTCAACGAAACCTTCCGAAGTCGAAGTCCATCTAAATAACGAAAATTCAGTCCGTACCTCAAAGAAAACGCGACTCTTCTGCTGTTTACGTAAATAATCGCAGTTTATTCAAAGAACACGACACTAATAAACGGAAAATATGGACGGAATACAGCGTTAATAGATGTTAAAGGAGGTTGCCACTGGGCTCTAAAGGATTAACGCAGGCAAACTGTTTACAGAATGAACCTTTTCACGATATCTTACGTGTAGCAGAACGAGCTGTCATTGCAACGAAATACGAGGTAGCATACGCAGATTACTACAATCAGAAGGATACGAACAAGGGTTAGAGCGGAATCATTACACCAATTACGACATTGTTGGGATAGGCTATGGGACCTGTCAGCTGATTCTAAAGGAAGAACTCCACATGCGACGCCAAGGCTCCTGTCTGAGGATCAGAAGCAGAATCGACTTGACTTCTCGTTTGTCAGGAGCTCAAAGATCTTGCAAGAACCGACCCCAACTTCCTTTCTAAGCTCCGTGTGACTTCTTCCTCTTCCCAAAGATGAAAATTCAGCTAAAGGGAAGGAGATTTGAGACGATAGAAGAGATTCAGGCAGAATCGCAGATGGTGCTTGACAGGCTGACAAAGAAAGATTTCCAGGGATGCTTCCAGGCTTGGCAGCGGCGCTGGGATCGTTGTGTTCACTCCCAGGGGAACTACTTCGAGGGTGATGGATGAATTTAATACCTGAGATAAGTGTACGGGTTTTTATACGCGCAGTCTAGAAACTTTCCGATCGCACCTCGTATGTGTCTTCTCATTTCACGTCGGCCGAATACAACATTTCACTTTACCATGCGACATTCAACACAATCATGGATGTCAAACGGGAATTCACTGCGAACACATTCGACATTCCGTAGAAAAGGTGACTAACAAACAAGAACCGAGCACCGACGTGGACAGAATAAAGTTCGCGGGATACAAAATTTTCACGAGTCTGAACTCAGCTATTCGTAATCACTGTTGAGTGCTAACGACGGAGAAACAGTTCTCAACGAAATGTTCCTAGTTTTTGTACAAAAGCCGAGACACGTCTCAATACATTGTGGAAACACAGAACCGACATTCTGCGGTGCGTGCGTCTCCTAACACACTTACGTTCATCCATTTTTATTCCCATTAAACTTCAAAAGAATTTCAACTGTCTGCCAGTAACCACGCCAACATGACCGACGTGCAGACTGTTAACTGGGGCCAAGTCCGTCTCCTTGCGCTTATTTTGCCAAGGTGAAAAGCAGCAACATGACAGTGAAGTGTTTTACACAGTCCGGTGTGCTACTAGTTAGCCCACACGTGACGTATGAATACGAAATAATCAGCAGTAGTACTGATGTTAAAATCTTAAAACCTCGAAACGTTTCAAAATGCTGTGTTTTTGTGTCACATCAGATTTAATTGGGATGATATTAGATGACACTACTTTCAATCACTTCTTTTCGTTATTCGTTATTAGTGGATCAATAGAAATCCACTTATCTGTAGAAGAGAACCGAGCAGAAGGACAGGATTAAATAACAATATAATTGAATTAAAACTCGGCATTAATTCATCACCGAAAGTATTTTGGGGCATATTTAACTAATTTCATTGCTGAGCAGAGGAGTATAGCCAAGATACAAGACACGCATTCAAGAACAAACATCTGACCTGATTAACGCTATCCTCGTACGCTAACCGCATGTACGAGGGTCGCTCATTAAGTAATGCCCCACATTTTTTTCCTCAGAACATATTTATTCAAGATGGCTCAAATTTAGTGACAATATAAATCAATGTTTCCTTTACACATACTATTTTTCCACATAGTCCCCATCAACTTGTACGGTTTTACGCCAGCGTGGAACAAGTGCATGCATGCCTTGCCGGTACCAGCTCTTGTCCTGTGCACGTAGCCATGTCCTCACTGCTTGAATCACGCTCTCGTCATCTTCAAATCTTGTTCCGCGGATAGCATCTTTAAGTGGCCCAAAGAGATGGAGTCGGAGGGTGGATGGGGCAGCACCGTTCAACCAAATTTGGTGATTTCTTCCCGGGTTCTCAGACTTGTGTGAGGGCGTGCATTGTCGTGCAGGAGCAAAATTTCTGCTGGATGCTTGTGAGGCCGAACTCGTCGAAAACGCTTCTTGAGGGTTTTCAGGGTCATAATGTACGCGTCTGAATTGATGGTCGCACCTCTTGGCATCACATCCACAAGAATGACCCCATCACTGTCCCAAAAGACAGTCATCATGACTTTTCCGGCGGAGGGAGTTGTCTTGAATTTCTTCTTTCTCGGTGATTGAGGATGATGCCACTCCATTGACTGCCTTTTTGTCTCTGGCTCAAAGTGGTGTATCCAGGTTTCGTCACCTGTAATGATCCGGGACAGAAAGACCTCTCCCTCAGCATCAAAACGCTCCAACAATTCAGAAGAAATCGTTTTCCTTTGAATCCTGTGGTCTGCTGTGAGACTTCGTGGAACCCATCTTGCGCACACCTTCGAATATGCGAGAGCCTGGATAATTGCAATCACACTTCCATTGCTGACTGAAAGCTGTTGGGCCAATTGTCGAGTTGTGATGCGCCGATCCTCACGAATAATGGCATCCGCGCGGTTCAACATGTCTGGAGTGGTGGCTGTGGCAGGACGCCCAGAGCGCGGCAGATCACGGAGCTCGGTTTCTTCACTTCCTGAAGCTTTAACTCTCTTAGCCCAGCGACCAACGGTGCTCCTATCGACTGCACAGCTTCCATACACAGCACACAAACGTTTATGAATGTTCACCACCGTTTCTTTTTCAGCAACAAGGAATTCAATTACAGCTCGTTGCTTGTAACGAGAGTCGTTCACAGACGCCATTTTAACAGTTCACTACAGCTCCGCTATCGGTTGGAATCATTTGAAACTCCGTACACGAACGCGGGAAACATCAAATCTCAAGCATGTAAAAGTACACTTTTCTATCTTCATTATTGGCTGAGAAAAAAAATGTGGGGCATTACTTAATGAGCGACCCTCGTATATCGACGAAAATGGATACTCAAGTAAGGCAGTCTTCGCCGTCGTTTTACCGCGGATCATAATACGAAGGCTTGAAATAGTCATCAGTATTCACTCAAATCTTTCTTCAGATTAGCCATATATATATATATTGGTGGCTTTGCGCAACAGGTATCTGATACAACTGTACGAAATGTAGAATCACATACAGACAAATAATAATTACGAGGAAATTATGATCGACTGGGATTGTGACGACATCACTTACGATTTTCGCCAAAGAAACGCTTAAGAACCTGATTTCTGTTGCACAGAGAGTACAACATTCAAAATTCACGTTCTGCTGTGCCTTCGTGACGCTGAGTACGTGAAACCAAGTTCCAAAGAAGTCAACTAACACACCCCTTCTGCACTGGCATTAACATTTATGAAGTCTGTTATTCTGCAGTTTGGGATGTTGGCCATGACTCGCTGATCTTGTGTCCATCGTTAAATATCGTTGCATCAACCAACACTCAGATTCATTATCGTATTGACAAAAGTCCATCATCGGTTTCTGTGTACAACAAACTACTAACAGCTTCTGACTTCATACGTAATGGTACTGACTCCTGTTCGTTATAATAATTTACATTGCACTGTTCTGACAACACTGAACATAACTGTAATTATTTTTTGAAGTAGTTATTACATATTCTCGCTCTCAGTACGTTTTACGCAATTTTGCAATTTTTTAAAAGAAAATACGAATTACAAATCGTACCTCAAATGTTATAAACAGGTGACTTTTCATATCGACGCCAAGTGCACTGTTTTTTTTAAATAAAAGTTATAGGTTATGTCGCACCGATACGGGTAATAGAAAGTACGTATTAAGAACAAAAGAAGTCCATCAAATCAGCGGTTTCAATAAAAAATTATACAATTCCAAAGAAAATTTCGAAATACGTAATTTTTAAAATAATAATCACTCATCTCTCGATATGCTCCATGCGATATAGGTCGTCGACACAAACCATTATTTCAGGTAATTCTCATTACTAGCCTCAAACAACGTCCAAGATAGCAGTGATACGTATCTTAAAGATACATTAGAGCACAACGAAACTATTGTTTTGTGAGTTCTATAATCCCCGGAGTTACGGCAGTGGTTAATATCCAACGTTCACACCCATGTGAAAAACCTGTTGGTTGGCATTAAAAACAAACAGAATTCGTGCCTCAACGAAGGGTAGCGAATGTCACCCCTCTGACGAAAATCGATTTTCACGTACAGCACAGAGCAAAAGCAGATGCAACCTCAGACCCACATCGCAATCCTGTCCGTATCCCACTCGAGACCTTTGCCACTCGAGAACTTCTCGCATTTTGTACAATGTCGAACGACGAAATGCGAACCGCTCAGGATGGCACTGGCTGTCCTTGAACGACGTACAAATTATCAATCACATTTCCCGCTCACGAAAGGAGCCGGTCCAGGAGACTTGGACGTAATAAGGAGCTTGATAACAGAGGAGTTTCCTCCTGACTTTTGCCTGAACCTGTATTTTTATGATGATATCGTATGAAGAAAAAGAGGTTTTCGGGCGTCCGGCGCAGGTTATCTGCGGGTCATCTTGCGCGAATGGGAACATTAAGACTGACGGATCAAACAAATGGCTTATTTCCTTCTTCCAAATATACGACGTCTCCCATAAAGCTTCGGTGGAAGAATTGCGTTACAATTTGCCACAGCGCGGAGGACTGGGGTCGGAATCGGTTCCCTGCGGAGAAATGTGTTCAAGTCACCACCCTGAGAGAAGATAGAGAAAATTTATCTAAACCCTTTTCCCTTGTCACCTTCTGGTCTGCCATCTTCCGGCATCTTAAGATCTCGTTTTCGCTCTCTCTCAACGTGACGATCTGTTTTATATATATTCCGAGTACCAACATGCAGTTAAGGGGTCCCCTTGGTTTACGATGACCTCTACCAGCGCCAAAATATGATCCTAACTACAAAAGCTAACGGGGGACACCCTTGGTTGTACAGAGAAAGCAGAATCATCTTTATATAACTGATTGTATTAATGCGCCGGTGTGGACACAAATTCCAGAACGGACGATGGACGTCTACAAATCCTACCTCAATGAAAACAAATGACGATTCTCTAAATGTTTCTGACAATAGAATAATTAGAGCGCATTTAGAAGGGCATGACCGAATGGCGAACATTTGGAGACTCTACATTTCAGAGACGTTTCTATTGAACAAATGATTAACAAAATCAAATGCCGAGTTCTGCATAGAAAGAACATGGACGTTACGATTTGATAACGCGCTATCAGCACGCGACCCTCGAAAATTAAGTCCTCCGTACCTCCCATATGAGACGTATTAAAGTAATGGGTGGTTATTATTTACATTACAATAATCAGTCGTGTGTGAGTAACTGCATCAACAGCAAAGGTTATTTGATTTTGTGTGATACAAAATTATAAATGAACAGCGAGTTTGGAATTGCCACGAAGCGGTCGTAGCCTATTTCAAAATGAAATGAAGAAATGAGAAGGATCACGAAAAACATCGGCCAGAACAGAACAACGGTACCCCGAAGTGCAAACTGGGTACCCACCAGATACAAGTCAGACTAATCAAGCACATGATTTGCACTGCAGTTGGTGTAAGCCCGGGCACCATAATTGTGATTGTTTTCCTCAGGCACCCCCCCGGCAGAGTATACCGTATGCGCCTACTTGTTTTCCACCGATCGCTTTTAATATCATCTTCATCTACAATTAATGACTTCTGCAGCTGTTACACCGTTGTTCAGTAACCGATCATTCCAGAGAATCTGCTAGCTGATCAACAGAGTTTTGTGAAGCTTTCTGCATCAATTAATAATTAATTATCCTATATCTGTTCTTTGGTCCAGCTGGGCAGAATGTATAACAGCACAGGTTCACACCGAGTGAAATCGGCCACCACAATTTTTAATAGTGTTGCAATGTCGAAAGAGAATTTTTATGTACGCTATAAACTACCTCCACATAAAATTCAACATCCCAATGGATATATATTATTTAAATCAAGATTTAAATAATATATATTCATTATATCACAATATGACGCAACTTTACCATCTCATGCCAATGGATTTTGCTTGGCATATTCAAGTCGACAGCCAATCGTAGATTTTACTGTCTGACATCCTGTTTTTCTTTCACAGTGTAATAAAAAAACAAATGAGTTAACTCCCAGGAGCAATTACATGTGGGCTTTATCCAATTTAAATTATGGTCGTCATGCAAACCGTGCTCGTAGCTCACTTAATTCGTTATTTCGTGGCTCGCGTCTTGAAGCTGTTTCATCTGGCAGCGGCCTCATCGGCTCACACGTCCCATTTCCATTTAGAAACTCCCTCCACACGAAACTACAAATCGTTGAGCAATATTAGCAGAATATCATAGCAATTTATTTTCATTGCTGTTGTTAATTTGCTTCACCAGCTCAAATACGCGTACTCGGTTGAGGCAAGCAACTCTCCTTCCATTTCCGACAAACAAAACAAAACACCTTGCAAACATTTGTTTCCCATTTCACGTCCAAATGGATGACAAACGCATTACATCAGTTGCGCTCTTCCGTGGGGGCGGATAAAACTAAAGGAAACGTGCTGGAGGCCTCCGCATCGGCCCAAAGCAGCAGGTGCCGCCCGTTTAATTAACGGTCATTGGAGACGGGAGCTGCGCCCCATGAGCTAGCCCATTCCCATTTCCGGATCGCGTAGGACTGGACGTCTCCCAGTTCCTATGCAGCTCTCGCTGTAAGCGCGACTCTCCGGAACAAATTCAGTCTCTCTCTTCAGTTATCTATTTGGCCACTGGATGTAAATGGCGCAGGCATCCCATAAATGAGTTTATACGACGCAAAATTTTACTTGGCCGAGATATTTCGTGGGCGTCCCCACTTAACGCAGCGTAGTTTCCACTCCAATCCCTTCATTCCGTCGAGGGTAAGACAGGACGAACGCATTTCATTTAGTAGGAAACCGCGCGCGCGCGCGCGGGTGGAGACAGACAGATCTGTCTCATAAGGAAGATTGAGAACTGAATGGAATCCTCGTCGTCTTCTACTGATATTAGTTGGTAATACTGGAGACCCCATTGTTACCAGGCCCTCGAGGAACACATCCGTTTCTGCTGACGTCATAATTCTCTCGCTTCAGATTGCGAAACCGTCGTTTGTTTCTCTCTTCTCGACTCGACGTTCCACCGAACAGAAGAAACGAGTCTTCTGTTGCACGAAATGGAACCCCAGCTCCACCCTCGTCCTTAACCATCGAAGGGCGTATTTACGGTGCGTGGTAATTGGCTGAATAATTGGCGCCAAACAGAATGACACTTGACTGGCAAGATTTTCAAGGCTCGATCGCTGCACCGTCACAAACAGCAGTTGTTTCAGTTTTCCCTTTCTTTTCCACTCGTCCTTTCGTGAGAATGCATTAAGAAGTCGACGGGACACTTCACAGACCACTGAGAAAATAACTCACAAGCATCATTCTATTCCGGGACAGCGGACGCACAATACAACAGTGTAAGTTCGTCGCACGACATGCGGAGAAACATCAATGCCATCTCTGTTTGTGCGGAACAAACACTTTTCTTCACACAAAAAATTAACAAGCGAATACTCACAAAACAAACAAAATAATATACTCAGAAATACGTCTTCGGCGATGGTTTCTGTTACACGCCCGCTTATTTCAGACTTTATCTATGTTTAAACTGTTTAAAACCACTTCTAGAAAGATTGATGTTCCTTCGATTTAGATATAAAATTTGATGCAGTAGACACAGATCAGTCTTTGTAGACTTAAGTACTTAATTTACTGATCAAATAGCTTTCGTTCGCTACAACGCATGATGTATTTGATACACCCGTCAACTGAACGCCTGCTTATTTACTCGGGTACCTGTAGGAGTCATAACAGAAATTGTAACGAGACTGCCATGCTCTTCAGAGTTGTTACAGAACACCCAACTCTTGAGGTCATCGACCATCCCTGGAACATGGGCCCACTGACTTGGAATGTGACTGAATTCAAAGGGCCAAGACGCAAAACGTCACAGAAAGTTTTATAAATGAAAAGAGAGGATTTCCTTCCATTTTTCTGTTCTCTGTCAGAAACCCCTAATGAAAAAGAATGTCAACTCTACAGGGCAAAAGTTTTGTTGGTTCTAGATGAGATGTTAAAGGTATCTGGGGAGTTTCTTTTCAATTACAGCGAAGCATCCCGCATACTTGATGCTGAATGCGCAGTAGAGGGAGAATACCTTCAAGATCAACGATCGACTTCCTCTTAAGAAGGCAAACTCATCGAGCCTTTTGCCCTCAACCGGCCCATTGTCATACATTCCATCAAAGTTTGACCACAAGTGAGTTCTAACGCATACACAAGCAGAGGTACTGTACAGTGCAAAAAATGTGGATCAAACAACCTGTCACCCACATTCCTCAGCTACGCACAGATGAATTCAATACCGTCCAAAGGCATTCATGTTCTGACAAACCGATCCGGTTGATACACAATGTAGAATCTGAACGTCTGGATACGGGAACTTTTTTAAAAATAATCACCTTGTTCAAAGAAGTAAATCATGTGAATTATCTTGTGTTAGTGGAAGGATTTATCACAATCACATACAATGAGGCAGTGAAACTTACATGTTTACACTGCAGACTAAATGTAATATAAGATATTAACGTAAGAACATCTTTTCCTGTCAAAACTTAGGTTAGATTATTTGTCTTTCTGTTTCCGGGAAAGATTTGATTTAGTTCCTGGAAAATGTGGTTTTATATCAAGTACAGTGCTTCTCAAGTGGTTTCCAGGACACATATCACCTTTTAGATTTCCACCACAGAATTTCACTGCCAATTTTCGTACACCGTTACGAACTCATTGCGTCCGCCAGTTTTCCTGTTACTTAACAGGCCGTTTAATGTTTGCATTGGACATTCTGTGTTGCTCTGTACAACGATGATCGGCCCATCGCAAAAACCAGAAACACAGGACGACACACCCCGGAAGACGTTCGGACATTCCATTCTTCCTCTGGAGTGGTCCTGAGACCTGGGATTTCGCAACGCGCTACCTTGTTCCTGGTTGCTGTGCTCAAAGCTGGGATGCTGTGTGGTCGCTCTTAACGGACGTCGGTCCTCGGACAGACGCGTAGAACAGAGCGTATTTCAGGATCGTCTCCTCTTACCGAATGGAATTGTAAGTCCTTCGGAACCCTACGTTGCGGTTAGCAAATGACAGGAAGAAGGAAGATGCAAACTCTTTGTCAGACAACTTCAATGCCTTGTTTCCGCGCGCCATGGTTTCCATTCCGTCTGACTCTAATTACAGGCGAGGAGTCGCTCCTTCGAGGGACCTGCAGTCTGACACGTGGTGTGGGAATATCACTTATCATGTAACCCTGGAGCCATAATTTGTCAGTCGTCGTGTTTCGCTACTTTGCCGAGCAACTGCGCTCATGTCGTCAGTTAATTAATCCTGTACTAGAGGCTCCTGCAATGGATAAATGCACACCCACAGTGCAGTGGCGTGCAGTCCTGTCCATGCTTGACGTTTGCGACGTCTAACAACTTCCGGTCTTAAAGCTTCGTCACATGTTTTGAAACACTGAAGAATGCGGCGAGATGAGAAATGAACGAACGGCGCCCCACGTCCCGTGAAAATCTGTTCCAAACCGAAAACACTGGCAAACAAGGCTCTTAAAACGCGGATAGAGACAGTCGGACGGCGCGGGTGACGACAACTGCCATGCGGCATCCTGGTGGTGTGATATTTAGAACCACTGACCCAAGATTGTGTCCCCTTCCATTGACCGCAAAGTGGAGAGGAAGTCACAAGAAGCAAGTGAATATTCTCGAAGGAAAATTCGAAAAAAAGACTTTAGTGACGACTGTCGGTTCCGAGATTCGATCCAGAGGACTCCAGAAAATTTCGATGCCAGGCGTCTCCTCGGCAGCACACTGTCGCAACACTCAGCGGTTTTTGTGGCTTCACGATAGCAGCGACGATCTAAACAAAGGCGCTTGAAGAACACCTCTGGAATGTCAAGTACTCAAAAGAGTACCCTTTCCGATGTTGTTTTAGAAGTTCGCATGTGCGATCGGCCAAACTTGTTACGCCAGAAAGACTACCAGGTTTTATAAAGTTACCCGCGTGATATTTAAATGGAAATAACTGATGGTGTTAACGCGTTAATGAGTTAAGTGCGTCGTCGTGATTCTCCACAGAACGCGTTGTACTTCACAATCCAATAACACCTCCTTGAATCAAGCACTGAATTTATTACTGCATAACTACGTGTAATTACTACAAAGGAAATATTAAAGTCTGTTACAAAACCTCCACCCAAACGCACCAGAGACATGGTCTCTTCGCTAACAACGTATATAAATCACAACCTGGTTTACAAATCGAATATTCGGATCTCTGTTTCGCCTCGGACTACACATTTGAAGTATAGAAGCATTTCATTTCATTTCTTCACTACGATGAACGACGGTGTTCCCAGCACCACCTATTGGCGGCCATCCGCTAGGTACGTTCCCCTAATAGCTCTTCAACCAATGACCACCCCCCCCCCCCAGCTCACTGTCCCATTTACCCTTCTCAACATCCGGGCGCACCGAAAACGAACCTCCACGACACTTTAAAATCCGTCTTAATGTCGTTTCACATCAAAAATAAAAAATATTCATAACAAAAATTCGGGAGCACCTGAAGATTCTGCAACCCACTCGGCGTAACCTACCTATTCCACGCCTCTCCATTTACTCGCCCTGATAATGGCAGGAGACTAGCACGAATCATCATACAATCACAAAATAATATTTCATCTGGACATATTTATAATACATTTCACTCCGAAAACTATCCATGAAGTGGTTAGTAATTCGACACAAGTCTTCATACCAACATTCATCGGTGATTACGACGTAAAATATCTGTGTCCGATAACAGCTCCACAGTTCACGGTCTCGAACACTAGGCCTTCGGCCCAGAAAGTCGCCTCGTACTATGTCGTTGCACGCCGCATATTAAATGTGTTATACAGAGAGTGGCAACCAGCAGTTATAATTACGCGTGGCTCGAAGTGTCTGCATGAAGCTTCGTCTGTCAAAACATTTCTTCGACCTGCTACGGAGCGCTCAGATTTCTGTGTTCTGCTCGTACACTGGTTTGAAGCCAACGCGAAAGAGGGCACCTGCAACATGAACTTCAACCCCGCACAGCGGCGTGCTGCTCGAGAAGACCCCGACTAAAAAATTTAACTCAGTTCATTTATAAGATGGTAAAGTTGCGTCATATTGTGATATAATAAGTATATATTAAATCTTGTCCGTCTAATCACAATAATTCTTATTAAATATTAAAATATTACAATAATTAACATTTAAAATATTTAAAATATATCAAATGATGTTCTTTATCGAAATATTCGATTTACATTAGACCATCATTTTTCATGTTTCACGACATGTTTCAGTTCCTAAAAGAACCATCCAGACTAAAGTCACATTGAGCATGACGTATATATACAGAACAACATCGAGTGTGTTATTAAAAATGGAATAAAAATCTGAAAAAGAACATCATTTGATATCTGGTAAAAAATCTGATAAAAATGTACGCTAGCATAATGTATGAAATTTGTATTTGAATTATTTGTCGTTTTGAAGCTTTATATAATTATATACACCTGAGGATGGTTCTTTTAGGAACTGAAACATGAAAAATGATGGTCTAATGTAAATCGAATATTTCGATAAAGAACATCATTTAATATTTTAAATATTTTAAATGTTAATTATTGTAATATTTTAATATTTAATAAGAATTATTGTGATTAGACGGACAAGATTCAGTTCATTTAGTAATACGGAGATTCACGATTCGCTTGCTTGACATCAAAATGAGGGGCCCTTTTCCACAAGGAGGACGGGAACACACGACACACACAGCAAACATGAGGTATTTTGGTGCAAAAATCTCAAGGAAGAAGTTTCGCTCGAAAGTGGGGGTCGTGATTGGCCTGTCTACGGAGTGAAATCAACCAGGTCAGGTAGGATGATGCAATGGCGGGCTTCCCTGCACAATGTAACGACGTTTCGGCGTCCGTAAAGCAGCTAAATCCTTGGCCAACTGTTATAGCCTTGCGTCAAGCCGTCATTTGAATTCCGTGGGAAATGAAGTATTTACTTAACGTTTAAATTTTGATGATCAGGAACGACGGATTTATCGACATGAAGTTGATTTCTTAGTGACATTTGTGAAGTAACTGAATGAGATTCCGAGGACACAGGCCGGGGAAGGGGGGGGGGAGCAATAATGTCTATAGAATTGTGGAAGGGAAACTTTTTTTTTCGAAACCGGACAACTTGAAGATCAAGACGGAATTCTGATGATCTCAGCGGTTCTGTGATATCTAAGTTTAGTGCGCAGTGCCAGGTTGTACTGTTAATGGGATTACTGGTTGATCGTTGATATCGTACAGGTCTGTAATCAGTTACTGTGGCGAGTGTGTTATCGAAACCACTTGGACCTTTCCGTCCGTCATGTTTTGGACACTTACGAAATTTTACATCCGGCAAAAAAACCCTGAAACTGGCACAGGCGTGGAGGTCTGACACTCACTGAATTAAAATACATCTTCCCTTTTATAAAATCCACTAGTCTGGTGTTTCCTTCCGGCGTGTCGACCTGGTGACTGCTGTGGGACAACGCAACGGTGTACGTCCGACACTGTTTCGTCAGTCCACAGAAAATGAGATATTTTCTAAACAGCGCGCCTTCTCTGAACAAGCTTCTAGACGAAAGGACCGTCTGTCTGGCTTCTTGTGTGGCCAAGACGACATGCAAATCTCCTTTTCTTATCTTCGCCGGAGCAAAGGTGAACAGAGGGACGTCAGTTCACGAGATCATACGTTTTCGGAACGCCCTCAAAAACCAGGTTTCGCACACCGGTCTCTTAGAACCATTTTGCACTAAAGACTTGAGTGCTCCTTTGCCCTAATTATGGACATCACGAGACAGAAGGTCCAAAACAGCGGTCATAATTTTTGGACTATCGCCGCTTTGCGTTGACCGGCGAACCTAACTGGATAACTCCACAGAGAACAGTCCTCGTTGAGGACCTGACGGCTCGTTCACGTAGCAAACCATTCCTCGCCAGTGCTCACCAAATTCAACCACCGGATCCCACCCCAGCCCACACTCCCTAAACCCATTTCCCGCAGATTCATTTTAATAATATCCTCCCATCTTCGCCTGGGTCCTCTGAGTTGCCTAATAACAGTTTGTATGCATTTTCTACACGCCCAACTCATCATCGTACTTCTCTATTTGACCATCATAACAGCATTCGTTTACGAGTACAAATTTTCGAGTTGCTCCTCACTTAAGAACCCCTTTCTCGAAAATCCTCCATTTGTGTCCATCCCTTAATGTCACAGACCAAATCTCACGCCCACACGAAACGATTTTAGACAAAAGAATATAAGAAACTGGATTCTGAACTTCGCGCGAATGCAATCTGCTCCCAGCTTCCTCATAAATTCAATTCTTATCTGTCAGCATCCTTGCCACATTTTCAAAGCATTTATTAGCTTTGCCCTGTAGACTGGTGACGAGATGTGAATTTATAGGCCTGCGTTTTCTAACTCTGCTTACGTCTAATTCCCTACGTCATGAATGTTTTCGTCCAATAAATTAACATCGTCAACACGGGCCAAAAGTCCCGTTCAGCAACATAACATAATCCGAATGACCGTCATAAAACGGCTTTAAAAGTGGTGCGATATACAAACCACTTTTAATACATGGCTCAAAGTACTGGGTTTTGTAGACTAGATAATGCGCGTTACTAACATAACTGTTACGATGTGATAACGCCGTTAATACAACAGACACAATTGAGAATGTTAAAAAATATCCCGTATTTATGTCCATAAGCTTTTATAATTTACAGAAATTAACGCAATATGTATTCCACGGATCAGTGCGGTAAATATTTGCGTACTGATTCCTATGAACGAAGACTTGATTCACTGACTGCGCACTGGCGAAGCGTGTGAAATCTGAGGCACATCTTTGTCTGTTAATTTATCAGAGACGCACAGTCGGTTTCAAAAATTTATGTTTACGGTCTGTCTGGGAGATAAGATCCGCGTGGCCCACTTTAAGCTACTAACCTAGAACAGGTCATGTCTAGGCCGAAACAGGGATTTGAAGTCGGTACCCCATTGATATGTTGCATTGCTACAAAGAGCCTTGCAGTTAACTGTGACGTTCAGAGGTTCAACAGATCAAAGCAAGAATCTTCGTAGGATCTGATGTCCTCAGGGCGGTGAGTCCCTGAAGATGGCAGTCTTCTGGGTCGTAGCGTAGGCGTTATCACCCTTTTGACAGGGACAGCAATGACCTCTGAGCTGATGTTCGTAACCAACTCTTTTTTTGTGATGGTGTTTTGTTTGTAGCAGGGTTAAAAGGGTAAACAACTGAAATTAGTCCGATTGGTGCAGTTAACATTCCTGCACAATTGTATTCTGCAGTTTTCGGAGTCGCGGGCACTATATTATCATTTCAGGAGGAGCTTTAAAACGGAGGAGGCAGACAGCGAATACACTCCCATGTTTATTCATGTACGTTCTCGCCTGCATCTTGTATTGAGCCCCTGGGTAATCCCCCCCCCCCCTCCGGTTTGGTTGTGGCTTGCACATGGCCAGTTCATTATTAATGACTACGAATTTCGGGATTGTCGTGGCTAACTACGGTGCAACACGACTTGTTTTGTACGCGACCTGCGACGTGGTAAGGTCAGGCTGGACAACAGTAATTTTCAGACTTTCATACGTCACTGCAGATATGAACCCGGCGCTGCCAACCTAATCGCATTATTAAGCGTACGGCCACAAATTACAGTGGCATTTGTTTCAAAAACATTCGACATAATGAAGCTTTTGCGACAAACATTGTAAATCACGACGACGTGTATGTTTAGGAAAACGTACAAATTGTCGGTTCTATAACAAAGCTATTTTTAGGAAATCAATAACATTTTATTTAAGCTTCGCGTGCGACAGGGGTAGACCGACGCGGGCCAAAAATGAATTCGAACAACAAAGCGCAGCACCAAATTACATCCACCCCTCGATTTGCAAAAAAAAATTCCTTCGATGAAAACTATTCGTACGATGACAATCCATAAATCTAAAATTAAATTCCCATTAATTTCAACCTAAAACTCTGACTGGTTCCGGACTCTCAGAAAAATCACACAATATTTTTTTCCCACATACGTCAGAATATTATATTAATACTATCATAAAATTAACAAATGTGTATTTTTATGATAGTCATTACCTATTCAACCCTGTAAAAAACAATGAAGTGTTAAATAAACTACTTGCCTTTTAAAGTAGTTGCAGCTTCAACATCAGAACTCAAAGAAAAGGCAATTGTATTTTGTTGAAAAACATTCGACCGTCGTTGTGTTGAAAATTATGTTCGTTTTCAAACTAAAAAATATGTACAATTTTACACGGTTCGTTGCAATGAAACTTCGCAAATCTGTTTCAGGCATATCTATAGACTCTGATGATAATCTTGTACGATCGAAACATGTAGCTCTATAATAAAACCATCGTCAATAAAGCAGAGAATTTGTTGTGAGTGACGCAAAACGTGCACTGACCTTCCACGTCATCTGAAACAAAAGCAGAACGGGTTACGAAGTGCGGACGCCGCCATCTTGCACAGAGACCTGTTTCCGGTCGCTTGTGGCGGACGGTGAACCTGGTCTCAAAAACTGAGTGTTTTTATTTAAACGACACTCACTCACAGAAGCAACGTTGTCATTTCCAAGGAAATTTGAAGCAACAAGTACAGGCCCTATTTTACTGTTTTAAACGAGAAAGAGTTGGGCAGTGGCGGATTCGGAAACGAATAAAAACGTCAAGACGATAATCGATACGTTAGTCCCGCGATCATCTAACGAAGCTGGGGCTTTTCGTTTGCATATTGCGTTCACTGCCGCATGACAGCCCCCCCCCCCACCCCCCAAAAAAGTCAACGGGTCTTGTGACATACAACAGCCAACGCAGGGATATTTTAATATTCTTCTAGGATCGGAATTCGCATCTGAAACGTCTTTTCACAAGCAACGCGTCACAATTTGATTAGCCGTATTCTTCGCAACTAAAACCCGATCACACTTTACACAAAGAAGGAACGGACGGGGTAGAACACATTTACCTGCCGAAAACACAGATCACACTCTCTTATTTATAGAAAGGAACTCACCTCTCAACTACCGCAGTTGTCGTTCGTCTTAACCCAATGAAGTTTCACAATAATGGACGGAGTTCGAAATTGAAGAAGTCGCTCGAACACCATCACCATTGTCTTCTATTGTTGCCCGCTCCTTCATAATCCGTAAACATCAACCAAAATTTCGCGTAAGTAACACGACACGTATCGGCAGATTTCAGGAAAGTAAATTATTTTCCCACAGTATCACTGAAAAACCACGTACGTCGAAATATCTTAACGTTGACAAACGCAGCATAGAACAAAACACTCTCTAACTCTGCAAGTACACGGCCGACTGAATGCAGGTGCGATCACAGCACACGGAACTCTGGCCAATCAGAAGCCCGTTTTCTCAACCACGTGTTTACTTCGAAACTCGGCGCTGGCAACAGGCTGTTTCAGAACAAATTACTCCCTCGGGCGGCACGTTCTGTTTCAGAGCAGGAAAGTGATTTTAAGTTTAAATCCACGACACTTAAAAAATACTTGATCAACTGGCCAGAACCGATGGACAATATACAAACATGTGACTGTCTTTCTGAACCGAGACGCCTGATTCTACCTGTAAATTAACGTAAGGTTCAGTCCCTCCGTCCTCCTGTGTCAGACAACACGCGTGTTTCGCCACAGAACCTTTAATGCTCTTATATTAATTGGTCTCTGTGCAAGTATATTTTTTCCGCGAGATGATACTTCATGCCTTCAACGTCCTTTCTGCATGATGCATTAACTCTTGTATTGGTTGACATTTTGAAACTGCCACGACAACTCCAAATCAGTTTGACGGACATTTACTAAGCGTTCACGACGATGACTGAACACCTTATGGGCCATTTTTGTACGCCGTCTGTCTGTCTTCTGTTTTCCGCGTCTGTCGGTCGTCCTACGAACTACAAGCTCGTCCATATATTATATGAAGAGTGGGTGATTTAGCAAGATTATGCCGTCTCAATTGTTTCTGGATGATCGTTCATACTGCACTCTATCAACTGCGACGTAAACCATCTTAAATTAAAGGAAGGCGTGAGAAGTTACGTCATCCCTTAGCCTGAAGTGGATTGCCATTGTAACAATAGAAGCAAAGTTCATTCTGTTGGCGGAATTGGATTATTCGGCTCTGTAAACAATTAATTACTGTGCTCATTAGTCTGTAAATGTATCACTTCTGCAACTTAAGACAAGAAGATTTCTGTCTTCTGGACTGTTGCGCCGTGTAGTATGGTCGATGTTTACCAGAATGTCATCGCCCTGAAGAAGGAGGCAGTATGGCCTGTGAAAACCTCAAATCACATTAAGACAACAAACGTGTGATCACATGCTACGAGTCAAAAGACCTTCAGATATACGATGCAAGCAGTGCGTGGCGGTCAGTATACAACCTAAGGCGAAGTCGACATATTACTTTCTACTATGCTTAGGAAAATCCCATACCAAGGTTACTGGAATTTTCGATAAAGATGCAGAACTCTTAAAAGCTTTTAACGATTGTGCCTTGCGTTCAATATAGCTCTTCTGCTGGGCTCCACCCGTCGTTCAAAACTCCAAAACAATTCCACTGCGTTTTGAGGCACTCGGATTGGTCCGTTCTACAGATCCCACCAGCACAGATATTTTCACAGAGCCAGCTCGCATCTCTTTTTGGAATTTCAGACGATGGATGCAGGCCAGATGAACAGAAATATTAAGAAACGCAATGCAAGACTTAAAGGTTCTTGTGTCGTTTTCCCCTAAAGCTTCGATCGATCGCTGTGTTGGTATCACTGATTACATTGCATTTGGAGTTCTGTTAAGGATTCTGATGACACACTGCTCATACGAAAAATGTACTCGTAGTTACTGCAGTGGACACAGACGCCGATTTGATGGTAAAATAACCCACATTTCGTTACAGATAAAGAAAAGTCGTTAAAATTTCGCAAAACGTTACCGCGGGGTCATAATTAACTTGCATGGGAGCTTTTAAAAAGAGTAATTGCAGAGTAACGCAATGATCATATCGGGCTATCTCATATGCGAAATATGAAATGAACTTTTTTTAGCAATATGGCGCACATGAAATGAAAATGAAGTTTTACGTAGGAACATCAATATATATTTCAACGACCGATACATGGATACAGTTTGTTTTTATTTTTAATTGCAACGTCAATGTTCATAAAAGTCGTACACACTCAAAGGCTACAGGAATTTGCAGTTCATGCTCACAGTTACGAACGCATCCTGACTTATTCGTAGGCCCAGAACTACTTTCAAAGGAAATAGACCCTGTAATTTTATTTTGGGGATTAGAAGAACGACGGGGTGGAATTTTTACTACCATTTTCAGTCACAGCCAAGGGGACGAGAGATTTAACTTTCTCCGGAGGACCAAAGTATCAACTCAATTTACGACTTCATCAAATTAGGAAGAGAATACGAAACGACATCAGATAAAATAATCTCACACACAAAAAACAGTTTTAAACATAACGCAAATTTCCAAATAAAAGACTTTTTGTTGAGAATTTAGTAATGGGTATTTGCTACTGAGCCGCCTTCCTTTTCTTTGAGGCAAGGTCACGTGGGTAGCTGTCACTTCCCTTTCAAGAGCGGGCCTGGACATAATTCAGGACCTCGCTATGAATCACGGCACGTCGGATAATCGGGACTGTTCCTAGCCTGGTTTACGTATTTAAACAGAGCTTGTACATGGCAGCGTTGATACGTATTCTGCAGTACATATTTAACCTCATGAGGAACGACAAAGCGGTTGGTTCTGACGCTACCATCTCCATCCACGCTTACGTTAACGAACACTTGATAAGGAAGGGAAATTGATGCTCTAGGGCGAGGTCATCACATCAGTAAGCAGCCAGGCTGTGTTACAAGCAATAAACCAAGTTCATAACTTTCCAGGCTGCCGCCTCGTGCAAAATTTCTGAAATAATACGATGCTGCTGATTTCCAATGCAAATAAGTGGGTATTGTAACATCTCGTGTACGACAAGATCCTTCGTCGGGTACAAATGGAGCAGAGGAGTGGCGGAATAATCAGACAGCGGGCGACGAAATTGAACTACAGATGCCGCAAGTCGGCAACTTCGAGGCTTTACATAATTTTGAGCTCTTCTGCTGTCCCCGATTTTGCACTCATTCTACACACGGCTTCAATGACAGAACGCAGGCTACGTCGGCATGCAGACCAAGCAAACACGGGAATATCAACACGTTTCCCCACAGCCAATAGCATGACCGAAGCATTTCGAGATGTCTGAACACTGTTCCTGAACGCAACAACGACACAAAGACACACTCCACCTTAAGAACCCAACAAAATATTTCCCTGCTTTTTGGAAATCGGAAGGTTCACTGCCATGATCACAAGAGCCAGTCGCTGGCCACTATCCTGAGCAAGTTCGATCCACCCCACTACCCGCAACCTCTGTCTTCTGGACCAACTAGATCTTCCAAATGTTCTCTTGCCTTCAAGATTCCCACACCACTGTATGACCTTATATTCAGTGGCGCTAATGTCGCGGAGGGACGGACAGACAGACACGATCAGCCCGGATGCAGAGTGTACGTCCTTATCAACCACGTGAAATCTAATCGACGTCCGAACAGCGCCTCGTTTTATGACGTATACCATCGACGTCAATTGTTTGCTTAACAAAATGCTTCGTTCATGAGCTCGAAAAGGGTTCGCCGAAAACACAACGAAGACAAACGTTCGCTTTGGGCGCATTAGCACACATCAAAATGAAAAGCGATTAACATCACACAACGTGTTAATTCAGACACGTTACTACAGCGATGTTATTGTAGTGACATTTTAAAACGTAATGGTTCATACAGAACACTTGCGTTTCTGGGTTTCAACGTGCGCTCGCTCAATCACACACTTCACTTACTACACCTTTCAAACAAGGCTGCATATTTATTGGTCCACAACAAATACATTCATTCAATCACGTCTTGATCCACTGAACCGACATTTCACTAATATATTTACACAATTAAACTTACATTAACATGCTCACTTGTTGAATCATTTATTTAAATACTCACTAATTCAGCCCCCTATTTTCTCTCTCCCAAGCTAATTCAGTCATTCACCCAGTCAATATACGAGGCGCGTCCTCAAAGTAAGTTTCCCACTCGTCCCACAGCTAGCAAACCTTATATTGCGCGAAGCGACTGTGCGTACGTGATAGAGCAATGACGTAGCATGGCGCATGCACTAACGGTACTTCCCGCGTTCTCACAGTAGCATCGTTCCAGCTGTTGAAGATGGAGGTTCTTATTCCAGCTCCCGCCGACTGTGAAGTGCGGTCAGTGATAACGCTAGGCCGCACACGGCTCGACGGACAGCAAGTCTCCTGCAGGAGTTCAGCTGGGAGGTGTTTAATCATCCACCCTACAGCCCGGACCTCGCTCCCAGTGATTTCCATCTTTTCCTACACCTCAAGAAATTCCTGTCCGGTCAGCGTCATCGTTTTGAGAATGACAGAGAGGCGGAGATGGTTGTCACACAGTGGTTCCAATCCCAGGCGGCAGACTTCTACGACACAGGTATTCAAAAGTTGGTCCCACGGTATGACCAATGTCTCAATTCCGGTGGCGAATATGTTGAAAAATAGCTGGACACTTGCTGTATCTGTTGCAATAAATATTTCCATGAAATTGTGTTTTGTTTCTGTAAACGGCCCCAGGGAAACTTACTTTGAGGACGCGCCTCGTAATTCATAAACCGAAGCTCAACCACTTATTCAGGCACTGACTAACCACATCACACGCTGTTTCGTTCAGCAATTAGATCACTTTTTCATTCATCTCATAGCGTCACTCGTTTTTTAATTCAGTTTCTCATGTAGCCACGATTCTGATGTTCGGCGCCCAATCGTCCCGTTCTCGTGACCCCGTAGCATTCCCGTGTTCCAAAACGTAGCGTCACACAACGAATACCTCAGACTCTGCGGTATTTTTCTGATCAAACAGTTTTAAAAACTGAAACCAGAGATCCATGTTTCTGTGGCTGCTAATATGGTCAGAAAGGCGTTCTCTTCCCTGGAGCCGTGCTACAGCAGATGAAATCCCCGTCTGAAAAGCCACGGTGCTACTCTGCTGGCTGAATGAGTCGGAAATTTCCCATTATCTCGGCGAGTCGCTTAAATAATTTATCTGTGGGCCTGACTATAGGCTACTGAAACTACCTCTCACTTTTTATTTTCGACATTACTACTGAATTTCGACCATTAGAATACTGAAGTGGTCAGTACGACACTGTCCATTACTTGGGGTACATTTGACGTTCGTCGGGACTTGGATTCGCTTCCGTTCTTGGGTGTCAGACTGCCATTATATTAACATCAAGGAATATAGCCAGCCACCAAAGCCTTCGAGGACACTGTTCACATTAATGGCGGTGCAAAATGAGTACAGAGCTGGACTACTGACTTAACATTAAAACTTTTTTGGTTATAATGGAATAACTGTTAAACCTATGCTCATGAATTATGGTGTAATAATTCAATAAATTGATTTCCCTATATTACCAAATGCCAGATTGCTTGCTGACCTCGGAGTTCCAGCGTATCATAAAAATGTAAATCTTACTGAAATAATTGATAGACACAGCCACAAAACAGGACAGTAATTGAAACAGGACAAATAATTCATTGCAACCGAACTACGCTCATTTAATAACGAATATGAATCATTGCACGTGTTTTTTATGGAAGTCCTGATGCGAGAGAACTAGTTACGATCACAGACGATTTCAAAAAGGGGAAGCCTATTCACACCCCGAAGGTTCGTCTGTTGACGTTGATTCGAAAAAAAAACTTTGTCAAGAAAGCCGTCCCGCTACACGCCATGTACGTCGCTTGGGGGCAGAGCTCCTACTCATTCCTGACCGCGGCACTAGATGTGGATGAGGGGAAAATGTTGAAGCTACACTAAACAAAAGCGAATAAGTTTTGTAAGTTTGCATATTTCATCATCCTTGATGCTGATTTATTACGGTTGCAGCTAGCTACAAATCTGGAAAGATAATTAGAATACAAATATCACAACACCCAACAGCAGAAGATAAATTTCTGACGACAGGTCCACATGAACAGGATCCTTCCATCCTTTTCTCTTCTCGGACTGGGACCTGTTCATATACGTTCTTGGCAGATGATCCAGAAGTGGTTTGCCATTACCTTCTTCTGTGTGTGAATGGAGTAATTGTTGGGATGCCACGGAGGAAAACTCCGTGTTGCCTAGACCACGGCCTTGCCCAACACAAGTTATAAATTCGGGCACCGCCGGGAACCGAACCCGAGACCCCAGAATTTCAAGGCCAGCGTTCTACCCGCTAGACCACCGTGGCGGCTTAAATTCCTGTATGATTTGTTAAATATTCACCAAACGTTTCTCTAAATTGTGAGGAACTTCCTTTTCAAATACTGAACCAGTTCCTTAACCTCCAAATCCTTACGAAGCTTGTCTAACATAACTTCACTTAGGAAGTCTAAATTGTGTTCGTTCGGTTACAGCACGAGAACGAATATGTTGATTAGCACCAAACTTGGCAGGCTTATTTCTTGAGACCAGAAAGAGATCTTAGGAGGATCAAAACTCAGGAAAAATGTCCGGAGGTCGATTCCCGCTGAAGATATTCTTCTAACTCGGAAACTAAATATGATAGGAGAACGGTGCCTGGACCATAGTTGTCTGTTTCGAAGAGGATATTCTTAAACAAAGACAACAACTGCCCTGGGTTCGAGTACCAGCAAAGACGTTTTCTGTAGCTCTGTACTAAGTACGACAGAACAACGCCGCCAAGACCTAATTTGTTTGTTTCGAAGAGGCGATTATGGAAATAAAAAAAACATCACAACACTGAAATCTGTCCTTGGTTCGAGTCCTCACGAGGAAGGTTGACACGGCTCCAAAACCAAGCACAATAGAAGAACGGCACAAATGCAAAATTTGTTCATTTCTACACGGAAATATCGCAGCAAGTTTGATGAAATTTTATTCTCCTCTGCTAACTGCAGTGTCAGCGAATGTGGTTAAAGGTTTTTCCTTTATTTCGGAGAGCCTTTGATGCGATACGTCTAAAAAGAACAACAACGTACCTCAGATTCCCTTGCCTGTAACAAAGTACACCTACGTAAATTGTATTTGTCGGTGAACAGAGTAACTATTGGTCCAATCATTGCTGCCTTCCTCTTTCCAAGCGATTGCGTTCATAAATGCAGTCGTTACACATCCGAGGAATTGCTCTCCCCCCCCACTAGTCACTAACTACGCCTCCCGGTGTAACAGTTTGAAGTAGCTGGCGCCAAGACGATGTATCAGGCTCACGTCATCAACAAACAGTTGAAACGCAATGCTTCAACAGTGGGTCGTCGTCAATACTGAGACAAATGGCAGATCGACTTTGGAGTATTCAGGAGTCCCAGGTTGGAATGCAGATCCGTCCAGGAAAATGATGAGAAAATAACTTAAGACAGGCTACGACATCTTCCTTTCATGCAAATTCCAATTTATAATTAAAAATAATCTTTCAATTCGGTGATGTGCACTTTTTAAGGACGTCACTAAGTAACGAGAGATGAATCAAGAATCACAATCCTTGTCATTTGAACACATGGCTCTACTGACCACGCAAAACGACGGAATTATATTACAATTCAGAAGACTGAAATGTTTACTTGGGAGGATGGCATGAGGTGAGGGTGAGGTGCAAAATCGATCCTTATGCTCGCTGAAAAATTGGAGACTCGGGAGAACAAATGCAGTTGGAGTCACATTGCACCTGCAGCGATAATCAGAATTGTTACGAACTGCGACTACACATAACATCTGGGGCGTTTTTGTCCCAATGTGACGAACCCACACACCCGGTTAATAATTACGTTCTGCTAATGGACTCGGCCAAATTCCTTGCGACACAGACAGAGCTTATATAGAAAAAGTAAAACACAAGAGAGTTTTGTTTTCAAAGACGAACTAAATATTTTACACATAGCGAAATACCATACCTATTCATCAAACCCGCACCTGCGTTATAATTTTCAACATTTCCAGAAGCCTGAAATATTTAAATGTACCACAGCTGCTGTGTATTTACTTGTTGTGCTGTGATGCGAACTACAGCCGACGCTTCGCTTATATAACATCGCCACATCATCGCACAGTAACTCGTCAGTTAATAACAAATTATGTAAATTCAAACAACAATAATTTCATAATACGCGATTATGGTAACAAATATAACAGAAATTCCACGTAATAATAATAATAATAATAATCATGAAAATTATAATAACAATAACAGCGCGTGCACTGAATTCGTAACCTAAAGTATCAGCGTCATAATTTTTCTGAATCCATGAGACAAGATGAACCTTCACTTGCAGCCGTAAGAAATCTGGAATTGCAAACCAGAGCAAAGGCTAACTTGTGTCGAGAATCGCTTGCTCGACTCTTTCGGTCAAACGCTGTTATTTGTCTTGATCTGGGAATCATTTATTTAAAAAGTTGCAAGGAGCTGACTGTGATGCTGGGGAACTGTTGAAGTTATCCAAAAGGTTATTAAGTTCGCGTCTTGTGTATGGAACGAAATTCATGTCTGAAGTAAAACGACGAACGGGGACCAAAATTACGACGCAGCAACAGACCGAGATGTACGCAAAACTGCCATTGTCTTAAGTCAAAAGTCGAGTCACGTGTGAACATCACTAAAAAAACCCAAATAATCCCTCCTGAATGTGAATAACCTGAAATTACAGTTTCAATCTTTCAGGCCTCAAGACATAATAATTGCACATTTTTGGGCTCTTTCATACGCCATCGTGTTTCCTCAAACTACGACGTTTCGGGAGATGACTCTTCCCGCAAACTGGTAATTCAACGCCACTTACAGCAACATTTAGAGAACATTAATTTTGATCGATTCAAAGAAGAAAATTGACTTACGTTTGAGTTACAATGAAGAATTCTCTCAGTCGTTTTCAAATAAATCTAAGACCAGTTGGGCGTTGCTAAAAAATCTGTCGACAATCGATAGCTTCTCTTTTGAGAAAGACTCTACTAATTCCGAACATCCTGTACATCCACGAAGCAGACAGCTGACTTCAAAAACGCGTAGGAACTCCAATGTCCAGGAACAGGATAACGCTAAACTTGTTTCGTGTGCTTGCACATTTATTTTCATATTTTCTACTCGAGCAAAACCAAAGCCTCTTTTACAAATTTCAAAGTACGCCTAACAACTTCGCCATTTTTATCGTATATAAACTTAACTGATAATACAGCATCGTCGAACGCTGTAATCCACTGATTCTCTTCCTCAACATCACCACGAAGCTCTTCATTGAAAAGCTGTTGTTGGCACATTTACTTGTAAGACCCAGATTTAATTAATGTATTCTGAGAATTTCTCTGTCATAGACAAGGCCTTACGCTTGCCTCAGATACCTGAGCGACGTCTTTTACCAAGCGCGGCTAAGACTTTAAACCGATGATTCACACAACACTCTCAATCGGGAAAAAAAATTAGAGGAACGCGTATGCACAGCCTACACTGAACCAACTCGACATCCGCGTGTCCCTAGGGTTTCGGGAGCCACGTACTGCAAACCGCCCTGGACTGACGAAGTGTACAGCTGTTTAGTGCCATCCGACAGTTAAAAAATAATTAAATGCTTCAAGGCCACAGGTTGCACATCTGGGCCTATTGTAGAAAACACGTGGACACAGAGTCACGCAAAGATAAGGAGGGGACAAGCCGTGACTCCGCGAACCGAGTGACGTCACAGGAGTCCCCTCAAAACTGTCATGGCAGAACTGCGTTCGTCTCACCACACGCTGCACTTCGCACAATCGAGGAAAATCATCTCATCCGGCCCCGCGATTCACACCCACGAGTACGAGCAGTGCAGATACTTCGGCGGCAGTTCGAAACGGACTCCCGCTGACCAAGAATGCGGCAGTGAAGATCCGCACAAAGGCATCGGGTTCGAGACCACTCACATGCCCACCGTGCGAGGTCCAGTCGTCTCCTTCTCCCTGGCATTACGTGCGCTTGCAATTCGCAAGTGGGGGATCATTTCAATTGGGGGAATCCTTTCAGCGCTGATTTCTCAACGCACAGAAAATCGGAACACCAGGCGGCATTTTCCACTGCCCGGAAGGGAAGTGGTAACCTCGGGTCGGAAATTGCATTGGATGCGATAGTGATGTCTTAGAGGGGTGGTCCATAATCTTTAAATCCAAAAATACATTTGATTTCTATGACGACACGAACCGTAGAGTTTCCAGAAACTGTCCGGAAGTATTTTGAAAAATTCGCAACCACACAATGTAGTTGCTATGGAGAACGCTCCGTAAAGGAGCAACAGATTCTTAGGTTGTCACGTCGACCCAGCACCTTACGGAGCAAAATCTACGGACTAGCTAAAATAAAAGTACTTTAATTTGAATCAAGTTTGAGTCTTTAGAGCCGAACATCCCCTAATCTAACCTTACATACAAAGTTGAAATTGTGGGCTTATGTGTTTGTTCCCTGTTATCTCGAGAACGGGTTTACCGACTTACACTAACCTCCTCATTCTTACATCTCGAACCAGGAAGAGATCATTTGAGGGTCAAAATTCCGGAGAGTGTTTCTGAGATCGATTCCTGCTCAGGGTGTATCCCGTAGGTCGGAAAACAAGCACAACAGAAGAAAAGCGTGTATATCGCAAAGAAGACAGCAGAAACAAAGAATAGAATCACAAAAATTATCCTGTGTTCGATTCCCAGTTACGATGTTTTCTGTAGCTCGCATAATAAGCATGACAGAAGAACGGTGCCAAGTTCAAAGGTGTTTGTTTCGAACAGGAAATGTTTAAGCAGATGCCAATACACCGAAAACTGTCCTGGATTCTAGTCCTGACGGAGATGTTTCGTTCGCTCCGAAACTAAGCACAAGAGAAAAACGACGCCAAGACAAACTTAGATCTTTTCAGAGAAAATATTTCAGAAATTAAGGTCATTAAATAAAATAAACTCTAATGAGTTCGAGTCTTGTTGCCGATGAACCGACGCCGAGCGTGGCGACGCCTGTATACATGAAACCGTCTCAATAATCATGACCTGAGACTAAGACGATACGACACTCCGACTCAACATGACAACGAAATTACCATGGACACGTACCCATGCACCAGAACAATCGCAAAGCTAACACAAATGTCGTTACTCTGAAACAGATGGCGTTCCTCGGCACTCTCTCAAGGTCGCCTTTCCGATATATAAGACCACGTGCCTGTGGAGCAGTTACCATTCAACCATGAACTACAAGCTGATCGTCGTCATGCTGTTCCTCGTAATGGGGGTAAGTCTGTTCTTTTCCATCAGCCGTAGATTAACCTGCCTTTGATGGTTAAGTCATGGTGAGTCAAAGTCAGTATCGTAGAGGATACAGAACGTGAAATTACGTCAGTAACTTCCGGGGCGCCATTTTCTTCCACAATTTTCTCTCTCCGTGCATGAGAATGCTTAAATCTCACCGAGTCACGTGTATCCAAGTCTCAGAAGTGATTGGTTGGTGCGTGTTTGCTTTTCGTCAGAGGAATGAAAGTTCCCGGTGATGATCATAGATGTACTAACACCACTTAGCAGCTTCCACGAGCACTTCTAACGGAGCGTCAGTGACAAGAACGTAGCACGGTTCGTGTTTTATTAAGTCTACGTGCGTGGTGAGTGAAAGGGAGTGGCTTCTCCAGCAGAAAATTGAAAAATAATGTCATTTATTGATACATTTCTGGGTGAAATATCCACTAGGATAGAATTACAATTTGACAACCGAAAAAATCATTTTGTCCTTCTAATTTGAAGGTTTGACAATTACGCATTGCACGAATATTTATGGCGTACGCGTTGGGTTCAAATAGTCCCCTAGCCATTCGGTCTCAAACACTAAATAAAAACACCCTTAAGCTGAGATAGGTTAGGTTTCGCGCTCAGATCCAGTTGTAACAAAATGGCTGACTTCTAGGTTTTAAATCCGTGTAGTCTGATAGAAATTAAAAAAACGTTTCGGAGGACTTTTCTGCTTCCATCATCACGTCATGAGAACCTCATATCAAACTCACCTGAAGTTTATTCACCACATGAACACATTGCCATGTTCTCTGAAATTAAATTCCTTATCGTCACTACAAATATCCTGAACAATGACTGTTCCTCATGTTTCGACAAAATACTAACAAGAAATGGCTCTCAATATGTTGAAAATAATAATTAATCTGACTCAATAAAATTAATAACAGTGTTGTGATGTATTTACAGGCGCTGGTCGAAGGAAAGCGTCTGGCGAACTTAGGGCACAAGTTGAAGCAAGAAGCTGAGAAAGTGGGCAAAGAAGCTGGCCACATCTTGGAAGGAAAAGTCGCTCAGAAAGCCGCTGATGTCGTCTTCAACGCGGTATTAAGGAAAGGATAACAGCAGAGAGGCAGAAATGTGAACTACGAAAATCAACAACGTTTGTTACAAATTGTATCATTCTTTTACAATAAACCCCAAATGACTTGCCCAGAAATCTGTGTTTTAACCCAGGATCATCCCATGCAGTACAGACATCGTCTCGACTGAATATATTGCGCGCTTTTTGCAAACAAAGAGAAATGAACACTGGAGAAACTCTCTTTATCTCCTTGTTTTTCTCCAAAACTACAGAATGCATGTCGATATAAGTCAGGGAGACTTCCACGAAAAGATGTTTATCAAGTATAATTTTCGTTCGAACCAAACCAGTAATATCTCAACATTTTCAAAAGTTCAGGTCAACTGAAACGTCAGTACACTTCTGAGAGAAACGGACAGATGACGTGACGAAAATGTTAGACGACTTCAAATCCCATTTTCAATGTGTTCACTTTCTGATACATTTACCTGTAAACTTTTGTGCCCGTGGTGATTATATAATTATTTAAGAGGAAAGCAACTTGTAACCCCGTGCATTGCGACAGACGTGAAACCTTTCGTCTGTGTTCAGAATAAGATTGCTAACTGCGCTGTGTCACCGCGAACGTCAACCCAGAAATACGCAAAATCATTTCGAACGCATTCAGAAACTCGCAGGCGCCCTCAAACCTGCGTTATCCTCAATGCCATCGTCGCATCCACGAAGCTCCACACCCACAACGTACGACGAACACCGTCCCGCACCCATAATTCCACGGTGGAATTTATCGCAGAAAATACGAACAACTTACTGCACAAATTACTTATCGAGAAGCAGAATTAATGAGATACCGACGCTCTACAGCGACGCACTGGACGTGGAATCCGCCACGACATCGTGCCGCCGCGGCTGCGAGCGAACTACCGGGAAATAAGCCGGTCGCAACACCAGGAGGTGAACTCCGAGTAACGTGGGACTGCGTGAAATACATGAATTCTTGTACTTGATTCTGAAGTATATAAATAATCTTGACCGGGACGTGAACACATGACCTCCTCCCTCAGTCTCCTTGACGAAGCAAACAATATTGGTCTTATTCATTTTCTCCTATCGAAATTCGTTTCGAAGGTAAGAACCAAGTTCACCGCAACCCGAGGCTAAGACTGTTTCCGGGTTCCGTCCTCTGTCCCCGTAATCTCATCGCCGAAACCAACAACTTTTGCCACCAATACTCACGCTCGTGGTTTATTATATTTCTAAAACCTCTTCCTGGTTTCAAGGAATAAGCGTTCAAAGTTTGGTTGAAATTGTTGTATCCGTTCTCCATCTATAAGCAAACACGTACAAGCCACACTTTCTGTTGAGATTGCCTAATGTTTCCCCTTTCTGTGATATGAAAAGAGCACAGCATTACATGGACTTTAGTACCTACAAAAGTGCCATATATTCACACCCTGCTTCTTCTAGAGTACATTGGTGTTGCGCTATTACCACTATAGAGCATGACGGCTTCCTTCTACATCCCTTCCAATTCATTATTCACAATCTTCCTCTCATTAGGAATCATACAGGCTCAGCTACTCAAAATGAGTCGTTAAACAAGCCGAGGTTTCTACATTTTACAATTCTTCTTGCTGTGCTATGAGGATCTACAGACTATAAAGCAATATCCCAAGATGCCAAGCAGTCACAGTACATCTTCTAACAGACAAACATCATTAATCACGCACAAAAACCAAAAAAAAACAAAAATGTCCCCATAAGGTCTGCCATACTCTAAGAATAAGCTAAGGCGGGGTTAGAACCCGATGCTGCAGGCGAATTGGGGTCATTACCGGGGTGAACCAGCGAATGTGGACTCAGCTTAAATAACGATTAACCCCAGAGTTACCAGTTTCTTGCAAGGGTTTCTGGGAGCAGGGACCAGCTCAACTGACACATAAATCATCACCTTGGCATTTACGTAATGTCACGGCATTTGTTCAAGAGTTTCCAATCGCTACGAAACTTAACTTTGTACACAGACTCACCACAGCAAGGTTAATGACATTCGGCTTTCCGATAGCTACATCATTTATCAAGCCTCCAAAGTAATTAATTATTTAGAATACCCTTGCACTGCAGGTTGCAGCAGTTAATCTGTTAAGTGCAGTGCGAACCAATGTGGTGAAGTTTGGGCAAACGCCGTTCCCTTTTCCTCGGAATGTCTCAGCCCGAATATCTCTCTAGAGGGAACAGAGATCTTCAAACTCGCACGTTCGTGCAAGATCACATTCCTTATTCCGAATAAATGGGAAGGAGAAAAGAAAAATCTGCATTCTTAATACATAAGGACTTTGTAAAGTTCTGGTGTCCCACTCCCGCACGTCTTCAGCGCTCCACCCACTTCTTCATCAGCGACAGCCTTGGTCAGCAAACAAACTCACACTTACAGCCGGATCAAGACCAGATATCGTCTTTCTTTGAAAGGCTAAATACTTGCGAATTAAACTGCGTCAAGAACCCCCCCTCCCCGAATAATTTGTTGCAATTCCGTGTATCCGGCGTCCTATGCTTCCAGTGCCACGTGATTCCAGCTTCCAGTAGTTCCAGCCTTCCCTCTTTGAATTATTTAACGTTTCCAGCGCCCTACATTTTCATAGTTCCGCGTTTCCAGTTTCCAGTTTGTCCAGCGTCCTGACTTTCAGCCGTTTCGTGCGATCAGCGTTTTATGTTTCCAGAATTGTAATCTTCCAGGACCACAAGTTTCCAACATTCCGGATAGCAAGTATTCCAACACCACGTTATGTTACCTTAGCCTTTTACGTTACATTACGTTAGGTTAATTTGAGATAGCTAAAGTTATATAATCTTAACTTTAATAAGTTCAGGTCAGATGACGTTCCGCTTAGAGTTTTCCACATTTCACAGTTTCCTAATTGTGCATTTCCCAGGTTTCCAGCGTTCCGTTCCCCGAGTTCCGTGATTCCAGTGTCCCCTGACTCTAGAGTCCGTCGTCTTCAGCTCCAGGTATCTGCATTATTTCGTACTTCCACAGTCTCGAGTTTCAAGAGCCCAGTGTTCCCAGTTTATGTGAACGGCCTGAGACGGCGGCTGTAATTGTTCAAATCTCCAGACATAATAACTTCTATCTATAAAGGAATAAAAGTGGCTTGGACATCAGACACTTGAAATAATTCCGTCAGTCGTTTACAGACAAATCTAACGTTCACATTTCCTGAGTTCCTGTTAGGCTTCTTAAAGCTTCAGCATGAGCAAAGAACGCCCACGTCTCGACGTCACAATTTAATTAGGAAATAGGCAACCAGCGTGACCCAGACTCACTGTCGGAATACAATCCTTTGAAAATTGGGACCAGAACCACTGTTGGAAAAAAGTGTTGAAACGATGGTAAGCAATGTCATTGCAGGATCACGTTATATCAACGATTACAACCACGGCCCTTGCTGGAACCCTGTTATAGCAATGGCAATCGAGAGCTATCTTATTTCTTCCGAGTAAGACTCCACTAATTCCGAACATCCTGTATGCCCCGCCTGTCCACGAAGCAGGCAGCTGACGTCAAAAACGCGTAGGAACTCCAGTGCCCAGGAACAGGATAACGCTAAACTTGTTTCGTGTGCTTGCACATTTATTTTCATATTTTCTACACAAATAACACCGAAGACCCTTTTACAAATTTCAAAGTACGCCTAACAACTTCGCCATTTTTATCGTATATAAACTTAACTGATAATACAGCATCGCCAAACGCTGTAATCCACTGATTCTTTTCCTCAACGTCACTACGAAGCTCTTCATTGAAAGGCTGTTGTTGGCACATTTACGTGCAAGACCCAGATTTAATTAATGTATTCTGAGAATTTCTCTGTCATAGACAAGGCCTTACGCTTGCCTCAGATACCTGGGCGACGTCTTTTACCAAGCGCGGCTAAGACTTTAAACCGATGATTCACACAACACTCTCAATCTGAAAGTAAAATAAATGGAACACCTCTGCACAGCCTACACTGAACCAAATCGACATCCGCGTGTCCCTAGGGTTTCGGGAGCCACATACTGCAAACCCATACTCAAACCGCCCTGGACTGACGAAGTGTACAGCTGTTTAGTGCCATCCGACAGTTAAAAAATAATTAAATGCTTCAAGGCCACAGGTTGCACATCTGGGCCTATTGTAGAAAACACGTGGACACAGAGTCACGCAAAGATAAGGAGGGGACAAGCCGTGACTCCGCGAACCGAGTGACGTCACAGGAGTCCCCTCAAAACTGTCATGGCAGAACTGCGTTCGTCTCACCACTCGCTGCACTTCGCACAATCGAGGAAAATCATCTCATCCGGCCCCGCGATTCACACCCACGAGTACGAGCAGTGCAGATACTTCGGCGCGACGTCACTGTTCGAAACGGACTCCCGCTGACCAAGAATGCGGCAGTGAAGATCCGCACAAAGGCATCGGGTTCGAGACCACTCACATGCCCACCGTGCGAGGTCCAGTCGTCTGCTTCTCCCTGGCATTACGTGCGCTTGCAACTCGCAAGTGGGGGATCCTTTCAATTGGGGGAATCCTTTGAGCGCTGATTTCTCAACGCTGACGTCGGGTCAGAAATTGCTTTGGATGCAATAGTGGTGCCGTAAAGGGACATGATTACATTGCAAATTACGAAACAAGGCGGGGAGATGTGTGTAAATTAGGACCTATCTCATATGAACAGGGTGAGCGATGCTCTGTTTGCCAAAACGGAGATTATGTTTAAATCAGGAAACAGAAGATGATGCTAGAAATGTCCACCGCGTTCCTAATGTTTGGTGAGAGCCCGTGAACGGTTCCTCTGCCACGAGAACGGTTCACCAGACCAGATGCTGCCGAATTGCTTTGAAGGGCAGAATCGGGAGGAGTATCCTCGATCTCATTCCGTCAAGTTTCACAAGGAGGAGTAGTCTGGAAATATTCGGTGGTGAACACTCGTTGCACTTTTGAATAAGACATACTTGCACCTCGACTTTTTAATGACAAATGACGGAATGGCACGAACAGATTAGAATAGGAAGTAACATGAGTGGGCTCTTGTAATAGTCCCTGATCGACATTTTGTATTTGTTAAGCCGATCGAGTTATATCGAGTTGCAACTATCAATAAAATATTTGTATATCTATTGTTTGACTTCTCGTCCTGTATAAACGCTGTTTATGAAGTACTGAATTTAAAGTACGCCGATGTACTTAATGAGAAATGAAATTATTGTTACGAAGAATATATATTTAAATAAATACTGGAGAACGCTGGTCTAAAATTAGCTTCAATAAATAGCCAAGCAATTCCGGGCATAACATGGTAAGACATTAAAGTTACGCTTACTGAACGACACGTAAAATTCATCCATACTCGAAATATGATTCAATTCGGTTACACGCACATCCATACTGAGTCGTCTATGGCTGATAAACATCAATACAACAAAGTTATAGAAGCCACATAGACACAGGTTTCCCAACCTTAAGCCTGCCAACGAACTTCGCGAAGTTCCCGCACATGTATTGTGATATTGTATCTGTTAGGTTAGGTTCAAATACAATTACCACATCACATAATTATTTTATTGCAAGTTAACAGTCTACGGAACATGACTATTAAAGAAATCTAACTAATTATATGTGGTGTAATCCATATACAACATTATTCCTAGTTCATATAAACGTATAGAGTGTATACCACTAATTATATATATATAATAATAATATATTTGGTTTAGAACTATATACAGAGATCTGTGGCCGCCTAACACCAGGTTTTCACGGCCACAGTCCTTACATACGTAGCACTAATCGCACTACTGCTTACTACAACTATTCACTAATGCTACTCTACATGACTATTCCTTAATCCCTGATACTATTTACATAACTCTTTCGTATTGTTCTCTTGCTTTCTACCCCAGTGGCAGTTCTAAATTCCTAATTTTGACCTGTCTTTTACATCTTACTTTGTACAGAAATTTCCCTACATCCCTGACCTACGTGTCATTCGTAGTGCTTAAAATTTTCTTGAAGGCCAACTCTTCACCAACGGTGAACCACATGTTCCTCAGGAGCTGTTCCCTCCACCTCCCGGTTTCCGTACACTTTAATAGTATGTGAATCTCGTTTCCTACCCGATGTTTTGTATCTGTAGTGCCTTACAGCACAGCTGAGACATTTTTAAACCATTCTCTTATCTGATGCTTGTTTAATTCACCGCTCCATGTTTTAAATACTTTGTGTGACATCGTGAGCCAGATGTTAGTAAAGACGTCACAGAGAACAACACAGGGTAACGTTATGTGTGAAGACATTAGCATGAAGAATATCTCAAACGCAATGCAACGGTACAATTTTCACGAATTCTCCAAGTGGTGGTTAAGTGTCATATGCAAAGAAGTTTCGTAAACATTTCGCTCAAGACGAATTGCAGTTTGGTACAAGTAGACACAATTTATCAGAACTCTGTATCGTTACAGTATGAAATAAGTAGAAGGAATATGATGTAGACAGACGCCTTTATAAACTTTATAAACTCGTTATTTCAAAAGAATTACCATGGACACGTACCCATGCACCAGAACAATCGCAAAGCTAACACAAATGTCGTTACTCTGAAACAGATGGCGTTCCTCGGCACTTTCTCAAGGTCGCCTTTCCGATATATAAGACCACGTGCCTGTGGAGCAGTTACCATTCAACCATGAACTACAAGCTGATCGTCGTCATGCTGTTCCTCGTGATGGGGGTAAGTCAGTTCTTTTCCATCAGCCGTAGATTAACCTGCCTTTGATGGTTAAGTCATGGTGAGTCAAAGTCAGTATCGTAGAGGATACAGAACGTGAAATTACGTCAGTAACTTCCGGGGCGCCATTTTCTTCCACAATTTTCTCTCTCAGTGCATGAGAATGCTTAAATCTCACCGAGTCACGTGCATCCAAGTCTCAGAAGTGATTGGTTGGTGCGTGTTTGCTTTTCGTCAGAGGAATCAAAGTTCCCGGTGATGATCATAGATGTACTAACACCACTTAGCAGCTTCCACGAGCACTTCTAACGGAGTGTCAGCGACAAGAACGTAGCACGATTCGTGTTTTATTAAGTCTACGTGCGTGGTGAGTGAAAGGGAGTGGCTTCTCCAGCGGAAAATTGAAAAATAATGTCATTTATTGATACATTTCTGGGTAAAATATCCACTAGGATAGAATTACAATTTGACATCCGAAAAAATCATTTTGTCCTTCTAATTTGAAGGTTTGACAATTACGCATTGCACGAATATTTATGGCGTACGCGTTGGGTTCAAATAGTCCCCTAGCCATTCGGTCTCAAACACTAAATAAGTACACCCTTAAGCTGAGATAGGTTAGGTTTCGCGCTCAGATCCAGTTGTAACAAAATGGCTGACTTCTGGGTTTTAAATCCGTGCAGTCTGATAGAAATTAAGCAACGTTTCGGAGGACTTTTCTGCTTCCATCATCAGGTCGTGAGAACATCAGATCAAACCCACCTGAAGTTTATTCACCACATAAACAAATTGCCGTGTTGGTGACGATGATAATGAGCCCTTTGTTATCAGAACGAATATGTTTTTACGAGTGCGCCATATATGAACGTGGTAAAATTCACCATGAGCAGTCAAGGCTCAAAAGGCTTTATAATAATAGAATTACGTTGATCAGTTTTGAAAATAAATCATGCCGATCTTATAATTTCCATATAAAGAATATGAAATAGGTACCGTCCGTTCTTAGCTATGTCTTGCTGTACGCAGAACATACATGACAGTGACTGAAGATAAACGAACCGAACGCAAAGCGTGGAGTACGAAAAGACATGCAACAGGTTACAACCACATTATGCACTCTCTGCTTATTGTTAAGATGAGAAAATCCTAACGAACCGACCACCTTGCCCAATTTCATCGCAGCGACACAGTGAAAAATGCAGACGGACAGGAATCATCAGTTGCCCCGGTGACTGACGATTCTGTTTACGCTTTAAACCTAGTGTGTAGCGATCCGGTCAATAGACCTACGTTCAACGCTTCGAACCCCTCACAGAATTAATTGTCGACTTCGACGCACTTTATTAGCAAACATTACACTTCCCACCACGAAACAAATATTTTTATCACACCGCATTGCCTTTCTGTCCGTTCGTTCCCTCTCTACAGACGTATTATGATTAAAAATATTTTTAGCATTAACGAGCCTTCAGGGTTCTGACAAGACGGAATTTCATGAAACGCTGAGCGACTACAAGCGTCTTATGACGGACGGACTCAGTTACAACTTTCAACTGCCGTACCAAACCCCGACCGGGTGTAATACATTTTCGAGGCCTATAACGAAACATCATTCGGTATGCCTACAGTCGTCTTTTAAATGAAGTCAAATCTTTCGTTCTCAATTCGTTCTGCGTGGCAGGCGTACGGTACGATGGTATGAAGAATGTCGAAACGCGTAGTGCACTATTCTTCTAGCCCTTGGGTCCAGACCAGCCTCCTATCCAGAGGGCAGAGGCGGTCTTAACCGAGGGGCTAATGCGCGGACGGGGTGTGACACTGACCACTGACCTGTGACCTTCATCTAATGCCGGGGTCTACACGAATAGGAGCGCGGGCAAAGAACCTAAATTTTAGTGACTCGATAAAATTAATAACAGTGTTGCGATGTATTTACAGGCGCTGGTCGAAGGAAACCGTTTTACCAAGATAGAGCACAAGGTGGCGCACGTGGCGGGGAAGGTGGGAAAAGAAGCTGGCCACATCTTGAAAGGGAAAGTCGGTCATAAGGTCGCCGAAGCCGCGATCGCCGCTTTACTAAGGAAATGAAAAAGTTGAGCGGCAGAAATGTGGACTGCGAGAACCAAGATGCTAGTTGCAATCTGTAACGTTCTTGAACAATAAACAAACAAACAAAATTCTTCATAACGTTGCCGTGTCTTAACCTGCAAATTACAGAAATCCCCTACAATACTAACAAACAATGGTGAGGCTGCATATATATGTTTATCTCCGTGTGTTTCTCCAAAACTACTGAATGCATGTCCGGGAGGCTTGCACCAAAATATGTTACGCAGTATAATTTTCGTTTGAAACAAACCAGTAATATCTCCACATTTTCAAAAGTTCAGGTCAACTGAAAAGTCGATACATTTCTGAGAGAAACGGACAGATGCCGTTTAGAAAATGTTAGACGACTTCAAATCCCATTTTAAATGTGTTCACTTTCTGATACTTTCACCTGTAAACTTTTGTGCCCTTGGTGATTATATAATTATTTAAGAGGAAAGCAACTTGTAACCCCGTGCATTGCGACAGACATGAAACCGTTCTTCTGTTCAGAATAAAATTGCTAACTGCGCTGTGTCACCGCGAACGTCGACCCAGAAATACGCAAAATCATTTCGAACGCATTCAGAAACTCGCAGGCGCCCTCAAACCTGCGTTCTCCTCAATGCCATCGTCGCATCCACGAAGCTCCACACCCACAACGTACGACGAACACCGTCCCGCACCCATAATTCCACGGTGGAATTTATCGCAGAAAATACGAACAACTTACTGCACAAATTACTTATCGAGCAGTAGAATTAATGAGATACCGACGCTCTACAGCGACGTACTGAACGTGGAATCCGCCACGACATCGTACCGCCGCGGCAGCGAGCGAACTACCGGGAAATAAGCCGGTCGCAACACCAGACGTGGCCACTGTGTACGAAGCGTTCCATCAACTGTGAGTCTTCACACGATTAGCAATTATTAAACAGAATAACACTTTTTATAACTGCGGGCGCACTATTATGTGCGTTCAGTTGAATGCGCTGGCGAATGTAAACAGAGGTTAGTGGAAAACTTCGTTCCCCTTCCCCTGATGTGTTTATTTCGGGAAATAACAAATGCTTACAAAATATAACGAATACTGAGCTGTCAATGTATCAGTAATACTTATATGATAATTATTAAAATTCGTAGAAAGAATACTGACTACGCCAGAGTTTAATGACAGCTGCCGATGGTTCGTGAAAGTCATTTAAGTCATTAAACAGGCCAGTGCCTGAAACATGTTGTCGAATAAAAGCGTGTCTACTCGCAAGAAGATGAACTGGCTTGTAACTCTGCAACTCAAGAACTCCTAGTTTTCCCCCGTGTACCAGCACGTGTCTGTAGCCAGGAATTCAATTCACGTTTCTCGCACCTTCATTTCGAATTCCGTCTCATCATCTTGTGCCTTGTCGTGTCTTCCCCACCTAGACGGGGATGGAGCGAAAGGCACAAGTCCCAAACAGGATACATCTCGAAACAAGGAACACAGCAGCTAAACACAAAACCACTGTAGGCACGTATCACGATTTCGATTATTATACCATGTCTGTCAGTCCATCCGTCACTATGGTTACAGATTTTCGGAAAATTCAAAACACTACGAAAGAGATTGGTTCTGTAATTAAAAATAGTTAGGCTGCATGAGACAAAGGAGATTTTGACCTAACCAGAATTCCATCCCATGACCCCATGGGTCATGGGATGGAACGGCTAGTAATAAAACAGGCGAACCCTCTTATTAAAATCATTCTTTAAAAACCAACAGGTCAGGTGTCACGTATCCATAAATTCTTTAATGTCCATTGTAATTCATATTCAGTTCGGGCTGTGACAATCCGGTCGTGTGAAAACAGCAGAAGTATCTAGGCGGGTGTCGTTAATTCGGATTCCTCCACTTTTCGCCTCATATCACATTAGACACTTCTCCCTCCCTCTTCTACTGATGAACATTAGTTATTACTATATAAGAAGCGCGTGTCATTTATGAAAGTATCCTAAAGAATTTAATGCTATTAAAGTTCTGCAAAATTGTTCTCCAATTTATCAACAGCTACATGACAATTAATACACATTAAGTCATGTGCTATTTAACACACTTAAAGAGGTTCATCTTATTGCGAATGTGTGCAGACGAAACATTTTTGTAATTATACCCCCTGTCCTTCTACTAACGTTCGGAGAGTAGAGATGTTGTCTTCTGGTTTTATTTCTTAAATATATTTATTTACCTTTAAAGCTTCTACATCGTAAACCAGATTCGTTTCCTCATAGCAAGTACGCAATTTCCTGATGCAGCGAGGAGGGCCGAATCTCCCTTCGCCATAACCGCAACACCTTAAGGTGCCTGTCTTCTGGGATGTAGCGCCTTGTAGTCTGGTAGAGGTTTACCGACGTTTCCGGGGTCCTTACCGCCTCCGTCACCGGGGCGAAGGACCTCTGGAACGTCAGTAACATTCTCCCAGACCTCACGGCGCTGCAACCCAGAAGACAGCAGCCATCTTCGGACTCACCGCCTCGAAAATCATCAACTTCAACATCCTGCTCCGGAACCAATCACATTCAACCCCTGAAGTAATCGGTTCTGGCCTAACATTAACAGCCGCTGCGGTCACGACGTCCCAAGTAGCACCAGATCGCTGTTCCTTCCGCACTACGGCAGCCGTACTCAGTTAAGAGGACACGGCTAAACCAAATCAGAGTTCTGTTACCGTATACAAAATTTGTGTGAGCTGCAGCGCGTGTATCGATTAATCGATTCGATTGATCGGAATGGTCCGCAGCGACTGATGATGCAGTGGGGACACGCAAGTTCCCACCGGTGCTGTTTAGTGATACGTACGGCGAGGGATTCTCAATAAACGCACGAGGACTTGATTACAATTCCATATCCGGTTACTGATCCAAAACATCACCAGCTTACTTATTATATGAACGTAGTTACGGTAACCATGATAGACTTCACTGTCTAAGAAACATACACAGTTTTGTAGTCTCGTGGTTTGTAACCTGAGTTTTTCTTAAAGCGCAGGTCCACTGCTCGCATTGCTTGTTTCATGCCAATTGCCGTTCTTTACAAGAAGCCAGAGTCATTTTATTTTGTTACTGAATTTCGCCCAGAATACCAAATCAGTCGTGTTTACTGCATCTGTAACTAATTCCTTCGTCGAGTTACAGAAACAGTAAACCCAAGATGTGTACAGCTTCTGAGTCGTTATACCGAGTAAATACTCAGTAGAATACTAATTTAAAACCTGTATTTTTCATCGGCCTGTCCTCTGACAGTTTAAGGAGTTCGCCGCCATGCGTCAGTTAAACGAAAACTCCCGAAGTGCGCTGTAATATCATGTCGCCAACGAAGTCCACGGAGCATAAACCTCCTCGAGAACAAATACCCTTCCCTTCTGCACAACCCAGAAGCTCATTACCGCGTTCAAAACACCCTGCCTGCCACCGGCCCCTATCCGAGCCAGACGAATTCAACCAAGTCCCGCGTTCCCACGAGGTCTCTCACCTTCAGTTCTTATTCAGATTTGTTAGAATTTCACGTTCCCTTCGAAAGTACCCGATATTTTCCTTCTCGTTGCTCAGTTCTTTCCAATTATGTGCCACCTCCTTCCTCTGAGGAAGCATTTTTCGCCCTTAACAGACGCACTTTCGCCACACTCATACAACAAAATAACAGGAATCATATTTGAGTCATTGCCTGTTTAGACAATAGGAGACGATAGATAAACCATTCTGAACCGAGAGGAATTTAATCTGCTCGTGAAACATTTGCGAAAGTGATAGTTGACTTATGTCGTAAGTATTTCAAGTTTAATGACACTTGCATTTTAAAGCTGCTTCAATTATTTTGAAAAGAAAAAATGGTCTGCGAGTTTCGTAAAATCTCCGCATGCACAGATCCTATTATCAGTTTTAACTAAAAATTATCCCCCAACGAAACACGTAAGAGTTTGGCGCTAAAATCGACAGACAGATTTACAATATGATCCGTCCATTTTTAAGAGAACTTTACCGCCAACTATTACTAACAGTCGATAGTAACACTGTGTGGGATTTCGCGCTCCCTTTCGACATGAGCGAAATCACGGCCAGAGAATGGGGCATCCCTTGCGCGCAGGGCAGGGGAATCCCATCACCTTCACCTCTGAGTCGCAATAAATATGTTGGAAGCATCTAACTAAGGACCTTCCGAGATTCACATTTTCCTTTATGGTTTGTAACGAGACCAGATAAACGATTGCATGTAAATTGTTCAAAATCCAATAAACCATAAAAATTAAGTTTAGTGTAGAAACTTGACATGTATGGGACTTTATTATAATTCATAAAACTTCATTTGCTGTCCCTTTTTGTAAGGTCTTAGGAAGACGAATCGCTTAACGTTCTCACGTAGATAATTACTTGAATTTATGGGTATGAGTTACTGGGGATTTTATGGCCCCAAGCAGCGCTTCGAGCAGGAGGGAGCATAATTTTATGAAGATCCTCGGGGAGCGCGAGATCTCGTTCCCGGCTCGCAAAGTCTGACGCAGTACAGTCTTGGAAGCACGACAGACAGCCTCATGGACCACCGGAACAAGTAGATCTTACACCGTGCGTCGCCTCTCCGTCACTATTGCTTATAAAAAGTCGCCCTGTGAATACCGCATTTTAAATCACAAGTTCATTTCGGCGCATATCATTTAGTGCTCACGGACGCCCAATTCTTTAAAAAAAAAAGTCCACAGAATAATTTTAGCAACAAGAGTAAATCCCAAGTCTGCACAAAGAGACTCCATTCGTTCCAAACAACAAAAGAATGAAACTGTAATGAGTCAGGTGCTAGCAGATGGATGTAGTTTGTCGCCGAATATTTAATATCACATGCATAATCACATATGGTCTAGCGGTTAGAACGCTGGCCATGTAATCCTGGAATCTCTGATTCGATTCCCGGCGGTGCCCGAATTTATAACTTGTGTTGGGCAAGGCCGTGGTCTAGGCAACACGGAGTTTTCCTCCGTGGCATCCCAACAATTACTCCATTCACACACAGAAGAAGGCAATGGCAAACCACTTCTGGATCATCTGCCAAGAACGTATATGAACAGGTCCCAGTCCGAGAAGAGAAAAGGATGGAAGGATCCTGTTCATTTGGACCTGTCCTCAGACAGAACACTACAAATAAGAAAAAAAATCACATATGTGTATACTGAAGACACTGTGGATATGCTGATAACAAGTAAAGGCGAGAAAATATACAAAAATATAATTTTAAAGACGTTACTATTTGCAGATAATAAGGTGATAATACACAGCGAAGAAAATTAGCTTCAATAATGAAGTTCACTCCAGATATTTAGTAAATATTTTAGTCTGATTTATCGAAAAAGGAAGCTAAGGTCGTGGCGTATCCGAAAGGAGATCGTGCTGGCAGAAGATTTGAGTTCATGAGTAACGTACCATTTGAAAAGCGCAATATAAAGTATATTTAAAGAAATTCTGAAAGGTAGATCAGGAAACGAAAAATCAGGTTTTCAACAACTCCGCTGTATGGAAGTAGAAAGAGAGAGCTGAAAGGTGGACACAGTCTTTAGAACTGGCAGTTTTAAGAAGAGCCAAATTCAATCACACGCAATAAATAATAACAACATTGGTGAACTACACACATTCGCGATGAGATGATGATTAAACCTTTGCAGACAAGTGGACAGAACATCTAGAGGAATGCCAGATAAAAGTTCTAATCTACAGCCCGTCAGTAAAAAGAAATATTGGTAGAACATGTGCACGATGGACTATAGTCGGAATATGCTCGTAAGCCTACCCTCGGAGGGCAGAAAATATCTCTTCACATGTCAACAGTGTTCTCCTCGGCGGTGGCGCCGTGTGGACTTCTAGGAACATACAAACGTTTCGCTATAATTTTATATGCACCCACAAGTCCACACGGCGTAGAAACCGAAGATTACAGCAAAACCATCTTCGATATTCTTACGAGACACGTTTCGAGAATCTGGGCAATTTATTTTGTTATGTGTTTAATACATTTAAGTTCTGGAATCTGCTTTTCACGTTCCTGAAGACAGAGGCGATATATTCGTCCGAAACGAAGGTACCACAACGCAGAACACCACAAGAAAACATTTCACCGCTGTGAAAATACCACATTTCAGATTTAAGAAGTGGGTTTTTTCTGGTGCCCTGTATGTGCCGAAGGTGTGTTTCGAAAGATCAGATCTCATTTCTTAATCTTCGTCAAAGGACTCAGCCTATGCTGAAATCCTTTTTCCGGGGCTTATAACCCATAAGCAGCATAACTTATTCGTTGAAAATTAACAAAGAATGAGAGAACAAACAAAAATTGAGAAATTCCTTAGCCATCGTCAGTTAATTACTATTATTGGTCACAACGATTTGATATATCTCTCTTCCTTCGCAGACCCCCACAACTCTTCCGTACTATCCGGTATAACCAGGTGCTTCTGACCTTTGACCCACCGTCTGAAGAATAGTATTCATGGTCAAAATAATGTTGTCTTAACACGAGTAATGAGAATGAAACATTGCATTGCCTGTCTCGACACCAGAAGATGTTGTCCAAACACCACGAACGTCTTTCATTTTACGTTTCAGTAGCGAATGAACACGTAAAGTCCGTACTTCTTATTCTTATTCTTCTTTTGTGGAGATGGACAAAGTAATATTTTATTCACATTCGGTGAATAACATGTAAGATATTTCACCAGCCTACGAAATACGACAAACAGTGGTCCTCTTTCGGAGATCATGCAGATGGACATGACAAATCTTCAGTTGTAGACCCAGGAACAGCCACAAATTGCCTCATGAATGTTATGACAATGGGGTCTGAATGCTCTGAATAAAAAGGAGACCGACAAAATCACGTCCAGAAGAATAAAAGTCCAAGAGAAGTCCGGAGAAGCTAACGCACGCAATCAGAATGAGTGGGTACGATGCCATGCATATACAGAAGAGTCCATTCTGTATTCACCCTAAATTTGTCTGCATTTCCTGAAACGGTGGTCAGGTAATCAAGGAAAATGAAATAGCCTACCTCGATTCCCGTTTACAGAAGTCTGTGGACCAGTGCTGGGAGGCACTTGAAATTTACATTTGTAGCAACCCCCCCCCCTCCCCATTCGGCCAAGGAGTCCCGCCAAATGTCTAAATAGATCAAGTAACCTCCCACATGGGAGGTGGCCCAAGGCCCTTCAAAGCCTTGTAAAGCCACAGATGATGATGTTGATGACAAACACTAACAGAGTTCAATTACATTTAATTTTTTTGACAAAAAAAAGCTTCATATCAGCTTTTGAACGCTAGTTTGTCTCTGTTAGCTTATCGTATACAGCAAATGTAATTTTAGATGTGACTTTTCATACAATAAGCACACGAGATGGCTAAAGCCGTGTTATAACTTCCCAGTATAAAAATATCAGGTTGCTAACTGCAGTCACGTGACCTAAATGTGACACGAGCGTTGGCCGTTGGCTTCAAAGGCTGCGACTACCTCACTACACGAATACGCATTGGCCTACATTAATTACATTTTTAACTTGGATCGTGGAAAAAATCTAGAGAGTGAGTCCGAAGACAGCTGTTTCAACGTACTTGCTGCCTCCATCATCAGGACGATACGCGTCTGAAAACTTTTATCATAATACACGGCACAAGAACCCAGACGACAGCCATCTTTACTCTCAAACAAAGTAAAAATTTCAGTTAGTAAGTGAATTACTCAACAGCTTTCTTAACACCTTCAGCCTTCAACACAAATCCGAAAGACTTTGACCAAAGTTCGTTATAACGATTTCTAAACGTGTCTCACATTAATCCACGAAGGAAATGTTTAAAACAGACTGTCAGTGGCAATATTGGAACGAAAAATCCTAAATTTGGTCAGTCAAGCAGAGTTCCAGTGACTATGACTAAACTTCACGTGGACCCAACGAAGATCTTCGAATGTCAGTGTAACGAAATGTAATGATCTGTATCAGAGCGGAGCATCTGATTCACTTGTAACGCGATAACGGAGAAGACGTAGAAATGTAAGTTAATTATGTCGGGGTTTGATCGATGGTCAATGCAGTGGAAAATCAGATAGAAGCAGAAATGCAATTATGCAAAATGTTAGTCGCCACTGTAAAATCTATTCCTGCTCAGTCACTCAACAACTCCGTGGATTTATAAATAGAGGAGTTTGTTTCATGTTAAAACCGTGCAAATCACTTGCTCGTTGTTTTTAAGACTGTGTTCAAGAATGTGAAAGTATTTACGTATACTTCCAAGTTCATTTTAAGACTTTTTTTGTTTGGAATGTACTGGGATTTGAGATTTTCACGGCGGTGAATAAAAAGATGGCCGTCTTTTAGGCTGTAGCGCCGTGTACATGAGTAAACTTCACTCATCGCCCTGATGACGGAGGCAGCAAGGACATCTGAAACGGTGGTAAACTTCTACCGAATTACACGGCGCTACAACCCAGAGGACAGCCATCATCACAAACAATGAGATCACGCGTTCCACTGAAAACCACAAAATTACTAGCCATAAAAAAACAGTATTGACAACTCATTTTGAATGTCAATAAGATATTGATTCTTTTGAACTTTTACACATAAAAATCAATGATTTGAGAAAAATTTATTTTTTAAAGGTACTTTCTTTGTGCAACATTTTTTGGTGTAAGTGTGTAAATAATAAGAACAACGCAGACATTTAATTCAGGATAAAAAAAGATTTCCAAAAAATATCTACATGTGTGTCCGTGTGTGTGTCCTCCCTTAATTAATACAATAGATCCACCAGATTTATTAATGAAGTGTTAATCAGTGTTTCCGTAACTGTGGCACTAGGCAAAAGACCTTGAATTTCGCTCTTATCTGCTGTCAGGAAGCTATCCTAAAAGAGTCAGATGCCTTGTCAGTCAACACGAAGTGCAAGGGTAGCCTTAAAGCGTCCCTGTTAAGAACTGCTTCCAGATGTGTCCCAGTCTGTGATCTGGAGAGGGCGGAATGGAATTTTAAAGGACCTGAACTGATTTTTGCAGTGGCGAACGACATGCCAAGTACTGGAAATGCTGACTGTGTACAGTCCTTAACCAATCACGACTCCTCCAAAATTCTTTTGACATTTGGTGGTCGATCTTCAAAAGAGTGAGTAAGAAATGCACCAGAGGGGTGTGGAACCGCGAATCGCGCAGTGAAGACTGAACGAAAGAGCTGTCGTAGTCAGAGGATAAACGTGTGAGTGTGTATTCTCGTAGCACTGCTCTCATTCATCGAAGTTCATACGTCGAGAACCGTGGCAGGCAACAAGAGGGTCACAGAGGTATGAGGTTCCAGTAATAATTCATTACCGCTCTAGACGGTGGCTCACGCGTTTGAACTCCATATTCCGCTGACCCCCAACCCGCTGAACTAGCCTGTAACGCTACTTCCATCATGCTCAACCCCCACCCACTACAAGCGTATCGGTTTCACGGCATATTAGCACCAAAACCATTTTGTCCGTCTGTCACTCATTAGACCAACCAATTTAATTAGAATGTACCAGAGGCTTGTTTCCCCCCCCCCCCTCGTAGTGTTGTAATTTTTGTATGGCACAAACAATGTCGAGTCTGCAAATTATAGAACGCGCTTGTGGTTAAATGTAACAGCAGCATTGCTACACAAAACAAAGATGAAACATTTCCTTTCTGTCAGAACAACTGAGCGTGCCTGCATTTTCATGAAAGAGTTCGAAATGCGGAAAAGAATTAATGCATTCGCATTCAAAACAACACCAAATTCAGCCAACGGTGGCGCTAATATTATGAATACGTTCCGTTGCTTTTTTTAAACTAATTCAGATACTTCAAAAGGATAAAATGACTCATGTATAATCTCGAAAACCAGTAAACTGAGTCGATATATTTACAAGAGATGCTTCAGTTGCAATTTAGGATAATTGTGGGTTCGTTTAATCATGACGGATTGTCCATAAATTACGCATTGAACAGAATGTGAGAGAAAACTTTCGTGCTTTATATTAAGGCCGTGTTTCAGGATTCGACGGCGATTCGGTAAACATGTTTCAATATTAATCAGGAAACACGTGAGAATTTATGCTGACGATGGTGAAGATATCATATGTCTTCTGGGTTGCGATGCCATCTTTGCGGCACAACACATCTTGAAGATGAAGGCGACACGTTCCTTTGAAAAGACAGCAACCACCCAGAAGACCAGAGTCGAATTTATCATTTCGTTTTCTGGTCGAAATCGAACCCACCGATATAAAGCTGCAGTGCTACCAACCATCAAAACGGCTGTGATTTGTTATCTGAGACCAAATGCAAATTCAGACACTTTTCACACAAACAAGCTGATCGCTGGAACAAGTACACGGGATTTTAAAGTCCGAACAGACATTATTAATGTTATCCTTCATCCGGAGGACGCAGCGACAGACCTCGTGGTGGTTGCCTAACTTACCGCCAAACTCGCTTTTAAGAAAAGGCGTCACGTCGTGTGTGGACACTTTAACACAAAAGTAGTTTACGTAGATCATGAAAAAAAGTGCAAAATACGGAGCTCGGTCAGAAAACTGTCACTGCGTTCACGGATCTAAAGTCCAAATTTCAAACCAGACGCCTTAATAATGTTTAAAACTGGAGCAAAGTGTAGAGCAGCTTCATGTAGCGAAATTTTACGATACAGTTACGATAGATAGAATAAATGTATAAATATATCCTATATTCTAGCCTCCGAGAAACACCGCCCGCTTTTCGGATGTTTACAGTATCAGGCAGCTTAATTTTCCACTGCAACTGCGCGACGGTCAACATCCGACCAGAAGTGATCGCCGCCACACCAAAAGCAGCGTTAGATGACAGCTGTGTCTGCGTGCCCACCGCGTTGGGTGACAAATTTATAAACTGCGCTGAACTCAAACTGCGTGACGAATCCTTGTATGGTCGGAACAGAGGTGCGATTCAATTGGCTACTAAATCCTTACACTGGGTCTAAATGTACGGAACATTTCACTCCATAATCTGAAGCCTTATCCGTATTCCAGGTCACTGAAAGTCGACCCGCTGACTGTCGCAGCCAATTTATTCTGGTAGGCTAATAATGTCTACGTCGCTTGCTCTACTGACACATTTTCAGATATTTTATAACCTGTGAAGTCTCTCATTCCACTGTCCCTTACACCAAATGCGCCACACACCCAATTACTCTAAATCTTTCTTTATTCTCAGCAAGAAATTACTGTCTGTACCTACAACCGACTGCGGTAACCGCGTCTGCCCCCATAATGTCAGCCAATACGTAATATCTCTTTATAATATTCTGTCCAACCTGATCGACCTCTACGGTTCCCTCACACAGGCGCCATTAGCCACAGTCTCTCAATTTATCTGAGTGCCTCCCGAACCACCCAAAATTCCAGCACTCATCATCATTCTCGATTCAAACAATGAAAAACAGCTAGAGTTAGCGTACAACTTGAGTGTTCAGAAGGTCCCGGTTTGACCCCGGCCTCCTATCTTTGGAAATGACACGAATGACATCACAGTTGTCTGCAGTCAGTGATATTTGAGCGGGTTCCGAAAATGTTGTCTATCGGTTGAGCTGATATCGTGTGAGATGACGACATCACGGGCGAAGAGACTGGTCCACGTATTTGGAAAAGCCTTCAAAGTTACAATCCGCTTGCAAAATTTAATGAAAATCCGCTCAGGCGTTCTCGGTAATTTGCAGAAGACATTAATTACTTTAAACCGTTGCTTGGAAAACTTACATTCCGTCCACATTCGGGGCAGAGCTCCCTGCAACATATTTAAATGACTTTGTTTGATTTGCCCCCGCGGAAAATCGTCCCGAGCCGCAAGCAGATACCTGACATGCCGATTGAGCCCACGAGCGACACGTCTCGGTCCGCCTCAGTCCAAAGTCTGACTGCTGCTACAGCGGCGACCAACTTCCCCCAACTTTAAAATTCTCTCTCGTTTCCGGCACACCAATCGCGAAAAGCGATTCAAATGCAAGTTCAACGAATTAAAACAGAGAGAAAAAAAGACATCATAATTGATCACATGATCCATAATTACCCACTCAGATCACATCCCTGTCGAATGCAGGAGTGTCCCTGAATACGTTTATTCGTGAGATTTGAGTTTCTCAAGGAGTCGAATACGCCTTCTGGGTTGTAGCGCCGTGTACCCTGGCGTTGCGGAGGTCCTTGCTGGCTACATCATCACCCAGAAGGCAGCCATCTTTGTTTTTATCCTTCATTGTGGGCACTCAAATGGGAAAGTCAGCGAAAACTGAGACACGTGTCCATGCCTGGATCCCGTCGACTAAGCCTACGTTATTAGCCCGGTGACGCTGTGTTCAGACGCTGCTCAACTGCGTCCAATTCCACGAGCCTCGTACACAGCAGATCCACGTAATTGTTAAATCTCTTGTTGCAATTAACAACAAAGTAGCTGTGCGAGCAGTGGGATACGGTTTCCATCTAATTACTTCTGTGAGATCGTATAAAGGAACGTTACACGCAGGCAGTGAAACTACACAGACGGATCCAATAACACCACCTGCTTAATTTTCCTGGAATTACAGGCACAGTAATCGATTTCGAGAGATTTTCACTGGTGCTCCCTCTACACCACGTCATCCCTTACATTTTCACGTATAAACGGTCGATGTTGAAATGCAGAAGAGAACGATCGAAGTTAAATTCAGGTGGAACGATCACGTTACATTGGGTCCGGATGTCTCCCCCTCTTCAGGAACCGTCGCGACGTCACTGTTTCACAGGTTGTGTCACAGGTAACATGGAACTCGAGACAGAATGACAATACGTATCAAATTAAACAGGTGTTCCTCTCAGTAACTCTAAAGTTGACGTTTTACTACATACATGGAGAACAAACGTCTGGCACGTCATAACCAACCTACAGATAATGCAGAAGAGCCATCGAGGCACTTTGTCATTAACAACGTCTCCGTTAAACACATTATTTTGTAATCCGACGAACATACACCATCATAAGAGTCAACAGATTTTGTTCTTAGGTCGTTCCGGTAATAAATGTCTAAACAACAGCGTCGGGCTATGTCCGATGTTAACAAGCCATCTGTAGTATTTATTGCTACTTAGACTAACTAACTAACTAACTAACCAACTAGGTGGCTTACCGAACCCAAAGGTTCATCACCGAACTAACCAAAGCCCTCCACCGGACCCTGTCCTGGGCCAACAAAATCCAGACTCCTTCAACTCCTATCTCCCATAGATCCCGCCTGAGATTATCCTCCCATCTACGTCTAGGTCTCCCCAGCGGTCTCTTCCCCTCAGGCTTCCCAAATAGTGGACCCAACCAACCAGATGGCTTACCGAACCCGAAGGTTCATCACCGAATTAACTAAAGCCCTGTCCTGGGCCAACAAAATCCAGTCTACTTCAACTCCTATCTCCCATAGATCCCGCCTGAGATTATCCTCCCATCTACGTCTAGGTCTCCCCAGAGGTCTCTTCCCCTCAGGCTACCCGACCAATACCCGGTGCACACCTCTTGTCCCATCCATGCGCGCTACATGCCCCACCCATCTCATTCTTCTCGACTTAATAACCCTGACAATACTGGGGGAGGAGTACAGATTTTTAAGCTCGTAATTATTGCTGCTTAGACTATGGACTATTATGAGTCAACAGAAGCCGATCTGCAACACCTCCGCCATTAGCCCCATTGCCACTCCTCAAGACCTTTGGAACCCGTTTTAGAGGTTAGCAATGCAGTGTCTGCAGAGGAACAAATCTCTTCTGAACTTCACTTGGCGCAGACAGACAGACAGACTTGGGCCTCGCCCAAGTATTAATGATAAAGGTCGCTGTAACTACCAGGTTTCAAAGTACATTTGACTTTAACGCCTTATTCCACAGATTTTGTACAAATGGTGCATGCTAACTACCGCTCAGTTACTGTATCGGGCGCGAATAAAGATACGAGTTAGTTCTGATGATCTGGAAGAACTGGTCCAGCGAAGGGCCTTTCTTTAGCGCTGCTGAACCTCCGAGTTACTCGTTTTAGGTCACAAAATCGGCCGTAACTTCGTTTCGTCCAACGCTTATGGCCTCCGTAAAGCCGTCACACCGAAGGTGAACGACCATTTGATGTTTTCGACAGATCTGGGAGTTATTAGGCGATGTTTCACTGTCAGCCGTGTGAGATGCTAACTGGTCCATGTCACGGTGTATCTCCGCGCCGAGAACGTAATTTAGTCGAGCCTACTCTAGTGGAAGGAACGCCATCCATCAACATCTCCTCGCTGTTTATCGCACGTTTTCTGTATTCATGGCTTCCATTGTAAAACGACGGATCAAATTACTTGCCCTGGAACATCTGCTGATGTGGAGAAGCACAGTCAGGCTGACAGAGGGTTCCCACCCCCTTGCATGCCGAAGCAATTGCGACGCTAATGCACTTACACGTCTAATCATCCCTACCCGCGTTCATTCCTATTCTTATTCTTCCCTTCGGTTCCCCGGTCCTCAATAATAATTACGTTAACATAAATTACAACTGAGGTAAAGTCACCCAGCTGACTGGAGATCATACTTCGTATCCGGGAGGTCCGTAGTTTCAAAACTGGGCCCTGCCTGCGACAGGGCCATTCTTCAGTATTTAAAAGCAAATAATTGAGTCTTTATGAGTTTCAACGGCCGGGGTCCTGCGTGATTAACATTTGACGTGTTAAATCCACGTAACGATACTACATAACGTGTGAAAATATTTAATCAAGGAGCAATAACTACGAACAGAGCCAGAAGTTAGACATTTTTGAATACACAGCTTCACATAGGTGTACATTTTTAGAATCCCACATTAAGTTTCGATAAAGTTGCCGTTACTTCAGAATTTTAAAAACCGTCATGTATGCATCTTTAAAACAGAAGCTTAAAACGATGTTATTTGGGATAATTTCAGTGTCGTTTCTGAATATAAAAACGTAAATCGTGTGTCGGCCAGACAAGCAGACGTCCTAAAATAAATGTAAGTAACAAAAAAGTACTCGCCTGCTGGTTATACAGGGTGCTACGATTACGGCGTCCAGTAAGAACGCCAGCTCCCGTTAACAAACGGAGCAAATGAGATTCTCTATTGCACAGTTTTGCGTGGTAAGACGTGACTTATCGTCTGGACTCAGAAAGCTGTAACAATTATGATTCTGCGAGTACCTTACTACCGTGAAAGATCTCAAGTTCTAAATTTGTGAAATATATCCATGAGGATTTCACAAACAGTAGTCCTACGCGGGCAGCTCAGTTAATAATAAAGTTGCAAACGTGGAACGCGTATGCAAATGAAGTTTATTCAATTACCATCGTTAGAAAATCGAACACGGGTAATTGTACCCAAATATAGCTGTCAATTTTAAAGAAACTGCTAAATCATGTTTTGGGAGGAAACTTCCTTTTGGAACGACAAACAGAACTGTCAAAAACAAAAAAGATATACACGACCGTGTACGGATTTAAAAAAATTCTTGTGTAAGAACACACACGTACACAAATCAGTCAACAAAAATGGAGAACTAAAGTCAGCAATACGAGGTAAATTATCAGACAGGAGGGTAAATATTTACGAAGATACTTAAATACAGCCTCAGATAACGTTAGGAACGCATGGAAAATTAAATTATGAAAACCGTTAGAATAAAAAGTGTCTTTACTAGGATTCAAAAAAGGTGTCTGTAGTGGTCTCGCTGATCGGGTGCAAGGCGTCTGTCTGTCTGTCTGTCCGCCTTGCCTGAGCCAAGCGGGGCTGAGGCGAGAGGCGGTTGCCCTACTCAATTCGATCTGCCTCTCTTTATTTCTTTTATGGCTAATTAATCACACACGGCAACTTCAAACTCTCTCCAGACACCCAATATCCTGTAAGTACAAATCGGATAAACGCACAGGAACAAAATTACAGCTTGCAACACTCCAGGCCGGAAAGCTTACTCGTTCAATACCGAAAACCGAAAATTTGGAAATGTTCTACACCAGCTGGTTTAGCAACCCTCGGGCCGCTGGTCGCATGTGGCCCGTCGATTTGTTCTGCCCGGACCGCGAGCATATTTGTAACGATGCGAATAAGATCGCTCACTTGCGATCAGAAAACGTTTTGTCAGAATCTGGCAGCACACAACGCTGTGAGAAACTGCGTCTTCATGAAAAACAGCTGGACACACGCAATATAAAACTGATACTGAACGAATACTGAAGTAAAATCAGTGTGAGACGTCTGACTACGACTAAATAAGATTAAATATGTTTTCTGCAACAACACGTAAAAATGCCATTTAGCGGCATTTATAATGACTCGCCACGGCGCTTCAAGAATCTGTCCTAATTTAAAACCACGCCGTCCGCGAGTCGATAGGATGGCACGAATGTGGGCCCCTGGAAGAGGATGGGCAACCCTGATCTGCAGGGAAGCATTTACTGACGTGTGTCCGATGCCAGCGACGGAGCTCCACTGTCCCAGACAGATAACGGACAGCAATTCCTCAATTCGCCGTTTTAAAACTTTCTCTTGTTGGCTTTTCCGTGGACTTAATGGCATTTCCGTACCTTAATTCTTAGGTCTCGTGCCTTCCCACCCATTTAATGTTCCTTCGCACATCCCGCGAATTGTTAGAAGCACGCACAAATGAATAAAGGTGGGCATAAGTCATGCTTTATAAAATGAAGTGCCACTACATAAATTTAAACAAGGAATTGTTTTAATCGTGCACAGAATAAAATTATCACGTATGAGTTTATTTTTATTACACTGTAACTTGTTAGACGTTCAAGCACGTTGTACAGAATAATAGAACACACCCAAAGAACGAACGGCAATTTCTCCGCGACGATGAACTATATAACCTGTGGAACTATTAGGCCCATCACGCGCGGAGCACTGAAATGCAGATGAACTAATTATTTTCCTAATTTGTCCATGAAATCGAGTAGACAACACTCCGACGTCTGGTAGCAATTAACTCAGAAATAAATTGAAGTCCCATCAAAATAAGCACGCACGTATTTTTTCCAGAAGCGTGTCTCTGCCAAGCAGAGAGTCAACCTGTTTCTCGCCACGTGCAGGAAAAGCCGATGGGCCTTCGCCACCTCGAGCTTGCGTATTCAGGAGGTGTCCCAATTCCACACTCGCGACCGGCGTAACCAATACGTACGTGCCTTGATTGCCACCCGCCACGCTGTGTACACTCTACGTGACACGAAGGACGTGCACGGTCCGGGAAGAAACCCGGCTCCGACCTCATTCGGTTTACCGGCTGTCGTTACCGGGTATCTTCGTGGTTTTCCTCCAAACGAATGCATTCTCGGTTGCATTAAGCTCTTTGTCTTCAATAAACACAGAAGGACATGATTACGGCATCGAAATGAGGCAGAATGAGGAAAACCACAAGCTTTTAGGCAAACTTACCAGTTGGAGGACGATGTGCTGGAAGAGTTCCCCTTCTGTTCGTAATCGTGGGCTGTGTTTCGAACGTTGTAGGTCTTCTGGGAAAAGTCCTGGATTTTTCTGCCTGAATATGTTCTTCGAGTAGATGTCATGTCCGCTTCGATTTCAAGTTCCCCTGAAAATAAAAATTGCAAGACGTGAGTTAAGGCCTCACCAACGGTAAATATTTCTCCCTCTGTTAACTCTGGGAAAAACGAAATTCACGTCAAATGACAATTCCTTTCTGGACTAAAAGGAAGTGGCAATTATTCGCCTTCGAACCTCCAGACCATGAAATGGTGGTTCGTGTTTGTGTGTTTCTCCGAAAGCCAGAATTTGCTATCACGCACGTTCATAAGCATTACCAGAATCCACGCTTCTGTTGTAAAGAACATTCACTGACTGGATAAACCAACCGCAAAAATTCAACCTCGTAGCTGTACCGCTCGTTATTTATTACGGGCGAAGCTCCGGTAATTTTGTAGCAGTTCCTGCTTATCAGCCCGAAGTGTCAGCTTGCTGGACGAATTCCGTCGTTGATTTCATTGGCGATCTTGCACGAAAATCATCAAAATTCTCTTCAGTCGACACATGGCATCTTCTTTGTATTTCCTTCGCACAAATGTACACTCAGCCTAGACACGTGAGTCGCCGATGACACAGTACCTGGATCGCCTACGTCTGGTGTGGTCTGTCCCAGGCAGCCGCGTGCCTCGTACGGCCCGTACACAAAAACAATATAAAATGTACCGCCATCAACTGATCGGTAGTTCGAACTCCAGGCACGACGAGAGAGTCAAATGACTGACGTTCCATTTGTTTTCTGTCAGTCTCCAAGCGAACGCGTGGGTAACAGAAACGATTTGGAACACGTCCGTCCACCTCATCATCAATGTCACCACAAATTACTTAATTTCATTTCAAACGAGACATTACACGAAATGATTGACTGGAAGACAGACCTTAACTTCGTTCGGGTACGAAAATGAGACGAAAGAAATTATTGGGAAATTATTTGACAGTCCCCCTGGAATATCACGTGACTGTACGAGCACATCGAACCCGTTGTTGGAATCGTTACCAGTCGCGCGGGGGAGGGGGGGCGGCGGAAAGGATCGTTGTGCAGCCGACGGGGGAGGGGAGGATCTACCAAATGGGAACCCCAATAAAGAAAGGCAACTTCTGGAAAATGGAAAACTGATACCCATAATAATTCCATCCAAGTCGTTGGGAAATACAGAAGGCCGCGCACCATTCTTGTTCTATAACTCAGTTCCGATCAGGACACAGCACGAAAAAGATTCGAAAACTGATAAACTCTGGGCAATTATTGGACCCTAAAGTGTCTTTGGAAAAATGGTAATCGCGAAGAAAGTGGAGGAAATGTCGCAAATTGTCCTAGGTTACTGTCCCAGAATACGTCTGAAGAGGCTGAGGAAATGAACATACCAGAAGAAGGCGAATTCGTCTCAGCTGGCACTTGAACCTGGCACCTTCCTCTAGGAACTCAAAACGCATTCCTCAGTGACAACCAGCTTCACTTGCGGCGTGGAATCCGGTCTCTCGTCGCCGGAAGAAACACGCCAATTCCTTACTTAATTGCGTAACAACACAACAGAACTTCAGCTGGGAAGACAGGAACTGACACACGGAATCCCGCGCCATTGCACTGGATTCTCGCAGCGACTTCTGATGCCTAATTTGCTCTAAAATATTTCCATCTATGGAATTAATAATCCCGACGGCGTTGTATGTGCCAGAAGACCTCAGCATCACGGACTGCTGGTACGTTTTTATAATTGCTGACATCCTCAGAAAATGTTTCTCATACAAATGTTACGGCCCTCTGGCATTAGTCACAGCTCGCAAACTGGAAACTAAGCGTCGAATTTACGTGGCAAACGTGCTGGTTGTTTCGAAGCGTTGTAACTTCGCAGAAGTTGGTTGTACAGTTTCAAACTCTCGTAAACGTATCGCCAAAAATCACAATACGTAATGGCGCTGCTATCTCTAAGAAGTTCACACAGCCGTAAGTTTTCTATTACTTATGGTAGGAATTTCAAAGTCCTGAAGATTTCGTTAGTCTGATATTTGTGTAAAGTTTCGTAAAAGTCGAACATTTTCTTCAATTGTTATCACGGGAAATTAAAATATACAAATCAATAATTCTGCCTGTTGTTTTGTATGGGTGCGAAACATGGTCTCTCACTCTGAGGCAGGAACACAGATTGCAGGTGTTTGAGGAGGATATTTGGGCCTAGGAGAAAAGACGATGGGGCGTGGAGAAAACTGCATAAAGATGAACCTCCCCCAGTATTGTCAGGGTGATTAAGTCGAGAAGAATGAGATGGGTTGGGCATGTGGCACGCATGGATGGGGGCAAGATGTTCACCGGGTACTGGTCGGGAAGCCTGAGGGGAAGAGACCGCTGGGGAGACCTAGACGTAGATGGGAGGATAATCTCAGGCGGGATCTATGGGAGATAGGAGTTGAAGGAGACTGGATTTTGTTGGCCCAGGACAGGGTCCGGTGGAGGGCTTTGGTTAATTCGGTGATGAACCTTCGGGTTCAGTAAGCCATCTGGTTGGTTGGGTCCACTATTTGGGAAGCCTGAGGAGAAGAGACCGCTGGGGAGACCTAGACGTAGATGGGAGGATAATCTGAGGCGGGATCTATGGGAGATAGGAGTTGAAGGAGACTGGATTTTGTTGGCCCAGGACAGGGTCCGGTGGAGGGCTTTGGTTAATTCGGTGATGAACTTTCGGGTTCCGTAAGCCATCTGGTTGGTTGGGTCCACTATTTGGGAAGCCTGAGGAGAAGAGACCGCTGGGGAGACCTAGACGTAGATGGGAGGATAATCTCAGGCGGGATCTATGGGAGATAGGAGTTGAAGGAGACTGGATTTTGTTGGTCCAGGGAGAGTCTTTCGATGTGAAACGCTGGCTACGAATTTGGCAGTAGGCAAGAAATTACTGCCAAGAGCGAGTTATAAGTTGCAAATAATTTAAGATTTTGAAGGTGAGCAAATGAATTGAGTGAATAATTAAACAAAAGAGGCCTAGGATGTCTTTGGCAAAGAAGGGTAAATAAATTAGAGAAATAAGCAGTGCCATAGAGAAACAGAATTTATTTGCAGACGTGTGAAGGAGGAGGTCATTCATATCCTCTGTGATACGAAACTACACTGGGCTACAGAAGAACGCACAGATTTTAGCACGTACAAGGAACAACAGGAGTGGGTTAGCGTGGTTTAAGGCTGGTATTTGGAGGCTCAGAGGAATGAAAAAATGATCTCAGAGAGAGAAAGATGTCCTCAGTGTATTTTCGCAAAAGATTAAGCGAACTGAAGAAAATGGCTCAGGTTAATGAAGATGCAGCTTATACGAAAAAATCTCTACGAACACTGTAGAATTAAGAAATACAGGAAGTTACATATGAATGGAAAAACATAATTGATAGTTAGGGGGACACAGGCTTCGTGTCTACAACAAATAAACTTCATCAAGGGGTGTACGCAACCCAACGCTTCACTCCTATCCGAAACTTTCGCTGGACGCATTCCGTTCTTCTTCAGGACTCTTCTCACACATGCCAAGAATTCTACGGAATGGAATTACTAAAAATTTGGGAATAATTAAAAATATCAGAAAACGTACGTGAAAGCGTGAGAAAATACAGAAACAAAGTTTGAAAACAGGTCTTCGAATTAGAAGCAAATTTCACCGTAAGAGAAAGGTTGCGATAACCAAGCGAGGGTTATAAAAAGTTAAAGACTGTCTTGGTAAAAACTTGCAAGGAGTGTAGAATATTATTTTCTTAAGGTGAGACAGTACACGTACGAAATTTTAAAACTCTTGAATAAATAAACTAAAGAAATTATACGAATTTATTTAATGTTTTAATTCTATAGGGATGTATGGAACGCCAGTGGTCACGAGAATAAACAGAAGACGATGAAAAAGACACAGTAATAAGAATTAACAGACGATTTAGTTGAAACAAGAAGGGCAGAGCCTAACAGATGATAATATCAATTCAGAACTCTATAAATATTCAGCAAAGGAATTTAAATGTAAACTGTTAGAACTCCTTAATGAAGTAGGCGTGTGTGTCTCTAGAACAATCTCGCATTAACGAAGAACTCCATCGACCATTACCATTTCAAAATGAAGGGACAAAACCGATTCAAGATTGCCAGAGGACTGAGCCATCGGAACGCATGTTACAGAATTACTCACAAATAAAATGAAGCCCAGAAGAATTTTTGAAGTAAGTGTTCGTGATCTGTCTCGCAAGTTTGCCTTAATCTATTGATTAAGAAATACGAAAACAAAATTTTCTGACGCCCTAACTCATTTGGCCTTATAGTCGTGCTTAACCTAGGCTGATGCTGTTGCTCACGCCAGGGAAGTTAAGAGCTGAGACCGTGGTACACTCACGTGCAAAAATTACGTCCATTCTCAAAAATTACTTTGCATCAAAATCCTTTGCTGCTGTTCCTGAAGCATTTAGCCGGAAGTGCCGGGTAAGACCACGACACGCCGCCATTCTGCCCGTGAGCACATCACGTTCACACCCTCACAGGAAGTGACCCAACTCCGTGACTGCTACGTGATGACAATGATTATGGAGGCAGTATGACCTCCGAAACGTTGGTAAACATCGACCAGACTACACAGCGCAACAACCCAGAAGACAGAAATCTTCATACTCATCGCCCTGATGATGGAGGCAGTATGACCTCTGAAACGTTGGTTAACATCGACCAGACTACACAGCGCAACAACCCAGAAGACGTAAATCTTCATACTCATCGCCCTGATGATGGAGGTAGTATGACCTCCGAAACGTTGGTTAACATCGACCAGACTACACAGCGCAACAACCCAGAAGACGGAAATCTTCACACTCATCGCCCTGATGATGGAGGTAGTATGACCTCCGAAACGTTGGTTAACATCGACCAGACTACACAGCGCAACAACCCAGAAGACGGAAATCTTCACACTCATCGCCCTGATGATGGAGGCAGTATGACCTCCGAAACGTTGGTTAACATCGACCATACTACACAGCGCAACAACCCAGAAGACGGAAATCTTCATACTCATCGCCCTGATGATGGAGGCAGTATGACCTCTGAAACGTTGGTTAACATCGACCAGACTACACAGCGCAACAACCCAGAAGACAGAAATCTTCATACTCTGATTACGGAGGCAGTAGGACCTCTGAAACGTTGGTAAACATCGACCAGACTACACAGCGCAACAACCCAGAAGAAGTAAATCTTCATACTCATCGCCCTGATGATGGAGGCAGTATGACCTCTGAAACGTTGGTTAACATCGACCAGACTACACAGCGCAACAACCCAGAAGACAGAAATCTTCATACTCATCGCCCTGATGACGGAAGCAGTATGACCTCTGAAACGTTGGTTAACATCGACCAGACTACACAGCGCAACAACCCAGAAGACAGAAATCTTCATACTAAGAATCGCCCTGATGACGGAGGCAGTATGACCTCTGAAACGTTGGTTAACATCGACCAGACTACACAGCGCAACAACCCAGAAGACAGAAATCTTCATACTCATCGCCCTGATGACGGAGGCAGTATGACCTCTGAAACGTTGGTTAACATCGACCAGACTACACAGCGCAACAACCCAGAAGACAGAAATCTTCATACTCTGATGACGGAGGCAGTATGACCTCCGAAACGTTGGTTAACATCGACCAGACTACACAGCGCAACAACCCAGAAGACGGAAATCTTCACACTCATCGCCCTGATGATGGAGGTAGTATGACCTCCGAAACGTTGGTTAACATCGACCAGACTACACAGCGCAACAACCCAGAAGACGGAAATCTTCACACTCATCGCCCTGATGATGGAGGCAGTATGACCTCCGAAACGTTGGTTAACATCGACCATACTACACAGCGCAACAACCCAGAAGACGGAAATCTTCATACTCATCGCCCTGATGATGGAGGCAGTATGACCTCTGAAACGTTGGTTAACATCGACCAGACTACACAGCGCAACAACCCAGAAGACAGAAATCTTCATACTCTGATTACGGAGGCAGTAGGACCTCTGAAACGTTGGTAAACATCGACCAGACTACACAGCGCAACAACCCAGAAGAAGTAAATCTTCATACTCATCGCCCTGATGATGGAGGCAGTATGACCTCTGAAACGTTGGTTAACATCGACCAGACTACACAATGCAACAACCCAGAAGACAGAAATCTTCATACTCATCGCCCTGATGACGGAAGCAGTATGACCTCTGAAACGTTGGTTAACATCGACCAGACTACACAGCGCAACAACCCAGAAGACAGAAATCTTCATACTCATCGCCCTGATGACGGAAGCAGTATGACCTCTGAAACGTTGGTTAACATCGACCAGACTACACAGCGCAACAACCCAGAAGACAGAAATCTTCATACTCATCGCCCTGATGACGGAAGCAGTATGACCTCTGAAACGTTGGTTAACATCGACCAGACTACACAGCGCAACAACCCAGAAGACAGAAATCTTCATACTAAGAATCGCCCTGATGACGGAGGCAGTATGACCTCTGAAACGTTGGTTAACATCGACCAGACTACACAGCGCAACAACCCAGAAGACAGAAATCTTCATACTAAGAATCGCCCTGATGACGGAGGCAGTATGACCTCTGAAACGTTGGTTAACATCGACCAGACTACACAGCGCAACAACCCAGAAGACAGAAATCTTCATTCTCATCGCCCTGATGATGGAGGCAGTATGACCTCTGAAACGTCGGTTAACATCGACCAGACTACACAGCGCAACAACCCAGAAGACGGAAATCTTCATACTCACCGCCGTGAGAACCTCAAGTCTTACAAGTACGAAAGTCTCTATGGTGTGGACAATTGTATATAACAGCGTTTCTCAACCTATGGTATGCGTACCACTGGTGTTCGCGAACTAAGTAAGAAAATTAAAAGATAATATTGACATAAATAAGTTTCCCCTGAACGCATTTGATTACTGCTACGTTTAATGTGTTAAATTAGTGGCGCACCAGCGAAAAAGGTACAGACCATATCTGGGGAGAAGCAGGGACTCCGTGGAGAGCACGCCCTCTCCCTTCTTGGTCCCTATGTCTCTCTCCCGAACCCTTTTTGTACCTGGAGCCAGAAAAACTGAACAGAGAATTGCGTTACATTACAGAGGTACCTGCAACACTTATTAGACGCATCAGATGGGCTATTTCTGCCACAGGAATCAAATTCCACGGCGTTATACGGCTGAGCTGCAGATCCCCTTCCCTGCAGACCGACCGACTGTTCAAACATTCGGCTCGCTCTGAGGAAGAACTCCGCCAGACCAAATCCCACACAAGAATAACCGTACGAAATAATAAGTCCACGGAATAATTAAACAACTCTTATTTTCAGTCAGTTTTTTTAATCTCCATGAATAATAGCTAAGTGCCCAATATAATACCAACACCAACTCCTGTGCAACCATTATTTAGTGAAGTGTTACTAAATATGGTTTTGTAAAGAACTTACCTTTATGCTCTATTAAGAAACATAATCCTTTGATTTATATTATATTATTTCACTCTTTCTTGCCACTGATGATGACCTCTTGAGGTCGAAACGCGTTTGGCAACAGTGTCATTCACAGTGTAAACAGTTTTGTTTGTATGCGTATTTTATATGAAATAAAAAGTCCAGGTATTGTATTAATATAATTTCAACTCTCCGTGTGTGTGTGACATAAACTTTCGTATCGCCGCCATATTTACAATCAATGGCACACAAAAGTATTTCGTAGTATAAATCGGTGTTCATCCTTACCGCACAAAACTTGACTCAACCGAAATCTAAATAACTAGTCCCAGATATTTCCCGCGGATGTCATGTTGTTTCATAGTTCAAAGTACTCGACAATTCTGCATTTATTTTTGTATATTCACTACCACACGGTCTTTCAGGTTCCGTGCTATTATACGGGCTGCTTCGAACCTTACAAGTTGATACGGTTAGAGTACTGGTATTTGTAGCGGTAGAAGATGGCACGCATACATTACAAAAGGGTTCGAACAAAAGTACCTTAGCAGTACACTAAATAACATATTTCACTGGAATGCCAGTTTAATCCAATGTACACAATGTCTCTTTAAGCCTCCTCATGCCTTGAAGATGGCTGTCTTCTGGGTTGTTGAGCCGTGAAGTCTGGTACAAGTTTACCGACGTTTCAGAGGTCCTTTCTGCCTCCATCATCAACGTCGGTAAGCGTCTACCAGACCTCATGGCACATCAAACCCAGAAGACTCACTCACCACCCTGAAAACCTCAAATCCTACTCCTTAGACCTTAATGTCAGACTCGAACTTAAATATCGGTTCCAAAACTTTGTTATGCTTTTCATGTTTCCTCATCAATTCGGCTCCTCCAATTACGTCACGCTTAAGCAAGGCGTGGACCGAAAATTAAGAAACTCGTCGACGTGTGTCTCTCACCAGTTGGCATCTTCTCTAACCCTCCATGGCCAGGCCTTCTCCGATACAAAATGTATTTACGAACTGACCCTGGATATTTGTGGGGACATCAAAGTTAATAAATAATACGATACAACATTATTTAAACAAAATGTGCATTTATGTAAAAAGCACAAAACGTAATAAATTAATGAATCTACATTTTGCATTGCCTCGGACATGCATAATGAATTTTGCCCGTGTTAATGCCACACGCTTGAATATTTTAATTTGTATTCCGTCGAGACACGCAGAACATAAATTCCCCAGCGTCAATGCACGTTCACGATAAACATTCTGAATTCGCCGCAAACAAAAAGTGTTGTTAGACAAGCTACAGGCACTGACAAACCGCGCCGGTGGTTTCTGGTCGTGTTCCTGAACCCGGCAGCTGTCTGGTGATCCACCCTCACCCCGTCACACAATCGTCACAACATTTTACACGCCTCTGTGGGGCACCAAGCGGAGGTTCTGACCGGGCCACATGGAGAGAGGTGGGAGGATGAACACCGCCGTCGCGTTGCTACAGTCTCTGGTTGTCGCTGCAGGTGGGTGTGGGCAGATTCAGCAATCTCCGCTGCCAGAACGCGTGGCAGCACTTGCCTCGTCATGTCAGCACATCCAGCCTTCGGTTCCACGTGGTACTCTTCACTGCTGCAGGAGATTTGCGACTATCGATTTGTACAAAACGTTTAAAATTCTGCTTAATATGTAAACAGCTAAGAAAAATAAACACCAAACCTCATTAATTAGTAACTGGGGAACCATTCTTCGTCGAGTGGTAAAGACTCCAACTTCGTATTCGGGAGGTCCCAGGTTCAAATCTCAGCCCTGAGGCCGGCTATCCTGAGCGATGTTTTGGTGGTTTTCCTCAGCCTCTGCACACGAATGCCGGGATAGTATCTTAAATTAGGCCGTGTCCTTTCCAATTCACTGTCATCCTCTCATGCGATGATCTACCAAAAACTCATCGTGAAACAAACTATAAATAAATAATTTAAAATAATGAAATTTGGTCTGACTTCCTGGCCGAAATATACGTCGGCGTCCCACTGTGTCGCTGCATTACACAATTTAATTTTCCAACCTCTTCGTTCTTACTTCGTAAGGATGTGAAATTTGGGTCTTCTGCCGAACTTCAAAAGCATACCAGAATCTGTAGCTTCCAGTGGGCCAGGTCACCTTGTTATTCTCAGGAGTTAGGTTAGGTTTCAAAACTGCTTATATCAACGTCCGCCACCGGACGAGATCTTCAGCCACCACGACCCATCCCCAGAACTCACCTGCCTTAGTGTTCCGCTCCATTTCTTTCTCTGTACTTTAGCATGCTATCTTAAACGAATTTACAGCACAGAATTTTGCACGGATTTAATATTTCCTGACAACAGCTTCATGGCAATAAAAAAGAAACCGCCTCGAACTGAAACGACTACGCACAAATTGTAAATCCATTCACACCAATGTCTCCCACGGTGTCTGTTTCCACATGATTCTTAATATTATACCAATTTCCTGTTCCATGTGCTGAGTGGGATTCAAACCCACGGCCAACGCTCCAGATAGCGCCGGCCACTGTGATCGCCTTACTTCAACATTATGATTAAGAATTCATAACCGTTCATTCAGTGAAGCCGTAGCGATCCTGGGCAGGCGTCTCCTAATTGCCACTCAGGCAGTGACAACACAGCTGCTGCTGTCAGCTGTCGGAAATTATCCTCTGAATCGATTCTAAACTTATCGACTGGTTGAATGTTTTCGTACTTTCATTCCTGGATCAGCAACATGGGACCCGCGGGCTGTGAGAATTTGAGGTATTCATTGCGGTGATTCACAAGATTGCTGTCTTCTGGGATGTGGCGTTCTGTAGTCTGGTAGACGTACATCAACGATTCAGAGGTAGAGATGAGGTTAGGAGGCTCAAATAAGTCATCGGCCTGATGACTTCTACCAGACTACACGTTGCTATAACCCAGAAGACAGCCATCAACGAGATGAAGATGTATTCTGTTCCTTACTTATTAAACCCACTTTCATAAAGACAAGCCAGTAAGGATGAAAGAACATTTACTTTATTCGATACAGCTTGTAACATTTGTAAGAATCTTATACGTACAAATCTTAAGGGCACATCCACTCCCAGCATCGTATCCGCAGAGTATGGAATCGTATCGTGTTTCAGCCCTCAGGGCACGGCGTCCCAACTCATCCGGCAATAAATCCAATTTCAGAATAATCTAAACTCTCTCTTTGTTCAAAGCTTTTTGTAACACAAAAAAAAAGAGAATATGTTTTCTGCGGAGTTTGAAGTGCCGCGGGCGAGAGGTAACATCATTCGCTGGCAATGCAAGTACTGAGGGGGGGGGGGGGGGCAGAGGGATGAAAAATACACGGTCGCGTAATTAGCGAAACACACAACATTACCGGGGGCAAAACAAGTCATCCGAGCGAGACCGTGCCCCTACGCCACGCAACATTATTACAATTATTGTCTGTTTATATTTCAACAGTCATTTGTTCAAGCATCGGGCTCAGTTCGCAGTGGTTTCCCGATTTCTGCGAGGCAGACCGGATTCCTTTTCCGTCCAAACCTGACGTAATCCTACCAACTATTTTCACGAGGCCAGGAACAACCCTGTGCTGTGAAAACACGAGTCTCCACTCCTGCAAACTTAATTTTAAACAAGAATCCTTTGGACAGGAACACGAATTTATAATATCGAAAAGAAAAATACATAATGAGGCGCATATAAATTGCACTCCTCCCTTAAAACTATTAAGTTAATTAAATCAGGAAAAATAAATGGCACGAAGCACGCATGGGAGGAGAAAAGAGACAGCAGCGCTGAAGCCGGACGACTCGAACAGGGAGAGTCTCCTGGCGAACCGACATATGTCGAGTGACTGAACACGGAGCTTAGAAACGCTCCTGTGAGCATGAACAGGACAGATAAGACGCATAATTGGGTCCACTTAGTATAATACAAGCGGTGGCGTGATTCAGACGATTGGAATGAGTAGGGCACCTCAGTAGTTAGTTCACTAAAAAGCATTTCAATCGTAACAGGTGAGAACAGGGTTGTTGCGCCGTGTAGTCTGGGCGATCGCCCAGATGATGGAGGCAGCAAGGACCTCTTAAAGATCTGTAAACTTCTACAAGACTGCAAGGCGCAACAACCCAGAAGGTAGACATCTTCAGACTCACACCGTGAAAACCTCAAATCCTACACAGACCAGCCAAGAAAGATTTCAGTTCCGTGACCAGCTACAGAACGAGCAGTCTCAGCGCGGGGCCTAATTTGTGTATGTGTGTCTTCCTGAACCACTGACGTAACCTTTGACCAAGGTGATCTTCACTGGAACAGAACAGTGCAAGGAGTAAGCAGGCCGGGTATAATGGACGCGGGACGGGGCGGGGAGGGGTGGGACACGAACACTGATCTCCGTTCATTGAGCCAGCTGCCCGCTAATGTAGAGGGTTCAGTCCCACACCCAACCACCCACCACTCCGTCTTAAACCGTACGAATCAGACGCCCCTCCCTCCTTCCCTCTGAGCAGAATCCCACAACATTTCCGAAAGTTAGATCGAAACTTGCGGCAAGTTTACGCCCTGAAAATTGGCGCAGACAGGCATGATCCGTGAGATTCGACTCATTACCCCCTAATTTGAACCGCAGAGAGAGAGAGAGAGAGAGAGAGAGATGCTCAGTCTGCCGATCGCCCCTTTTGTTTCGCTCACAATATTAGGGCGACGCAGTGCTTGGCTTCTGACGTGGACGGCGCACAAATCTAACTCCATTTGCTCTTGCCACCGCGTATATGAATCCCAGAGAACGAGTTTATTTCAAAGCGTTAACTACTGCAGACATAAGAATTAAAATAAAACACCTGGCCGGTTTAATCCACTCTTAAGCTAAGGGTACAGACGGATATCGACAAAACATCACAGCTCTTCTGCATGTAATCTCATAGAACTTCATCCGATACGCAATATTTGCAAGGAAGTCACTAACATAAAGAGAGGATAGCACTTATCAATCTAGTGTCAAAAGCTCCTGTCGCGATGCAATATGGCACATGTCCGCTCAATTTACGGCGGAATTAATGCGTTAAAGACGTCCTAAGGACACTTGTACCGTTCTTCCTTTACGTTAATTGTAATTTCACTGTCGAGGTCACAATAGCCCGGGAAAACAGACATCGTGAGCGAAATATTAGTTTCTTTAACACGCGGCACGACCTTTGAAAATGCAGCACCACCCATTGTCGACTGTCCGATGCCGCTTCACATCCGCTAGTCAGATACCAAGGAACAAAATACTCTGTGGCCGAGCCTAACGAAATACTACTGATTGCCTTAGAAATGTCCCATGCCAGAAAACTTCTTTATAGCTTAAAAGTAGGTAAGTTCACTGAGCAAATCCATGGAATGTTCCAGCTTCCAAATTATTTCGTCTTCCAATATTTATCGACTTCAATTCAAAGACGCCTTTTGGGAATTCTATGGTCTCCCATACCCTTCGCATTTCTGTAATCTTGAATCTTTTCCTCCGTAAAGAACACGCCAGAAGTTCCATCTCAGAATCTCATTACTCACTGTATACACGCGGGTCCGAGTTGCCAATCCTCCGAGGAAACGCACTGCCAAATTCTTGTTTCTGATTAGTTTTCTGCTCAGAACTCCCGTTTACTTCCACACAGACGTATTAGAGCAAATACCTTCAACAGACATTTCTTCCAATCAATAATTTTTAAAGTTTCAAAGGTAAAATTAAAACATCTCGCTGTACAATATCACAAAGCAAAGCTCTGGCTTAAAAGACTCGCCACTCGCAGAAATTCATTTGCTTCACATTACAGTGACGTCTCGTGTACCACGTTTTGGCGATATCAGTTACTTTCATTCGCGCCTTTACTGTTCTGAAGATACTTTCACCTCTCCATATCTTAAATAACTAAAGAAATACATCCGTCACAGCAGCCGTGCATTCAAAATTTAAGCTAAAACGTAGCCAGAGTTTCCAATTTCATAAATATATCGACCCGCAAAGCCACGCTGTAATGAGTTTGCACTCAACTCCACACCAGAGCTCTCTTCTGGTTTGTTCCTCCGCGTAGGACAATAGTTCTGATGACGGAGACCGCGGGCAACTCTGAAACGTCGGCAAACTTCTAGAACAAAACCAGGAGACAACCGTCTTCATACTCGCGGTCATGAGAACCTGAAATCTCACTTTTTTCCCTTATTTGCTTTGAGGCTCCCGCCATCCAAGTCTTCCGGGCATCGTCGTGAATTTGGTGTTCGTAGGGTGATTTTCGTTTGGGTTAGGTCTCTCCACTATAACGCCATCGTAACCTAAACGTGAACAAATGTGATGTCCAAATAAGGAAAGGTTATCAGCTTCTGAGCTACTAGGCGATATGACGCAGCCTGGAGTCTTATCATACTGTTCGCCACACGTTTTGGGGGCAACCATCTCATAACGCAACACGTCATGCGATGTACGTAAATGTCATTCCAGAGATTGGACTCCATTTCATTCATGTAGAAACAGAACTTTTCTGTCTAGCAGATCGTCTGACATCCGTAACCTCTTTTAAACGTTATTACATGTGGGGTCAAAAGACCTTACTTTTGGCAAGAGCTGTACCGTGCTGTTTGTGATTATGTTAATTCCGTTGCATTTCTTGTGTGAGGGTGGCAACACTGATGTTGCGCGCCAAGATTCTGCCACTGACAGTCAGGGTGTTTATCGCCTGTGTCACTTTAAGATTGTATATAATGTTGTCAGCGACAATTTATAAATGTCAGAAAATTGATTAAATTAACTAGGGAGGAAGTGACCCGACATACTTCAAGATCAATAGGAATATTTTAGAAACTGAATAAGGGAAGGTACAGAGTGTGTGGCCGAGATTCGACCGGAAGCCTCCTGATAAAAGAGAGTGACAATTTTCTCGCATTATGATATTTGAGTTTCGATGCCGAAATTCAGGAATGTCAGTCACTGTTACGGCAGGAAGGTAACTTTCATTCCGTTAATCGGAACAGCTGAGCGATGGCTTTTCCCGATTACATCCCGGAGATTGTCGGTCAGCCTCCACATTCACGTTCAGTCGACCGCACACAATTGCCTTCTAATTTCCTTCTGTCCCGTATCGGCTCGGAGCTTAAAACGCCACCCAACAAAAATGCCAACTCTTCATGAACGACAAAATTTGCTAACCATCGGGTAGGAATACTCGTACAATACAGAAGGAGACAAATATTACATTAAAATACAGAATCCAAGTATGGAAAACGGTCGAATGTAATGTCAAGCACCTTGAAGATGGCTGTAGTCTGGTTGAAATTTAGCAACGTTTCAGAGGTCCTTGCTGCTTCCATCATCAGGCCGATTAGTGAAACGTTGGTGAAATATCTTTTCATAACGGTGACAACTAAGGCAACGGGAATTTTAACTAAAGATCTAAAAATAATGTGGAAAATTTTCCAAGGAAGCATTCAACTGCAACATCGCACACAGTAACAAAGTGCTACAATCTTAAACCTCGGTTATTCGGCGGTTGGTCGCCACTCATTCAAGAGTAAAACTACCGGGAAAAGAAAAATACCCGTCATAATACAGGAAATAATAAAAATAATCGGAAAAACTCTGAAAATAATAACATCGAAAACATTAAGAAGGCCTTCGCGGTCCATAAGCACATTCTCGCCCCTCAAGATCGTACGTTGTGAGCAACCTGCCTGACATGACCCTTCCTTAAAATCCCAGACCCGAGTCTTGGAGAGAATAACGTCGAGTTCTTTAAAGCGGGTTATCCACTGACAGTCAGGGGCTTGCACTGACAACCAAACCACTTGGCCTGTTCAAAGCGAATTGAGGTAATGAGTCGCCTGGATACGCAGCAATGTTGATCGATCGATCGACTACGAGACACGACAAATCGTGCCGAATCACAAGGCTGCAGCTCTCAGGGAGATTCAAACTCGCGACCTGTGTGCGGCAGTCTGAAAGTGTTCCCTAAAAGGAAGACGCTCTTATGTGTCAGTAACTTGGCCGAATCCTCGTGTTCAATAAGCGACTACGAGGCGTGGCCAAGACGGCGAAGTCTGAACAAACACCAGACAACAACACCTCCTGGTTTCGTTCTTATAGCTTACTAGCGGGCGTTAATGCAAGAGAAAAATCAAGACCTGATGTTCTAGAACATGACAGAAGGGTGTATAAAACAAAGATGGTGTAATGGTTGCGATGTTTTGCACAAAACCGAGTGATTACACCGCCGTGACTTGGTACCTTTTATAAAAACAGAGTGCGCCATATGAACGTGGGGTCAGAATAACAGGCCCTGGGCTGTGCTTCAAATCAATACGAAAGCTTAGGATGATTACATACACCCCATGCATATTTCACGCACTCGCAGATGGCCAGCTTCGAATCTCGGATGTATGACTACGTATATTTAGGCCCTCAAAAAGAATGACGGGAAAGTGATCCTGCCCCGAAACAGGCGACGATCGAAGATTTCACGGCTGGCAGAGGACGTTTAGGGAGCAACGTATTCGGCGATCACTACAAAACTACGCGGCGGTGCCCGAATTTATAACTTGTGTTGGGCAAGGCCGTGGTCTAGGCAACACGGAGTTTTCCTCCGTGGCTTCCCAACAATTACTCCATTCACACACAGAAGAAGGCAATGGCAAACCACTTCTGGATCATCTGCCAAGAACGTATATGAACAGGTCCCAGTCCGAGAAAAGGATGGAAGGATCCTGTTCATATGGACCTGTCGTCAGACAGAACACTAAATAATAATAAGATGAGGTGGTCTAGCGGTTAGAACGCTGGCCTTGTAATCCTGGGGTCTCGGGTTCGATTCCCGGCGGTGCCCGAATTTATAACTTGTGTTCGGCAAGGCCGTGGTCTAGGCAACACGGAGTTTTCCTCCGTGCCATCCCAACAATTACTCCATTCACACACAGAAGAAGGCAATGGCAAACCACTTCTGGATCATCTGCCAAGAACGTATATGAACAGGTCCCAGTCCGAGAAAAGGATGGAAGGATCCTGTTCATATGGACCTGTCGTCAGACAGAACACTAAATAAAAAAATAATGAATATCACTTTAAATCTGAAGCAACGTCGTTAAAAAAATATTAGGAATCAACAAACGAGTTTTGATTATTCGCACCGAAACTTGGGCACGCTTCAGTGAACTCTGGCGGTGACATTGGTTTGACTACGACGTACAGCAGATCGGGCAGGTACAACGCTTTTCCATTTAACCAACATCAGCTTGGAAGCAATGCGTTGTATTAACGCGTCCACTTCACCGGTGGCTGAAACTTCTGTTTCCGATATTTTTATGCACTCAACGCGTGTCCAACTCTCTGCAGATCCGCATGTTTGCCTTCGAGCACGGCAAATTCATAACTCCCGACACAAAAAAGTTTAATTATCGTACAGAGCATCAGATTTTATCTTTCGCTCACCATGAAACATCCGGCGTTAGGTCGAATTTTTCTGTCTTCGTTCCAACGGAGTCCATAGCTCACCACCAACTGTGCCACGAATTTCCTCTCGACCTCATCTGCAACTGCGTCTGAAGATACGTAGGTGGCAAGCAAAGATGCCGGTGGTCGAAGCTCTCCGGATGGGAGAAAGTGTGTTCCGGAATGTCATAACCCGACTCCGTGACGTGACAACGTGTCCAGCGTTGTCTGATTTTATCATGTGTACAATTCAGTGTGTCATAACAGTTCTGCAAACAATTTTAATTCTTTTGTGTTGTCGTTCTGACACGAACCGTACGCTGACAGAGAATATCTAGCGATGTGATTTGTTCACGTCATGAAGTGCTTACAGGCATAGGCAGCTGTTTACGTACGCTTGCTACATTAAAATCCAGAGTGAAACTGCATTTCGAGACGTCGAGTTTGTATGGAATATCTTTCCACCAAATTCTACAGATAAATTTACTATTTTTTTCTCATAACTACAGGTGCTCGTATGTGAGACTGTAAATTCCCATTAACTTCTTCATATTATTAAACATCCCTCTGTAGACGTCTTGCCATGATAATATGATCTTTACCATCCACTTATTTGTAGTTTTCTGTCTGACGACAGGTCCATATGAACAGGATCCTTCCATCCTTTTCTCGGACTGGGACCTGTTCATATACGTTCTTGGCAGATGATCCAGAAGTGGTTTGCCATTGCCTTCTTCTGTGTGTGAATGGAGTAATTGTTGGGATGCCACGGAGGAAAACTCCGTGTTGCCTAGACCACGGCCTTGCCCAACACAAGTTATAAATTCGGGCACCGCCGGGAATCGAACCCGAGACCCCAGGATTACAAGGCCAGCGTTCTAACCGCTAGACCACCACTACATGAAATTAAAATTGTTTAACGTTTAAAATATATTAACATTTGCAAGTGGAAACAACTCGACTTATATTGCATTAAACTCCTCGTTCTGATACCGATGAGACAGACAGCCCTTTTTCAGTGGGCAGCTACTCCACGCTTTACCTCATTCTGAAGGTCAGGCTTCTGACATTTTTTTTTTCCATTAGGAGTGTTCTGTGCGTTGCCATGTCAACGTTCCGTAACCAAAAACAAGCAATAAGAAATAAAAATAGAGTAGACAAGACTGAGCTGAAATGACATTCTCCCACTTGACTGAATAAGATTTCATTTATATCAGACAATATGAGCACAAACAAAGTATAAGTCTCGAACAGATGTGACAGTTTCCGTTTCTCATGCATTTAGCCGGAATTTATGAACACTGAAAACGAAAAGCAATAAATAACAACGTCTACAAAGAAAACAGAGACGACAGGTTCCTACGGAACGTGAAATACCTCCGAGACGAAGCAGCGTCATAATCTACGCGACCAAAATCCAGACTTCCTGAGCGCGAGAAACGTGAAATGTTATGAATTACGCACCGCGCCCTGTTATCACTTCCGTGTGTCAGGGTCTGCGGACACACGAGACCCGAAGGTTCGTCATCCCACGTCTTCACGCTGGAGAATTCGTGTACGGGCGAATTTCTTATGCTCCGTGAGATTTCTGATTCCCACAGCGGCGAGTATCATACTTAACACAATCTTCACGAGTGGAAACACGCACCGGGTAGTTGCTACGGTCACCCGACTGAAAACTGCGTAGACCGTTTCACCCAAAATTCTTCATCGGTGTCGATCATGAACGTTTGTTTGAGTTCGACGTTATTAATCGACTGCTAATCACACCGTTAGCATTCGTCGGGCACTGGAAATGAAATGGGATCGAACATCAGCCATTTATAGAACTGAAGAAAGGCTGAACTGGATAGTGGCAAGACTTGTACAGCGGAGGATTTAAGAGCGACCATTTTTAATTCACACTCAAAGAGGTTCAGGAGAACCGTTCTTTATTAATGATACTGTTATTTCCCGGTGATGACTAGAACCACATAAACAGCTACACAATCTTTTGCTGTCCTTTCAAGCTCGTGATCTTCTGGGTTGTAGAGTCGTGTAGTCTTTTAGAAATTTACATCGTCTACTTTTTATTTCCTACAGATAATTCGAACAGGGATTCTTGGAACGGGACTGTCGTACAGACAAGCGGAACGCAACCACAGCTCTACGAAGAGCCCTCACGGCAGGCAATTGTCTCAGATTTATGAAGTAGACCAAGTGGGAGAGTTAAATCATTCCTGAACATACTTTCTGAATAGGAACGTCTTTAGAATCAGATGCTTCATATTCTTTGCATGTGCTTAACGTACATCATGGGAGTCTGGTTCGGACACTAAGTGGCACTGAAATGTGACAGCGGTGGCTCAGTTCACTTGAACGAAAAGACAAAGCCACCAGAGGCCGCCACTTTCTTTGTTTAACGCACAATGTACGGCCGTTTGAGTTGAGAGCCACGAATTTTAAAGCGTGTGGAAGAAACCGGTCGAGGTCTAACATTAATTTTTTTTTGCACTCAATTGATGAATAATCGTTTAATAAGCCTAGGTACCGAGAGACCTCGGGTGGCACCAACACCTGTAAATGACTTAGCAGGAAAAGTCCTGGAGTTCGTAAAGAGAAACTCCGGGTGCAGAGGTCGCTGTTTCTAGATGATGCAAAAACATTAATGATTCATAGATATAGAAGGCGACTTGCACTCTCTCTTCAAGAGCAGAGAAAGGCGACTTATTAAACTTTCATTCAGAGCTGTGTTTGTCTTGAATACGAATCGAGGAGAAGACATCCATCAATGGGAAAATTCAAGGCACTGCCGTCGCCTTTCCCTTACTCAGCACGGATTCTTCTGAAACGTAGTTGAGTCTGGAGCTGATGCGGAAGATGTGGTCCCTTCTGTGGATTCTGTGTTAACTTCCAATCTCGTTCTCATCACGAAGTTCAAGCGAGTCGAGCTTCATCATAAATTGCAAACGACGAATCCTGTATTTGGATATTAACCTGCGCCCCGCACTTCCACGGTGGGCCACGAATATCTCGAGAAGAGTGTCTCTATTTCGGCTCAAATTCAGTTGGCGCCACGAACAACAGACACATTTACTAAGCGACCGAAGATTACTGTATACTTAAGCAGGATTTGATTTTTTCACGGCGGTGAGTCAGAACATGGTTAGATGTCTTCTGGGTTGTTGCGCAGTGTAGAAGTTTACCAGCGATTCATAGATCCTTGCTGCCTCCATCATCAGGGCGATGAGTGAGTCACCTTCATATTCGCAGTCGTTAGATCCTCAAATCACTTGATAGACAATCTGTCAGTTCATTTACTAAAAGCCACGGTAAACAATGCCTAGGCCACATGCAAAAAGACGTAATGTATAAATCTACATTAAACGGCGCTTCAGCCCTTATCCCTTCAGTAACTTAAAGGCCTGCCACAGAAATGTCACAGTGTTAATGAGACGCGTAACAATCGATGGCATAACGATCATAAAAGCATTATTTTCAATTCAATTCAACTCAATTAATTTATTTTTAAGTGTCTGCCTACAACAAGAAGCCAATAACAGGCAAACACTGATAATACGTACATGCAATAATAATGAAAAATATTACAAAAAGAGATTAATTAAACTTATTCATGTACAATATTATATATAGCAGCCAAACACAGGCAAGCTCAAAATAGAAACAATATTATACACAACGAATAATAAATAAATGAATATAAATAAAGCAAAAAATCCACCTAGGGAACATTAATATAAATGTAAAACGTTAAAGAAATACAAAATACAGATGACCAAGCTAGATCATCTGTCAAGACAACGTATCTAGATCATTTCCCTTATTGAGAACGTGCCCTCAAGGGAGACAATGTTTATGCGAAATACGTCCGAAGATTTACATACGTCATTTGCAGAGTTGACGCACCTCGCTGAAGGACTATGCCTTAGTGCACTGCTCGCACTAAAAGTAGAAAATTCTCTTATTTGCCTCGCCGGCACACGTAAACCAACAGCGTCCATAATGGAATTGCAATTTATTTTGCCCTTAAAGACATTAACAAGAAATAAAGCATCGAGATGTCGTCGTCTGGAATAAAGTGTTCTCAGATTTAAAGTAGATAAAATCAATTCATATTTGCGTGGGATATTAAACTGAAAAAATCGGTAATTGCACAAACTGGCAAATTTTCTTTGAATATTTTCTAATTTATTAGAATCTGCCTGTGTAAGATTATTCCATACGATAGAGGCATACTCAAGCTTTGACCTAATTACAGCATTATATAAAACAACAAGGCTGTCTGGAGAGGAAAAATTATAAGTAATAAAACGAATAAGCCCTAAGGTCCTTAGTACCTGAGAATGAACACAATTTACATGACAGTGAAAATATAGTTTATTGTCTAACAAAACACCAAGATCTTTTATACAATTAGTGCGCAAGATTAAAAAGTCACTAACAATGTAATTAAAATGGATACTGTTGGTTTTACGTGTGAACGATATAATTTTGGTTTTCTCAATATTAAGTTTCATATTGTTATCATCACACCACTGACGTACGGAATCAATATCTGCTTGAAGAAATTTGCAGTCATTCACCGATTTTATATCACGATAAAGTTTCAAGTCATCAACAAATAAGAGAAATTTAGAATACTTCATTTTGTCGCAAATGTCGTTAATAAAGACATTAAATAAGAGAGGTCCCAAGGTAGAGCCTTGTGGAACTCCAGATAACACCGAGTAAAAAGAAGAGGACTGTCCTAAAATACAAACAAAGGCAGATCTGGATGATAAATGACTTTGAAACCACTTGGCAAAAGGAGAAGATAGTCCAAAGTTATTTTAGTCACATTTTTTAACATTACTACTAAACCGTTGCACTATAAGTCAAAGGTTCCTCACGAAGTACGGATAATAGTTAAAAGTTGCAATATAGGTTACACTGCACCACGCAGATGGACTTTTTCGCTATGCCGCGTCCGTGTTTCTCGGATCAGCAGCACCGACACTGCGGCATCCCGGTCGCACATCTGTATCTGATGGATGCTGTGGAAAATCTCATGTCGAGAGCTGTTCACGAGGCATCATCCCCCGGTCTCAGTGAAACACGTATCCTATTTTCATTCTGTCCACTAACTCTACTCTGTGATCACATGTAACTGCATTTGACAAGCGAATTCGTGGAATGGGCAAATCATGTCTGCTTTATGAACCACGTTCCACGATCTGCTCCTTCCCGATAACACACACCTCCACATCCAACTTATTAATCAACGACTCTGAATTAATATTTCAGAAAAATAGAGAAAGAGCTACTCATGAAATGGACTTTAGGGGGTGTCCTGTACAGGAACCAAGATTCGAACCCGCGACCCACACTAGACAAAACGACACAGACAGTCACTGAATCAGATGTTCGGTTACTTACTTTATGATGCTGATAATTACTTTGTGTGTCAGTCCGTCGGTCGGTCCATCTGTCAATTAGCCTGCCATTTTATTTATAATCATCTACAAACGCAGTGCGTGAGTATCCACTAACATCCTGCACGACCGACTGCGTGTCACGTCGACGCCAATCATCATTACTGGTGATGCACTGCTCTCTGCAATCCGCAAGAAGGCAGCCAGGTCACCAATCAACCTTTCGTAACAGCCTATGATGTAGAAACCAACAGACGAGCGCCCATCACAATTTTGGGCAAAATTCAATCCGTTGTCATATACTGACATTTATTTCTGAGCTACAAAGAATTCAATTGATATCATCACATATTATTATTTGCATGTATTTTCGAATACCGATACTGTTCGCCATTTTTCTGGTTTATCCGTCACAAAGGATAGACCAAGCGTCAGATCGTTACCAACCCCTAGGAATCCTACCGTGAATCTAAATCGATTCTGAGGGCACAGAAGACCTATACAACCACGAACGATTTATCGAATCATGAGTCTTTATGTGTGACTGACAAGGAGTAATCGAGTTACAGTGAGGTGAATTTAAAAGAAATCACGTTCGTGGAATATGATGATATGACAATATTTCGGTGTTGCCGTCATACAGAATGGCCAACGAGACCAACTGCTTTGATATCAAATATAAAATCATTGGCACAGAGACACGATGGGACGTGACTGCACTAAGAACCATTGCTACTTAGAACAAGGAGCCCGGAGTAAGGCCAACCCCGTAAGAGATGATCCGGGCGTCTCATTACAGTGAGCTCCAGACACGACCGCGTTCTGCTTGTTGGATGTTCGCTGCCTAAGAAAGTGGGCGATTTCTGACGTAACTGCTGCATCATGAACCACATTTACCAGTTCATTTGTGTTGCTAAGTAAACGGACAGCTAGTTTGCTCAGTACAAAAATAAAATACAATTCAGATTATAAATATTTTACATAACACGTTCGTTCTTCATCAACAAGTGGCTAAGCAGAACTCGCTTTGTCAACAAAACAAGTTTAAAGTGTCGTTATAAATGTAATATAACGTTAAAAAACGTAAAGATTGAATAATAAAACGTCACTACTCGAAAATTCGTGACCGAATCAGTCCAGGGCAGTGGCTCGTTCGCCACCTCATTCTTTGACGTTTCTCTACTCAACAGCCCACAAGAGCTCGTTTAAATCTTGTCATAGCCAATGACGGATGGCCGCCATATCGGAAACCAATGCAGAAAAACTCAGCGCCAATGGAGATGTATCGGAATTTTTTTTTTTTTGCTACAGGAATAAATGGAGGTTTACAACCCGTTCGAGTTTAATTCATTGTACATGTGCACGGTCCCCAGAGATTAAAATGCCACACACATAAAATTGTGGATTGTGGGTTCGGGGGAGGGTTAAGGGGAGGGAAAGTATTTCAGGTGGGGAGGGGCGAAGTGCACTTTCTGGTGCGGTTAACACCGCGCAATGTATTTCGGATTACACGCACATAAAATATCGGCAGAGGGTGGCTCAAAGCGGGGAGGTCTGCGCCGATCACAAGTTCCGTTATTGCGTACGGCAGATAGGAAAGTCAATATAATCAATAAGTGACGCGTGATATTGGATCAGCGGAACAGTGGAAGACGTCCGTTGCAGCCTCGTCTGCCGGAATCAATGCCGCGCAGAACGGCTTCTGGATATGACACGTTATTTATAAAAGCCTCAGATCCACTCGAGGAGTAATAATGGCCCAGTAGGAGATCCTCGCAGGTCAGAACAACAATTTAGGTGATTTTAATTCTTCTTTTACGCCATCCACAAGCTTCTTTATCGGGTTTCCCACACTGCGACGCATTTGAGGGAGACACTGAAAGATACCCGTGAAATTTCTATCGGAATTCATAAGCAGGAAAAAAACAAAAACATTTTATCGCGATAGCAGTCATGTAAGTTTTGATTGGGTTGTTCCAACTGATTTGGCTCTGAGTTTATTGAGGACATAATTATGGGAGCAGTGAGGACCTCAAAAACGTCGGCAAACGTCTAGCAGGCTACACGGTGTTACAAAAAAAAATCCATCTTCATATGAAAACAATTTTATGGCGGCCCTCGGTGACGGACGTACTGAAAATGTGGCCTTCCGTGTAAGAGAACTCAACCGAATTAATTATTTAATTTGATTTAATTCCATCAAGTCTGTTTTCTGAAATAATCTCACATTGTGAGATTCTAATAAAATTGAAAATGTATAAAAAGATGCAAATATGTGCTATATATCCAATTTTTCAATACAATTTTAACGTAAATATTATTATTCGATAACTTTTGATCACTTTATTTATTTCATGCTCTATTTTGTATCAATGGCAGGAACGGTATTACTATCGCACCATGGATATTGTCAGTACGGCGTCCCGACGCTGCAAACAGTATTTATAAACTCTTTTTTTATGTCTCAGTACTCGCAGGATTTCTCTGCGGGACAGCTTTTCAAGGCGGGATCCCCTTTAGCTTAGCGTTATTATTTTAGTGTAATATTAATATTTTTATTTTATCTTCTGAATTTCTAAATGCGTTTTAATATCTTGATGCAAATTCACATTTGTTCTCATCAAAAGCTTTTTTTGTTCTATCATTAGTATTAGTATGATCTAATTTAATCTCTTTCCCAAGGACTAAGGAGTTTCCAGGCCCACCACAGCTGTTCGCTTTCTTGACTGAGGAGGGTACGTACTTATTCCACATGTGACAGACTACAGGCAGATGGAGTACCCTTCCTCTGCTATGAATGATATATACTGCACTCTTATATTCTGACGTGCTACAGTCACAAGCTGAAATCGTAAGAGACGCTCAGACTTAAGTGAGGATTCAGTTGATGGGCCTTAAAGCCACAGGAAGGAGACCTCACACGCCTCGCCCTGTCACTCTATGACGGATGTGTTCTTTTTTCCCAGGCAGCGGGAACATCAATTAAGCCTAAACGTCTCCTCTGCATACACAACACTTACAAGAAACTTAGTAGCGTAGTTTCTAAAATCGATTTATTCTAAAGTAGCATTTGCGGAGAATTACTAGAACGACAGTAATGAATGTCTTCAGCTCTTCTTTGGGCACGAGGAAGGATATCACAAAATCGATTCTCGTACACCGCGTTCAGAGACGGGCTGCGTCTGGAAGATTAGTTCAAATAACATGTAAATTATTCCACGGCCACAAAAAAGCACCCATAATACACAGCAACACCGACTACTGGCTCACACACAACCGTTACAAGCGGGAACAAGTTCGCGTTTAGAAACACAGTAACACAGGAGGATTGGCATTTTTCACGGCGGTGAGTCCGAAGATGGCCGTCTTCTGTAGTACTGTGCTACAAGTTTACCGACGTTTCAGAGGTACTTGCTCCCTCCATAAACGGGGCGATTATCGGTACAACCCAGACGACAGGCATTTTCACATTATATCTTTAGTTTGTAATTATCAATACGAAGAAAGTTACCTTTGTTTCGTACACAGAATGCATTAGGTTCAGACATCAGCACGGTGGCAGGATTTGCTCATTCTGGTTTTCCTCAGTCATATATCAGACGACAACCGCTTCCTTCCACATTCTTTTAAATTCATCGTTCACTAATAACATTATCATCTCATTCAGAAACGAAAGTTCTGTTAAGAAGACCGAGAACAGATAACGTAGCGTCGAGACTGCTCAGAGCACGCCGGGAGGACGGGACAAAAATCACGAAGCAATGACGTGTGGACAAAGCCATAACGGAAGATTAAAATCAGCCCTACAGTAGCGGAGATTTGTCAAAAGAAAGGAGACGGACAACTTGGGAATGTTGCCAATTCTGCATAGGATCTCCTTGGGGGTTGGTGTGTCTGTCTTGTTCCAAGCCTTGCTTGTTCTTCGTCCAAATTAAGAAATTAGTTTAAGGCGGTGTAGCACTTTTCTCCTTCCCTGCGTTCCCAGTAAGAACAGTTTAATAAGTCTCGGAAGAAGACAGAATATTAAAATACCATTGAAGACAAAGAAGAATTTGTCTTTTTGTCATGAGCGTTCTGGTCGACACAAACAAACTTAATCAGCCTACAGACGGTCAGCGTACAAGTTCCTGTGCGCTGTATTTATTGTGATATTTTTTTCCTCATATGGCGTTATTAAAAACGAACTGAACAGATTTAAAAACGCACACACGAATACATCAGAGATTTATGTGAAGTCCAGATTTACATTTTTGGGTTGATGTGATATTTAATTGCGCGAGGAAGCCCGAAATTGATGATAATGCAGTGGCGACGGTTGTCTGTCGCCTCTGACCTCCTGTGGAGACACTTTGGGAGATGTTTTGTCACGTAAACTCTTCTAGAAGAACGTGACTGAGTATTACAGCCTTCTTTATGCCATAATATCTTGAAATATTTACTGAGATGTCAAACGAATTGACAAGAAATGCGAGAGACAGGTAAAAATGAGATAACTGGAAGAAAGAGAGACAGAGACTGAGATACGAAAGTCGTCACTCACCGGCGAATTTCATTACGATTATGAACGTGTAACCATTAAAGCTAACGTTGAGTAAGGAAAAAAAATGCAAATGACAGCTGTGCCAAAGCAATGAGACCAATAGTTTATGCGTACCCTTGACGCTCTCTGGGGCCTGAAGCAGATATAGAGTCTCTTTGGCGGTCGCCTGCCAGCCAGTTGTTCACCGCTGTCAACTCTGGCCACTTCGAACACCTACAACAAGCGCCCATACAGACGTATGTTGTGGTTCAGTATATTAAAATGTCTTCACTTCATTCATTGGATGTGTGAGTTTGTGTGGAGTATATTTTGCAGCAGATTATAAATGGAAGTTACAAACAACCAGTAACACGTTGCGGACAGCCATCGGTTTTGGGCTACTGTTTGAGTACATTAAGCCTACTCCAGCTAATCACCTGCAGTGGGATCAGAATCGTGCTGGAGAAGCTAACAGTCGCCCAGCTAGACAAAAAACTTGAGCTTTTATGGAACCGGAACTTTCATGAACGTGGTCACAGCCACTGGACTCCTTTCAGAGTCATATTAACCACCTTGCTTCACTCCAACACTTCTTGATAGGCCAGTGGGTCCCTAGACTAGATTCTTATAGCGGGGGTTTGACGATCCCAAAGCCCATACTCCAACCTGGAGGACCAACCCTTGATCGTCTAACAATCCGCGTTTGTGCCATAATCTTGGCATTTCGAAGTTTCTCAATCAATGAACGTCACACCCCTTCCTCCTTTTTATCGTGCATGATAGAGTAGTCGATTCCAGCAGTGTGGAACAGTGTTATGGAACGCAGTTTCCAATATGCAAAACGAGAACGTGGCTGCTAATTTATGATCCTTTATTCTCTGTTTCTGGAGTCCAGGTCAGACAAGATTACTTAAAAAAATTAAAGTTTGAATTACTTTTCTGGAAAAATTGTTTCTTAAATTACGGTTTCCTGAAAGTTATAAATTTGGCTGAATTAACCAGACGAGGAAGAAAGGCTTCATACTCTTAATAAGGATGAAATTTCAGCCATAAACCTAACCTCAAACCCGAGTTTTTCAGCGGACACAATTTAGGTGAAGACCATAACTGTTTGAAGCGAGGACGCACTCACTAAGGGCGATTTGTTCCGTCTTAGCACGTCAGTTGACGAACCACAGCGTCACCCTGGGAATGTTCAAACACCTTTATCACTTTACGTAGGAACAAGTTAGGAAAGATGCAATCCGTACTGTAGAGAACAGGTACACAGTTCCCAGATGCGTTTTCTGCCCCTTGGTATGTTCAAAGCTCCTAGGTGCATACAGGCCCATGTATGTACAGCGACTGGATAAAGTACGTTAAACAATTTACTCTTATAGTGGCTGCTTCGAAAATTAGTCGTAAATTATTTTGTGTTAAGCTGTCGGTGCATATAAGGGTTCATGGCGAATCCAGCAAAATAGAACGCCAGTTGTCAGCTGAATCTGGCTAAAAATCATCATCAGTGATATTCTTAATCTTACTCGAACTTGCATTATAATTAAGTCACAAAACGATCTGCTGCTTCGGAGTATGAAATCACTGTAATAGGATATCTTCAACTTATATTGTCTTTACAGATTGTGTCCATGTTAACACTGCCCGACACAAGCTTCGTGATTCGCATACAAACAACATTTTACGCGATATATGTAGTTATGTGAATGAGAGACCAAAATAAAAAATTTCATACACCTGTAATGGTTCATTATTTAACTCAACGCAACTTCAGACGGAATAAAACATTATCACAGCCGCCATGTCGTTATTTTATATTACTCCTAAAGCGTCCATGCAAAAGTTACTGCAGCTATTTGATAACTTTCATAGTTTCAGAACCCTATATTATGTTCACAAGCTTCAACATTACTCCCACCTCACTAGTTTGCGCATCTGCCGTGTAGTATATAAATTGAACAGTACGAGTTTGGTGGCCTAAAATGTTATAACGCCCATTCAAAATTTGATAAAAATCCGTCAAGTTGGTATCGAGTTGAAACGCGCGGACGGACGGACAGACAGACAAAATCAACCTGTTTGGTGCAAAAACGCACAATAGTAACACGACGTAATAATAGCCTAGTATTCAACTGATAGCCACGTTCCTCCTTTCGTCTTCAGAGGTACCTGCTGCCTCCATTATTGCAAATCATAGCTGCCGAGTTCCAAGCGAGTGGCGAGGAATTACGTGAGAATACGCGAGAAGATGCCTCTTTAACACGAGGGCCGAACTGAACAGGTCCCCACAGCCTTACGCGCACAACGAAACAAATTAAGGCGATGCAGCGGATAAGGGACCCACTTCTTAATCAACGTGGCCGACAACACGACCATGCAAATTCCATGTAAATTACAGATGTAAGAAGGAAAGCGAAATTGGTCGGCTGTGTGGGATGGATGACGCACGGTCTTAGAACACTGCGAACATTGTACGACCTTAGTTGCAACGCCGCCCGCTGCGCGGCGCATCCATCTAACACAGACGCCAACGCCTTTCGGAGAGGCAGGATCTGCTACAGAACCAGAATGTCCTTTACCGCAATCACAAAAGCCCGCCGCTTCTTTCTGCTATGAGCCTCAAAATGTTTACGAATTCATCACACCACTGAGTCAACCACTCCTTGTTCCGAACATCCTCATAATATTTGGAGAAAAAAAATAAGGTTCTCACGGCGGCAAATATGAAGATGACTTCTCGGATGCTGCACTGTATAATCTGGTAGACGTTTACATACGTTTCAAATGAGTTTGTTGCTTCCATGATCAGGGCTAATCACCTTATGAAGAGTGCAAATTGTGGAGCTCCTCATTATTAAGTAATTTTCACCAGCCTCATTTCACTGCAACCCTCTTACGTGAAAACATTTTTCTCAAACACTCTCATTCCGTGTTCCTCCCTTACGTACAAGGAAGAGCTTCACACCCAAATGAAACTACCAATGCAGTTGCAGGGTCGCGTGTTTTATTCGCAAAGTTTCAAGACGGCAGACGGGAACACAAAAAGAAAACATTCCGCACTGCGTGGCACCGACCATTCCCAGAATCCAATCTGCTCTTACTTCCCTCGTGAACGCAATTTCAATTTGTCACCGCTATTCCCAAATATTCCAACTTCGCCACATTTTCAAAGATGTTACTAACTACTCCACAATGATTTTATCCTGTTTTCAGGCGGCGAGACCATTTCTATAATAATTCTTAAAGCACTACTGACGTCAAAATTATCAGCAAAGTCCCCCAAAGTTGCTGGGTAGGTCACATCCCGGCCCCATTTTACTCCCTCTGCATTTATCTTAAACTTCACTCTTCTCCTTCACACTGCTGTGAAGACTCGTGATATTTCAAATTCCGTTTGCTCTATGATCGTTACGCAAAATCAATCCAAGTCAAATACCCTGACCAACATCTCTGAACACGCCGTTTCTTTACAGTGTATACTGTTAGCCCCCGCTCAACCCCTAAAACAGAAGACCGCCCATTGTCGGCTGTTCGCGATTGCGTGTTAAATGTATTCACAACTACCCTTCAAAACCGTAGGTCGTCTCCTCTATACACATCCTGAGAACGCGCCATGCGAGGGACATATTTGACGTGGGAAATGCACGAAATGAGTATGAAAAGTAACGGTCATACAGCGACGTTTCGTCCAAACTTCGTTTTTTATATTATTTACCTATAAAGTTAATACGCATCTCCTTCCTTATCTTAAGCGTCTTTGGGGAAATACACATACGATTATTCAAACCTTCTGCAAGTCGTTAAAGCCCTGTCCCCAACGCGGTCGTATTTATATGCGATGTAATCAGTGATATGGGAAGTTACTTGGAAGTTCTACAAAACCGCAATCTCTCGCAAACTGGGCCCTTCGCAGGATGGCTTAGCTAATGGCGATGTAATGAAGATGAGACGTGAGATAAATGCCGCAGATCCAGATGCTGCTACTGCTCACGTGTAACATGAGTTGAGAACACGTGTTACAAGTTCTTCAGAACAGATAGGTCTTTGCATCCGGCGGTTTCCTTTCTTGCAGCGTTTTCGCCAATCAAGTTCCGTCAGATTCGTCGCGAAGTACAACTGAACAGATTCTCGTGAAATTTTGAGCTGCTGAACTTGCGGACACAGACCACAGCTATAAATCCTACGTACCAGAAAGCCGAGTTCTCATTCCACTACGAAGATGTCTACGCTACTTAATTCGACGACATTGTTTCAACAACTTGGATTTACAGCACTGAATGAAATGAGAGATGCTCGTAAAGACGTCAATGCAGGGATTTGGAAGGAGGCGATTGTGATCAACTGAAGACAAACATCAATGACCAGCGATAACCCGGTAGAGTTTCGAAACCCACATTCCCAAAATACAAGTCAAAAACGTCGCCGCTTTACCACCATCATAGGCGTCTTCTTCATTCTGTGCGCTGGAAACTCGAATGATCGCCTTCAGAGGAGTTCTTCAATTCTCCCCATTTTATGTACGAAATCTTGCATGAACTAATCGCCTTAGAACATGATGGCTGTCTTCCGGGTTGCAGCGCCGTGTAGTTCGGTAGAGGTTTACTGACGTTTCAGAGGTCCTCGCTCTGATGATGAAGACATCAAGCATCTCTGAAACGTCGGTACACTTCTACCGGACCACACGACGCGCCACAGCCCAGAAGAACGGAATATTTCGTGACGTGTGGATACAATGTACTCTCACGGCTCGTTTCAGTTCGCCCTTTGTGTTCAGGGCTGTCACCAACCCTTCCACCGAAGCCTTTGGCTGCACTCCCCCACTTCCACACCCCCTTCGGGTCACACAACCGCTGCGGCCAAGCTACAGTGTTGTTAAAATTACGTACATTAACGTGTGGGACTGTTCCCGCCACGGCATTTGTTCAATGATTCAAACACTCATTGGGTGCGGTAATTCACCAGATCTTACATAGCCACTCATCCGTCCAGGACAGACAAAAATGCCTTTGTGACAGGGTCGATGGACAGACTTTCTTTCGTTGTTTGCATAGAAATGGCGGACGAGTACTGTGTGTCCATGTTTTGTTGCAACAAAGTTTTTAATTTTTACATCAGAACACAGACACAGAGTATCCAAAAAAAAAGACCATTCAATGAATAAGATAATGGCATTTTAATAAACCAAACACTTGATTTGCCAGCATTGGCACTTGGTGAATTATCTAATCTATTGTCGGTGTTTGCTTCTTAGCAAAGTTGACAACGGCGAGCAAAGTTATAACGCGTTCCTTATTTCATGTTCAGAAAGAGTGTCGCAAGTTCTTATGACGCAAGGTACGCACTCGGTGGCTTATTGGCGCAGAAGAGAAAATAGCTTCTGATCGTTCCGTGGCTATATTTGGATTAATGCGTGACGTTAAAGCAGGAACTGTCCGCAGATGATTCGCCCGATTGCTGAAGTCAGAGTTCGCAGAAGAGAACATCGAGATCAGTGACAGAGGCGTTGGCAATGATGAACATTTCAGAGAACCTCACACACTTTCACATCCTCTGCCGGAAACACCTTCTAATCTTCACAACCCTCCGCTTATGTACGACAAGAACTGTCAGTGGTTTTAGTTAATTTGTGAGAAAACATCTGGTACCAGAGTCAGGACCATTGTTCCATCAGCGGACTGAAGATCTCCCAAGCTAAAACTAGTCGTTAAATCTTGGTCCGCCAAGGGCCTAGATGTGTCACAAGATCGGCTGACATTTTCGTCGAGAGTAGTTTCAGCAACTGGGTTAAGACAGGGCAGGAAGACCCAAGATACGTCACTGCAGGGGTCGTGTTTCTGTTGTTACAGCAATTCACCTCAACAATATGGACCATTGTTTGACGGTGGATAACGAAAGATAGGTTAATAAGAACTCACACGCTGGCAGAATGAATGCATCTGACAAGGAGATAAACTTATGAATGATATGTTACAGCCACAAGCAACGCGCCTGTGATGGTTCTCCCATTTGAAAACAAATATCACAAGACCTGAAGATAAAGTTAATGGTTCATCCATCACATACAGTAGATCCACTCACGGGTTTGTTTCCGGAAGAAGATTGGGAGGGGGGGAGTAGGAATAGAAGTTATCAGAATATTGAATCTTTTAATACAGTAGCGATTTCATTGGCTCCTACTGGCGAAGAGGAAATTCGATTGGGCGATCAGAAAATATTGGCCTTGCAGAACACATGTATCCTGAATGATCAACTCTTAAGAATAATATGATGTCGACGTTTCGGCCGAACTAAGCTGCTCAGTGGTTCCTATTTCAGGTGTGTATTCTGTTCGACTGTCGGCCAGGAGTCAGGGTGTATCCTCACCGTCGGTTTTCATGGTTTTACTCAGTCCTCCCACGCAAATAATATTTGAATTTCAATGAAGACGATAACTTCCACATACCTAACCCCTTTTTTGTTTAAAATCGATTTTACTCGTATTCTAATACCATCTAAAGATGGCTCTCTTCTGTGATGTTTCGACGTGTAATCTGGAAGCAATTTACAGACTTTTATAAATGCAGGGCGATGAGACTTCTAATGACAGATGTAGGAAGCACGTCCGAAACGTCGGTAAACTTTCATCAGACAACATGGAGCAGCATCCCGGATAAGTCATGGCCATACTCGCCGTTGTGAGAACCTGTAATCTCACCGACGTTTCGGTGGTTCTCTTCAGTCTTGTGCAGAATCCGTTAATCATCCCATCAGCGGATGCTAAACGATCCGAACATTTTTAAGCGTCGGTAAACAAACCACGCACTGGTATGCATTCTGATGTTCAGTAAGAATCAGTTTCGACATGTGACACTTATCCTGAGCATCACATGAGCGCACGAATTAGTCCCGTCAAGAAATACCTGAACTTACCAATTCCGTTCAGCAGAGTCAGTTCATTAAAATAAGTAGGCGCGGATCACATACCAATCCCTCCCAGTCATTATTCACGCCATGCAAACTATGAAGTTGATAAACAGTCATTAAATGTAATAGGAAGGGAGTGACTGCTGTCTACACTTGCGTCATGATGGATACTTTGTTCCGTGCACCTGTTGAGCAGGTTGCAGTGGGTTGCCCCTGCACACCACACAGCCTGATTAGCAAGGGCGCAACTCTGACAGATCGCACCCCCCCCCCCGGCCGGTCACCCGCCCAGTAATTAAACTACTGGTACTAACGCGGCCTCAAACAATTTTAAAACCGCCCTTTACAAAACGGAGAAATGTCTGCGCCTGCAAACACAAATATCTTTACACTACTTTTATACCCTGAAGGTGAAGGGGTTGGTGGCGTTTATTTGCATTTGTTACTTCTGGAAGACACAGTATTCTTTTCCTTCAAATACAGTTGTTTTAGAAAATTTAATGAAGTTTTAACGAGCTAAATTCAAAATTAATGCAATACTTGAGTGTTGTTTTTATAATTATTACTGGCGGTAGCTATGAAAAAATGGATACATTATGAACAAAATGGCTGATGCAGAGGGGGTGCAAGTCTTGAAGAGAACAACCCTTGATAAAACTTATTTAATAGCGTTGAGATGAATATAATTAATTTTCCCACTTCACAAATTCCGTGAGCTGTAATTAAGTATCGAAACGTATCACGACCTTAAAAGTGTGCACAGACCCTGCGGAAAGCAAAATGCATCTCCCGCTTGCTTGCAGATTCATATAATTAACGCATTTCAACCATGTTGACAGCCAGAGTGGTTAATGTTGTGTAGCTGGAAACAGCAATACATCCACAACGTCTGTTGGTGTAATTGACATGTATCTCCTCAGGCTTTCACTGATTGAAGCGTCATAACAAAATGCAATGAAATACGATTGACGGCCGATCAACAGAGGCGTCGCCATTGCGAGGCTTAAAAACAAACACTTCAATGCACTGCTCGCTCATTCAGCAATCAAGAAAATTGCACTGGACAATTCGGGGGAAATTAACCGCAATTGCAGGCAGAACACGCGCCTTTACCAAACCACGGTTAACATCGGGAGGGCGTACACAGTCACAAATATCCACTGGTTCATGATGACAAAGGAAAACGTGTCTTTAAAAGAAACAAAACAGGTACACACATTTTTGACAAATCGTCTCGTTAAAGACAGTGTGATACTGTACAGTCCGCGACTTGAACGACGCTGATTGTAAACCGCATCGCCATTCCGGCGCGCGCAAGATTCTTCCTTGAGTAACTCGCAGACCAGGAGAGTACACGGTTGAACTTCGAAGACTACTAACATCTGTTAGACAATGTTTGAAGTACGAGTTCGCGGTTATCTGAAAACCGAAAATTCGTCGCTGGCTCTCCAGATTACGTAGCAGTGTCATTGCAGGCGTAAAGTTCGTCCGAAACGTCGTGTCCATCCAAGAGAAGGTTACAACCCAAATAATCAACTCCGTGAGAACCTTCAGTTTTTCAAATATGTAATGTTTTGCTGTTGAAGTAATATCTCGGCATGGGTGGAATGCAAACAGTAGTCGTAAATCTGATCGGCCCCACAACACACAGATTTTCCACGCGTTAATTGCACATTTTTAATTCCAGATGCGCGTTTCCCTCCAAAACGGACCTGCCGAAAAATCCAACGCGTTCAAGTAGGCCCCCAAAGTTATGAAACATACCATCATCTTCTAACACAACGAAACCACAACGAAACCACAACCTAAACCAACCTGGGCTTATCTGACAGGTCTTAAACCACACAAAAGCTCCTCCAAAGCCATGGGATGCGCCCCCCATAAGACGGGTCTCTTCGCCACACAAAACATTCACCCTCCCTGTTTAAGGCCACTCCCCCCCCCCCCACACACTGGAATCTGCCTCAACCATCGTGGCGTCCCACATGGCGGGTGCCTTCCTTCCAGCGGAACATCCGATCTGCCCCACACCTTAACCCCAAGGGCACCCCCTCCGGTGCACACCAGTCAAGGCCGCACACACCCGGACACACCCAAATGCAACTCCGGATACCCCCGGAAGACCTAACGTAACCCAAACTTATCTGAACTTAGTTAACCTACCTTACGTATCACCGCTCTTAAGAGCTTGCCACTGACGGTTCGCTGAAGTCATCGAAAAGTTACGCAACAAATATTAAAATATTTATTGATAGTCGCAATGGACATAATTCGATGTAACTAATGAACACAACATGGTTGTGGATACGTTGGAGCCCATGCAGGTTACGTAATTTTTGAAATGCTCGCGCCAGTCAGTCAGTTGTCTTAAAACAGTCGAAGTGCAATGATGTCTTTTTCTTAAGTGTAACGCGTGTTGACTATGGAACACTGCCTGGCCAGAGTAAGTTCAGGGATACATTTCGCTATTCTCCGGAGCGAAACAAAGCGACACTGTCTCGTCTGGTGAACTACTTCCTTGACACAGAAACTCTTCACTGGGTTGCATGTAACACGAACAAACGAGTGAGCGCACGTACCGCTGAACGTGACGGAAATATGCAACACCTATTGTAACATTCTTTCTTGTGTTCTGACTTCGATGTAATTTATTCCTTGGCAAACAGAACATGTCTCTGAAGTAGGTTGCATGGCATTTCTATCACCCTGTATCACGACATTCATGAAGGTAAACCACCTGATTCATAAGCCGGCCGCCTTTACATCTGAGGAATGAAGTTGGCATCCTATCGCCTCTACGGGAAACTGAGGTAACCCGTTTGTCAGGAGCCGTACAAGAGGGGATTCTTTGCCTCCCTAGATCTGTGCCGCGTCCAAATTATTTGATTTTAAATTTTAGAGGTTCTTCGAAAATAATATTCCTTCCATGAGAAGCCGATTTTATATTTTAACGTAAAACTTTTTTCTTCGCTATTTCAGTGTCTTTAACGACTACAACCAAGGTCTGATACATTTTCCTGAAGTTCTTCTGACTACATTCAAGCAAAATTCGTCCGTGTTACTTCTTATTCTCTGGCGCTATAAAAAGACATGACGTCACGTCAGTAAGAAGCTTGTGAACTTAGTTCCCAAGTCTTTCTACCGAGGAGGAAAGCAAGGAAGCTCTTGACCACCGAATTAGGTCTCGTTTCACTTTTATCATTCCATGTTGACGTTTGCCCAGAAAGCTCATTACAGTTCTCATCAAGTTTCTGCACTCCGGCGCTGAAGTTATTACAAAGTTGTTGAAGCCTCTCTGATTGTCTGAGCAACGCATCTCTGAACCAGGGACTGGCGGACTCAGCCCGCCGCTTTGAGACCGTAAAATTTGAGACACACAGGAAGGGGCCTTCCTCCCAATCCTTTGTGATGGCTTTTTGAAAAAAGGAAAAATGGTGGCACAGCAGAGCATTCAAAATTCCGCTAATTTTAACGACAAGTGCGTCTGTCGTGTTCTTATTTACTAATAAAATGAGCAGAAAACTACCAGCAATGCATAGCAGTGTTCAAAACATCCGTACTGTTTACTCCAGAGCGCGTTTAAGAAATAAAATCATTTTCGGGTAAGTGTTTAAATAAACTTCAGTGACTGGGATTCATTCAATACCGTGCAAATTTCAAAATTATTGTAGGTAATTATAGAACATGGGAATAGTACCGAGTTTTACCGTATTTACAACAAAATTCTTTTTAAAAATTGCAGTTATAACACTCATCATATTCGTGGGATAGGTCACGTAACACTTCGCCTTTGAAAGCAACATCAGAGTGTTCTAAATTATACTACACTACAGTACACTGAGACTACACTGCACTGAACCTAGATTACACTGTGCTGTACTAGAAAGATGCTGTGGATGGGGAATAGCCTCCAAATATCGAATTTGGGGTATTTCATGTTTTACGCTCGATGGCAGTGATTCGTACTAGTAATGTGTCACCTGACGTCATTCTGCAAAAAACTTCTGGCGATAAAAACTTGCTGCAAGTTGAATTCCTGTTTCATAAGTACAAGTGCGTATAATCTAAGGTTTTCAAGGCGGTAAGTACGGAGACAGCCATCCAAGTTCAAGTGCATTTGCTGTAAATTTCAGAAGTCTATCACGTGCAATATTACTTAACAGATGACAGCCAGCTGTTTTTTTTTCCTGAACAAGTGCGCATTGTGGTAGTGTCTCTAGTGACTATTACTCTCACCCCCCGCATAACTTACCAGGGTACGTCTGAACTGAAATTACAGATGGTGACTGCCCTTCGGGTTCAAAATATAGAAACCAGTCCGTGTTAGGAAATTCGCAAAAAAATGCCAAAGCTCCTTAGTTCAGTTGTCTTTTTGAATGAGTATTTGTAGTCTCCTCAATTCTTGTTCGCTTGCGTCTTGGAGATAGGAAAGGAGGAAAGGAAGGAGGAGATTAAAGTGTAGAATGAAAGTGCTATAAGAGGCTATAAATGCTTTCTGAAGCAAGAAAATAGTTGAAACTTCTTCGCGTTCCTAAAACGACTTTGTTCATTCCACGTGGCAAAAACGATGAACTCAATACGGGTGTGAAAACCAAACTACGAGGAACAAGAAGAACAAGAAGAACAAGAAGAAGAAGAAGAAGAATAATGCATTCTGCACTTCGGCGAGATCTGGAACAACAGCTACTTGCAAACCTTTTCATGGAAAGCAAAATTTTAGACACCACAAAGAACGTTATTTTCCAACTGGCAAGGATAGTTGGACGTGGTCATGATTCTGGATGCTGCATTGCATTTGTGAAACACAAAAGAAGAAATGTGTTCACACATACTGGGTTCATTAATTGAAGATGGACACGTTTTTCTCGCCAACTTCGACGTTAACCCGGAAAAAAATTAAAGGAGACGTGTAGCCGGAGGATCGCAGTGGGGAAGGCTCAAATGTATAGGAACTGGTCAAGGAAGTACGCAACCAGAGACAGGGCTTGAGCTCCTCAACGGCGTGTCCGTCTATCCCAATCCCTGCGGAATGGAAGGCGACATCCGGTGTCCCATCGTCAAACGTTAAACGCGATACCTAGTACCACTGTGGGTAAAAGAGTTAGGTATACATTTCTGGTATTGGGAGGCAATGACCAGGTCGCGAAATCTGGACTTCCGGTCAATTCTGATCAACATGCCTGTTCGCTGGAGAGAGCAGAGCAGGGTAAATAAAACCGCGGAACTTGGCCTGCGGCTAGGCACCGTAAAGCCTTTAATATTTCCAAAAACAGAACAAGTATTAACGAGAATCCACTTATTCAATTAGCAAGCGCAAATCTGTTGCTGTTATTAGGATGGGTAGGCGCCATTCTCAGATCCTAATAGGATTTAACGGAACAGACAGGTGTCCCGACTGGTGAGATCGCATAACCGAAGAAAAGTCTGAAATTATTGAAATTCTAGTTCGGAATTCCTTCATAAATAAATTGACTAATCCACTGTGGATCCAACTCAGTTTACAGCCTGCCTTCCCGTAGGGCTGAAAATATGTCTCAAGGACTCCAGCAAAGCTGACTGAACTTCTTGGATACCGTGTGCTAGTAATGTCTCAGACTGTACACACTTGAAGACCAGGGTGGATTCCATCTGGTCCGTGTAATTTTCCTCCAATTGACACGTCTCGGGGCAGAGGCAGATGCGACCTAATGCAGACTGTAACAGGTACGAGCTGGTGCGACCGTAATCCTCGGCCATTTCTATCGATTTCTACTAGAAGCGGCGAGGTTTCAGCGTCGAGATAAATCCACAAAAAACAAAGGATCTCTCTTTCTCGTGGAGCCCAGTTTCCGCAAGAAGACTATAAATAGAAGTTTCAATGAGTCTGATCGTAAATACACGCGGTTTCTGATGTCTATTTCACTTGCATCATGTTCGTCCACTTAATATAATATATAAATATATAAATTCACTGACTTATGGCGATAAGTCTGAATTTTAACAAAACCGGCCTTAATGCACTAGCGACCGACCCGCCTAAACACGGCGTGTGTATGAGTGAATTTGACTAAAGGCACTGTCAGCCTGCTGTCTAGGCGCCACTTTTAAATATATTAAAGAGAGTAAATTTTGTTTGATATTACTAATATTTATAAATTCTTTGGATTCCTAGAGAGTCACCTACTCAAATCTGTCTGAATTTCGATTCCAAGACGAAAAATTGTGTCTGTACTGAACAATTCCCCCCTCACGTCACAGATTTAATTGATTCCCCTCCTTGGTGGGCCCACACTCAAGTGCAGCCTTGGTTTTCGAAAGTCACTTCGAGTTGACCACAACGAGAAACCGTACCAGTCCCTCGTCAATCTCTCAGGGGGACATTCCTGCAACCCGGCAACACAAAGAGCTGACACGTGATGAGTGTTTAGGGTTAATTCTGGTTGCGGACACTAAAGGGGGCAAAACTTGCGATAAGAAAACTCAGGACGCAAAACTGAAGTAGCCTCAGTGGGAATGCAGGACCTCACTTACTCCTTTGTTTTCCTGTTTTAAGTCACATCATGCGAACTGGATGACCGCGGCTCGATTCTCCACTACTGCACAGCGCAAACTTTAACTTTACAGTGACCCTCTTAACGCGACAGGCAAACTGCTAGTAGCTCACGTACTCTTGCCTGTTACAGTGGCTTATCTCCCTCATCCGCCTATTTCGAATTCACCATCACATTTATTCCTGGCAGACGAACCACTCTTGTCTATTTTAATCTGAGGGCTTTTGGATTATGGTGCCCTAAGTCGTTAGGTCATTAATGACGTTTCGGAGTAAAATATCGCCCCATTCTTCACAACTGGACTCTACTTTTGTCAGTTCTCGTTGCGAGGAGTCCTCCTTTCACAGACAATTGTGATTTTAAAACAAAATGGCCACGAGAAATACTTGCAAATAATAAAGACTGAAGTAAGGAATTCAGAGTTGTAAGGCAAGAGTAACGAGGAATTTGTGATGTTCAGGAATTACGAACTGTTAGGATAGGGAACACGTTCAAGTAGACATCAAGCAGGCAAAGGCGGTTCCGGACGACGTCGTATGTTACAGACGACGTAACAAAGGCTCGCACTTTTTGATAGCGCACTAAAAAATATTTTGTACAAAATCAGGCTTAAAACTTGCAACACGCGCAGTCCGTTGATATCCCGCGTTTCCGTGTTCTTGCAAAACACATGAACCGACATAACATTTATTATTATTTATTATTTAGTGTTCTGTCTGACGACAGGTCCATATGAACAGGATCCTTCCATCCTTTTCTCGGACTGGGACCTGTTCATATACGTTCTTGGCAGATGATCCAGAAGTGGTTTGCCATTGCCTTCTTCTGTGTGTGAATGGAGTAATTGTTGGGATGCCACGGAGAAATCGGGAAAGTTCGAAGATGGTTGTCTTCTGGGTTGTAGCGCCGTGTAGCCTGGTAGAAGTTTACCGACGTTTCAGAGGTCCTTTCTGTCTCCATCAAGAGGGCAGAGAGTCACTCGTGGCATCATGATGGAGTTACTACACCACATGGCGCTGCAACCCAGAAGACAGCCATCTTCGGGCTCAACTTGTCTTTGGACAAACCAACAACAGCTGGCCAACATAGCTGGGCCCCACCTGCCATGTTCGATTTTAATAGAATCCTGGTGAAACGTTTCACTTTGCTTGTCACTACCGACACCCAGGTTTTCACAAATGACAAACGTCACATGCGACTGGACGCAGTGACTTTTGAGAGTTTTTGTGCATCCCAGCTGTTTATACAGAGGTTATATAGGACAAAAACCCATGAATTAATCATTTTAAAAAATTGACACGCAGTAAACAGAATTACGTTCGCTTGTTTTGCAAACAGCTGTGACGCTGACATTACATATTGCACGAACTGAACAACACTGGAAGAGTGTAGTACTCTTTACAGTACACCACGCAAAGCAAAGGCGTTCTTTACACCCCCATCACGGGTGACGTCAGCGGGGCAGCAATGGCAATCTAAGTCATTCTTGCAATAGTGTTTAATCAAAGCCACTGTTGAGAGACGCGAGACAGACACATACGGGGTGCGATCGGAAAGTTTCAAGACTGTGTCAATAGAGGGCGAACCGGATGTAGTACGAGCTTCTGCCGCTAGGGGGTGCACCCTCCTTATTCGCCGGATTTAGCTCCGTGTGACTTCTTCCTCTTCCCAAAGATGAAAATTCAGCTAAAGGGAAGGAGATTTGAGACGATAGAAGAGATTCAGGCAGAATCGCAGATGGTGCTTGACAGGCTGACAAAGAAAGATTTCCAGGGATGCTTCCAGGCTTGGCAGCGGCGCTGAGATCGTTGTGTTCACTCCCAGGGCAACTACTTCGAGGGTGATGGATGAATTTAATACCTGAGATAAGTGTACGGGTTTTTATACGCGCAGTCTGGAAACTTTCCGATCGCACCTCGTACATGGAGGCACCAAAATTTGTAAACATTAATTCGGCCCTTCTCTAGTTGCTATGTGACTGAGAGACAAACGAATGGACAGAACGTAAACCTTCGTTTACGACAAAGCGAAAACATCCAACGACTTGGTGAGTCTTGTCTTTGAAAAAGAAATTTCAGTCAATGTACATTGACAGTCAACGACGTTCTGAAAATTATTTTTATTTATTGCGACACGCATAGCCGCTTGCAGATGAATATATAATGATCATGATTCTTGGATTATAATATGATGCTGACCAGAGTACAACACATAACCAAACATCATCGCCAGACAGTCATTGCGGGGTTTAGAAGTGAGTCCTTCTGGCTGCATAGATACACTGTTCTCTACAGACATCAGGCTATAAACGAAAGACATCGAAAGTGAAGCGAAGATGTAGAAGAAGGAGTAGGAGCGATCATCTGTTAAAGACCTCTCGTCCAATCTGTGCTTGGGTTTCTCTTCACTGACGCTGCGTTGGAAAAGATTTCATTTCCGTTAGCGTCTGCACTGATAGCCCTGTCTGAAGTCTGCTTGTTCGAATAAAAACGAAAACAATTTCCAGGCTTCGCCATTCCTGCGGGATAAGAAATGGAAGGCGCCACCGTCGCAATTATCAGAGCTCCCTTAAACGCCTTCATCCATACTTCAGTATCTAATACATGCGAGTAACGATAGGTTTACGTATGAACCTATGAAACGTCGGATTTTTTAACACTTCATGCCACGTGATTTTCAGTTTAGATAAGCAAAGTGCTGCATCATAACGGTAAGGAATCGTGGTAAACAGCCTGCTTCACAACTCGAGCCGCCATTGCTCGTTTCGAGATTAACAATCTGCCATATTAAAGGGTTAGTTAGTTCACTGTCCATTTCCGAGGTTCCTTCGTTCCTCAATTTGCGCTCCTCTCATTCCTTCCACGCCTTTGTCTCATCTACCTTCATCGAACACAATAAACGTAGTGATCGAGTGGTTAGCACTCCTGATTTCCATTCAACGTGTCCGTGTTTATGTTCTCAGTTAATAAACCAGCCGAACGAATCAGTTTGTCTCAAATTTTCCTCAGGACTTCCAGGAAACTTCTAAAAAGAGATTTCTCCTTGGATTAAGCCTGGCAGTCACACGGACGTTGTCTCTGGGCTGAGCCCCTTTTGTCAAAGCCTGAAGTGAGGATTCTTTAATTTTCAAAAATGCATTGCGGGCTGAGTTAGCAGCTGCACAAAAACTTGCCAATGGACAAAAATTTTAACTTTTTCATGATTGACGAATAACATCCGATGTCCTTTATATATATTTTGAGTAACAGAAGATGCCAACAAGAATTATGTAGCACGAAGGGTTTTCGATAAATACGCAAAGAGAATTCAAGATATTTAGGAATTCAATCCCTTTTATCTGCTATATAACCTTACACAGATTGAACAAAACACGATGAAAGTAAAAAAAATATATATTTACATCTATTCAGGATAATGTTAAACTTATAAAAAATATAAATAATAGATTAATAAACCTTCCAGTTTAACACCGTGTAAAACAGACACTTATATTTAACGTCTTCGAAATCCCATTAGACTTTACTTGCTTCTCTTAAAACTTACCAGCAGAAGTTAACCCGCACATGCGGATTCCTGTTCTGGTAGCGTTTCTCCGTCGCAGGAAAACAGCGGTAAAAGGTTTCACCGTCTTCGTCGCTGGCATCTTCAACGTTTGTTAGAACGAAATCCAATTGAGAATGAATTGTAATTCCAGCGAAATATCGCACCTCATCATTTTGTAGGCTTCATGCATTTGTTCCACCAGCTGTCTGGAGCTGGAAGACTTGAACTTGCCCAGAAATTTGTCAACAGCCAATCCGAACGTTTCCCACGCCGCCCTCGGTTCCTCCCAGAACCATTACCTACGGATCGTTGGCAATGTTCTCTCTGCACGGGGAGTATCTGCTTACGACGAGACCATTCATTAACAGCGCAGTTACTGACAAAAGATGCGGCAGAATTTCATATGACAATGCCGCATGCCGAGTGGAAGATCTGCGACTGTCTGTCTGTCTAATCTCCTCAAATAATCCAACAGTATTTGTTGTGCTGTGAGCATCTGAGCAGAAATTTCATATCTCCGTGCGACCACGTCACGTGCACAGCACAGGCAACACAGAATTACGGCACACCTACTCCACTGCGAAGAAGGGCCTTCAGACAGGACACTGAAGAATCGATGGACAATCTTCGCCATTCCACACGCTTGTGTTAATGTCGCAATGCCCTCGTCAGTTTGTCAGCGATGTATCAAAAAAGTATATCACAGTTCGTGAGAAAAATAACTTGCAGGTTATTTTCATGGCAACGAATTTTTTCTGAATTTGGTTTTACTATCCACATCATCTGCATTCAAACGCAAGTCTGTAGCAGCCTCAAGGTTCCGCGACTCAGGTGTGTGAGGATCACGCATTAACTCCTCGCCGTGTGGCGCTGGTCTCCATGCTAATAGCAGATCTACAGTCGACGACTGTAATCTTGAGACTTGCGGGGAGAGGAGGTGGGGTGAAGGAGGAAAGACGGCGTCTGCCTTTAACGCTACGGACTTCCTGCATTCCTTGCAAGTCTCAAGATTACAGTCGTATTCGTCAGGGCATTTGTTTCAGGTGCGTGTTCGCAAACACCAGTTCACCAAAATATCAGTCGGAGATAAAATCTTTTGATGCCGCCAAACCACGCGTACACAACAAGTACACAGTGTCGTTCTCCATTAAAAGGGGCCCTGAGATACGCAATGCACTTTGAATAATGAAAACGAACAGCCCAAGAGTTCGTAACGGCGTTATTGTTCTGTGTTTAGACTTCAAAGCGAAGTGACCACAAATGTAGCAAAACACGTTACTGTCATTAACACACCAACGTGACATATTAAAACAAAACACGCACAAAATAAACAAAACAGCAGTCGCAGAGCCAAACACTGAAAATGTTCCTCTCTCAGATGACATTAAAAATTACGTTCAGCGATATTAATACGTTAAATGCCTCCATTACCCTCGGACAGCGTATTTATACGCTGATTTGTGAGTAATTCAAAACATTACTCTAAAATTTAAAAATGTCCCCCTTTAATGAAATGCCCCATTCACAAGATATTAATTGCAATTAGCAATAAAGGAAGTGATACATCTCAAAATCTAATGGCGATAGAATAAAGGTAACATCTCCGGGAACCAAGAATAAAATTCTTAGGTGTTGACCGCTGAAATCGCAGATACATTGAATTACTATGAATCCCCTCGTTTAAATCTCGTTCATAAGTGTATACGCTGTGCAGACAGAATCACAGACGAGAAAGCTCACCCCAAATGACAATTGCTTCGGCTGAAATGTAAATCGATACTGTTTCTTTCAATAGTTCTGCTTGAACAAGCGACTCCTGCTGCTGAACACATTTTTTTTCGAAGAGGATAATACAAAAAACAAACTTTACATCATCAAAATCTGATCCGGTTCGAGTCCTGACGAGATCGTCTGACGTAGTTCCAAAACTACAGAGAGAGGACAACGGCACAACGCAATTACTTTTTTTTAGTTTTTGAAGACGAAATAACAGGAGATAAGGCCACAATCCCCGAAACACGTCTTGGTATCGAATCTCGGTGAAGATATTTTGTTTAGGATTAATTTCTTAAATCATCTTTAACAATACGCGACCTTCGGAATGACATGTGACATTACACATACTAACCCACGACGAGAGCCCTGGAGTCAGGCACTGCGATGCCGACACACTTTGACATCGGTAGCGAACATAAGCTTAAATAGACAAAGGTCAGGATGACGAATGAAGATTCCAGTTTTTTAAACACGAGCCCAAGGAAGCCACAATACACGATGCTACAAAACGACGTTGAGCGTCATGACAACTGCCGTCGCGATGACAAATAGAAAAACCAAAACCAAACCAAGAAAATCCTCGGGAAGCGACGCGCATGTTCCTGGCAAACCGTCAGGTAGCGTCGCAATGCGATTCGTACCGACGCCGACATTTCAAAACCATATCTGGCGTAGACTAACGGAGGGACGAGATTTGATACGACGACGCCAGAAGACGCCACTTTCCGCGTTCATCATACGCGGCCATGAGAGAATAGACGACATGTTTTCATAAATTGTAGTACGAAGCCAATGTCGTGCTGGGAATCTGAGTCTGTTATTCGTTCTTCACAGCTTCATAAGACGTGTTACAGTTTGTGTCTTGCGTGATGGATTGGGTGTGGTGATGCGTAAGATAAATCTCAAACGTCCTCATCTGTTACAGCACCAAGTCATGTGGAGCAGACTGGGAGAATCTGACATGAGAACTCAGAATACCCGGATTATTTGCTAACATAATAGCAATTGAATTACGGGATATATCATCCAAAGACTGGAAATTATATTAAATGTCTGAATTACGTAATAAACTATTTGTATCGTTTTCGAAAAAAGGTCCCACTTGCAAGACAGCGTTTTGGCTATTACACGGCACAAATACACCCTATTTTCTGAACTCTGACATATATTTCATAGCCAGAATATATGTGCTAGAATGCTTATATCGCATATTCGAAGCAGTGTGTATTTTTATCTACGCGATAAATATAATTAGAAATGAAGAGGTTTTTATTTGACGTAATAAAACAGTAAAGTGTCACTGAAAATGTATTATAAAGGTATAGTCACATTAAGAAAGGAATAATTCAGAGGTAAAAATATCTCGCGGATCCTGTTTCAATGAAAATGTTAGAGCGCGTTGAACAAAATGTCCCGCAAAACGCAATCTCCAATGAAGTGCTTTGTACGATCTTCCGAGAATTCAAATCACCGATTGACCGAAGTATAGTTTCGAGATTTTTATCTGTTCAAATTTTGTGAACAATTATCATTTTGCTTACGGCATTAGTAACGTTACACAAAAGTTATACGAGGAGGAAATGAAACATTTTGGTTATCAAACGTGTAGCCTACGAATCTACATTTGAGGCGGTTGGTTAAGTTTCATACAAAATCAGTCCCGTGGTTTTCTGGTTGTGACATGACAGCACAAAACCGCTTTAGTTGAACTATTTAGAAAACTACCGGACGTCTTTTCTTTACCAACGTTCATTCGGAACACTTTTCACTGGGACAAATATTTAGCGCGTTGGGCTCGAGATGGATCTAAAAACACCGGACTCGAGTGTGTGAACTGGATTCACGTAAAACAGAATCGTCCTGTCTTTGGCTCGATATTGAACATTGGGATTACATACATTCAGGTCATTTTCCTGACTACCTGAGCTGTTGCCAGATTATTTTAAAGTCCTTTCCCATGAGATTCTTTTACTGGATATAATGAATACATAATTTCGGTTAAAGAATCCGGGTGACAGAGGCTAATCGTTGGTGCCTATATATTAGAGCTTATTAAAATGTGTGATAAAAGAATACAGGTTGAGAATATGGATTAGATTTACCTGTTTTAAGATACGGTCGCATGGCGGAATGTTGTTTGCAAGATGATGAACGTTCAGGTTGTATTAAAGGCTACAATTTCTTGACTAGTTGAACGAATATTAGAATCTGAAGAAAGAATCATTGAATCGTCTCCTTACATAGTTAATATAAATTGGGGTTCTCGAAAACTCTTACCAAAGAGGTATTAACTGTGATATATAGCCTTTTCACAGTGTCCGTACGCAGCGGTCCTGAGGTGGAATCAAGACGTCGCCTGGTGATGGATGGACACGACGTGATCCGTGAGACATGGTGTGGAACAGGACGGCGCAATAAGGGTGCTACAATAAATGACGGAAGCCCATTTATCTGACGGAGAAAATGGCTGCCGTGGAGCACTACGGATCTGATTAGTTTTACTTCAAGACGAAATGTTACGTGATTATAAAGCCTTCGTCCCCCGCGTTATCCACTCATTTTCCACTGTAGAGGGCTCTAACGATTGCAGGTTACGTTTTCTATTAATAGATCCCTGGACGTCGTCCATCGACTTGTAATTATTTTGAAAAAAACAGCGTTTCAGGAACTGGAACTGTCAGAGACCCATGCGTAAATGTTGGTACAGTTAACATCAATACCCGGGCAACCATATTTAGTCAACTCAAGTATATAAGCCATTAAGACGACGTTATATGAACGGCAGGTAGAAATGTAATATGGATTACTGAAATATGCCTTAAGACTTAAAATTAGGGCAGACAATAGAATAACAGACATCAAACAAACCCAAATACATAACTCGAATTGGTATGCTTGTAAAATACAATAGCACAGCTGGCAAACTTCGTAAAATGAAGTGGGAGTGGCCCACGAAATTAACACAGGAACCCACTGTTTATAAGAGGGTCTCATACAAGAGAAATGCCGAAAAGAGATTGGTTGATGAAGGGCGATTCTTTGCATTCGCCATACCCGCCGTTAGTTTAATCTGTTAATGTCCTGGATTATTACCTGCTAATCCAGTGGCCTTATTCGTAAGCATGTTTCCAGAAGACCGTCTCAGAGACACGGAGACGAATGGACAAGGGCCTGCCTGTTTCGCCAACAGAGCTCCTGCAACACTTACATGGGTCACGTCCGTTTGGGTTGGGTTAGGTTACTTTTCGTTAACTTATGTTTGATCAGGTTAGGTTATGTATGTTGAATCATTTCCACGTCTCGACGCTCGGCGTAATGACAGTATTCGTCGGCTCGATTTACTAAGTGTTCTCTCGTGCGAAGGCACATCTCTACTACATGCGTCGTAACACTGGGCGTCGGTTAACCAGAATCGGTTCGCATGACGTTTACATTTCTAAGTCGGCGTCGTGACTGTGGACTTAGCGACGATCGGCATCGTTTCCCAACGTCCTGTCTTATAGCATTCTGAGATTCATTTGTACCATATTTGGCCTTTCCTGGGGGCGTCGCGTCGTACAGCGTCGCAATACTTGGCGTCCGTTTTCCAACTCTGTGGTAAGAGCTAGTAAACACTGTTAACGTGCCTCCTGTGAATTTCCTCATTTTAAGGAATAATTCAAAAGGTAGCCCAGAACATGTTCTCAGGTATCGAGACTCGAAGGAATTTCTCAGCGCATCATTAGTGGAGGGTTCAGTTACTTCAATCTAAAGTTCATCGAAGTCATTCGCGTCTACTTTGAAAGAGGTTTGAAAACTAATTTCACTGGAATGGGAATTAAAATCGTTGAATGTTCACATGTATTCGTTTCGAAATATTTGGATATTTCTGAAAAATATTTCTTTAGCCATGTAAATCATCCTCATATAGCGGTTCTAGCACATTCGGTTCGCGGGCCACGTGTACAGAACGTCTGATATCCGTCAGCTTCGATGAAATTCTTACAGCCGGTGAATAATTCTTCTCATGTAACGAGACGAACGTGAGGCCCGGTCAGCTCCTTCATTAGCACTTACGTATATAATAGCATGCACGATTATCCAGGCGAAGTCTGGAATGTTGCTTGTGAACAAACTCTCTCTGAACTTATTACGTCTCGTCTTCTTTGATCTTTCCAAGAACGTCTAACAAAAATCTCTCGAAAGTTCCCTGAGAGACGCCGACTTATTCTAGCCTTTGATATTTTCCTTCAGTCTCGTAAAAGAATTTGATTACATAACTCTTTCTTGCCTCTCGACACGTTCATAAACTATTCAGTTATTTTCGTATGTGGCATCTGTTTCTAATTGAAACTTCAAATAGACTTTCTGTGATGTCTGAGACGATTTTGAAATAGTGTGAGAACGGCTATGACGTCATGTTTGAAATATCAGATTATTCTATTATGACTTGGTTCGACGCTGGATAACTCGGTAAGCGAACAGGATACTTCAAAAAACATTCATAACCACGAACACACATGCACCAACAGAAATTCCGTTTATATAAATAATTCTGAAGTGAACTCACTTATGTCCTCACTCAGGTGATATTGCTCCGGGATCATCTAGCAGATATTAAAGTTAATACCTCGCCATCTTTTTGGAGTGCCTTGGGGTCATCGTAAAACCATTGGTTCAAAATATGCCACAGATATTAAACGACGTTTCGGTATTAGGGTGTTATATCTAACAGCCATAAATACATTTCGCTTAATTCTGATTGGACAAACCGTCCGTCCTAGTGACACTAGCAGGCCCTAAACTATTTATTAGTCCTTTGGCGAATATCAGAGTTACGCAAATCGTTTTATTTTAAATTAAGCAGAACATTAATAGGTGCACCCGTACGAATTAAGAAGACACCTTCAGATAATATTTAGCACATAAAAAGAATCATCTTCCCTTGAGGAGACAGGAAATCGGGTTGGGGAATCATCAGCTTGTAGAATCGAATTCAACAGATGTGTTTTCTGATCGCGTACCGTTACATTGAAAAATGGGAATTTATAAATTTCCTCTTCCCTTCTCCTATCTTCTTTTCTGTTCCTTCTCATTCTCTGCTCCGCTCCGTTACACTTTTCTCGATACATCAGCAGGCCATAAAATGTATTTCAATTACTGTTATGGAGAACATTTCTGGGAGTCTTAATTTTCATCAGTGCTTGGTCCAGCCAAACGAATCGTCAAGTGAGGCGCAGAGCTGAAGAGACCTGCATACAGCATCTGTGAAACGGTGAACTCAGTCCTGAGAACTGAAACTGCATCCTACAGCTGCTGCAAACTAAACTGTGTTCTGAGACATAACATGAGCATAAATGGCATAAACCTGAAATGTCTGGGGTACACTGGACGGGGAAGGGTAGTCCGTGGCAGAATTTTGTGAGTTGTGATGTACAGTCACGAGCAGAATGACGGACGGTTAAAACAAAATCCCGCCATGCTGATTTTGGCTCCTTAAACTCTACGATCGTTGTAACTGGAGACAAACACTGGCAATGTCAATGAATCACGTGATTAGGAAATCCTCCCTTGAACTGTGTTACAAGACGTTTGCTTACTCCCAAGTGGCACAGCGAGAGAGCCCATATTTTGATCCACTCTGTACATATAATGCATTGAAATAACAGGCTACCTGGTGTAGCGAACCGTTATGCTGTTAAATTCATGAAAAGTAATAGGGGTAGTTATTACAACAGCGAGTAAATTATTTGTAGTGGGACGTTTTGGGTGGCCAGGTATATAAATACTTGGAATTGCTCGCTCAGACCTTATCAGTGAGAAATTCGGGCTATAACAGACGAGTTATGGAATATCCATGCCATGGTAGATAAGTGTTAATTAACACAGCGCCAGCTATCTCTGCCCTACCACAGATGATGTATTGCTGGCGATCCTTTTTTTTTTACTCTGATACTCCACCAGCGTTCGGTTTTGTCGCAGTCGTCCGCCATCTCACGTCTGACTCAGACCGACCGACCGCCATGTGCGCAGTCAAACACCGCTTAAGCGCCACACCTACTGCGCCTCTAACGTCGGCTTTCAAGCACAAAGTCGCAAGAAAGTGAAACTGTTTTTCATTTAACATATTTCCAGCGCAGGGCAGACGGGTGGGTTTACCACGTGAAAGGTAGAAGATGTTGGCAATGTTTTGTTGGCTTGCAACTCGACATTGTTCTAAGTCGCACGTTCGTTGCTTTCTTTCACCAACTATTAATATTGCTCCTTCCCCTACGTCAGATAAGCGACTTTACAGCACCCCCCCCTCCTGTATCCGTGTACGCAACTTCTGTATTTATCAGCCTCTCAATTGTATTCAGACCAAAGCACGAAAATGTATTCTCTGATATTGCGCAGTGCAGTCTCACAGACGTTTACCAACGTCTCAGAGGTATCTGCTGCTTGGGCGATCGTCCTGATGATGAAGGTAGTGCGCGCCTCTGAAACGTCGGTAAACGTCTGCCACACTACACTGCGCAACAACAGAGAAGGCAGTCATCTTCATATTTGCCCTCGAAAAAAACTTAAAATTCTTGGAATGCTAACCACTGTTACCGTTGCGAAAGGGGTGAGACTGTCCCTGCGGAACTGCAGCCCTTGAGGGGCCCAACGCTCATATGGGACAACAGTTAAGTGTGGCTCAGCGGTGGAATGATCCTGACAGGAGAAAAACAGAGTACCCGGTCCATTTGCTATGACAGCCAAGTTTCGAAACGTCGTCTGTTATACCTTTGACCTCGGCTAACAAACAAATTCCCTCCCTGAGTTGATCTTGGTGGCTTCTACCTGAGTAGGTTTTATTGGGCAACAGAATCGTTGATGTAAAATATTATTTTTCAACTGAATATTCAAGGACTTATTTTGAAGTAATACAAAGTATGAAACTGGCAAGGCGCTGTATCCGACTTAACAGTGCTTAGCGCTACATTTGTATCGCCACAGATCTTGAAAGATGGTAACTAGAAGGAGTGACGTTACACCGGGGAACTCCCTTTGACACTAAAGAGGTAATTTGTCTTCCGAGGCCTTAACGGGCGTAATGAAGGGTTGAGGTGTACAGAGGGACGCTGTATCTGATTCTGACTGTACAAACAAGTGAAAGAAAGACGACGGATGGCGTCCGTCGTATGCAAAATATGTTGAGAAAGACTCCTTTACAGAATTACGTACAGATGCAAAGTAGAACGTGTAAAGTGTATCGATGCATGAATAAATTGCAGATGGATATGTTCGAGGGAAGAGTGCTCAGAAGACGTGAATCGGAAAGGAGATCTGTAACGAGGATCTTCACAATTTGTATTAGTTGCCTCACGTTCAGGTGAATGAACAAACAACTCTGGGTTATGTAAGATTGGTAAACATCGACCAGACAGTCGGAACGGACATTTCAAATTTGATGAAAATCGGTGTAACCGTAGCGCTAAGCGGAAAACTGTACCCGGCATAACATATTCGTTTTGTGTTTGTCTACAAGTTTTGTTCAAAAAACTTGTCGACCCGATAAATATTTCGCGAGGTCTCCACGTGATACGAAGGAACACAAGCGATTTTCACCACAACGAAACTTTACGTCGTAAGCGAAATTTCCCTTTGTTTTAGGCCGCTCTTGTGTCAGAGGTCGCGGAAGAGGATAACGCGCATTGGCAGCGGCAGAAGACTCCAATATGGCCGGGCTCAATTTGTGGTTTTGCGTGAAAGCCCTCGTCTGTGCACAAACCGTATCCAACAGCACATGGCGTCACTCACAGCAGCGACATAAACACGACAGCGTGGTTAAACACCACAGAACTGCCTGTGTGAGGAACTCGTGTGTGTGTGTGTGTCCGTAAGCCAGAGCAGATTTTATAAACAAGAGACAGTGTTTATTAATATGGAACACACTTGAAGAAACTGACATCGGCAACTGACACATTTTGTCAAATACAAACAGGCTGAAGACGGCTGACTCCTTGGTTATGGGGTCGTGTAGAGACTGGTAGAAGTTTGCCGTTTCATAGGTACCTGCTGCCTCCGCCAACATGATAATTAAGGGAACAAGTGCCTCTGAAACGTCGGCGAACTTCTACCAGACTACACGGCGCAATAACCAAGGAGTCAGCCGTCTTCGGACTCGCCCTCAAATCGTACACATTTGAAAAGTTTTAATTCCTGCAGATTTACGAAACACAGTTGTGGTGTGCACGGCTCTGAGTGTATAGAATGTTAGAATCACTTGGCCACATCAACGTCGGGGTTCGTTGGCGCCATGGAATTTATTTAAAATGGCGACGGTTGAAGAAAGAGAAAATGTTTTTGGTGGTTAGTAGACATGAACTCTGAGCCCTTGGTGTAGCAAGGATCCGCACTGTTTTTAACCGAGACCCACCCCACCGGCAATCCATTTATCGTTGGAAGGAAACACGTTTCTGGAACTGCAAGTGCACATAAACACTGACATTCAGGAGAGCCGGGAACTCCAGACGCCGATTCAGAACGGGAGAGAGAGGCGTTAACTCATACTAAAAAAGAAAGACATGAACGCAGAGAAATGGAACCAGCTCGTAAACGCCTTTATCGTCGATCACGTGACCTTACTACTGCTGCGAGTTTAATCTTTTCATATTCCATATACTGTTGACGTTAATAAGAAATGATTCTGCGTGATTTGTTTTTGAACAACCTGTACATTACGCTTATATTACGAATGGGATCTGATCTATGACGTACGCTAAGAACAAGGCTTCAAAATGTAAGAGCCAATGTGTATAATTGAGGCTCTGTACACAATTCCTGGGGATTTTATAGATTATCAGTTTACCTTAAGACCGTGGTTTCCGTTCATCTTCTTTTCCCAAAGACCATTTGGGTGTTTGAGGGCGTCACTGTGGAGTCGGCACCAAACCCTGACCGCGTCAGGTTCTGGGCATAACTAGTCACCAGAAGACCATGCGATCCACTGTTTACCCATATTGATTGAACACGCTATGAAGTCGAAGCTTCGCTCGATGCTCTGGTGCGGAAGTACAGATCTGCGCGCCTAATTTCTGAAACTCCGGAAAAGTGTCCCGGAACGGTTCAATAGTTCAACCACATTTCGTGATGAACTGGCTGAATTTACGTTGCCAGTCCGTCCACGCAACAATTTTTGATCATTATTTAAATGTTTACTAAGAATCCGCTACATGTTTCTACCTTAACTGGTCATCTTCGGGTGGTCCTCTTTAACTCTTTTCGAAACTAATACACGTGGCTGCCAATTTCTGTACATATTTTCTGTTGCTGACTGTGTCTTAAGCTCCTTACATATAGACGGACTGTCAGCACACGATAAGATGTATCTCTTCAAATTCGAATTGGTTTACATTTAGTAAAATCCTTTCGAATCCTTTTGTAAGTACATAATTTTTGTCAAAAATATTTGTTTCTATGATATGAGAGACGGATACCAACATTCCGACCTGTTTATTAACAAATTATTATGTTTCAGATTTATCCTTATTTCAGATTGGTACGCTGAGTACACGGTCTGTTCTCTGTGCAACTCTGCTACGAGCAATGTACAGTCTTGTATCAACGTCCCGCTGCTCATCACACCGGAAGCAAGTCAGTTACTTAAGACGCCAGTTTAACGCCGTCAGCTTCAGCTCAAGCAGCCATTTCACCGTCATGCAAAACAGATCAGTTTATGTCTGTCTTTGATTACTGGAAACGGGAATACATGAATTAATTTAACCTTCTGATTCAATCATTTCACTGAGCTATATAAAAGATCTTGAATATTTAAAACCCTAGAAGAAAGTGCATAAATCATTTCAGGAATTTGCGTTACATTTCTATTTGCGTGTTTTACAATTCACATTTTGTCACGAGTGTTTTAAAATGTTATACCTCGTGTTACCTCATAAATTCGAAATTTGGAGTATAATATAATAAAACCTGATACCACCGTTTCTAACTATTTAGTATACGAAGTTTTTCCTATGAAAATGAGAGACGACGTTTACACACTTAAAAATCTGTGCCGAGGTTTTCCTCGAGTACGCAAATCACCGATGGTGCCTCGATGAAGACGGTGTCTACCGCGAATTGGAGTCCCATGATCTATTTTGAAAGATGATGATACCACTTTAAAACAGAAACCAAATCCGTACGGATTATTTGGACATCCGAGATCGACAGCAGATGTAAGCGGTTTCGAAACGGGCAGACTCGAGAAAACACGAGTGTACAGCCCTGTTTTACACTGCAGTGGCTGACACAATTCCAGGCTTGTTTTGCTTCAATCTCAGTAACACGGTCCTTGCCGGCACGCGATTTGACAGGTTAATGGAATAAACATAGGAGCTGTGTCTCTCGCCACGCACAACATAACAGCTTCTGGGTGTAGAGCTGCACCGAACATGATTCTGCAATTTTTAAAGATTAATGTATTTTTTATTGATTTGTTTTGTTAAATGCAAAATCGACAACGTGAATAATTATTCTGCTCGAATCCGTTTCTATACTTTATCTCTAACGAGGATGTACTGCTATGGCATCCTAACATATTTAGCTGGAAATGTTCGTATTAGCAGTGGCTTTCGAGATTTTATTAGAACAGCAGTAGCGTACGTTCTACACACTCCAGTCTCATCTCTTGCTTCCTCTTACCACAGAAGTTCCCACAACACTTTTCAAGCAGTGTCAGCCGCCACCTTATGCGGGAATCAGGCAATCGTGAACTTTGCATTTCTACAGGACAGCTGCTAAAGCCACAGGCAAATGTCCAACGCAACGGGTATCAAACCCACTACCCGGTGTGTAAATGTCATAAGAAACTGAACAGATCCTGAAGTCAAAATGAATGTGACCCAGTAGTCTGGTAAAAGATTACAGACGTTACAGAGGTGTTCTTTGTTTCCATCATCAGATATTCTTCGCCCTGATGATGGCAGCAGCAGCATCCCTGAAGCGTCGGCGAACTTGTATCAAATGCAGACGGAGTCCACTATATATTCACCGCCCTAAGGATCTCAAATCTCACTGGAAAAACAAAGCCTTTTTTTATTTCTGTAAAAAGTGGTTCCAATGTCAACGAGCAGAAATTAATCTGCTTTTAATACAACTAAATAATCTGACAGCCGCTCCGAACGCCTGGCTATGCATCAGACCTCAACACCGAAGTCGGGACGCACTTTGAACTTCGTTTATCTAAAGTGCCTCGTGTCCGTGGCGGTTACAGTGGACGCACGGACCAGATGAATAAAGAAAGAAGTCTCTTCTTAATGGAGATGTGTCGCCTGACCTTCCCGGCCCAATGAATATTTGACGAAAAGGAGGTCACTGGTCACTAGAAGCGACTGCTGGACACGGTAGGTGCCAGAGGGCAGTTACATCACAACCAAGACGTTCAATCCACAAGGGACCTCGGCGTTTGCTTTGATTTCGCGTCCGGCTGTTGTGTGCCACAGAACAAGCGCGCGAGGTGACCGACTTTGAAACATAAGAGAGAAACCAAAAAAATACGATATCTGGGGGGTCGCGAGGGCCCTTCTGGCGCTGCTTTCAAAATTCAGGTAGCAGAAGCTGGTGAAGTGGGCTTTCAGTGGAACAGATTCCAGTGGTTTCCTTATGTTAAAGGGAGAGTTGTGTGAACGGTGTTTTCTTACCGACGAGTGATTAACGAAGGACAGATTTCGCTAATGTTACAAAAATGTGAAAATACATCTCTCGATGAAATTTCAATTTATTCAAATCGAGATTAAATATTTCACACGTGGCAAACTTGGTCTTATTAATCTAGGAGTATTGCATGTTGCTGGGAGATACTGGGATTCTGGGAACGACCCGTTCTTCAAGTGCCTGAGCACTGCGGGTCCCCAACTTTTCGTTGGCTTGATCTATAGACATTTTGGAAGGACTCCTTGGACGAGGGATCAGCCCGTCGCAAGGCCTCTACCTGTACACAGGACAACACAACATCCATGGCTTGAGTGGGATTCGAACCCACGGTCCCAGCGACCGCGCGGCCACTGCGGAACCCAATGGGGAGATGGACCGCAAATTATCCTTTGCATTTGCTGAAGATAACTTGAAGTGTGCTTAGAATGGCTCTGTGAGTTGTCACGTGCGTCTTTTTGTTTCAAAATTCCTTATTCAATACAAACGCAGCGGTGCACTGTTCAGTGATGGTTTCTCAATGCAATTCGATTAAGAATAATGGTAGCAAACAAAGAGTTCATACTGACCGGCGCACCTTTTAAGGAGGAGGATACATTTTCATGTGCACGAAAGCGTATGTGGACGGAGGTGTGGGACTTTAAAAATCAGTCAATACAAAGAACTACGCGGTCTAAAAATTTTAATCACTTCATCATGAGAATAAAATAACAGCTGATAAATAAGCAGGAGAAAGGAACACACGTGAAATGCATACAGAAGTGTGACGGGAAAACCGACAGAAAGAGATAACTTGGTAGACTCAGGCGTGAATGGAAGGAGGGTTTCTTAAGGAGAATGAGAGTAAGTGTGTGGGCTAGGTGTCTCAGCGACGCGGGCTTTTGTGAACGCGCTAATGAACCATTTGCTTTCATGAAAACAGGAGACCTTCTAGTCTAACTGAGCGACTGTTAGCTCCCAAAGAAGCACTGAGCTGTCAAATTCCCAGAATTTCAGTTTCCTCGAAGCATTTATTGCCGTTGAATTGTTTTAACACTGAACTCGACGTTGCGGGTTTAGTGCTGTTGAGTATTTGAGAACACAGTGACACAGGGAATGTAATATCCGGGAATAAGATTGTCGTTCCTACAGTCTCCCCAGCTCGTACACTTTTCTGCTGTGCAAAAATAATGGCATGTTGGAAGACGGGAGAAATGGTGTTCAGGATGAGGGACTCGGGGGGGGGGGGGGTGTTTGCCGGTGGCTCAGAAGCAGGAGCGCCACGAGAACAAGTGGCGAACGCGCCTGCCGTCTCTGTTCCTTGGGCACAATAATACTGCAGCAATTGTTCCAGGATATGGACGATTCACGGCACGGAATTATGTGAACAAACTGTCTGGGACGAATCTGGTGCATTCCCTGCAGTTAGACGGAGCAGGTAACTGCTCAGATTTGTGTTCGAGAGGCTGTCTGAATCTTCGCAGAGATTCTTCATCGTCCCGACAAGTCTCTCCTGGTACCTACGGAATACCACAACCTTTCAGATCCTAATCTCTGCAAATTCACTAGTACTTTCTGTCCCGTTCCACCTCTGCAGCTAAGAGAGCGTCATTAAGTAATCTAAATGCAGCAGATTTTAATTCTTAAAATTGAAAATATTCTAAAAATAGCAATAACCCCTTCCTATAAATTTTTCATTAAAAAAAATCCCACAGCCAACCAGACACTTTCTGTACAGAATAAAAGAGAATTTGACACTTTCGTCCAGGAGAATAATATCCAGTGTCGATTTCATTAGAATTAGACAAGAGTAAAAAAAAACAATCAAATGTAATGTATGACGTCATCATTACATCATTATCGTCAGTCCCTTCACAGGTCGAATCATAACACACTGTAAAATTGGTACGCCTGCCGGATGAATCTCATCACTGGGGTTTCAGAGTCACACATTTTTAATCAAAGCCTTTCTCACTATTAAATCGTGCGGTCGAATTTACACACTGAGGCGTGTGTGCGTACTATTTTTGGTTACTTTATATTACCTAAGAATTATTACGTATTTTGCATTGGGACACATTCAAGCAAGCTCCTTCTGTGAAAGTTGCATAACAACAAATTCATTTTCTACATGCGTCATCCCTCACCTTCAATTTGTTATTAACATTCACAGCATCACGAAATGGCATACGAGCAGGTGCTTCCAAGTTGCTTCTTACGCATATTTGAATTCTGCAGTACGAGTGTGCACTTCAGGCAAATACGAAGCTGATATAAAACAGTCACAAACACGTTCAAAATATATGGGCGGCACATTTCTTGATGGTCAGTAGGCGAGCAGGAACAAAGGGTTTCTCTGGCACTACGAGAGTGAAATTTATATACTGTGCTGTGCGGAGCATCTTGCTTGCCCCCCCCCCCTCCCCCCCCCCCTCTTCTGCAGCGAAAAAAGATTTGCGCTGTACCATGTTCGTAACGTTGTTTCTTCTGTCTCTCTCTCTCGCCTTTACGACTACAGAAGCTTTCTCGGCAAACTCAAATGGCACTACACAACAGTTTACACGCCCTGTGGATATATTTCTATTTGAAATTGTTTATACGGCGGGATTTCTTTACAAATTCTCTGAAATTCACCACACACTGAACACAGAGAAAGGCGTAATCAGTCAGAGTACACGTGAATATACACTGAACGCAGAATCTAAATCGGTCCATAAACTAAAGTCTGAAAGCAAGTAAAATGGATACGAGGTAAGTTCAACGCCAGGGAAATAGAGAAAATTACAAAATCTTCGTAATGAGTGCATTCATCTTGGCTTGTTGTCAAGGCGATTACAAGCATGAGACCGGCCGGCCGTCTGTTTCTGAGCAAAACGTGGGTCCTTACTGAGAGCGTGGCTGAACTGGCGTCGGCCCGAGACCAACAGTAACCAGCGCCCGCGAAATTATTCGTTAATTTGTTACGAGTTGCTAAGCTCAATCGGTTTCTTTGCTTCGTGATTTTTTTTATATCGTCAGCTGATTTAGGCACACATACCAGACTTGCCACTGAGTTTAAAACTATACCTCAAAATATAAGTTTTCCAGGCCGTATTTGTGTCAGACACAAGCTACTGCAGGAGCCAGTTCAAAATTGAACGTCGCTCTATGGGAATTTGTGCAGATTTTTATAGCATTTAAATCTGATCAGATACTACGGTGATTTATCATTGTTAAGGCCAAGGAAATAGTACCAGAAGGGGTTTCCTAATCCTTTGGTCGAACGGGAAAACACTTTTCTTGGACCAAGGAAAGGAAAAATGTTGGACCACCCTTGGTCTCAGCACTACTACTTGAAGGCGTGTGGGGAAATGGAGATAAAGCTCCTCGCATTCTTATCACCGGCACAGAGAGAGAGAGAGACATAAACGATCAGTTTCACTCTCCGGCGGCTCTACTCTGAGGATGAAGTCGCCGGTATACGTTTGACACGTGGTTCGACGGCCCCGTGTTATAACACCAGGGGCCAGGAACGTCTTTTCGTCTGACCCATAGACACTGACAAGAAACACGCTTTGTGCTGACTGTACGGCGTCACCACCAGCCCGTTGAAATAGCAGGTGAGACTGGGGACCCAGGGCACATCCTTTGAAAAATGTAATTTTTAATGTCGACGAGGAAGCCTTAGGGAAAGCGGTATGTGTGACCCGCTCTAAAACTCAGACACGTTTCCCCCCCCCCCCGCCCCCCGATACACGGAAACAACTGTCTCTGTGTTGACAACGTAAGGAAGTTGGAGGCACGCGAATTTCCATGATAAGTGGGTTCCTAGTCACCAAGGAGCGACGCGTCCTCTAGTTGTGAGAGGAGGAAAAGGCCTTCAGACATCAAGGGTATCGGTGGAAATACCGAACACAAAATAATGGACAACCGACCAAAGGTTGTCCTCCAGATTAAGGGTTGAGCGAGGGTTAATATAAAACGGAACACGTGCTATGTCCTTCCTGTCTGCTGTAGTGATTAACAAACTGTCGTGGACGTGGTGTTATGGGTTACATAAACGAAAAGACTGATTTATTCCACCCACTATTGCGTTTAATAACTTCCTTAATTAAATCTGGATCGATTATACTGACGCCCAGTATCAGGACTTGTATTCAGGCCAGGTTTACGCCGTCGCCATCTTCAGAGCTTCTTCAACCCTGAAGACGGAGACTTCTGCCGGCCAGTGAATAAGGCGCCGAAACCCACACGGACATAATCATAATTGTTTCCTGACAGATTCGCACCCGATCACCTGAGCCACTCACGAAGCATCTCCGGACTTGGCCACCGATTTCTTTCAGTCTTGTTGCTCGTCGGTGCGACTGTGTTTGTGTGGGCGTAGTCACGGCCGCCGTCCAACCCCTAGAAGATGGAGTCACTTTGGAATGCAGAAGCACCTCCATATTGTGTTCAATTTAAGAATGACTGGAGCTATACCTCCACCGCCCAGCATGTCTTAATGGCGCTCTGCTTCTGTTCTTCGCTTGTGACCTTTTCAACATCATTCTGTCTTCAAGTACACAAATATGGCGACACGATCACGAAGAATGTTAAGAAAGCGTGTGTCCAATTGAGAAACTCAGCTATAAGCCTGGAAATTTTAACATTTGTCGTAAGACCACATACACAAAAACACAGAAACCTGGGACTGAGGTGCTCGAACACACACAGATAACCAAAATCCATCGATTATCCGCGGCTGCGAGTGCTATTGAGAACGACTTGACTTATGACTTGAAGCCACTGAGGGAGCAGAAGTTTCAGCTACGAGCCGTTTTGTAAACAACCAGTTGTCTGCATTCCATGACATGCCTAACTGATATTTCCAGATTTCTTAATCTCACTGCAGAACGACAGAACGAACATTTTCGTCGGGCTTCACTCATGGCGGGGTCAGATTGTCTGTCTTTACCTCGCTTTGCAACTTATCCTATCGTAAGGACCAACTTTTACGTTATTTACCATTCCACGTGCAATAAAATGTACATTTAGCAAGAGATAAAACCGACTTCGCTCCAAACAATTTCATCTCTTGTGCCATTTCCCCCTCGTCCAAAAAACTTTTATGTTTCTCGGTTGATTATTTTTTTCTCTATTGTTAGTGGCCTATTTCTTCTGGTGCAGTTCTTGGATAAGATGAGTGGTGATACGGCAAATTGGCTTTCGGCGGAAGTTTCACGTTAGCCGCGATATGTTCACATGCTATCAATCTTATGGAGGGGCCCCGAAGATAAGCCAAGAACTGCGGAGAAACTTTGGACAAACAACGCACAGTCACTGAAGAAATCGTAAACTAAGTTTTAATTCCAATCTCTGTCGTCCGGTCGGTTACAAGTTTGTAATCTTGACCTCTGTGCTTCTCTCCTGTATCAAAAGACATTCGGTCGCAAGCAATCAGTGTCCTCCAACAACTTCATGGTTATATCGAATTCTGTTACTTAACTGAAAGCCATGTCGAAAATAACAACAGTACTGTCAGTAACAACTGTCCGGTACTAACACAAATGTGACAGTAACTTTTTGGTAGGACGCAAAATAACATGGCAGCTGCATGATGCGTGCATTTAAGTTTCCTTTTGATGTCAACAAGTAATGAACCGTTGAAAGCAAGCGTTTGGAGTCCCATGTTGTCATGTGCTTTAAAATACATTAATTCTGTGTGAAGTACAGTACCGTTTAGGCCTCGGAGTTAATACAGTAAACATGGCGATTGTGCGAATATTTAGGATAAAATTTAACTTAAATAATATACGCTGAGAAATAATTTCTTCCTAAGAAGGAAACAATACAAATAGTAATCATATTAATAAATGGTGGCAAATTGAAATGAACTTCACAATTTCAATTACAGAAATAGAGCATTAGAAACACGTGGTTTGTAAACTTTTAATAGACAGTCGTCTGTCATTGAGACAAAGGATGAATTTAAATTAAATCAGAACTTTTCTAAAAAAATTAATAGGATACTGCAATGATAGAATAGCCTGTAAATAAACGTAATGTTAAGGCCCTATATGTTTAAAACATCCTGTCAAGAAAGTGTTTGATAATTATAATAAACAAACATTAATACAGGAAGACCAAAAGTGACGTTCAAAACTTACTTTCAAGTTCCAAATAGCAGCGTAATCTAAGCAGACAGGCTTACAATGCGCTCTGCTATTCTATTCTTTTTTTCTGAAAAAGTGCCCAACGTCTGCATCAAAACAAATTATTCTGGACGCAAGACACAGCATCCAGGATGCGAACACGTGGAGACTGACCTTTGAGCACGTGCTCAAACCTAGGATTTAATCGGGCATTTAAGGAACTGCGGTGCCATATTTAGGTCAGAATGTGCTTAATCATTTACCTCTGCTGATATTAAATGACAAAGCTGAATTGAACTTCGTAAATCAAACAAAATTGTCTTGTCCTGTAAAGTACTCAAGTCATAGTGCCTTGGGTCGAGGGACGATAAAATCGTTTCCACCTCAGAAGTATGTGACAGCTATGTTATTATTGTCGACTGTAGGATATTAAAATGTCCGAATTGCGGTGGCCTCAAATGGCGTAATGCGAAAACCAAATTTCGCCATAATCTTTCCAAGAGTTTCAAAGCTGACACATTGGACAAACGCGATCAGCGATGTGTCTGTACGCTTTCGCGTAATAACACAATATATTTAGTAGCGTAATAACAGTGGAATTGTAAAATTAGCTTTTCGAACTCCCGACATAAAGAAATAAGGTTCAGTTAATTCACGTTACATTCAATAGGGGATTCCAGTTGATTTGATTTTGTGCCTTGGCGCTATTTTAACAGATCGGACTCTGCGATTGTAGCAGGCTTTAACCTGTGCGATTACAAGACGAACGTATTTCAGCCCGAGGTCATCTGAGAGCAAAGGACATGAGTTCTAGATCAGTCGTATTCAACGTTTTTTGTTCGCGTACCCCCAGATATAATTTCTCTTCAACTTTGTACCCCCAAATTCAAGTTATACATAGTAT